>NC_037091.1:24710538-25964913 GCF_002994745.2 Rosa chinensis | reverse complement strand
AGTGAGTGGACAAAACCGAAACTAGAATCAAAACAATTTATGGTATGCTTCCCCATTTCTCTTTTTAACAAAACCATCATGCAGCGAGCCTTTTTTTTTCCAAGAAACTCATTTGATTACTAGGAAGGACTGCTTCCTAGGCATCTCATGCCATCGGGGAGGGACTGCCACCCGATGACGCATCGGAAGGGACTGCCAACCGGATAGGAGGCGGTGATTAGTTGGGACTGCCAACTAGCCACAGGTAGTAGACGGGATTGCCGACTAACTACATCAAGTCATCTGGAAGGGACTGCCAACCAGATGACGCATCGGGTGGGACTGCCACCCGAGCTATAGTCTTGACGGGACTGCCGACCAGACTATTACCTAGAAGGGACTGCCAACTAGGTAAGATACGCATGCGCCAAACTGGCCTCCTTGTCAACTGTTTCCTTTTTAATCCTTTTCTTTCCATAAAATCACATTTCAAAACTTAATACCATGCGGCATGAATTATTTAAATAAAAATAAAGGTCCACTCACAAGTGAATCCCGCCGCTAAACCTGCTGCCTGCCTGTGTCCTCCTCGCTCGAGGGCTCAGTACGTCCTGTCACAATAGAATAGGATATAATTAACCATATAATGAGATACTCTCAAAAACAACTCATTCCCCTCGGAATAAGCATCCGTTATTCACAAATGGTTATAAAACGCCCATCCTTTAATTTGGGATTAAATTCTATCATTCCTTTACAATCTCAAAGCCCTCTAACTCAAACTACTCAACCGATTTTAATTCGATTTCTCAATCGATCAAGGACTTCACTAAATTTAAATCTTCACAAGAACCTTTCGATATCTAAATCAATTTAATCTCACCTCCTTCATCACAAACTACCACCAATCGATAATATAAATCCTTCCAAAAATTCCCACAATCATTCGTAATTTTTCCCCGTAAAAACTCCAATCGAAACAAACTTCGTATCCACGAACTCGATTTTTTCGTATTCTACGACAATCTCAAAGAAATTCCCTAATTTACCGTACTAAAGAAAAGTCACTTTTCGGTCAACCACGGTAAAAAGTAATTAGTAGGTACGGGGCATTACAATCTCCCCTCCTTATAAAAATTTCGTCCTCGAAATTGTACCTGTCAAGGAAAAAGATGTGGATACTGTTGCCTCATTTGATCCTCTGGTTCCCAAGTAGCTTCTTCAACCAAGTGATTCCTCCATAATACTTTAACCAAAGGTATAATCTTACTTCGGAGTACTTGCTCACGACGATCAAGGATCTGTACTGGTTCTTCTTCATATGTTAGATCTTCTGTAAGTGTAATGGGTTGAACTGATAGCACATGCGAAGGATCAGTGATGTACTTGCGAAGCATGGAGACATGGAAAACATCATGTACTTGAGATAGTTGTGGAGGTAAAGCCAAGCGATAAGCGACAAGACCAATTCGTTCCACAATCTCATAGGGACCCATATACCTTGGACTTAGTTTCCCTCGTTTACCAAACCTTACCACACCCTTCCAAGGAGATAACTTCAGAAATACCCAATCACCAACTTGAAATTCAAGATGCTTCCTGTGTTTATCTGCGTAGCTCTTCTGTCTGCTTTGGGCCGTCTTAAGTCTCTCTCTGATCACTTTAACTTTATCTGTTGTGATTTCAATAATCTCAGGACCAATAAGTTGTCTTTCTCCCACTTCATCCCAACACAAGGGGGTCCTACACTGTTTCCCATACAAAGCTTCGTAGGGAGCCATACCAATACTCGAATGGTAACTGTTGTTATATGCAAACTCCATCAAAGCCAAGTGCTTATCCCAACTTCCTTTAAATTGTAGAGAACAAGCCCTCAACATGTCTTCCAAAGTTTGTATAGTCCGCTCAGATTGTCCATCAGTTTGAGGGTGGAAAGCAGTGCTAAATTGTAATTTTGTTCCCAAACATTTGTGAACCTTCCTCCAAAACTTTGATGTGAATCGAGCATCACGATCAGAAACAATGGACTCAGGGACACCATGAAGCTTTACAATTTTGTCCACATACAACTTTGCCAGTTTATCCAAACTAAAGGTTTCCTTAACCGCCAGAAAATGAGCTGATTTGGTGAGTCGATCTACAATCACCCAAATACCATCATTACCATCCTGCGTACGAGGTAACTTGTAAATAAAATCCATGGTGAGATGTTCCCATTTCCATTCTGGGATTGGCAAAGGTTGCAACAACCCCGACGGTTTTTGCCTTTCCGCTTTCACTTGCTGGCACACAAGGCATTTGCTCACAAAAGCTGCAATTTCTATTTTCATGTTTGGCCACCAATAGTACTCCTTGAGAGTCCGATACATTTTTGTACCACCAGGATGCAGGGCATACGCGGAGTTATGAGCTTCATCAAGTATTTCTCGTTTAAGTGCTTCATCGTTAGGGACGCAAAGTCTCTTCCCAAACATCAATGTTCCATCTCTTCGAATAGAAAACTCAAGTTGCCAACCACCACGAACACCTTCTTTAATCCCTTCAATTCTTGGATCAAGAGGCTGGGCTTCCCGTATTTTATCAATGAATGCTGGTCTCACATGAAAACTAGCTACCAGAGTACCAACCTCATCAACCGATAACTCAACCCCCGTAGATCTCAACTCTGCCAATAGGGGTACACGAGTGACCCTTAAATATGACAAGGTCACGGATGGATTCCTACTAAGTGCATCCGCCACCACATTCGCTTTACCGGGGTGATACTCAATGGTACAATCATAATCTTCAATCAATTCCATCCATCTTCGTTGTCTTAAATTTAGATTCGGTTGTGTAAACACATACTTGAGGCTCTTATGGTCAGTGAAAATCTGACATTTGGCTCCATACAGATAATGCCTCCATAGCTTAAGAGCAAGTACAATAGCTGCCAATTCTAAGTCATGTGTGGGATAATTCAACTCATGTGGCTTCAACTGTCTAGAAGCATAAGCAATCACATTACCATGCTGCATTAAAACACAACCCAAGCCTTGTCTAGAGGCATCGCTGTAAATTACATACTCCCCACTATCATCCGGCAAGGATAGAATTGGAGCACTAGTCAGCCGACTCTTAAGTTCTTGGAAGCTCCGCTCACAATTTTCAGACCAAACAAATCTGACACCCTTTCTCGTTAACTTAGTAAGAGGAGCGGCAATTCTAGAAAAATTTTGCACAAAACGTCGATAGTAACCAGCAAGACCCAAGAAACTACGAATTTCCGTCACATTGGTAGGTCTTTCCCAATTCAACACGGCTTCTACTTTTTGGGGATCCACACTAACACCACCAGCTGTAATGACGTGACCCAAGAATGTCACTTGGTCAAGCCAAAACTCACACTTACTGAATTTAGCATACAATTGGTGTAGCCGTAGAGTCTCCAACACAATATTCAAGTGCTTAACATGTAACTCCTCACTCTTAGAATAAACCAATATGTCGTCAATGAACACAATCACAAAGCGGTCAAGATACGGGCGAAACACCCTGTTCATGAGATCCATGAAAGCAGCGGGTGCATTAGTCAACCCAAAAGGCATAACAAGGAACTCATAATGACCATAACGTGATCGAAAAGCAGTTTTGGCTACATCCTCCTCTTTAATCCGTAACTGATGATAACCAGACCTCAAATCAATCTTTGAGAAAACTTTAGCACCCCTCAACTGGTCAAACAAATCATCAATGCGGGGCAAGGGATATTTATTCCTTATAGTCACCCTGTTTAGTTTCCGGTAATCAATACAAAGCCTCAAAGTACCGTCTTTCTTCTTCACAAACAACACAGGTGCACCCCAGGGAGATACACTAGGTCGTATAAATCCCTTATCCGTTAACTCCTGCAACTGTACATACAACTCCTTCAGTTCCGCCGGTGCCATTCTATAAGGTGCTTGAGAGATGGGTGTTGTACCTGGAAGTAAATCAATGGTAAAGTCTATCTCTCGCACCGGGGGCAATCCAGGCAATTCTTCTGGAAATACATCTGGATAGTCACCAACAACAGGAATTTGGCTAAGATCCATAACTTCGGCATTTGAATTCACCACATGTGCCAAATAAGCTTGGCAACCCTTACTCAACATCTTCTTAGCAGTTAAAGCTGAGATTATGCAAGATGGGAGAACCTCCCGTTCACCATAAAAGGTGACAACTGGCTTACCCGGACTCCGAAATAATACAGTACTACAAAAGCAATCCACTAAGGCATGATGCATCCGTAGGAAATCCATCCCGAGGATTACATCCAACTCCACTAACTCAAATGGAATCAAGTCCGCCTCTAAACAAACTCCTTCTACAAACACACCACAAAAACGATGTACCCACTCAATTCTATGTCTTTCCCCCGATGGTAGAACAACATGCCACTCTCCGAGTAGGAGAGATGGGGGCACATTAGCAAAGAAAGAAAACCTCTTAGACATAAAGGAGTGAGAGGCTCCAGGATCAATCAAAATGAAAGCTGGTTGACCAAAAACAACTAACATACCCATAATGACGTTCGGTGCAGTGCGACCCTCCTGCTGGGTCATAGCATGAAGACGGGCCTGGGTCACTGGACGCCCTATCTGTCCACGACCCGACTGAGTGCTGCTCCTGCCTGATAAACTGCCATGAGAGCCTGAACTAGTAGCACCCACAGAGGTCTGACCCATACTCTGACTAGTAGTAGTGAAGACTCCCTGGGTCAACTGAGGGCATTCCCTCCTGTAGTGACCCCACTGGCCACACTGGTAACAAGTCCCCACACCTGCCTGACACGGGCCTGCATGGTGTCTACCACAAGTAGCACACTGGGGATAGTCTCTCGGAATCGCCTGTCTACCAAAGCCTCCACTGGAACTAGCAGTGCCACCCCTGGACTGTCTCCTACCGGTCTGCCCAGGCCTCCTGAAGCGTCCCCTGAAACGCTGACGAGAGCTAGAATCTGAACTGCTCGGTCTACTGCCTGATGACGATGCAGAACCCGAACTAGAGGCAATTCTCTTAGATGGCCCCTGACTGGGACCGCCAATCTCCAAAGGTCGGGAACCGTCCAGATATCTAGCCTCACACCTCATAGCAGCCTCCACAGCTAACTTAAAAGTCGGATAATCATGAGGCGCCAACCAATCCCGATATACAGGTAGAAGGCCATTGATAAACTGATCAACCTTCAACTTTTCTGTCGCCACCAACTCAGGGGCAAACCGAGACAAAGCAATGAAACGCTCCTCATACTGTAACACAGTCATCTCCTCAGTCTGCTTCAACTGCATGAACTCAAATCGGAGACGGTGCTGGGATGCCTGATTATAGTACCGATTTGAGAACTCCGTTTTGAACTCTTCCCAAGTCATGGTAGTTGGGTCATAACCCATATTCCTGGTACCCTGCCACCAAAGCCATGCATCCCCGTCTAGGAGGTCAATAGCCAAAGGAACCCTCCTAGCAGCTGGACAACTCAAGGACTCAAATACTCTCTCCATGCGGGTAATCCAGTCTCCTGCTACGGACTCCGTAGGAGCACTAGAGAAAGTATACGCCCCATGGCGTCTGGCACGCTCCACAGTATAGTCAGTCCTAGGATTGGGGAGAGCCGCTGCAAAACGCTCAAACAACCGCTCCACGGTCCGTAACAACCCACGAGGAACATGCTCATCATCACCCTCACTAGCGGGTGAATGGTTCCTGCCAGCACGAGATCTGCGTCCGGGTCTCATTCCACCTGAAATTCCCATAACTGAGTTACACCAAGATATTTATACCAACAACAACTATCTTACATACTTGATTGGTACGTCAGCACCGAAGAGTATATGATGGGGAACCGCTGCAGTCGGGCCATCACTCGGGAGGTACTGAATACTATCAAGCATGTAAGACAACTATAAGAAGATATCGGCCACAGAATCTAATAACCTAGTGCTCTGATACCAACTGACAGGACCCGACCCAGGAATCACCCCTATTACCTGGATACGAGCCTGCGGGGCCCACATTAAGCGAAATCCTACCGAAAATTCGGCAGAACCTCCCCTAAATATGGGCAACCCAAAAATTTACAAACCTGGATATGATTACAACAGTAACTTCTACTCAACCTACAATATCATATTACAACCCAAGCATATATATTACATCCGGAAAGTTCAAATCCCAACATAATCCTCCGTAGAAGCACTACATCCATCAAACTTAAAGGAAAAGGTATATCAGAGCAACACTAAAACTAAGCCGAAATCATACAAGGTAGGTTAAGTAATAACCTACGGACAAAAAGGAAGCGCTGATTTCCAAAGTCCTTGAGCCTGGACGCAATCTCGGCTAATCTGAAATCTGGGCATTTGAAAACGAAGGGCCCAGGGGAAAACATATAAAATCCATTAGAGTGAGTGGACAAAACCGAAACTAGAATCAAAACAATTTATGGTATGCTTCCCCATTTCTCTTTTTAACAAAACCATCATGCAGCGAGCCTTTTTTTTTCCAAGAAACTCATTTGATTACTAGGAAGGACTGCTTCCTAGGCATCTCATGCCATCGGGGAGGGACTGCCACCCGATGACGCATCGGAAGGGACTGCCAACCGGATAGGAGGCGGTGATTAGTTGGGACTGCCAACTAGCCACAGGTAGTAGACGGGATTGCCGACTAACTACATCAAGTCATCTGGAAGGGACTGCCAACCAGATGACGCATCGGGTGGGACTGCCACCCGAGCTATAGTCTTGACGGGACTGCCGACCAGACTATTACCTAGAAGGGACTGCCAACTAGGTAAGATACGCATGCGCCAAACTGGCCTCCTTGTCAACTGTTTCCTTTTTAATCCTTTTCTTTCCATAAAATCACATTTCAAAACTTAATACCATGCGGCATGAATTATTTAAATAAAAATAAAGGTCCACTCACAAGTGAATCCCGCCGCTAAACCTGCTGCCTGCCTGTGTCCTCCTCGCTCGAGGGCTCAGTACGTCCTGTCACAATAGAATAGGATATAATTAACCATATAATGAGATACTCTCAAAAACAACTCATTCCCCTCGGAATAAGCATCCGTTATTCACAAATGGTTATAAAACGCCCATCCTTTAATTTGGGATTAAATTCTATCATTCCTTTACAATCTCAAAGCCCTCTAACTCAAACTACTCAACCGATTTTAATTCGATTTCTCAATCGATCAAGGACTTCACTAAATTTAAATCTTCACAAGAACCTTTCGATATCTAAATCAATTTAATCTCACCTCCTTCATCACAAACTACCACCAATCGATAATATAAATCCTTCCAAAAATTCCCACAATCATTCTTAATTTTTCCCCGTAAAAACTCCAATCGAAACAAACTTCGTATCCACGAACTCGATTTTTTCGTATTCTACGACAATCTCAAAGAAATTCCCTAATTTACCGTACTAAAGAAAAGTCACTTTTCGGTCAACCACGGTAAAAAGTAATTAGTAGGTACGGGGCATTACACTGTAGGTGGCGCGTGAAGGCGCGTAAGGCGGTGTTTTAATTCCGGTTTTTAGCCCATTAAATCCTATAAATTGTGTAGAGCTTGTTTGTGAAGTTTGGTAATTTTTGGAGAAACTTGGAATTATTTATGAATTTTGAAGTTTAGGGTTTCGATTATCGAATTACGAGAATCTGACAGTCGGTTATCTCTCGGTTCTGCCTTGGAACCTTTAAATTAACAATTGGTATTAGTGGTATAATTTGGGCTAAATCCGAGGAGAATTGGGAGGTGAAATTATGAGGAATTGATTTTAGGAATTGTATTAAATTATTGAAGAATTATTTACGGAAATATAATTGTGTACAGGACGACGTACCGAGCTATTGCTCGATGACGGAACACGAATGCGTGATCGTCGGAATAGTTCTGTGAGTGGACTTTTGTTTTAAATAGCGATGCATGCATTTATTTTCTTAAAATAATGCTCTAGTGATTATTCATATTACATTTTGAGCAAATGAATTGATTTTCGGAATTTTATTTCGGTTTATCTTGTGGATTTAATTTCAATAATGAGTTTCAAAGGTTGGTTTTGATTTATAATATTATTTGATGAATTCCTTATTTCCGAGGTAAATTTCCGGAATTAAGCATATCCCTAATCACCAAGTTAAGCTCCTGGAAGATTTTTAAGATGAGTTTCAATGGAGTTGGATATTCTCAATTGTTTATTGACTTTCAATTTTGGCATCGGGAATGCCTAATTAAGGATTTTGGATTTGGTTGGCTTCTTGGAGATTTTGAGAGATTTTTGGAAATGGGATTTACCTAAACTAATTTCCGGTTTTGGTTACGGATTTGAGAATATCTGGGCGTGTGGGACACGCCGTCGATTTATCCATATTTCTCACTTATCCATTTTGAGATTGAGAGTAATCTTGGCGTGCGGGGTCACGTCGTTGAATACATGGTTTCTATCTCGTGAGAAATGTGGGGAAGCTACATGGATTTACTGGTTTTCAATGATTTTTCCTCACCATACGCGGGCTATGTTATTAGGTCTCCTCCTCACTGACTTTCTGTTGGTGAGTGGCAGTTGAGGTAGCTTGTTCTCCTCCTCACCTACTTTGTGTTGGTGAGTGGCAGTAGAGGTGATTTATTCTCCTCCTCACGTGGGTGGCAGTCGAGGTTATTTGATCTCCTCCTCGCACAATCTATGTGTGAGTGGAAGTTGAGGTTATTAGTTCTCCTCCTCGCACAATCTAGGTGTGAGTGGCAGTTGAGGGTAGGTAGAGCCTGGGAGGCTCCATTTCCCGTATGGTGATATCTCTTCCTCATATCCTATCATTTCTCGACTAGCGGGGCCTAGTCTGATTTCCGTGTAACCAGCGGGGCTGGTCTTATCCTGTTGAGTATCGGAGTTTCGATCTTTCCTCTCAGTTGTTTGTGACTAGCGGGGCTAGTCGGTTTTTCTTGAGCGGAGCTTCTCGTGATTTGTTTTCTAAATCATTGCATGCATCGGAAGTTTTTAGAGAAATAAATGTAGGAAAGTATAAAATCCATTTGGTTTAAAAATTGTTTATTTTTGTCCACTCACGCTAACGTATTTTATGTACTTTCCCCTGGTCCCTTCAGTTTCAAATGCCCAGTTTGCAGGCGAATTGGTTGAGGTCAGGCGTACACGGAGTTGATGCATAGTCCACAGCATGGCTTCCGCATCTGCCTTTGAATTAGGTTTTCCTCTTATATCTTTCTGTTAGAATTGCTTTAATTACCTATGAGATTTATGCTATTCGAGTTGAGATGTGTGTTTTGTGAATTGGAGACTGATGTTGATTTGGGGAGCAGGGTGGCTCCAGGGGCATAAGGATGAATTGATTGAGAAGTGTAAATGCTTTCTACAGGTTTTGGGTAGCCCATTTTAGGGGAAGTTCCGCCAAATTTTTGGTAGAATTTCTTCTAAAGCGGGCCCCACAGGGCCACTTCGGATTTCAGGGTGAAATCCGGGGCGGGTCCTGTCAGTGAATCTCTCAACCCCATTCCATTCTTGTGGCAGAGGAGAAAGATGATTGGGTGCCCACATCAATGTTTGGTTTTTTTTTTGGTAAAATGGAGGCGGAACTGCAAAAGGGCCAGAATGGAAGAAAAAATGAAAAAAAAAAAAAAAGTTCTATTGGGGCAATAGAAGTGTGTTAAAAGTATATTCGTTTTTTTTCCTCTTTAAACAAAGTTTTATTTGTCTTAATTTAGGGAGATTAGTTCATATTCTGGCAACCAAAAGTTCTATTGGGGGACAATAGACATCTATTGGGGAGCAATACATGGCTGATGGATGTCTATTGGGGGGGTAATACATGATTGATAGACGTCTATTGGGGGGCAATAGACCTCTATTGGCCCTCTATTGGGGGTAATAGATGTCTATTGGGGGCAATAAACATTTCCGATAAGATTTTCAGAAAAGTCCGGTGGGCTGCAGCCGGTGACTGGGCTCCCGCAAAATCTCCTATGATTTCTCTCTCTTCCATTTTCTCTCCCTCTCTCTAAGTAACAAAGGGGTGACGGTAAAATAGTATTAAAAAAAAAATCTTAATGGGGTATTAGGGAAGACCTTCTTAGAGTGTTTTGGGTAAGAGTGAATTAAAAAAACTTAATGGGGTAAGTGGGAAAAAAAAATTCTAGAAATGGGATAAATGGACAAAAACCCTAAAATCTACTGTCACCAACACCAAAAGTTACTCTCACCAGCAACAAAAGCTACTCAGTGAGATTTCCGGCGAGGTAAGAAAAGCTACTGTTATCAACAGTATAAGTTACTCTCACCAACAACAAAAGATACTCTTACCAACAACAAAGGTTACTCCAGTGAGAGTTTCGAAGAGGTAAGAAAAGCTATTGTCATCAACATTAAAAGCTACTCTCACCAACAATAAAATATACTCTTATCGAGAATAAAAGCTACTCAACAACAACAAAAACTATTATCACCAACATCAGAAAGCTGCTCTCATAAATAACAAAATCTACTCTTACCAACAACAAAAACTACGATCACCACCAACAAAAACTACTCTAATCAACAACAAAATTCCTCCCAATAATGCTAAAAGCTACTCAAGCAAACAACAAAATCTACTCTCACCAATAAAAAAATCTACTACCAAGTAACACAAAAGCTACTCCCTTAAATTAAGACTAATAAAGCTACTCACAATGACTAAGAAATCCATTCCCAAGCAATACAGAAGCTACTATGAAATATCAAACAAATATATATTGAAAATGTCCACTACTTGAATCAAATTACTCTGATTTCAACTTCAAACAAACACAACTTAAGAACTTGATAAAGCAACCATCATATTCATCCATCTATACTAGAACAAAACAACAATCCTTTTTAACAGAAACTTCAGCAGTTCTCATTCTGTCCTACAATTATGATCTAATACAATTATAAAAACCACAATAAATCTAGAACATTACATAGGCAACAGGCGATAATCATTTAATCAAATAGAGATCAAACTGAAACAATTTCAATCACAGCATGACTAATCTGATGATTTAATAATACGAGATCAAGGATAATAGTGCCAGAATTCACCGAATCAAATTACAAAGTCATTGTAATTTAGGTGCCAGAATTCACCTAAACCCTAAACCCTATTATCCAGAATTCACCGAATCAAATTACAAAGTAAGAGAATGGAGACAGGAGGTTCCAGGCTTCTGGCCGTCGAAGGTCATTGTCCGGAACCACAACCTTAGCTCGCTGAAGCTTCTTGGTTGCGGCTGCGCTACACTTTGGACTCTCTGGCATTCGCCGCATTCGACCATGAGTACAACAGACCTCATTCTCGTTGTTAGCTGAAACAACGGATCTCCCGACCTCAATCCGAGCTCAATTCACTACACCCGTGATCCAAGATCTAAAGGTTAACCTGCTTGTGAAGAACTAGATGTTTCGGGTTAGGCTCAAACTACTTGCCATCAATGATCAGGTGTTTTGCTGGCAAGCTTGTGAGGTCTGAGGTCTGCAACGCCGTCGTGTGGGTTTGTGATGGGTAGGGAGGGAGGGGGGGGAGAGAGAGAGAGAGAGAGAGAGAGAGAGAGAGAGAGAGAGAGAGAGAGAGTAAGTGTGTGTGTGTGTGTAACGCCCCGAATTTTGAATAAAAGAATTCAAATTCGAAACACGAAAACCCAACAAGCACAAGAAGAATAAGCATAAAATTTTTCATATAAATTAAGCAACTACACAAATCGAACTCACAACTGTCAATACTGACTTGTTCTCTAGAGTCACATATTATATCACCAAGTATTTACAATTTAAACTAAACAACAATTCATAAGTAAACAGGCTCACCAACTCTCTACACAGCGGAAGACTAAAACAAAATGCACTTTTATGTCCAAGCTACAACAACTATAAAACTTCAGCTTCGACGACTGTAACTCTGACCTGCAAAATAACCCCTACACCATGGAATAGTGCATAGTGTTGAAACAACAAACCTGGTAAGCTTTTGCAAGCTCGTATGAGTAAACCTAAATAACCACATAACATATGCTTAAACCATCTCAGCCTAGCAAAATCAATATGCAATTATCAGAATAAAAACATCAAGTTCATATCCCTCAATATCATGCTCACTCAAGTTAACCCAAACTAAAACCCACATGCTTTTACTCTCGACTCATTCATCTAAATTCGCACATCTTCAATTTTACAATTAAACTCCAATAACATTTTAAACATTTTAAAATACTACAACCTACCAGATCATCCCTCCTTTGTCTCAACAACACAACTACGAAATCACACTAATTTCCTCTTAACATAAAGCAATTGCCAAAACCATGACATCACAACTCATTTCCCACTCACTACAGATAACAAACCACAACTGTACTCACAATAAGAATTAAGCAAAATCAGTAATTCCTGCATAGAAACTTAGTTCATGAGATTACATTAAAACAATTAATAAAATCATAGTAATCCCTGCATAGACTTTAGTTCAGGGAATTACATTAAAACCAATCAATTCAGAAAACAGTAATCCCTACATATAATTTAGTTCAGGAGATTACCAAGAAAACAAACAATTCAATAATAGATATAAATATAAAAAAATACTAAAAACATCCATTAATAATGCTAATCACCACAACATCAATCACTCACAACAATCCATATCATTTATACAAAATCATCACACGGATCACCACACTGGTTATCACCAAATATTATTTCCTCAACTCCAACAATCTCCAAACAATAGTGAAACCAATTCCAAAATAATATGTTCTCATCTCAAAACCATGCATAATCAAAATTGTATACACATAAATCAAAGCTCAATCCGACAAAACTATCTTCCTTTCCAATTTCATTTATTTTCCTCAAACCACTTCGCACAACAAAGTAAACAAACACTCAATTTCACCAAGACACACACACACACACACACACACGTAGTCATCCACTCAGGGACGCCACTAATACCAACTATATTTCATGATCACAAAACTCGAGAAAATCATTTTTATACTTGAAAAATCATTTTACCATACCTGTGAACCACAGTCCTATGAACCGTAGTCGATCAAGCTCATATCATTTGAAAACAAATCTTCATTTACGAAAACGATTTCACAATTTAACAATTAATTTCGAATAATAAGCAACTCCGTTCGTAAATGAACCAAGTGTGATTTACTCACCTCCAAATTCCACTGCGTCTTCTCTTAAAGCCAAGATAATGTATCGAATATTCTCAGTCAAACACCTAAGTAATATACATCACAACTTAGTACATGAATCGAAAACAATTAAATTTCGAAACTCCTGAAATAGTCCAAAAAATGAAAGTGACGCAAATCGAGGCAAAACCTAATTCAAGACCACCAAAAGTCTACGGAACACTTCTATGGTCAATAATCAAAACTACAAGTCGATTGGACATTCGAATCCTCACGAATCGAGAACCGAGCGAACCGAAAACACTAATACCCTAACATGCTCATACGATCCCCAAAAATTACAAACCATATATCAAAATGCTCATATCGACGAGTAGATCAAGATCAGGAATAGAAACTGTCACTGAGGTGGCCGGAAGCCACAGGAAAACGCCGCCACAGAAAGTGGCAGAGCCGCTGTCGACTTCCAAATTAGGTGGTGAGACCTATGCCAAACTCTTCCTCTTAACATGCACATCAACATTCATAACTAGCACAAAGTTTGAATCAAAGTCATTTGGCCGGAATTTACCTCGAAAGATCGTAAAATCGATGAACCCTAGAATCTCAATCTTCAAAATTTGATCTCCACAAGTTGAATCATTGCAAGCCACCTTGGGAGGAAGCTTCTACGTCCTCTGGGCTCCAAAAGTCCCTAAGAACTGCCAGCTATGGTGGCCGGAATCGTGAGTTCCAACATGGCGAAATGTTGCAGCGCCGCCACCACTTCTCGGTGTTACTACACTGTGTACGGGCCGATCCAGGTCATGAAACTTCACAGAATTGTAGATGGGAGTGAGGCAAAAAGAATGAGACAAGCGACACGTCGATTGGTGGCCAGAGCTGAGAGATATCACCGACACAAGTCGGGCGGCCAAAATGGGATCGGGCTGGAAGAGAGAAAAGGAGTTTCCAAATTTGGAAACTTTGGATTTTTCTGATATTTTTTTTTGGATTTGTCCTATATATCCCAAAATGGAAACTTTTTCCAATGGCTATAACTTCTTCATACAACTCCGATTCTCGCTTCCGTATGTCTACGGGCTTGTATCGACAGGCTCTACAATTTTCATGAAGGAAGTTTTAACAGAATCCTAACGTATAAAAAATCAACCTTGAATCGAAGTTTTCCGAGCGAATAATTGCTCAAACTAATTTCCGCTCCACCCTCGAACCATGAAATCGTATCAACGAACACTTTAATAATTCTCGAAGCATTTAGGAATTAATAATGAATTTTCGGGGTATTACAGAGAGAGAGAGAGAGAGAGAGGAGCAGAATGGATGCGTATTATTTCAGCTTGTTTTGATAAGGTAGAAGGGCAAATTTGTCAAGTGGGGAAAAAATTGAAGCATTAGGTGGCCTTATGAAGACAAAAAATATAAGGTGGCCTTATGACTAATTAAAGTTTTAAAAGATCACTTGTGTGTAATTTTCTATGTAAAAAATATACTATAATTGATGAAAACATGGGGAAAAAAAATTTAAAACATATAAAGAGTATTTACAAAAAAAAAAAAAGAAAGTCATTTTGAATAGACCTGAAAAAGATAATTTTGAACATTTTTTAAACCGTGCTAGCCCCACTTCCCAGCTAGCCTAGACGCTGCCTAGCACAATGAATCTTCCTAAGTTACCGTCTAATCTCCAGTTTAATTATATATTTGCGGTTTTTTATTAATTGAGACAGTTGTCTATTGTCTAAGGAGATTGTTAAAATACTGATTTTACTTTAGGTGAAATATAAATAAAATTTTTATTTTACACATTTTTGTGAACCAATGGAGGAAAAAAAGAAAGAAAAGGAAAACTTGCAGAGAACAAGACCTCCATTTATGTCGTTTTAGGTTAGTATTGTTAATTGAACACCAAATTAGTAATTATTAAATATTGATGTACTCTTCTGAGCTAACTTATTGCCCTTAACTAATGAAGTTTTTTTTCTCTTCTTGAGAGATTCTTAGGGAAGGCATGCCACGTGGCGGTACGCCGAGTTAATCAGTGCCTTTGCAGGAGAGTATTTTAGATATTTCATTCTAATTAAACATGAGTAGTTTCATAATACAATAAAAAAAAATAGAGAAACATAATTGGCTGGGGGTACGAGCCACGTAACACGTCTGCCCTACCTAAAATTTTTTCCCCTATTAAAAAGAGACATTTTAAAAGTAATAAATACACTACAATGTGACTAGTTGGTGTCAGTGTGTCATGCACAAAGATGAGCTTGTTAGTATTTTGTGTAACTTTTTGGGCAACTGATTCATGATTCTTGTGGCAGGCTTGGCCATAAGGAGATTGGTTGTGGGAGTTTACCTAGATCAACTGCAATGGTTTGCAAAGGCTTCCGTGTTTGTCATCTGCAAGAAAAGGCTCAGGGATTTTTTTGTTGATATGATCCTTGACCCAGAAGTAAGTGAGGGAAGAAGTCACAGTAATTGGTTGGATAGTAGCTTGACATATTTGATAATAGAATGTGGAGAGTTGTTGAACTAGATGTTTGGTTCTCACTTAGGACTTAGGAAAGCTTTCTTAAAAAATGTGCAATAGAGTATGCAGATTGGTAAAGGCGAACCAATGCAAGCAGCCAGATAGTCATGTTACTCTTGTTGCTATAAATCCCTACACTGAATAGATGACAACATAGAATATGGGGTTAATATATATGGAGATGGATTTTGGGGGTTAATTTTTTTGTTTGTCATAATTTCTTCACTGCATTAATTGTTTTTAAAATTCTCATAGGTCCAGTTTGGATGGAGTATAATGCAACTTAACTTTAGCATTCATGCATGTACTGACGTGTGTTTTCTCTCTGACTTGGCTCTACTAGGGTTTGACATTGTAAACATAGACATCGGCCTTGTCTAGGGTGTCGATGGCAACTCCGGTTTCTCTCTCTGATATCTGGTCGAACTAATCTCTCTCTCCTTTCCTGGTGGTAATTTCGGAACCTATTTGGAGGTACGTTCTTGATCTCTTTGGGTCTCCCACTTATGCTTTCATTAATTTCTCCTCTTGCTGTTAGGGCCGTTGGTTTGAGGGAGACGAGCACAATTTTGCTTAGTTGGCCCAACTCATGCAGTCATAAAGCTCATTGTGCCTAGTAGAGCCAATGACAAGCCTATGTCAATGAGAGGATCCGGTTCCCTAGTTTTTGGGGTCTGAACTAGAGTCCTTATTATCAAGGAAGGTAGACCCTGCACCAGAACTTTGGCGGTTAACAGTTTAACACCACCAAGTCAATATCGGCATCCAGCCAAAGTCAGGTATCCGACAAAATGATTTAGCCCCTTTATATCAATTTACATGCAAGTTTATGAAATCTCAGAATATAGCAACTATCCACTATTAAAGTTTTACATAACAATAGTTAGAAATGGGCACGTCACTTCTGATTTACAACTTCTGCTCAACGGTGGAATCAGACCATGCCAAACTCCCACACCCATAAAAGAGCACCATAAGGGGTTTAGGCTCCAAGTCCCCCTTTGTATTCAGTTTCATTAATCAAGACTTAAGGATAGCCGCACAAGTCCTTTATTAAAAAAAAAAAAAAAAACAAAAAAGAGCACCATAAGGAACACATGGTGAAACCAGTTGAAAAACTAGGAATCACAAAAAGCTAGTCATCATCTGATAAACAAACTACATCTGTGGATCCACCAGATGGTTCAAGTCTTGAACCATTCTGTGTTGAGCGCCAACTACCTGAAGATTGATTGCTCATGTCGATAAGCAACTCCAATGCAGATGCACTACGAAGAGCTGGCAATCCTCCGGCACTTGCACAGTGATGGACTATATTATCAGGAACAAATTGTTGTGTGGGGACCAAGGGTCGTTGGGTATGAGGAGAAAATAATGGAGGAGCTGGAGGGGAATTCCTATCTGGCTGCTGATTTGATACAACTCTACATTGTTGATAGACAGGACTGGTACCAGTAACGGATATTGAAGGTTCCTCTGCAGTTTCATGATCATGTTCCATATTATAGGGAACAGACATCCGTGTGGGCGCTGGGGGCTGTGTGAGAAAAAGTTCCAGGAGAGATGACGAAAGTGAGTTTCTATGTGACTGCTGATTTGATGACCCATCTTCATGAGAGAAAGGACTGGTACCTCCAGTAAAAGGTGTTGAAAGTCTACGAGGTTGAAGATGTGGGGGAGGGGCACGAATCTCAACTCTACCTTGGGGTCTTCCTGTTGAAGAGGAGAAGGAACCGATGTGGGGGTGACTTGCTGCATTGGTCGAAGAAAGGCCAGGAGAAGGAGTAGGCAAAAGATCAAATTGTGTGTGTGTGGAGGCCAAAGGTCGTTGAGTATGAGATGAAAGTAAGGGAGATGGAGGGGAATTCCTATGTGGCTGCTGATTTGATATAACTTCACATTGTGGATAGACAAGACCGGTACCAGTAACGGATATTGAAGGTTCCCCTGCAGTTTCATGATCATGTTGTATATTATAGGGAACAAACATCTGTGTGGGCGCGGGGGTTGTGTGAGAAAAAGTTCCAGGAGAGACGACGAAGGTGAGCTTCTATGTGACTGCTGATTCGATGACCCATCTTTATGAGAGAAAGGACTGTTACCTCTAGTCAAGGGTGTTGAAGGTCTACGAGGTTGAAGATGTGGGAGAGGCGAACGAATCTCAACTCTACCTTGGGGTCTTCCTGTCGAAGAGGAGAAGGAACCCATGTGGGGGTGACTTGCTGCATTGGTCGAAGAAAGGCCAGGAGGAGGAGTAGGCAAAAGATCAAATTGTTGTGTGAAGGCCAAAGGTCGTTGCCTATGAGATGAAAGCGATGGAGGGAAATTCCTATGTGGCTGCTGATTTGATATAACTTCACATTGTGGATAGACAGGACTGGTACCAGTAACGGATATTGAAGGTTCCCCTGCAGTTTCATGATCATGTCCCATATTATATGGAACAGACATCTGTGTGGGTGCCGGGGTTTGTGTGAGAAAAAGTTCCAGGAGAGACGATGAAGGTGAGCTTCTATGTGACTGCTGATTTGATGACCCATCTTCATGAGAGAAAGGACTGGTACCTCCAGTAAAGGGTGTTGAAGGTCTACGAGGTTGAAGATGTGGGAGAGGCGAACGAATCTCAACTCTACCTTGGGGTCTTCCTGTTGAAGAGGAGAAGGAACCGATGTGGGGGTGACTTGCTGCATTGGTCGAAGAAAGGCCAGGAGAAGAAGTAGGCAAAAGATCAACATTCTGTATCAGTGGAGCTGCATAGTGTGGACTGGTTGCCAGTGCAAGTGGGGTTGTCTGTCTGCAAGCTGCAGGAGGGTTGGCCAAAGATGAATTGGAAACTAGAGAAGGCATTTGTGCATTTTGCTGCATACATGACTGAACCAGTTGGCGGTCAACAGCAAAATTCCCATCTGCCATGAAATAATGGTGAGTGGCATAAGAGCAATGAGACAGAAGAATGCATGGAAAGAAATGTATGATGCATAAGTGCACAGAAATATTCCTCATATATAGTACCCACGGAATGTATTCATGAGCTGTATGCAATGAGAAGGAATTAACATATTTAAAAATTTGACCCCATCTTTTGATTATAAATGATCTTAACACTTCAAAATAATGCCATATCTCCACTGCAGTTTGAGATATCAGTATACGATATTAGTGTTGGACAAAAAATCATATCTACCAAGTTTGGATCAAATCCTTTCTCTCTTTCACTCTAATCTATGTCTTGATTTAATTATAATCCTTTGGACCTCAGCAGAAACTTTTTATTTCTTTATATTGAGTCAAGTATGACTGATTCCTCAAGGTAGATAGACATTTAAGTGGATATATATTCTTAAAGATCCTCTCATTTCCATCCAAGGAATGGAAGAAACTGTATGCAGAAAAGTATGAATATGCATCAAATCTGTAAGATATATCTCACATGCCCCAGATTAAAGAAATCTCTGAAAGTGAATCAGTTTCTTTGAAGAAACTAAGATACCTAATAGAGCATATATTGAACCAAGAACTCAAAAAAACCACTCAACAATGTAACCGATGGGGTACTCTATATAGAGTGATTATAGAGTGATATAATGAAGTAGGACCATTGGGAACTGCAAGGGCACATTTTTCCTGGGCTACTTTATTATCATTTTTTTTGGTGATTATCCTAGATTGGCTTGGCTTACCTTATAGAAGACTAGCAATATCCTATGTTTGAAGAGGGTAGGACTAAATTACAAGTATGCATTCCAGAAAAACCCAACAAGGAAACCAGAATCAAGCATATCAGTTAATCACCCAGGAAGCAGTTGAACAGTCAGGCAAATCAATCAATCAGAACCAGGCAATCAAGTGTCGACTTCTAGTCCTCTTTCTCCCAATCTGATTTTGTAAAACCAAAGTAAGCTATTATGATAATCCCAATGAGGATCCATGGCTTTCCATAAAAAAGGAAACTATGATCCTAACTCTAAGCCTCAGAATATGAAAATAAACAGAGTAAAAAAAAAAAATTCTCAAAAAGTGAGCACCAGAAGTTTCATACCATGATGCACTCCAGATGAACTTGAACCTGTATTATCCTTGCCAATGGACTTGAAAGCCAGATCCCATGCCCGAGCCAACATCGTATGGATTAATACTTTTCCGTGAACTGCAAGCAAATCTTCCTTTTTAAGGAAAAATTCTGCCTCTATCTGTTGGAGTTCAGTCTCATATTCTTGACAAATTTCAGCTTTCAATTCCTCTATCCCCTTCTCCATATCAGATTTCAATTGCAGCTTCTGTTCATGACCAAAATGGTTTCAGCAGAACTATTCTTTAAAACCATGCACAAGAAATAAAAAGAAAAATATACAGACTTTATTTTCATGAGACTTGAGGTTTTCTTCTCTTTCTCTTCCCAATCTTTCCAATTCCTTTTGAAGCAAATCACAGTTGAAAGGAAGAGGCAAATTAGATGTAACAAATGTTGATCTTGTGTCTGAGAAAGGTAGACCAAAGCCATTAGTAGGTACATAAGATGGCTGATTCAAGGAAAAACTTGTCAGAGGTTGCAAACCAGTTTGTTCTGAAAAAGCAGGGAGGTTCGCATTAAATTGCATTGCAACATGGGTAACTTGATTAAAGTCAGAGTCTTCACTACTTGGCTGAAATTCAATTCCATCATGGAAATGGGAGTCCATAGGTTGACAAGTATTCTGATTTACGCAAGCTTGTGCATCTCCATCTTGTGCTGCACTTGATGTGGCTAACATATCAGTACCATGGTCTTGGTCTGCCTGGACAAGTATAAATTTGTCAGTATGTCAACAGCTATATCTCTTCTCCTTTTGTTTTTATTTTCTTTATGCAGGATAAATTTTTGACAATAATGCTATCCTCCTAACACAGAGAAAGGACCAAGACAAAACAAAACTGTAGAATATTGATCAACCTGGTGTTAGTATGAAGATCTAGGAATCTTAAAAGACCTAACCTCATCTTAATTTTCAGAACATAAGAAAAAATCGTGCAAAAAGTAAAATCTAAACATTCAATGTCATATTAGTTTTCCGAGCAAAACAATCAAAACAAGGAAATACATATAGGTCGACAATATCTAACAATGTTAAACCTGATTTGCTGTTAGTGAACCACCAAGAACCAAGGCTATCAGAGGCTGTACCGAGGGTGAACTGTCCAGGGGCATTTCCTGATTAGAGTTTCCATTGACTGCAGAATCAACTAAGTTCTGCTGATTGACCTGAGTTGCACTATCAGAAGCCAAAATCTGTGCTTCACCATTCAGTTTCCCTGAGGTGCTTTCAGCGATTTTTTCTTCAGATGAAGATGAATGGACATTGACAAGATTCCCTTGGTCCTCACCCAAACTTGCATAGTCATTGGACTCTTTATCAAGCACTCCAGCTTCAGCCTCTTTATCTTGCACAGTTGCTATGCTCATCATAAGATTTCGTCCTTCAGATGAAGGTGGGATCACGGATACAACATTATGCAAATCATGACTTGAACTGATAGTCTCATGCACTTGACTGTTCTCCTTTTCTGTGGCACTTTTGGAGATCTGTTCTTCAGATGAAGGTAAATCCATTGCAACAAGATTCTCTAGGTCATCATCTAACATGACATGCACTCCCGTTTCGGCCTCTTTATCTTGCATAGTCACTGGACTGATTACATGAGCTTGTTCCTCACATGAATGTGGGATCTCGGACCCAACATTACACAAATCATGACCTGTACTGATGGTCTCATGCAATCCCACTGGAGCCTCACTGTCAGGAACACTTACTGCGGCACCATTAGGATTCTGTTCTAGAGATGTCAGATTCAAAAGAAGGGGTCGCTGTGGACCATCAACTGAATTGACAGTTTCAGCCACTTCTAGTCTGACCACTGCATCAGAAATGGGTAATGGATTTGTATTGTGAAGGCATTCATCAAATGAAGGAAGACTGAAGGTTATAGCTTCAGTTAGAGCAGCAGTAGAGCAGATTTCAGTAACATCCAGCAGAACCTCAGCATTGTCAGAAGTGCCTCCAACAGTAATAAAGTTTTTGGCACCAGAGTTTACAGATACAAAATTCTCTTGATCATGACAAGACTTGCCAGAATTGTTCTTCCCCATAACATCAGTAAATAAACCAGCCTCAGAAGTCATTGTATCTAATGCAGAATTGGTGCTAATGGACCAAGATGGAGTTGTTGCTGTAATGGGACGACTGCATGCTTTATCAGTAACATAATCAGCTGTTTTAGACAATTCCATCACTCCCACGGTCATGCTATGTGCAGACTCAGGTGCATCTAAAGATGGCCTATAAAACAATTCATCATGAGCCCATCTTTTCAATTCTTCTACCCATGTGTCCTCCTTCTTCTTTAGCTTGCTTGCTGCTTCCAGCTGCAATTTCTTGAGATGTTCAAGACGCATTTCCATTTGGTGTTTATGGTCTTCCACTTCTTTTTCTTGTTCAATTTCCCACATTTTAGGCTTACCTTTTTTGAGCAATATATTTCTCCACAAACAAGTTCGAATAACAATGGACTCTATTTTGTGCTTAAATTCCAGGTTTTCCTTCTCTTCCTTGTAACTTCTCAAAATTTCACTTCTCTCTTTCAATTGCTTATCATTAAATTTTTTCATCTTCTTTTGGAACTTTTTCTGAATTTGTTTGATACTCTTTGAGACATCCTTTTGTGCTATATATTCTTGATTTAGTGACAAGTCACCATGCTCTGATGTGACCTTATGGAATTTACAAGTGACAGAGTGAGAAACCTTTGCATCTGAATGGTCCTTCAAAGGACATCTACAAGATGATTCAGCAAATTTTGGAGACTCTGCAGCCTTAAAATATGCTGTACTTTTCAGACACTGCAGCATTGCATACACGTAGTCCACCTCGTCCTTATTGCAATTGAAGTTAAGATGCTTCTTCACACAGGCAAGGGATTCTTTGTGATTGACTTTCTGCTTCAGCAATGACGCTGCAGTCCAACACTAGAATTTACAGACACCAGTTAGTTGGTTAATCACAATTAAAATGGCATTCTAGATGTACTCATAGCTGTAGAATATGAAGAGATTAGTAAAATGGATGATTAAGAGTGGCATGTTGTACTGCACATCTGCACCTATACCCAAGGACTGAAGTATATATGGATCAATAAAAATAAGGATGTGCGGTATGTGCTACATCCCGGCAAGCCTCTAAATTGTAAAATACTTGGTGGTCCATTTAAATTAAGGTTTACTGGAATTGCTACTCTCTAATGTGTGGTCTAGTATTAAGACCTGAAAGCAATACCCTAGGTTGGCTACTCTATCCACTCCTTCAGAATGCAACTCAGTAAATTGTTTTCACTTGTTGAGCATTCTTTGCCATACAAATCATATCTACAGATTTAAAGCATCTACAAACCACTATACTAATTTCATGGAAAGGAGCTCCCACATGACATGAGTTTTCGCTCGTGTACGTAGCAAGAATTCTTTGCTACAGACATCTGATGGCCTTGCAAGCATTCTTTGACAAGACTCACCTTTCGCTAACAAAGCCAACTTCACATACACCTAACCTTTAGTGAAGAAAGGAATTATAAATACCACAATACTAAAATCAGAAGTCCCATGTATTCACTATTATTTTGATACAATTATAAATACCTCATTCATGTTTAATTAAGGACTAGCTTTTTTTATTTACCCGCATGGAAAATGACTCACCTTTTGTAAACAAAGCTAACTTCACATACTATTAACACTGGCAAACACATGAAATTATATGTATCACAATACTAAACAAATTCATTAGAATCTTGATAAATTACATACCTCATTCATCTTCCATTACTGATATTCTATTATTTTCTCTGAGAAATCTATATCATGCAGGGAATATGGTATTCAAATAAACAGTCAAAGTTGAAACCAAAAACCACTAGTACCCAATTCCTAATCTTGATTCTCCTCGGTCACTTTTTTAACCAAGATATAGAAGAATGAAAAACAATCATATTATAACTAATCTTGTAATCTAAACAATTTGATAATAGTACTATCTGATAATAGTACTGTCTCCAAAAAACCATAAACAAGGATTCACACTGTAAAATAGCAGTTCTTTTATTTTTTGGACAAAACCATATATGTTAAATAGCATTCCCTAGATGACCATTAAGAGTTCCCTGTTGGAGATATACATAACCTCAAACTAGGTTGAATTGCAGATAGCACACCTTTCAAGTAGTACAGAGACAGAAGAACAACTTAAGACTAGGATCATTA
Source organism: Rosa chinensis (assembly GCF_002994745.2). Lineage (NCBI taxonomy): Eukaryota > Viridiplantae > Streptophyta > Magnoliopsida > Rosales > Rosaceae > Rosa > Rosa chinensis. The sequence goes on along the minus strand of NC_037091.1, from coordinate 25,940,912 downwards.
AGGCTAGGGAAATTTATATCTATGTTTAAACTTCAGTAACCTTTATAAACAACTCGCTTTGTTTTCAACGTCAAGTAACACTCAAAGTTGCTTCATCACTCCATGCCATGAACTACAACTTTGCAAAATTATCAATCTTTAATGGTGTATTGATCAACAAATCTACTAAAGAAAAGATATACATATCTAATTTTAATCACAGAAATCAGTATTAGCAGCCAATATTTTATCAACTGCAATGACCAGTCGCCCATAGTCACAGCAATTAGTATTATAAGCCAGTTCTCTATGTCATTGATTCTGGTCCGTTAACCAGTACTTTGTCCTCCCAGGATCCTTAACAAATTCAAATGATAAACTTTTACACAATCCAAACAAGTTCAAATTAAATTCTTCATGAATACTACTTGACATATTTGACTTTCAGTTTTAAGTACAACCAGACAGATCATTGTGAGTCTGATATTACCATTTTGACACTTTAATATATCAGGGGTATTTGAAAAAACATAGAAGCACTAACAATACAAAATGTAAATGATAAGATTGCAACAAAAGTCAGCACCAAGTATTAGATAGCATTCAAGGAAAAGGAAGACGATTCTAACCAGAGATATCTGAAAAGCCTGCAACATTGTTAATTCTCTTTTAATAAGGTGGTTATTGAGTACATATTCAAGAAGCAGTTCAACGAAAATCTTGGCAGCATCCTACATTATAAAAACATCAATGAAAATATGATTAAAATCTAGAATCAAATTTCACTGAGAAGGATTAATGGAATATTGAGTTAAAAGAAGCACACTTGAACAATTATAAAAAGTAAAATGTTGTAAGCAGGAAATCAAATTCATACTGAGAGTTGTAGGATTCCACATAGTTTTATTGTGTCTGGCCTCAAAAGAGGATGGAGGTCCTTCTTCTGAGCCTCAAGCAATTTTATTCTGTCTTCAAATTCAAACATGTTATCTTCTGGTGTTGCTATGATATTTCTACCCAAATTATCTGAAGTAGAGGCAGAGCTTCGATCAATTATTTTATTTACACAAGCCATTAACCTGGGAGAAAAAAGAGGAGGCATTATCTTCTGGGGTTGCAGAACCTCATGCAAAAGTACAGATTCTTCCAGAACTAAAATTGTGAGTTCATGCAATCTACATGTTGACTGTCCGGTTATGGAGCGGAGCATTATTGGGAAAATACCTTGATGATATAGAATAATAATGGACAATGCACTAAGCAATTATCTAGCATTCAAGCATCTAATACTTTAGCCACATGTTTTCATTAATCATCTCCATCTCACATCCAATTATCTTTCAGATTCATGTATGAGGTTATTTATCATTTATGCATCATTTAGGAGTCATTAATAAAAATCATGACTCTTGCACTTCCTTGATCATCCCAACTTTTCTCATGTCTATCAAAGTTCTAAGGTTGGGTATAGTTATGATCTATATAAAGGTGGCTTGGACCCTTCATTAATCATCCCAACTAGGTTCTAGTTTCCTATTTCCTTGTGGACTCAAGGCAGTTTCGTAGTTGAATACAAAGTTATTCTACTAGTTAAGCACAAAAAAAGATCCCAAATTTAAAGTGCAAAAAGAATTAATAAAACTGACTTCGAAAGTGGAAATTCTGTCTGCAACTCCAGTCCACACCCTAAATTTAAATTAAGGGAAAAACTAAACCAAGTGACCCCAAAACACTACCCCACCTGTTCCCTGAACTCTCCACAAAGATCAAAATATATAGAAATTTCCGTTTGTGGGTCTGTTAGTAAACCAAGCTCCAAACTTTAAAAAATGGGTTGTCCTCTCCTCTGTCTCCTACAAATGCAACTTGAAAATTCTGAAAGCACCAACTAAAAGTAAGAGCAATCATTGAAAATAAAAACTGGGTTGTTCTTACCAAGGATGTGGGTTGAACTCGAACAATCCTTAATTGGAGGTCGTAGAAATGGCAGCTTCGTTTCTGGGTTGTTCTCAACACAGAAACGAAGTGGAACACCCAACACCGCGTGAAGCTTTGATAAAGTGTGGGGAGGAGGACAAGGCCAAAAGAACAAAAGTGAAAGAAGATGCTGAGGGCTCCACAGGGTGTTAAGTCTGTGTTAAGAGGACAGTTGAGATTTGGAAAGTACAGAGCAGGATGGCCGGGAAGGAATTGGACAGGCAATAGTGGCATGAGGGACTAGACTAATTGCTTGGGCCCTTTTCCAACCTTTGTAGTTGTACTTGTTGCAGAAGTGTTTAGCTTGTTAAAGAAGCTAAATAGTTGTTTATTTTTCTTTTTAATTACGTAAATGAAATTGCAGTGATGATCACACGGTCATTAAGAGATCACCCACTCTTGATTTTAGTTTCAATAGTTGAGATTAATACACTTCAGATTTATTCTTTTAATCTCAACCTTTAACATCAAGTTTAAGAGTGAGTGACCATAAAATCTTTGATTGATGAATGTGTGAATATTACCTACATAATTCATATGTCAGTGAGAATCGAATACATTACCTTTACAGGGTGACATTTACAATATTAAAGTTATAACTTACTAACATGTTACAGCTCGCTCACCGACAAACATAACTTGAACATTACATTTGCTTGATATGCTGTAATATTTTCTTCAGTAATAATATTTGTCGGTTGTTAAAATTCAAACAAAAACTATCCTTAGAATTCTCGAGGTTTGTTCTGTTAGGGGTTTCCTACCTCTTTATCTAGCACTTATAATGAACATTCGATCACCTTCTGTAACTTCGCCAAATCCCTAACGACCATTTTGTGGTGACTCCTTGTTCTCTATATCTCCCTTGACGTTCTTCTCGCGTTATTTTTTTACGACGTGGCCATCCCTTTCTCTTTAGTGACTTCATCCGGGTCTTTTTTGGTCAGCACGAAAGGATGCTTGTTTCGTTTTGTGCTAGAAAGTGTATACCTATTTTCCATGAGTGTAGAACACATGGTCAAATCAAATCAATTGGGTGTAATAAAATTAGGGGAGAATGTCTTAAAAAGCAATCAAATTCAATTCATGCATTCAAACATTCAAACATAAGTTAACAGCATTGATGAGAAGTTAACAAAATTGACAACAACTTGAAAACATAAATTTGATCATACCTAGAAATCAATGTCGAGTAATCGACTCAAAAAGCACAGGTTATATCGTTTGTCAATTGAACGCTCGACATGAAAGTGACTTCAAGGAGGTTCAAATAATCTGAATGAGTCAAAGGACACCTTCAGTCATATGGACACGATCAAAAGAGCAAGTTTAGCGGTGCAATTTTAGCTGGTCTCCATGTCGTCAAAGTGACCCCAAGTCAGTTTGTGGACGAAATCCAATTTCCAGCCGTAAGAACAAGATCAAAATGGAACTGACCCAGATCGGTTTGCGAAAATTCTTCTACCCACCCAGGTGGGGGGTCACCTGATGTGGTGTCAGGAGATCTGGTTGCCCCTAAGTGACTAAGAGATCTCAGCCATTGGATGATCTGTTAGGCCATTACCGTCAGTTTCAAACAGTATTGGACAAAAAGTCTTCACTCAACCCAATAAAAACGCAATTCAGCTTTTCTACTTCGCCGAGGCCATCAGCATTAGCCAGAGGTCGCCGAGAAGCTCTTCAAGATTCTCGACTTACACGACTTGATTCTGTGTTTGAATGGACGTCGTCGGAGTCAATTCTGATTCATACATCGGAGACCCACCGGGTCGCGATACTCCAGCCACCATACGACTCCGGATATGGAATTTTGCTGAATTGGAGGGGAAGACCCCGTTGGCTTTGCATTTAATTTGGATTATTTTAATTTTGCAATTTAATTTGGACGGCTAGTCTAAGCACTATAAGGATGCTTCCATTGCTCAATTGTTGATGAAAAATGTTCATTATATTATTAAGAAGATCAAAGGGTCCCCCGAACTTAGGGGAGATGACAGGGAAGTTCCGACAGGCAGCCACTAGTTATCAGAGAGCTACTTAATTCAGATTTTGAAATCCCAGGTTCTGGAGGAGGAGGTTGAAGAAGAATCAAGAAAATCCTCACGAAAAAAAAAATCACAATCCAATTCAAACCTATTGAATATCTTTAGATTTAAGCAATCAATCCAAAGGAGAACTCTACTGCTGACATGGGTTACATATATTGATTAGATATGGATGGTAGGGACTTGTTGCAAATCTTCTGTTCCAATGGGCTCCGATGAAGTTTCGTACGACCCTTGACAATCACTAACTCTCTGCTCCTGTTTGCAGCCAGCGATAGGAATTTGTTATAAACATCGAGAACAGTAAGTCGACCTTCCCAATTATAAACATCACACGTGAAGAACATGTGCCAGTAAACCCAATTATTACTGAAGATCAGATTTATTTATTTTTGGTTTTAGACTGAGTCTGTTAAAGCGTGCAATGCACGCTCTGTTAACAGAGCCCAGGTGACCACCCACTGAGGTGGGCTGAAGAATCTCCGATCAGTTTGTAGGTTTGAAACCAAACATTGATCCAAAAACGTCGGGCTCCAGCATGGCTTTGAATTTTGAAACCATAGTTCATTAAATCGAGACTGCTGGTTTCAATTAAACATCAGATCCAATGGTAGTTAGTTAATGTGCGTGCATATATGTGTATAATAGTAAGAAAAAAATTATAAAAAAAATTGCAAAAATTTCCCAATATATACATTCCCATCTATTTCACCATCCGCACTTAAAAAATTATATTTCTTAACTCTAGAAAAATTTTCCTTCCTCCTCCTATAGCTTTCATCTTCTTAAATTTTATTTATTTATTTTTATATAGCCTTATTATTTATTTACATCATAAATTTCTCATTTATATTAAATAAATTAATAGAATATTTAATGAATAGTGTCTCAACCCAAATACAACTAGTGGAAACAGACGTCCAGTGGCAGTGAACAATGTTCTTACCCAGTGACCCAATGAGCGGATTTGCTCTAAGGAAGTCAAAATCTTACACATACTATATGCTACTTCCCAAACTAAGTTCACCCTTTTACTAATCATTTAAACGGTAAAAGATAAAAATTTCACTTTTAAACCTTGTTTAACATTTTTATAGGTACTGAGAATTACTTTTTTTCTTTTGTCAAAGAATGTAAAAATTAGAGTTCGTATGAGTGAGTTTTGAGATGAGGAAGTTGGGTTACTATTTAGGAAAATTTAGTGTTTCCCGAAAGGAAACTTTATAAAACAATTAGAATTTCAGCAGCCACTTGCCAAAACCCTTGACCTGTTTCCCCAACTTGATGGGTTATATGCCTTATGTCCACCACAAACCATGACAGTGGTGCCTTTAGCCAGCTCCGACACCACCCACGATAGCGGATCGCAGGATTCATCTCATCGTGGATCTGTATTGGGTTGTGTAGTGTCACGCCCCAATTTTAAACACACTTAAAAAAATCAATATATAATGTCATAATTATACATGCGTGATGGTTCAGCCATCAATACAAAATACTTGAAATTTTTTTCCTTTAAAACCAAGTACATAATAAGGCCCTAAACCCACTATGTCAATACAGACTCGCTCCACAGAGTCAAATATTACACAAGCTTACGAATTAAATTGCCACAACAAAATAATAAGTAAATGTTCCTTAGAGCTACTACAACGGAAGTCTTTTCACCGATAAAGTCACAAAATTGGCTTCCTACAGTATAGCTGTAAGCACGTGATCTCAACTTTAGCCACGATTAGCCTGACCTGCAGGATTAACCCCTACACCATTATATAGTGCACCGGGTTGCCACGCAACAAACTCGGTAAGCTTATGAAAGCTTGTATGAGTAACTCAAAACACACACGCATAACTCACCCAACGAGGAAAACCTATCAACTCGCGAAAAAGGAACACACACCCTGTTTTCCCAAAACAACACATTCTTTTCCCAAAAGAAAATATCACAAGTCACCCTGTCACAAAAAAATCATATTAATTGAAACTCTGACAATTTAGATATGATACACAAGTCCACCCCGGACGTTTAAAAGAAAGAATCCCCAAAACTCCATTTTAAAACACGTTATCAAATTAACAAAAGTCACCCCGTGACAAATCATATTAATTGAAACTTTAACAATTCAATATGACCACAAGTCCCACTTGGACATTTAAAAGAAAGAATTCCCAAAAGTTCCTTTTAAAACACGTACTCATGAGCATTAAGTAGCTCCCCACTACTCCCCATGATGTATAATGGCAATAGACTAGAGCTCTAACTGATCGTATCCACTCACCTGGCCAAAGGCGTGAAGTCCTGATACATATGCCTGAGGTCATTCCCAGCAGCCCCGAATCCTCAGATCTCCCCGGTCATCAGATCAAAACATTTCAAAGTGGTCACTCAGGATCAAATGTTTCTCAACTCTCAAAAGGAGATGTAACCCCGTGACCTTCAATCATCAGACCTCCCCGGTCGCCAGATCAAAACATTAAGCAAGTCGCTCTAGACCCAAAATTTTAAACTAAATCAAAATGATATGTCACCTTGTGACCTCTGAATCTCTAGATCCCCGGTCATCAGATTCAAAACATTAAGCAAGTCACACTGGACCCAAAATGTTAAATCAAATCAAAAGGAGAAATCACCACTTGTGACTCTCAGATCTTCAGACCCCTGGTCGTTAGATCAAAACATTCAAATCTCATTAAAGCAACTCACACCAAATCTTGACACTTTTCAAACAATAGAAATTCCCATATATGTAGTCATTCACTCAAGAATGCTGTGATGACCTGGATTTTCGTTATTTAATTTTGGTAATTAATAATGGACCAGTTGTATGAATTATTGTTATTGTGCTTTTTTCGTATGTCATATGTGAAGTGGAATTATTTCGGACAATTATTTATTCAAAAAGTGTGGATTTAGGGGGGGGGGGGGTTCAAGGTTGACTTTTTATACGTTGGGATTCTTTGAAAACTTTCTTCACAAAAGTCGTTACGAGTTTGTGGATATGTGGAACAAGAAAATTGGAGTTGGTATGAGGAAGTTACGACCTTCGGAAAAAGTTTCCATTTTGGTATAAATAGGAATTTTCCGAAAATATGTTCGTAATTTCCAATTTCCATTTCCAGAAGTTTCCTTCTCTCTCTCTTCTCTCTGGACTATACCTTCAGAATCGAAGAAACCCGGCTGACCCGACCCAGATTTTTCTGCAACCTCTACCGCTGAAGCAAACCTAGACCAACTCGTCTCCACCGTGCGCTCCTCCCTGTGGCATCCTCTTGCAGCAATTCTCACCCATGACGGCGCTGCAAGGTGACTATTTTCGAGTGCAATCCGACCCGATCGGTTCTCCGATCTCCGACATCGGCGAAGTTTCAAATCAGGCTTGGGGAGCTCGCAACAGCCTCCTCCTTCGGTCCTTTAGGTTGGTTTGGATCGATTCACATGGAAATTTGTTTAGCTCGGATTGAACAGTGATTCACGGCTTGCAAGATAGTTTTCGATCCTTTTCGCTTCAATTCTGACTTCATGCTAGTTATGAAAGTTGATAAGCATGCTGAGAAGAAGATCTTTTATGTTGGGAGTTTTTGTGAAATATTGAGTTTTAGCCAGCGGCGGTGCTCCACCGCCTGTGGTGGCGTTCCGGCCATATAAGGGACTGTTTCTAGTATTGTATATCTTCTACTCGTCGATATGAGTGTTTTAATATATAATACGTAATTTTTGGAGTTCGTATGAATTTGTTATGATTTTTACGGTTTCGGACCGTTCGATTTATTTTATCCGTGAGGATTCAAGCGTCCGATTGACTTGTAGTGTAACGTCCCGAACATGAATTCACCGGTTTACTAGTCATTTGGACGGTAAATAACCTTTACTTTCACTTTTACTTTCGGTTTAGTACTTTTAGTGGCCCTAAAAGTTGACTTTTTGTTCGGGTCAAAATTTGAGAAAATGTTCTTCATGAAAGTTGTAGGGGACGTTAAACCGAGTGCGTGGATATGTGGTACGTAAAAATCGGAGCTCGTATGTGGAAGTTATAAGCAAAAATGTGAAAATTACTGTTCATGGTAAGTATTATACATTTGAAAAAGTTACTGTGGCCGGTAAGTTTTTTTTTTTTTTTTTTTCTCTTTTCTCTCTTTCTCCGGCGTTTTTCTTCCTCTCCTCGGCTCTCTCTGCAACTCCGGCCATCTCCCTCTTTCGGCCACCTGGGAGCGAACAACCAGCACCGGTCGACTCCTCTACCCCTACCCAATCTCCCCACGGCGGTAACTCACGGCGACTTGGCCGGAAAATGACGCATCGGGTCCTTGAAGTTTCACTGTAGCAGAAGTGGTCAACGCCGATATCTTCCGTTTCCGGCCTTCTCCGGCACCAAACCGGCGTCGAAGGTTCGGTTTTTGGCAAGGATCATTTTGCCCAGCCTCAAGCCACGATTTGTAGCGTGGAGGAAGAATCGAAGGTTTGAATTTCTTGACACTGTTCACATTTCGGGTATAATCTTCACCTTAATTGTTGAGGTAGTTCTAGGCATATTCTGGCTTTGTTGTAGTTGAGCTAGATGAGTAGGTGGTGCTGCCTGAATTTGGTGGTCATCGGAGGTGGTTGCCGAGGGCGCGTGGGGCCCACGCGCTGCCACTGTTGGTGGCCCGTGGAGGCGTGTAGGGCAGTGTTTTAATTCCGGTTTTTAGCCCATTAAGTCCTATAAATTGTGTAGAGCTTGTATGTGAAGTTTGGTAATTTTTGGAGAAACTTGGAATTAATTAGGAATTTTGAAGCTTAGGGTTTCGATTATCGAATTATGAGAATCCAACCGTTGGATATCTCTCGGTTCTGACTTGGAACCTTTAAGATAATGAATTAGTATTAGAGGTAAAATTTGGGTTGAATCCGAGAACAAGTGGAGAGTTGATTGGTGAGGGTTTGATTATGGGATTCGTATTAAATTGTCGAATTATCGCTTACGGAATATAATCGTGTACAGGGCGTCGTACCGAGCTCTGGCTCAATGAAGGAACTCGTATACGTGATCGTCGGAATAGTACTGTGAGTGGACTTTTGTTTTTAAGTAAATGATGCATGCATTTATTCCTTGATTATGCTCTAATTATTTATCATTTTACATTTCGAGCATGTGATTTGATTTCGGAGATTGATTTCGTTTTATCTCATATAATTATTTTCGATAATGATTCATTTCCGAAGTTGCTTATGATTTATAATTTTATTTGATGAATTATTTATTTCCGAGGTGATTTCCGGAATTTTACTTTTTAGTTATATTCCTATTCGTGAATTTGAGATTTTTGGAAAGATTTTCGAAATGGGATTTCGATGGAATTATTTTCTTATTTATTTATTTGATCCTTGGTTTTGGCATTGGGAATGCCTTAGCAATAATGTCGGTTTGAGAACTTTGATTATTTGAAGATTTTATGGTGTGCGGGGTCATGTCATTGGACTATGCTTATTTTCTTTTATTTACTTTTGAATTTGAGTTTATCTTGGCGTGTGGGACACGTCATTGGAAATTCTTTTACGAGAGATGGGGAAGCCTTATGTATTTATGGATTTACTTGGTTTTCAGATTTTCTGTTGCCATACTTTGGGTGACTATTATCATTGCTAGCATTGATCTTCCGCCTTTGTGGCGAGGTGATGGGATCACCGAAACCCTCCGCCTTTGTGGCGCTGGTTACTGTCTCTGTGACAGTAATTCTGAAGCCCAGTATCCTATCGCTACACATAGTGGCGTAAGGGTATATTACGGGAGTAATGGGAGTACTTTAGCCTGGGAGGCTATCACCCGAGTCTGGGAGGCTCACTCGTATGGCTATCGTCTTCCCCTACTCATTATACTATTTTCGACTAGCGGGGCTAGTCCGATTTATTTTAGCCAACGGGGCTGGTTTTATTTCCTTGAGTATCAGAGTTTCAACCTTTTCTTTTAATCGTTTGTGACTAGCGGGGCTAGTCGGCTTTCTTGAGCGGAACTCCTCTTATTTTATTTTTTGGTTATCGTTGCATGCATCAGGAATTTTTAAGAAATAAATGTGGGAAAGTATAAAATTCCTTTTGTTTGAAATTGTTTATTTTTGTCCACTCACATTAACGTTTTTATGTACTTTCCCCTGGGCCCTTCGGTTTCAAATGCCCAGTTTGCAGGCGAATTAGTGGAGGTCGGGCGTACATGACATTTGAGGCATAATTGTCACCACTTCCGCATTGTAGGATCCCTTGATCCTTTACTCTACTTTTTATTTCCTTGTGTATTAGTATTGCTCTGATAACCTTTGCGATTGGTATTGTTAAGTTGAGTTTTGTGTTTTGCGAGTTGGGAAATGTTGTGAAATGGGGAGCAGGGTGGCTCCAGGAGTATAAGGTTGGTTTGCTTGAAGTGCTTTGTGTGTTTCTACAGGTTTTGGGTAGTCCATTTTTAGAGGAAGTTCTGCTAAATTTTTGGTAGAATTTCTTCTAAGGTGGGCCCCGCAGGACTACTTCCGATTTCAGGGTGAAATTTGGGGTTGGTCCTGTCATGTGGTTTGGTCATATCGATCGTAGAAGTATTCCGGAGACATTGGGTGGTCTTGGATGTGGTTTCACCTCGATTGGAGTCACTTTTGGGATTTTAGTTCAAAACAGAGGTTTCGAACTTAAATCGTTTGTGAATCATTACTAAGTTGAGATAGTATGTGATTAGGTACTTGACGAAGTATTCTTAGATGGTTATTTTGTGGTTTGGCTACTTTGTTCTGTATTGAAGACACAGCGGGAGTTTCGAGGTGAGTAATCTCACAACGTTCATTTACGAACGAAGTTACCATTATTGTTTCGGCGTTAGTTAATTAACTGCAAACTATAGTTGGTATTAGTAGGCATTCTTGAGCGAATGACTAAGTATATATATATATTACGTGAAATATATATATTCTTGTGAGTGATGTGTGACGAATAATATGCATGATTGTGTTCATACTATTATTGAAGGTGACTATTCGGAAAACAATATTGTGGAAAAAGATGTTTTCTATTGTCTTGAAAAGTATTAAGTTTGATGTTACATTTTTGAGTTAAGCGTGACTTATTTTAAATGTATTGGTCTTTGTACCAAGAGTCACTGATGGTGAGCAGGGATGGGGAAATCTTCAATTAGATTTATGTAACGTTTTAGATCGGGTGCAACTTACTTAACTTTTGATTATAAGACCAGACGGGGTCTGAAAATCATATGTCACAGATGGTGACAGGTCGCAGATGGTGACCAAGGCAAGAAATCGGGAATCATGCCTTTGGCCGGGCGAGTGGTTACGATCAGTTAGAGCTCTAGTATGTCTGCCATTATAGCTTATAGGGGTAAAGGTCGAGGTTGTTGGAGACTCATTAATGTATAGTTAAAAGAGAGTATTGAGAGTATTCTTCTTTTATTGTCTAGATGAGACTTGATTTGCTTATTGATTGTTGAGTTAGCAAATAGTACTTTGTCACAGAGGTGACTTATGTTGTCCTTTCGGTGGAAATGACATGGAATGTTAGAAGGAATCATGGTAGTATTGTTCCTTAAGTTTATTTGTGTGTGAGTTGTTGATTGATGTTTATGAGTTACTCATACGAGCTTTCATAAACTTACCGGGTTTATTGTGTGACAACTCAGTGCACTATTCAATGGTGTAGGGGTTAATCCTGCAGGTCAGGGTAATCATGGCTAAAGTTGAGGTAGCTTGTTGGCAGCAAAACGGGTAGGAAGCAAATTTTGTTGGCTTTGCCATTGTTATGACTTCCGCTATGTAGTAAGCTATGAGGAGCATTTACATTTTATTTTGTGATGACAATTTAATTCATAAGCTTATGTAATATATGACTATGTGGAGTGGTCAATATTGACATAGTGGGTTTCAGGCCATCAATTTGTACTTGGTTTAAAGGGAAAAAGTTTTCAGGTATTGTGGATTGATGACTGAACCATCACGCATGTATAATTATGAGATTATATATCGATTTTTATTCATGTTAAAAAAATCAGGGGCGTGACAAATGCTACTAATACCAACTATAGTTTGCAGTTAACTGAATAACTCTAAAAACAATAAAGGTAACTTCGTTCATAAATGAACATTGTGAAATTACTTACCGCAAAATCCTGTTGCGTCTTCTATACAGAACCAAACTACACTCTCACCAACAACTTATCCAAATCACCTTGAGGAGCACCTAATCACCGATGACCTCAAATCCGTACATGAATCACCAAGTGATGAAAAATAGGTGTCATGAACTTGAATGGTTTTTCCACGCCAAAAATTTCATCAACGAATGGGGACCTTCGTATCTCCTTTGCAACGGCCACAGCCAATTCTCCGGGACTAGCATTTCACATTTCTCTCAACATTTTCTCTATCTGGGACATCCAGCTCTGATCTTTGACCCTCTTGGCTCTCTACTAGTCGTTTCCCGATGCGAATCTTGAACTTCCTCTTGTCGAATTTTCGGCTTCTCCATGGGCGGATTTCTTGGTGGGCTTTCCTCTATCTCTTCATCGATTGAATCTTTGATTGTTTCTTGCTCGCTCTCCTTCCACTTCTACTTACGGGCCTCTTGAAACTCCTCATTTTTCCTCAGCTGAGCGAGTTCCTCCTCCAACTTCTTCATCTTTTGAGAATGTTCGTGTTTTGGTCATATCCAGATTGAGACCTTCCACTCCCACCATGTTAATCTTTTAGAAAAACGAGTTCCCACAGACGGCGCCACCTGTTGATGTGAAAAAATTCAACAAAAGATTTCCTCACCTACTTCTGACGAGAGCCGGAGTGAGGGCTTCATGTTCCAGGAACTGGGTTATGATCTTTGAAATTGGGTTTTGTGCTCGGCGATCCGAGCTTCCGAAAGAAAATGGGTGGGGGTAATTGCAAAAACGACTCTGATGCTTAAGTCAATAATAACTTGAGGAGTGATGAGTATATTTAGGAGATGATTGCTTACCTCAAAAGTTTAATTCTCCAAGTATTTATCGGCGAGCTTGAATGGATATTTCGACTAGTGTGCGTAGTGGAAAGCTTGATCTACAAATTGTGCATGAGTAGGTCCACAATGTTACTCTTCTGACATCGTGGGGAAGTGCTTCTGATCACCTAAGACTTGGTTAATCTGGGCAACCTATTGACCAATTCTGCTGTATCATATTCACCTCGGCACTCACCTCGCTGATCACATTTTGCCTCAGCCAAAAACCCACCACAATGGAATCTTCTCCTCGAAGAAATTGAGCTTTACCTCAACCGAAACCCACCTCAAGGGAATCTCTTCCTTAAGGGGATTGTGTTTCACCCCAACCAAACTAGCCATGAAGAAATCTACTTCCTCCTTGAGGGGATTGTATTTCACCCAACTAATATCCCTTCCTTAGCGGGATATTCCCTTGATGTGCCTAAAAGTCAATCTCAAAATTTTTTACCCCCACATACACTCATTACAACTCAAGTCCTTAATAACTTAGGCATCAAAGTGCCTTTTGCAGGTTCCCCCACCCCTTTTTTTTTCTCCAAAGCTTGGTTTGTCAAACACAAGACTTGATTCCAAATACCATAAACCAGTTCTTCGAACGTGAAGCTTTCACTCCCGCTCCAGTAAGAAGAAGTAGATGAGGAAATCTTCTATTAAATTTTTCCGCACCAACAGTTGGCGTTGTCTATGGAAACTTGGTTTCGCAAAAACTAATTTCTTGGGAGTGGAAGGTCCCGATTTGGACCCACACGACGGGACTAGATCGGGTGGGTCACAAAATAGCTAGAATGTGGACATACTCAAGAAGATGAAAAAAATGGAAGAGGAACTTGCTCAGCTTCGGAAGGAGGGCAAGCAAGAATCAATTGAAGATACAAGCGATGAAAAGGCAGAGGAGAAGACCATTGAGAAATATGTTCGTGGAGATGTCAAAAGTTCAACAGGGGAAGTTCAGGATCCGCTACGGAAAACGACTAAAAGAAAACCAAGAGAGTCAAAGATGGGAGTTGAGGCCCCAGATAGAGAAAATGTTGTGTTGGTGCTAAAAAATTCAACGGAAGATTTCCTCACCTACCTCTTCTGACTGGAGCAGGAGTGGGGGCTTCATGTTTCAGGAATTGGGTTATGATCTTTGGAATTGGGTGTTGCATCTAACGACTCGAGCTTTCAAAAGAAAATGGGTGGGAGGTACTTGCAAAAGGTACTTTGATGCTTAAATCACCTCAAAAATTTACTTCTTCAAGTATTTATGGGCGAGCTTGAACAGATATTTCAATTAGTGCACGTAGTGGTAAGCTTGATCCGCAAGTCATGCATGGGTGCATCCACAACGTTACTCCTCTGACATTGAGGAAAAGTGCTTCTGGATTTAGATAATCTGGGCAAACCCATAGACCGATTCTACTATATCAATATCTACCTCGAGAGATTCTTTTCCTCCTCGAGTGGATCATATTTTGCCTCAGCAAGAAACCTACCTCAAAGGAATCTTTTTCTCCTCGAGGAGACTGTGTTTCACCTCAACCAAACTCGCCTCGAGGGTATTACGTTTCACTCAACTAGATATACCTTCCTTAACGGAATATCCTCTTGTTGGGCTTAAAAGTCATTCTTAAACATTTTGCCCCCACACATGCCATCAATCTTTACAACTTCAGTTGCCTTAAAGCATTACCTAAGAAGAAAACTTTTCACTGTGACGTGATACTATTGCAAAGTTTTCCACCGCCGACATAATCCTTCTATTCATAAAATCTCCACCGTGACGTGATTTTTTTGTTTTCCAAACTTCTCACCGCGGTGGGATCCTCCTGTTCTATATTTGAGGAAAACTCAATGCTCATTCCAATTACATCGTCTCTTCCCAATGTTTCCATGCCTTCAACAAATCCTATGAAGGATTTCCTCGTGAAGTATCTTACTGACTTAGACTTCTCTACACTTTTTCTCGGTAAAAGAGACCTTTTTATTTTTTATTATTTTTTAACACTTTCAGGTCCTTCCTTATTCCTCATTTGCGCTCCCCAACGCATTCTCTTCTCTTTCCTACTTTTTTATTCTTTCTTTTCCCTAGACTCCTTAATTGATTCAACCCATACTTCTTAAATGCTCTACACTTACCCTTCACCCTCTCATTTCTACCTTCTCTCTCTTAAACCTTCTTTTTCAACCTTCATTTCTGATGGTGCGGAAAAATTCCACGGAAAATCTCTTCACCTATTTCTTCTGACTGGAGCGAGAGTGGGGGCTTCGTCTTCTAGAAACTTGGTCACGATCTTTGAATTTGGGTTTTGTGCTTGGCATTCCCAGCTTCTGGAAGAAAATGGGTGGGGGTGCCTACAAAAGGTACTTCGATGCTTAAGTTAGTAACAGCTTGAATAGGGATGAGTGTATTTTGGAAGTGATTACTTACCTCAAAAGCTTAATTCTCCAAGTATTTATAGGCGAGCTTGAACGGATATTTTGACTAGTACACATGGTGGCAAGCTTGATCCGCAAGTCATGCACGAGTGGATCCAGGACGTTACTTCTCTCACATCGTGCGGGAGTGCTTCCGATTACTTGGGACTTTGGATGAGCTAGATAAATCCGTTGACCGATTCCGCTATGCCCATATCCACCTCTAGGGGATTGTATCTCACCTCTACCAAATCGACTTCAAGGGAATCCTTTCCTCCTTGAGGAGATTGTGTTTCACCTCACCTAAACTCACCTTGAGGGAATATCATCCTTGAAGGGATTATGTTTCGCCCCAACCGAACCCACCTTGAGGGGATCTCATTCTTGAGGATATTGTGAACCGGCCAACTAGGTATCCCTTCCTTGGTGGGATTCCCCATTCTGTGCCCAAAAGTTATTCTCAAAAAGTTTCACCCCCACAATGTTCCTTTTTTATTTTTGTGCGAGAACCCGAGTTGAAAAGAAAAAAATCTTTTAAGTTATGCAGTAACAATGTCCATACAACTATACCCCATAACATGAGGCAAAGCGACGTAAACCCATGCCATTTGTCCCTCGCTGTAATGGTACTGCCGCCACACCAGCCATCAGGGCTTCCAAACCACAGGCTAAGCACACCTCCACCTAAATCAACAACGATGCAACCCAGCCACTTGGATCTTGACCTGAAGAAACTAGATCTTCCATCACCGCAGTCAGCGTTTCCATCCACCAGGGCCTGAACACGCTCCGATAGCAAACGCATCCCTAGCAGGCCAAAACTGATCCACCCTCTAATCGATCTCCACACCACCAATACAACCCTCATAGGCAACAATAGCAACAAAGAAAAACAGGCAATAGCCTATGAGCAAGGGACCGTGACAAACAAAACCGCCGCTCTCACCACCAAGAAGTAGCTGAGAAAGAAGTGAAATATCTGTTTGGTTCGAATATGCAAAACTGCCGCAAGCCAAAACCAGCCGCAGTCGAGAGTCCTCTCGGGAGTCGGAGAGGAGAGCACTTTTTTTTAAGAGTCGAATATTGTCTATTTAAATTTTCTGCTATTTATATATTGTTTCCGTTGTCAACTTAGTTACCTATATACAAAACTCTTCTAGTCAATTTGATAGTGAACTGGATTAACCCATTCTATATCTCTCATACTCCAATTGCATCTCTCTTCCTCCGGTAGCCAATAAAAGTTTACTATTTCATCCTCATATATCAAGTCTTCACCTTCTTGTCTTTTCATTATATGTTAGCTATTTATTTTTTTATGTTATTTTGAAAGAAAGAAGAAAGTTTTATTACTAGGTACGATTAAAGTCGTACATGAGGGCATTCAATATAATATCTGGAGCAGTTACAAACCATTCAAATTGTATCTCAGACTTAAAACTAAGAGCAGCCAACCTATGAGCTACAACATTAGCCTGTCTAGGGGCAAAAGTAATGAAGAAATCTATACTAGAGTGAAGGAGACTTCGGACATCAGCAACTAAGGCTCTCAATGGTGACAGATCACAATCCCAAGCATAAATAGCTTGTACCATCATTAGACAATCACTTTCCACTACTGCATTTGTAATATGCATGGCTTGCAGTAACTCCAATCCTTTCTTCAAAGCCAAAAGCTCAACATGTAATGGAGAACTAACAAACTGCACACGACTAGAGAAGGCAGGAAGGAATTGACCAAGAGAGTTACGAAGGACACCGCATGTACCCCCAAACTGCACATTAGGTAGAAAAGCACCATCCACATTCAATTTCACTTTTTCACCTGAGGGAGCTAGCCAGCTTTTAATGGCTTTCTGTCGAACTAATGTGGCAGTGGTACAAGGTTTATTAGCGTGCAGATACTCCTCATACCAGGCCATAGATGATGCCACCAACCTTGGACTAGTTTGAGAACGATTTTTCCAAAGCTTCTTGTTACGATTCTTCCAAAAGCTCCTAACAGAACCAATAACTTATCAAACAAGCTAGTAGACAAATTGGTGACTCGGTCCAGCAACCACTCTTTCCAAGCCATTGAAGAAGAAAGAAAGGAAAAGGGAGGAGCACCCAAAATATCCTTAGCAATGCTACAATCTCAAAATAAATGCTCAAGGGTTTCCACAGATTCCGGACAAACACAACAATTAAGATCACCAGAATAACCTTTAGATGTTAGTGCAGTTCGAGCAGGAAGAAGATTATGAGCCGTTCTCCATCCAAAAATAGCCACTTTGTTAGGGACATTTGCTTTCCACAAAGCTTTCCAAAGTGGAGCATAAGGATCACCAGTAGAAGATGAGGCAAAAACATTGACAATAGAGAAATTATGAGCAATGGTATAGGCTAATTTGTGAGCCCCTGAAAATTTTAGTTAATTTCCAAAAGTAATTTCTTGCCAATAAGATTTTTTCCACAAGGTGATTTAAATGAAGGAATTGATTTTGGAAATTGTTTTGGTGTCGAGACCACCTATTGGACCTTATGGTTTAAGTTTGGGTCGAGATTCTTTCATTTGGGCCTAGAAGGTTACAAAGTTCATTGAAGCAAAAGATCGTCGAAGAAAATTTGAAAGGAAGACGAATTGAGTTGTAGACTTGTAGTGACGATTTTAATTTTTAATTTTTACGAAATCAAGTTTTGGGCCTAGGACGAAGCCGAGAAAATAACTTAGGAAGTTTTTGATGAAGAACGAATAAAAGAAAAAGCTACGAGCCCAAAACTGGGAAGTGATCAACTTGGAGAATTCTGTAATTTGTTGCAGGGGTAAAATTGTTGTTTCACACTCTTTAGTATAAATAGAAAGGGGAACGATTGAGAAAACCCTAAACTCTCTCTTCTCTCCCTCTCGGCCCCATCCCCTATCTCTCTCCACAATCTCTCTCTCTCTCGTCCTCCCACTGACAACGCCGGAAAACCCCCATCTCCGGCCACTACCTCGCAAAACTGCCACCACCCATCAATGCTGCACCAAGATGCGACCTAAACTCACGGAAAATTGAAACCATGCATTGACCCCGACCTCTCTCTTCCGCTCTCCTTTTCTCTGCCACCACCCGAGACTCCAGCTCCGGCCACCATCTCATCACTCCTTCTCTAGCCACTACATGCGACCACCTAGCCAAAAAGGCTACTTCCGATCACTTTCTGCACTCCTCGCCATCACCAATCGATCCAGACCAGGCCACTCACCCAAAGCCCAAAGCCTCGCATCGTCTGACGCTAGAAAACCACTGATGTCGAAGTACAGCCACTGCCTTTCCCAAATCTCCAACCTCCAGTCCAAATCAAGCCTCAACACCTGCATAACTGAAGTCGGAGCTATACTCCCTTTCAAAACCTCATAACCCCAATCTCCGACTCCAACCAGAAGGTGACGCACCGACCCTGCCACCCAGCGCCACCGTGAGCACCACCAGTTTGCTCCTTCAGTCCGGTCGCCCTATTCTTGGTTGAAGCCTCCAATTCGATTTAGATTGAAAACTCTAATTTGTGATGTTGATTTGGATTGTGAGGGACTGGAAATCTGTGTTCGGGAGATTTTGGAGGAAATGAGGTATGTGAAGTTCAGGAATTTGGAGTTTTGGAAGGGAGGAGCTGTTGGGTCAGTAAGTTGATATCGAGGAAAGGTAAGAACCTTGAACTATGTTTTGGATTTGGATTTGGAATTGGTTGCGGGAATTGTTTATTGATGGTATAATTTCTGCTAGGGATTCGTATGGTTAATGGTTGTGGAATGTAGCTAAGACGGAATTGGTTTCTGAGTTGGAGAAGAAGAGATGGTAAGTTTTAGTCTCTGCCAATCCATGGGCTTTGGTGTGGTGATAGTAAAATTCTAATGGTTGTTATCGAATGGAATGAAATTGGTATATATGCTGCTTGAATGGTTAATGCCCCTTTGAGTGAATGCTTGTTGAGAATTTAGCTTAAATGTGGACAAGTATGAAATGGCTAAATGTATAGAGAAGATTGGTTTTATTAGCTAAAGTGATGACGGAGTTTGAATTGGAATATGAGTTTGAGTAATCATCAACGTTGAGTGGGATTCGGAAATGAAAATGGTGGATTTTATTTGATTGAGTTAAATTAGGATATTGGACTAAAGTTGTGAAACAAATTACAAATTGCATTACCCAAGTTGCCATATCCCGGAGCAAAATGAGATGGGAATGGTAAATTAACCTTTGTTTTCTTAAAGTAAAAATGCTGAACAAATAAAGGTGAAAGTGCCAAGCATAATCACCATATCTCAAATGATTCAAATGCTTCATAGATCATTTGGATTATTTAGGAATGGTAAATGTATTTGTTGCTTAAGAAAGAAATGGTAGACAATGGCTTCGAATATTTAATCCAGACTATACTATTGAAAGAAGCATAATCACCATATCCTAAATGGTTCAAAAGCCATATCATTTGAATTATTTGGAATGGTTAATGGTTTTATTTATTAAAGGATAACTGGTTGGACTTCAAGGAAACTAAATCAAAGCTTTGGTTGTTTGGTTAATATGCTATGATGATGTGGAGTTATTCATTAGTTTGAATTTATTTCTAAGGACTCGAGCGTGTGCACATGGAATTGGATGAAGTATTGAGAAAAATCAGAAACGCAGCTAAGTTTGGGCGAGCACTCCATATCCAAGTAGGGTGAGCTATCACTTCCTTGTTAGAGGCTTTTTAGTATATGTGGAATACTATATTAAGATAGTAAGTTGCTTGCAAGAACGTTTTTGGTTGTTCATTAGTTGATGCCTCGTGATACATGTGTTTTCAGAACTGATAATTGCTAATTGCGAAAACCAAGGCTAGACTTGCATGTTGAGATACTGTACCCTTGTATGTTTGTACTTATGACCTGAAAATGAATGGGACCTAGACGCGTAGATTCCTAGGGATCCCATGGTGTCGATAACCGTGAACCTCCGTAGGGGCCGTGCTCCTATGTTTGTCGAGGAACAGTGAGTACAGAGAGTGAACCAGTCATAGGAGACTCAGGGTCAGGAAATGGACACTTTCGCTACTTGTAGTCACAAAGACTACAAAGTAGTTGGCCGGTTCTCGAAGAATGACTAACCAGGTCAATCACCGATTTGTTTTATTTTAGCCGGCAGGTAAGTATCTCGAAGCTCCAAGTTGTGTGAAACATACTGCATATGTTTTATAAAATAGATAAATGTTTGTGGTTGCCTATTTTAAAAGTATTTTCGATAAACGTGCACAATATTATGTAGTAAATATTTTCAAGCATATTATCTTTCAAACCTAGCATGGTTGGGTCTGCCCCTACTGGGCGTGCGGGGATGAAAGCTCACCCCTACAACAATGTGCAGGTTTCGAGGATGTGGTCGGGGAGCATATAGAGGAGGCACATGCCTGGCTTGGCGTATTCTTCTTTGACTTTATCAAGAAATGGTTTTGGTCCTTTATCGGACTTTGAAGTAACTTGTTTATTTACTTTCTCACTAATTTATTTGTTTATTTATTTCCTATTCGTTTCCGAAAAAATTCTTGAAGACCCTTAACCCTGGGGCGCGTCTCCCATGCTTGTAGTTACTTAGTGTTTTGTTTTATTTTCCAAATTGGGCTCCGATTGCAAGCCCAAAACTCTTAGCTCATTTCAAATTTCGCTTTTAAAAATGTGTTGTTTGGTTGCTAGAACGACTTGTTCAAGAAAGTGTTTTGTAAACCAACAGTTTGAACCCAAAAGGTCTTGCGATTTCGGGTTGATGAGTTATCGGGATGTCATTCGTGACATGTCGGTTTCTCATTGGCTCGGGGTCGCGGCGCTGTGGGACCCCTCTCTCGGGTCACCACATAATTTAACTGAAAAGAGGCCTCGTTTATCAAGCTTCCAAGCAACCTTATCCACCCCCACTCTCCTACTTAATGGAACAGACAAAACCTGAGAAACAATATCGGGAGGAAAACAAGCATGAAATGCAGGGATGTCCCAAGTACAATCCTAAACATTAATCAAGTCAGAGACCACTTCAAAAACTGTATTATTCGGTTTCTCAAGAGAATGAGACGGTACGTTAGGTATCCAATCATTCTCCCAAATCTTCACAGAGCTTCCATTACCAATCCTCCGAAATAACCTGGCTTGTAACATGGTTCTAGCTTCCATGATACTCCTCCATGAATATGAAGGTCTATCACCCATGTCCGCATCAAGAAAAGAACCCCATGGATGGTAGACAACTTTGAAAACCCGTGCGATAAGTGAGTCTGGATTCGAGAGAAGGTGCCAACCTTGCTTAGCTAACATGGGTAGATTGTGAGCATGTAGATGTTTAAAACCCAAGCCACTAGCCTCCTTAGGAACACATATTCTTTTCCAAGATCTCCAATGAATCTTTCTCTTCTCATATGTACTTACCTAAAAAAATTGATAACAAAGTTACTGAAGATCATCACAGAGAGACTTAGATAACAAGTAACAGTTCATGACATAATTGGCTAGAGTTTGAGCCACTACTTTTAGTAATAACTCCTAACCACCTGCACTGAGAATCTTGGACCACCAACTGATTAACTTCTTGGAAAGTCTTTCTTTCAAGTAAGAAAAGATAGCATTCTTGTTATGTCCTACATGAATAGGTAATCCCAAATACAGACCATGTTCTTTAACACAGGTCACTCCAAGAATAGAGGAAAGCGGATCACTAATCTGCCGACTAACATTACCACTGAAGACAACACTAGACTTTTGTAGATTGATCATTTGCCCTGAATCCCGAGCATAAATAGAAAGAAAATTCTTAAATGCTTGACACTCTCGAACAGAAGCCTCTCCAAAAGGAAACCTATCATCAGCAAATAACAAGTGGTGAATTACTGGGGCAGTAGGCGACATCAAGAGTCCTTTGATAGTTCCATTCTGTATAAAGGAAGAGATAAATGAAGATAGACCTTCAGGACAATGGTTCACCTTGTTGAATTCCTCTAGTTGAAACAATGAAACCAATTGGGGTGCCATTCATAAGGATAGAGTAGCTAACAGATTTAATAGTAGCTGGAACAACATCCACCCATTGTCGACAAAAACCAAGTTTGAGTAAAACTGCTTCCACATACTGCCATTCTAGTTTATCATAGGCTTTGAAGATGTCAAGCTTAAGGGAGAAGAAACCATCAGCCTGTCTTTGAAGCTTCTTCATAAAGTGTGCTACCTCTGTAGCCACTACGGTATTATCTGAGATAAGTCTCCTGGGAACAAAAGCACTTTGTAATGGAGATACAATCTGAGGAAGAATACTCTTTAACCTGTTGGCCAAGACCGTAGAAACAATCTTATAAACCACATTGCATAATGCAATAGGCCTTAGATCAGAAGGTAACTGTGACTCTTTAATTTTTGGAATGAGTATCAAATGAGTGAAATTTGATTCCTGTGAAATCCTCCCTGTAAGAAGTATATCCCTAACAGCCATGCAAACATCATGACCAACCACGTTCCAAAATTTCTGAAAGAAGCAAGGAGACATACCATCAGGTCCGGGGGATTTAGAAGGATGCATTTGTAATAAGGCCTTCTTGATTTCAGAATCAGTATAAGAAGCTACAAGATCTCTATTCATCTCCTTTGTAACTTTGGGTTACATGGAGTCTAAAATGGTCTCTAAAGCAGTACTATCAACTGTCTCCGAACGAAAAATAGTTTCATAATAGTTTATTAAAATAGCATACACCTCATTAGGTTGGGAGGTCCATCGTCCATGACTATTAAGCAAGCCCTTAACTTGATTCCTGCAGTGTCGGTTAGACGCCTTTCTATGAAAGAAGGAAGTATTCCGGTCACCTTCTCGTAACCATTGAATCCGGGATCGTTGCCTCCAATAAGTTTCATTAAGTGATAAAAGCTCATTCAAACGAAATTGTAGTGCCTTCTGTTCATCAAAATGAGTTACCTCGTAATCTTTCCTCATAAGATCATCTAACTTCCCCTAAATAAGCTTCATCTCAGTTTGTTGCTACTGAAAACACCAGAATGCCACCATTGCAACAGAGTACCAGTCTGCTTCATTTTTCTACCAACCTGACCCATGAAATCACCAGTTACTGGAGTCATCCAGCCTCGTTCAATTACATTAACGCAGTCAATGTGTTGTAACCACATTTCTTCAAAGCGGAATTGCCTTGGGGTCCGAGATGAGGGCAATGGTTATGGAATCACTTCTACCAGCAAAGGGCAGTGATCATATCTACTCAAGGGTAGTGTGATAACTCAAGAAAAGGGGTATTAGGTCCTCCATTGAACATTCTGACAAGCCCAATCAAGCCTCTCTTTGGTGAATCGATTAGACCACATGTAACGAGAACCAACAAACCCCATATCCATCAATTCACAATCCACTAAGGTTTGCCGAAAGCGATTCATTTGGGCTATATTCCGTCGGGGACCTCCAGATTTGTTAGCAAGACAAAGAATTTCATTAAAATCTCCGGTGACTATCCATGGCATATTAGCTTGAGCAGCTAGGGTTTGCAAAAGATTCCAAGTAATCGTACGATTTGTAGTAGTAGCTACTCCATACACCCATGTAAAGCGAAAAGCTCCTACTGACCCGATAGCACCAACCTCCACATCAATATGATTAGTGGAGTAATTTTGGAGTTGTATCGGAAATTCATTGCGCTAGAATAAACCAAGACCACGACAATCATCACTACAAGGGGAGCAAATGATGCATCGAATCCCAAGTTCCTCCGGACATCAGAGAGAAGATCAGGTGATGCTAGGGTTTTTGGGAGAAAAATAATACTCAGATTCCGCTGTCGAACCAGACTGACAAGGGCATCCTGAGTTTCGGTGTTATTTTGGCCCCTACAATTCCATACTAGAATCTTGAAGGGCAGCATAATCCAGCGACAGGGGTTGTCTTCTGAAGGGTAGATCCAAGATTGTCAACAACTAGGATTGACTAGGGTTTACTAGGGTCGAGATGAAGAACTCTCTCTTGTTCCAGTACACAGACAAAGCATTATCATATGTTAGCTATTAATTATTTAAAATATTAAGATATTCTCTTAAACTATTGGAAAGGTACCTTTTCGAGGAGATGACAGCAAAGCTCATTTTAGTTTTGACAATAGCTCATTTTTCATTGGTGACTCTATTACCCCCGCTCCAATTATCTTCTTCACATTCTCATGTCTCCAACTCTCAGTTTTTGTCTTCTTGCCAATTATACATGGCTGCAGATTAGGTTGCCGTTTGTACCAAGGCAAACCATTCATATTCAGGTTCTATGGGTGAGTTCTTTTAGTTTGGAATTATTTGATAGTCCAGCTACCCACTTTTTTTTTTTTTTTGGGTGGACAAAAGCTATCTACTTATTTTGTGATATCCACCAATTTACTTAGTTTGTTTTGTAGGCCTTGTTGTTGCAGACCTTTTTTGCTTTGGTAGTGTGAAATATATTTATTATATTTTTATGAGACTGTAGTTAATTTTTGGGTTAAATACTTGTTACTCCTCAAACTTTTCTGTGAAAAACAGTTTAGTCCCTCGCCTTTTAAATTAAATTAGATAGTCCTTATACTCTCTAATTCTCACACAACAGGTCGAAAATGACTATTATACCCTCATTTCCTCTTTTTTATTATTT
The DNA here is from genome assembly GCF_002994745.2 of Rosa chinensis. NCBI lineage: Eukaryota > Viridiplantae > Streptophyta > Magnoliopsida > Rosales > Rosaceae > Rosa > Rosa chinensis. The sequence goes on along the minus strand of NC_037091.1, from coordinate 25,915,866 downwards.
TTCTCTTCTTTTTTTTATTTTTTTAATTTTCTCTCTTTTTTTCTCTTTTTTCTATTTTTTTTTTCTGGTTCTCTCTCTTCCCCCCTCCCTCTTCCTCTTCTCCCTCCGTAGCGACGGCCATTCACGGATCCGTACTATCCATTCACCATCCCTATCTCTCACCAGCGCCACCAGCGCCTATTCCTCTCCCAAAGCCTCAAATTATCCACCCAAAACGACGCCACACTTCTCTTCCACCTCGGGATCGGACCCCTCTCCAACCTAACCCTCCACACCCCTTCCTTGGCATCACCTAGCCCCACCGTTACGCCTTCCTCACCGTCAAACCACCACCACCCCAATTAGGTCGCTGGGCTCAGAGTTTGATCGGTCCAAGGCTCCGATGCTCCAGCGCTCGCCTGAGCCCGAACCTGGACGGCGTCTCCTCCATGGTCACCACCTTCGAGATCCTCTGCATCGCCCACAAGAACGCCGCCCCAAATCCTCCCAACTGGTACAAGATCCTCCAGGTAGAGCCCTTTGCCCACATCAACACCATTAAGACCAAATACAATAGGCTAATTGAGCAGAAATTGTCCACATCTTGCTTTTCTTCTCCACCCTGATAAGAATCCCCATTTGGGCTCCGACGAGGCCTTCAAGCTTGTAGGGGAGGCCTTTTGGTTCCTTTCGAATAGGATTAGGAGGAAGGAGTATGATATGAAGCTTAGGATTGGAGAATGGATGGTGGCCGGAAGTGGTGGTCTCCGGTGATGGCAGAGGAAGAGAAGAAGAAGAGAGGTCGAGGGAGAGAGAGAGACCGTGCGGCCAGGAGAGAGGGAGAGAGGGAGGGAGGGAGAGAGAGAGAGAGTATAAAAAAATGGGAGAAAATTAAAAAAATAGAGAAAAAAATAAAAATAATAATAATAATAGAAAATGAGGGGCATAATAGTCCTTTCGGATCATTTTGGACTTGTTATATGAGAATTAGAGAGAATAAGGACTATTCAGTTTAATTTAAAAGGCGAGGGACCAAACTGTTTTTTAGGGAAAAGTATGAGGAGTAACAAGTATTTAACCCTTAATTTTTATATGGTCAGTTTTAAGGTTAATTAGTTATTTAGTAAAAGGAAAATAAGAATTTCAAACTAGTTGTTACAAAGATGTTGTGTTTACTTAGAAGCCTGAAACAAACTGAACTTACGAGTTTTGAGAGAGAAGAAAAATCTTAAACTGAACTTATGAGTTTTGAGAGAGAAGAAAAGTCTTTTAGAGCTGTTTTAAGTAGGAAAAGAAGAGAGTACAACGTCTTTTGTGTAAGGACAGAGAAATGAGAAAATAGGTTAGACTGCGCTGACTAGAGAATTAACCATAGTGGCTTGAGACGAAGCATCAAGTCTAAGATCAAGTGTTTATGTTACAATTTCAACCAAGTATTTTTCCTTAAACAATTATGGTTCTGTCAGTATTCGAAATTAGACTCATCAAGGGTTATTTTGACATTGATGTCAAGAAAAATATTAAGAATCGAATTTATGGTGATTTTTCAAAGTTGACACAGAGGAAATAGATTTTATGCTGACAAAAATTTGGAACGTGTTGTGGTCATTGTTTGAAGAGACAAATGCTTTGTTTTAGTCATCAAATTTTTCTAGAACGTTTCCCTTTGTGTCTACTTTCTGTGGTAAAAGTTGTTGTGAATGATAATGACTATTCATGCAATAGATATTGCTTAATGTATGCGATTGACAGACTCGTAATGTATGCGATTGACATACTTGTAATGTGCGATTGATTAGTATAACTATTATGTATTGCCTTTTGTATACATGATGTAACCCTATATAAACCTCCTGGTGAGATGAATACAATACATTTTTCCAATTCTTTACAACACGTTATCAGCACGATACTCTAACCCAAGCCCTAGCCAGGAAAAAAATCCTAACACCCGAAATTTCTTTCACCAAAAACTGCCGCAAGCTCCTAGCCCTTGCTACCATACCGTGCGCTGGTCCTGCAGCCCTTGAGCACCCGTGTGCTGTTAACTTAATGAGCAAACCAAGATCATTTCACAAAATGCATAAACACAACCAAATGATCGATCAATACAATATGAGCTAGAATACAACAAGAGGAGATGCATCACCTGCTTCATGCACAACAGCCATTCCTTCAAAAGCAGTAGCAGCAACACAGCTATTCAGCACAAATAATTCAGGCTCCAAAACTTCAAGCAGCTACACGCAAGAAATCTTCTACTCAACTATGCGTTTAACTTCTCTCTATGGAGCAGGACTGAATGTTTTATCACGCAGTGAATAGGGACTTCAAGCACCTATATATACAAGGTAGATAGGTCTTCCCATAAAAGAATCCTTGATTCTAGCCAATGAGTTATTTGACAGATGCTATAATTTATCATATCAACTAATTAGATATTTATCTTTATCAAAATGGATTCCTAACCATATGAGTGACATACCAAAGCTCATTAGGTGTCTAGGTAGATAATTCATATATTTCCTATTTATTGTAATAAGCTTAATCAATTTGTTAATTACTTAACGTAGATAATATTAGGTCCAAATAATATTTTACAATCTCCCCTTGGACCAATATTGTCTACATAACAACTGAACCAAAACTCATTCCAGAAAATAGCCAAAGTGTGCACTAAAATATATGGTTTCTCAAGATCCATTCAGTTCTGTCAAGAACGCAGCAGCTAAAATAGAACCTGGAAATAAACATGCTTATGTAAACATATTTGTTCCAAGTCACCAATAATAACCTCTGCATCTCACATGAACTACAAAACTGATATGATGAAATCAAGTGGTAATGTATGTCATTCTGTAGTAAACACTTGATTATAGTCTAACTAAAAATTTTGAATATCAAAATCATAATGCAAACATTATTTACTTAAGCACCAGTGGATTGCATGTTTGCCTCTTACTGAATATATGCATATTTGCATCCACCTGATAATCAACAAAACTAAAATAGCAGCAATCAAATATTTTCAAAATAAGATCAAGCTGTGAAACAATATATCTGGAAATACCTCAAGCTTTATTCATTGACCAAAATGTGAATACATATTGTTTCTGACATAAACTGCAAACTGAAATAAAATTGAAACTTTCAAACTAAGAAACTGAAAACATAATCTTTATGACTTCTGCTCTTTCTGAACTCAGGAATCTAAACTAGAGAGAATTCCCATGTCTTCAACATGCTTCTTGAAAACTGAAACTGGTAATGCCTTGGTAAAAAGGTCTGCAAGCTGTGCATCTGTGCTAATGGCAGCTATTTCAATCTCTCCATCTTTTACCCTCTTTCTCACACTGTAGAACTTCAAGTCTATATGTTTTGAATTATTGGACCTTTTGCTATTCTTACTGAAGAACATAGCAGCTTCATTATCACAATAAACTTTTAGCTTTCCATCAACAGGATTACTTAAAATCTTTGTTTCCAAAAGAAAGTTTCTGATCCATAGGACTTCACATACACCTTCATATATGGCTATAATTTCTGCTTGCATGGTGGATGTGGCTATCAATGATTGTTTCATTGTTTTCCAAGTTACTGCACCACCTACCAACATATATACATAGCCACAAGTAGACTTCATTGATGCAGGATAATTGCCTGCAAAATCTGAGTCTGTAAAGCCTACAAGTTCAAGTTTCTTCACACGCTTATACACAAGCATGTGACTCTTAGTCCTCTATAGGTATCTCAATACCTTTTTGCCAGCAGTCCAATGCTTGTGTCAAGGATCAGATTGAAATCTAGACAACATGCCAACTGCAAAGGATAAATCTGGCCTAGTGCACACTTGTGCATACATAAGACTGCCAACTAATCTAGCATATGGTATTGACTCCATTTCCCTTTTCTCAACACTTGTTTTAGGGCATTGATCCTTATTTAATTTATCTCCCTTAGATATTGGAACCTCCCCATGAGCACAAGTAGCCATATCAAATCTCTGAAGTATTTTTGAAATGTAGGCTTGTTGAGATAATCCCAATAAACCTTATGCTCTGTCTCTCTTTATCTCAATTCCTAATACATAAGAAGCCTCTCCCAGAACCTTCATATCAAAATTTTTCGACAGAAATATTTTGGTATCTTTCAGTAACATAATGTTACTGCTAGCAAGGAGAATGTCATCTACATATAGGATAAGAAAAACAAACTGGTTTCTAACAACTTTAAAATAAACACATTCATCTACTAGATTTTTTGTAAAACCAAAAGATGTAACCACATAATCAAATTTTCTATACCATTGTCTAGATGCCTGTTTAAATCCATATATAGATTTCTTAAGCTTACAGACTAAGTTTTCTTTTCCAGTTTCAATATAGCCTTCTGGTTGTGACATGTATATCACTTCCTCCAGTTCACCATTTAAGAAGACTGTTTTTATATCCATTTGACGTAACTCCATATCATAGTGAGCTATAAGAGCCATTATGATTCTAAAAGAGTCCTTAGTTAAAACTGGTGAAAATGTTTCTGTAAAATCTATACCCTCCTTTTGTGTGAACCCTTTAGCTACAAGTCTTGCTTTGTGTCTCTCAATGTTTCCCTTGGCATCTCTCTTAGTTTTGAACACCCACTTGTTGCCTATAGACTTATGATTTGGATCTGGCTTCACAAGCTCCCACACTTCATTATTATACATGGATTCAAGCTCTGCATCCATGGTTTTCTTCCATTGTTTTGACTCATTACTTTCTGCAGCTTGCTTAAAATTTACAGGGCCATTATCATCTGCTAAAGTGCTCTCAACTTCTTTCAAATAAACCTCATAATTATCATTTTGACCACCAAAAGTTGGCTTCCTAGTTCTTTGTGAGCTTCTAGGTTCAACTGCATTTTGTTGAGGTTTAGGAACATTTTGATCTGGTATAGGTTCAGCCACTTCAATATTTTGGTTTTCAAGTTCTAAGTCACCACCTACTGCATTGTGAACTTCACTTTCAGTTTTTGCATTATTTTTAAGGTTTGGCATTTCTATTTTTGTATCCTCACTTTCTGTAATTTCCTCAAAATCATCAGTTAAATCTTCAAATTTAGTATTGCAAATACTTTCCCCCAGAAATTTAACCTGATGAGTTTCAAAAATTCTAAGTGAGTAGTGAGGTGCATAGAATTTATAACCTTTAGATTTTTCACAATAGCCTATAAAATGACAAGTTACAGATTTAGGGTCAAGTTTTCCTAAATTGGGATTGTAAATTCTTGCCTCAGCTTTACAACCCCATACATGGCAATGATGCAGACTAGGTTGCCTACCATACCAAGACTTAAATGGTGTTTTATCCACAGACTTGCTTGAGGATCTATTGCAAAGATAGTTTGCAGTTCTTAAAGGTTCTCCCCAAAACATTTTTGACAACCCAGAAGTACACACATCATACTTCTTACCATATTCAACAGAGTTCTATTCTTTCTCTCTGCAACACCATTCTGTTGGGGATTGTATGGTGTTGTATATTGAGCTTTTATACCTACATCCTGCAGATATAAAGCAAATGGACCCTTTTGTTGTCCTTGCTCAGTATATTTACCATAAAATTCACCCCCCCCCTATCAGACCTCACAGTCTTAATTTTTATTTCTAGTTGATGTTCAACTTCAGTTTTGAAAATTTTAAATGCCTCAAGTGACTGTGATTTTTCTGACAATAGGTAGATGTAACAGTACCTTGAATAGTCATCTATGAATGTAATGAAATAAACATTTCCACATATTGTTCTATGCCTGAAGGGATCACATATATCTATATGAATTAACTCTAGCAGTTTTTCACTTCTGCTAGCAGTCTATATGAATTAAGTTTGTCATTTTACCTTAAAACATTCAATGCAGTTTGCTAGGTCTGAAAAGTCTAGTTCTGGAAGTGTTTTGTTCTTTACTAATATTTGCAGTCTTTCTTTTGAAATGTGGCCTAGTCTCCTATGCCACAAGTAAGCTAATTTATCATTGAACAAGGTCCTTTTAACACTTGTGATGGTGTTGTTACTTAATGTGTTATATCTGTCTTCAACAAGTGAGATTACTTGTTGAGGTATTGAACAATTTAATTTCATATAATTATCCAAAATAACACCAGAACCATATAACAAGGAACCTTTAGAAATTTTTATTCCATCCAAATCAATGTAAAAACAGCAACCAGTCTTAACCAAAAGAGACATAGAAAGCAAATTCCTCTTAATCGAGGGAATGTAATAAACATCATCAAAAACTAAAAAATTTCCAAAACCTAGATCTAGTCTTAAGGTTCCTATACCCTTCATTGCAACCCTCATGCCATTTCCCACACAGACATTGGTTTCCTCACTTCTTGGTGCCATCTTCTTTGTGAATCCCTGTAAAGAATTCGTAATATGCAAGGGTGAGTCAGAACCTAACCAATAAGTGTGAGGTTCAATATTGACAAAATTAATTTCTAAAGAAAAAGTTTATGTAGTACTTAAGAAATTCTTACTCTTCTTCACCAACCAAGCCTTAAAACCTGAGCAGTCCTTCTTCATATGTCCTACTTTCTTACAGAAGTAGCACTTGAACTTAAAAGCTTTGGTGGTGTTAGGTGCTGCAGTGTTTCCAGATGGCTTAGTGATGGTTTTGGTGACCTTAAGCTTGTTCTTCTTTTTCTTTGGCTTTTCCACCAGGTTCACAGAGGTTGCAGGCTCTCTCTCTTTCTTAATTCTATCTTCTTCATCAGCACAGATACATATGAGCTCAACTATGGTCCAGGTACCTTTGAGAGCATTGTAGCTAGTTCTAAGCCTACTGAAGGTATTTGGCAAAGAATGCAGTGCAACATGCACCACTTGGCTATCATTCACTCCCATCTGTAACTCTCTGAGCCTTGCATTAATGTGGATCAACTTAATTATGTGCTCTCTAACTCCCCCAAATCTTTCATACTTCAGCTCATGGAAAGCCTTAGACAATCTTGCAGCCTCTGCTTTCTCACTCTCTTTAAATTTTCTCTCAATGGCCTCCATATAGTCAGTAGCCAAGTCAAGTTCTTCTACACTACCTCTTACAATGTTAGACATAGTATTCCTAATGGTCACTACTAGAAAAATGCCCTCAGACATCGGCCAAAAACCGATGAGAAAAAGAATCCCGACCGATGTCTTAGTGGGTGATGAGAAAGGTCCAGAAAATCCAGACATCGGTTTTTAGCCGATGTCTAGTATACACATCGGTTCCTCATTATAAATCGATGTAAATACGTTTAAATGATAACAAACTTGTATGCTTAAATATTGTTAAACCCTCATTTTATTGCCTTTAATGCTTAAAGAAATATAGATCCTACAACACAATTTGCATTTTAACATCGTTATTCATTTAAGAAACGATGACTGATACTGTCTCACACATCGGTTTTCTAGTCTTCATCGATGACAATACTTATATTAGACATCGATCTCTATCTAAAACACGATGTGCACTAGTTTGTGTCACATCGGTTCCAACATAATAATTCGATCTCCTGTGATTAATGAGATATCTATTTTCTTTTGAAATTGATGTATTTCTCTTAATGGACATCAGTTTTTATAGTTATAACCAATGGACATCAGTTTTTATAGTTATAACCAATGGACATCAATTTTTATAGTTATAACTTATTTAAACTTTATGTACAAACATCATGTTCTTTAGATGAGGATGTTGTCAACAAAATATGTAGCTGCTGCTGTGAAATGTAATCCACATTTGACAAGAGTAATTTGAATATTGAGGTATTCTGTCCAAAATCATTATTCGTGACAGTTCACAAAATAGGCAAAATAACCCCAATTTACCTACTACAAGCTAGGTTAGCAGATAAAAGCGAAAAAACAGAGACTTAAAGGGATCAAGACATGCTTGTGAAAGACCAGATCACCATGCCATGCCTTCTCAATCATGTTGGCACCTCCAACTACAACGAGGCCAAGGAAAACCAGAAAGCGAAGACATGATGCCCAATACAATTGTGAATACAACTGCATTTGCAGATAATGCTGTGAAAGCCCCTGCAAATAAAAATTAATAAAGAAAATCAAGCATTAGCAAACAACAAATAGCTCCATATTTCTGCTTTAAATGACCAAAATGTTCAAGCTCATAACATTTTAGAAAGACAGCTATATAGGTCGTTCAAGCTCATAACATTTTCAAAACATTTATATGTATTACTTACTTTACAGTCTTGTCCAAGCTCCTAGTGACTACGAGGTTCAACTCGGGCATCCCAGCCATGTCTCTAATGGGGGCATCATGCAGAGCAACAGTCATTATTTGGTTAGTAGCCAAGGACCACATCTTAGCTTGCTTGTCACAGCCTTAAGAGAAGATAGTCGCCCCATCATCCTTCCAAGTTGAGCACAAAGCCTACATTGATAATCATATATATTAATATTTGTATGCAGATTCAAGAATCACAGTTTTACAAACCGCTCACAAGCTTAACGAACTTCCCAAGAGAGAGAGAAAAAAAAAAAAACATCAAAAGTTATATAGCAGAATTTCTTTAGATTACACATTGTAATATCCAACTTAATTAGTCTCACCATCTCAATCAGATTACATATGAACACACGTATCTTCCTAAATGAGATGAGACAATGACAAAACAAATGCCATATAATAAATGTATATGCTATTGTAGTATTATTCCAACCCTAAGATCTTCATTATTCTTTTCCTTTTCTTCTTGTTTGTTTCACATAATACTCTCCTGATCTTAATGCGTGAGTATTATCTAGAAGAAAACAGAGAATCTAATGCAACACTCTCTCAAGCAATGACTATAGGTTAGCCCAGGGAATAATTATAGATGATGATATTGTATGATATATGCCATACAGTCATATATAGCTACAAGCCAAAGCACCCAAGGACATAAACAAAATGCCATGCCATTAAGAAGTGAACTGTGTTATATATAAAAGCTTCACCTCCACATGCTGACAAGACATCTCTGTTGGAACATACCGGAATGTACCTTGTTGATGTCTTTATTACAGCAAATAAACTGCCAACGCAACCTGACCGCTGCATATGTAAATTTTGTTCTAAATCAGCACTATTTAAGTAGTGTAAATGGATTTAAATAACATGTTTCTGACAAATTTTTCAGCAGTAAATTATATGCTTCTGGCTTCTCAAACTAACAAAGATGAGAATGAGCATTATACCTGCACCATAACTTTCAAGATATTGAACACCCCGAAGAACTTGCTTCCCATTTTGAAAAGAAATATGCACATAAATACACACATAAATCCCAACAGTTTAACAAACTAGGCAATCCTTATAAAGGTCCACATAACTAAATAAGAGAAACTTGATAATGGTTACAATCTTCAAACCATTACCTCCCTAGAAACTGTTTCCCAATATCCATCAACTCTGCCACAGATTTGTCACCATCTCTCAGAAACTCCAATATCTACCAAGAAAGCTATATCAGACCAAAATCTCTCTATATAAAACCAATTACCAATATCTCATACATCTCAAATATGATCAAAGTTTGAAACTCCAATATCTACCAAGAAAGCTATATCAGACCCAACAACCAGATTTAATTAGCTTACCAAGGCTTTTTCCCATCGATCTCCTGCCACTTGCATAATAATTGATAACCAAAATCAGAGCGGTGCCAAAGATGTACAAACCAAAAATCAGAGAGGCAGAACACAAACATTCTTTTTTGGACTTTCCATAACCAAATCAACATTAACAAAAGTCCCAAACACAAGCAAAAACCACAAGATTTCATGAAAAACAAACAGATTTCTCAAATTAGCTAGCAGGAACAAACTGCAAATCTGTAACCAAGTAAGGAAAAGAAACGAACCTGTAATTGAAATAAAGCATAACTTCCATAGTGCAAATCCTAAGCATTTCTCTTTGATAATTGAAATAAAGCATTTAAGAAATTAAATATGTAACCAAGTAAGGAAAAGAAACGAACCTGTAAACAACCGGTAAGCATTAGGCAACACCCTTTTCTGTACCGCATAGAACATCACATTTTTCTCAAAAAGATAAAGCTCCAGATCAACAATGACCTGTTTCAATCTCTTCGACCTGTAGCACCACAAAACATTCAAACCCTCACATACTTCAGCATCCACCACAACATTCAAAACACCAATAACACAAAACTCAAAAACAATAGATAAAACAAAAAAAACAAAAAACAAAAAAACAAATGCACTTACTCTTTCCAGCCAATGTAACTCGAATGATTCACAAAGTTCAGATCTTTGGGTAGGAATGACATAATGTGAAGAAGATCTACACAACCCAAAAAACAAAAGCATATCAAAAACACAAAAAACACAAGCAACCCAGAAACACTGAGCTCGGATTTCAACTAGTACCGTCTTGTTTGAGAAGTGGGTAGTCATCAATAGTGAAGCTTATGAACCAGTCCCAATTGGTTGACAACCGGAGCAGAATCGACGCGCCGTGGAGAGTGAACGAGATCGAAGACGACCCTTTTCGGTAGACAAAGTCAGCTTTACCGATGAGATGGACATTCTGGGCAGCTCTGAAAATGGGAACAGATCGGACCTTGAGGGCTAACTGGTCACGGTCAGTCTGGGAAGCAAAGCAGTCGAGGTGGAGGAGGTATTGATTTCTGGGGTGGTAGGTGGCGTAGAGGAGGCAGAGGATCCGACCCAACTCGCCTTTAGACCCGGTGGTGCTGCTTTGCGTCTCAGGCCTCTTTGTTAATGTTCTCAGGAAGCATCTCAAGCTTCCGTGAGAGGATTTAATGGCGGTAGCCGTGGCAACAACAAACTATTCAACTTGGCCGCCGACAAAGGCTTCGAATCCGAGGCCGTATAGATGAGATCTAAGGCGGAGGCGGGTTCTCCTTGGAGGCTTTATGCTTTCTCGGAGGCTTGCCGGACTAGGGTTTGGCGACTGGGGAGGCTTCATCTTCATCAACTTCAGAGAGAGTCGGAGAGGATTTTACAGAGAGAGAGTGAGATTCGGGGGGAGAGAGAGAGTATAGGGTTTGGAAAGACAAGGGAACGAGAGAGAAGGAGGCGAGATAGGGTTCCAAAGTTTCAGACAAAGTGAAAAAAATACGAAGTGTTGGAGAGAATGAAAGTTCAGTCCCCCCGCGTTTCTAAAATTTTTAACTTAGTCCCTCCGCATTTTTTTCAAAATTTTTGAACGAAAGCTTATACATCGGTTAATTTAACGACTGATGTTGATAACCACAATAGAAATCGAATATTTCATAAACCGATGTTAACACGTTTTTTTACATCGCATGCAATTCCGATCGATTTAATAGTGGTGATGTCTATTGACATAATTCTAGTAGTGGGTGTTCTTGGCCATTCTATTTGACCTGTGCCAGGCTTTAAATGTCTTAACCTCCTTAGCTGAACTATCTTTAGTTAATGCCTCAGGTTCATCCTCATGAAAGACTAGGTCTATATTCTCATGCATCATCATATAACGCTCTACCGAATCTCTCCAGGCTCTAAAGTTTGTTCCAGTGAGCATCAAAACATTGTTAAGGTTCATGTAAATACTTCCTAATGAGCAAAGTCAAAAAGAAACATTCTGTAAGTTTCAGTTTCAAAACTCAAAAAATACAAAGTTTCAATTTAGCAATATTTCTGCAGATTTATGTGTTAGTTCCAAAAGCAGTTCAAAAAACACATAAAACACCAAAACAAAATATTAACCATAATGGCAACAAGTACCACAAGATACCATGTCAATGAAAATACCCAAATCTGAATTTCACATTAGGCAACACTTTTGTGGCAGTAAACATAATGTACTTAAGTTTCTAAATCTTCACCCCATAATTAGAGAACTCAAGTTATCCAAAAAGACAATCAACATCTTATGACAGTTGAAGAGTCTTTAAGTATCAAAATATGAATTCAAAATCATGTGTGAAGCTGTTTGTCACCAAACTATGCTATATTAACACTTCTTTGGAAGACACAAGTAAGCACAGTTTGAAAACAATTCACACAAGTTTCCAGGTCATTTTTATCTTAATGATCAAATGCAAATAATAACATAAATTGCTTTGTGCAACATGCCAATTTTTATTTGCAACAACTTGTGACCTAAATAAAGTTTAACTAAATTCAATTCAAGACATCAAGGCACTTGAAAAGAAACTTTACTCAATCTGCAATTTTCTCAATGAAAATGTGACAACATTTACAGGGAGACAGTGAACTTCTTAACTCAAACATTCATCAATTTATCATATAATCATTGTTCAATCACATATATATGTTAGCACAATGCAAAATATTAAGCACAACCATCCATAAGCAATCACAGAGAAAGCACAAAATCGTTTCAATTCAATTCAGAGACACAAGCACACCAAAACTTAAATTTCATCTGGTCACCATCTACTCTAGCCTAGGTGAACGCCGTGAATGCTTCTAGTGTTTTTGTAATTCAACAGAAAACGAATTAAAGCTTTGAATCGAAACATGGTTCTCAGAAGGCCTAACCTTTGCGACTGCAATTCTGCAACAATTTTAGCGGAAGCAATAATTCCCAATACTTGTATTCCCCAAGAACGATCTTTATCCGATTTTAATTTTTTTTTTCTTGGCCTGTTAACCAAAACCCTAATTTCCCAAAACGTTTTGCAATTCAACATAACACAAAACTCTAGTTCAAAATACAATGAATTGTTCTTCTAAAACTGATTTATGAATTGTGAAATTTGGCTCTAATAACATTTGTTAACTTAATGAGCAAACCAAGATCGTTTCACAAAATGCATAAATACAACCAAATGATCAATACAATATGAGCTAGAATACAACAAGAGGAGATGCATCACCTGCTTCATGCACAACATCCATTCCTTCAAAAGCAGTAGCAGCAACACAGCTATTCAACACAAATAATCCAAGCTCCAAAACTTCAAGCAGCCACATGCAAGAAATCTTCTGCTCAACTATGTGTTTAACTCCTCTCTATGAGGCCTGACTGAATGTTTTGTCACACAGTGAATAAGGACTTCAAGCACCTATATATACAAGCTAGATAGGTCTTCCCATAAAAGAATTCTTGATTCTAGCCAATGAGTTATTTGACAGATGCTATAATTTATCATATCAACTAATTAGATATGTATCTCTATCAAAATAGATTCCTAACCATATGAGTGACATACCAAAGCTCATTAGGTGTCTAGGTAGATAATTCATATATTTCCTATTTATTGAAATAAGCTTAATCAATTTGTTATTTACTTAATGTAGATAATATTAGGTCCAAATAATATTTTACATGTGCCTCCTACTGCCCCTACAGCATAGTCGCACGCCTGCTGCCCTTGCAGCACAGTAGCACACTCGTTCCTGTGCAAATCAGCCTATTTGCACGCCCCGAAACGTCTTGATATGGACCTCAGATCAAAATACTTCCTTCATCAAAGTTGTTTGTCTCTGCCTCTTCTATCTGACTCCAAATTTCAGCCCTATTGGAATCGTTTTGAGATCTATACACCATTCGAAGTGGGAGCTTTTCAGAAGCGAATCTGCTCCGAATTTCAACAAGTAAGTTTTAAAGATTAAAGTTCCTACTTTCTTGTCTTTAAAATTCCTTTATTTTCTGTAGGACTTTCAATATACGAACATGGGTTCGTTTATTTAATAAAGCGGAATTGTGGGGATTCACGCTTAACGAACTAAGAGTGTTCGTATGAATTAAGAGTATTCATAATGCTCGGACTAAGAGTGTCCGTAAGCATCAAATTGTGACCACATTAAAAGAGATTCTTGGAAATTTTTTTCTTGGTAGCATAGCTCGGAAATCTTATTATTTTAGTTTTCATGGAAGTTTAGCTCCGAAACTAATATATCTTCTCTTCTTATTTTCAGGATGTCGAATGAACCTAGACTCGACTTTCCCATGCTTGGCTCAACAGGCTCGGATTACCACAGTTGGGTAACCGATGTTGAGAACCACCTCACTTCAAAGGGAATATTACCCATAATCCAGGCACCTAACCTGGATCGTGTGCTCGTGCAAACACCTGCAAAGCATGCTCAAGTAGTTATCTTGATGAAACGCCATATGGAAAAGGCACTCAAATTGGAGTATATGTCAATCAAGGATGCAAGAGAGCTATGGGTAGCGCTAGAAGAGCTCTTTGGCAATGTCCAAGATTCCCTCCTCCCTGACTTGAAGGTTCAATGGAACAATCTGCGCTTTGCTGATTTCAAGTCTATTGCTGAATATAATTCAGAAGCTCTTCACCTATAGTCCATGTTGAGGTTTTGTGGACAACCTATCACAGAGCAAGAGCTAATTGAGAAAACTCTCTCCACCTTCCCCATTTCAGCCATTGTGGTATCAAAGCAATATCGCACTGAAGTCAATGCTGGACGGATCACAAGGTTTCATCAGCTTATCAATCTCATATCTGTAGCTGAGCTGCTGAGAAACATGATAACATACTCATGAGGAATTATAATTCAAGGCCCATTGGAACTAAGAGCGTTCATGAGGCGAATTATAATGCACCCAAAAGAGGGCGCAAGGAGCGGAACCTTAAGAATAAGGGATATGAGGGACGTATGGATCCATATAACCGCCCTAACAAGGAAGGAAATCGTAGGTTTAGTGTGAATACACGTGGTGACAATGCCACACGTGGGAGAGGTGGTCGTGGTATCCCTGGTCGTGGTGGTGGCGCCAACCCTTCTAGGGAACGCCCATAACATGCACCTCAATTAAAGGGAGGCTTCCACAATGACATGTGTCATCGATGTGGATCAAGTGAGCATTGGTTCAAGCAATGCAAGGCAAGCGAGCAACTAGGTTCAAGATACAGGGCATACAGGGACCTGAGGGAGCAAGAAGTGTACCTTGCAGAAGAAGAAGAAGTTGGTGGAGATGTCAATCTCACCATAGAGGACTTCAAAGCTGAAGATGAAGTGCACAAGGATGCTGCATACTTTGATTAGAATAGTCCTTTTATTTTCCAAGAATTTTTGTAATGGCAATATGCCTTAGTCAATAAATGTCAATTGTATTAAACTCTTTCTTATGTAGTGCACCCAATAAAATATGATGTCTAGGAAAGTCATTGAGATTAATGGTACTTAAGAGAGCCTCACTCCACCAACATCTTTCTCTACTTTCCTGGTCATATTTGATTGGAGTTAGCAAATAGATAGAGTGACTACAATGTGTCTTAGTTTGATTTTATTTTGGATTAGACTTTTTGGGACCTTTGATGTAATCATTGGCTATCTTTATTAATAAAGTATCGTATTATTATTTGATGTCATGGACATGTTTTAATTCCGAACTTTATTATTTTTCAGTATGTTTCCTGGAGAGTTTGAATGCCTTGTTGATAGTGGCACCACACAAACTATATTGCGACATAGGCAACTATTTCTATGGATGACTCCTAGTCGATCTTCTGTGACTACGATAGCTGGACCATCACAATTGATTCATGGTCAAGGACCAGCTCAATTTATGTTGCTAAATGGCACAAGTATTAATGTCACTGAAACTCTATATGCACCTAGGGCTGGAAGAACCCTATTGAGTTTTAAAGATATAAGAGCCAATGATTTTCATGTGGAAACACATTGTGAGAATGGACAAGAGTTCCTTTGCATCACCTCTAATGACTACAGACATAAATGAGTATTAGAGAAACTTATGTGTCGCTCTAGTGGGTTGTATGCAACCACTATTCTAATTATTGAATCTAACCATGTCATGAGAGATGACTTATGGGATTCTGACACATATATGCTTTGGCATGACCGTTTGGGACACCTAGGTTGTGATATGATGATCTGTATATTAAAGACTTTACACGGACATCCATTTTTAAAACGAAAAGAAGTCAGAACCAAAATTCGATCCAAGGTAGGGCTGGCGCAGCCTACCCCCTAAGCCCAAAAGTGGTACTGACGACACCAATACCTCCTTGGTTCCTTTTTCTACTTCTAAAGTCAATTGTGACTTCATGGCTCAACCGGATACTTCCCTGGTTACTTCTAAAGCCCATCTTTCGTTTTGCAAAGCCTGCTCTTTAGCAAAATTAGGATCGAGACCATCCTATGCAAAGGACACTAAGGAAAATATTCCATTCTTACAAAGAATCCAAGGTGATATTTGTGGACCTATTCAACCAACTTGCGAACCATTTAGATATTTTATGGTGTTGGTTGATGCATTGACGCGATGGTCACATGTCATACTATTGTCCACAAGAAATGCTGCATTTGCTAAACTCCTAGCACAAATCATTAAATTAAGGGCTCATCACCCTGATCATCCCATTAAGTCAATTCGTCTTGACAATATTGGAGAGTTTACATCAAAAACGTTTGATGACTATTGCATGTCTATTGGGATTGAGGTTGAACACCCTGTTTGCCATGTTCACACCCAAAATGGTCTCGCAGAAGCTGCCATTAAAAGACTTCAAATTGTCGCCAGAGCATTGGTTATGTGCACCAATCTCCCTGTTTCTGCTTGGGGCTATGCAAAATTGCATGCAAATGTGCTCATTCATCTGAGGCCTACTGCCACTCAACCCTTTTCTGCGTCCCAAATAGTTACTGGATATGAGCCTAATGTCTCACACTTATGCATATTTGGGTGTACAGTATGTGCCAATTGCACCGCCACAGCGCACCAAAATGGGTTCTCAAAGACGATTAGGCATTTATGTTGGATATGAATCTCCAACCATTATCGGCTACCTAGAACTCTTGACAGGCGATCTATTTACCGCTAGATTTGTGAATTGTCACTTTGATGAGACAGTCTTCCAGTCGTTAGGGGGAGATAGGAACAATAATGTTAAACAGGAACGACAGGAATTGTTGTGGTCTGTCCCCACTTTGTCTCATCTTAATCCCCGAACCGCACAGTCTGAAATTGAAGTGAGGAGAATTCTCGTTCTTCAGAACGTAGAAGACTCTAGGCCTGATGAGTTTTCTGATATCGCTAAAGTGACAAGATCACATATACCTACTGCAAACGTGCCTGCAAGGATTGATGTCCCTAAAAATCATGGACATGGCGCCACCCCTAGGGGTATTGGGCATGGCGCCGCCACCACTAATAGTGATGGCAATGTGGCTCAGGCCGGGCTCCCAGCAAGGAAACGTGGGAGGCGCAAAGGTTAGATGGATTTTTGCCCGAGAAAGAAAGCGAGTTTGGCACAGAAAGATCCATTAATCATCGACATAAATAACCCGTCTCATGAAGATATTCCGGATTATGGTTATGTCCAAGAGACATCATTGGGGGACGCTCCAATGTTAGAACAAATTCCGGGGAATTGGGAGATCTCCATGAATAACACTAGTGTACATGAGACGTTGAGTCGAGATTCTATTATCCTTGATGATGTGTTTACATATTCTATTGTTCAAGGAATTATAGAACACGATGATATTGAACCTTGCACCGTTGAAGAATGTCAACGAAGAGCAGATTGGCCTAAATGGAAAGATGCGATCCAGGTTGAATTGAATTCACTAACAAAGAGATAGGTATTTGGGCCTATAATGCTGACACCCCCAATTATAAAGCTTGTTGGCCATAAATGGGTCTTTGTTAGAAAGCATAATGAGAAAAATGAGGTTGTTAGATACAAAGCCCGCCTTGTGGCGCAAGGTTTCTCACAACGCCCTAGAATCGACTACAGGGAGACATATTCTCTCATAATGGACGTTATAACGTTCTGCTACCTTGTCAGTTTGGTAGTTTCCAAAAAACTTGACATGCAGCTTATAGATGTGATTACAGCATATCTCTATGGGGATCTAGATTCAGAGATATATATGAAGGTTCTAGATGGACTTCAATTACCCAAGTCAAGTAGCTCTAAACCATGGAGCGTGTTTTCAATAAGATTGAGATGCTCACTATATAGATTGAAACAATCCGGACGGATGTGGTATAACCGTCTAAGTGACTACTTGATTGGGAAGGGATATGTCAACAATGAAATATGCCCATGCGTGTTTATAAAGAGGACAAGTTCCAGATTTGCAATTGTAGCAGTTTATGTCGATGACATGAATCTAATTGGAACTCTAGATGAGTTAAAGGAAACTACTAAGTACTTGAAATCTGAATTTGAGATGAAAGATCTTGGGAAAACATGGTTTTGCCTCGGACTAGAACTCGAGCACCGTAGTGATGGGATTATGATTCATCAGCCAGCATACACTCAAAAATGATTAAGGTGCTTTAAAGAAGATAAAGCAAAGCTCGTGAGTACTCCCATGATCGGTCGTAGTCTTGAGCCTGAAAAAGATCCATTTCGTCCAAGGGATGAGGATGAAGACTTATTATAGGCTGAAGTGCCCTATCTAAGTGCAATAGGTGCATTATTGTACTTAGCTCAATGCACAAGATCGGACATCTCATTCGCAGTGAACTTGTTAGCTCGACACAGTTCTGCACTAACACGCCGCCATCAGATTGGCATAAAAACAATCTTTCGATACTTGAGAGGTAAGATTGATATGGGCTTGTTCTATCCCTACAGAGAGAAAAGAAATAACGGAAGTGTAGGATCGGACTCCACAAGGCAAAAAGCCACCTTCCGTGCTCCTCCTCCCTTCCATCAAAATGACAACGATGTCTTGATGGGTTTTTCTAATGCGGGGTATTTCTCTGACCCTCACAAAGGTCGCTCCCAAATGGGTTATGTCTTTACCATGGGAAGCACTGCGATATCTTGGAGGTCTACAAAGCAGACCCTTGTTGCTACTTCCTCAAATCATGCAGAGATTATCGATCTACATGAAGCCGTGCGAGAATGCATATGGCTAAGGTCTGTAGTTAGACACATTCAAGGAACTTGTGGTTTGAAGTTTGCCACAGATGAACCTACATGCATTTATGAAGATAATGCAGCTTGTATTGAGCAAATGAAGTTAGGTTTCATCAAGGGCGACAACACCAAGCATATATCCCCTAAGTTCTTTTACAATCAGCAACAACAAACACTTCTAAATATTGAAGTTAATTAAATCCGTTCAGAGGATAATGTAGCGGACTTGTTTATCAAGTCATTACCTAAATCCACCTTCGAGAAACATATGAAGAGCTTCGGATTAAGAAAGTTATCTGAACTCCCATAATGGTAGAAATCAGGGGGAGACCTTGACATCAGGGGGAGGTATGATGTCTACATCTTCGATCTTGAAGAGTGAATGACGTGTTGTGCTCTTTTTGCCCTTCGACCAGGGTTATTTTTGTCCCACAAGTTTTTTGTTACCTGGCAAGGTTTTTGGTGAGGCAACAATCAAAGCGTCATCACCTAGTTTGAGCGGCACAAGGGGGAGTGTTGAAGGATGTCAACTACTCCACATTCACGCGCATTGTGCTCTTTTTCTCCTTCGACCAAGGTTGTTTTTTCCCACAGGGTTTTTATTACTTGGCAAGGTTTTTGACGAGGCAACTTAGAACCGCATAGCAGAGGCAACGCTATTGATATGGAATATCCAAGGGGGAGTGTTGTGAATGATAATGACTATTCATGCAATAGGTATTTCTTAATGTATGCGATTGACAGACTCGTATTGTATGCGATTGACATACTTGGAATGTGCGATTGATTAGTATAGCTATTATGTATTGCTTTTTGTATACATGATGTAACCTTATATAAACCTCATGGTGAGATAAGTACAATACATTTTTCCAATTCTCTACAACAAAAGTTTAATAAATTTATCATTTGAAGTTATTTTTATAAAATTCATTAACCATCTCAACCTAGACTCGTATTGTATGCGATTGACAGACTCCTAATTTATGCGATTGACATACTTGGAATGTGCGATTGATTAGTATAGCTATTATGTATTGCTTTTTGTATACATGATGTAACCTTATATAAACCTCATGGTGAGATGAGTACAATACATTTTTCCAATTCTCTACAACAAAAGTTTAATAAATTTATCGTTTGAAGTTATTTTTATAAAATTCATTAACCATCTCAACCTAGCTATTTAGGTGGAGAGGCTTATTTTAGATTTTGTTTTGAAGACAGCTTTTGGGGTTCTAGAAAAACTTATTTCACTCCCAAATTTGTACTATATGCTAAATTCTATTGAGTCTTAAATAGATTTTCCAAATTTCAACAAATTTTAATTCATATTGAATCTTGTGGAATTTTTGGAAGAGTCATTGTTGATGAAGGTCTTGTTTCCTGGCAGCAACAGAGGTCGGTTTTGGAATATTATTTGGACAAGTTTTTAGTCTTCTTTTGACTTGATATTTTTACTGTAGATACTTAAGCATATCTAGTTTAATCTTGTAAATTATTAAGGGTTTTGGTTAATGATTGTAGCAAGTGAGATTTTCCCTTTGGACGTAGGTCCTGCCAGATTGCTTTTACCGCAAGTTATAAGGTTCTAGTTAGTGTCTCATTTTGAGTTTTTGTTTGCTTTAGGTAGAGAAACCGCAACTTAGGATGTTGTACCAGTTGCTTGTATAACTTGATTGGTTGAGGTAAGTAACTTTTGTTTGCTCTGGATGATATATCATCCATGATATATATATATATATATATATTACTATATTTATTATACACTTATGATTTTGAGTGCACAATTATTGTTTATGTTGTGATTGCTTTAGCTTATATTAGTATGTGTGCATCATGCAAAATATGATAAGTTTTTAAAAGAGATTTCCGCTAGGTACTCTCTTAGCATATCAATACCAGTAGGCTGTCTGGGGAGAAATCTGTTATGTAAGTGCAAGTTGTGCACTGTTGTGTAAGTGCAAGTTGTGCACTGTTCTGTCTTTGCAGGTTATGCATTGTCTGTTATATGGCCCATATAGTGGGTTTGTCACCGACAAGTGACGTCTGTCTCCCACCTCTGATATGTTTGGGTCTCATTAGTATGTTATGTCTAGAAGGACCTAGAAAGTTCAGTTTGATTTTGTTTTAGTGCACTCCATGTACTATGCATTTTACTATATTGTATATAACTATGGAATGCCTTCCTATTTGTTATACGTGGTGTGTTATAGTTATTTACTGAGTTTATATCTCATTAGTAATTTGTTGTGGTTCCAGGTACTGAAGATGAATTGAATGCTTAGAAGACTTGGTAGCAGCTAGTGGTTGTGTCGGTGTCCCCTAGAATAAAGTTCAAGTTTCTTCTCTAAGATTGTTCTAAATTTTAGAATGGAGCTTCCATTACCTTTTTTTTATTTAAGTTTTTATTTTCAAAGTAACTAAAGTGTATTTTGAAGCTTTTCTTTATATCATTTTGACTAAATAAACGTACAATTTTCACCTCCAAATTTTGGGGGTGACATATTTAATATGTAGAATTGTTGTGGTCCTTTTGGCATAAATTATCACTGATCTCAACCTCTCCTCTGTTGTTACTTCCCAAATCGCGATTTACCAGTTTACTAGTCCTTCGGACGGTAAACGACATTTACTTTTACTTTCGACTCCGTTTCAATCTTTTAGGGGGCCCTAAAAGTTGACTTTTTGTTCGGGTCAGTTTTTGAGAAAATTTTCTTCACGGAAGTTGTAGAGGACGTTAAACTAAGTTCGTGGCTAAAATCGGAGTTCGTATATGGAAGTTATAGGTGAAAAATCATGATAACTTTCTATATAAAGGGAGAGTTACTGTGGTAGTTTATATTTTTTTAGAAATCTACCCCGTCACTTTCTTTCTCCTCTCCCTTTCTCTCCCCGACCCCTGATTATACACATTTATATGCTTGTAATTATATCTAAAACACTATAAATAAGCAAATCCCCACATCAATTAATATGTAATTAATATATTTTTATTTATGTTGTAGAAAATAAGCGAAATTGCGGAAACCAGAGAAAATGGTGAGAAATTGGAGCAAATTTAAGTTTCCAACAAAAGGAAAAAAAAGTCAACTGGTTGATCACCGGATCAACTAAGTCAACTTGGGCCGATAGCATGAAGTCCAAGGCCCAAGACCAAAGAAGCACAAGTGAAGACCCAAGCCCATTTGTATTACATCTTTGTATTTAAATTTCAAATTCAAAATGGATGTAATAATAATAATAATAGTGGATCACACCTCATACACATCACACATATGGATAAGATATTTATTTGTGTTCACACTAGACACACCGTCACTTACACTTTTACCCTCCAGTTTTCTTTATATTTTCCAAAATGTTTTATAATCTTCTAATTCTCTATATTTTTATTAGGTTCTTTTAGTCTTTTCATTTTACCTATTTTCTACTTGTTTTTGAACCCTTGGATCTATGGTACAAGTCCAATCTTGACCCTTGAACCCAAAGGGGTATTTGAGCACCTTTGCACACACATTTCACAAGCTTAAGACTCTTTTTTTTACACACTAGGCCTTTTGGCCGAATTTTGGGAGATCTCTCCCTTCTCACCTCTTCTTCTCTTCTCCCTCCTCCATTTCTTTTTCTTCTTTTCATCTTTGCCTTAATTTTATATTGGGATTTCAAGGAGATCTCACCCAAAGGTTCTTTACAAGTAGTGGCGGAGCCAGAAATTTAAGTTGACTGGGGCACAGATGTATACACCAAACCATACAAAATCTCTAAATAAAATTTATATCTATTAAAATGGTTTTTGGCATCAACGTAATTTTATGTTTTAAAATTGTTTCAAAACAATTTCCTTATCTATATTAGTAAAATATTTTTCTCAATAGATTAAATTAAACAATCATTTAAGAAGTTGCAACAATATTTAATTTTCTTTTAAATGAATGTATTAAGTAAAGAAAAATATATAAAATTATTTAATAAAAAACTCTTATAATTAACTAACCACAAAAAAAAATTGTTTCAAAACAATTTCCTTATTTATATTAGTAAAATATTCTTATCAATAAATTTAATTAAACAATCATTTAGCAAGTCGCAATAATATTTAATTTTCTTTTAAATAAATGTATTAAGTACAGAAAAACATATAAAATTACTTAATCAAAAAACTCTCATAATTAACTAACCACAAAAAAAAGTACAAGAAAAAAATATAACTACCACTGTTACGGAGAACTGAACCACGAACCTCTTTAGTAGCATAAGATAGCCCAACCACTGCACCAAACTTGCAATCAACTATCCAAAGTAACTATAATGTATTTGTAGTCAAAAAGTTAGTGTGTCACAAGACCCAGTATGCCCCTATGTGGTTTCGCCACTGTTTACAAGATTCAAGACTTGGGTAATTGTGGGAGTTGTAAATCAAAACTAGTCATGCTAGTTTTTTAGCTATTTGTGATTATTCTTGTTTTCTCCTACATTTCTCTACTCTTTTCTATTTGAATTCTGTAATTTTGATGTCTATGATTATCGGTTATGAGTAGACTTTGTTGGGGGTTAGAGTTGTGTGCCTTAGCCCAAATTTGATGTAATGGATGCTAAATTTGATTTATATATGGAATTTGTTAATTATCGGATGCTTTTGTTTTGTGATAATTGATTAGAATGCATGCTTAGGAATTGTCAACTCTTGGGTATGTGTTTTAATAAGTCTAGATTACAATTTAGGGGATGACATCCTTAGATTTTAGGGCTAGAACCCCGATTTAATATTCGTGGGAAGTACAAGCATGGTTCACTACACGATTAGCTTGATCACAATTATGGTGAGCTTGGTTGCCAAATTCCTCGATCTCTAGACCTCTTGATGTGAATTAGTGACCATTGAACCGGCTCTAATTCATGCCAAGTGAGTTCCTACGGCCCTTGAACAGGAGTAGGAATATCATGAAAGGTAATTTCGGCCCTTGAGCCTTGAAAAGCCTTGGGTACGGCTTCTACCATCTTTGATAAATTGCATTTAAATCAAATATGCATCTAGAGCATTGAATTATGATTCATCCCTAACTACCAATCCCATATTTATATCCATTTTTTAGTTTTCTTTCATTTATTTAATTTAGTTGTTAATTAAAGTCTCCATTTAAATTCTTGCACTTTAGTTATTAGAAATGCAAATTACATTTTCGGTGACACTTTCTACTTCATTGTAAATAGTCATCACTAGGCTCATAGCTTTGATTAGGCTTCGGTGCAAACCAAAGCCGAGTATTGCTAAGGCTTGGTGCCTTAAAGTAGCATTTTTATTTATTTTCTTTTTCTTTATCTTTTGTTTGCTAAGTGTCTTTATTTCCGATTACCCAAGGATTGTAGGTTAACCACTAATCCCCCTGGTACGATAAACTTTGGGCATAATATTTCCCTATCTTGACAATGATACGTACTCTTGCGTAAATGTGTATCAAGTCAGCCCTGTCGGCTTTGGCCAGCGGTTTCTCCTCCGTCGAGCGACGGATTTGGACACCGCCGGGGGCAAGGGAACCCTCTCTCCCTCTTCTTCATGTCTGTGGTACTTTGGGGGCACGATTCGGACCATAAGAGGCACAGCAAGGCAATGAACTCGGTGGCTACTTTAGGTCTACGGTGATTTCCCATTTTCCGGCCATTTCCGGCCGTGCCACAACTCATTTCTTGGAGTTCCCTTCATTTGGGTAGCTGCAATTTTGCCAGATTACTGCAAATCGACGACGAGAAGCATCTCACAGATTTGAGGTAAATTCGGGTACTTAGACTTGAAATTGAGCTATGTCACAGTTATGAAAGATGTTTAGAATGTTGAGAGGATGTTGTGGATGAAATTTGGTAACCAGATTTAAGGTTGGAACTGGCGGCGAGTAGGGCCCACATGCAGTCGCTTGTGGCGGCGCGTCCAGCCCTTTCTGGCGGCTAGTGTTGGTCTGTTAGGTAGTACATGTTGTTATGAATGTATAGATATGTTTTTAGTGGAAATCAAAGGAGGTTTAGATATTAATCGGAATTTCTGAAGTTTTGAGATTTTCGAGTCGTGATTCGAGAAGATCAGACAGTTGGATTGTTTTCAATTTGCAATGGGATGTTAGAATAATTAATTTGGCATAGTCTTGGTAGTTAGGATTGGTTTTGATGTGATTTCAGTTAGTTGAAGAATTATTTTCATGCGAGGGGTTTTCGAATTTTAATATAGAATCGTATTTAAATTGCGAATGGTTGTTTACGAAAAATAATTGTGTACAGGGTGACGTATTGAGCTACTGCTTCATGAAGAAAAGCGTATGCGTGGCCACCTACATAGTACTGTGAGTAGACATTTGATTTTAAATAATTATACATGCAGTATTTGATTTATTTTACTATGTTCTGGTTGAGATTTAGTATATGATTTTAAGATATAATGATTTCCTTTAATTGTTGATTTATCGGAACCTCCTAAATTATATTTAGTGGCATGCTGATAATTTTTTGAGTATTTGATTTATCGGGATTTATTGAAATATGTTTCTGGTGATTATTGAGGATTTGCGGAATTAATATTGAGTTTTCTTTTTCGGAAGCATTTATTGATTTTTGAGTTATGAGAAGTATTGAGAAGTGGTTTTCAGAAAGTGATCGATTGAGGAAATATTATGAGAATTAAGAATTTTCGAGTATTTGAGTATGAGTGATTTATCAAGATTTCTTGATTTATGCTTTCGACGATATACGGATGATTTATTTAATTAATATCGGGTTTCTTTCCGAAAGCAATTATTTTGAAAGAGGTTGATTCTAGTTTATTGATGAGGTAAATAAGTCAACGCATGCATGCATTACCTGGTCGGCAATCCCCTCCAGGTAATAGTCTGGTCGGCAGTCCTCTCCACACAATATTCCAGTCGGCAGTCCCCTCCAAAATATTTCAGACGTCAGTTCCCTCTGATGCTTCATCTGGTCGGCAGCCCTTTCCAGATGGCATGAGGTAATTAGTCGACAATCCCCTCTAACTACCTATGGTTAGTCGGCAGTCCCCTTGAACCATCACCTCCTCATCCGATGCGTCATTGGTCAGTAGTCCCCTCCAAGTGGCATGAGATGACTAGTCGGCAGTCCCCTCTAGTCATCGCCTATTTGAGATATGATCTTGAGATAGGAATAATTTAACGAGAATTTTGAAATATCATTATATATTTAAGAGATTTCTAGATGTTCGACATTACGTGATTGAGATTTTAGTAAAGATGATGATTAAGAGTATTTTCAAGATTTTTACTGCATGCGAGGTTTTAGAGAATAACTTGGGAAAGCATTGAGTTTCACTTGTTCATTCGAAATTACTTATTTTTCATCCACTCACTCTAACGATTTTCAAATGCTTTTCCCCTGGGCCCTTCAGTTTCAAATGCCTATATGCAGGCTAGATTAGTTGAGGTCGGGCGTACATGAAGTTGAGGTATAACTGTCACTGCTTCCGCATTGTAGAATGTATCGATCCTATACCTTTATGTTCCATCTTCTTGTATACCTTGTACGTTAGATTGCTCTGATGACCCGTGTGATTATTATTCTTAAGTTGAGAATTATTTTGTGAAATAGAAGATGTTGTGTCTTAGGGAGCAGGGTGGCTCCAGGAGTTGAGGATGATATTTGATGTTAGAAGTATAATTGTTTTTTTTTTTACAGGTTTTGGGTGGTTCCTTTTAGGTGAAGTTCTGCCAAATTTTTGGTAGAATTTCTTCTAAAGTGGGCCTCGCAAGGCCATTTCGGATTTCATAGTGAGATCCGAGGAGGGTCCTGTCATTTGTATATGCACACCAATTGTTTGTGCTTTTTTTTTTTGAGGGAGGGCCAAAACGGCTGCCCTTAAACCATAACCAATAATAAAACCGTAGAATACAAGGGGGGACATAAAGCCTAATTCCCATATGACAATAAGCTTGAAGAGAACGTCCCGAAATAATATCAAGAGTCTCAACTAATTATGTGTATTCTAACACTCACCATTTAGAAAAGAGTGCATGACTGGCTACTCTATTTGCTTTACAATTTTGGCGACATACTGGAAAGATAATGCTCACACGGAGGCATAATACACTAATGCCAACTTTCCCACTATGTTGCCATCGAAAAATAAATTCGGTGACACTTAGTTCTTCCTTCCACTAGGAGGCTGCCACCATTTGACGATGCAAGGAACTCGCCGCCGTCCTAAACCAGACACGACACTCAAGGTGCACATACTGGGACAATGCCTACCTCGCTCTACTAACTTAGAATAGGACATTATTAAGGGCATGAAGCCACCTAAAGTTAAAGAACAAACAAAATGCAAAAAAGAAAAAGAAAAACAATTGGCCCAGTAAAGAACTCCCTGGCCCAAAAACCCTGAGGCCCAAATGGGGATCTGTACGCAGTCAGTCACCTCAGGGAGCATCCTCGCCGTCGTACCTCGATTCCACTGCTTGAAGCGTCCTCCACAAGATCCCCCTCCACTTCTTCCTGGCTGCCAAAACCAGACAACACCCTACCCACCAAATGCAATTTTGAGATGGTCATAAACCGGCAACAACCCCCAACACCGGCCACTACCCATCCACTGATCTACAAAGCATTGGTCAGAGATCGGATCGAGTCGTGCCACTTCTGCATTCAAACCCGCCGACCCAACCAACTGGTATGCTTCCTCCTCATCTTTTTTGGCCAGAGATGGGAGACATCACGATCCGGTTGTAGATCCCACATCCCTACCCGTCTACCACCACCACTCCTCCTTTGCTTTCCCCTCACACCAATGCTACCGATCGGCAATGACAGGGCCCGATCTGGACACCCTGGGGGCTTCGACATGCAGCCCTCACTTCGACCACCAATGTTCCATGAGGAACCACCCACGGACAACCCATCCTGTCTAGCCCGTCCGACGACGACATTCCAAGGACGCACCGTCGGACAAGGCATGAAGATTCGCTGGAGATGACCAAGCCCTAGGTGCGTGCGGCGCATTCTAAACCCGTGGTATGGGCATTAAAATAACTTGTTTGTGCTTTTCTTAAACTAGATTGGAACCTTTATTTTTTTTTTTTTTTTGGCAAAGAGATTGGAACTTGTTTTCGACTTGTAAAAATATCTTTAAGTTATACAAGTATGAGTGTTTTTGAAACGAGTCTTCGGCTATTTACATAAGAGAATCTGATACGGTCTTGTTGTTTCATAGATCAGTTTTGGTTTGAAAGGTAATTGTCATCCTGTGGCAATTTTCCTTTTTACGATAAACTTATAGCACCAGACCTTATGTACTTATAAACATAGACCTTAATATTTATTTAAAATTCATTCTAGAATGAAGTTGGAGTACTCATAATATTCTTTCTTTTTGTCTTTTTTGAGCTAGAGTAGAAAGTATAGCAATTCCTATGACAAATATATATAATTCTATACACTACTTTTACTTTTCCCAACACTAATTCAAATTTCAATGTATGCATACACACACATAAATATTAAGGGCCACCTTTGATTGGTAAATTAGACGATATTAGTAGATCTGTAAATGGACTAGATTTTGATCTGGACCCACTCTTGATCAGTGACTATTGGACGGGTTTGGATTGAAAATTTTGATCCGTTGATCTGTCAATGATCCGAATCCATTAACCCGTTTATTTAATGGATCAAATATGAATTTAGGTCGATCCGATCCGTTAATGATCTGGTCCGTTTTTATAATAATAAAAGATTATTTTTTATTAATACATTATTATTTTTTGAAAAATATAAAATATTAATAATTTCTAATACAAATTTTTTGCAAAAACCTAAGGGACAGTCTTCGTAAATAGAGTCCATCAGTCCGTCACCCAAGAAGCATTATTGATAAAGGTTTTGTTTAGTTTACCAAAAAGCTAAGAAGGTTGTAGAAGCACAATTAATCTCACACATCTCCTGACGTCTCTCTCTTAATTTATCGAGTGTAGGGAATATTTTGATAATGTAATTCTACTTTCGGTGATACTCTTCATGTTGTTTTAATATTTTATTAATATTTTATCAGATATCATGATATAAATTTAATATTACTATTTAAAAATATCTAAAATTATAAACGGATCCGATTAGCGGATCGGGTATCCGTTAATCCGAACAGATACGGATTTAGATCGGGCTATCAAAGATCTGCGGAGTTAACAGAACAGGTTCGGGTTGAATTTTTTTTATTAGTAAACGGATTTGAATTTAGGTTGATCCACTCTAAATCCGATCCATTTACAAGTCTAGATATTAGTTCCTCGAAGGCAAACGATGTAGCTAGGGAACTAGTCTTACCCTCAATCCCAAAAAAGAATGATCTACCACACTCTGAGAACCCACTATTTTTTTTTTTTGGACTACATACTTGTTACTCCTCATACTTTGGCATGAAAAACAGTTTAGTCCCTAACCTTTAAAATTAAACAGGATAGTCCCTAATCTCTCATTTCTCAAACTTAAGGTCCATTTCGTCTGATGGATCCGTTTGTTGGCTGATGTGTTTCTGATAGGACTTAGCTCCACATAAACCAATTGGACGGTAAAATGTTGGAAATGCCCCAACTCGAATTCAACCCCGTTTTGCCAGAGCCCGTAAACCATTTCCTCCCAAAAAACCCTAAAAATTCAAAATCAGTCCTAAAGCACTGCTGCATCTTAATCTCGATAATCAACTACCATAATCTCATACCTTGTATCTTGAATCAATCATCATCGAGTACGATAGTGAAAATCTGAGTCGAATCGAAGGTTTTTGGGACCAGTAGATAGAGGTGGCGGTGGCTGGGATGGCGGACAATGATTTGTGGGTTCCTCGAGCTACAGAAGGCAACAAGGATGAAATCCCACAATATTGTGAGTTGTAATTATGTTTTGAACCATATAATTTCGATTCGAACTAGTTTACTGCCTATTTTCGAGTTTTTGATTGTTTCTAGTTCTACGGTTTGGTAAAATTTTTGGGCTTTTAAACTTTTCAGGGTTTCTAGGTTTTTCTCTGAGCTCTTGATAAATGATATGGTATTAGTTTTAGGGTTTTGAGTTATAGGGTTTGTCGATTATGGTTTCGAGTTATAGGGTTTCCCAATTTTAAAATTGTGGTTTATTTTTTTATTGGTTTCTGGGTTTCGGGTTTAGGTTTTTGGGTTTGAAAATTATTTTTGTAACCATGACTTTAGCTTCAGAAAGTGTAACCATGGTTATTGAAATGGGTTGGTTGGATTTAAGAAATGGGGTTTATATCTTTATTGGTTACGGAGTATGTGGTTTAGAGATTTAAAGTATGAAAATTGAGTTTGTACGGAGGAGTTTTGATGCAGAATGAATAACTATGGTTTCAATATGGTTGGTTGGATTTTAATATTGTGAGTGTTGTCAATGTTGATGTGATGCCCCAGAAATTCGTATTTATTTTCCGAGGATTTGCCGGAATTAATTTTATAACTATTGGACGGTTTCGTGGCTCGTGGATGGAGCGGAAGTGTTTCGGGCGAATAATTAATTGAAGAATATGGTTTTAGGGGGTTGCCAAAGGTTGACTTTTTATTCGTAGGGATTCTATGAAAACTTCCTTCACGAAAGTTGTAGAGCGCGTCGATACGAGTTCGTGGACATGTGGAACGCGAGAATCGGAGTTCGTATGAGAAAGTTATGGCCATTGGAAGAAATTTCCATTTTGGTATAAATAGAAGTTTCCCGAAGGAGAAACTTACTATTTTCATAATTTCTATTTCCGGAAAGTATTCCTTTCTCTCTCTTCTCTCTCGTTCGCACCTTCAGAATCGAAATAATCTGGCTGACTCGACCCGGACCCGGTCGATCCGACCCGACTTTTCCGGCGAACTGCGGCGGTCTCCGGCGACGAAACTTTCCAGATAGGATTGTCTCCTCCGTCTGGTCGTCCCTCTGGTGTCCTCTAGCGCCGATTCTCCTCCACGGCGGCGCTGCAAGGCGGTGCAGGTTGGTGTTTTCGGACCCGGTCGGAATTCCTTGTTCCGACGTCGGCAAGGCTTCAAGTCTTCTTGGTTGAGCTCAGAGCGGCCTCGTCGATCGATCCTTGGTGGTTGTTTGGATCGATTCACGTGAAACTTCGATCAACTCAGTTGGGATTACTGTTTACGGCTTGTGAGGTAGTTTTCGACCCCTTATGCTTGTTTTCTGACTTCGATCCAGTTATGAAAGTTCACAAGCATGCTTAGATGAAGCTTTTTGATGTTGGGAGTTTTGTGAAATAATGTGTTTTTGGCCGGCGGCGGTGCACCACCGTCTGTGGTGGCGTTCCGGCGGTGTTCCGGCCACTTAAGGAACTGTTTCTGTTATTATATGTTCTACTCGTTGATACGAGCGTTTCGATATATAATATGCAAGTTTTGGAGTTCGTTTGGAATTGTTATGATTTTTGCAGTTTCATACAGACCAATTTATGCTATCCGTGAGGATTTGAGCGTCCGATCGACTTGTGGTTTGGTCACATCGATCATGGACGTATTCCAGAGACTTTGGGAGGTCTCGGATGTGGTTTCGCCTCGATTGGCGCCACTTTGGGGATTTTAGTTCAAAACAAGGGTTTCGGACTTAAATCGTTTGTGAATTGTTACTGATTTGAGATCATTGGTGAATAGGTGCTTCTAAAAGGTGAATTGGACAAATTGTTGGTGATAGTGTTAGTTCGATTCTGTATTGAAGACGCAGCGGGATTCTGAGGTGAGTAATCTCATGAAGTTCATTCACGAATGGGAATACCTTATTGTTTTGAGAGTTAATTGGTTAACTGCAAACTGTAGACGGTATTAGTGACATTTCTGAGTAGATAACTATGTGTGTGTATATATATATTATGGGATGTATATATATACATACATATTCATGTATTAGTTGTGGATTTGTGAAACAATATGCATGAACCGATGCTTTTTATTGTTTTGGGTTGTGGCTTTTGGAAAACAATTGGTGGGAAATGGTATTTCTATTGTTTTGAAAAGTGTTTGAGGATTTGAGAGTCACAGGTTGTGATTTCTCCTTTTGAATTGATTTAACGTTTTGATCTGACGACCGGTGGTCTGAGGATTTGAGAGTCACAGGTTGTGATTTCTCCTTTTGATTTGATTTAACGTTTTGATCTGAGGGTCAGGTTGGCCTAAGGATCTGGGGTTGCAGGTTGCATCCTCATGGCAATATTATATCGTAAGATTGAACCTTGGCCGGGTGACAGGTTACGATTCAGTTAGAGCTCTAGTCTGTCTGCCATCGTACTTTAGGGATCTAAGTAGGTTACTTAAGACTCCTGGGTACATATTTTGTCCAGGTTGGACCGATTTGATATTTTGTCCAGGTTGGACCTATTTGCTGTTTTGTCCAGGTTGGACCTAATTATTGTTTTATCCAGGTTGGATCGATTTATCATATTCTACTTGTTAGGTTAACAATAGGTATGATTTATTTGTGTTGATGCTTTGTCCAGGTTGGACCTATTTGCTGTTTTATCCAGGTTGGACCTAATTATTGTTTTATCCAGGTTGGATCGATTTATCATATTCTACTTGTTAGGTTAACAATAGGTATGATTTATTTGTGTTGATGCTTTGTCCAGGTTGGACCTATTTGCTGTTTTGTCCAGGTTGGACCTAATTATTGTTTTATCCAGGTTGGATCGATTTATCATATTTGAATTGTTAGGTTAACGATTTATATGATTTTGTCACAGTGTGACTTTCGTTGTTCCTTTTGGGAAAAGAGTATTGTTTTTGGAAGCATGGTATGTTTTCTTTATTCGCGAGTTGAAAGGTTTTCCTCGTTTTTGGCTTGAGTTGTGCATGTGTGTTTTGAGTTACTCATACGGGCTTGCAAAAGCTTACCGGGTTTGTTGTGTGGCAACCCGGTACACTATTCAAACGGTGTAGGGGTTAATCCTGCAGGTTAGGAAAATCGAGGTTGAGGCAGCGAGCTAGCAGCTTTACGGTAGGAAGCCATCTTTGTGACTTTACCTTTGATAAGGACTTCCGTTGTATAGTTACTCTGAGCAGCCTTTACGTTTTATTTTGTTGTTGACAATTTAATTCGTAAGCTTGTGTAATATATAACTCTTTGGATGCGAGTGTATATTAACTTTGAGGGTTCAGGACATCAATATGTGTGTAAGTTTAAGGGAAAAAGATTTCAGGTATTTTGTATTGATGACTGGACGTTCACGCATATATAATTATGGGGTTATATATATCGATTTTCATGTGTGTAAAATCAGGGGCGTGACAGTTGAAAGTTGATTGTTGTTTGGCTTTTAATAATGCATTCACAGTGGAATTGTTTGTTGTGGTCCTAAGTTGTTTGCTAGTGATCATTATATGGCTGTAAAGGGGTCTGTTTGGCATTTTCCTCTTTATGGGCAAGTATAAATAGCAGTTGGAATCCTAAGTTGGTTGGTTGCATACTTTAGAAGTTTACTATTTACTGGTTCTAACCATGGTCGACTAATAATTATTATTTACTTTTTGTGCAGCACACCCAGATTATTTCACCATGAAAGTGGTTCATGGAGGGTGCAAAAGGAACAAAGAGTATGTGGGAGGGAAGACTGATTTCTACGATAACGTAGATAAGGACAGGATGTCCTTGGTAGAAGTGGATAACATGGTTATGCAGCTTAATCCACGCTATACAGAGCAACGAATTGACTACTGGTATAGGGTGGGTGACTACTGGTATAGGTTTTATTGGAAGGATACAAAGATCCATTAAGTGTAGCAATTGTGGCCAAGAAGGTCACAATATGAAAACCTGCCAGAGGCATTCCAAGTAAGGGAAAGAAGACTGCTACTGCTAGTGATAAGAAGAGGAGGCTTAACACTAATGGAGGAGAAAGTTCCCAAAATATGGTCAGATTTAAGATTATGCTTTGTAATGTGTTTTGACATTTATGATGGTCAAATTTATGTCATTTAACATGATTGTTGCTTACTGCAGTCAAAGAAATGGAAGAAAGCACCCATGACTGCAAATGAGCTGAGGCAAAAAGCCAAGGAGAGGGTTGAGTATCAAAGGGTAATACTCCACTTTAGTAATTGTTTTGTATATGTTTGCTGTAATGGGCTATCTTGACTCATATGCCTCTAAATGAATGTGTGTCTAGGAAAAGATGGCTAACTTGAGGGCAGCAAAGCTTGATGTAAACAAATCTGCAAGAGGAAGGCCTCCAAAGTCTAGTACTGCAAGTACAGGACCAAGGCTTGTACAAGCTGCATCTACCAGCATCAGTTCAAGGCCTGTACAGCCTTCCAGGGCATCAAGAGACAAGGTTGCAACACCAACAAGGTCTTCACAAAGGATCAAGAACAATTCAAGTAAAGAAAGGAGAAATTAGTTGTTGAAATGGAAATTTAGATAGCCTGCCCAGCAAATGAAATAGACATCCTCTTATTTGGGGCAACCTCATGTTGTGTCACTTGGTTGCTATCTTTAATCTTTTGATAAAGATGATTAGAGATATGTTAGTTTTTTGGACAATGACATGTAATGCTCTAATTTTATTTTTTTTTGGGTAAATTAGAGCGTTGTTTTAGGGCTGGATAATGCTGCAAGCACTGTATTTTTGGGATCATTATGAATGAAGGAAAGTTACTAGTTTTCTACGTATTTTTGGGATCATTTTTATGGCAGCAATATCTTGCTTCATACTATCCAGATTTATCTTTCCCTTGTAACCTTGGTTTATTCTAGGGCTAGCACCATATATGTTCTCCTATATTTATCTAGTTCAATTTTTTTTAAACCAACCATAAAATGGCACGTGGCAACCTCAAAATTCAACAACTTGGGGTGTTGAAGGCGGGAGTTTGGGATGGAGGAGGGTGAAATTAAGCCTGGGTTGATCTGGACATTTTGAACTGATGTGGCAGGCGTCCAGCTGAGCTGGCAGTGCAGGATTTGCCACGTTGGCAACTTAACAGACTTTTTTGATGGAATTGGACGGAATGGACCTTAAGTGTGAGAAATGAGAGATTATGGACTATCCTGTTTAATTTTAAAGGTCAGGGACTAAACTGTTTTTCATGCCAAAGTATGAGAAGTAACGAGTATTTAGTCCTTTTTTTTTAAATGATCACACTTACAAAGAAATGCTACCATCCACTAAATCAAATGGTGCTAGGCACATGATATGAGATATGTAGACTCACTTGTTTCGCTATATAGAGTAACGGGTATCTAAGTGGAGTTCTATCATCCATGCATCATTGTGATTATTATTTGCAAAGTATTGTTTAATAACATAATTGTCAATCACTTAGTTCCATTTAGTCAGTTAATCATGATTAGAGATTTATGTCCCAATTGAGCCACTGGTTGAACTCAACCCACCCTATCATAGGTTGTTTTGCAGGACCAAATACTAAGAAGTTTGAGACGAGAACTGAAACCAAGAGTTCTAAGCTACAACTTTGTATTGCAAGTTTAAGCTTTGGTTAGCTAGAAGACGAAAAAGATTTGTATAGTTGTGACGTGTAATTTTGGTTGTAAATTAAGGTTTATATTACAACCTTCTGTGTTACACTTTTAATACCAACAAGTGCTTCTTTTCTAGTCAATTATATTACTGACGAAAGTTTTCATTTTTGATATTCTGAGGTAGTTTAAGGGGAGTGTCAGAACCCGACCCAAGTTCACCCCGAAACCCGGATACGAGCCTATGGGGCCCACGTTAGGTGAAATTCTACCGAAAAATCGACAGAATCTCCCCCTAAAATGGACTATCCAAAAATTTACAAAACCTGGGCATGATTAATGCTAATCTCACACTCATAGACACATTCCAAGTGTATATGTTACATCCAGAAAGTACGAATTCCATCACAACTTCAAAACGATAACAAATTCTCAAGTAATAACATTCTCCAAAATAAAAATAAAGTTATCAGAGCAGTTCTACGTAACTAAGCCGACATCACACAAAGTAGGTTAAGTATTAACCTACAGTCAAAACGGAAGCGCTAATTGCTATTCCTTGAGTTCTCGGACGCGATCTCGGCAAATCTGAAATCTGAGCATTTGAAACCGAAGGGCCCAGGGGAAAAGCATTTGAAAATCCGTTAAGAGTGAGTGGAAAAACTAAAATATGTTATTAAACCAATATTTGAATGCTTTCCCATTTTCTCGTTAATAAAACCCGGCATGCAGCGAGATTTATAAACTGTTCCAACTCATTCCTTTTTAAAATACCATCTTTAAGAAAACTCGTTCGATGACTAGAGAGGACTGGTGTCTAGTCATCTCATGCCATCTGGAGGGGACTGCCGACCGGAATTTAGGAGGCGGTGGTTAGAGGGGACTGCAGACTAACCACAAGTAATTAGAGGGGACTGCCGACTAATTACCTTATGTCATCTGGAGCGGACTGCCGACCAGATGACTCACGAGAGGGGACTGCCGACCAGAATATAGAGTCTGGAGGGGACTGCCAACTAGGTAATGTATGGATGCGCCCAAAATAGCCTCCTTGCCAAATCGTTTGTTTAAACACATTTCTTTCCACGAAAACCTCGTTAGTTCAACAATAATCAAGTTATAATTTAATGTCATGCTGCATGCATCATTTAAATAAAATAAAAGTACACTCATAGATGAGTCTCAAAGCTAATCTTGCTGCCTGGCCATGTCCTCCTCGCTCGAGGGCTCAGTACGTCCTGTAACAATTGACAGGATATATAATTAACCTCAATAAGAAATCTTCTAAGAATCAAACTCCTTCCTTTGAAAATTAATATTCGTTACTCATAAATTCTTCTAAAAATCCCACACTTCAATTTGGGATTTAAACTCTTGAATACGGAATTTTCTTAACGATTCAACACCCTCTCTTAATCTTGAA
The DNA here is from genome assembly GCF_002994745.2 of Rosa chinensis. Classification (NCBI taxonomy): domain Eukaryota; kingdom Viridiplantae; phylum Streptophyta; class Magnoliopsida; order Rosales; family Rosaceae; genus Rosa; species Rosa chinensis. The sequence goes on along the minus strand of NC_037091.1, from coordinate 25,879,117 downwards.
TCTTCACTAGGATTGTTTCGATAACTTAGTCAACTTAATTCCGATTCCTTAACAATAATTAACCACCAAATTATAACATAATTCCCTTTCTGAAATCTTCAAATTCTCTCTTAATTTGTCTTTTCAATCCACAGTCCCATCTCCAATTTCTCAACAAAATAACTCAATTTCTCAAAATCACTAACAGCATTTAACCAAGAGATTTAACCCATAAAATTTATAAACCAAAATATTCAAAACCACCATATCCAACATCAAATTTCCAAGAAATCTCAAAACAAACAACCTCAAGGCTAAAACATAACTCAAAGATTAAATTAATAGGTGTTGGAGGGGCTGACAGAGCCTCCTCACCACCAGCGGTGTGTGGCTTCACGCACCACCCCACCAATCTCCCAAATTCGACCAACCTGTCAAGTCACGCCCCTGATTTTTAACACAAATAAAAATCGATATATAATCCCATAATTACATATGCGTGATCGTTCAACCATCAATACCAAGCACCTGGAACTTTTTCCCTTTTAAACTACATATGTATTGATGCCTTGAACCCACTATGTCAATATTGACCTGCCCACAAAGTCATACATTACATAAGCTTACGAATTAAATTATCAACAACAAAATAAAACGTAAATGCTCCTCAGAGTTTACTACATAGCAGAAGTCATAACAATGGCAAAGCCAACCAAAATTGCTTCCTACCTGTTCTGCCGCCAACAAGCTATCTCAGCTTCAGCCACGATTAACCTGACCTGCAGGATTAACCCCTTCACAGTTTGAATAGTGTACCAAGTTGTCACACAACAAACCTGGTAAGCTTTTGCAAGCCCGTATGAGCAACTCAAACCACACACAACTCACGCCAATCACGAGAATAACTCACACATTTAAATCAAGAAACAATTCACACCAACCACGAGAATAACTCACACGAATCACGAGATAAACTCACACAAATCACGTTTCAATCAAGAAACAAAGCACAAGATAAACTCAAATGATTCACCTACACACACACACACTATAGTTTGCAATTAAATCAATAACTCTCAAAACGATAAAGGTAATTCCGTTCATTAATGAACCTTGTGAGATTACTCACCTTGAAACTCCCATTGCGTCTTCAATACAGAACAAGGCAGCCACACCACAAAACAACCGTCCAAGGATACCTCGTCAAGTACCTAATCACATATGGTTTCAACTCAGCAACAAACCACAAACGATTTAAGTCCGAAACCCTAGTTTTGAACTAAAATCCCCAAAGCGATGCCAATCGAGGCTAAACCACATTCGAGACCACCCAATGTCTCCGGAATACTTCTACGATCGATATACCAAAACCACAAGTCAATCAGATAGTCAGATCCTCACGGATCGAATCATCGAACGGTCTGAAACTGTAAAAACCCTAACATACTCATACGATCTCCAAAAATTACAAAAAATATATTGAAATGCTCGTATCGATGAGTAAATCGAACTTAGGAACAGAAACTATCCCTGATGTGATGCCCCGGAAATTCGTAATTATTTTCTGAGGAATTTCCGGAATCTAATTTATGGTTGTTGGACGGTTTCGTGGCTCGTGGATGGAGCGGAAGTGTTTCGGACGAATTTCTATTTGAAAAGTATGGTTTTAGGGGGGTTGCAAAGGTTGACTTTTGATACGTTGAGATTCTCCAAAAACTTCCTTCACGAAAGTTGTAGAGCGCATCGATACGAGTTCGTGGACATGCGGAGCGTGTCAATCGGAGTTCGTATGAGAAAGTTATGGCTAGCGGAAGAAGTTTCCGTTTTAGTATAAATTGAGAAAAATCAGAAATTATTTCATTATTCCCACTTTCCTTTTCCGGAAGTTTTTTTTTCTCTCTCTTTTCTCTCTCGGTTGATACCTTCAATATCAAAGATTTTCGACTGACCCGACCCGGATTTTCCGGCAAACTGCGGCGGTCTCTGGCCGTGAAACTTGGTCAGCTGGTTCGCCTCCTCCGTCCGGTCATCCCTGTGGTGTTCTCTAGCGACGAGATCCACCGTGTGCAGCGCTGCAAGGCGGTACAGTTAGCATTTTCGGACCCGTCCGGAAAACACAACTCCGGCGACTTCATGGCTTCATGCTTCCTTGGTTGAGTTCAGAATAGGCTTCCTGATCGATCTATGGTGTTTGTTTTGATCGATTTACGTGGAAATCGGTTCAACTCAGTTGGGATTACTGTTCACGGCTTGTGAGGTAGTTTTCGATCCCTTAAGCTTATTTTCTGACTTTGAACCAGTTATGAAAGTTCACAAGCATGCTTAGATAAAGCTTTTTGATGTTGGGAGTTTTGTGAAATAATGAGTTTTGGCCGGCGACGGTGCACCACTGTCTGTGGCGGCGTTCCGGCGGTGTTCCGGCCACTTAAGGAACTGTTTTTGATATTAAATATGTTCTACTCGTTGATACGAGCATTTCAATATATAATATGCAAATTTTGGAGTTCGTATGGAATTGTTATGATTTTTGCAGTTTCATACCGATTGATTTATTCGATCCGTGAGGATTCGAGTGTCCGATCGACTTGTAGTTTGGTCACATCGATCGTGGACGTATTCCGGACACTTTGGGAGGTCTCAGATGTGGTTTTGCCTTGATTGGCGCCACTTTGGGGATTTTAGTTCAAAACAGGGGTTTCGAACTTAAATCAAATGTGAATCGTTACTAAGTTGGAACCGTTTGTGATTAGGTACTTGACGAAGTATTTGGACTAGTTGTTGGTGATAGTTTTGGTTTGGTTCTGTATTGAAGACGCAGCAGGAGTTCGAGGTGAGTAATCTCACGAAGTTCATTCACGAACGGGTTGACCTTATTGTTTTGAGAGTTATTTAGTTAACTGCAAACTATAGTTGGTATTAGTGGCCTTCCTGATTGAATGACCACATATATATATATATATATATATATATTTACGTGGAATATGTATATTCTTGTGGGTTGATGAGTGAATTGAAGCAATAGGTATTGATGGGTTTCATTCTATTGTTTTGGGGCTTGACTTTTCTGGAAACATTTTGTGGGAATTGGGAATTTCTATTGTTTTGAAAAGTGTCAAGATTTGGGGTGAGTTGCTTGATGTGATTTGAATGTTTTGATCTAACGACCGGGGGTCGGAAGATCTGAGAGTCGCAAGTTGTGATTTCTCCTTTTTGTTTGATTTAAGGTTTTGATCTGACGACAGGGGAGGTCTGATGATTGGAGGTCACGGGGTGACATCTCCTTTTGTGTGAGTTGAGTAACTTTTGGGTCCTGAGTGACCATTTTGAAAGGTTTTGATCTGACGACCGGGGAGGTCTGAGGATTTGGGGTTGCTGGGAGTAACCTCAGGCATATATATCGGGACTTCACACCTTTGGCCGGGTTTGTGGATACGATCAGTTAGAGCTCTAGTCTGTTGCCATAGTACATCATGGGGGTAGCGGGGAGCTATCTGATGCTCATGAGTACGTGTTTTAAAAGGGAGTTTGGGGGATTCTTTCTTTTAAATGTCTTGGGAGGACTTGTTTATCATATTTAATTGTCAGAGTTTCAATTATTATGATTTTGTCACGGGGTGACTTGTGTTGATTTGGAAATGTGTTTTTAAAAGGGAGTTTTGGGGATTCTTTCTTTTAATTGTCCTGGGAGGACTTGTGTATCATATTTAATTGTCACAGTTTCAATTTATATGATTTGGTCACGGTGTGACCTTTATTGTGATTTTTGGGAAATGCATATTGAATTGTCAGAGTTTTCAATTAATATGGCTTTGTCACGGGGTGACTGGTATTCGTTTCTTTTGGGAAAAGAATGTGTGTTTCTTTTACGAGTTGATGGGTTTCCTCGTTAGGCGAGTTGTGCATGTGTGGTTTTGAGTTACTCATACGGGCTTGCAAAAGCTTACCGGGTTTGTTGTGTGGCAACCCGTGCACCATTCAAATGGTGTAGGGGTTAATCCTGCAGGTTAGGATAATCGTGCTGAAGCTGAGGTAGAGCCTTTGCAGCTTTACAGTAGGAAGCAAATTTTGTGACTTTACCATTATTTGGACTTCCGTTGTAGTGAGCTCTGAGGAGCATTTACGTTTATCTTGTTGTTGACAATTTAATTTGTAAGCTTGTGTAATATATAACTCTTTGGAGCGAGTGTATATTAACTTTGAGGGTTCAGGGCATCAGTATGTGTGTAAGTTTAAGGGAAAAAGATTTCAGGTATTTTGTATTGATGACTGGACGTTCACTCATATATAATTATGGGGTTATATATATCGATTTTCATGTGTGTAAAATCAGGGGCGTGACACCTGAGGTGGCCGGAAACGGCCTTAAACCACCACCACAGTGGCGGCACCATAGCCGGACCAAAGTCAGAATTTGACGAAACTCGCAACACCAAAGTTCTTCATCTCAACCCCAATTTCAACTTTCATAACTACAACAAAGTCCAATTATAAACCAATCAATCGAATTTTACCTTAGAACAAATCGGACCGATTGAAACCCTAGAATTTCAATTCCAAAATTCGACCTCCACGAGTTGAATCGATGCAAGCCACTTTGGGAGAACCATCCACATCCTCAAGGCTCCAAAAGCCCTCAAGAGTCACCGGCTATGGTGGCTGGAATCTCCGACTCCGATCAAGGAGATTTCGTCCCCGAAGTGGCCTCTTCCAGTCGATGTAGCTCCCTCCACAGCTCGAATCTCTCTTCAATCCTTCCACAGACCTTTAGTGAGGATTGAGGCGAGCAAAACCCACTTTTGAATCGAAGCAAATGGTGGCCGGAGGAGAGAGAATGATGCCGGCGAAGTGGCTGGCTGCGAGCGGGCTCGGGAGGGAGAGACCGAGCTTGGGTTCCCATTTTGGGAAATCTGGGCTCTTTTTGCATATTTCCCAAAAATTCGTCCTTTTATACAAAAATGGAAAGTTTTTTCGAAGCCCATAACTTCTTCATACGAACTCCGATTCTCGCGTTCCGCATGTCCACGAACTTGTATCGACACGCTCTACAACTTTTGTGAATGAAGGTTTTGGAGAATCCTAACGAATAAAAAGTCAACCTTTGCAACCCCCCTAAAACCATATCCTTCGAATAATTATTCTCCCGAAACACTTCCGCTCTATCCACGAGCCACAAAATCGTCCAATAATCAAAATTTAGATTCCGGAAAATCCTCGGAAAATAAATACAAATTTCCTGGGCATCACATATCAAGCTCAAAATAATCTGCACAACTAACCCAACAATTTCTATACCTGCAATAACCAACAATTTCCAACGATTTGGCCATAAAATCAAAAACAAAAACCAAGAATTCGTCAGTTACTGTTCATGCCACTGTTCACATTCTCAAACACCTTCAATTCTTCCTCCACCGGCCATGAGAAGCTGCAAAAGGTTAGGGATGAAAGTTAGCATCACCCTAGCACCCAAAACCCCAAAGAAATCCAGCCGGAAACCGCTAGTAAACTGAAAATCGGAGCCAAACTCCGATTTTCCCCATTTCTGCAATTCTCTTCGAAATTCAAAAACCAATGATACCAAGGTGAAAAACTTACATAATTAGGATGAGGAGGGAGAGAGGATCAAGCCATGGTGAGCGGTGCATGCTGGGGTGGCTGGACGGCGTCAAAATAGCCGGAAGAAGCTCAGCGATGAAAAGGAACGAAGGGGTAGCTCAGGTTTGTCCCGATTTGGATCTGTTTTCTCCTTTTCTCTCTCTTACCCAAAATAGAAACCACTTAAATAAAACCCAAGCTAAGTATAGTAACTCTTACTTTAAGTCATAACTTTCCCGTCGAAATTCCAATTTATACAAACTACGTGTCCACGAACTCAATTTTTTGTATACTACGACATTCTCAAAGAAATTTCTTAACTCAACGGACAAAGAAAAGTCAACTCCTAGGTCAATAACGGTAAAAAGTAACTAGTAAAAATTTTAAGGTACGAGGCATTACAAGGAGTTCTCGGAATGACTGTTCTTTTATTAAGTCTTTCAGAATTTTTTTTCATGGAAGTTGTAGAGCTCATTAAACAAAGTCAATAGATATGAAAAATATAAAAAGCAAGGTGTTAATTAATGAAGTATCGAGGTTTAAAGCCTTGGTTTAAAGTACATATACATTTTCATAATTCTCTGAATTTTTTTTAATCGAATACCTCTTCGTTATTTGGATTAGTACATATTATGGTGTATTATATTAACGCGTGCTATCTTATTAGACCACACTCATTAAACTAATCAATATCATTAATTATTATCGAAAATTCTGCTACTAAACAATTTTTTTTAATTTCTTCCATGTATATACTACAATGCTTCCGCCGCGTGAAGCAAAGTATTTCACTACCCAACAACTGCAACTCTATTTTAAGTCATATGTGCCTAGAATGAAACAAGCTTGATAGGAAATGGATCTCACTTTCCTACCTTTTCACACATTGATTGAACTTTTTTCATTTGTGGTTACAAAATTTATCTTAATTTGTCATCGTGTTTGATCTCTCATGTAGTCTAGGTGTTTGCCTTTCCGTGTTTTTTATTTTTATTTTTATTTTTTGAGAATATGAAGATTCTATTAATAACCAAACAAATTACAAAGCATTGGATCCATAGTTACGAGACCATCAACATGAGTGACTTCCATGAGCTAAAAAGTCTCAACCCTTAACCAAATTTTACGCTCATACCCGCGAGCTACAATGAGTAACAACCAAACCTGTACCGATACAACCCAGCCACCAACATTAAGATGAACTGTTTTCACCCGTTCGGACACTGTGTCCCAAAACAGACAGACCACGTATAAGGATGATTCACCTTCACGTTGATAACCAGAGAGCAACGACAAAAGACCAGACCAAGACACAGCAGAATGACCACGACACCATAACAATGGCATCGACACTAGACCTGTAAATGGACCGGATTTGGATCGGATCGACCTAAATCCAAACCCGTTTACTTAAAAAAAAATTCGATCCAAACCCGCTCCGTTAACCCGGCGGATCATTGATAGCTCGATCCAAATCCGTATCCACCGGATTAACGGATACTCGATCAGCTAATCTGACCCGTTTATAATTTCAAATATTTTAAAATTTTAAATAGTAATATTAAATTTATATCATAATACCTCATAAGATATTAATAAAATATTAAAACAACATAAAAAATATCACCAAAAGTAGAATTACATTATCAAAATTCTTAATACTTCTTGGAATCTTGGGTAATGGACTGTCTCTTAGATTTTTTCAAAAAAAATTGTATTAGAAATTCTTCATATTTTATATTTTATATTTAAAATATATATATATATATATATTAATAATAAATAATATTTTATTATTACGAAAACGGGTCGGATCATTAACGGATCGGATCGACCTAAATCCGTATTTGATCCGTTAAATAAACGGGTTAACGGATTTGGATCATTAACGGATCAACGGATCAAAATTTTTGATCCAAACCCGTCCAATAGCTACGGATTTGGAGCGGGTCCGGGTCAAAATCCGGTCCATTTACAGGTCTAATCGACACACTACACAGAAACACCCAACCGCAAACCCTCGCTCACAAGATGAGGGACTTATTTTCAACAAGACAACAACTAAAAACAAACAAAGAAAAACTAAGCAACCGGAAACAAAAGACCACCAAAGAGACCCAAGAACAAAGGCCCGGCCCAAACACCACCTCCCCCAGCAAAAAGCAAGCGCAGCAGGCAACCATTCCCGCCGCCAACGAGCCCCTTCGCCACCACGCCGCCGCCCCGCAACAATACGCCGTCGCGCCGAATCCCTCCACCAATGCACCGCCTTGTCATGCCACAACCAACTCCTACACCAACCTGACGACTCCAAACTACAAAAAATAAAATATAAAAAAAATTCGAGCTCGATCTCTGTGGTAAGCCAAGGTTTTGGAGAGGGAGCTATAAGAGCTAGATACTATTATTCCTGCCAAAATTCAAAATTCAACCAGAAAATAATGATTAGTGCAAGTGGTGAGTACTTACAACTGAGTCGGCGTGCGAACGGAAGTCTCATCAAAACCTAACCGGAAGTGAGACAAAATCACTGGGCCAGGAGAAAAGATACCAAATTAGCTTGCTAAATCAGATTGCTCCACCAGAGTTCTTAACCAAGCCGGACCATCGCATGTAAAACTCTGTTCCCCCTCTATTCCCAAGTCCCAACCTCTGAGGAGCGATGGTGGTGTGCTACACTGTTTTTACTCTTGGAAGATGAGACCATGAGCAAGTACTCAAACCTTTAACCTTCCTTGATCAAGTTTGCATCATCACTAGTCTCCATTATGGCATTTGATAAGCCTTGAGACAAAGCCAACTTCAAACCAAATAAAGCATCTAATACATACCTCAGTTACATGTGCAGAGAAACAACCATGAATTAATTGCTTTTTGCATGGCCTTGTGTAACATTATGGTCAACTTCTACTCCCCCTGTACCCTTTTGAATCATCACAATCTCCATAAATATTAACTAGAGGAAAGACAGCCACTTTGAACGAGTGCCACATAATATACTGTTTGGCAGCTACAAGCTTTGCAAAATCACTACTAGATAACACCATAGTGACATGTTGGAAAAGGTCAATAAAACATCATGGATGATAGCAAATTGAGGAATGCATTTCCTATCTCAATGTGAGGAAGAGTGAGCAAAAAAAAATATTTACTGGACCAAAAAGCAGGATCAAACAAAATAGTTGTTGATGGTAATTGTACTGATACAATGTTTATTTGCAGATGCAGTATTTGCTGCAAATATAATCTACCTATACAAACAGCTCAAATAATAGGAAAACAAGAAAAGTTATAATGCCTGTAAATTGGTACACAAAAAACTTGGAGAACATTGATCTAACCGCAGATCTTTGGATCTAGCAGAGCAATTTATTCTGCATATACTCAAATTCTTTCCAGCAGAGCCACCTAGAAGCATCCCCAAATGTAAAATTGAAAGTTCCCTATAATATAGACGAACAAGAATCAAATTAGACATTGTTAGCGACTCAAAAAGAGACTTCTCAAATATGTATATGAAAAAGAAAAAAACAGAAAATTAGATTACCACAGTACATTGTCCAAAAGAAAAAAAACCAAAAAATTACAACAGCAAATTACTACTGACCTTTTTTCCTCTATCTTTTTTTGAACCAAGTATCAATGATCAGCCTGTGAAACATCATCATGCTCAAATAAGAAAAGGAAGGGGCTCTTGGTTTTGTCAGAATCAAGATGAGATGGGTTTTCCTGGCTACTTTTGAATTGTGTTTTCTGAGCACGATTCAGGTTATTACAAAGAAAGTATTTTCCCGTCCACATTTGGTAACTTGAGGATGACACTGACACATCTCCAGCAAGGAAATTGTGTTTCTTTCCATCTTCACTACTTTCCTGCTCATACACAAGTTGGATTCCCAATTCCTTTGTCCATAAATTTAGATCGTGTCCAAGCTCGGGTCCAAACTCAACCGAAACACGTACTTCGTCTCCCCCTCCCAGATCATGTTCTCCAAACCGCCAATGGCTTAGCCATAACATGTCTTCATTCTCCTTTGGAATACCTATTGTGATAGGGGAATAGGTCCACATGAGACCCTTGGTCTCATTGCTGACTTTAAACAAGTTTTGATATTTAGCAGAACGACGAATGTCTGGGCGTCGTGCATATACAACACATGCATTTAAGCCTCGAATTCTATGATTAAGATGTGGAGGTACTATAATAGACAACACAGAGTTGCCCATTCTCCTGTGGCGAAACCAATCTGGAATCTCGTTTCCGTTGAGGTAAATGCTAGATATGCCACATTCAGACAACACCTGTTTCATGGAGATTGATGATTATGTCATCAAAAAATTACAAGCTAATTATTCAAACAGCTAGCTAGCATTTGTATCATACAAATTATAATTAAAACAAGGATACATGAGTGAGAGAGGAAGGAGAGAACCTGGAGGGGGACCTTCTTGGTTGTATTTGTAATGTAGTTGATCATTTCAACCTCAGCGTCGCTTCCAATGGATTTAAAATTGAACAGTCCCATATCTTTGATCATTTCTATGTCAGTGGTTGTCAATGGTTTTATAGTGAACAAGCTTTCAACTTCAACCAACTTCTTGCAATGCAGAAAATCAGTATCCAATGATTTGAACAAGTTTGGTAAATTTGTTATTCTTTTCAATGATTTACAAGAACTTGCAAGCAAACTCTGGAGACTTGGTGGGAGCTCTGGAAGAGTTCTGAGTTCTGTGCAGTCCTCTAACATAAGTGTCTCAAGCTTACTAAGAGATCTTATGTTTTCTGGGAGGCTCTGAATTGGGTTCCCACATAGGTCTAAATACTTCAATGAGGAGAGGATACTAAGATCACCTGGAATCTCTAATAGGTTGCAGTCAGCTAAGCTTAAGCTTCGTAAAGAACGTGGTAAATTTGATACTGAGAAACTGGTTGGTATGATATTTCTGCTTGGTACTGCCCATAATAAGAGTGATTTCCACAAGTTAGGTGATGAACAATCGTCTTTCTTCATATCACTAGCTGTCAAGAGTGACTGATTTGTTGCAACCATATTAGAATGAAGCACAAGCTTTGAGCAACCAGAAAGAATAAGTGTTTGAAGAGAACTTGACATTTTGATTCTGGTCGGAAGCTTCATCAGATTTTTGCAGTCTTTTAGATTTAAGAAAACAAGTTTCTTCAAGTCTCCAATCGATTCATCAACCTCAATCAAATTTCTGCAATTTTTTAGAATCAATCTCTCCAGGTTAGGGAGTCCTGATATGTCGGGGGTTGCTGAAAGGCCATGTGAATGACTAAGATTAAGGACTTTCAGACTTGGAAGAGACTGTCCAAGAGATAATTAAGTTATTAGCATCTATGAATGCATAAAGTTTCTAGAATACAATAATGTTCACTAAATTTGTGTGTGACAAGGAGAGAGAAATTATTCATACCTTGGTTCCCTTCCAAACACATTGCAGGCTGCTATTCCGCAAGTCAAGAACAACTAGAGTTTTCAAATACAAACTGGCTGGTATCGAATTTAAAGAGAATCCTCGCCAAGACAGCCATATCAAGTTTTTTGGAAAATTTTCAAAGCCTTGACTGAAATGTACATTATTGAGTAGGAGAACTTCAAGGTTGTGCATCTTTTTGAATGCCTCTATTTTGAGGTCAACCTCATCTGACGCTGGAGTCGTGTTGGCTGAGGAAAAACTAAATAATTGCCAGGTGAAGAGACCAAGTCGACGCCGTCCTGAACAATTTCCATCATAATCATCAACACGACGTCGTTTGCTGTTACTTCCACTAAATAATGTTTTGGAAGACTCATCTTGCATCAACATAGAAAGGTCAAGCATGATGCCCTTAACAGTTCCAGTACCCTGCTAAAAAAACCAGAATATTTGGTAAGGGATACACAACACATTATAATTCATCAAACACATATGCAGATTATGTTTCTTACAGTTCTTTTACTCAAAATATTGAAGGCATCTTTGTGCCACACCCTACTGCGTTTCCCAGGGTCCTCAGGTGATTCTTCGCGAATAATTCCCCTTGCCATGTCTCGAAGCAAATGATGCACTATCAACTTGTTGTCTTCATTAATTTTCACTAGACATCTATCAACCAGATTTTGAATTCCAATCACTGTGTAGAATTTAAGGTTGTCCAGTACTGTAATTGAAAACTCTTTATTCTTCCCTCTGAAGAAGCATGCTATATGAAGGAATAAGTTTTTGTCATGATCATCTTGCAGAGAGTCAAAACTGATTCTAAGAATTTTTTGAATTTCTCCATCTGGAATCTCACATAGCTTCTGTAATGCGCTTTGCCATATATCTATACTTCTGCCAGACAAAGAAGATCCCAGAACTTGCAGAGCTAATGGAATCCCTCCACAATGTTTTACAACGGGTTTTGAAAGATCAATGTAAGCTTCAATAGGATGGGCTTGTCCAAAGGCGTGCCAACTGAGGAGCTCAAGTGATTCATGCTCATTCAACTCTTGAACCTTAAACATTGTGTTAACTTCGTGAGCCTTTAACAAATGTTCATATCTGGTTGTTAAGATTATCTTACTTCCTGGAACAAACCATCTGCGCATTCCAATAATTGCATTAAATTGGTCTGAGTGGTTCACATCATCAAGAACAATAAGAACTTTCTTGCAACATACAGCATCTTTTATCTTTCGTATTCCTTCATCAATGTTGTATATTTTCTTTGTTTTCCCCTTTTGGAGATCTGAAAGAAGATTTCTTTGCAAGCGAACCAAACCATTCAGCTGTTCTGAAGTTTCTCTAACATCAGCAAGAAAGCTGCTACCTTGAAATCTATGGGAATTCAAGTTATAAGCAGCTTTGGCAATAGTGGTTTTGCCAATTCCACCCATTCCATAGATCACAGCCACACCAACATCATTTGACCCATCTTCTAACCACATGTTTATACCTCGCACACGATCATCTATTCCAATTGCATACGGAGCAATGTTTAAGACTTTGGAATCCAATTTACTTCTGATTTCTTCAACAATATCTTGGATAAATTGTGATTCATACCTACAAATTATAGATATAAACCATACATATGTAAAGCATTTTTCTTTTTCTGATAGAAGACTGCATTAGCTAAAGAGATATATATATATATATATATATATATATATATATATATATATATAAAGGACATTAAACAGTTTATATAATAAGCTCACAAAGAAAAGTGTGAAAGGTAGATGAAAGAACACAAAACAAAAATCTAAAAAATTCCAAAAAGCATTCCCAATGCAAATGGCCAAATTAATTGTTAAAATAAGACCAAATTAACAAAGCTGAGAACCAGAGTTGTTATGAATGAGTGTAATGAATGAACAAAGCTGGAAAACGAGATCTTATGATTGAGTGTAATTACCGTTGTCCTAAAACCATTCCACCAAGATCTGCAATATCAGAAAGCGCTCTTCTCCACTCCGCAACCTTTCCCATCTCCTCCTTGAAGCGCTCTTCATGTCTAACAAAAGCTTCAGCAAAACTCCCGATTTGCTTCCTGACATGGGAAGGATCTACATCATAAAACACTGGAATAACCACGTGTGCGTCTTCATTTCTCCTACGCTCCATGATCTTTGCAAGTTCGTCCAAGCACCACCTTGATGCAGCATAGTCTCTAGACAACACAACCACAGATACCCTCGACTCTTCGATAGCTCTCTGTAACTCTGCTGCGATATTTGCTCCTCTCTCGATTTCATCATCGTCTCTAAACGTGTGGATTCCTGCGAGCTCCAAGGCCCTGTAAAGATGATCGGTAAATCCCTTACGTGTGTCCACACCTCTGAAACTCAAGAATGCATGATAAGTACACCGGTAAGGGGAGGACGAGGAAGAAGAAGAAGCATCCAACTGTGTGCTCATGGCAAGCCACTTAGAAATTTAAACTCTGTCAGTAGCTTATGGCTGGATGGAGGAAAGAGACTGCAAGATACAAATTATTGCAGAAGAGAGATCAAAGAGATCAAAAAAATAAAATAAATAAATAAAATTAAAAACAAATTATGGGAATAATGAGATAAGAGAGAGGAAGAAAGGAGCACTTGTTCTTGTTGAGTGCTTTAATATAACAACCAGATTCCACTAGCTAAATTGTTGGTGCCTTTTTATTAAAAAGTAATATAAAAATATCTTATCGGATCCCTCTTATTTGACTATTTGTTACCCACGTGTTCTGTCAAGGGAAGAAGCAGAAGTTTGAAAAGGAAAAGAAAAGTTGAAATACCACTTACGAATCACATTCTTTTTCATGCATGTTCATTGAAAAATTATTTATAGATGAAAGTGTGGATTGTAAGAAAGATGAGAAAATTTCAATCCACTAAAAAAATGAAACCAAATTGCAAGAACGTTTATAGCCTATCATAATAATTTGCTAGTTGGGTTAGATTAGTAATAATAATTTGCATGTAAGATCTAAATCCTTTGCAAGAAAAACCTGCTAGTTAGGTTAGATTAGTAATAACAATTTGTATATAAGATCTAAATTTCAAAGACTCTTACAGTCTTACTTATCATTTCCCACAGTCGATTGACATTTGTGCTTGTGGGAAAAAGTAGTTAATTTGCTGCATTATATTTTAATGGTGTGCAATGTAGATACCTCCACTAGTACGGCTTGTTTTCTATGTCACCGCATAAGCAATACCCTCTTAGTGAGCCCACAAGTCATGGTGGGACCCAGCCGCGATATAGATCTCGTACCTCGATACTCAAGCTACTCCGTGGTAGTCGGAAGCCGCCAAGATCTTGTCAGGAAGCCACTGTCCCGGCATTGCTGAGATGCCTCCATGATAAGCTTTCTACACTAAAATAAGGACTTTGTGTCCCACATAGAAGAAAATGTAAGGGAATGAGCCCTCATTCCCTATAAAAGGAGACTCCTTTCCACTTACTCAATCATTCCATTACAATCCTCATGTAAACCTCTTGGGCCGCAAGGCCCAAACACATAGTTAGAGATTTCAAGTTGACGTAGTCTCCTGCTAAAGCAGGAGAGGAACCACTCTCTCTTACTCTCTCTAAAGCTAACTAGAGTCTCCAACTCCAAAAGTTAACATCAGCGCCGTCTGTCGGAAGTCGATATAATGGCTTCGTCACTTACCATGCATTAAGTCAGCTTAACAGAGCTTAAAGAAATTTCTTCTTTGAGTTACTCAATCTTCTCTGATCACTAATCTCTTTAAATCATCATCAACCTCAGTGCATGTAGCCTTGCTTAACGCAAGCGTAAAAAATAATAAATAATAAATAAATAAATAAAATTGAGCGACCTGGGCGCCTAGCCTTATGCCAACGTCAAGCGGCACACTAGCCTTTTATGGCAACATCATTTTATATTTCTCAAAAAAAAAAAAAAAAAGTAACGCTAACTCTGGATATCCAGAAATTTTCTCTGGGCACCCACGTGGAAAACTCAAGATGCTTCTCATTAGCACCCAAAGACTCAAGCGACGTTATCATCTTCTTCAATCATGATCCCATGTTCTTCGATCAGCATCAGCTATTGGCATAAAATCCTTGATGCGGCTCTTCGATCAGCATCAGCATCATCGCTCAATTCTAGTATCAGCATTAGCGGCCAGTGAGGCCCAACTTCACTAGCAAGTGCCAGCGATCACTAAAGCCAGGCAGCAACTCATCACCCTCGCTACGACAAATCTTAGCAGCCGATAACGCAAGACCGTCACCACCAAGCGTTGGCGCACGTCTCATCCACTCAAGCCAACAGCAGTGCCAGGCACCGCCACGCGCTTAGGAGCTCCACAACAACGCCAACAGTATCAAGCTTGCTTAACGAAAGTCTAAAAAAACAAAACAAACAAAAAACAAGAAGAAGAATCAGAATAAGAGGCCGACTTCAGCATCACCTCGTCACTGCCAGACCTTGCAGCGGTAATTGGCCTCCAGCACCAGCCAGCGCTAGCATCCAACAGCCAATGCTAGCATCAGCTCTTACGCGCCAGTGCCAGCACGCCGATACGCCAGTAATTACGCTGCAACTAGTGCTAGCGACGCTAGCGGCAAGAGCCCTCGAGTGCCAACGAGGCTAGCGGCTAGCAAGGCTAACGCCCCGCCAACACCAGCGGTTTTCTCTTCACACCTTGACGTTTTCTCAAGATACCCATCCATTCCCTCTGAACGTCTAGCAAGAAAACTCTTTACCAGACATCTACAATGACGCTGCCAGTCCTAACAGACCACAGTCCTCTCTCAAGAGAACAAAACGACATGAAAAAGCTAAGTTTCTCATACTTTTTGCTTGTCTATCATTGATTTCATCATATGTTTACACATATACTTACTGCATAGACAGAGCCATGATTCACCCTTGGTAGTTTCATATGTTGTTGATCAAATAACTTGGATACACATGTATATTCATGCACACCTCCATACTCTTATCCATAATCGTGCTGCACATGTCGACGAAATTAATTTTATGCCACATGCATAAACTCTCAGTTAGACAGCTCATGTATGCACACAGCCATAGTTTTAAATCAGATACTGTTACTAATGTAATATTGACTATTAAAAAAAAATAATAATAAAACTCAACATTTTTTTCTTTCAATAAAAGGCTAGTGTGGCTACCCTCAAGCCTTGATAAATGAAAGTATAAAACTATCGAATATAAGGGGAGGACATAGAGCCTAAACCCCTTATTATAATAAGCATCTAGAGACCACCCTGATATACTATCAGGAGACTCAATCAAATAAAGGTATTCAACCACGCAACAACTAGCAAGAGTGATCTACTGGCTACTCCATTTGTTTTGACATAGCAGTGACATAACAAAAAGATAACTAGATACAGACGAAGCATAATTACCAAAAGCATAGCTTTGCTACCATGTTGCCGCCGGAAGATAAATCTAACGACACTTAGTTTCACCCTACCACTAGGCAGTAGCTACCATTTAACGAAGTAAGGAACTCGACACCAACTAGACAAGCAAAGTAAACATGAACTAAAAACCAAATTGGCCTGACTGGGCCCAGTGCATGATAATCAGCACAAGACCTATCCAATGGGGTAAGGAGATCACCCCAAACCACAATTTCTCTCCACCCATTGTACCACCACCTGCACTGGACCATCCTGCCGCCGAACTCCCACCGTTGGATCTCTATCGTGGACATCCCTCCGAATGCACCGTCATCAACTCTCCAAAAACCCTAGTTGGGTAGCAACCAGTCGAGCGCACCACAACCCAATTCAGTCCTTCCACCCTGCCATCGACATTCCTCCGGCATCTATATCCCTCCGCTGCCTCGCATCCATTGACGCTTCTGATTCCAGCTTTCAAGCAGTGATCCAATCTGCCCTCTACCATCCTTCAGCCATTGCAAGCCTTCCAGACCCGCAGCGTTATCTCTTTCACACAATCTCATCATGGATCTCAGGTCATCGTCCACACAAATAGCCAAGAGAGGCCCAATCACCATCCTGTCCGACGACCACGTCACGAGGATGAGCCGCCAGATAGAGAAGAAAAGCAGAGTAGCGGTGCTATAGGAACTAGGGTTTTTTCTCTCAGAGCTTCAATTCCTTTCTTTTAGCTATGGTGTGTGTGTGTTTGTGTGTGTGTGTGTGTGTGTATAATAAAAATCAGCATCTTTTATGACCAAAGAAAAACCCCAACCTCAGAGTAATAGTTAAAGACCAGACATTAGTTTGATATGTTAGGCCTTCTCCGATAGTAGAGGCTATATGGCTAATTCTCACTATTTGACGCTAATTTCATCTCCAACAAAAGCCCACAAGAGGATTAAAGGGCCAATTTAAGGGTCAAAGTGCCATGGAGAGGGTAAACTTGGCCATAATGATATCCCAAATCGCTTAAGTAAATGAAACCAGCAAATGGTGAAGAGAAATCAGAGAATACCACATGCATGTGTTCTACAAGTAGAAGACCAATGATGTTGCAGTTAGCTCAAGTGCTATGTCATGTGACATGGTACTATTGGTCATGAGATGAAAAATTATAGAGATGATTAACCGTTGTAATTAATTTCTTTTTGTTGTAGAGAATTGGATAATTGTATTGTATTCATCTCACCATGAGGTTTATATAGGGTTACATCTTGTATACAAAAGGCAATACATAATAGTTATACTAATCAATCGCACATTACAAGTATGTCATTCGCATACATTACCAGTCTGTCAATCGCATACATTACGAGTCTGTCAATCGCATACATTAAGCAATACCTATTGCATGAATAGTCATTATCATTTACAACACTCCCTCTTGGATATTTCATGTCAATAGTGTTGTCTCTGCTATGCGCTTCTAAGTTACCTCGTCAAAAACTTTGCCAAGTAATAAAAACCCTGTGGCAAAAAACAACCTTGGTCGAAGGAGAAAAAGAGCACAATGCGCGTAAATGTGGAGTAGTCGGCATCCTTCCACACTCCCCATTGTGTCGCTCAAACTCGGTGATGACGTTTTGATCGTTAACTCACTAAAAACCTTGCCAGGCCTGTGGGACAAAAATAACCTTGGTCGAAGGGCAAAAAGAGCACAACACGTCCTTCACTCTTCGAAATCGAATATGTAGACATCATACCTTCCCCTAATGTCAAGGTCTCCCCCTGATTTCTACAATTATGGGAGTTCGGATAACTTTCTTAATCCGATGCTCTTCACATGTTTCTCGAAGGTGGATTTAGGTAATGACTTGGTAAACAAGTCCGCGTCATCATCCTCTGAACGGATTTGATTCACTTCAATATTTAGAAGTGTTTGTTGTTGCTGATTGTAAAAGAACTTACGCGATATATGCTTGGTGTTGTCCTTATGATGAAACATAACTTCATTTGCTCAATACAAGCTGCATTATCTTCATAAATGCATGTAGGTTCATCTATGGTAGACTTCAAACCACAAATTCCTCGAATGTGTCTAATTACAGACCTTAGCCATATGCATTCTCGCACAGCTTCATGTAGAGCGATAATCTCCGCATTATTTGAGGAAGTAGCAACAAGGGTCTGTTTTGTAGACCTCCAAGATATTGCATTGCTTCCCACGGTAAATACATAACCCGTTTGGGAGCGACCTTTGTGAGAGTCAGAGAGATACCCTGCATCAGCAAAACCCATCAAGACATCGTTGTCATTTTGATGGAAGGGAGGAGGAGCACGGAAGGTGGCATTTTGCCTTGTGGAGTCCGATCCCACACTTCCGTTATTTCTTTTCTCTCTGTACGGATAGAACAAGCCTATATCAATCGTACCTCTCAAGTATCGAAATATTGTCTTTATGCCAATCCAATGGCGGCGTGTTGGTGCAAAACTGCGTCGAGCTAACAAGTTCACTGCTAATGAGATGTCTGGTTTTGTGCATTGAGATAAGTACAATAATGCGCCTATTGAACTTAGATAGGGCACTTCAGCCTCTAACAAGTCTTTGTCCTCATCCCTTAGACGAAACGGATCTTTTTCAAGATCAATACTACGACCGATCATGGCAGTACTCACAGGCTTTGCTTTATCTTCATTAAAGCGCCTTAATAATTTTTGAGTATATGCTGATTGATGGATCATAATCCCATCAGTACGGTGCTCGAGTTCAAGTCTGAGGCAAAACTGTACTTTCCCAAGATCTTTCATCTCAAATTCGGATTTCAAGTACTTAACAGTTTCCTTTAACTTATCTAGAGTTCTAATTAGGTTCATGTCATCGACATAAACTGCTACAATTGTAAGTCCAGAACTTGTCTTCTTTATAAACACGCATGGGCATATTTCATTGTTGACATATCCCTTCCCAATCAAGTAGTCACTTAGACGGTTATACCACATCCGTCCGGATTGTTTCAATCCATATAGTGAGCGTCTCAATCTTATTGAAAACGTGCTCCGTGGTTTAGAGCCACTTGACTTGGGTAATTGAAGTCCATCTGGAACCTTCATATATATCTTTGAATCTAGATCCCCATAGAGATATGTTGTAACCACATCCATAAGCTGCATGTCAAGTTTTTCGGAAACTACCAAACTGACAAGGTAGCGGAACATTATAACGTCCATTACGGGAGAATATGTCTCCTCGTAGTCGATTCCAAGGCGTTGTGAGAAACCTTGCTCCACAAGGCGGGCTTTGTATCTAACAACCTCATTTTTCTCATTACGCTTTCTAACAAAGACCCATTTATGGCCAACAGGCTTTATACTTGGGGGTGTCAGCGTTATAGGCCCAAATACTTGTCTCTTTCTTAGTGAATCCAATTCAACCTGGATCATATCTTTCTATTTAAGCCAGTCTGCTCTTCGTTGACATTCCTCAACTGAGCGAGGTTTGATATCGTCGTGTTCTATAATTCCTTGAGCAATAGAATATGCAAACACATCATCAAGGATAATAGAATCTCGATTCAACGTCTCATGTACACTAGCGTAATTCATGGAGATCTCCCTATTCCCTGGAATTGGTTCTAACATTGGAGCATCCCCCAATGATGTCTCTTAGACATAACCATAATCTGGAATATCTTCATGAGACGGGTTATTTATGTCGATGATTAATGGATCTTTCTGTGCCAAACTCGCTTTCTTTCTCGAGTGAGAATCCATGGAACCTTTGGGCCTCCCACGTTTCCTTGCTGGGAGCCCGGCCTGAGCCACATTGCCATCACTATTAGTGGTGGAGGCGCCATGCCCAATACCCCTTAGGGTGGCGCCATGTCCATGATTTTTAGGGACATCAATCCTTGCAGGCACGTTTGCAGCAGGTATATGTGATCTTGTCACTTTAGCGATATCAGAAAAAGCATCAGTCATAGAGTCTACTACGTTCTGAAGATCAAGAATTCTCCACACTTCAATTTCGGATTGTGCGGTTCGGGGATCAAGATGAGACAAAGTAGGGACAGACCACGACAATTCATGTCGTTCCTGTTGAACATTATTATTCCTATCTCCCCCTAACAACGGGAAGACTGTCTTATCAAAGTGACAATCCGCAAAATCTAATGGTAAATAGATCACCTGTCAATGTTCTAAGTAGCGGATAATGGTTGGAGAGTCATATTCAACATAAATGCCTAATCGTCTTTGAGGACCCATTTTGGTGCGCTGTGGCGGTGCAATTGGTACATAAACTGTACACCCAAATATGCGTAAGTGTGAGACATCAGGCTCATATCCAGTAACTATCTGGGACGCAGAAAAGGGTTGAGTGGTAGTAGGCCTCAGACGAATGAGCACAGCTGCATGCAATATGGCATAGCCCCAAGTAGAAACAGGGAGATTGGTGCGCATAACCAATGCTCTAGTGACCATTTGAAGTCTTTTAATGGCAGCTTCTGCGAGATCATTTTGGGTGTGAATATGAGGAACAAGGTGTTCAACCTCAATCTCAATGGACATGCAATAGTCATCAAATGTTTTTTATGTAAACTCTCCAGCATTGTCAAGATGAATTTACTTAATGGGATGATCAGGGTGGTGAGCCCTTAATTTAATGATTTGTGCTAGGAGTTTAGCAAATGCAGCATTTCTTGTGGACAATAGCATGACATGTGACCATCGTGTCAATGCATCAACCAACACCATAAAATATCTAAATGGTCCGCAAGTTGATTGAATAGGTCCACAAATATCACCTTGGATTCTTTGTAAGAATGAAATATTTTCTTTAGTGTCATTTGAATAGGACGGTCTCGATCCTAAAGTTGCTAAAGAACAGGCTTTGCAAAATGAAAGATGGGCTTTAGAAGCAACTAGGGAAGTATCCGGTTGAGTCACGAAGTCACAATTGACTTTAGAAGTAAAAAAAGGAACCAAGGAGGTATTGGTGGCGTCAATACCACTTTTGGGCCGCAGGGGGTAGGCGGCGCCGGCCTTACCTTGGATCGAATTTTGGTTCTGACTTCTTTTCGTTTTGAAAAATGGATGTCTGTGTGAAATCTTTAATATACGGATCATCATATCACGACCTAGGTGTCCCAAACGGTCATGCCAAAGCCTATATGTGTCAGAATCCCATAAGTCATCTCTCATGACATGGTTGGATTCAATAATTCAAATAGTAGTTGCATACAACCCATTAGAGCGACACATAAATTTCTCTAATACTTTTTTATGTCCGTAGTCATTAGAGGTGATGCAAAGGAACTCTTGTCCATTCTCACAATGTGTTTCCACATGAAAACCATTGGCTCTTATATCTTTAAAACTCAATAGAGTCCTTCCAGCCCTAGGAGCATATAGAGCTTCAGTGACATTAATACTTGTGCCATTTGGTAACATAAATTGAGCTGGTCCTCGACCATGAATCAATTGTGATGGTCCACCCATCATAGTCACAGAAGATCGACTAGGCGTCATCCATAGAAATAGTTGCCTATGTCACAATATAGTATGTGTGGTGCCACTATCAACAAGGCATTCCAACTCTCCAGGAAACATACTGAAAAATAATAAAGTTTGGAATTAAAACATGTCCATGACATCGAATAATAATACGATACTTTATTAATAAAGATAGCCAATGATTACATCAAAGGTCCCAAAAAGTCTAATCCAAAATAAAATCAAACTAAGACACATTGTAGTCACTCTATTGGTTTGGTAACTCCAATCAAATATGACCAGGAAAGTAGAGAGGGATGTTGGTGAAGCGAGGCTCTCTTAAGTACCATTTATCTCAATGACTTTCCTAGACATCATATTTCATTGGGTGCACCACATAAGAAAGAGTTTAATACAATTGTCATTTATTGACTAAGGCATATTGCCATTACAAAAATTCTTGGAAAATAAAAAGACTATTCTAATCAAAGTCTGCAGCATCCTTGTGCACTTCATCTTTAGCTTTGAAGTCCTCTATGGTGAGATTGACATCTCCACCATCTTCTTCTTCTTCTTCTTCTGCAAGATATACTTCTTGCTCCCTCAAGTCCCTGTATGCCCTATATCTTGAAGGTAGTTGCTCGCTTGCCTTGCATTTCTTGAACCAATGCTCACTTGATCCACATCGATGACACATGTCATTGTGGTTTCCTCCCTTTAACTTAGGTGCACGTTGTGAGTGTTCCCTAGGAGGATTGGTGCCACCATCACGACCCATGGCGCCTCCACCACGAGCCATGGCGCCACCACCATGACTAGTGATACCACGACCACTTCTCCCATGTGTGGCATTGCCACCACGTGTATCTGCAAACCTGCTATTTCCTTCCTTGTTAGGACGGTTATATGGACCCATACTTCCCTCATATCCCTTATTCTTAGGGTTTCGCTCCTTGCGCCCTCTTTTGGGTGCATTATAATTCGCCTCATGAACGCTTTTAGTTCCAATGGGCCTTGAATTATAATTTCTCACGAGTATGTTCTCATGTTTCTCAGCTACAGATATGAGATTGATAAGCTGATGAAACCTCGTGATCCATCTAGCATTGACTTCAGTGTGGTATTGCTTTGATACCACAATGGCTGAAACGGGGAAGGTGGAGAGAGTTTTCTCAATTAGCTCTTGCTCTGTGACAGGTTGTCCACAAAACCTCAACATGGACTGTAGGCGAAGAGCTTTTGTATTATATTCAACAACAGACTTGAAATCAGCAAAGCGTAGATTGCTCCATTGAACCTTCAAGTCAGGGAGGAGGCAATCTTGGACGTTGCCAAAGCGCTCTTCTAGCGCTACCATAGCTCTCTTGCATCCTTGATCGACATATACTCCAATTTGAGTGCCTTGTCCTTATGGCGTCGCATCAAGATAACTGCTTGAGCATGCTTTGTATGTGTTCGCACGAACACACGATCCGGGTTAGATGCCTAGATTATGGGTAATATTCCCTTTGAAGTGAGGTGGTTCTCAATATCGGTTACCCAATTGTGGTAATCCGAGCCTGTTGAGTCAAGCATGGGAAAGTCGAATCTAGGTTCATTCGACATCCTGAAAATAAGAAGAGAAGATATATTAGTTTCGGAGCTAAACTTCCACAAAAACTAAAATAATAAGATTTCCGAGCTATGCTACCAAGAAAACAATTTCCAAGAATCTCTTTTGGATTAGACCAAACAATAATGTTTTAATATGGTCACAATTTGATGCTTACGGACGCTCTTAGTCCGAGCATTATGAACACTCTTAGTTCATACGAACACTCTTAGTTCGTTAAACGTGAATCCCCACAATTTCACTTTATTAAATAATCGAACCCATGTTCGTATATTGAAAATCCTGCAGAAAATAAAGGAATTTAAAAGACAAGAAAGTAGGAACTTTAATCTTTAAAACTTACTTGTTGAAATTCAGAGCAGATGCACTTCTGAACAGCTCCCACTTCGAATGGTGTACAGATCTCAAAATGACTCCAATAGGACTGAAATTTGGTGGTCAGATAGAAGAGGCAGATACGAACAACTTTGATAAAGGAAGGATTTTGATCTGAGGTCCCAATCAAGAAGTGTCGGGGCATGCAAACAGGGTGATCCGCACAGGAACGAGCGTGCTGCAGGGGCAGCAGGCGTGTGATGATGCTGCAAGGGTAGTAGGAGGCACACGGGTGCTCAAGGGCTGTAGGAGTAGCGTACGGTATGGCTAGTAAGGGCTAGGAGCTTGCGGTAGTTTTTGACGAAAGAAATTTCGAGTGTTATGGTTTTTTTTCTGGCTAGAGCTTGGGTTAGAGTATCGTGCTAATAACGTATTGTAGAGAATTGGATAATTATATTATATTCATCTTACCATGAGGTTTATATAGGGTTACATCATGTATACAAAAGGCAACACATAATATATCAATCGCACATTACAAGTATGTCAATCGCATACATTACGAGTCTGTTAATTGCATACATTAAGCAATACCTATTGCATGAATAGTCATTATCATTTACAACACCTTTTTTTATTTCTTTTTTTAGAATCAAATTTACCTAAAAGAAAATATTATGTTTTATATTTTTATCTTATTATTTAACAACAAACCTATACCTTTGTAAAATAAGTAAAAATCAGAGCCTTAGGGTTTTGAGTCTAGCGCAGCGGCATCTCCGACTGCCGTCTTTTCAGCCAGCCCAGATTTCATTGTGGATTGTGGTAACGATGGGCATCGAGCTCTGAGTTGGCTTAGTGGGATCGACATTCTGTAGTGCGAAGGCAGATTGAGGTCCGGTATGTCAGAGATCGCTGATCGACGTGGGTTTAATCTCTTGCTGTCAGAGATAGCAGATTCTTGATCAGACTTTAGTGTTAGGTGGATCCATTTGCGGTGGTCTTAATTTGCGAAACTTGGGATTAGTGAATTGTTGATCAATTTTCTCTCTCTCCAGCGTCGGAGAGACATACACCAAGGTTGTATTGATTTTGGTGATTATCTAATCAACGAGAGATGGTTTGGTGGAAAGGTTGGTCTCAGGAGATTTTGATGTTGGCGGCGGTGGCGACAATGGCCTAGCAGAAAGATTAGGCTTCTGTTTACTTAACTCGGGTTTGGGCATGGGACTTTGGGCCTGGGCTCAAGTCGAGTCAAATTTCAAAGATGAGCAAAAAGACCAACTTGATGCCGAGGTTGTTGGCTGTTGAAGAGCCTGAGGCAGGTGCTCGTTCCAACCCTGATATGCTCGACATGAGTGCCAATTTAAACCTTAAAAAAGTAGTTGTTAGTATAGAATAAGAAGAAATCAAGCCAGGGATTGAGGATACCTACATATAAACACGAAAACAAAGAAGAATTTACCAATATAAGTCATGAAATTAAAGAGTATTTATGAATAACAAATTCGACATTTAAAAGAGTTAGAATCCAAGTCAAACACAGAATCCAAATTAGACACAGATTAGAAATCCTACTCCTACACAAATACAGTTTACAAGTCATAGTCAAATTAGGAATCCTAGACTAACTACTAAACGTATACAAATTAGGAAACCAAATCCAATTAGAACACAAATTCTAAGTATAAAACGTCACAAACAAAAACAACAAACATAATTTACGATTTCTAAATCCTAAAATCAGATTATATACGAATTCTTTAAGCATTTTCATATTATTATTTACAAGTAGTTTAAGGATTTCTATACAACCTAAAATCCTAAAACGCAAACAACTATACAAGAACACGAAAACAAAGATTAAAAAAAAGGGGTTTTAAAGATCAAAGTCGAAATTTTCAGAAAACAAAAAGACAAAAAAAACGTTTTTATTTACACAGGTGGGAAAAGAAGAATCTTTGGAAAAATAATTTATTAATCACAAATCAAGATCAATTCATTCATGCAACCTTTAATCTTATTAGAAGCCATGGAAAGTTATCAACCAAGAAACAAAGCTCAAAGCAACCAATGTCCCTTATTTTACTTCCCTTTACACAATTGATTAGCTAAGCATCTAACCAATATATTTCAAAGATAGTTATCACACAATCAAAGCAATTTGCAATCTCATGTTTCGAATCATTAAGTTCATGTGAAAGTTTAGCCAATAAACATGCAAATCCAAGTACTGAAAGCAAGTCAATTCAATGCATGCATAATCTGATTTCGACCTTTGTCCAAAGCCTTTACTACTTAATTGAATTAGGTTTACAAAGCATAAACCTAATGACTAGCTCCAATTACATGCATTCATCCTATGTTTCGAACCAAAGAACAAGAACATGCAAAAAGTTTCTATAAAACAAAATCAGATTATCATTCCATGTTTCGGCAATTAACAAGAATCAAGAACACATAAACGATTAAAACATTGAAAATAATATCAAAATTGATTCCAAAAATCAGATTGTTAACACATGGTTTCGGTTTTACACAAAGAAATTTCAAAGAAGATTTTCTATCTACAAAAGCACCAAACCGTGAAAGATACATAAAGAAGGTGGTATGAACAACCCTTAGTCACGTCCCAAAGATCCAAAGCAGCTCCTAGATGGCGTAACAAGTGATGATCACTGCAAGGAATAGGGATGGTCACTGCAAAGCTTCTTGAAGATGTGAAAATTGAAACTCAAGAGCACACCAAGTGAGAATACTAAATTGTGGAGAAAAGTTTGTAACCTTGGAACGTCAAAAACACTATGTATTTATATTGTGACGTCTCAAGGTTCTCCCAATTCGTTCCTACTTGGTTTCTCTTAGTTTATATTGATTCAGGCTTTTCTTTGAATTTTCTGATTGGTTGACACATCCTTGGACCAATAAATTAATTCCACATCATCAAGACTACATCATCAAGTCCAATCCGTGTCCAATGTAATCTCCATGAGAAGTTGACGTCAAGAATGCTCTAGAACTCTCTTGAAATTCACGGCAAAAGCAAATCCAAATCAAATCCGAAATCCATTCTTCATCTTGATTCCAAAATTCGAATTTGTTAGACCTTAATTTACATAGATATGCATGCCTCTAGATATTGAATTTAACTTATTAAAGACTTCACTTCACTAGGTATAATTTATAAACTAAAACAATGCATTTTAGGTGGCTGCACATGCCTCCACGTGCCACCACCAGTGGCGTCCCACACCAACACCAACATCTGGCCACATCACCTACACCAAAATGATCTCCGTAACATATAGAACAACTTTTATACCTGCAACAACAATCAATTCACAACCATTTGGCTTAAAGAAAAAATCCAGTTAACCCTAACTGCACCTCTTTGATTTCTCCTCCTCCAGTCGATTCAAGCTACAAGAGGGTTAGCGAAGTGATCAGTGCCTCCCCAGCAACAAAACCCCCAAGATTTCCAGTTGGAAATAGGAAACCCAAACAAAATCTGCAAAACCCCGATTTGAACAATCCCACTTCGATTAACTTGATTCAAGGCTTCTCAACATGATATACTTACATAGATTGGAAGGGGAGGAAGAAAGGATCATTTTGTGACTGGTGGTGTGCTTAGCGGCGGTCCGATGATGGAGAAATCGCTGGAAATCTGTTTCCAGGTCCGTACGGTGAAAAAGAAAAAGAAAAAAGGGTCGAGGCTTTTTGATGTGTGGTTGACTAAAATGGAAACCCTCTCTCTTCCAAAAATAGAAACCCCAAATATATATATCTATATATCCACAATTAATTGTAACTTAGGGTTCTTTTTTATCATAACTTTTCCGTACGAACTCCGATTTAGGAAAACTTCGTGTCTATGAACTCGATTTAACATACCCTATGACTTCCAAAAGAAGTTTTTTCTAAATTATTGGGTAAAAAAAAAAAGTCAACTCTTCGTCCCCTAAATGGTAAAACGTAAACCCACGAAGTAAATCACCTTTTATTTACTGGAAACTAGCAACAAGTTAAATATTAGGTTGAGGTGTGACAAAAAGAGAGATTGACAATTAAAGGAAAATGATGTAATTCTCATACCAAGCAACAAAAATCACAGCAGCCAAATGAGAGAGATCATTGTCCGATCAGAGAAGTTAATGGGAAGATGTAAGTTTTATTTTTTTTTATTTTTTTTAAGAGGCAGTGAATGTGGTTTTAAAGTCAAGAGGATTAATTTCGTCTCTTAAATAAAAGTGGTTAAGGTCTAACTCCTCTTTTTTTCAAGAACATTTCCCTACTTAATTATAATTTAGCAAGATGCTCATCGAAGGGGGAGAAGATTTTTAATTGTTATGGTAACATATTTCTATGCTTAAGCTTAGCAATATAGTGTAGAGACACTTTTGATCAAGGTTGTATGGCAATGAAATCACCATGGCCGAGCCCAAAATCTTGTCCCCTTTGTCTGAGTTAGCGAAGACTAGGCCCAGTAAACTTTGAAGGACCTGAAAGTCCTAGAAAGCTTGTTGTTGTGTTACTCCCTGTAGCTTCTTCTGCATTCACGGTAGTGAACTGGTTGTGTGTTATTTTCAATGAAGGGCTTAGCAAGATGCATATGGCGTAGGAGCTAGAAAAGCATGATTTAAAGTGAAGATGAGAGACTTGCAGCAAGCATGAAAGCTTGGATTGGGATTGGTTGATGAGTTTTTGGATTGGAAGTGGGTGTTTGGGTTAGGCGTTGGGGAAATTGCTTGGTTTTGTTTATTGGTTTGCATATTTTTTTCTA
Source organism: Rosa chinensis (assembly GCF_002994745.2). NCBI lineage: Eukaryota > Viridiplantae > Streptophyta > Magnoliopsida > Rosales > Rosaceae > Rosa > Rosa chinensis. The sequence continues at coordinate 25,850,483 of NC_037091.1, read as the reverse complement.
GGTTGGGTCTGAATGGGTTTTTGAGATGAGTATGGGGAATTGCTTGGGTTTGCATTGCATATGGGTTTTTGGGGTTGTTTCTGAATGCCTTTCACAATAGCAAGAATTCTCAATTTATAGGAGAGTTGATGTGTGATGTAGCATTAAGCTTGCTGCCTTGCCTTTGGAGTGTAGCTATGATTGTAATCCCATAAATCCTGCTACTGGGATTACGATCCCAGGATTCCCGCTGCTGAAATTTGCTTCTAGGATTGCAATCCCAGGATCTCTGCCATGTTGCCGAGATTATGTTTCTGCTGTTGGGATCAGGATTATATAGAGCATTTAGCGCTTTGTTTGGTTCCAAAGGATTTGGACTTGGGCTTTTGGGGTTCTTTGCTTGTTGGCATTGGCTTTATCCCTCCTATCAAAGAAATTTTAGGCTTGTATTGTGCTATCTCTCATCTTTACTTTGCCCATGTTGAGAATTGGGCTGTTGGCTTGAATTTTGGTCCCAAGTCCAAAATTATCAGCATGCCTAAAACTCGCAATGGACATCATAATTTTCCGTAACCTTCCACACCACACCCATTCTTGTAAGCCCTAAGTGCGTGAATATGGCTTGGCTCCACGTGAGTGGTGTGATGGTTGCGGGTGTAATTCGCTTTAAAATATGAATTAGGCTTAAAGCATGAATTGGGCTTGTCAGCTGGATTTTTGGGTGTCAACATTTGCCCCCTTAATTATGTAGGTTGTGCGAGCAAGCATGTTACGGGCTACATAATCAAATCTGAAGACTCATTGCATGGTATATAGGCTTGAAGGATATGTTGGCTTGCAAATCCTCCTGATATGAGCTACGACTTAGTAAGCTTGAAAAACAAATGCTAGTCATCATCGGACTCCTAGAAGGAAAGAGTCCAGCCTCCAATCACCTTTCTTTTAGGAAAGTGGTCTTGGCCGGTGAATTCCATTATGCTTTTCTCATCTTTTGGTTTCACAAGACGTCTTTCTCTAAAGAGTCAGTTTTGAGGCAAAGGAGCTCGTCTTCCTTCAAAGTCTTTTGGTCTGAGAAACCATGTTCATGACCTCCTTATTCCCTTGCAGAACATATTGATTGCATCAAGCTTGTGGTAGGCTTCCTGATTGGATTATGCACCCAAGAGAAAAGAATGGAATGAAGATTGCTCTATAGGCTTGTTGGGTTGAACTCTCTATTTCTAGGTATAGACATCTCCTTCCTCTGTATCTATGTCTTTCTCCTTTCTTCAATTTTAACTATGACAATTGCTACAATTATCCTTGTTGTATTGTAACGTATTTTAGTTGTCGTTTGCTACTGTGATTGGTTGTTGTTTCAGCGACATTGATTTACTGCTGTGATTGGTTTGCTGCGTGTCGCATATTTTGGTTTTCGTGTTATCAATTTGCTACTGTGATTGTTGGTTGCTTCAATGATATTGATTTGTTGCTGTGTGTTTTGGAAGATACAAGATCAATCTGCCAGTCCTTAGCCTTCTTTTTATAGCATAACATATCATGATTTTCAAGCCAGACATCAGCATATATGATCTAAAGCATTTTGCATGGCATGATTTTTGAATCTTGTTAACATCCCCAATTGACTTCATATTGGCAGTTTCTGATGTCTAATGCCATTAACAATGTTGGTAATTGACTGAATGAGAATAACTCTTGATACTGTATTCAAATTGCTTGTCATCAAGGCCTACCACTTAAATATACCATCTCGAGAACAAAACTGTGAACCGGTTAGCTGAAAATTCAGAAATCTTACACTTCCTCCAATGCTTTGCTCATCCATTTCATTCTTTTGTATGGCTGAATTGATTAACCTTGATTATAGGCATCACTTTGTATAGTATGCTTTGTTGTAGCTAGTATTTTTTTTAATGCCATGATTACAATAATGCATGATGTAGGATGGTATTAATTGACTTGGTTTACCATGTAAATTGTGTAAAAGCAAAGAGAATACTATTGATGCCCATCACTTTGGACAAGACAATACAATTGTTTTGGACACCTGCTTGATATCGCCAGCCTTGGTCGACCACTAAACTCGGCTTCGAATCAGAGTGACACCCACTGGGTAGGTACTTTCCCCGAGTTTACCTCCCATCTCGTTGCATTCATCTGGGCAACTAATCTGGCACTATCTCTTGATGTCGATAATTTTCTCTCGGTATCGGCAACCTTCTCTTGGTATTGCAACACTCTCGGTATCGCAACTCTCAATGACACTTTCTCCAGCTTGTATGAAAGAAGTAGCACACGAACTGAGACTGGTCAATATTTTGGTCCTTCAAGCTTCAAATAGATGTGCAAGGAAGAAGAAGAAGAGAAAAGGGAGGAGGAAACAGAGTACAACTCTGCTATGGACACCCAAAATTTGTTAGGTCCTAACACTCCTTCATTTGATCCAAAAAAGAAGAAGAAGAGAGAAACTGATTAGTACACCCAATGAAGCAAACCCAATACTCTCTCAGTCTCCCTTCATGTATTGATTACGACTATTCCACTCACCCAATGCAATTCTTCATCTGAAACCAGATTCAAGATCCTCTCCTTGGAGCCAAACGCTGCTCAATACAGCTGACCACCGAGCTAAGTCTTCAAAACCAATAGTTAATCTATATATTTCTCTGTTTTGACTCACAGAATCGTGAAGGTCAATCATGCAATATACACATGCCTACGTGTGCTTACTACACAAAGCCACATATATTATACATTCATACTCGCTTCCACTTGTTAGCATGCATAATTGTCTTCTTATGATTGCTCATTCAATTGATATCCATGCATAAGATATCTAATTTCTATCTTTGCACAAACTTGTCGGTATCACAATACTTAATTGCTTGACCACAATACTTAATTAATTGCCTCTCTTAATGGTTTATCTCTCAATATCTAATGACCACCAAACTCCATACTATATTTGGAGTTCATTGCCATCAATACTAAGGATCCGATATTACATTCTTACGTGTTCAAGACCAATAGCAATTGTGTATTCGTACATACTGTGTACCAAATGCAATTCATGTCCATGATTCTTGTGTATATCTATTTAGGACAAGACCATACTAAGTATTAACTCAATGTTCACTTTTGGCCTCAATACATTTCAATTAGAATCCAAACTGCTTCTGTTGCAAATTATCATGCTAGCACATCAGCCTACCACCTACACTTCCCAGGCCAACCCATCAACTATCGCACTTTCACCTCATGGCAACTCATTTCTTTGACCCATCTCTGTATCGCTCCTCAGCACATCGCTCTTGTATTGCAACTCGATTACAACTTGGTCACCACTCCAACTAGTCTTTTTTTGGAAATGACATTGTGATTAAGGCTTCATAACATGGAAGCTGGGATTTCTGAAACTGCAGAAGCACTCGTGTCTTCTATTGACAAGTTAACTGTATTAAGCTCTCGGTATCGGCAAGCTCCAACTCTCAGTCTCGGCCTCATCAACTTGCCACCTGAGCATTGAACAAGCTCACCATCCTGGTCTCGCTACCTTGCACTTGGTGTCATGAATCGAACAAACTCTTGGTGCCCCGACCCATCTCGGTCTCGCTGACCAGTCTTCACCACCATGTATAGCAAAAATCTAACTCGGCTAAGTACCGATTCAAAAAAAAAAAAAAAAAAACAAGAAGAAGAAGGGCAAAACAAATGATGAAGGCACCTAAATAATCAAGTTGGACGCCTAGTGTTGCCACCCATACAACATTTTCTTTGACCTAAAAGTTTCAAGAAGACACCAAGTCGTCGTTCTGGAGTCATCTCTATCTTTCTTTTCTATTTTTGGAGATCATTTATTACAACTCAGTTCCCGCTTGTGTTGTTGTCTTTTGGCTATTGGGGTTTTTGGCAACATCAGTTGAAGGCTATTATTCTCCCCACTTAAATCAAAGGGGTCAGTAACTTACAAATAGTGCACACCTAGATATTGATATTCACTTTGGACACTAGCCAGTCCACAGCTCTACTCTCCAAGCTCAGAGTAAATCCTAGAAAAGCTCCAAACAATGCATTTGGGCTCTGAGCAACAAACTACTACTGATGAAAGCTAAGTCTTCGCACTCTCGCTCTAGCTTCTTCAAATTATCAATAATCATATGCCTATATGTGTGTCTGCTGCTCCTTGTGCAAATATTGTCCATAATCTATGTACATATCTATCGATATATTTTCAAAAGTATAAGAAGTATTAAGCTTTTGCCATTGTGATATACTTGCATAGCTCACTCTATTTCTCTGCTAAACACATGGCGGTATTCATTTGCTCAAGTTCATGCCTCATATACGTGTTGCAATTTAACCCAAAGCATCTCTCAATGTTAACCACGTACATGTCCTACGTATGAAAACATAGTTTGCTATGTGTACACCTTTACATCGAGGAGTATCCACCTCTCTTCAATCTTTGAATTAAACCAAACCACGTGATGCACACAAGCTTCATTATGTTCATTGGGATGTCATGTCCGGTATTCATCTTGCACGGTCTAGCCACGTACATAAGTTGTAACCTTAATTATGGCAAATAATATATATCCTATGAATATGCATGTCAATCACGTCACAATCAACATATATGTTGCAATCTTGCAAGGGACACGTGCTTGCATATTCTTCCTTATTCCAACTTGGTTCTCACATCATGATTAATGTCTGGGCTCCATTATATATATACACAGTTGCATGGACTATGCACTTACAATTGTTTACTATATCAATAGCTCTATTGACATGCACATGGCAGCAGCAATGAAGCTTATGTCATAGTCTTCCATCAAGAGTGAACAAATTTTCACGTCGGGCATCTTATATGAGCAAGCTCAAGTAAGCTGTCGACGACTAATTATCGATCACATGGAGTCCTATATATGGACAACTCCAATCTTTCTACAATATCTTCACCACTCATGAACGGCTCCAGATAAGTTCTTATCTACACAATTTTAATTTGAGCTAATGTCATACTTTACATGCTTCATTGACTAATACAATTCAAGCATGCCTACAAAATGCGATAATTGTAGTAGCATACTTACTATGCTTTAATATTGATGCCATGCTTTAAATATCTCCATGATTATCAAACTTGCTTACAAAATGCAAAATGTTTAACATCTCCACTACAAACACATGCTAAACACATGTCATACTTCTATCTTGATTTCATTACTACATATACACTTGCAATACTCGCTTTACAAATGGTGACATGTATAGATGTCCAAACAATGTCATGCACACAAAATTGTCCATTGAGCAATATTCAATAGTCTTATTTAAACACTCTAATATAATCGTATATCCACATGCTACTACATGATTAGCACATCTATTGCTTATAGTCACATGACATCTCACCAGCGAGATCAATCCTCGCTCTTGCCATGGTAAATGTCCTCGATACTGGGGGGGACTTGTATACTATACTCGCAATGCCTGAATGACATACACTTGCCATGTTTGGATGGCGTACACTTGTCATGATAAATGTTCTCGATACTGGGGGACCCGCACACTCTACTCATCACATTAGCGATATCTTCAGCAGTATATTCTCTACACATTAGCGATATCTTCACTATGTTTTAGTAGTATCTCCCCTATGCTTCAGCGGTATCTTATCTATGCCTCAACGTTATATTCTCCACGCTTCAGCTATGTACTCGCCATGCTTTAGCGATACACTCACATAGTGCATACTCGCTATGCCCCAACGATTCCCCTCATCATGTTTCAACGACACACTCGCAATGCTTTAATGAACACTCTCAATACCTCGCAATGCGTCAATGACATATTCCCGATGCTTCTCAATGTTGTAATGACATATCCTAAATGCTTCGACGATACTCTCGCCACGTTACAATGACATACCCCTAATGCTTCAACGATACACTTGCAATGTTTCAACGATACACTTGAACTGCCTTGACGATACACTCCCAATGCTTCAATGACACATTCCCAATACTTCAATGATACAGTCGCCATGTAAGGACATACTCCTAATGCTTCCTAATACTTCAACGATACACTCGCAATGTTGTAATGACATGCTCCTAAGGCTTCAACGATGCAGTCGCCATGCTGTAATGACATACACATAATGCTTACCATGTTTCAGCGATATCTTATCTGTGTTTCAACAGTATATTATCCAGGCCTTGACAATCTCTTCTCTATGCTTCAATAGTATCTCATCTACGCTCCAGTGGTATCTTACTTATGCTTCAGCGGAAACTCCCCAATGTTTCAGCTGTATGTTATCTATCTTTTAGCAGTAGATATCTATGCTTTAGCGTCATCTATACATCAACGATATATCCTTCATGCTTCACCGACACGTTCCCCACGCTTCAACGGTATCTTCTCTAGACCTTAGCGATATATTATCTATAACTCAGCGTCATCTATTCATCAGCGATATATCCTTAATGTTTTACCGATATATTATCCATGCTACAACGGTATCTTCTCTCAACCTTAGCGATATATTATCCATGCTTCAGCGATACACTATCCATACTTCAGCGATGTCATATACATGCTCCGCGATATATTATTCATGCTTTAGCGGCATCTCACCCATGTCTCAGGCGACCTATATCCGCTATATCTGAATGCGGTGCACTCACCATGTTTCAAAGGACACACTCGCCCTTGCCATGCCTCAGCGACATATTCAACATACTCGCCAAGCCTTAGCGCTATATACTCACCCATACTTTAGCTTCACGTTTATACCCTAGCAGGCACTCTCTTAACTCCCCGTTCGTGCCCTACGGCACTTGGGACTATACCCTTACAACTCTGCTCCTCTGGAACTCTACCAATTCTCCAACGATCTCAATGTATTCTCCAATTCTCCAATGATCCCCATGTATTCACCCACGATCGTGGTGTATTTTATCACTACCTTGGACAGTTTTCAATGAAATTGGCTCGATATCGTCATTTCTTATATCGCTAAAGGCATGGGCATGCTGTATAGCAATCCCAAACTATTGTCTAACACATCCAACCCGCAATGGCACAAATCAATAATATCGCTAACGGCTGGTTGTGCTGATATAGCACCGTAAGTGCTATCACTCGCAAACCCTTGTATTGGCAATGCAATCAATGCGACATGATTAAATGCGATCATAATGCAATGGCCACATTCAATCAATGCGAAATGCTTCAGTGCAATCAATACAAAATGCTTAAATGCAATCACAATGCAATGGCTACATGCGATCAAGGAAAAATGCCTAAATGAAATGCGATCAAGGCGAAATGCCTAATGAAGAGCGATCAATGAAATGCGATCAAGGCAAAATGCCTAAATGAAATGCGATCAAGGTGAAATGCCTAAATAAAAGGTGATCGAGGCGACATGTCTAAATGAAAGGGCTAAATGCGATCAAGTGCAATGGCTAAATGTGATCAAGTTGAAATGGCTTAATGCGATCAAAATGAAATAGCCAACGCTAAACACCGTTACAAACATGGTTGTGGTGACATAGTCTAACACTAACCCGAAAAACACCCAATATCGCTACAAGTATGATCATGACACGCTCTCTTTTATATGCGATATCGCCATGTGTTATCCTTCCATTATATGATATCGCCATGAGTTATCTTTCTCCAATACGCGATATCGCCATGTGTTATCTCTCTATTATATGATATCGCCATGAGTTATCTTTCTCTAACACGTGGTATGGCCATGTTTTATTTCCATTATATGACATTGCCATGTTTCATCTCCATTACATGATATCGCCATGTCTTATTTCCCCATTACATGATACGATATCGCCATGGCTTCTCTCCATTATACAATATCGCCATGTCTCATCTTTCTCCATTATCTGATTGCATGCCACTACATGCCCATTATATGATTGCATGCCACTAAATGCAAAATGAAAGGCTGTGCCAATCTTAACAACAACAATATCGTCACGTACATTCCAGCTAATATAGGCTACATTCATTACAGCCATTATTGGCTTCACGCCAAAATTATTACTATCGCCATATGCAAAAATGGGCTGACATAACCAAGGCTATCCTTGCAGACACCAAGTGTATCGAGTACACCTTATATCGAGCATACCTGATGCCATATATTAGCAGACCATGGTCTAAACCCTCTGACCTCGGTCTCTGGGGACTGGAGGACTAGTCACCTTAAGGAAGAAACTCTCGCCAAATGTTCAATGAAGGCTTGCACCGTTTCTACTTGGAAAACAAAATCATCACCCCAGTCAAGACTTCTCTTAGCTGGGGGACTTGGGGGACTGGGGGTAATGGTCTTACAGAATTCATGTGCCGAGAATACTCCCTTTGCACTTCCGATATTTCTATCATGACAAACTCCCCACCTAAGAGAACTCTTGATCGAGGACTTGGGGGACTTATTGGTATATATACCACTTAGACACAAATATCGGAAGCACAAAGCTCACTAGCTACTTAAAATGATGCCGATAACGCCCAGAGATGATGCTGATACCATACACTTGTGGTATCAGGTAAGCCACACCTAGTCCCACATTGGAAACAAAGGGGTGACAAGTCTATCCCCACATTATAAATACATGTCTCTCCACACATTCAAAGTAAGCCACCACTCTCCACTTACTCCTACCTAGTCTACATTCTTACATGTATCTGACTTAGGCATCAGAGGGTTGAAGGCCGGCTAGCCTGGTCTTCCCTCTGACCTTTGTTCATGGTTGGCAGGTATGGATATCGGAGGTGGAAGCTCTCACGACAACCTCGTTTCTACTACTGAAACAGTATGCTTTGTTGTGGCTGGTATGTTTTTAATACCATGATTGCAATAATGCATGATGTAGCATGGTATTAATTGACTTGGTTTACCATGTAAATCGTGTTTCTTAGCTTAGCTTGGCCATAATAATTCAATTGCTTTTAGTTTTGCTTGGTTCCTTGGTTGGAGTATTTATGGCATGTAGCTTGGCATGTATAAATGATACGCTAAAAAGAAGCGCGCAATTTAATTCTGCAAAAAGTAGTTGTTAGTATAGAATGAGTAGAGATCGTTCTAACCGGGAATTGAGGGTACACCTGTAATTACATAAACAAATAAAGAATTAATAAAAGTATAAAGTATTATATTTACAAAAATAAAACAAAGGATATATACAAAGTAACGAAACAAAGGGGATTTTAGGATTATGGTTTCAAAAATTAAAATAAACAAGATAAAGAAAATATAAAAACATATATACAAGAATGGAATGCAAGGAACAAAGATCAAAACCAAATTCATATGATTGAATTCAATTAAAATCCTATAGTTGATCATCTAAGTCATGAGAGAGAAGTTGATCATGTGAAACATTCAAAGCAAATGATTTTTCATATTTTACTTTCCTTAACTAATTAATCTAAATGAAAGCACCTAGATCAATCCTATTAAACATGAAATCAAAGTCTAGAAAGCTAGCTAATCAAGACATGTTCAACGCAATAAGCATAGAGAAAGGTTATCAACTTGAGTGCACAACCTGGTATGAATAAGTTCATCTATTTGCAATTCTCTTCAATTGATTTCGACTTTTGTCCAAACCCTTTACTACTTATGAAATAGATTCACAAAACTATTAGGTGAATTGTTAACCTAAATCATTGGGCTTAAAGATAAAAGATATCAATTAAGCAAAATCAATCAAACAAACTCAAACATAGAATTGGGCTTAAACTTTGCCATAAACGTTAGGTTAACTAGAATCAAGTTCATACGAATTCAAACAAAGAAACCAAAAAAGGTTACAAGGAAAAAGATTGAATTACACCGTGAATGGAGATGGTGATGGAGAGCTTGAGACGTTAGACTCTTGAATCTTGAAAGCAATCCTTCAAAGCTTCATGACACAAGGTGGATGATGGCGGCTAGAAGGCTTCACGGCTTCTTCTTCTCTTCCTCTCTTTGCTTGAAAACGCAGAGACTTGAACTAGAGAATGGTGAGAGAGTGTTTGGACGCTGGAAATTTTCTGAGGGGGAGAAGATGTGTGAAGTGGTGTAGAGAGTGGGAGTATATATATGGGATAGCAAAGCTTCATGAATCTTCTTTTAATTTCCAAGGAATTATCTGGTTGCTCCACACAGCTTCAACCAATCAAATAATGCCACATAAGCCCTGTTGTGTCATCCAACCAATCAAAAGCCTCCAAAATAAAGTCCATAATTCTTCAAAATATATTATTGCCAAATTTATAAGGATTTTTCTGATTTTTCTCTTCATTTTCGGCCAAAGAAATAGGAATGAATCTAGACTTGTTTTGGACCTTTTCATGTTGCAATTCCTTGAATTTCTCCAGGAACGTATCTGGACATATTTTTAGTCCCAAAAAGTGTCACTTTTTATACCCCCCTATATATCTCACGGAAAAAATAATTATTTCACTTAAAATTCACTCCTTCTGTGTCCAAGAAACCCTAGTATACTTAGGTCTCTTCCTTTTTGCCGAAAATCACAATTATTCTAGAAGAATCTTGAGCTTTCTTGCATCATCTTTGTACATACATGTACATTTGCAAACATAATTAGCTATAATGGGCCACGCCCATTGTACCGCCGAAGGTACTAATTCCAACTAAAGGAATGACACGCAGACACACCGCCAGGCAGGCTACAGCCTCAGCGTCGGACCATCTCCAGATCACCGTCGATGCGCCGCCACGAGCCACGCCAAGATGGCATTAGAGGCTTCTGAAACTGGGGACTGAAGCATATCAGTCCCACATCGAAAACAAAGAGAAGATTAACCTCTTCCTCACCTATAAAAGGTTCTCTCCTCTCTCCTCATTAATTACGCATTCAATACTCATCTACTGTTACTCTGTCAACACAAGTACATTGACTAACTTAGGCATCGGAGAGCAGAAGACCGCCCGGCGCGGTCTCCCTCTGACGTCCGTTGTATTTCACTTGACAGGTAACGGAAGCTTCGAGAACAACACAAGTACCGATCCGCCCACCGGATCAACGTTAGCTAGGGTCCAGCTACCGCTGGACTTTCAGATATCAACAATCTTCAAGCCATGTGGTCTCCTAGTGCCTTCAGGACTCCTCACATTTTGCCATTTTTCTTCATTTTCCCGACAATGCTTCCTAGTTGACTTAGTAGTCTTACTTTGACAAAGTTTCCCATTTCGAACAGGATTTCCTGGTTGAATCAAGATTTCCTTGCTGGACTAGGAAAACTTCATTTCTTCTTTTCAGCTCATTATTGCAGCCTTGTGTCTTGTCTTAGCTATCTCCAACATTTTCTGACTTCTCTTCCTCCTTTAGGCTCATTTCAACTCCACTTGCTCCATGAGACCTAAAAATAGAAACTTTTGTTAAAATTACTAAAAATAGAAACTTCCTAAAAATAGAAACTTTCCTAAAGAAGAAGGATTTATTTAAGGAAATAACTAAGTAAATATGAGGAAATAACATTTAAAACGTCGCATTAAAATGCTCCTATCAATAAAAATCATATTTGATTATTATTGATTTTGTTTAACAATATTGAGGATGAATTGCTTGACTTACTCGACCTATAGCTTTGGCCTTGATATAAGTTTGTCCATGACTTCTGCCACAACCAGAGAATATATTTTTTTCTTTTTTTAAATACAGTTTCAGTTTGGCATGCAAAGTCTTTCTTTGCTTGGCTTTGATTTTTTTTGTTTTGCTTGCTTAGAGTTATTTAGGCATCTAGTAGCTTTTCTTGGGCGTGTGCTTTTGTAGCTTGAGCTTGTGACCACCTTGAGTGTTTTGAGAGTGAGTCAGTATTAAAGAATGAGCTTGATTGCTTGGCATGGCCCTCGTAAGTTCTGTGATAGATACACGACCTTAGAGAGGAGCTTGGCATGGCTTGTTTATGAATGTATAATGCTTGTATGCTTAAAATTACTTTTGCTTGGCATAAGCTTGCTTAAGTATTAATTGGTGTGTTTCTCTTGGTCGTGGATCTGCATGGCTTGAACATGAGCTTAGCATGAGCATGTGCTTGGCATGATGTTTGAGTGGCATGAGCACAAGATTGGCATTATCATGGACTTGGCAAGATATATTGGTTCATAAAGTTAGACTAAGTGCCATGTATTAACTAGGAAGCATGGAATTTGTCATAATTGCTACCTTATATAGGGTTTAGATAGTTTGGGCTTAGATTTCATTGATATCTCGTTTGCCTCTAAGTCTTGTAGGTCCATCTTGGCAAGGATTTTTCTTCTAGAAAATTTGGTATGATTTTCTTTGTGATGCTTTGAGAGAGAAATTAATAGCTTGGGTTCAAGATTTTGGGCTTTTAATTAGAACTTCATACACACACACACACACGAGACATTTAAATGGTAATACTTGATGTGAAGAATGGGCACTAAACTTGGTGAGAGATTGGAAATTTAGATGCTTGATGTTAAAGTATGCATGTAGATGCTTGTGTAGTACTATGAAGGCTTAGAGTATGACTTTGGTTGCTGAATTTTTATGGGAAGCAATATTTGGATCTATATATGTATTGGTGTTGGTGCAAAAATCTATGACAGATTGGCATTTGAGCTAAGAGTGGGTATATGCCTGATGTTGAAATCATAGCATGTGAAAGCTTGTATAATGCTTGCTGGATAGTAAATGCTCGCACTTATGACTTTCCCACATATTTTTGCTTTGGGAAAATTTCGCAAACAGTACACCAAGTAAAGGCCACTAATAATTCTTATACATAAAGTTCCAAACCAAACATTTCGGTACACGAAATATGAAACTCGACCCACTATCAGTACACGACGTCAATTTTTGACACCAAAATGTCCATTATGCCCTCAGTTCTTTTTTTTTTAATAAATTTTTTTTTCTGTTATTTTGTTTCCTTCGTTTTTTCTGTTATTTTGTTTTCTATTATTTTTTTTCTTCCTTCATTTTTATCTCTTTCGTTCTTTTCACATGACTAAATATTGGCTGAGTTACAAATATAAGCTGTAGGACCATAAATCTCACCAATTGGAGGGCAAGGGTGGCGTTGGAAGTGAGGGAGTGAGCCCGGAAGAAGGAAGAAGCAAGAGATAAAAACGAAGGAAAAAAAAATAACAGAAAAAACGAAGGAAAAAAAATAACAGAAAAAATTTATTAAAAAAAAAAGAACTGAGGGCATAATGGACATTTTGGTGTCAAAAATTGATGTCGTGTACTGATAGTGGGTCAAGTTTCAGATTTCGTGTACCGAAATGTTTGGTTTAGAACTTTATGTATAAGAATTATTAGTGGCCTTTACTTGGTGTACTGTTTGCGAAATTTTCCCTTTTGCTTTAGATGAGATACTCTATGCTTGAGCTTTGACTAGATAAAATTGAATTACAACTGCTTTTGTTTTAGCATTGGAGTAGTAAAGGCCGATGACGGGATATGAGAGCCTCAATTCCAATGGTAAACCAGATGTAAGTAAATGGTGGCAGCTTTGAACACAACAATGAAGTGGGTTTTAACTTGATTACGGTAACTAAATTTTTTTCTTGCTTGAATTGACTCATTATTACCGTATGAGATGAGTGATTTTGCTTAGCTTGCTTTTCCTTCATTTGTCATAGATTTGCATGATCATGTGCTTGACTAGCATATATGAGTCATATACATTTTTTTTGCTATATCTTGCTTGGTATTATCTTCCAGATTAATAAATACTCTCCCATAGAATTTTCATTTGTATATGATTTCTTTGTGGCTTGGCTTTGGCTTGCTTACTTATTTGAGCATGCTCTCTATGAATTTGTATGACTTATGGTAGCTGTGGTAAGGCACTAACCACACACAACTTTGTCTTTATTGTGGTGGTGCTAGCTTTGTTATTGCTTTAGTTGGCTGCTGGGAATTAGCACACTGGGCTAAATTGTTGCATTGTGGTTCGTCATGATATCCAGGTAAGCATCAATATAAGAATCTTCTCGTGAGATACACTTGCATTTGATTGTTCAAAGTTGTATACTTGAATACATTCTTGAATACAATTGAAACATCGGTCGTTCTTTGTCCTAGTGGTGAACTCTTTATGCTTGCTACTGGGATTTGAATTTGCTCAATAATCACAATGATTGATTGGCAGTAAATGAATCTGGATATTGCTTGTCAAGAATTGAATTTAACAATGATATAACATGAATTTGCATGGCGTATTTTGCTATGGCTTGTTTTAGTTGTTGTAGTTATCACATAACATACTTTGCTTTATTGTTGGGATTGTGATATAACCTGCCTTTGTGAGTTTTTTTTTGCTAACCATTTGTGAGCCTTTTCTATTTTACTGCTATAATTGTGAAAATGAATGATATAGCATGGCATTGCTTGGCTTGGTATATGTAAATTTTAGTTTCTTGGCCTGAACATGTTATTGACACTTACATCAGTAATTTGCTTGGCTTGGATTTGCATTGGTTTGCATGGCTTGGTCTTGCTTGATTAGCTTTGATATTGTAAAACAAAAATATCTTTACTCGGCTTGGCTTTTGTTTCAATTGAACTTGTGACAATCATGCTTGGGCATGTTCTAGGCATGAGCTTTTGATGGGTTAAGCTAGAGGCTGCATGATTATTTCAATTATCAAGGGAGAGCAAATTGGCATTGAAAATGATGAGTTTGGTTGTTTTGCATGGTTCTCACATGGTTACTTGGTGGATGCACTAGTTTGAAAGAGAGAAGTTTGTATGCTTGGCATGGTTGTCTTGGTCATGATCCGCTAGGCATATGCATGAGGTGTTCTAGGTATTAGCTTGCACTACTACAAATACTACCTATAAGGACGTCTTTTAGTTGAAGTGTCCTAACATCCTTTTAGGGACGAGCCGGAAAAAAACAGAACAACAGAATCCCTTTTTTGGCCAAAATTCAACTTTCCCACACAAAAGCGCCCTTTTTGTTGGGCCAAAAGTTAAACTCCCTCTCCCTCTCCCTCCCTCTCTCTCTCTCTCTCTCGTTGATTAAAACAGTCATCGATCTATCTTTGTTAGGTTTTCTAGTCCTTCAATTCCAGTGATTCAAAATTTAGTTGTGTGTGTGGGTGTAAATTCGATTTAGGGATTTGAGGAGGAGGAGGTGACGAAGGCGGCGGAGTCGCTGTCGTGTCGCACACTTAACCCCATGAACCCAACACACCCATTTCTCCAGAACACACTCAACTCCTCCGTCGTCTATTCCAAGACCTATGTGTCGTTTATGTCGGTCTTGGCCTGGGCTCGGCGATTTCTGGGATTTGGGTTGATCCCTCTCTTATGGCAGTCCCTCATTCTTAAGGTTTTGTTTGCCCAAATCCCTTCGCCTCTTTGTCTGTTTAGTTTTTGATGTTATATCATTCTGATGCATTATTTTAAAACTTTTAGGGATGATAATGTTGTTTCTTTACTTTTTTTGGCAGGAAAAGGATGTTTAGTGCTCCAAAAAGAAAAGATATATCCATGACCCAACAGTAATATATGAGATATCAGGTTGTGTATTTTAGTTGAGTTGTTCTTCAGTGCTAATTGTGTTGTGCCACAGAATGGTGGTGGGAGCTTTGTACTAGCTCCATTTTCTCTTTTTGTTTAGTTTATAGTTGAGAGGAAAATAAAAAATACATCTATATTCCAAAAAGTTTGCATCTCAGTGATTCTCTGATGAGTAATGTGGCTTGATGTTTTTCTATTTTGTTTATTATTTTGCTAAAGTGTTTTGTCCTTGATCACATGATATCTGATCCAGCAAAACAAGGAAATATAGTCCTGATTCCTGAACCATGTCCTTCCAGCTTCACAATTGGCAAATGGTAGTGGGATCCAGCAAAACAAGGAAACACACTCCTAAACACTGATGTTTATGCATATGGTATCATATTTCTCTTCTCTCCTTCTAAATTTTGTTTCTTTTCGTTGTTGAATTTTTCAAAGTTGTATAGGATAAGCTACAAAGGACCATTTTAAGTATTAATTATTTACCATTTAGTTATTTTCAACTTTCATTTTTTTTTTTTTTGTCAGTAGCGTTATGTTTTCAACTTGTTTGGCAGAGCTATAATGGTTTGTTTTCAACTACCTCCATCTTAAATATAAGTGAATGTCACTCAAGTTTTAAATTCTGATTGTGATGATAATGGACGCATTTAACTATAATGGTTTGTTTTCTAATGGATCTTGCTTGATTCCTGACTAAAAGTTGGACCGGTATATAAGGAGCAGAAAGCTAAAGTTACTTAAACTCCATAGCTAAAGTTACTTCAACTTCACTAAACAACATGTATTTGATCTTTTCTTTGTGGTTGAATCTTTGTTAATCAATTAGTAGGTTCTTTTGCACCTCATAGATAGGATTCATACTAATTGTAATTTTCTGGTGATTGTTTAGCTGATCAAGATGGAGGCTGATATCCTCCTATCTCTGAAATTTGAAATGGGAAATCTCAATGTTCGTACCTCCTTGACGTAATGGTGGTCTGCACTCATTTCTGGTTGGTTATTACAGCTGCTCAACAAGCCTAAAATGGTGACTAATTGTTGCTCATTTGACATTATTTTTAGCACAAAATTCATTGATCTTGCTCAAGGGAGTTACTACAAAGTAAGTTTCCTTTGTAACCTCTCTCTTACATATTTGGATTTGCCAAGTTGATACCATCTGATATTGACTGCTTGCTCTTTTGTGTTTTCTGCAAACTCCTAATATGCAGTTTGAGGCTTTGACATTGTATCAATTATCTAAATATCTGTTTATTGGCTTGTTTGTTTAGGTTCTTATTTTGCCAAGGACAGATCATTGGAGTTCCTATAGCTTTGCATCTATTCAAGGTTTATAGAACATACCTAATGAGAAAATTAGTATAGTAGTTACTATACTTTTTAAATTTCATTTTGTAGTTGACTCTCCTTAGATCGGATCTTAATTAGTATAAATATTGTAATAGTGTAATTTGGTGACTATTATATTGCTTTTGGGGCTTTTAAGAATGCTTGCAATATTTTTTTTTGCATAGTTTTCAACATTTAAGGACACAGGTTATGTGTCCTTGTAAGCAAAGGATGACATCTCTATTTCCATTTTTAGGACACAGAAGTTGTGTCTTAGTAAGGTAACGAGGACACATTTTTCTTGATATGAGAACACATTTTATGTGTCCTCTATTGTATACGAGGACACTTGATTTGGACTTTTAAGGACATAGTTTAAGTGTTCTAGTAGGGAAAAGAGGACTCTTTTCCAGTGTCCTTGTATATGACTTATAATGACTGCTGGATAGAGGACTCTTTTCCAATGTCCTTATATGTAGTTTTTGTAGTAGTGTTGGCATGATGGTTCTTTAAAGGTCCAAAAGTATTTGTTGCTTGATAGGAATGTACTTTTGGTTATTGAAATTTGATCTAGTCATTTTAAGAAAAATTAAGATTTGGTCTAGCGAGCAGAATAAGAGATGTCACAACAGCAAGAGGTTGTTTAGAAAAATTTGGTATGGATAAGCTTAAAAATAGGTTAGCATGTTGGTTTAACGAAATAAGATTATCACAAAATGGTTTGGAAAAGACTATTGATTTGAATTATATGTCATGGCAATGTCTTTACGGCGGCGTTTGGCAATTTAGGTTTTCGCATTGTCTTGCTTGACTCTCCAGGCATATATGTCTTGATTAATTTGTTGTCCTGTAAGGAATTTGTCTTGGTAAGGGAATGAGCTTGTATGTTGTCCTCTTGCTTGTTTTGGTTTGAATTGATTCAATTAGTGACCATTATGCTTGGGCATGTCGTACGCACGTGTTTTGATGGTATGAGCTTGTGACTTCCTGAAGCTTCTTTATTGGCCAATGAGAGTGCATTAGCACTGGAAAGCATGTGCTTGGATGTACTAGCTTGGCATGACTCTCACTTGGTTTTCGATGCATATACGATCTTGCAAGATAAGAGCATAGAGTGACTTGCCTTTGTATGCTTCTTGTTAGCTCTTTGTTGGATGCACGACCTTAGAGAGAAGCTTGGCATGATCGGTGTTTGTATGCTTATATGCTTAAAAATATTTTTGCTTGGCATAAACTTGTTTAAATATTGTCTTGTTACTCTTGGTCGTGGATCCTCGTGGCTCGAGCATGAGCTTGGCATGATATATGATTGGCATGAGCACGAGCTTGGCATGATATATGATTGTCATGAGCACGAGCATGGCTTTGTTCCAGTAGTGAACTTTTCTTTTCATTTTAAGTTGTCTATGCGTTTGAGTAGCCTAAATTGCTTAAATTGCTTGGGACATTGCTTGAGTTGCATGTTGCTTAATCTCCCGTATTCATGCATGAACTTTTTTTTTTTTTTTTTTTTTCAACAGAGTGAATGTTGTGCTTGAAATTTTTTTTCACTTCTTCTGTATGCTTGAAAGACTTATTCTCAAATAAAGATTGTAAATTTTGCATGTGTGTGCCTGATATGAATATACTCGAGATACTTCAGTAATCTAGTAGTTCTTCTCTTTTCTTCAAACTTGCTCGTTGCTTGTTCACTTTGGTGTATGGATCTAGAAGGGTGCTCTTGAGTGATGATAGGATATTTTTATCCACCTAAATAGATGCACAAAAATGCCTATAACTTAACCCTACAAGAATGTCGAAAATTGTATAGGTAAGTAGGGATCGTTCTCGCAAGAAATTGTGGTCTAATCACTAATCTAAAGACTCAAAACAAAATAAATCCTAAACTATTCAGTTAGAAAGATTTGACTGGCAAACGACTCTAAACTACTATAAATGTCACAAAAATTTACAGACAAACTCTAGACATGATAAACTAACTACTGAGAAAGTTTGATAATTTTTTAATGTGTTTTGGTTGACAAACTAATTAAATAAAAATGAAACACAAAATGACTCCGAAAATAAAAAGACTTGATTTAGGGTTTTGAAAATCAAAGATAAAACAAGTTAGAGGAATTACATCCACCACCAATCAATCAAGTAAACTAATCATGTTCAACCTAATTACATCTATCTATGGATGAAGATGCTCAAGTTGACCCAACGCCTAAATTAACCTATTATTTTTCCTTACTTGTATGCTAGGTGAGAGACGCTCTACACCTAACCTATTTTCTAAAATGCAACCTACTCTAGATTTAATACAAAGAAATCATTACACAATAGAAAAATGAGACATCACAAAGCATCTTGAGTACGACGCGTCTCAATTAACCTTGGAACCTAATCACTTGCCTTATAGACAATTTACTACTCTAGAACTCTCAACGGAACCCTCGAAGCAATGCATAGGCAATGATCATTCTTAGCAATAGAATCCTAAACATGCTTCTAAGTTGCGCACCAAAGAAAACATGCAAAGGAATCATTAATGTGAAGATAGAAATTAGGTTCTCATCCAATAAATAAACAAAACTACTTGAAAGTCATGACAAGTTTACAATCATGATTTGGGGCTTCAACAACCCCCAACTAAAGAGTTAGTTTCTCATAGAAAGAAAAACAAAAACAAGCTAAAGAGAAAAATAAGAAGTTGCAAGAGAGGAAAGAGAGGAAGAGAAGAGAGCTTTTTAAGATTTGCACAGCCCTTTTATATTGCTCCTTGCGTCCTCTTTCATTCCTTTTTGGTTTGAGACTCCTTGAATTGTAGAGAAAGGAAACTTCTTGATTCTCTATTTGAATTAGGATTCTCCACACTTTTGTCCAATGAGAATTTGCCATATCATCATCAATATTTTCTAAATATTTCCTTAATTTGCTACATCATCTCCACAGATTAGGCTCTTCGATTTATCAAGGTCACTTGCTAGGGCCAGGACTTCAAGCTTTTCTCTATTTGCACATCTTTCCTCCATATTATCTAGTTTTTGTATATTTGCTCCGAAAAACCTAATAAACATAAAAGTAAATAAATATAGGGAAAATAGAATAGACTAACAAAGATTAATATAAGAATTAACATTACAAACGTTGCATAAAATGCTCCTATCAAGTGATGCAATAGATATGTTAAAAGCTTGATTATAAGAGTACATATACTGGATGTATGGATTCTGGTTTAAATCAGTACGCCTGAGTTATGCAATAGATCTAAATGGTATGGTATGACTGATTGTGGAGAGTGGATTTGCTTGAGGTGTTGTCGAGATTTGTAATTTTTACATCAATATAATTTGGTGCTGGTTATAGCATGTAAAGGCAATGATTTTGCCAGATTTGAAATTTTTTTTTTTTTTGGCTTTCAAATGGGATCAGCTTGATGCATGAGTATAAGGATTAAAAGTTTGGGGTGTGTTAATGTTAGTGACCGAGGGGTCTAATTAATGTTAAAGATAGAGAGTAAGAGAGAGAGAGACACACAAAAAGTATAGTGGTTCGTCTCCCGCCTTAGTGGGAGACTACGTCCACTTGCAAGCGTAGCTAGTGTGTTTGGGCCTTGCGACCCAAGGGGATTACAAGAGATGTAATGGGATATTGAGTAAGTGGGAAGGAGTCTCCTTTTATAGGGAAGAGAGGCTCCTTCCTTTACATTTTCTTCAATGTGGGACAAGAAGTCCCATTCTAATCTAGAAATACTTATTGTGGAGGCATATTGGCAAGGCTGGAAAGGTTGCTTCCCGGCGAGGTCATGGCGGCTTCCGACTACCACGGGGTAGGTTGTATGTCGGGCTATGGTATGCATGTCGCGGTTGGCCCCACCATGGCTTGTGGCCCCCCTAAGAGGGTATTACTTATACTTGATGAGATAGCAAACTAGCTTGCTAGTAGAGGTATCTACAAGGCCCTTGCTAGTAGAGGTATCTACAAGGCCCTTGCTAGTAGAGGTATCTACAAGTCCCCAAGTAAGAGGAGCTTCTTGGTTGGGGAGTTCTAAGCATGAAGTCATCAAGCATAAGTGACATCCGGGCGGCACCCAGCCCCTACAAGTCCCTGAACTCCGTAAGCAAGAAGTGACTCATTAACCTGCACAACAAAGACAAAAGCACGCATATGTAGAATGCTTTTGTATTGGGCAACAAATGTGAGTTTCATTGACATGCGTTGGCATATACGAATATACGAGGTGCATGATACATGTTGATGTACACATGTGAATGGCGCCGAGTGTGATTGGTTATGACGTATAGACTCGAGAATGCATATGGTTGTGTGAGCAAATGGATTGCATATGATAAATGCGTGATGCGCACAAGAAAACGAACGAGGTCGAGTTTGAGGAGGTTACGCTCGTGAGGTGTAAGTTGTATGAGCGCCGTGAAGGCAAGAGTTTGTGACTCATGAACAATGAATATGCAAACGTTTGTGTTAGTTTGGTTTTCGCTCGTATTATTAGAAGAATTTTTTGGGCTTGAGTTGGTTGAATGATGGGAGCAGGGTGGCTCCAGGAGTTTGTGGTTGGATTATTAGAAGTGAAGTTTGTTTTCTACAGGTTTTGGGTTGTCCTTTTTTAAGGGAGGTTATGCCGAAATTTTTGGTAAACCTTCTTTAAAAGTGGGTCCCGCAGGGCCACTTCGGATTCCAGGGTGGAATTCGGGGCGGGTCTTGTCATAGACAATATGTTTACATATAGTGTACATGTAAATTTTTCTTAATTGTATGAACAATAAATAAGCATGGCATAGCTTGTTTAAGTAAGCATCACATGTTTGTGTAATTGAGTTGCAATTAAATAGAAGCATAGCATGTATATAGCATGTACTTGTAGTAAAGTTGCTAATAATATTTTTGCATTGAAACATGCTTAGAAATCATTGAGATCGATATGTGAGGCATGGCATATCTAGCATGTAAGGCCTAGAAGGCGTTGCCAAATCTACGAAATGTTGTAGGCATGCTTAAGAGTTATAAAAGCATGGCATTTATATGGCACTAGCTCAAATTGAAAGAGCTTAAAGAAAGGAAGATATAGTTACTTATCTTATGCCAATTTGGAGTGAGTTGGGGTTGCAATTGATACAAGTACCCGAATCATATTGGAGTTGTCCAAGCATGACGCTCCATTGCTCAGGCAAAGTTCCTTAGTAGAAGGATGATGATTTTGCTAATTGGAGAGGTGATTGGTGATTATGTCTCTTTCGCATAATGTAAATGATTAGCAATTTATCCATATCAATGAACCGACCGAGAAATAAAATTGATTAAGTATGTGCAATAAAGATTTAATGTACACATATTTGAGAATGTCACAGTGATGATCATAGTGATTTTATTTTTTTACATATATGCATAGCATTAAGTACATGGACATTTATAAGCATGTGTAGACGAAGGCTTGAATTTTGAGAAGCATCAGATGCATGTATACATGACGTGCATTTGCGTCAAAGCATCAGTGAATACTCTCTCACTAGAATGCTAGCACAGATAACGAAATTGGTCACAAGTTATGTAAACATGCACCTTCAGATTCTTACTAATGATAAAAAAACTCACAGTAATGTAGAGTTTAGTAGTGGTATTGATTGCAATAACACTGGAATATTTGAAGTAAGCAATTAATCGATGTCATGCTAACACGTTATTTCGGCACACATACTTGGATAATCACATGTTTGCGCGGCTTAATGTAGTAAGCACATGTAGGTAACATAAATAGCAGATTTGTTTAACAACCATCAAGCATATCTTAAAATAGTGATATATGCAAAATTTAAAGTGGAATGGTAATTTAAACATGGTGACTATGTTACCGCAGCTTGAGCTTAGCATGCACCACGTGGTGGTAGACACATCCTATTTCAAACTGTGTTTAATGTACATTGCACATGTGAGCTAGTGTTTGGCATACTCAATTTAGATTTATATTGACATAAGAAAGACATAAGGACATGGTTACTTGACGTGCATATGTGACTAAACATATGATCACCAATTGCTAAGGATAAGTATAAAACTCACAGCAAGGTCATGTCAATATGCGGTGCATTATAAATGGTGGTGAGTCTTAGCGATAACACTTGTTAATGTTCAGAATACATTCATATGATGTCGGCTTCCGAAAACATGGACTAGGGTCCAATCTTTCGATATGTATAGAGTTCATGAAATCCAGCTAATCTGTCAAGAGAAATACAACGGCGTCAAGAGGGGAGACCGTGGTTGGCGGTCTTCGCTCCTCCGATGCTAAAGTTAGACGATGTACTTATATTGACAAATGTAACGGTAGATAGCTATTAAATGTGTAATGAATGAAGAGAGAGAAGTAGACCTTTTATAGGTGAAATAGTGAGTTACCTCACTCTTGTTTTCGATGTGGGATTGATATACTTTAGTTTACTGAGTTTTGGTCCTTTCTGCAGAGACAATTTTGGGTGGCGCTTGTCAGCGCATCAAAACATATTGTGGCCTGGAGTTGGCTTGCCGATGAAGGTTGGCTTGCTGTGTTTCCGGGGGTCACACTGTTAAGCCATTCTGACAAGGTGACATGGTTAAGTATGAGTGCTGATTATGGCCGGCAAGTGTTATGTATGTACAACACTAGATCATATATATATATATATATATATATATATATAAAGCATGTATATATACTTGTGCTGTGTCAGATGTTATTGAGCGTGTCATGCTTTTGATACAGGTGCGTGACTTTCACATGTTCATCCAATAAGCATATTATTTTATCTCAACAAGTGGTTAGGATATATATATAGAGAGGCTTAACTTTGTTTGAGGCCTTGACCGCCACACAAAGTCGAAGTTCGAAGCCATAATTGAAGGCTGGTGTTTGGCGGGCAGATACAGCAGGCATCTGATCAGTGATGATGACAAGCGGTGGTTATAGTCCAGTATTACTGGCGGTGTCCCTGTGGCTGCGCTGTCTAGAAGTGGCCGGTGATGTGGACTGAAGATGGGAGATGATGTTGGGTGTCCAAATCAAATTTAGATTGTGGATGGTGTTATGTTTTTGCATCGTTGACTACTGCAATTGTAGGTTGCAGGTGATGCTTGATATTTGAACAATCAAAGGGGCCCCTTGCGCTCGTTGATGGTGCCTGGCACTGGGTGTCGTGCGCATCTTTCGTTGATGATAGCTGCATCTTAGGGGAGGAAGCTTAGCCGATACCCCCTAGCAAATGCCGCTTGGAGGAAGCTTCTGGCAGTGCGTCAAGATGGTTACCGCTGGCGGTGCTTGTTAGCGGAGGCTGTCCAATAGAGGATGCCTAGTGGAGCTCGTTGACATCAACATCTAGTGGTGGTGCCTAGAGGAGGTTATCTAGCGGAGCATTGCCCAGCGGTTGCCGGAGCTTTGGTCAACTGGTAAGAGGCGCTCTGGCCAGCGGAGCTTGATCAGCGATAAGCTCGTCTACTGTAGAGCTTGCTAGTGCTGGCGGTGAGCATTGGCAGATCGCGATTGCTGATCAATGGTGAAGAAAGCATTTGTCATGGGTGTTTTAAGTAAATACCGCTAGCGGTGGTGGTAAGCCGTAAAGTTGAGTGGAATTTTTGCATGGTGGTGGTTCTTGTTGGCGGTGCGACAGCGAACAAGGGTTAAAGTTGGCGGGCCGCTAAGATTGCAAGGATTGATAGACGCTTGTGCTTGGTGGTGGCGCCTAGCGGGGACTCTTTAGCTAAACTTGACTTCTGGCAGTATTTTGCTTGGCGGAGTAATGAGCCAAGGAGACGTGGAGTTTGGCGGGTAGATGCAAGCATCTTGTATAGAGAAGGAATATGAGATTTCTCTAGGTGTCCAGAGTAAATGGGCAAATTTTTTTTTTTTTTTTTGGGTTACCGTTGAAGATGGGTAACGTTTGCCGCTAGAGGCTAATATGCCGCTGATCCAAGCATAAGGGCTAGACACCCAAGTTGCTCAATTTTTTTTTTTTTGAGTGGTGCAGCGTTGACCATTTTTGAGTTGGTATTACCAGCGTTGACCTTGCTGACCGTCATTGACCAACCTTCATCAGTGTTGACCAGTCATTGACCTGCCTTTTTCAGCATTGACCAGCCCTGATGGGCATTGACCGAGGATTGACTTGACGCTAACGGGTCAAAGTTCATGATACGTGACGAAGCCTTTGTGTTGGGTTCCTACAGACGGCACCAATGTTAATGTTAGTGACCGAGGGGTCTAATTAACGTTAAAGATAGAGAGTAAGAGAGAGAGACACACACAAGAAGTATAGTGGTTCGTCTCCTGCCTTAGCCGGAGACTACGTCCACTTGCAAACTTAACTAGTGTGTTTGGGCCTTGCGGCCCAAGGGGATTACAAGAGATGTAATGGGATGTTGAGTAATTGGGAAGGAGTCTCCTTTTATAGGGAAGGGACGCTCCTTCCTTTACATTTTCTTCAATGTGGGACAAGAAGTCCCATTCTAGTCTAGAAATACTTATTGTGGAGGCATATTGGCAAGGTTGCTTTCCAGCGAGGTCATGGCTGCTTTCGACTACCACGGGGTAGGTTGTATGTCGGGCTACGGTATGCATGTCGCGGTTAGCCCCACCATGACTTGTGGGACCCCTAAGAGGGTGTTACTTATGCTTGGTGAGATAGCAAACTAGCTTGTTAGTAGAGGTATCTATAGGGTGGATGAGCTATTGTTTAAGGTAATTAACATAAACCAAATCATCAGGCCCCAAGTGCAGTAGCTTGATTAAAAGTACAAGATTTGACTTGGCTAGCATGTTTTCCGGCAATGAATATCACTTAAAAAGTGTGAGGAGCTTGTGCTAATGACCATAAGCTTGTTTACATCACTTTGAACATTGTTGTTGTTTTGCTTGACAGTATCTGGTGGTGTTGTGATAGCAAAAGCATGGATAGTTTAAAGAAAATTATCATCCTGCCATGCAATAAGAGCATGATTTTTTTTTTAAAGCATACAGTACTGCTATGAAATTGAGGGAGCTGTGGTTAAATCACAACATGTTTTTTTTTTTTTTTTTGTATTTTATTAAGCAAAGCCCCCAAGTATTCTTACATGATGCTTGAAATTTCTTTTGCAAAAAAGGATAGCTTTTGAGATTTAGTATAATGAGCTTATTTACGCCTTGTATTAGCACAAATAAAGACTGATATTTTGTCTTCCATGTTGTTGGTAAGTTTTATGAAAAATCTTGTAAATAGGCTCAAAATGCTTGAAAAGTGGCTAAACAATGGTAGGATAGTTTTGTGGTGCTAATGGTTGTGATGCTTGCAGCGTGTTTATATGTTGCTCCCAGCAATGGTAGTCAAGATTAGCGTGACATATGTTCAGCAAGGAAGAAGTTAGTCACTGGAATCATGGCCTAGTTCCTAGGCAAAAGGTTCAAACCTTATCAGATCTGGAAGAAATGCATCAACTAGCGATGAGATTATTTGTGTTGGTTTTGTTGAAGCCTCAAGGTGAGATAGATTTTTGAGTAATAGGACTCTTAATTTGTTCACTCAATGTTGAAGCTTGAATAATGAGTGAATAAATTTGATTTTGACAGCTTTTATGATTCTTGTTACAAAAACTCATGAATTGAAGTTTCATAGTCAATTCAATCAGAAATAAGCTTGTGTTGCAATGAGTATTGGCATGTTTATCAAGAGAGCTCCCCTTGATTGCACCTGATACATATTGTTAGTGGTAAAGCATGAGTGGTTTGAAGCGAGCATGAAAAATTTCTGGAGTAAAGAATGTTGTTGTTAAGGAAGCTGAGGTGGAAACACAGCCTAGTCCCCAGTGGAGTCGCCAAAATGTAGAGGCACTTTTGATCAGGGTTGTACGGCAGTGAAATCACCATGGCCGAGCCTAAAATCATGTCCCCTTTGTCTGAGTTAGCAAAGACTAGGCCCAGTAAACTTCGAAGGACCTGAAAGTCCTAGAAAGCTTGCTATTCTGTTACTCCCTAGCACCTTCTTTTGCATTCACAATAGTGAACTGGTTGCGTGTTATTTTCAATGAAGGGCTTAGCAAGATGCGTATGGCGTGGGAGTTAGAAAAGCATGATTTGTAGTGAAGATGAGAGATTTGCAGCAAGCATGAAAGCTTGGATTGGGATTGGTTGATGAGTTTTTGGATTGGAAGTGGGTTTTTGGATTAGGCGTTGGGGAAATTGCTTGTTTTGTTTCTTGGTTTATATATGTTTTTCTAGATTGGGTCTAGATGGGTTTTTGGGATGAGTATGGGGAATTGCTTGGATTTGCATTACATATGGGTTTTTGGGGTTATTTCTGAATGCCTTTCACAATAGTAAGAACTCTCAATTTATAGGAGAGTTAATGTGTGATGTAGCATTAAGCATGCTGCCTTGCCTTTGGCCTGTACTATGATTGTAATCCCAGAAATCCTGCTGCTGGGATTACCATTCCAGGATTCCTGCTGCTGAAATATGCTGCTGGGATTGCAATCCCAGGATTTTTGCCATGTTGCTGAGATTCTGTTTCTGCTGTTGGGATCAAGATTCACTACACCAATAACTTAAACACACAACACTTTTTGCACAACGAAAAAAAAAAAGTGTTGTGTGATGAAGAAAAGTGAATCACACAACACGTTTACAAAACTTGCGTTGTATAAGGTGGTTAAAATTCTAAACTTTTTAGCTAGTAGATCATTGCACAACAGTTATAAGAATAGTTCGTTGTGTGAATGAAAAAAAAATTAGTGGCAGATTTCCCTCCTAGATCGACCCCAAATTTGGCTCCAAATTGGTACTTCATTGTACAACAGAATAGTTATATCTGTTGTATGAGTGAAGTTTGCAAATTGTCACACAACAGTTTTTGTTTTTGTGTTGTATGATCAAGGAAAATATATTAGAGGTTCGATGCGTCTCCATATGCCACTCATTCCTTCACTCCCAAACTGAACTTTACTTACACATAGCGAGAACTTTCCCTCCTTGCTGCCATAACTCAAATTTAATGTGTGCAGAATCAGACAACATGTATATGGAAAACGTGGTCTGATGCCTTATACATGCATATATGCATCAACTAATCCATTTAGATCAAATTAGAACACTTGAAGAAAAGAAAAAAAGCCTGACTCTCTCTTTTCACAACTCCATAGCTATCTGACCCCCGACTCACTCCACAGCTACGCCCACTTTGAAGCCCTAAACTCTAAATCCACCACCTCCGAAGCCCTGGCTTTCTGGTACCAATCCCTGACTCCGAAGCCCTAAATCTGAGATTCGTCTTCGAATCTGGTTAGTTCTCGTCCACTTGAATCTGGTAAGCCCTAAAATTTGGGGGTTTCTGGTTTCTCATCCTCTCGCCCTCACTATATATGCACGACACTCACTTTTGATTCGGATTCTTCACAAATTACAAATCACACTTTTGATTTCAGGTTTTGATTAACTGAAGATTTTCGGGTTCTTCACTTTTGATTTGGGATTCTTCACAAATCACATTATCCAAGGCGACCTCTCTTTATATGAGCAGAAGAACCCAAAGCTCAAGCTCCTTCAACCTCATGAATGGTTTAAGAGATCGAGTCGGTGCCTAGCACAGATGACGAAGAACCCCATCGCATCTGTCCACCTTCAAAGCTGATTCTCTCCTGAAAAGTAAACGTCCCCAATGTAATTCAATTGAAATTTCTGGGTTTCGTTTAGAGTCTCCTGTTATTTTTTTTTTTTTTAGGTTCTTGTGGGAGAGAATTGGATTGTATGTTAAAGTGTGCCCAAGAAGATGAGTTTGGCTTCAGTTTGATGCAAGTCCCGGAAATTCTTGATTTGGGTATGTTTAAATTTAGATACTTGAAGTCAATTTTGGTTTTACTGGTTTGTTTTTTGCTTTATTCGCCTATCTTTCATTTGTTCAAGAAAGGAAGTTTAAGGTGGTCATACTGAAATAGATCACAGTCTGGTGTTAACGTGGTTTTCCCTTCTTGTAAAAATAGTTTTGTTTTGCTATTTATTTGAGTATCTTAGTTTTTTAAGTCTTGTCTACATTCATAAGAGGAGTACAAAAGTCAAGTTGATTGAACAGATTTGAAGCTACTTTTCTCATGGTTAATAATTGAAAAGCCTTCATTAGATACTGGCTCACCTTGACTCTGTATTTGCAGATTGTTTTGAGCGACAAGTTTCGTTTCCTGTTGTGACTAAACGTTGACAACTGCTCTGCTTATTTTGACCCTGCAACACTCAGATCAAACCGCATAATTGTGCAGCTGACTCTGTGAGTTAGTTTCTCCTAACTTTCATTCGCCAAAATGGAAAATTTTGGATTATATGTAGTTTATGAAATGTGCATATAATATGATGACTGGATTATAGAATTGTGATTCGATTCCAATGCTTTTATCACATGATCAGTTTATATATATGTTAGATTTACTTAGGGCATGATTTGGTTGTCACACTTTGTTAATGTGAGAACAAGCTTATGCTTTTAATCTTCAAATCAGTCTCATATATTCAACAGTTATTTCGAGTGTAAGGTCAAAATAACAGTTAAGATATGCAGATGATAAAGGTAAGGTCGTATTGTTGATGATAACAAATTTAGTGATGTCAAAAGTTACATTAATCACTAGGCCAAAAAAGCTAACAGACAACGGACCAAATTCGTTGTGTGATTTGGACGATCTCCGTTTGTGTATCGGAGCGTTGTGTGATGAAAAATGGCACAACGGTGGAAACCCGTTGTGTGAATCACAAACAGTCAACACTTATTTGGTTAAAACTGTTGTGCCTTCTCTCGGCAGATGGCAGCCACTGTTGCCGCGCAGTCATGCTGCACATGTTATTAGCATCATTCACACAACGAAAGTTGTTTCTGAGCAGTTGTATGAAAGGTAAATCAGACAACAGCATTTTATTTTCTCTGTTGTATGAGTTATCCTCACACTTCACTTTTGGAAATTTTATTGTTGTGTGTTAGTTTTAGATAACGTATTCTAGTTATTACAGTTGTGTGATTGTAAATAACACAACGTATGTTTGTTAGAACCGTTGCATGTTATATAAGGATTCATTGTGTGAACATCCAAATTGTTACTTCAGACAACATTATTAACATTAGAAATTCTATTGTGTGATAATCGTCTTTTCTGAATTTTGTGCATTGATAATAATGCTCCATTTTACCTAATGAACAGTGACTAATTGTAAAGAAAAGACACTAGAATCTATGAAATGAGTAATCCAACTCATACTATTTGAAGAAAAGCATTCAAACTTTAAAAGGGAGGATTTTCCAATCATCCAAGCCAATATTGAAAGAAGAAAAGCATTCAAATGCATGCCCATCTACTTGGGACATCAAAAGCTGATACAAATACAAACTATTTGTTACAAAACATGCCACACAGTGCATGAATATTGTACAAGCAGAGAAGCACAAAAATGATGCTTTCCTTCAGCAACAACCTACTTCCTCTTATGCTTTCCTTTAGCTCCTACACATACGCCGTCACGACATACTTTGCCCATTCATAGGGGCCAAGATGATACACATGTTGTTCCAAAACATGTCTCTTATGAAGTCTTCATTGATGGTTGTCAAATTCCTTGAACAAATTCTTCCTTGTAACTGCCCTCCAATGCTATCTGCAAAACATGTAAGAAGAGTACTTTTAGTAAGCTAACTCAAACATGCACCAGCACCTGAGCTTCATCTAATATTACTAAATCAGAAAGCACACGTCTTCATCTAATATTACAAAATCTGAAAGCACACGTTCTAACACTGAATTGAATGATCAAGCCTATAGCAGCAATACCCAAAAAGAGAAGCAGAGCTATAACAAAGACAAACTTATATTGGGGGACATTGGGTACCCCTCCTATATAATCAGTTATATGGAACCGCCTTCAACATCCCATTTTACCCTGTAATTACATGACTAGCAGAACAATAAGAAGACACTTTTCTAATAAAACAAGGGATACCTTCAGATGAAAACAAAACTAGAACAACAATGGACATTTAGTATAATTATGATAAACAATTATGACTTAATTAAACAAGAGTTATGCACTGAAGATAAACGGTGAAACTTTTTCACTTTGTTCTCTCGATAATGAAAAGTTGATTATCACTTCAAACCAAATAAGTCGGGAAAAAAACTAGAAGGAGAAGGAGAAGCCCAAATCGTCCAGAAGGCTCAAAGAAAACTAGTGTGAAGTTTAGAACCATACATATGAACCACTAGTTGTACTCGAGGGAACTGAAAGATCATCATCACCTGCAGAGGGGCCAGCTTGAGGTTTCCTTCCTTCTTTCACAGCTTTCCTTATATCTGCTGCTTTCCAAGCCACATACTTCTGCTTCTGCTCAAGCTACAAAAAGATATAAAAAGGTGAACTACTCAAATCCAACTGTATATAACCTTCAAATCAGTAATAACAATTTGTATCCTCAACTTTAACCAAAAAGAATATATAAAGTTTCAAGTGGCATAGCGAAACGTAAAACTCACATCAAGTTGAAGCACACCAAACTGGTTAATTCAAAGAAAATGCTTGCAGCATAGAAGTGTCAATAGACACCAACAAAGATGGCATTCAAATCTATGAATTTTGTCATTATATCATTTCTAAAAAAAAAACATAGGGAAAACCAAGTCCTCGGGGTCATAAAGGATTGGTCACAATCCTATCCCGATGATGGGGAACTTACAGGGCCTGTACAAACTAAAAAAAAACAGCAATCTCATTTGCATTCAACAAAGTTAAACTAACCACATGTTCTCCCTAAAGAGTTTTCCTAAACCCCTCCACTAATGAACTTCCAATTAAATGGTATAGCTTATTTAGAATCAAATAGTATAATTACAAGAACCCCCTGACATTGCCGAAATATATAAGTACCCTTGTTTTCTTGAAATTACAAGCAGCAGAAACATATCACAGCTTCACTAATCTACTGACTGTTACAGGGAGCCTCAGCATTCGATTTTGAACCACAAATCAAGTAATGGCAGCAAAGCTAAAGTTTCATTGTTATTTTCCTTGATAAAAACAAAGCAAACAGACCAACCCAGTTGACAGTAAACTCAAAAATGGTATAGAGAAGTGGTTAAGAGAGAAGAAAAGACCTTTTCAAGCTGCTTCATGAGTGAAATCAGGAGGGAATTGGTGGTCTTGGTGCACTTGTTCTGAGGAATCTTCAGCCCTCGCTCCATTGCATATAATCGACCTAATTTCAACGCAAAACAAATACAATTCAATCAAACCCAAGGACAAATTAGGGTTTTAGAGCTCATAATTTGCGAAAGATTGGACAAATATCAACCTAATGGTGCTTCCATCGAAAGGTGGTGAAGGTATCGACCATGCGCTAGAAGTTGTCGAGCTGACAGTCTGACACACCAGATCGGGGACTTCCTCTGCGTCTGAACCTCCTCTATCTCCTTATTCGTATCATCCACTATAAAAAAAAATTAAAAAAAAAAAAAACAACCAAATTAATCCATTACGAGAAAGAGAGAGGTATTGAGTAATCGATGAGCCGTGAGGGGGTTCTCTCTAGAGGGCATCGATTGGGGGTAAGAGAGTACACTTGTTTTCTAGTTATAGACAGCATTGAAAGCCTTGGATTTGAACAATAGAGTACACTTGTTTTCTAGTTATAGACAGCATTTTAGGTACCTGGGTATTCAAGTTTGAAGTTATATGTATAAAAATCATCACCAAAATGACCGAAAGCATGCAATCCAGCATTCACCCATGAACACAAATCATATGAAAAGAATACAATAATAAAAAAAATTGCGGTAGTTTGATCAGAAGTTTGTTTTAAAATCATTGATAACAAGTTTGGATAAACAAGTATACTAGATAACCCCAGTCAACAATTTCACTTCAATCTTAGCAGACAAAATAGCTGTAAGAGAAGATAAAACAGATTATGAGTGAAAATCACAATAAAAAGTAAGATACTGATAATCATTTATTCCCAAGTAATTTAATCTAAGGTTTAGATACCAATAGCTCATAGAACTTGATAAACCCAGAAGTTATAACATCTTCATAAAAAAAATAATCTGAATAAATTTACTTCATAGAGAATGTAAATATGATAAGAAAATACCTTCTTCAACCTGGTTTTGATCTCAGACTTTTTGGAATTGTTGTAAATGCGCCTTTTCTCAACCTGGCGAGCTCGCTTTTCAACATAATCAAGCCTCTTGGTTGGAGCAGCCTCACAAACCACAGAGCGACAAACTGACCTCTGACTTGGGCTCACAGACAAATACCCTGCAAATAGAAAAACTCATATATCAAATTCCAATTTGAATTAACAACTTCTTAGACTGGTTGCTGAGAGATCAGTCAGAAAAAGGAAAAAAAAAAAAACCAAAACTTTAGACCAAAAACAACAAAACCCTTCATCCATATGTGCTTAATTACACTTGAAGGGCTAGTGCAGGTGGGTCTTTCTATATCTTGAAGACCCAATATATGAAAAAGTTTTGAACTTTGTTGAACATTTTCCAATTGAAACTTTCTCCGAAATCAAATTTCAAGACGAACAAAGATAAATACGAAATTGAGAGAATTGATCACCTTTGGAGAAGAAATACGAAATTGAGAGAATTGATCACCATTGGAGAAGAAATTGTGAGAAAGTGAGAGAAGGGAAACCATCACTCACAGGAAATCATCATCATTAATTGTCTTCCTCTTCTCCTTCTAACACTTATCGCTAGCCCTAAACACTAAAACCCCCACAATTAATCTCAAATTGAACCAAAAGTGGTCTGATTGAACATAAGAACAAATACCAAAAAGAAGAGATGGTGAAATTACTCACTGGTGATGAAGCTGAAGAATTCAGAGTCCTTGACGTCCTTAGTGATGGTTGCGACATGTTATAGGACACTCTAAAGCTTGCACTTGTGGATGAGGATCAGCGGTTGCTCGCTCACCATGTGCAGCCACCATGAGAGAGAGATGAAGGAGAAAGGAAGTGGATATGAGGAACGAGTACCCACAAATCCCCAAATCCAGTAGCCCACAAATCCCCACAAATCAAATTGTCGTGAAACCCCCAAATCGAGTAGACTACAAATCCCCAAATCGACATTATAAACCCAGAGATCGAAGAACCCTAATCTTCAGCAGATCTCGAAGAACCTCCTCCCTCTTCCCAGTACACAGAATCCTTATCTTCTTCACAAATAGAACTTAGTGACGGCTGAGTCAAGATAATAGAACCCTAATCTCGGCGGTGATGTAGATGTAGATGGAGGAAGGGATTGTGGAGACGATAGGAGAGAAGAGCGATATGGGAAGAGAGAGAGAGAGAAAGCGAGAGGAGACGATGTTTTGAGGAGAGATGGTTTAGAGGAAATAGCTATTTTGTCTAAGTGGCTGGAGACAAAATCAAAGAGGCGTTTTTTTATTTTATTCATTATCAGACAACACACGGATCAAATTATATTGTCTAATTATGTAGACATTAAATTTGAGCTGAGATTTTAAAGAGGGAAAGTTCCCGCTATAGGCAATCAAAATATTAGCTTTGGCGCTAGAGATAGGCATTTCTCTTCAGACAACATGAATAAGCCATTTATGTTGTAGGAGCTTGCAACATCACATATATGTCAATAAAAATTTGCAGATTTGGGGGGAATGAGTGGCATTGGGAGGCACTTCCAAACATTCTCAATGTATCTTCCTCGATCATACAACACAAAGTAAAAAAACTGTTGTATAACATTTTGCAAGCTACACTCATACACCAGATATAACTATTCTGTTGTACTATGTAATACATATTTGAACCCAAATTCATGTCAAACTAGGAGGGAAATATGCCGCTCTTTTTTTTTATCATTCACACAACAAATTTTTTTTATCAGTGTTGTGCAATCACCTTCTACATAAAAACTTCAAAAATTTTATGGCTTTATACAACGTAGGGTTCTTAATCGTGTTGTATGATTGACTTTCCATCATCACACAACATCTTCTTTTTTTTCGTTGTGCAAAAAGTGTTGTATATTGAGGTTATTGGCCTAGTGAATTGAAAGGATTGCTTTGGAATAAGGGTACTCTAGAGCCACAGCAATTAGGGTCCAACACTGTCGAAACTTCAGACCAAATATAGATTGGTGGAGTAAGAAATGTTTGATGTATGTGTGCAAAAAGTCGTACAATATATATATATAGCTTTACTGCGAATTGATCGAACTATATCATATTAGCAATCTAGGGAACTAGGACAGTCCATTTCTCAGTAAAAGTATGCTGTCATTTTTTTTCTTTTTGATTTACAAAGCTTCTACGTCATTGTATATTTGGAAATTTGCACATTCAAGTATGTCACTATAACTAATTATGCAATGCAACTGGTTTGGGATATATGAGGAATGCATAGCTCTTAGGTGTTTGATTTTTGGTGTACGTATCAACTATATCTGAAACAATACAAATAAAGTATCATAAAGCAAGCTCTACCCATTAGGATTTATTTTGTTCTTTTCTCAGAGTTTATAATCTGCTAATTATAAAAAAAAATATAAACCCTGTTCCTTGCTAAAGCCTTGGTAAATTTGAAAGTACAAGAATCTGCTAATGGATTTGTAGAGTCATACTGCAGTTTCACTTGATCAGTTTAGATAAAGTGATCAATCATGTGTTCTTTTTAGTGACTGAGTTTCAGATTGGCTTCTTTGGTTTTAGATTGGATCTGTTGATATTGGTGGTTTTGAATTGATATGGGCTTGTACGTTTTGAGGTTTTGTTTGTTTGCGGGTATGGGTTGTTGATGATTGATTGGAGAGGTTTCAAGTTATGTTTTTGGTGTTTAGCAATTTATTGATTTCCTTGATTTGTGAGTTTATGATTTTAAAGTTGGTGTTTGTTTTAAGATTTTAATTATAGAGATTGAGAATTGTTTTTGCTTTAGAAGATTGTTGTTAACCAAATCAAAAATGTGCCGTCATATAATTAAAACTTTTAAATGGGTAGACACTAGAGACATAGCTTGAAACGTTTAGGCATTAATGTTTTGATAAGGTTGGTTTTGTTATCTTATATTTTAGCAATTTGGTGTGTTTATGAAGGAGTTGCTTGGTAAGTTATGATGAGTCAACATGGTGGTGTAAAAATTTAAAGGGATTATGTGTGCAAACGCAGATGTATATGGCTGCGAGGAATTCGAAAAGAGGATTTTAAAGGTTTTTGGAAGACTCTGCTGCTAACAAAGTTGATCAAGGAAAATCTGGATGTAGTTATGTTAGATCGAAAAGATTTAAAACAAGTGAGTATATCTTTTATTGTTCATCAAACAGTGATATTGATGTATAACGTGAAGAAAAATAATTATTACTGTATGAGTATAAATTAATTCATAATGTTTTTTTTTTGTTACAGTGTTTACCCGAGAAAATGTTGAAGGATCTGATGATAGTGGTAGTCAAGGTATAAATAAACATCTGTTTATTAATTAAGAATGTGGATTTAGTGATTGATCATGATGGGAAATAGTTTATTCAAAGAGTTAACGTCTCTCACGCTGGGGTTTTCTTTTGTTCGATCAAGGGGTGTACAAAAAACATTTCTGTACATGTTTTACTTGAGCCAAAGAAGACCTCAGTATAAGTGGCAATGTTAACTGTGTGTGTGATTGCTTCAGCTGTAGCTTCTGTTCAATATTGATTAGTGGAATTCGTAGTTCATAATTTTCTATATTGAATTAAGTTTTGCATTTCTAATTGATCTCAACAATGTACATTGTATTGAATATATCAGTTTGTCTATATGTATGGACTTCCTCTGTATAGTTACAATTCATATTCCGCAGCAAAGCGTGGGAGTTCTTACTAGTTTCTAATGTAGGGTGTTGATATTCAACTTGGAATGGCAATTGATAGTATAAAAAAAGTAACCCTCATGACTTACAGTACCACTTGACTTGTTATAATCTTGCTTCTTATTAATATATATTTTTTATTTTGGGAACTTAGTATGCTTCAGAGTCTCTTGCTGTTTTTTTTTTTTTTTTTAATTCTTATGGGAGGGAGGTGAAGTGTATATTATAGCGTGCATAAGAAGATGGGTTTGGCTCCAGTTTGATGAAAGTTCCCTGAGATTCTTGATCTGGGCATGATTAAATTTAGATACTTGAATTCAATTTTGGTTTTATTAGTCTGTTTTTACCGTCATTTGCCTATGTTTCATTTGCTCAAGAAAGGAAGTTTAAGTTTTTTACTTCTGTTTGATTTTTTTGGTTTGGGTTTTGGTATGAAACGATAGTACGTAGTAGTGTAACTAATTCAAATGGTTTCAATACAATCTTGGACTATATGTTGATTGGGGGATATAGGCATAATTGGGACCTGGTAAATACTTGGACTATATGCAAGATAAATAGCTCATGTATGTTTCTCTTTGTTGTTTTTTTTTTTTTTTTTTTTTTTTTTTTTCATTTGAACAGCTTTGATATTAAGATTGTTTAACTATTAATATGTTTCCAGGTGTGGGATGCAACTGCAGTTGATCCTAAATTGCTGGTCTTTTTGAAATCGTACAGGAATTTCTTACACACTGAATCTGGTAATTAGATCTACCTAGCTTTTCTAATTCTACTCTAGTTTAGATTAATCAGTGGTTCATGAATTATGAGATTCTGAGTGCATAACATGTTCACAAAGTCATTGAAATGTAGTGTATAGAATTAAAAATCCAGAATAATATACTGAATTTACCTAAGAGGATAGCTATTAGTTATTCATTATATCCTAATTTTGTTTAATCTATTATTTTTAATGGGATGTTTTCCCTGTGGTGTGTAGGAATTAAAGCAGTATCCCACTTTAAGAGTGGAAGTTGGGAATGCAAGATTTGAATCGCTGGATAGGATGAAAGAAGAGAGCAAGGAAGCAACTATGCAGCTAGTTGATATGGAGTGTGGTTACCTCACCGTTGAATTTTTCCGCAAGCTTCCTCAGGATATTGAAAAGGGGGGACATATGTATCAGCTGCATAGTTGGTTACATATTGCAAAGGGGGCACATATGTATCAGCTGCATTGTGTGGTTACATATGTATCAGTTTTTATGTCTCAAGTAGATGGGCATGCACTAACTGTTTTTCTTGTTTAAAATGTTGGGTTCAATGATCAGTGGTTTGCAATATTTATATTTAGTATGTAAATGGATCAAATGCACAATCTAATTCAAGAATGAGATATGTTCAAATAATCAGATAGCAAAATAGATATAATGATAACTGCCCATTGTCTGAATGGCCAAAAATGGAGACAAATCACACTGCAATCATTCATATCACACATTGGTTTTTAACAAATCACTGTCTTCTAATCTACACTCACACAATAGAAGTAATTGAACTCTGTTGTCTCAATGTTAATCAGACAACACACAAAATAAAAGTCTGTTGTCTGACAAGCTTAACATACAACAGTTTGAAAACAGGCACTGTTGTCTGAAGACAGCGCCACACCTGCAGCGCAGCTGCGCCTGGCATCTGCCGAGCTATCACACAACAGTTATAACATATACCTGTTGTCTGTGTGTTTATCACACAATTGTGTTCCACCATTGTCTGATTTTTCATCAGACAACGGCTCACTGTACAACGGTGGGACTCCAAATCCCACATCGGTTTTCTGCCGTTGTCTGATAAGATTTTTGGTGTAGTAATTATATGTGGCATTTAGTGTTTTGTTTAGTTCCAAAGGATTTGGGTTTGGGCTTGGGCTCAGGCTTTGGGGGCTTGTTGGGATTGGCTTTATCCCTCATATTAAAGGGATTTTTGACTTGAATTGTGCTATCTCTCATCTTCACTTTGCCCATGTTGAGAATTAGGCTGGTAGTTTGAATTTTGGTCCAAAATCCAAAATTATCAGCATGCCTAAAACTCGCAATGGACATCATAGTTTTCTGTAACATTCCATATCACACTCATTCTTATAAGTCCCAAATGCGTGAATGTGGCTTGGGTCCACATGCGTGGCATGAGGGTTGCAGGTGTAATTCACCTTGAAATATGAATTGGGCTTAAAGCATGAATTGAGCTTGTTAGCTAGAATTTGGGTGTCAACATATAGTTAGTTTTATTATAATGAAAAAACAACCAAATTGAAGATTCCTTTGTATCTTCTTTTTCTTGAGCACCCTACTTGGTGTCCAAAACAACATTAAGTGAAGCATAAACTCATCAATAGAGTCCAGATCTCTAAAAACAGACTATGTGCCCCTGGGATGTTTTTATTATAAAACGACAAATTTTGTTTCTACAATCACTAATTTTTTTTCTTATTACTAATTAATTAAAAAAAATTAGTTTCATTAAATGTGAAAATAACACATAATGACTCCATCATTGGCAACAATAGAAATAACCACTACCTTTTTTATTTTATTTAAAGAGGATCAAAGGATTTCACTCCTACCCCCATGGTGACTCGAACTCAGGACCTGGACCCACTACCTAATTGCACATACTCAACCGATAGTAGCACAAATGATACAAAAGTTCTAACCTCTGAACCAGGCAATAAAAGTTAATGAACTCGGTGGTCATCCTATTTGCAATATTTTCTACTAAAAATGAAAGAAAAAAAAGACTGAACATGACCTTTATCATGACAACTAGAAGGCATCCAAGGTTACTAAAACCCCAAAGAAAACAAAACAACTAAAGATATGGAATAAAGGTACTAGTTGAATAAGCTACAATGCATAATTCGGGAGAATAGATCACCAAACCCACATAATATATTCCATCATAGTGAACCAAAAACCCACTTAAAATCTTGATGAAAAGAATGCTGACAAGCCGAAACAAGTAAGCCGAAGCCCCAAATTAGAACAAACCCAAATACCAAAACCTGAAAGCCTAAGTAAACCATAGCCACCTGTTAAGCTACTGCACTGATGCACTAGTTCGTAACACACAAGTACAAGAGAAACCGACACTATAGATAGCAACTTTGCCACAAGTACCACTAGTAATGGAGCTGATTTTCAATTAAGCTCATAAATTTTTATAATTCAAACAAATACTCTTTTTTAATTAAACCTAATACTCTTTTTTAATTGAACCTTAAAAATCTAGAAATTGAATATATAAATGATAGAGTTTAGGATTATTAATGGGGCAGATTCGTGTTATGTCGAGGTATTAAATGTATCACAATAGATCAACCCAAATCCAACTGAATCAATAATCGTGTCAAAAATACAAACTCAAACCCAACATGTTTATTAAATGGGTGACCCACAATGACTTGATTAACCTTTTTAATAAACAGGCCATGAGAGGTTGAATTCGATGATCCATTGAAACCATAAACAGGTCACTACTTCACACATTTAGGATATTTAATTGAAAAAAAAAATGCATGAAATCTTGATATAATAGTACATATATAACTATACTACTTGAACCATTTAAGATGATAAACCCCTAAATATTTAAAATATTACGTATTTTTAATGAGTCTTTGTACGTGAATTATATATAACTTACTTGGTCCTTTTAATAACCTAGTTACATGGGTTCATTTCATGTTAGTAGATTGACATGCAAATGACTCATTTATTAAATGGGCCTCAGTGGGTTGACATGCAAATGACTTAGTTTTTGATCGTGCGGGCTCAACCGTCTTATTTGGTGTGGGTTTCCAATACGTCTTGTTATTTGATCGTGTCGGAATTGACACCTCTTGTTTAGATTGACACATGTGTGATTCTATATTATATAAGGCTAGTTACTGAACTAATTTATTTGATGATGATGATGGTGATGCCATTCGAATCAAACTAGTGACCTGCTCCACACATAATGTAAAGCAAAGCCACCTAGTAAACTAATTTATTTGTGTTAAGAAGATTAATTTTCCTTAAGGATTAAATTCTGCTTACTACTCTGTACTTTAAAGGGTTCATCAGTTCAGTCCCTGCACTTCTAAGTTAATTAGAAAAGTCCTCGCACTCTCCAATTTTATCAAATCGATCCATTCGGTCACTATTCCGTACCGTTTCTCTACTAAGGTGCTCACGTGGCCAGCTGAGGTTTGATATGGTAGTTTTGTGGGACCTTCTCACCGGAAAAATTCCCAAAGTACCCATACAATTATAAACACAAACTCACACATAAACTCTCCTTCATCACCCCCTCCGAAATAGCCATCTAATTCTCTCACCACGACCCCAACGTCGCCCGGATCAATAACAACAGCTTCGAGTCCTGCCCCAACTCTATCATCCAGGCCCAGTAATTAACCAATCCCAAAACCCTGTAAAGCGTAAAGGCGCAGCTTCACATTGTCAAATTGTGAAGGTGACCAACCCACCCAACAAATAGAAATGGGTAAAAAAGAAGAAGAGAACTGAAGCGGAAGTACTACCCGAACCAGAAATCAAAGCCGACGACATTGTTAATGGCGACTCACATAACAAAACCAACAAGAAGAAGAACAAAAAATCCAAAATCAACACAGCTGCCGTGATTCCCACCATCACCATAGCCATCGCCGGTTCCATCATTCACAACGCTCAGTCCCTCGAACTCGCCACTCGAGTACTTCTCAATTCCTCTAATCCCTCCTACCCAACAAGATTTAGGTTCAATCTTTTATCTAATTCATTTCTTTCTTCTTTTAATCTTAGCTGGCCGGTCAGATAGCTCGTGCCCTCACAAATTTCCGAGTTGATAAGGTGATGATATTTGATAACAATGGTGAGTCTGGCTCGCCGGATGCAAATAATTCCGATGAGAATGAAAGTGGGGTTGGGGGAGTCTAGCCGGTCAGATAACAATAGCAGCTTCAGATTCTTTTGGAGGTGTGGGTGTTTGAATCATCGTTGAGGGTGTGGTTGGGGGAAGAGACCATTGGTGGCTAAGGATTATGGTTAGGGTTTGAAAGGGGGCGATGAGAGAGAAAGTGATAGGAGAGAGAGGTGGAGAGTGATTCTTGGGGTGTTGAAGAAGATGAAGTTTGTGTGTGAGTTTGTGTTTATACTTGTATGAGTATTTTAGGAATTTTCCCTGTGAGAAGGTCCCACAAAACTGCTAAATCAGACCTCAGCTGGCCACGTCAGCACTTTAACAGATAAAATTGACGAAGTAGTGATGGAATGGATCGATTTGATGAAATTGGAGAGTGCGAGGACTTTTTTTATTAAATTAGAAATGCAAGGACTGAACTGTTAACTTTTGAAAGTATAGGGTACGTAGTAAGCATAATTTTTTCCTTTCCTTAATTAGTTAATAACATTTAACGATTATGTGTACTGCCGCAATATTTCAAACCACAGGGAGTGGGTCTAGTTAGCACACAAAATACGTGTAGAAAAATGAAGGGGAACACATTATTACC
Source organism: Rosa chinensis (assembly GCF_002994745.2). Classification (NCBI taxonomy): domain Eukaryota; kingdom Viridiplantae; phylum Streptophyta; class Magnoliopsida; order Rosales; family Rosaceae; genus Rosa; species Rosa chinensis. Next base: position 25,808,242 of record NC_037091.1, on the reverse strand, counting down.
AAATATTACATTCAAGAGTAAGTAGGGGCAGCCCAAACCTACAAATAGCATAACATGTTAGATGGCCATCTCTACTAATATAAATGGAGGCTCTCTTTTGGTGTCAAGGAGCTTCACCAAATTTTGAAGTTCCCATAATACACTTACATAACATAATTATGAAATCAAGCCAATAAAATATAAATAGACAAAAATGTAAAATTGAAAAATAACTAAATCACTATTCTTTAGTCGAAGCACCCTCAAGAAACGCGGGCATATTGGTAGTGAATGTAGTCATCCATAGGTTTCATCACTGTGCCAAAATTAAAATGATAACAAAATCAACTGCATGATAAGTAGTGTTGATTATTGAAAAGCCTACAAGCCCCACAACTCATCTAGCTAGGTAATTAGGTTAAACTATTGATAACGCATTAATGCAATTAATAATGTTTTGAGGTGACCCCAAAGATTATAATTTTTATTTTTTGTACGAGTTTTACAAATACTTAATATTTATTGACTTGATGTTGTTCAAACTTAATACTAACTACTAAGAGAACTTAGGTCATTCGATCTAGACATTATATACTTATGTACGACACTATTATATAATCAATCAATTTGTTCTTTTCAAAAAAAAAAAATCAATCAATTTGTTAACATACATCTGTAATTCGAGTATGATTGATTTGCGGTGAATTTTTAAGTCTTTGCATTCTATTACCGTTCAACTTTTAAAATCTCATTATTCTCTCTAAATATCTAAATAATTAACTTGAATCTAAATGGTAACCAATACCAAACTGGAAAAAGAAAAAAAAAATCAACAAAAATCTCGTAGACATGGATGAACTCAAACTAGCTAGTCTTGAAACTTGGGCCTCGTTTGGTTAGCAGAAATGAAAGTAATTCCTTTGTCTTTCTCATGGGAAGGGAAATGAAATTTCTAAAGAACTTTCTATTCTGATGTTTGGTAGCATAGAAAAGTTGTTAAAAAGTTTGTAACTAATGCAATAAAATAATGTGTTGTAAGTAATAAATGCAAGGAAAGAATAGGAGAAAGTGATTCCTTTGGAGTATGGAATAAACCATTTCCCCCCTATTTCTCCTTTTCTTTAGGAAAGTATTTTCTTTCCTTTTGCATCCCAAATGCAATCAAGAAATAACTTTCGTTTTTCAATGCTTACTTTCTGCTAACTAAACGAGGCCTTGCTCGAGATTCTTTGGAAGAGAGGCTATTGAAAATTTACCCATCCACCCCACATGCATTAACATTTTCATAAATGAATATTACATTATAATGGGTACATGTCACATATATAAGTAACCAATGCAATATACTCCAAGGTGATCATAACCCATAACCCATTTACAATAACTACGATTAGAATGGTGCACACTGAACTAGATTTTTCAAGTTTGGTATAGCATGTTTGGCATTTCAAGTTTGCACAATATTAATAACGGTAGAGGTCTCATTCTACTTCGAGAAGATCGTGGCGCTTTTTCTGATGTTTCCATCAGGTTATCTAGGGTTGGAAAGTTTGGCAAGACAAAAAACTAAGGTCTGGCAAATATGGGTCCAACATCAATTGAGGATTAGGGTTGTGTATGGATCGTCAGAAAATGGTGGCTAGCTAGGGTTTCTAATCACCTACCACATATATTCTCTTACAATCCACGAACCCTGTTCCATGTTGCTTGGTCTAGAGTTAAAGCATGTGTGCTGGTGTGTCCTTTCTAAGCTCACTCGTGTTTTGAATCTCAAGTTTACTGTGATGCCCCAGAAATTCGTATTTATTTTCCGAGGATTTTCCGGAATTTAAATTATGGGTATCGGACGGTTTCGTGGCTCGTGGACGGAGCGGAAGTGTTTCGGACGAATTTTTATTCGTAAAGTGTGGAATTAGGGGGGTTTCAAGGTTGACTTTTGATACGTTGAGATTCTCCGAAAACTTCCTTCACGAAAGTTGTAGAGCGCGTCGATACGAGTTCGTAGACATGCGGAACGCGTAAATCGGAGTTCGTATGAGGAAGTTATGGCTATTGGAAAAAGTTTCCGTTTTAGTATATAAAGGAAAAATCAGAAAATATTTTCATTTTCCTCATTTCCTTTTCCGGAAGCCATCCTCTCTCTCTCTTCTCTCTCGTCCGCGCCCTCAGAGTCGAAGATTTTCGACTGACCCGACCCGAACCCGGCCGAACTTACCCGGATTTTCCGGCCAACTGCGGCGGTCTCTAGCCGTGAAACTTGGTCAGCAGGTTCGCCTCCTCCGTCTGGTCGTCCCTGTGGTGCCCTCTATCGCCGATTCTCTTCCACGGTGGCGCTGCAAGGCGGTGCAGCCTAGTGTTTTCGGACCCGGCCGGAAAACTCAACTCCGGCGACTTCATGGCTTAAGGCTTCCTTAGTTGAGTTCAGAACAAGCTCGCTGATCGATCCGTGGTGTTTTTTTTGATAGGTTGACGTGGAAATCGGTTCAACTCGGTTGGGATTACTGTTCACGGCTTGTGAGGTAGTTTTCGACCCTTTATGCTTGTTTTCTGACTTCGAGCTAGTTATGAGTATCCACAAGCATGCTTAGATGAAGAACTTTGATGTTAGGAGTTTTGTGAAATATTGAGTTTTGGCCGGCGGCGGTGCGCCTCCGTCTGTGGCGGCGTTCCGGCCACTTAAGGAACTGTTTTTGGTATTATATATGTTCTACTCATTTATACGAGCGTTTCGATATATAATGTGCAAATTTTGGAGTTCGTATGGAATTGTTATGATTTTTGCAGTTTCATACCGATCGATTTATTCTATCCGTGAGGATTTGAGCGTCCGATCGACTTGTGATTTGGTCACATTGATCGTGGACGTATTCTGGAGACTTTGGGAGGTCTCGGATGTGGTTTTGCCTCGATTGGCACCACTTTGGGGGATTTTAGTTCAAAGCAAGGGTTTCGGACTTAAATCAAATGTGAATCGTTACTGATTTTTATCATTGGTGATTAGGTGCTTCTAAAGGTGAATTGGACGAGTTGTTGGTGATAGTGTTAGTTCGGTTCTGTATAGAAGACGCAGCAGGAGTTTCGAGGTGAGTAATCTCACGAAGTTCATTTCACGAACGGGAATACCCTTATTGTTTTGAGAGTTAATTGGTTAACTGCAAACTGTAGATGGTATTAGTGACATTTCTGAGTAGATGACTATGTGTGTATATATATATATATATTATGGGATGTATATATATGCATACGTATTCATGTATTAGTTGTGGATTTGTGAAACAATATGCATGAAACGATGCTTTTTATTGTTTTGGGTTGTGGCTTTTGAAAAACAATTGGTGGGAAATGGTATTTCTATTGTTTTGAAAAGTGTTTGAGGATTTGAGAGTCACAGGTTGTGATTTCTCCTTTTGATTTGATTTAACGTTTTGATCTGACGACCGGTGGTCTGAGGATTTGAGAGTCACAGGTTGTGATTTCTCCTTTTGAATTGATTTAACGTTTTGATCTGACGACCGGTGGTCTGAGGATTTGAGAGTCACAGGTTGTGATTTCTCCTTTTGATTTGATTTGACGTTTTGATTTGAGGGTCAGGTTGGCCTAAGGATCCGGGGTTGCAGGTTGCATCCTCATGGCAATATTATATCGTAAGATTGAACCTTGGCCGGGTGACAGGTTACGATTCAGTTAGAGCTCTAGTCTGTCTGCCATCGTACTTTAGGGATCTAAGTAGGTTACTTAAGACTCTTGGGTACATATTTTGTCCAGTTTGGACCTATTTGTTGTTTTGTCCAGGTTGGACCTATTTGTTGTTTTGTCCAGGTTGGACCTATTGCTGTTTTGTCCAGGTTGGACCTAATTATTGTTTTATCCAGGTTGGATCAATTTATCATATTCTACTTGTTAGGTTAACAATAGGTATGATTTATTTGTGTTGATGTTTTGTCCAGGTTGGACCGATTTGTTGTTTTGTCCAGGTTGGACCTATTTGCTGTTTTGTCCAGGTTGGACCTAATTATTGTTTTATCCAGGTTGGATCGATTTATCATATTTGAATTGTTAGGTTAACGATTTATATGATTTTGTCACGGTGTGACTTTCGTTGTTTCTTTTGGGAAAAGAGTATTGATTTTGGAAGCATGGTATGTTTTCTTTATTCGCGAGTTGAAAGGTTTTCCTCGTTTTTGGCGTGAGTTGTGCATGTGTGTTTTGAGTTACTCATACGGGCTTGCAAAAGCTTACCGGGTTTGTTGTGTGGCAACCCGGTGCACCATTCCAACGGTGTAGGGGTTAATCCTGCAGGTTAGGATAATCGAGGTTGAGGCAGCGAGTTAGCAGCTTTAAGGTAGGAAGCCATCTTTGTGACTTTACCTTTGATAAGGACTTCCGTTGTATAGTTACTCTGAGCAGCCTTTACGTGTTATTTTGTTGTTGACAATTTAATTCGTAAGCTTGTGTAATATATAACTCTTTGGATGCGAGTATATATTAACTTTGAGGGTTCAGGACATCAATATGTGTGTAAGTTTAAGGGAAAAAGATTTCAGGTATTTTGTATTGATGACTGGACGTTCACGCATATATAATTATGGGGTTATATATATATCGATTTTCATGTGTGTAAAATCAGGGGCGTGACATTTACTGGTCCGGATAGTCGCTGGAAAATATTTTGGTTGCCTCGAGAGGCCAAACCAAACCATGCATGTGACGTGCATCACACACTATTAACTTTAATGTTAGCCTAAGAGTAATTGCACCCTACAACGACAATTAATTGCCCAATTAATTACTGGCCCCCACCTAGTCGACTGATTGGTTGACTGAAAATTGGTCACATGATTACCTGATTTTGGTAGTGGGCTCCACAGACATGTGAGCCTGCTCCCAATCTCCAGTTTGGTTACTACAAACCTTTTTTTAATTACAACCACTAGATCTTTAATATGTGGGCTGTAATTAAATGACAACAGTAATTTTTTTTTTAACCCAAACTTGTAAGGTAAAAAGATTCTAAATTTGAGGTGTAAAAATAGTGGATTGGTATACAAATTGCCTTCCCGGTGCATTGTGTAACAGGAGGTAATTGCCAATTTTAGATGAATAGTGGATTGACAATACCAATTTAGCAAGCAAATCAGCATAGAGACAAAACTTCATCCGAGACTAGCCAAAGTCTCCGGAACACTTCAAGGGTTAGATCACCCAACCAAAAGAATGATCCAACGGCCGTGCCACGCCCCTGATTTTTACACAAATAAAAATTGATATATATATTATCCCATAATTATACATGCGTGAACGTTCAGTCATCAATAACAAATACCTGTAAACTTTTTCCCTTTAAACTACACACATATTGATGCCCTGAACATACTATGTCAATATTGACCCGCCCACAGAGTCATATATTACATAAACTTACGAATTAAATTGTCAACAACAAAATAAAACGTAAATGCTCCTCAGAGTTTACTACATAGCGGAAGTCATAACAATGGCAAAGCCAACCAAAATTGCTTCCTACCTGCTCTGTTGCCAACAAGCTACCTCAGCTTCAACCACGATTACCTTGACCTGTAGGATTAACCCCTACACAGTTTGAATAGTGCACCGGGTTGTCACACAACAAATCCTGTAAGCTTTTGCAAGCTCGTATGAGTAACTCAAAACAACTCACACCAAAATCACGAGATGAACCCCACACGTTTCAATCAAGAAGCCAAATCACGCTTTGATCCTTAAAAACACGAAATAAAGGAGAACAACTCACACTTTAATTTCCTTTCAAATCTAAATAAAAGAAAGCAACTTACACCTTGGTTTCTTTTAAAACGAAACATAGAAAACAACTCACACCTTGATTCATATCAGTAAAACATAGAAAACAACTCACACCTTGAATTCTATCAATCGTACCATAAAAAACAACTCACACCTTGATTTCTATCAGTAAAATATAGAAAACAACTCACACCTTGAATTCTATCAATCGTACCAAATCGTACCATAGAAAGCAACTCACACCTTAATTTCTATCAATCGTTAATAAGGAAAACAACTTGTCCCCTTAAAAACCGTTAATAAGGAAGCAACTCACACCTTGTTCCCTAAAAACCGTAATGTCATGAGTTATCAATAACCAATTCCCGTTACCCCATGAATTACCTATATGGCAAACAGACTAGAGCTCTAACTGAAAACGTAACCACTCGTCCGGCCAAAGATGTGATTACCTGATATTCTGCCCAAGGTCATAGACCTTCGATCCTCGGGCCGCACAGTCCCTTGGAGCAAATCATTTAAGCAATCGCACAGGACTCAAAAACATTACACAAATCGCAACGCTTTTGAAAACAATCGAAATCAACATTTCCATAATCATTGTTTTCCGAAAACCATAACACAAAACAATAAAACGCATCAATTCATGCATATTGTTTTCATACACAAATCTCAACACTTTTCAAAACAAATCAAAATCAACATTTCCACAATTATTTGTTTTCCAAAAGCCACAACCCAAAACAATAAAGCGCATCATTCATGCCTATTGTTTTCATAATCCACAAACCACCAAAACATATATATTTCACATAAATATATATCTATATGTAGTCATCCGCTCAGGAATGCCTACTAATACCAACTATAGTTTGCAGTTAATAAATAACTCTCAAATCAATAAGGGTATTCCCGTTCGTGAATGAACTTCGTGAGATTACTCACCTCGAAACTCCCGCTACGTCTTCAATACAGAACAAGGCAGCCACACCACAAAACAACCGCCCAAGGATACCTCGTCAAGTACCTAATCACATACGGTTTCAACTTAGCAACAATCCACAACCGCTTTAAGTCCGAAACCCCTGTTTTGAACTAAAATTCCCAAAGTGATGCCAATCGAGGCAAAACCACATCCGAGACCACCCAATGTCTCCAGAATACTTCTACGATCGATATGCCAAAACCACAAGTTGATCAGATAGTCGGATCCTCACGGATCAAATCATCAAACGGACTGAAACCGTAAAAACCCTAACATACTTATACGATCTCCAAAAATTACAAAAAATATATCGAAATGCTCGTATCGACGAGTAGATCGAACTCAGGAATAGAAACTATCCCTGAGGTGGCCGGAAACCTCGGGAAAACACCACCACAGTGGCGGCACCGCCGCCGGACCAAAGTCAGAATTTGACAAAACTCCCAACACCAAAGTTCTTCATCTCAACTCCAATTTAAACTTTCATAACTAACACAAAGTCTAAATCATAGCCGTTTGGCCGGAATTTACCTCACAATATCTGAAATTCGATGAACCCTAGAATTTCAAAGCTTCGATTCGTCATCCACAAGTGAAATCGTCCCAAGCCGCTTTGGGAGAAGCATCAACGTCCTATGGGCTTCAAAAGCCCTCAAGAAACACTGGCTATGGTGGCCGGAATCGGAAGTTCCGATCTGGGTTCGAAGCATCACCGCCACCAAACTTCCCGGCCTTGTAGCGTCGCCTACGGTACTTCCCACGACGAATCACCACTACGGAAGTGTAGAGGGGACTGAGGAGAGCAGGATTCCCTTTGAAATCGAAGCAAAAGGTGGCCGGAGGAGGAAGAATGACGCCGGCGAAGGTGAGGGGGCGAACCGGGCTCGGGAGAGAAGAGAGAGAAAAGGTTTCCAAAACGGGAAATCTGATTTTTCTGGAAATTTTCCAGAAAAATCCCATATATACTAAAATGGAAACTATTTTCGACGGCCATAACTTCCTCATACGAACTCCGATTTCTGCGTTCCACATGTCCACAAACTTGTATTGACGCGCTCTACGACTTTCGTGAAGGAAGTTTTCTGAGAAACGCAACGAATAAAAAGTCAACCTTTGCAACCCCCCTAAAACCATATTCTTCGAATAAAAATTCGTCCGAAACACTTCCGCTCCATCCACGAGCCATGAAACCGTCCCATAACCATAAATTAGATTCCGGAAATTCCTCGGAAAATAATTATGAATTTCCGGGGCATCACAGGCCGGATCCTTACGGATCGAATACCGAGAGGATCAAAACCACTAAAAACCCTAACATGCTCAAATGATAGCTAAAAGCTACAAACCATATATCAAAATGCTCGAATTGACGAGTAGATAATAACAAAGCAAGGATCTGCTCCAACAGAGGCCGGATGCGGCGCTAAGCGCCACCACTCTGACCTCTGTTCCAAGCCAATCCAACATGTCAAAATAGAGAGTACAACTCGATGATCAACTTTAATACCTGGAGCTTGGACCAAATCGACATAGATCGGCCAGAATCACCGCCGAAAGCTCAAACCTTCAAATCGGGATTCCAATCACCACACTGTGGATCGAACTTTAAGACTGGTATGGTTGAAATCAGCAAGAGGAGAGATTCAAAACCTGGGTAATTTGGAGCCCTATTGTTGCCAGAAACGGCCATAGCCAAGTTGGGCCGCCGTCTCCAACTGTCGGGCTTTGATCCCCCATGCTCGATGCAAATTGGTGTAAGAGACACTGGTAGGGAGGATGGTGAGGTGACCACCAATCTTATCTGTGTGTGCACCGCCAGAGAACACCGAAAATGGATGGAAAGTTTGGGTCGGGTCAGACGATATCCAGCCGGATCCTAGGGGTTCTGAACAAAGAACGGAGAGACTCACTTTTCAATTTCAGAAACTTTTTGAAAATAACAATTATGAATTTTCAAAATCAGAAACTTCTATTTATAGTAACTTCCAAAAATAGCAGATTTTTCCGCTGACTATAACTTTCTCATACGATCTCCAATTTACGTCTGCTATATGTCCACGAACTTGTATCAACGTGCTCTACAACTTTTGTGAATGAAGGTTTCGGAGAAACCCAACGAATAAAAAGTTAACTCCTTGACCCCTCGAAAATAAAATGTTTTGAGTAATTATTCGTCTGAAACACTTTCGCTCCATCCCCGAACCACGTAATCGTCCTAACAATCAACTGAATAATTTCTGAAAAGTTATGAGTAATGTATCTATTAACTCTTTGGATTCTTATTGAGTCGTACCCCAATATAGGAAAGAGGAGAAAGATGGAGACCTAGCCTAGGTAGGAAAGAAGGAATGTAAACCAGCTACTATAGAAAAGAAAAAGAAGAGAATTAAGCATAACAACCCATATTGTTTTGTTGTTTTAGTTAAATGTCTATAGTTGGATCAAAGTTACTAAGATCGCTCGGTTTGCTGGCTACCTACAGTTCAGATCACACGACCCTGAACACAGTACGCTCGCGAACCAAATCGAAAAATTTAGTGATCCAATCGTTTCATGTCAATGAACCTCTGAAACTCGAATTCTACAGAGTAGAAAACTGATTGCTTCTGATCATTCTAAAAATCCAATCTCATATCTATATTGTTGCAGAGTCAAACAACAACTCCTCTTCCCATCCTATTCCAATAAAAAAAAAATTTCAATTGGTCATATTTTCTTTTTTTGTCTTTTTGGATAGTCATATGAAATGAAAAAAAGTTGTTTTACTTAGTTTTGTTTTGTTTTTAGTTTTGGCGTAATTAATCTAATTTGGTCGCTTGATTAAATTCCTTTTCTTGTTTTTATCTTCATGAAAAATTAATTAATGCATTTTCATGTTTAGAATATATTAATCAAATTAAATTGAATAAGTATACCTAGCATACCACGTACCTAGGTAATTAACATATCGCCTTCTGGTATCTAAACAGGTAACACTGAGTTGGATCAAACCCCGAATTTTATACACTGGAATTAGCACCGAAAATCCTGAGGCCAATTCATCTATTTTGAATGAGGCAGGGGAGTGAGGGGAAGGTTAGCCATGAAGGAGCCCCGGGGGGGGCGGCTTTGGGTGAGCTCTGCGAGCTAGGGTCCTTTCACAAACATTAAATAGTTTTTTCACTATACCTCCATGTTTTCCTAATTTATGTAGGGAAAATATCACAAATCTTGTCTAAACTATGGCCCACTAATAACTTTCATATCTCATTTTTCAAAAATATCAAATGAATACCTAGAATATTAAGCCTGACCCAACATACATACCTGGAATCACTTTCACCGTTAGCCCTGTTAACTTTTCAAGGGTAGAATCGTCCTTTCATTGTTCATCTTCTTCAAAGCTCTCTGCAATCTCAAATTTTTTTTCTTCTTATTCATATTCTCAGTACACACTGTTCTTCTTCTTTATTTGAATCAATCTAACTTGAATATATACACTATATGAGAAAGACGATAGTGAAGCATATGGTACAGGAGAGATCACTTTATAGGTCACTAGCTAGCTGATTGATCAGTAAGGTCCAAAGTCAAAGGAAGCCCCAATAAAATGTAGCAATTTTGAACAACAAAACATTCATTATTCCACAGTCATCTATAAACAAAATTAGAACTTAATTAGATAGCTGAGGAGCACAAAATCCAACTACTTACTCTCAAAATTAGTAGTAGGCTCAATGAAATTAGGCTTGAGGCCATCAGTAGCTACATGGCCACCAGTCTTGGTCTTCTTAGCAGACCCCAAATTCCCTCCATCACTTCCTCATCATCATCTTCCTCATCCTCCAATTCCATAACCTCATCTTCCTCCTCTCAATTAGTTCCTTTTCCACACTCTTTCCCCAATCCTCATTTCTGAAATCATCATCATCATCATCATCATCATCATCATTACTGTCTTCCTTGTCCTCCTCCACCTCAAGAGTGGGATTATTTTATCCAGGTCAATCCCACGGCCTAAACCATACGCAAAACAGCAACCCCAAGTTCATACACTCCTGGGCTCTCGTTCCTAAGGAGGTTATGAACTCTGTACCTATCAGCTCCTTCCTTCCCTACTAAATAGTCCTCCCAATCACAGGGCCCAACAAAAACCTAACTTTCATCACAATTGAATAAGTCAAGAATGTAAATACTATGTAAAACTCGATTCTGGGATCTGGGTGTGATGAAAGAAACGTAATTTAAGCCAAAAACTAGGGAGTAAATTATAAACGGACACAAATCTTGAAAACAGAGTGAGCGTGATTAGTGCATCTACCTTCCAATTGGAGAAATGGTTGGGGGTCGTGCTTTGTGCGCTTGCATTCTTCCCTCATGGCCATACGATTTCTTGGGATTGGGCTTAGATTGGAGAGGCAAAGGCGTGGTGGAGCTAGGGCTGAAACCCGGGCTGGGATTAGATTAGGGACGAGAGATGGAGAAGAAGTGGCATTTTCACTCCATAATAGAATTGATTCTCGTTTTCACTGAGGTATGAAGAAGAAGAAGAAGAAATCTGAGATTGCAGAGAGATAGGAGAGAGCTTTAGAGAAGATGAACAATGAAATGACGATTCTACCCTTGAAAAGTTAACGTGGTTAACGGCTAAAGTGATTCCAGATATGTATATTGGGTTTGGCTTAAAAGTCTAGGTACCAATTTAAATTTTTGAAAAGTGAGGTATGAAAGTTACTAGTGGATTAGACATTGTTTGTAATTTTTTCTCATTTATGTATATGTTTGAAACGTGAGGTATGAAAGTTACTAGCGGATCATAATGTTCTGTCTTTAGCAAGTGCAAAAGTAGAGTATTTTTCAAATATATATATATATATCTTATATAGTTAAGCCAATTCTTGAGGGAATGGTTAAATTTTTGAACTACCATATATGCCCTCATATAATGTACATATTAATAAATAAATTATTTCTATATGAGGATAAGATAGTCAATTGATAGTCAATTGACTATATCATATTTCAAAAGATTGCAATACCTCCCATGAAAAAAGGAGAAACTTCCTCAAAACGAGGAGAGAAACTGCTGTAACTTTTTTTAGTTTAAAAAATAAAAATAAAATCTGATTGACATGTGCGGAACACATGTTAAGGGGCTAGTATATGCCTAATAGGAGTATTGTGCTGATATTTGTTTTGAACATTCAAAACTCAAAAATACTTTCAAAAAAAAATATAAGTATAAAAACGACATATATGTAATATATATATTTAAAAAAAAAAAAAAAAGACATCTTCAATTCGTAAACATGCCTATAGAGTTTGTGGACACTTAAAATATTAAGCTTGATTTCAGTTTTCAAGCCTCTGATCTTCAAAATGGCTAAAGGGTTTCAGTTATCCTTGATTTCATATTTTTTTCCTTTAGCATGGTTGACCTTTTATAAAAGGACTTAAAATGTGTACGGTACAAATTATTGCATTGAAGGTCAATCTATAGGAAGGTTAAATACACATTTCTTAACTAGGGTTAACAAGGGAACATAAATGTACGTATTTCCGGTCAAAGAAAGAGGATGTTTATTGACATTGAAGGAAAGTATGTGCAATAACCGGAATTGATCATTTATTAGATATATTTTGTCATTGTTCAAGTAAATCCAGAATATGTGTCCGGCCCAAACTCGAGGTTACTTGCTCTAGTTGAAATAAAGTTTATATTAGAGATATTCTCGGAGAATCTTAGGAGATATTCAATCAATGTACGATTATGTTTCCATGTACAACTCTATCGCTATGCTTGTAATCCTCTATATAAAGAGGTCCCTATTATCAATGAAAGTATGACTCAATTCTCTCCCAATTCAGGTTTCCTTAAACATGTTATCAGCACGAAGCCCTAACCCTAAAACCCTAAATTCGGAGCCTTCAAATACCAAAAACCTCCGCCGCCCACCTTGAAGCTCTCACCTACCAGCAGCTTTGCCCCTAGAACCGGCCGGAATCGACCTGAACCGGCTGCCGGAAGTGACCAAACTAGCCTCCTAAGAAGAATCTGAAGATCTCCTACGTGGTTCACCATCTCCCCGTCCACCCTTCACGGCTACCTTTTGTCAGAAGCTACATCTCGTCCCCAGATTCCGGGAACCGGAAAAATCATCACCAGAACCCGCCTGAATCGACCCAAACCGCCTGCCTGAAGCACCAGCACTCTAAACCGCAGGCAAACCATTCTGTTCCGAGCCCAATCCAACCTAAGCCAAGAAGCAAAGAGAGCAGAGCCCATGTGCTAGCCCAGAGAAGAAAAAAAAAAGGAAAAAAAGAAGGAGAAGCCCAAGCCCAAGCCCAGAAGAGACTACCACGTCAGCATCCACGTAGGCATCCAATCAGCACACCACGTCATCACCACCATGTCAGCAGCAGGACCCACTGCCACGTCAGCCCACCGGTCAACGACTTTTCCGGCAACTTTTAGGCCATTTTCCGGCAACTTTCTGGTGACTTTTTCCGACCACGTTTTCAGGTCAAATTTTCTGGCAACCTATTTCAAGGTATTTTTTACTAAACGTTCCCATTTTTTTAATTCAATTTCTCTTCTTTTTCGGGGACTTGCAACATCCCTTCTTCTACCCCCCTTTCTTCATCATAGGGGAGATCTAATTAAGCCAAACTGTGGGGGTTCGTGCTCACTCCAAGTTTGGAGCTTATTGAGATCTCCAAACTTAGAGTTTGTAGAGAATTTATGATCGACCACTTAGGTCATTGTTTCGATCTAATCCAATACCTCTTGGAATTGAATTTCTTGGAAGCAATTACGCTCAGAAATTCCTAATTTCTTGAGAGCAACTACGCTCAGAAATTTTATATGTTTTCGTGGTAGCCTTTTACGCTTCGAAACTAACCGTAATTTCTTGTTCTCTTTCAGGATGAGTGACCTGAACAAATTGGACTTTGCTCCATTGGGAACAACTGGCTCTGGATATCATAGGTGGGTTCGTGATGTCCGCCAGCATCTCAAGGCTGATGGAATCCTAGATACGATTCTCGAGCCTAGCCAGGACGTGCTAACTGTCGAGCAAGCTCAAGCTTTGGAAGCCAATAGAGCAACCTTAGAGGCAAATAAGGCGAAATCCATCATCTTAATGACTCGTCATATGGATGATCCGCTCCAGTATGAGTGTATGAATGAAGAAGACCCCAGAAGGCTATGGGTCTCACTCGATGAAAGATTTGGCAAAGTCCGTGACTCCCTGCTTCCTGACCTAGAAGTGAGATGGCATAGCCTCCGCTTATGTGATTTCAAGTCAATTCTTGACTACAACTCGGAAGTGCTTCGCATTAAATCCTTAATGGAATTCTGTGGTAAAGAGATCACAAATGCGATGTTGATTGAGAAGACTCTCTCTACCTTCCCCGTCTCTACAGTGATGGTTGCTAAGAACTATCGAATCGATGTTACTGCAAGACGAATCACAAGGTTTCATGAGCTCATTGGAGCTATGAATGTCGCTGAAAAGCATCATAACATCCTTGTGAAGAACTATAATTCGAGATCCGTGGGAACAGAGCATATTCCGGAATCCAATTATACTCGCGCCCCAAAGAGAGGGCACCAAGAGCGACCCTAATCTTAGGAATACATTTGGACGTTTTGGTCCATATAATCGCTCTACTTGGGAAGGTAATCGCCAAAATAGGTGAACACGGAACCGAAGAGGTCAACGTGGAAAGAGAGAGGGAGGCAACACCTCTGGCCATGTTGGTGGTGCCACCAACACTAAGAGCCATCTAAATGATGCTTTCTAAGCGCCTCAATCAATGGAGTTTGAGCAAAGAGATGTATGTTCTCGATGTGGAGTGTCTGATCATTGGGCACACATTTGTAAAGCTCGTAAAAAAATTGTCACCGCATATTGTGAAGCAAGAGAAGCTCACTATGTGGAACAAGAAGATCAAGAAGATGATCTAGATTGAAGGGTTGAAGACTACAAATCTGGCTGGGATCAATAGATCGCCAATTCTGTTTAAGTCTTTATTTTTCCTAGAGATGTAATAGGCAATTGCCATATATTTTTGTAGTAAATGCCAATGGTTTAGTTTTTCTTCAAAGTAGGCTCACTCAAAGTAAGTGTGATGTCTAGGAAGGTTCTGAGATTAGTGGTACTTAAGCGAGCCTTGCTCCACCGACATCTCTCTACTCACCTGGTCACATTTATTTTGAAATTACCGAAAAAAGTTAGAAGACTACCATTGTTTTGCATTAGCTGTCATTTTGGATTAGATTTTCTTTGGTCAAAGAGACAATGATGTAACTCCGTTAGCTTATGAATAAAATTTCGAGTTCTTTTCATTATGACTCCATTTTGATTTTGAGCATATGACTTTTGTGACTACGATGGTTGGGCCATCAGTATTAATTCAAGGACATGGAATAGCCCAAGTTCCACTTGCCAAATGGCACCTTAATTACTGTCACAAAAACTCTCTACGCTCCTAGGGCCAATCGCACCTATGAATAGCCAACGGATTCCATGCAAAAACGCATGTAGAGAACATAAATGAGTTCCTTTGCAATACCTCTAATGATTGCGAACAAAGGCGCATCTTAGCAAAGCTCTAGTGTCTCTCTAGTGGATTCTTTATCACTATTCGAGCTATTAATCCAATAAAGTTATGAGAGAAGATCTCTTGGATTTAGACACATATTGACTTTGTCACGACAGGATAGATCATCCTAGTCATGATATGATGATCCGTCTACTAAAAACTTCACATGGACATCATTTCTTTCGAGCGAAACGAACCATGAATCAAAAGTTGATTTCTGGACTAAGTGTGACCAACGCAGCTAACTAAGGCACCGCCTCCATCCACCACCAACCTAGGACTGGCGCAGTCCCTATCCATGACGCCATGGATGGCGTCCATCATGGTGATGGCGCCCTAGGTAATGCTGCAATCACCAACTTGCTTCAAATAGCGTTTCAGACGCTCAGGCCCAACCAAAATTCTCATTGGTTGCTTCTAAAGCCTCTCGCTCGTTTTACAAAGCTCGTTCCTTAGGAAAATTAGGACTAAGACCGTCCTATGTAAAGGATATGAAAATACTCATTATGTTCTTACATAATGTTAACGTTAGTGATCCGTGGGATCTCTAGTTAGCTTTAGAGAGAGAGAGAGAGAGAGAGAGAAAGTGAGAGAGTGACACAAGATGTATAGTGGTTCGTCTCCCGCCTTAGCGGGATACTACGTCCACTTGAATGCTACACTAGTGTGTTGAGCCTTGCGGCCCAAGGGGATTACAAAAGATGTAATGGGATGTTGAGTAAGTGGGAGGGAGTCTCCTTTTATAGGGGAAGGAGGCTCCCTCATTTACATTTTCTTAGATGTGGGACTCAAAGCTACTATTCTAGTCTAGAAAAGCATATTGTGGAGGCAACTTGGCAAGGTCGGGAAGGTGGCTTCCCGGCGACGGATTTGCGACTTCCGGATACCGTAGCGTAGCTTGAACATAGGGCTACAAGATGCATGTCTCGGTTGGGCCTCACCATGACTTGTGGGTGTCCCAAAGAGGGTGTTACTTATGCTTGGTGATGTAGTAAATACTCCATATTGTTGGAGGTATGTACAAGTCCCCGAAGTCCCCAAGGAAGAGGAGCTTCTTGGTTGGGGAGTTATAATCATGAAGTCATCAAGCATAAGTAACCGGGAGGCACGGAGCCCCTACAAGTCCCCGAACTCTGTAAGCAAGAAGGGACTTGTTAACGTGCACAACAAAGACAAAAAACAGGCATATGTAGAATGCTCGTTGCATTGGGCAACAAATGTGAGTTGCATTGATATGCGTTGGCATATATGAGCGTAATAGTGCGCATATGGTCGTGTGAGCAAATGAATTGCATATGATAAATGCGTGACGCGTGCAAGGAGACGAATGAGGTCGAGTTTGACGGGGTTATGCTCGCGAGATGCAAGTTGCATGAGCGCCGCGAAGGTATGCATTTGTAACTCATGAACGATGACCGCGCGTACGGTTGTGTTTGTTTGGTTGTTTGCTCGTATTAATGGAACGCGAAAAGAATTTGATTTGTGGTAATCGGTAAACGACAAATGGTAGAAAAATTCAATGTTCCATTAACGTGTAGTGTGTCGAGTAGACATGAGTGTAAAGCTCGAGGATTGCCGGGAAGGCATGAGCGGCAAGCTCGGGGGTGCAGGGAAGGCATGAGCGGGAGTTCAAGGGTTGCCGGGAAGGCATGAGCGGAAGCTCGGGGGTGTGGGGAAGGCATGAGCGAAAGCTCGGGGGTGCCGAGAAGGCATGAGCGGAAGCTCGTAGGTTGCCGGGAAGGCATGAGCGGGAAGCTCGGGGGTGCCGCGAAGGCGTGAGCGGTAAGCTCGGGGGTGCCGGGAAGGCATGAGAGAAAGCTCGGTGGTGCCGGGAAGGCATGAGCGGAAGCTCGGGGGTGCCGGGAAGGCATGAGCGGTAAGGTCGGGGGTTGCCGGGAAGGCGTGAGCGGAAACTCAAGGGTGCCGCGAAGGCGTGAGCGGTAAGCTCGTGAGCGTAAAGCTAGTGAGCGGAAGCTCAAGGGTGCCGCGAAGGCGTGAGCGGTAAAGCTCATGAGTGGTAAGCTTGTGAGCAGAAGCTCGGCGGTGCCGGGAATGCACGAGGGTGAAAGTCAGCGGTGCCGCTGAGGCACGAGAGCGAGAGCTCGAGGATGCCGCTGAGCAGAGAGCATGACATCTCGGTGGTACCGCTGCGGCGAGAGCGTGAGAGCTCGTGGATGCCGCTGAGACTTTAACGGGTAGCTCGAAGGTGATGCCCTGAGGCATGAGCGTGACCATTGCTAATTATGCTGGGCTGTATGTACAAGTCCCCGAAGTCCCCAGTCAAGGAGGGTTTTCTCGCGGGTTGATACCAAAGCGTAGCTTTGTGCCGTATATCAAGCATAATTAGTGCGAATGCGTCGTCCATCTAGAATTGGATGGAGCGAACGCTTTTTCCCTTTCGGGTGGGCCCCTGCTAGGCCCTCCAGGGAGTCCCCCACTCCCCAGCCACGACAGACCTCCGGATGGTCGGTAAATTGTTTGTTGAGGGGGAGTTGCACGGAGCAGAGGGTGTTGGGTAGCGAGCCCAATCTTTGGTACCCAAGCGTCGGGGTTAACTGCCGGATCAATGGTTGCCGTGGGCTGTGTTAACTAGTCCCTTTGCTATTTCTCAAAGGAGAAACTTGACTGCAATGCCGCGTAGCGGTCATTGTCATTATGAGTCGCTGCCTTACCGCTTGGCGGTGACCATAGACTCGTAAAGTTTGTACTTGTATGAAACATGACAAACAAATAGAGAAAGTAATAAAATTTTGTTTGAGTGACCCATATTTATTTAATTTTGCAATTAAATAGAAGCATGGCATGTGTAGCATGTACTTGTAATGTGAATGCTAATAACATTTTTGTAGACATGCTTAAGGGTCATGGAGACATGTAGGCTTGTGCTATATTTTGTGATTATATACGCAAGCAGCCGATAGAAGTTTGTGATCATGCGTGGCTCTTTTTATGTGTAGCTAGCAACTCAACCATGAAAGGGCATGGACAGGGCCTAGACATATATGTGTAGCATGTGCACATACCAAATATTAAAGTGTTTCATGGTATTTGAGATGGATTTGCCATGGCATAGATGCATGAGATAAAGATGATTACAAGTATGGCATGGCAACAAGTAATTAAATATATATGTGGCTGCATGTACTTAAACAGATAACGTGGCTAGCGGACATGCACCAAACATGTGTAAGCTATGTACGTAGCTATGCATGTCAAGGTGAGCTGCATGCTTGCAGGGGTGGGCACGTGTGTTAGCCTGTTAGGTGCTCAAGTTATACTGTAGCAGTTTATAGATGGCCATGTGTTGCACGTGGTGACTTATGCATATAAACCAATAAGAAACCAGTCAGAGCCAAGGAAGCTTATCTGGTTGGTTGGAGCGTCGCCAAAGATTTTATTATTCTCGACTGAGAGCTGGTGAACGTCAGAGTCAAGCGTCCAGTTTCGACAAGTTTGGTTCTGATAGAGGTGAAGCTCGGCGGAGGAGAAGCTCAGCAGTAAAGCTTGGAGCCGATGCTCGGCTGAAAAGGAGCTCAGCGGAGGAAAAGCTCAGGGGTGAAGTTCTGTGCTGATGCTCGGCGGTTAAGTTCGAAGTTCGGCGGTGCACCTCCAGCGGTGGACTTTCAGCGGTGCGCTGGGCGGTGAAGTTCGAAGGTCGGTGGTGAACTTCCAGCGGTGCCTCTCGGCGGTGAAGTTCGAAGTTCGGAGGTGAACTTCCAGCAGTGCCGCTCGGCGGTGAAGTTCGAAGGTCGGCGGTGAACTTCCAGCGGTGCCGCTCGGCGGTGAAGTTCGAAGGTCGGCGGTGAACTTCCAGCGGTGCCGCTCGGCGGTGAAGTTCGAAGGTCGGCGGTGAACTTCCAGCGGTGCCGCTCGGCGGTGAAGTTTTAAGTTCGGCGGTGAACTTCCAGCAGTGCCGCTCGGCGGTGATGGGGCTGGCGAAGCGGAGCGTGGTTAGCAGATGTCTGCCAGAGGAGCTCTTGGACAGCGGAATGGATGATGGTCGGCGGAGGGACCTGCATAGATGCTGTCTCGGTGCTCAACGGAGGCTTGTCCTGCTAGAGGAGGCTCGGCGAAGGCCTAGAGCTTAGCTGAGGTGGCTGTGACTTTGAGCTTAGCGGAGGCTCGGAGTTCGGCAGAGGATAGCTAGCGGTGGCAGCTGGTTGGCGGAGTGGATCCTTGCTCGTGGTCTTGCAACCTGGCAGAGCTTGGCGGAAGATGCCGGCGGTGAACTGTCCAGCGGAGCGGAGCATGGTGCTCGGCGGAGCACTTGGCAGGTGGAGTCTTGGTCAGACCTGGACCTCTGGACAAGCTTGGCGGAGCGTTAGCCGCTAAGGCTGGGCTGTCGGTGCTGGAACTGATGCTAGACCTTTGTCGGCGACAGGCGAGTCAAGAACCGCTGGGTGACGAGCAACAAATGTTGGGTGACGAGCGAACCGCTGGGCCTGCTTGCTATATTAACCAATGTTTGGAGTCAGACCCTGCAATTTGAACACTAGTGGTAGGGGTTGCTGGAGGTGCGGAGCTTGCGCTGTGGTGGCGCTGATGCTGGCACTTGCCACTGGCGTGCTGGCAATGGGCACTGGTATGCTGGCTCTAGGCTGGGTTGGCGGAGCGGAGCCGCTGATGATTGCAGTTTGGTGCCTGGGTGTCCAGAGTAGTTAGCGCAAAATTTTTTTTTTTTTTTAGGGTCAGCGTTGACCAAACTTGACTGACCCTATGGGCGTTGACCTGCATTGAGGGACGTTGACCATTGATGATCAGTGTTGACCGAGCATTGACCTGACGCCAACGGGCCAAAGTTTGTGGTAGGTGACGAAGTTTTTGTGTTGGCTTCCCACAGACGGCGCCAATGTTAACGTTAGTGATCCTAGTTATCTTTAGAGAGAGAGAGAGAGAGAGTGAGAGAGTGACACAAGATGTATAGTGGTTTGTCTCCCGCCTTAGCGGGAAACTACGTCCACTTGAATGCTACACTAGTGTGTTGAGCCTTGCGGCCCAAGGGGATTACAAAAGATGTAATGGGATGTTGAGTAAGTGGGAGGGAATCTCCTTTTATAGGGGAAGGAGGCTCCCTCATTTACATTTTCTTAAATGTGGGACTCAAAGCTACTATTCTAGTCTAGAAAAGCATATTGTGGAGGCAACTTGGCAAGGCCGGGAAGGTGGCTTCCCGGCGACTGATTTGCGACTTCCGGATACCGTAGCGTAGCTTGAACATAGGGCTACAAGATGCATGTCTTGGTTGGGCCTCACCATGGCTTGTGGGTGTCCCAAAGAGGGTGTTATTTATGCTTGGTGATGTAGTAAATACTCCATATTGTTGGAGGTATGTACACATAAAATCCGTGGGGATTCTGTGGACTAGTTCAATCAACTTGCGGACGTTTAACTATCTCATGATGTTGGTCGACACGCAAACACGCTGGTCATGTGTTATGCCATTGTCCACTTGTAATGATGCTTATGCTACACTCCTTGAAAATATCATATGACAACGGGCTCACTCCACTGATCATCTTATTCCGTCAATTGGACTTGACGATGCTAGAGAGTTTACATCGAAGACTTTCGATGGTTATTGCATTGGGACTAATGTTGGACATTATATTCCCATAAACACACCCAATTGGCCTGGCGGAAATGACTACGATGGTAGTCCGGACATTGGTAATGTGCACTAATTTCCTTATATTCGCTTGGGGTGATGCAATATCGCATGCAGTTATGTTAATTCATCAACGACCCACACTTAATCTACCTCTGCGTTACAGCTAGTGACTGGGTACAAATATCGTACTTATGCATCTTTGAGTGTGCCACTTATATGCCAATTGCACCGCCACAGCGCTCTATGATGGGTCCTTACAAACGAATGGCCAACTACGTTGGATTTGAGATTCCAACAATCGTCCGCCACTTAATACCCTTGCTAGACGATCTCCTTACCGCTAGATTTGCGGATGCCACTTTGATGAGACAGTCTTCTCGTCGTTAGAGGGACATAAGAACACCAATGTTCAACAGGAACGATAGGAATTGTCGTAGTCTGTCCCCACTATGTCTCATCTCGATCCCTGTTAAAGTGACGAGATCACACAAATATGCTGCAAACATGCCTGCAAGGATGGATGTCCCTACGAGAGGACGTAGCGCCACCCTACATAGAGGTTGGCATGGCGCCAACGCCATAGAGAGTGGCACTTTGGAGTTACAGGCCATGGCCCCAGCTAGGATACATGAGAGGCTCGTGAGTTCGAAGGATACTTTGGCACAACCCAATCCTTTGATCGTCAAGACTCAAAATCCGTCCCATGAGTATCTTCCGGGTTATGGTTATCGTTGGGGGACGCCTCAAATTCAAAACATATTCCTGAGAATATATAGCTCTATGAAAATTACACTAGTGTACATGAGACCTGGGATAGAAACTCCATCATAATTGATGATGTAGTTGTGCATGAGTTTGTTGAGTCAAATGATATCGAACCATGCTCCGTTGATGAATGAATACTAACGTAGAGAAATTTGGCCTAGATGGAAAGATACGATCCAGATTAAGTTGGATTCTCTAACGAAGAGGAAGGTTTTAGTGCCAATGATACCAACACCCCCTAAAATAAAACCTATTGACTAATGGGTCTTTGTTAGAAAGCGTGATGAGAAAAAGAGATGACAATCTCCCCTTATAGCGCAAGGCTTCTCACAAAACTGCCCTGGAATCGACTACGATGAGACATATTCTCTCGTAATGGATGTCATTGCACTCCACTACCCTGTCAGTTTGGTAGTTTCCGAATAACTGAACATGCAGCTTACGAATGTGGTCACTACGTATCTCTATGGGGATCTAGATACGGAATATACATGAAGGAATATACATGTGGTCACTACTTGATTGGGAAGGGATATGCCCACGCGTTTCCATAACAAGTTTCGGATTCTATCGCGGTTCATGTTGGATATGATCTTCATTAGAAGCCCTTAAAGAGTTAAGGGAAACCGCTAAACACTTGAAGTCCGATTTTGAGATGAAAGATTATGGGAGAACACGATTATGTCTCGGTTTGGAACTTGAGCATCATGTCGATAGATGCTTAGGCATTTTGACAAGGTCAAACCTTCAAGCACTCCCATGATCGTCCGTAGTCTTGATCCTGAAAAGGATCCTCTTCATTGAAATAATGATAATGAAGATGTGCTAGAGGCAGGAGTGCCTTACTTGAGTACAATAGGCGCATTATTGTACTTAGCTCAATGCACAAGACCCGGCATCTCATTTGCCATGAACTTATTAGCTAAGGTATAACTTTGCGCTAATGCGACGTCATTAGATTGGTATAAAAGATATCTTTCGATACTTGAGATGTATAATTGATATGGGCTTGTTCTATCCCTATAGAGAGATGATGGATTCAGACCCATCACACACTAGGAACGCCGCCAACACTGGCCTGTGTCCACTATCCCCATCCCAAAACGACATGTGTTTTGGAAGGTTTTGCTAATGTTGGGTATTTCTCTGACCCATATAAAGGTCATTCCCAAAATGGTTAAGTGTTCACCATGGGTAAAGACCGTGATATCTTAGAGGTCTACAGAATTGGACCCTAGTAGCTATATCTTCGAATAATGTAGAGATTATTGCTCTTCACAAAGTGGTTCGTGAATGTATATGGATTGGATCCATAATTACGCATGTTCGAACAATTGTGGTTTGAAGTCTACCACAGATGAGCCTACGAACATTTAAGATAATGCTGCTTGTTTTGAATAAAAAAGCAAATGTTACATCAAAAGCGACAACACCAAACATAATCAGCAGCAACAGACTCTCCTCAAGATCAAAGAGAACTAGGTTCGATCTGAGGACAGTGTGGCAGACTTGCTCACTAAGTCATTGCCTAAATTCCACTTTCGAGAAACATGTTGGTAGCATCTTTTGCGGAAGTTATCCGAACTCCCATGACCGTTGTCATCATGGGGAGATGCAGACATCAGGGGGAGATGTCTACATGTATGGTCTCGAAACATGAAGGGTGTGTTGTGCTCTTTTTCCCCTTCGACCGAGGTTATTTTTGTCCCACAGGGTTTTTGTTACTCGGCAAGGTTTTTAATGAGGCAACGAGAGGAGCACCACGTTTGGGCGACACAAGAGGGAGTGTTCAAGTAAATCCAGAATATGTGTCTGGCCCAAACTCGAGGTTACTTGTTCTAGTTGAAATAGAGTTTATATTAGAGATATTCTTAGAGAATCTTAGGAGATATCCAATCAATGTACGATTATGTTTCCATGTACAACTCTATCTCTATGCTTGTAATCCTCTATATAAAGAGGCCTCAATTATCAATGAAAGTACGACACAATTCTCTCTCAATTCAATTTTCCTTAAACAGTCATATTATTAAGATTGAAAATCATTTAGCTAACTAGCTTTATTATTAACAATTTGACAATACGGTCATTCTGGCTCGTTTTTACTTGCAGACATAGACACTACATATCTTTAATTTCAGTTTAAATGATGAAGCAATAAATGATTAATTTGATTATAAATGTAAATGAATTGTAGATATTAGATAAGCCCCATGAAGTTTGTCCAAAAAAAAAAAAGATAAGTTCCACAGAGAATGGGGTAGCGCATGGTTTTGTTAAGGGCTAAATACTGACTACTACCTTGTAGTTTGGGTCTAAAATCAATTCAGTCCCTAAACTTCTAATTTCATCAAGAACACCCCTGCACTTTCAATTTTGATCTAATAGGTCCAATTTGTTAGTCTTCCGACAATTGAGTCATTTAACTTGTTGACGTGGCTCTTATATGGCCTATGTTTTATGATGTGGTGTTGAGGTGGCCTGCATATATAATCAATTTTGGAGTGAGTCACACTATTAGAAATCTGTCAAATAAATAGTTTTTCAACAAATAATCCAACTATAACTTGAACTCATAATAGAATATTAATGAATTGGACCTATTAGATCAAAATTGAAAGTACAGGGGTGTTTTTGATGAAATTAAAAGTCCAAAGACTGAATTGATTTTGGACCTAAACCACATGGTAGTAACCAGTATTTAGCCCTTTCGTTAATAAGGACATCCTCACTTAGGAATTCTCTCCATTAATAGATTTGTTTATATTTCTTTTCCAGGAATTTTTTACTCTTTATGAATTGTTGTGTACGTGTGTATAACTGTGTATGCATATATATAATGTGCAATCAAGTTCAGAGAGAGAAGATATATCCCTATAGATTAAGACAGGATTGGCTCTATCGTTTTTTATTTTAGTACATTGATGGCAATAGCACATCACGTATAAGTTAGGCGCGGGACGAGGCACAAGATACCAGATGGTGCCGGTTACAGACGGCCATAAACAAACAACCTCCCCAGCCGGCAATCTCGATCATAAATTGGCAGCTCACACTACCCAGATAGCATGCATATATTAATTATTTAGTTTCTTAATTAATTAATTAATCTTTTCCTCCTCTGCGTACGTGCTTCCTTTATAAGCCTCATAAGCTGGAGGACTCGGTCATCTCCTTCATCTCCTAATTTCTCTCAATCAATTCTTCATCTTGCTAGCTCTCGAAAATGGCCAAGTTATCACCTCAGAACCAGAAAACCAATGCAAGTAATAATGCAACTACTACTGCTGCTGTTAATAATGCAAATGCAGCTAATAAAACAGTAGTCACAAAGGTGAAACGAACCAGGAGAAGTGTGCCGAGGGACTCCCCACCTCAACGCAGCTCCATTTATCGAGGCGTCACCAGGTTCGTACGTACATATATGATGCATATATATTGAATTAATCAGTATTAATATTAATATTCTTATTAATTTGTTCTCTTCATGATAAGTTTCTGGGTTAGTCTTCCTTTTTCCTAGTTCGTTCCCTAGCTAAACGAGGTTTTCTCTGCGGTTACTTGTTCAGGCATCGATGGACTGGCCGATATGAGGCTCATCTGTGGGACAAGAATTGCTGGAATGAATCACAAAACAAGAAAGGCCGCCAAGGTTAGCACTCTCATCTACATAATTAACATTTATTTCTCGTGCAATAGTACTTCCTTTGAGTTAATAGTTGCATCATTAATTCAATCGATTTGTTTCTAAATGATCTTTGTTTTCTTCTTGGCTTTGTGCTGCTGCTGTTTTATATACTTGGATTGTTACACAAATGCAGTATACCTCGGTGAGTTTTATTTCCACAATATTGTCGTGTGAGAAATTTAAAGAGCAATCAAAATATAAATATATTTTTTGACTAAAGTTTTTGGTATTAATTTTTTCAGGAGCATATGATGATGAAGAAGCTGCAGCACACGCTTATGACTTAGCAGCGCTTAAGTACTGGGGTCAAGATACCATTCTTAACTTTCCGGTAATTTGTTTATAGATAATAAGTTTATTTTTGGACTGATCTTACAAATATCTAGGAAAGAAATTCTAAATTTTCTATATTTGTTATTTATGATTGTAGTTAGCTACATATCACAAAGAAATGAATGATATGGAAGGCCAATCAAGAGAGGAATATATTGGATCCTTGAGAAGGTAAGTTTCATCATTGATCTAAGAGTAATACATTAAGAAAAAACAACTCAGAATTTACTGTTATCTAATTGTGGTAATGAATTTGCAGGAAGAGCAGTGGTTTTTCTCGTGGAGTTTCCAAATACAGAGGTGTTGCTAGGTATTTTTCTTCTCGCCAAAATATTTTTTTTTTTTATCGAAAGAAAATTCTTTCATTAATTAAGTTGCGGAAAATATATTCAAAGTGACCAAAATGTGGCCTCATTAAACCTTTTACAACATATAAAATATTTCCTTTGTTTGTAGGGAATATATATATTTTGCTTCGTACACCAATCTGAGCTTTAGCTGATCATTCCGTAATATGATCCATAAAGACAAATAATTTAGATGGGTGCTTTCCTATAATACAATGAAAATTTGAGTTGTAGTCTTGTTTTATTTGATTATCGAGCAGACATCATCACAATGGAAGATGGGAAGCTCGAATTGGCCGGGTCTTTGGAAACAAATATCTCTATCTAGGGACATATGGTATGTTTCCACACAAACAAAAACCTTTAATTGAAAATTGAAAAAGAATTTACATCTAGTTCTGATGATAAATAACTACTGAATCCTGAAAATATTTTCTTTTAATTTTGGATTTACATATCTAAGGATAATCGATGAAAGTTTATTAGAATTGACGAAAATCATGAACACTACTGGACAATACATATTTTGTTTTTTTGTATCCCTACTTAAGCTAAATACTGGGGTTGACAAAATATTTCTAATCCCTTTACCATATTTTTGCCATTAGAGTGAGTTATGTAATATTGTCAAAGAAGTCAGGAAGATACTTATTGAATAATGTTTAAATGTAACCTTAATGATCTCTTTAATGTTTTGCAGCTACCCAAGAAGAGGCTGCAACTGCTTATGACATGGCAGCTATAGAGTATCGTGGTCTCAATGCAGTTACCAACTTTGATCTCAGCCGTTACATCAAATGGCTAAAACCAAATGGTCCTAACAATGACATTATTGCCCAGACAACTAACCCTAACGTTGAAGCTAAATTGGTTGGAGATGTAATCCAAAACCCTAATGATCAAGACCAAACTGGACTAGGTTTCTTCCACAACCTCGCATACAGTCCTCCTGAAGAAATCACAATGACCCAGTTGCCTCGGCCGACCACTGCTACTTCAGCCCTAGGACTCCTGCTTCAGTCATCAAAGTTCAAGGAGATGATGGAGATGACAACGGCCACCGACTCATCCATGACATCGTCATCCCTGCCGGAACTGCCTCAGTGCACTTTTCCCGATGACATACAGACTTACTTCGACTGCCAAGATTCTACGAGCTATGGAGATGGAGACGGAGACGATGCTATGTTCAGTGAGCTCAACTCATACATCCCGTCCATGTTTCAATGCGATTTCACCGTCTAGATCGATCGCTCGATCGATGAGCAAGCTATTCTTTGAGATTCTATTAAAGTAACTACGGTTCTTTTTGTTTTTGTGAATACGCATTGAAAGGTCCGTCCAAGTTCGAGGTCATATGCATGGCCAGATCAGGCAATGGCGGACAAGAGAGCAAATTCTTTTGGAGAGCGAAATTTCACCACTGATCATCATTATATGTGGGAGCGTAAGCTAATTACTTGGTTAATCTAATTTAATTTCTTCTAAAATGTAAAGAAGAATAAATTGTTTATCATTTTTTCTGTCAACAAAAAACTATTCATCCCTACGGGTATGTAGTCAAATTTCATTATTATCAATAATGTATTCATTGTTTAAGGAAACCCTAATTTGTGTTTGGTCCAAACTCTAGGTTACTTGACCTAGTAGTAATAGGGTTAAATTAGAAGGATTTAGATTTCTATTCAATGTACGATTACTTTCCTTGTATGATTGAGATTCTATACATTCACTATGCCAAAAAGGCCTTCAGACGACAGAACTGTTCTGTCGTCTGAACGAACAAAAATATGTCGTCTAGTACGGTGTCGTCTCTTGGGGGCATCAGACGACAGAAGTGTTCTGTCGTCTGATTTTTTAGACGACATAAAAAAATAAAAGTCTTGTGTTGTCTGATGAATTTTGCATTTTGGGAACATTGTGATCTGTATCTTTAAAAGCATTCAAACAACAGTTTTGTATTGTCTGATAAACAAACCAACCACAGCCTTTTTTAAATACTATTGTGTGAAGCGTATTTGCAAGACTTATTTGTGTGGTCTGAATGCCCTTAAATAAGAAATATGAAGACTCGTATGTAGTGTCTTCTCTCATACAACAACAATTAAATGTTGTGCTAATTTACTTTAAACGACAATTATCTGTGGTCGTAAAGTATTTCAGACTACAATTAAATGTCAGTCTAGGGTACATTCATACGACACTTACGTGTTGTGTGAAAGGTCTTTTATTAGGTCTTTTATATTGTCTGTGATTAATTCCAACCACACTTATTTGTTGTTATTATACGCTTTAGCCAACAATTTCGTCTAACTTATGTTGTTGTTTTGCTATTTAGACTACAATTTTCTGTCGTCCCAATGCCAAAAAGACACTAGACTTCTAATTGTTTTTTGTGTTGATTTGATTCAGCTGCAACCACACATTTTGGTGTGCTTTGTTGTAACTTGCAATTTGAGATAACACATATTAGTAGTCCCCTATTACAATTGGTATGCATGCATCTGAAAATTAAAATTGCCCATTCATAAAACCATAAAATACACATCCAAAATCATTCATTGAAATTTTCACTAATCCACCATTGTCTCATGTACACAAACCTAATCATGAGCATCAGTTCAAAGTGGCCCATATCTACTAATTTGAATCTGCAGACAAGTCCAAATACTTAATGAAGGAAGAATTTCTACTAGACACAAGTTAAATATACGAACTAGCTAGCTGTACTACTGCATTACACCTGGTGGCTTCCCCTGGGGATCACGTAATCTCCATAATTGTCCCTTGACAGCTTCCTACACAAAAGCATGCATGATTATCACCAAAATAGGGGAGAAACAAACAT
Organism: Rosa chinensis; assembly: GCF_002994745.2. Taxonomy (NCBI): domain Eukaryota; kingdom Viridiplantae; phylum Streptophyta; class Magnoliopsida; order Rosales; family Rosaceae; genus Rosa; species Rosa chinensis. The sequence continues at coordinate 25,779,322 of NC_037091.1, read as the reverse complement.
AACATGTTAATAGATCTGGGAAACCATATGATGATACGGCCAATAGATCATTGGATTGATAGTGTGAGTCTGAGTTAGAACTGAAATAATGAGAGATTTGATTCAGGATCTAAGCCAATACCACGCGGATTTGGATGCAGCCTCAATTGAGAAACAAAAGCACAAAACAATGACAGGCATGTGTGATAATGACTTGTAACTCATATACATAATCAAATGTTCAATATACTGAAAGTGAGCTAAGATGCACAGACCTAAAGAAATTCTCAAAGTTAATGTCATCGTATAAAGTATATAAATGCAAGCACATCCTACCAAAACAAAATCGTTATGATTGCTGGAAAAACTGACATTGATAAACTAGGTCAAGCTGATATATAAAAAAGTGAAGCAGTTATTAAGCTAGGAAAAAAAAAGAATCATGTTGCAAACAGAAAAATAAATATGTACTGCAATATCAGGACATACAGCTGTAAACTCGTTCCATTGACCCAAGAAGGAATGCTCCCAACTAGATTATTGTATGATAAATCTCTGCATACATGTCATGACAAATACATCAATTACATTGTTCATAGTTTCATACAATTAAATATAATAATACCATGACCATTATCAAAATTCAGGCATTGGTCAAGCCTATTGATACTCTGATATATGATTTTGCATCATATTAATTTGAATCTAAAACCCCTATTTCTCCATGTTTTCCCATGAACCCACAAGATTATGGTTCAGGATTTCCAGCAATGAGAAGCCATATCTTGAGAAAAAAATTGACTGACTGATTGAACAAGTTGTAGGACAAAGAATGGGCTCCTAAGCAACTTGATGGGACAGAAATAGTAGATTAGTAAATTACTGAATAAATAAATGCAAGCCTCCTATAGAAAAAGTAGCTACGTTGTGGGGTGACTTTAGGCAATTAGCTGCAACTCATTGCTATTTAGACAATTAGCTGCAACTCATTGCTATTTACAATTAGCTGCAACTCATTGCTATTTACAATTAGCTGTCAAATAGTCCTGTTACGATAAATTCTAGTGGTGAGAAACATCTGTTCACTAGTAATTATAGCTCACTGCATATAAATCTGTACTTCTATGGAATTATTGCTTAGTTGTAGGCATTTAGTAAAAATTATCAACTAAAGAACAGTAGCATCTAGTAGTGAGGTCACTCTAAATGATTATGAGTTAATTAGAAAAAGAAGTGGGGGCATTCAAAATCCTTCAAGTTCATGTAGAAGCTGATATTGTACAGTTCAGATAAAGCCGAAGTAAATACATTATATTTATCAACAAAGAGATGACTCAGATGAGTTCATCAAATACAGAACATACTTATCAGAAAAATCAGAAAACTCCAAGTGTAATGAATTATGATGATGTTTAAGGAAAACATGCTGAAGTACTTACACATTGAGAAGAGATGAGATTTTCGATTTAGAGAGAGTGCCATTCAACTTATTGTTTCCAAGAAACCTAATCATGAAGACAGAAATATATGCGTCAATTAGTACTTGAAGAGTACATTTAGGAGGAAAATAAAACAAGTAAGAGCGCTTGAGATATTACAGGATGGAAAGAGAACTCAAATTAAACAGTGAGTCTGGTATTTGTCCAGTTAGATTGTTGAAGATCAAGTCCCTGGTAATTAAATAATAATAGAGTTACAAGCCTGAAGGACAAACACAGTCAGCGGTAAAAATTCTGATACAGAAAATACCATTTATAGATGCATCCAGTACTAGTTAAATTCATTATAAACAATACAATTTTGGTTAACCATATAATACATTGCAAGTGATTTTAGAGAAGGGGATAGCATTGACTTTAGCATATGGTACTCCCCTTTATAGGTTGGACAATTTGGGTTTACTCAATATAATGGTCTTTAATCACCAAGAAAAACTTACAGCTGAGATAAACTTTGGTATCCTCCAATGTTGGAAAGAATTGAATCAGAAATGTTAGCAAAACATTTAGCTTACTGTTAGTGGAAAATATATTTTTCCTCCATAAACATTAAGCTTAAAAAGCCTAGCTATAAGATGAACCTATTATCATTTAACTGAACTGGAACAAATATAGATATCGAGTATTTATTTAGAGCAGCTTACAAGGAAGTAAGCTTTGACCAATTTCCTATGAAGTCAGGTATACTGCCAGAGAGTTCAATGTCTGATGCCCAACTGCAACAAACAAATGTAATCATCTAAGAGATATTACATAAAAAAAAATCAAAAAAAAATCTACTGCATATATCTTAATGCTTTTTCATTTGGCGAAAAGAAACATGTTACCAGAACTAAGGTTAAAAAAGCACATGAGAGATAAAATCATTGAAAGACTCAGCCCACCTTATCAAGATGACCTTCTCTGCGTAAAGCTAGATCACCCCCCACTGAACCAAGGTTCACAAATATCTGAGCAGTTACCAGAAGACGATTATAATCTAAAGCATTGTTCACTCTTCCAAAAAAAAAAAAATACAGAATACTAAATAAGTTCACCACACCTTTCCAATCAATGTTATGAAAAATAGGACACCATGAATTACGACCCCTGAACATTTGAATAACAGTTAGCAAGAAACTTCGCCGATAAACTCTAAAATAAATGCACTGTAAGTCCATCTCACCATATAAACACACCTTGATTTCTAGAATACCAGACCCAGCTAATGCCGGGGTGTAACAATATAGAGAGAGAGAGAGAGAGAGAGAGAGAGAGAGAGAGAGAGAGAGAGAGAGAGAGAGAGAGAAAACCAAAACTATGTTGATTTATATGTACACCATGAAACCAACCAGATATGATTTTTGTATTATATTAAACACTACATGATCTGCATAGAAACACTATATGAAACTAGCCAGATATGATTTATATGTACACCATCAATCAAACACTACATGATCCGCATAGAAACAAAACTTACATGTTAAATCCGACATAAACATGACCAAAGTCCCCCTTCCAAGAAGCCTTCCCTTCTTCCACTTTGATAGGGCACAAGCTATGCTTTCAGTGACTCCACTAGTTCTATTGTTGGGCAAGGAAGAAAGGCTGGTATTTTTGAGAATAATAACACAACAAGCAGAGCTTCTAATTAACCTACCTGCTGCTACAAACATTATAAAACATACATCAAGAGTGCCAAATGCAATACCTTTTGACTTCCTTAGCTGAAGAACCCAAGAGTTTCCTATTGGTGCCAAATGCAATACCCTTTCAGCTTCATTTTGCTCAATCCCATATCCATCTATACTCCTAATTCCATTGATTCCCTTAGCATAATCCAAGCCCATATCAAAACTACATAATCTAAACTCATCTGCAATTCAAATGCAACCAATAAATTAATAAGTATTAACATTATGAACAAACGATAGAATTCATAATGCAACATAAATCTAGCCTAATAAATGGAATTAAATGGGGGAATCTCGAAATATTGTTACAATACCTCAAATATGTATTCACGAGTAATTTCAATCGGCATCACTAGAACAATTCAACCTACAACCAAGCAAAAAAAAAAAAAATTCAAAACAGATGTTATAGCAGTGTAACATACAACTCAAAATATTGAAGCTTTATAAAGCTTGAGAGGTCAAGATAGAGGGCAATGCCTAAATAAAAAGCCCAATCTTGAAACCCAAATGCAATCATATAAACCCTAGGCAAACTGAATTGAAAACAAATCAAATTTATATCCAGAAATCAAAGGAAAACAAACCAGATCTATCAACTAATGAACCAGAAAACTAATTAAGCCAGAGAGAGATACATATGGTCCGAGCAAGTTACCTAGCCTAAAGCAGAGGCCGAGTCAACATGGGCGACGAACAAGGACAAAGCCAGAGCTAGAGAAGTGCATAGAATGAATAAGGAGTTGAAAGCAAACGAGAATGGATTCTTGGTGGTGAAGAGAAGCTTGTTGAGACATGGAGGGTAGTAAGCTCTGTGGAGAACAACAAATTTGACGTGTTGTAGTCAAATATATATGAGTGATTGTCCATACTTGCCAATAAAGCCTTCCTTTCCACCAGTTTTCCCTTTGCCACACCATCGCTACTGTCGATACCGATACCTCCTCCTTTGGGTTTTTCTTGGATTGAAGAAGAAACCCAAGATTCGGTGAAAGCTTCCATCTTTAGGAGACGAAGCTCACCGTCATTGGAGCTGGAGAGAGCGAACCAACCGTCAGGAGTGATATACTAGAGCAGGTTTTCACTGTGGTTTGGCTTATGAGAACTAACGTGGAACCGCCTACGCCTGGAGAAGGAGATAGGGGTTTGTGTCTCCCCTGTTGGGACATAATGATTTAGGGTTTAACTGTTTCACAGTCTGCAGGAGGAACCAATATCAATCTGCAAGAAGAAAAATCATGAACAAAATGTGAGAAATCAGACAAACCCCAAAGGAACACTAAACGCCCAAATTGAAACCATTGTCTTTGGAAGAGAAGCATTCCGGTTCCGGGGATTGGATCTGAACATGATTTCCGAAGAGAATTTAGTTGAGAGAGATTCTAGGGATTTTGGTTTTCGGGGAAGCAAACGAGAGGTGGAGAGAGAAAATGGGGATTTTGTGTGGCTGAAAGAGTGAGCCGAGATGGGAAGGAGTAAATGTGTAGTAATGCCAAAAAAGAATTGGGAAAAAAAAAAGTGAAACTCACCTTCTTCACACAACACAATTGTGTTGTCTGAGTATCACCCCCATTGACTAGTCAGCTAGGGTCTCGGCATTTTGAGAGGGAAAGGACTATAACTTTTTGGAGAGAATTCCAAATATTCTCTTAGGGTTAGATTTGAAATATCCCCATATTTTACAACAACATATAAGTGTTGTCTGTATCTAACCATATTTTCAAAATGAGACAATCTTTGAGATAGGAAATCATCATCTTTTACAACTACACAAATGTGTCGTCTGAATGCTCACCATTTTTTCAAATTGAACGAGTATGGTTTTAGTCTATATTCAGACAACACAAAAAAAAATTATGTCGTCTGAAAAACTCAGACGACATAAAACAAAACTTATGTCGTCTGAAGCACATTTTGGCATAGTGATTGTAATCCTCTATATAAAGAGGCCCATATTATCAATGAGAATACGCAGCAAATTCCACTTAAATTCAGTTTCTCTACAACACATTATCAGCACGAAGCCCTAACCCTGAAACCATAATATCGTAGTCTTCAAACTCTAGCAACCTCCGCAGCACACTTTGAAGTCTTCGATCTCAGGAACCTAGTTATCGGCCTCGCTTGCGCTTCCTCCACACCATCGCAGCAGCACTACTTGATAGGAGCAAAAAAGTGTGACGATATTATTAATTATGTGCCTCATTTTAGCCTTGTTTCTCCCTTAAGTTTAGTGTTTTTAGTCATTGAGTCGTTTTTAGAGTCTTGTTGAGTATTTGGAGTGAAATAAGCGGAAAAAGTAAAATTCATGAAAAATCCTAGCTGGATCAGGATTCCTAACTGTCAACTATTTTTGCGGTCTTTACATCTTAATTTCCCTTTATTTTCTCTAGAAAATTCTGATATTCTCCTGCTTGTTGTAGGAAACGTTGCCTGGTTGAACTCTTGGAAACAGTAATGATGGAGTCATAAAATAAAGCATTAAGATATTTGACCAAGCAATGAAGAAGGGAAATAAAGGAGAAAAGATGTTTTCAGTTGAGGAATAAAAGAAAAAGATGTTTCAGCTGGAAAAATAAATAAGAGAAACACGTTTCAGCTTGGAAATTAAAGGAATTGCCCCATTATGAGAGGAGTTAAGGCCATAAAGAAGACGTTTCAGTTGGGAAAGCCAACCAATGCTCCCCTATAAATAGGCAACGTCCAGAACTGAATTTGCATCACTTCCCAGCCAAGATCACTTCCCAGCCAAGATCATTCCAAGACTACCCAATTCACTCCTCAAACCTCCATACCTTACAAGACCGTGACCACCATCCATCCATCAATCTACAAAGCTCTTAGGCGCTGAGTCAAGGACGCTCCACCACCATAGCAGAGACAAGTTCATCACCTTGTTGCTAAGCCGCTGAGGAAAGCTTCAAAGTGTAACTATGACTCTACTTACAATTTTTATTTCGGTTTTGTGTGTTTCAATTTGCGCGTTGTGTAATTGGAGAGAAGGATTTTTCAGAATATTTTTATTAATATTTTTGAGATTTTCAGTTTATTATTGAGTTAATTTCGAGAATTCTTTTATGATGCATGTTACAATCTTGTGCCCTTTTATGTGTTTTGGTAATTTTCAGAGTTAAGTTCATAAGTTTGCATGCTAGAATAACGGTGAGAGTTTTTGTGTGTTTGCTTAATTTGCCAAGAGTAATTGTTATTTGTTAAGACGCTGAGTTAAACAAGTAGCAATTAGTTCTAAAAAGTGGTAAAAATCATGCTTTAATGATTAAATGATTCTGGAAATTACGTGTTAAATTCTATGTGTAATGGTTAATTTGCACGTGTGAGTTGATTCGAGGGTTAGATAATACTACTAGTTAAGAGAATTACGCTGAGTGTTTTCGAAAATTAGTCGTATTAGGCTTGGTAAGGACTTTTCCGATCCAAACCTACATTAGAACGAATCAGATAAATGGATTGATCCGCTGAGGCTTTTCATTTTGGCTCTTATCTAGGCATTAGAGATGGGCATATTTTTGTAGCATGTTGAAATGGATTTTCTGTTTTTACACTTAGTAATTTCCAAGTGGTATTGGTCTAGGTTAGGGAAGTCGATCATTGTATATAGTTTTATTTGTTTTGTTTTTATTTTAAGTAGATTAGGAACCAAAATTCAAAACCCCCCATTTTATTCTTTTATTTGTTAATTGACCTTTTTGTGTAGGTGTACCCTACAATCCCCGGACTGAACGATCCCTGCTTATCCTATACTGACAACTACATTTTGCAGGGTTAAATTGTGAGGCTATTTTAGCCGCATCAATTTTTGGCGCCGTTGCCGGGGATTGTTAAAATCTCTTGCACTTAAAGTGTCATCAATTTTGTTGTATATAGAATGCATGCTAATTTTTGTACTACACTTGTGGAATGGTGACAAATTGCAATTTTTGTTAGGCCAAGCTTTAATTGTGATTTAGTTTAAGTTTTATGAGTGTTACGAAATTAAGCATGTCTTTTATCATTGTTGTACAATTTGTAGAAGTTGTTTTTTTTAAGCATATTGTAAATTGTATGTGTTTCACTTAGATTAATATACTTAGGTTATGAATTTAGCTAAATACTTAATTGTTGTAAGTGTGTAAAATCGTATGAGTAGACAAGGGCCCTTTTGTTAATATTGGCCTAAACCCTTCATTAGTACCTTACTCAGGTCTCTTGAGGTTGAGGGCGGCCTTTATTAGCACTTGGAGAACGGTCTAACACATTAGTTAATTACCCAGCTGAGTAAGGGGCGCATACGGATGGTGTCTTAGGTTGAGACCCTGGGTGATGGGTTTAATTGGATCTCAGAGATACTATAGAATGAGCGTAAACCACTATGTGGGAGTAGCCGATAGGGGCCTAAACCTCAATGAGGGAGTAGCCTCCGTAGTATCACTAAAATGAGTCCTCCCTCTCACTTACCTCTTAATCTGGCCATTCGGCCTTCTGAAACAAAGGAAAGAGACTTATGTCTAGGCGACTATCCCTATATCGTATCTCACCAATAGTAGTGGTTTATATTGGGTTCGACTTACAACTTGGAATCAATTGAGATATTAGCTATGTTTATAATAAAATAAAAATAAATGTTGTGTGACACGCTTAAGGTATATTGGATCCTCTGTTCCAGTACCTAAGTATGTAAAGTAACTTAGAAAGTAGGAAAGACATAATGTTTGTATTCCTAACCTTGTATATGTTACTAACACTTGATCTGGTGAGTCCTTTGTGGAGCACACATTGGAAGAGATACCCCTCCAGGAGGCACCCAAGGAATGAGCACGTGTGAACAAGGAGAAAAGTCCAGGCTGAAGGACTATAAATATTAAGCGCTGCATGGGAGGCAACCCATTTCAATCAAAGCTGTGGAGGAGCCATCAACGAGAGTTTGACATTTCTATCCCTTCACTTGCTTAGGTTGAATTGTACTTGGGTCTTTGTTTGTTTGTTTGTGTATTTTACCCTTCCCTTATTTTCGTAGCCCCCCATATTTAGGGTCTATATACCATACTTTTTGCCTACATTAAGACAATGTAGATTCTAAGTGTGGGGTGGGTTTACACCTTTATTTCAGTTAAAAAAAAAGAAAAAAAAAAGAAGAAGTTGGTTTTATAGAGTCTTTTTGTGTGTTTGAGTCTTAGGATGCCTCTAATGTCTAGGATGAACATGTCTCTGAATTCATGGCTGAAGGTTTTGACAATCAAAATAGGACTTAATTGAATTCTGTGGTTAATCGACGTTGTGATCCTTGTATGAAGATTTGAGATAGGATTGTAACTTGGTTCATTAAGCATGCTAGGATTAAGTCTGATTCATTTGACCCTAAGTGAGCTGTTGAGCTAAAATACTTTCTTTTTGAGTGCTTAATTGATAATTCTAGAATTTCATGGCTGTATTTGCAAAACCTCATCATTCTTTGGAAATCCAATGATCATGTGCCATAGATTTTAATGGACTAGAGAGTACTAGAACTCGGCTGTTGTGACTGTCAAAACTTGTATGCCATAATATGCACTGATCCTGGATAGGATAGAAGGCATTAGGGTAACCACCATAGCCAAACAAGCATGTGTCCCCAACTGTGCCCGTCGTGGGACTCCTTAGAATGAACCCCTTTGAGCCTACGTTGAAAACCTTTGTTTCATCACCCTCACTACCCTACCATGAGCTTAGTACAGGATATCTCTACCCTTGTCTTAGGGACTTAGTAGAGCATGACATAGTATGTAGGGGTGACGATGAAAGACAAGTGTGGGGTGGGGAAAATCCAAGAAAAAAAGAAGAGAAAGAGAAAGAAAAAAAAAATTTCCGTAAAAAAAAAAAAAAAAAAAAAAGAAAGAAAATGAAAATGAAAAAAAAAAGAAAGAAAAATGGCAAAAGAAAACTCTTGGGAAATTGTTGAAGTGTGGTTTTGGACTTTCAAATTTGTAGAAGGCTCAAAGTTGAAAATTATGCCTTTGTCCATTCCCATGTTGGTTAGAGTGAAGGTTTGGCCCAAAACAATGATATTTGGTCTACAAAAATGATGACATAAGGTGGTCCTTATGTGCTCTGCTAGGTCCTTAGGATTTTTGTATCCTTAATCTTCATTTCGAGAACCCTAGCTTAGCCCCATTACAACCTGTTTTAAGTGCTAACTTGATCCTTGAGATGGGCAGTCTTTGGTTAGTGGAGTCAGGTACGCAGTCGAGCTTATGGTTTAGGTCCATTTGTGCACTTAGTCATTTCATGAGGTCTTTAATAAATCTTCACAAAATGCTTTTATTGATGAAATATGCAAGCTGTTTGTTGCCTTACAATTTATTCTCTTGCATATACTTGAGAGTGAAGCTTTTAAGCATAGCCATTTCTGAGAGAAAAATCGAGAGTATGCCTTGTGAGTTTGGATTGGACTTGTTCGAAACATGCTATCATTCACTGTATAACTTAAGTTCTCCATATCTTGCTTAGTCATATGAATGTCACATGTTTATTAACCATGGAATTATCTATGCGATTTTGATTAAGTGTTTAACGTGAAAGCCATGAGTTTGGAATCTCTGAGACAACAGTTAGGGGAAATAGAGTCATTTACTTGTTTTTTTTTGTTGAGTCGTTTTGTTTTGTATTTTTGTTTTGCTAAGGGACTAGCAAAAGCTAAGTGTGGGGTAGTTGATAGGAGCAAAAAAGTGTGACGATATTATTAATTATGTGCCTCATTTTAGCCTTGTTTCTCCCTTAAGTTTAGTGTTTTTAGTCATTGAGTCGTTTTTAGAGTCTTGTTGAGTATTTGGAGTGAAATAAGCGGAAAAAGTAAAATTCATGAAAAATCCTAGCTGGATCAGGATTCCTAACTGTCAACTATTTTTGCGGTCTTTACATCTTAATTTCCCTTTATTTTCTCTAGAAAATTCTGATATTCTCCTGCTTGTTGTAGGAAACGTTGCCTGGTTGAACTCTTGGAAACAGTAATGATGGAGTCATAAAATAAAGCATTAAGATATTTGACCAAGCAATGAAGAAGGGAAATAAAGGAGAAAAGATGTTTTCAGTTGAGGAATAAAAGAAAAAGATGTTTCAGCTGGAAAAATAAATAAGAGAAACACGTTTCAGCTTGGAAATTAAAGGAATTGCCCCATTATGAGAGGAGTTAAGGCCATAAAGAAGACGTTTCAGTTGGGAAAGCCAACCAATGCTCCCCTATAAATAGGCAACGTCCAGAACTGAATTTGCATCACTTCCCAGCCAAGATCACTTCCCAGCCAAGATCATTCCAAGACTACCCAATTCACTCCTCAAACCTCCATACCTTACAAGACCGTGACCACCATCCATCCATCAATCTACAAAGCTCTTAGGCGCTGAGTCAAGGACGCTCCACCACCATAGCAGAGACAAGTTCATCACCTTGTTGCTAAGCCGCTGAGGAAAGCTTCAAAGTGTAACTATGACTCTACTTACAATTTTTATTTCGGTTTTGTGTGTTTCAATTTGCGCGTTGTGTAATTGGAGAGAAGGATTTTTCAGAATATTTTTATTAATATTTTTGAGATTTTCAGTTTATTATTGAGTTAATTTCGAGAATTCTTTTATGATGCATGTTACAATCTTGTGCCCTTTTATGTGTTTTGGTAATTTTCAGAGTTAAGTTCATAAGTTTGCATGCTAGAATAACGGTGAGAGTTTTTGTGTGTTTGCTTAATTTGCCAAGAGTAATTGTTATTTGTTAAGACGCTGAGTTAAACAAGTAGCAATTAGTTCTAAAAAGTGGTAAAAATCATGCTTTAATGATTAAATGATTCTGGAAATTACGTGTTAAATTCTATGTGTAATGGTTAATTTGCACGTGTGAGTTGATTCGAGGGTTAGATAATACTACTAGTTAAGAGAATTACGCTGAGTGTTTTCGAAAATTAGTCGTATTAGGCTTGGTAAGGACTTTTCCGATCCAAACCTACATTAGAACGAATCAGATAAATGGATTGATCCGCTGAGGCTTTTCATTTTGGCTCTTATCTAGGCATTAGAGATGGGCATATTTTTGTAGCATGTTGAAATGGATTTTCTGTTTTTACACTTAGTAATTTCCAAGTGGTATTGGTCTAGGTTAGGGAAGTCGATCATTGTATATAGTTTTATTTGTTTTGTTTTTATTTTAAGTAGATTAGGAACCAAAATTCAAAACCCCCCATTTTATTCTTTTATTTGTTAATTGACCTTTTTGTGTAGGTGTACCCTACAATCCCCGGACTGAACGATCCCTGCTTATCCTATACTGACAACTACATTTTGCAGGGTTAAATTGTGAGGCTATTTTAGCCGCATCACTACTGTCCAAAAAAAAAAGAAAAAAAAAAGAAGAAGAAGGAAAAAAAAGAGAGAGAGAGAAGGAGCAGGCCCAGAAGAAGAAAAGAAAGAGAAGAAAGAAGAAAAAAAAGAAAGAAAGAGAAGGAGCGGGCCCGAAAGAAGAAAAGAAAGAGAAGAAAGAAGAAGGAAAGGAAGAAAAAGAAACGGAAGAAGAAAAGAAAATAATGGGCCCGCGGCCCACTTGCCACTTGCCACTAGAAGACCAGAAAGAAAGGTGCAAGCCCAGTCAGCGGCCATGTCATCCAATCACCTGTCACGTCAGCATCAGAGAGCCACGTCAGCACCTCCGGTCAACGACCAGTCAACCTTTTTCCGGCTACTTTCAGGCGACTTTTCCAGCCATTTTCCGACCACTTTTCCGGTCAAATTTTCCAACGACCTATTTCGAGGTATTTTTTACTAAACGTTCCACTTTTTTTAGAGTTTTTAAATTCAATTTCTCTTCTTTTTCGGGGACTTGCAACCTCCCTTCTTCTACTCCCCTTTCTTTATCATAGGGTAGACCAAATTAAGCCGAACTGTGGGGGTTCGTGCTCACTCCAAGCTTGGAGCTTGTAGAGTTCTCCAACCTTAGAGTTTGTTGAGATAAAACGATCGACCGCAAACATCATTGTTTCGATCTAATCCAACCCCTCTTGGAATCGAATTTCTTGGAAGCGACTACGCTAAGAAATTCCTAATTTATTGAAAGCGACTATGCTCAGAAATTTTATTTGTTTTCGTGGTAACCTTTTTCGCTCCGAAACTAACCCTAATTTCTTATTCTCTTTCAGGATGAGTAACCTGAACAAATTGGACTTTGCTCCATTGGGAACAACTAGCTTTGAATATCACAAGTGGGTTCGTGATATCCGCCAGCATCTCAAGGCTGATGGAATCTTGGATACGATTCTCGAGCCTAGCCAGGACGTGCTAACTATTGAGCAAGCTCAAGCTTTGGAAGCAAATAGAGCAGCCTTAGAGGCAAATAAGGCAAAAGCCATCATTCTAATGACTCGTCATATGGATGATTCGCTCCAGTACGAGTGTATGAATGAAGAAGACCCCAGAAGGCTGTGGGTCTCACTCGAAGATAGATTTGGCAAAGTCCGTGACTCCCTGCTTCCTGACCTAGAAGTGAGATGGCATAGCCTCCGCTTTTGTGATTTCAAGTCAGTTCTTAACTATAACTCGGAAGCACTTCGCATTAAATCCTTAATAGAATTCTGTGGTAAAGAGATCACAAATGCGATGTTGATTGAGAAGACTCTCTCTACTTTGCTAAGAACTATCGAATTGATGTTACTGCAAGACGAATCACAAGGTTTCATGAGCTCATTGGAGCTATGAATGTCGCTGAAAAGCATGACAACATCCTTGTGAAGAACTATAATTCGAGGTCCTTAGGAATATGGCATATTCCGGAATCCAATTATAGTCGCGCCCCTAAGAGAATGCGCCAAGAGCGAAACCCTAATCTTAGGGATACTTCTGGACGTTCTGGTCCATATAATCGCTCTACTTGGGAAGGTAACCGCCAAAATAGGCAAACACGGAACCGAAGAGGTCAACGTGGAAAGAGAGAGGGAGGCAACGCCTCTAGCCATGTTGGTGGCGCCACCAACACTAAGAGCCATCTAAATGACGCTTTCAAAGTGCCTCAATCAATGGAGTTTGAGCAAAGAGATGTATGTTCTCGATGTGGAGTGTCTGATCATTGGGCACACATTTGTAGAGCTCGTGAAGAAATTGTCACCGCCTACAAAGCATATTGTGAAGCAAGAGAAGCTCACTATATGGAACAAGAAGATCATGAAGATGATCTAGAGTGAAGGGTTGAAGACTACAAATCTGGCTGGGATCAATAGATCGCCAATTCTGTTTAAGTCTTTATTTTTCCAAGAGATGTAATAGGCAATTGCCATATATTTTTGTAGTAAATGCCAATGGTTTAGCTTTTCTTCAAAGTAGGCTCACTCAAAGTAAGTGTGATGTCTAGGAAGATTATGAGATTAGTGGTACTTAAGCGAGCCTTGCTCCACCGACATCTCTCTACCCACCTGGTCACATTTATTTTGGAATTACCGAAAGAAATTAGACGACTACCATTGTTTTGCATTAGCTATCATTTTGGATTAGATTTTGTTTAGTCAAAGAGACAAAGATGTAACTCCATTGGCTTATGAATAAAATTTCGAGTTCTTTATGACTCCATTTTGATTCTAAGCATATGAATTTTGTGACTACGATGGCTAGGCCATCAGTATTAATTCAAGGACATGGAATAGCCCAAGTTCCACTTGCCAAATGGCACCTTAATTACTGTCACAGATACTCTCTACGCTTCTGGGGCGAATCACACCTATGAATAGCCAACGGATTCCATGCGAAAATGCATGTAGAGAACGAAAATGAGTTCCTTTGCAATACCTCTAATGATTGCGAACAAAGGCGCATCTTAGAGAAGTTTATGTGTCTCTCTAGTGGATTCTATGTCACTATTCGAGCTATTAATCAAATAAAGTTATGAGAGAAGATCTCTTGGATTTAGACACATATTGGCTTTGTCATAACAGGATAGATCATCCTAGTCATGATATGATGATCCGTCTACAAAAGACTTCACATGGACATCCTTTCTCTCGAGCGAAATGAAGCATGAATCAAAGGTTGATTCCCGGACTAAGTGTGACCGATGCTGCTGCCTAGGGCACTGCCTCCGTCCACCACCAGCCTAGGGCTGGCGCAGTCCCTATCCATGACGCCATGGATGGCATCCGTCATGGTGATGGCGCCCTAGGTGATGCTGCAATCACCAACTTGCTTCAAATAGCGTTTCAGATGCTCAGGCCTAACCAAAATTCTCATTGGTTGCTTCTAAAGGCTCTCGCTCGTTTTACAAAGCACGTTCCTTAGGGAAATTAGGATTGAGACCATCCTATGCAAAGGATATGAAAATACTCATTATATTCTTACATAGAATTCGTAGAGATTCTGTGGACTAGTTCAACCAACTTGCGGACGTTTAAATATCTCATGATATTGGTTAACACGCAAACATGTTAGTCACGTGTTGTGCCATTGTCCACTTGTAATGCTACTTATGCTACACTCCTAGCAAATATCATATGACAACGGGCTCACTCCCCAGATCATCTTATTCCGTCAATTGGACTTGACAATGCTAGAGAGTTTACATCGAAGACTTTCGATGGATATTGCAATGGGATTGATGTTGGATATCATATTCTCATAGACACACCCAAATGATCTTGCGAAAACGACTACGATGGTAGTCAGGACATTGGTAATGCGCACCAATCTCCTTATATCCACTTGGGGTAATGCAATATCGCATGCAACTATGCTAATTCTTCTACGACCCACCACTACTCAATCTACCTCTGCGTTACAGCTAGTGACTAGGTACAAGTATCGTACTTACGCATCTTTGAGTGTGCCACTTATGTGCCAATTGCGCCACCACAGCGCTCTATGCTGGGTCCTTACAAACGAATGGCCAACTACGTTGGATTTGAGATTCCAACAATCGTCCGCCACTTAATGCCCTTGCTAGGCGATCTCCTTACCGCTAGATTTGCGGATGTCACTTTGATGAGACAGTCTTCCAGTCGTTAGGGGGAGATAAGAACATGAATGTTCAACAGGAACGACAGGAATTGTCGTAGTCTGTCCCCACTATGTCTCATCTCGATCCCGGTTAAAGTGATGAGATCACACAAATATGCTGCAAACATGCCTGCAAGGAAGTACGTCCCTACAAGAGGACGTAGCGCCACCCTACATGGAGGTAGGCATGGCGCCAAGGCCAAAGAGAGTGACACTCTGGCGTTATAGGCCATGGGCCCAGCTAGGATGCATGGGAGGCTCGTGGGTTTGAAGGATACATTGGCACAAACCAATCCTGGAATCATCGACACTCAAAATCCGTCTCATGAGAATCTTCCGGGTTATGGTTATCGTTGGGGGACGCCTCAACGTCAAAACCTATTCCTGAGAATATAGAGCTCTATGAAAATTACACTAGTGTACTTGAGACGTGGGATAGAAACTACATCATAATTGATGATGTAGTTGCGCATTTTGTTGCTCATGAGTTTGTTGAGTCAGATGATATTGAACCACGCTCCGTTGATGAATGAATGCCAACGTAGAGAAATTTGGCCTAAATGGAAAGATGCGATCCAGGTTAACAAGGATTCTCTAACGAAGAGGAAGGTTTTCGATCTAGTGATGCCAACACCTCCTAACATAAAACCTGTTGACTAATGGGTCTTCGTTAGAAAGCGTAGTGAGAAAAAGATATGGTAATCTCGCCTTATGGCACAAGGCTTCTCATAAAATGCCCTGAAATCGACTACGATGAGACATATTCTCTCGTAATGGATGTCATTACACTCCACTACCCTGTCAGTTTGGTAGTTTCCGAATAACTGAACATGCAGCTTACAAATGTAGTCCACTAAATATCTCTATAGGGATCTAGATACGGAATATACATGAAAGTTCATGGTGAACTTCATTTACCCAAGTCAAATGGCTCTAGACCATGGAGCGCGTTTACAAAGAGGTTGAAACGCTCACTAAAGTGACTACTTGATTGGGAAGGGATATGCCCACGCGTTTCCATAACAAGTTTCGGATTCCATCGCGGTTCACTTGAAATCCGATTTTGAGATGAAGGATTATGAGACAACACGATTATGTCTCAGTTTGGAACTTGAGCATCGTGTCGATAGATGCTTAGGCATTTTGACAAGGTCAAACCTTCAAGCACCCCCATGATCGTCCGTAGTCTTGATCCTGAAAAGGACCCTCTTCGTCTGAAGAATGATGACGAAGATGTGCTAGAGGCAGAAGTGCCTTACTTGAGCACAATAGGCACATCATTGTACTTAGCTCAATGCACAAGACCGGACATCTCATTTGCAGTGAACTTGTTAGCTAAAGTATAGCTCTGCGCCAACGCGACACCATTTTTGATTGGTGTAAAAGACATCTTTCAGTACTTGAGATGTACGATTGATATGGGCTTGTTCTATCCCTACAGAGAGATGATGGATTCAGACCTATCACACACCAGAAACGCCGCCAACATTGGCCTGCTTTCTCTATCCCCATCCCAAAACGATATAAGTGTTTTGGAAGGTTTTACTGATGCTCGGTACCTCTCTGACCCGCACAAAGGTCGCTCCCAAACTGGTTAAGTGTTCACCATGGGAAAAGATCTTGATATCTTGGAGGTCTACATAACAAACCGTAGTTGCTATATCTTCGAACCATGCAGAAATTATTGCTCTTCACGAAGTGGTTCGTGAATGTTTATGGATTGGATCCATCATCAAGCATGTTCGAACAATTGTGGTTTGAAGTCTACCATAAGATGAGCCTACGAGCATTTAGGATAATGCTGTTCGTTTTAAACAAATGAAGCAAGGCTACATCAAAAGCGACAACACCAAGCATAATCAGCAACAACAGACTCTCCTTAAATACCAAAGTGAACTAGGTTCGATCTGAGGATAATGCGGCAGACTTGTTTACTAAGTCATTGCCCAAATCCACGTTCGAGAAACATGTGGCACGAATTGGCTTGCGGAAATTATCTGAACTCCCATGATCGTAGTCATTAGGGGGAGACGCGGACATCAGGGGGAGATGTCTACATGTTCACCTTGAAACGTGAAGGGTGTGTTGTGCTCTTTTTCCCTTTCGACCGAGGTTATTTTTGTCCCACTGAGTTTTTGTTACTCGGCATGGTTTTTAACGAGGCAACGAGAGAAGCACCACTTTTGGGCAACACAAGGGCGAGTGTTCAAGTAAACCCTAATTTGCGTTTGGCCCAAACTCTAGGTTACTTGACCTAGTGGTAATAGGGTTAAATTAGAAGGATCTAGATTTCTATTCAATGTACGATTACTTTCCTTGTATGATTGAGATTCTATACATTGTAATCCTCTATATAAAGAGGCCCCTATTATCAATGAGAATACGCAGAAAATTCCTCTCAAATTCAGTTTCTCTACAACATTCATCTTTTTTTAGTTCAATTATTTTCAGTACTACTTATGAACTAGATTTTTAAGAGTTCTTGCATTTTTTGTTTTGTTTAAATGTTGTTTAAATGAGGACCTCCCTAATCAACCGTTGTGAGACTTACTTTTCGATTATATTACGGCAAATTAACCGTTAGATAATTACGTATGCATGAGTAGATTATTTTTAAAAATTTTCTTCCAAATTCCTAATCGTTAATGTACTGAATTAGATCAAATCAATGGACGAACCAAATTTGTCAAACTTGAACCTTTTATGTTCATAAATGATAAATCACAATTATGAATGTTTTAATAATTTTCAATTATGTTGAAAATTTGCGTTTGTATTCTTAATTTCCTGGCAGGGGTATTGGTAGGAATTGATTGAAACTCTAGCCTGGGCTCATGAACGCACACCTTTAGCTAATTTGATTCAATGGAGAGATAAATCGGTCGCACTTTCTATTGTACAAGCGAGACTAGTTGGATCAGCCCACTTTTCTGTCGGTTATATATTAACTTATGCAGCTTTCTTGATTGCCTCTACATCGGGGAAGTTTGGTTAATTTTTTATTTTAGGGGGTGTATCAGCGAGAATATCATTTCTTTCAAAGGAGAAGGGATCTACCTTCTTATATTTCTACATCTAGGATCTGACTTGCATCATTGATACTAATAGGAATTGAACCATTATGGCAAGAAAAGTTTGATTTAGAGAGAGAAGAGACAAAAATTGAAAAAAAAAAAAAAGAAATTATCATTTGATTCGTTGATCCTTAAAACAAAAAAAGAAAAAAAAAAAAGGAAGAAGCAAAGTTTCCGTCGTTGAGCGAGAAATGAGAAATTCATGGAAAGCTACAATCTCCACCACGTAATAGTGCACCTACACACCTTCATCGACATTGTTTTTCGACCGGAAGACTTGTTTGGCTCCAGTTTTGTTGAGCTGGTCAACTTTCTCTTTTCTTGCGCGGGCGTGCCAGCACAGTTCGGGTGCGGTCGTCGGGGGTGTCCCAACCTGACTTCTTTCAAGCGATTGTAGACGAGGAGAGCACCAACCTCGTCGTGGGGGTCTTCTGTGCCTCGTGGCGAGGACTTTTTCTTGTATCACCAAGTCGATACTCAACGTTGTAGGTCGAGCAGAGCGAAATCACCGGGAAGTAGAGAGAACTTTGCCAAAGCGTGACTTTAGCTTAGCTGGTTTGCGAGGGTGTTACCCTTGCTTGGCTGGTTCCGTAACCGTTGTGGCCGCGGTACTACAGTCGGCTCCCGAGGAGACTAGGACCGAAGCACTTTGACAGAGGGTTTGGTGGCACTGACAGTCGGCTCTTGAGAAGACTAGGACTGGAGTGTGATCAATGGTTAGAGAAGGAGAGGGGTTGCTCTAGAGAGGCTTGGATAATCTTAGAGATTGTTGTTGAATTGTGTTGTCTATTGTTACTTGTTGTAGCCTCTATATATAGGCTACCAAGCCATAGTGGTTGGCCTTAAACAAATCATGATGGGTTAGGTTTGAGCACTTAAAACACTAATGGAATGTAAGGTTTAAGCACTTAAAACACTAATGGAATGTTAGGTTTAAGCACTTACTGCTCCAATTTTACTGCAGCTATATCTCCACCAAGAACTCAAAATAGGCCTTCGACTTCTTCATATCAAATTATTCAAAATGAGTGTAGATCATTGTGGAAAATTTTCAGAGCTTTCTTCCATGTGGTTGGGCCGGAAATGCTGCTGGACTCCTCACAGGTCCAGTTTTCTAGTTTTGCTTCTGCAGAAAATTGGACTGTTTGTTTGAAGGCTTTCCACTCAAAACTAGCTCTGACACTCTGCATAAGAAATGATCCTTGGGATGTCTGAAATGAATCTGGAGATTTTTAGCTCATTTAGATTTCGTTTGGTTAGTCTGCCGCCCTTCCTTCTTTGGTTAGCTCGGTTTCTCCTAGCCGAAGTAGGAAAATGTGCTAAAGTGGACTTTTCATTTCCATACTTCCATCATTTCATTTCCTTTAAGCTCGCATAATCTTCCATAATTCTGCAAGTAGGCTTTATTTAGCCTCTAAATAATATATTTCGAACTTGTCGACAATATATATAGCTTGAGCCACTGATATTGGCTCAATTTCTCCAAGACACGCCTTGTCAGGCCAAAATGCTCATTTTGGGTCCAAACATTGCCCCCCAGACCTCGAAGTTAAAGGTCTCCGTCTTGACTGAAGAGGTTTTGAATCAGCACTGCTCTTATAATGTTGTTGCTCCAAAAGCCACTTTTGTTGGCTTGATTGAAATTACTTGACTAATTCCATATTAGGCATATTAAATGCCTCTTGTATATGTGCCCAGGCCAAAACCAATGCCCTCTAAGTATATCAGAATGTTCAAGCCACTGTTTAGGCAAGAACACAATTTTTGCATCCTCCGCGACGCACAAATTTGAAACTCTTTTTGTATTTTTTTTGTTGTTGTTGTTGTTTTTTTTTTTGACAAATTAATGACGAAAATAAAAGTAAAAACTGAAAATTGACAGGAAATTAAAAACAAAGAAAGGAGCTAGCAGCGACACGTTTGGCTAACCTCTAGGCCAGCTATGCTTCACTCCAAACTCCAATGTGTCAAAATTTATAGCATGAAAACCCCTCTTGTGAGAGCTTGTAGGAAAAAAACAAAGATACTTTGCGTCGAAGAATTGGAAGCAATTTGGCTCGTAGGAGGAGTAGTCTTGCCCCCAGGTATCTTTGTTGGTTGGCGAATGATGATCTTCAATTGCAACTTTGGCGATGAAGATGTCCCAAGATCGGCTTTGTCGCCAACGACCATGTCATAGACCATGGTCTTTGTAGAATTAGCCACAGATTGGCTATTATAGATGACCACTTGTTGGTTTGAATCCTCCATATCAAGAGCCTCAAAGCACTTGGACTCTTGCATATGATTTTTGGAACCAATAATTAAATTGTAATTATCATCATATTCATCATAGATTGGCTCCGCATCGAGATCATATTTAGAATCACCAAAATTTGATGAATTGATCTCCTCTTCAAAGATAGGCATATCAAATATTTGTTTGCCTCTATTTTCCTTCCAGGCATCATATTGAGACGCCTCTATGGACTGTTTAGTATCATAAACAAATTGGCCACTAGAATAATTGTTCTGGCCATTCTTGCAAGGTGGGTTGCAGATGTATCCTCCACATATATCAAAGCCACCACTTGGCCTTGAAACATAGATGAAGAACTCCAAGTTGAATTTATTAATAAAGCCACAGATTGGCTTTCCAAGGCCACAACTTAATTCATAATTAATTTGGCTATGATTTTGACCACCTTCACCATTGTTTGGAAAAACCTTTTGATAAGGGTTTGCGCTTGACTTGCCAATGGTTGCGATCACGAAGAAACGCTATGGTGCAAGTCTCACTAGGCGTGCCAAAATGTTTGGCTCCACTTTTGTTGAGCTGGTCAATAGTCTCTTTTCTTGCGCGGGCGTGCCAGCACCGTTCAGGTGCGGTCGTCGGGGATGTCCCTTGACTTGATTTCTTTCAAGCGATTGTAGACAAGAAGAGCACCAACCTCGTCGTGGGGGTCTTCTGTGCCTCGTGGCAAGGACTTTTTCTTGTATCACCAAGTCGATACTCAATGTTGTAGGTCGAGCAGAGCGAAATCACCGGGAATTAGAGAGAACTTTGCCAAAGCGTGACTTTAGCTTAGCTGGTTTGTGAGGGTGTTACCCTTGCTTGGCTGGTTCCGTAACCGTTGTGGTCGCGGTACTACAGTCGACTCTCGAGGAGACTAGGACCGAAGCACTTTGACAGAGGGTTTGGTGGCACTGACAGTCGGCGCTTGAGAAGACTAGGACTGGAGTGTGATCACCGGTAAGAGAAGGAGAGGGGTTGCTCTAGAGAGGCTTGGATAATCTTAGAGATTGTTGTTGAATTGTGTTGTCTATTGTTACTTGTTGTAGCCTCTATATATAGGCTACCAAGCCATAGTGGTTGGCCTTAAACAAATCATGATGGGTTAGGTTTAAGCACTTAAAACACTAATGGAATGTTAGGTTTAAGCACTTAAACACTAATGGAATGTTAGGTTTAAGCACTTACTGCTCCAATTTTTCTGCAGCTATATCTCCACCAAGAACTCAAAATGGGCCCTTGACTTCTTCATATCAAATTATAAAAAATGAGTGTAGAACATTGTGGAAAATTTTCAGAGCTTTCTTCCATGTGGTTGGGCCGGAAATGCTGCTGGACTCCTTACAGGTCCAGTTTTCCAGTTTTGCTTCTGCAGAAAATTGGACTGTTTGTTTGAAGACTTTTCACTCAAAACTAGCTCTGGCACTCTTCATAAGAAATGATCCTTGGGATGTCTAGAATTAATCTGGAGAGTTTTAGCTCATTTGAATTTCATTTGGTTAGTCTGCCGCCCTTCCTTCTTTGTTTAGCTCGGTTTCTCCTAGCTGAAGTAGGAAAATGTGCTAAAGTTGACTTTTCATTTCCATGCTTCCATCATTTCATTTTCTTACAGCTCGCATAATCTTCCATAATTCTACAAGTAGGCTTTATTTAGCCTCTAAATAATATATTGCGAACTTGTCGACAATATATACAACTTGAGCCACTGATATTAACTCAATTTCTCCATGACACGTCTTGTCAGGTCAAAATGCTCATTTTGGGTCCAAACAAGACTGAGAGCTAACTATCGAAACTTTGGGTTGTCCAGACACGTAGTTCACAAAAGGAAATTATCTACTCATGAATATCTAAATATTTAACAGTTGATTTGCAGAAATGTGATCGAAAAGTGGGCTCACAACCATAAATTGAAAGGCTTCATTTTAATGGTCCTGGTTAGAACCTCCGTCATTCATTATCAACATAATTCTACCTGGGGTTTGTGGTTTTGCTCGGTTTAAGCATCTGGGCGTAATTGGGTTTGATCTTAAGTAATCGTGTTGTGGTGGGCTTCATTCATGACAGATGTCACTCTGGGCCCAATACTGTATTTTCCAGTTCTCTATGTCAGTTTGGGCATTACGAGGCCCGTGTTTCTTCATTTAGTGGGATCCAATGGCACTCTCGTAATTCCAACATTTAAGTAGTCTCTGCCGACTGCCCTCTTTCTGCAAATATTTTCACATCCGAGCTTTCCCGCCCAAAAGTCCCGCTCTGTTTCTCTCTCTTTAACTTTTTTTCACTGCTGTGTATAGATAGATGCAGGTTTCTCTTGTTTCAATCCTTCAATTTTCTCCAAACAAACAATGCCGGACCTCGCGAATCTCTCTATCTCGGATTCTCCGACCGTCACTCACTGCCCTAACATCAAATCCCACTCGGCCACAACAGAGAGCTCGGTCAAAGCCCTAGCGTTTGACCGCGACTGCGACCAGAGGACGATGGGGTTCGCGACTCTGCACAACGCCAACGGTGCTGGAAGTTCCAATTGCAAGAGTTTGGAGGACCATGTCAGGCATTGGGTCACCCACAGAATGGAATCGGGGATTCCCGAGACCCGCAGCTCATTGCCTTTCCTTTGCGGTGCGAAGACATTGGTAAATCTTCCTCTCTGGTTTTGTTTTTCTTTCCGCTCGTCGAAAAAATAGGGGAAGAGGAGTAAGAAATTAATTCTTTTTAGCTAATTGAGTCCAGAACCAGTATTTTTTTTTTTTGTACATTTTATGACCTTGGTTGGGATTGATAGAAATGACTATGGAAACAAAATGTACATTAGTCTTGTTGGATGGTGTCGAACGGAATTTCGATGATTGAGGTGGTTATAAGGATTGTATGCAGATTGGATTATCTTGAAACTTGAATTGGTCAAGCTAGGATGTCTTGTAGTAATAGGACTGTAATGGTGACAATCATGAACTTTGATATATGAAATACGTATTGCTCTTTAGATGCCATATAGAAAATTTAGGGTTTCTACGTGCTTTTCTATTGGCTAGAGAACAGATTTTGATACGCAAATGGTTTTAGGTGATTGATGAGATATACTATATATAAAAATGGAATTTGAGGTCTGGAAAAGAGTTGTTTCTTAGGAAGACTTGAGGTGTTTTTCACACGACTCTGGGGAAGATAAGGGAGTCCACACTTATCTTACATTATGTTTCTTTCCTCAAGTTTATTTTTGTTTTGAGTGGGCGGAGAATGAGCTGTAAGTTGGATGTCTAAGGAAAAGTTTGGGATTGCTGTGACTTTAAAAAAAATCTGCTGCTACTGTGTTGGGAGAATAATTGGCTGTGAATTAAAACAGTTTCATGTTTGGTAAATAATATTTTTAGAAGTGCTGTCAGTAGATAAAACAACTGCAGAGCGTGTTTTGATCCACAACAGCTTCTAAAAGCAACCTCCGGGTTGCGAGGTTGCTTCTAAAATCTGCTGCCAGTGACCTATAACTTTCAATTAAAGCTGATTTTTATTTATTTACCAAACACAATAAAATCTAAAATTTTGAACAAAAGCTGATTTTTTTAAAAGTGAAGCAATTCCAAATTGGACCTAAGTTGAGCATTATGGTTAAGAAATGGTGAGTTCCTTTCTGGAATGTTAATTAGTCAATATGTTTTCCTTTTGCCCAATATAATGAAAGTCTTGAGTTGATGCTTGTCTTAGTTTTAGTTATTTTTTTATGATCACTCACAAAGCACACTTTTCCTTTTTCAGGCCGAGTGCCTTGTTTGCCATAATTTTGTCTGCCCTGGGGATGAGATCTTATGCTCTGTTCGTGGCTGTCAAGGACTCTATCACCAGGAATGTGTGAAGGGAAGGCCTGGGATCTCTAATACGAAAAAGTTCACGTGTCCGCAACATGTAAGTTCTTATAACCAATAAAGCAATCCTGAAATTAGTTTCTATTTTTATTATTTTCTTGTGCCATGATATTTAGCTCTCTTTCCATCAAGAGTGTGCAAGGCAACTTGACAACACATAATAATTAGGTTGATCCATTGATGTTTGGCAAAACAGCTGACCATTTTTTTTACATTGATTCTGTTGCAAGCCTTTCAGAATGCTACACTCTGGCTGATAGAGACACCTTAATACAGTTCTTATCAATGGAAATTATAATTCAACTTTAAATATTGTATGCAATGCTGTAGTAGAAAATTTAATGAGACTTTAAGCCACATGCTGTAATAGAATCTTTAACATCACTTTTTCCACTATACTATTTAAGGAGTTTAATTAAAAATTGTTACTGGGATCTTGTTTTATATCTCTTCTGTAGTTTATAACATTCTACATTCTGTCTTACTTATATAGAACAAAACCGTTTGAACTATTCTCTGTTGTTTTGTCATGTTTCTCTTAATATCAGTTAATGATATTTTGGTCTTTCGGTTCCACACCCCAAAAAGATGTTTGTACTTGCAGAAATGCTTACGTCAGTTGCATTTCCAATAAGCAGGTATGCTTCATTTGCCGACAGAGGTTACATTGGCGGTGTGTACGTTGCACTATAGCATCGCATGATAAATGCGCACCATGGCCGGATAAAGTGATGCATTTGATAGACAGGCCAGGGAGAGCTGTTTGTTGGAGGCATCCAGCAGATTGGTGGCAGGATAGGAAGGTCAATTTCTTCTTTCCTTCATCAGTTGATATATGTCATTATTTTTTTATTTGAATGTGCAGAACATTATTGTTTGTTTGCGTTACTATATTTCCATGAAGAACACACTAAATCCTGTACAAAAACTCGAGCTTTTCAGTAATGAGTTGCAGGAAGAAAAGTCAAGTTAGACCTTCTGTGGTTCAGGGCCTTCTCATTTGGCCTTTAGATTGTAGGTGCTCTATTATCTGAAACAACTGGTAAAAACCTAGTAGTAAATCCAATCTGGGACATCATTTTTTTTCTTGAAGTATGAATTTCTCCATTTTTGGCAATCATGGATTTCATTTTTCTACACTCTTCTGATGTGAGACATTATAAATTCTTATATATCTTGGGCAAGCAAATGCTTTTGAAGTGGCCTTACAGTTTGAGTTTATTTTAACTAGCATAAGATATTTTATACTTTTGTAGTTTTGTTGAAGTTTTATTTCGTCGTTTGTATTTTTTCATTGATTAGGCTGGTTGACAGGAATGGTGTATTTGTTGAATGAGCAGCATGCAGTTTCAGCAAGCAATATAGAGGTTAGACTAACGAAAAACATATCAATTTGAAGTATTTAACATTACATGTAGACAGCCAGATCAGACTGTATCATTTTTAGTGATATCAACATGTGGTTACTCATGTCAGGCATTATACTTCCTTAGTTCAGTATGCAACATGCCAAGCTTTCAGTATTTTGAAAACAAGTTGTTTCATTAGTACCATACAAAGTCGTGGCTGGATCACTTTGGAAATCAATTTTCTTTGTGCCTATCTTGAAATTTATTTTAACTGAAACCTATTTGCCCCTATGCAACCAGTACCATGAACTCAAGGATATGTAAGATTGTTTTTGGCAGTCAATTTTTGCTTCCTTCGAGATGATGATTAAAGAATTTTTTGTGTGACAGTAGTAGCCATGCCAATGGGTTTTGACAAGACCTTAACAAAGTTTTTTGTTTTTTGTTTTTGGAAAGTTCCATAGTGTAGTCTACTAATTATACTTTTTTTTTTCATAGGAAGGATGCCTTTTATTTGAACCTTACATTAACCCTCCTTTACAAATTATACCTCCTAACTATCAGTGTTGTATTAAAACTCAGAAAATTGAACTTATCCTGTTCAATTTCTAAAATGTTTAATTATAAAGAAAGCAACTACGTACCAGTAATATTGATTTTTTCGTCAACATTCAGGAGGTATTCTTTCGCTTGCCTCTGCCTTACACTGCTGAGGAGTTCAAGATTGACCTAACTTGGAAACACACAGAGAACAATATAGAGCCTCCTCCATATACGCACATCAGGCGTAGTATCCTTAAAATTTGTTCCATTTGATCAATTACTTGTGGTTGGTAAAGTCTTCACTTAAGCAGATGTATGCAATGATTTAAGTAAAAATGGCAAGTAAGATTAATGGCTGTTATTCTGCTTTTTTTTTTTTTTCCGTATTTTCTTTGGTCAAAATCAAGATCTACTAACTTCATTTATGTTGAGCATGGCACCTACCTTGACTGAAGTCAGATATTTACCTAGTCAAGAAGAAGCGAGATGATGTTGATGATGATGTTGGATGCAGAGGTTGCACTTCTGTATGCTCTCTGGATTGTGTTTGCAGGTATTTTTCAATTATTTTGATCAATGAAGTTTTACTTTTGGCATGATATAGCTGTTGATATGTATGATTTATTTACATTGATTCATGTTTTTCACTCTTATGCATCGACACTTGACGGCATTTTTTTTAACTGAAGTAGTACCTTATATTTCATTCACTCTTTACAGTTAATCCTCAGTGTAAAATTGATTAATGCATGCATTTAAATTGAAAATTCATGAATCCGAAGCCTCATTGTGACATGACTAATTTAACAGGGTTCAATGCATAAGCTGTTCAAAGGCTTGCCATTGTTCTGAAAATTGCACAAACCGTCCATTTCTGAAGGAGAAGAAGATCAGAATCGTCAAGGTAAAAGTGTAGTTTAGAACAACATCAAGTTCTTGCCAACTTTGAATTTTATTCAAGTAAAGTTTATTACAGAAATGTTGCCCTGGTCCCTTGGTGACCAAGGAATTTAAATTTATTATCAATCCTTTATACTTCATCTCAGACCGCACACTGTGGTTGGGGAGCAGAGGCAGCTGAGTCCGTTAAGAAAGGTGATTTCATAATCGAGTATATTGGGGAAGGTAGTTTCATCTAGCTTTTATTGTAATCAATAACTATGAATATACAGATAATATATACATATAGACACACACACACACACACATGTAATGTAAATTCTAGTTCTTAGAACAGCGAAGACATAAGCTTTAGTTGCAATCTAATAGTAATGTATACACACACACACAAACACACAAACACACACACACACACACACACACACACACACCTGTATATTAGAAAGTGGTATTTTGTTTTGAAATTACAGCAGCACCCAAACACTAAATTTGCTGTTTCCTTTTTGTTTTCATTACAATTTCTACAATCCCTTGATGCGGTTTACTTTGTCCTGCTTTTTTAGTTATTAATGATGCATTGTGCGAACAAAGGCTTTGGGACATGAAATACAAAGAAGTGAAGAATTTCTATATGTGTGAAATTCGAAAAGACTTCACAATCGACGCTACTTTTAAAGGAAATCCATCACGATTTCTAAATCACAGCTGTGATCCGAACTGCGTCCTTGAAAAGTGGTTAGTGTGGTCTGACATTACAACTTATATCTTGCTTTGCAATTTGAGATAGTACCCACTTCCAGATTTTGTTAAGATGATTTGCTCTTTCAATGTTGTTTTTAATCTTATAATTATTGAAGTGGTTATGTATATCCTATATGCCCGTGTTTAAACATGAATATTGGCTCTTTTGGGGAAACAGTACTCCTGTTTATCATTCGAGTGTTGAATTTTCAGACAATATGTATATGATAATTTGTTAAGCCAACATTTATGGTCAGACCAATCATTAAACATAACAGTCCTATAAACATAGTGCATATCATAGTTGTTTACATCTCAACTAATTATGGATCCTATATGCATCAGACAAGATTTATGGACTTCTAGAGCATCAAATTTTCTTAAGTAGCACGTTGTTGCTATTCCAGTAAATTTAGACAAGATTTTTTTCTGGGTTCTAGCCAACTAGTAATATGTTTAGAATTTGATGCTCGAATTGTGGGTGCAAGAAATAGTCTCCATCTGGGGTACTCCAGATTAACAATGTCCGACTGGGCAGTTCCACTTTGTTTTGTTTTGTTTTTCTTTTCAAAATTACTTATTTGTTTATCATATTTACAATTAAATTAATACAGTGATATAATCCACTGATAATATAACTGAATTCTCTATCTGCTCATTAGAATAAAATGTTAACCGACTATTAGGTCCCAAGTGCTAATCAATAATGTAAGTTGGTTTTTTTTGCAGGCAAGTTGAGGGGGAAACACGTGTCGGTGTGTTTGCTGCAAGATCAATAGAAGTCGGAGAGCCATTAACATATGATTATAGGTATCGTTTGACCTAATGTTA
The DNA here is from genome assembly GCF_002994745.2 of Rosa chinensis. Lineage (NCBI taxonomy): Eukaryota > Viridiplantae > Streptophyta > Magnoliopsida > Rosales > Rosaceae > Rosa > Rosa chinensis. Next base: position 25,750,604 of record NC_037091.1, on the reverse strand, counting down.
TTGAACTGGAGTGTAGTTATTAGTCTATAGGTATCTTTTGACCTAATGTTATTTCTGTCTGTTAATCCCATACTGTGTTATTAGTCTATTACCAGAATATTGCATTATTATGATATCAGAAGTCCTGTGCAATAGTGCCTAACGCCACACATGTAGCTCCTGACAATTGTGTTTCCATATTTACTAGATTGCCAATGTTTAAGTCCTCATGGATGAACTGTGCGATAAACTGTTTTGCCTGGTTTATTGTTGCATTTTCCCTTTGCTGTAATTGCTTCTCTTCCATTGAGCTGCATAGGTTTCCAGCTAAAACAATCTCACTCCTCAAGTTTCCTCTTCATTTTCAATGTAGTCTGTTCTCTCTCTCCCCCCCCCCCCCACCCCCAATATTACTTCTTTTCAGGGTCTTTTGTGTGATTTTTTTGGATTACAATGAGTGACAGTTTGTTCTTTCAGTTTAATTTTGTTTGATGAAGTCCTATAACATATGAAGATTAAGCTAACTAAGAATAAATAGCCATAGTTGACTGGTGCCTTATATTGTGAGTACACATTTTGTAGATTTGTGCAATTTGGACCTGAGGTGAAGTGCTGTTGCGGTGCATCAAATTGTCAAGGCTATCTTGGCATCAAGAAAAAGATTTGTAAGGTGGATCTTTTCTGGGGGAAGAAACGCAAGAGAACACCAACTGCTTGCATAGCTATCCTTAGGTGATCTCTGTCAACAATTGTTGTATGTCCAGTGTTCTAGATTGCCCATATCAAGAAATGTGGGCACATATAAAAAGAAAACGGAACTCAAAAAGAAGAAAAAAAAGAGAGGAAGAAATTATATAATCACATCATGATTCTTTGGTTTTGGACATAAAAGATGAACATCTACTCGTAACATTTGTATAAACCTCTGTAGAACTTCCTGTTGGCCATATAACACTGAGAAAGTGTAACGGATTTGCCCATGTTTAGATATGCTGCACATTTACCAAAGTAAGAAAATGTATGTACTTTTGTCAGATAGCAGGCTCATTTTTTACTAACCTGTGAAGACTTGAGGCATAACAAATGGGTGAATTTGAAGTTGGGATTGGACCAACGTAATTGTTAAACCCATGTGATGCATTTTATTTGGGATTGTGAATCAAAGAATTGTTGTAATGCTTGCTATATGATTTTGGGACTATTGAAATGTTTAGAAGCATAAGATTGTGATAATTTGAATTGCTGGCCACATCAGGTAATGTTTTACATAATGGCTTTTGTAAAGGGTTTATTAAGATTTTTCTTAATTTTTGAAATATATTAATCTCTATATTAAAAGTGAGTCCCACAATGGATTTCTTAAAATGGCAAAAAAAAAGAGATTCTTTAGTGAAATGACCAATTGATATTAGTGCTTAAAAACTGAACAAGAGTTGTGGATATAAGATCGAAAAGAGACTTTAAACTCTAATCTCGCACTTTAATTTCAAAGCGGAGCCTCGCTCTAGATAAATATATATATATATATATATATATATATATATATATCACCTGTTGTTGTATTGCAAAACCCATAAATCTTAGTAGTTGCATTCAAGGTTCTAAAAAACGCTAGGCGCTAGTCGGGCGGTGACCCAGGGACTAGCGCCTAGGGGCCTAGGCGGGGACTAGGCGGTTTTTTTTTTTTTTTTTTTTTTTTTTTTTTTTTTTAATTTTAAATTATTTTAATGACATATAATAATATAAATGACAATATTTAAAGTCTAAAAATTAATTATAAATATAAAAATAGTCAAAATATAGAATAAATTAGGGTTTATGACCGCCTAGCCCGCCTAGTCCCCGCCTAGCACCCCCGCCTAGCCCGCCTAGTAGCCCAGCGCCTAAGGGAAACGCGTAGGCCAAAATCGGAGCGGTTCCTTGCCGCCTAGGCCTTTTTTTAGAACATTGGTTGCATTACCAAAAGAAAAGGCATAGCGAAACCATAAACCCACAACTTTGCAAATCATGTATAAGTACTTAAACAAAGATATTAAGATATCAATCTTGCTGAATTTAGATACCATTCATTTATGAAATGTTTACGAGCAGATGATAATTCTTGACGCGAAAAAGATCACTGGAAAAAAAAAATTGCAAAGAAATCTAGAACATTAGTTTAAAAAGGAGTAGAACATCCAGAAAAATTCTTAACCAATATCACATTTGAAGGCTGCTAAATGGTGCTTTTGATTCTTTATTATTGAATAATTACTTTAATGTTGGACAAGGAATATTTTACGACTGAAAATAAGAAAACAAGACTTTTTTTTTTTCCTCCTTTTCCTGGTCTTATTAGTCATTTCATTTAGTTCATTTAACTTGACAAAATCATCTACCACTTAAAAAAATATGGAGATCCACATATTTATTTTAGAAGTATGAATAGAATTACCCGTCATTAATGGTTAAATTCTCATTAGACACCTCCCTATTAGACAAAAAACCCTAGCAGAGCGCCGCGGTGCTCTAACCTTGCGCACACTGCCGTTTGCGCCTAGACGCCGTCGTCTGTCGGCGTGTTTCTTCGAAAGCCTTGCGCACGCTTGCGCCCAGGCACTGTTGCCTGCTTCTTGGTCGGTGTCCTCGTTGGTGATAGGTTTCGTTTTGACTTCCCTACATCTACACAGATCTGGGCTTCTCTTTGTGTGGTGTGGACTTGTGTTACTGGAAGGAGACGTGGGATCAGGTGCAGGTGGTGGTCGTGCTCATAGTTATTGTCGGCCTCGCTACTGCTAATAGGAGTGGAAGAGAGACAGACAAAAGATCGAGTTCCTACTCCAGTGCTAATCAACCTGGTCTGTTGCACGTAAAGAGGCCAGGGATGGAGATGTTGATGCTATGTTGGCAAGGCCGTCTGCCGGAACCTCTGATGGCGGCGGTGACGTTGGATAGGCAGAGGCAGATTGGAGTTTCTGCCATTGTTTCGGGTTGTCACTTGGCTTGGGCTTTTGGGCTTGGTCTAATGTTTGGGCTGGTAGGGCCTGTCAAAAGCTCTAACCCTTGTAGAGGTGAAGAGCCCGTAGTGGTCTAGTTGTTTTAGTTGGATTAATTGTCTATGCTAGTAAGAATGTCTCTATGAGTCTTGTGGAAATACTTAGCTTTAGCGTGCCACAATTGCGTGCTCGGTGTGTAAAATTAGGTAAACTAGATTGTCTGCAAGGCGAGGTGTTTTTATGTGGCATAGACTACTCTGAGCAGAAATGTTTCAATGGAGTAGTCTTCTGTACTATTCTTTATCTATGAACCGGAGCATACTATTGATATGTTCTATTTTATAAAAAATATAAAAAAAGAATTACCCGTCATTTATTGGACGTTGAGTTGTTTGTTTAACTATTGGATTGCTTTGGAACAATTTATGCAGATTACTTTGGAACAATTTAAGCAAATGTCTTTGGAACAGATATTCCAAGACTGGTTGGCAAGAATATAATCTTTTAGATGCAATTGGTAACCTTTCGGGCCACTTGGCACATCTATTAAGGAAACACATCCTTTGCTAAGTTCATCCTTATTCTCACAATCTAGGAACTACCTATATATCTTAAGCAATCGAGTATAAATTATGTCCACATATCGAGCAACAACTTATTTGATACATTACTTATGAGTATATTTGAGTATATTGTAACATGGTTGGTTTCGATATACCCGCTAATTCTTCTTTTACTTTGATGGAAACATTATTGTTTGAAGCAAACCAAATTTACACCCAATAGATAATTCGACTAGAAGTGTTGATACCCTTGATCTGGCTTTTTTCTTTAGTGTTGATACCCTTGATCTGGCTTTTTTCTTTAGTGTTGATACCCTTGATCTGGCTTCGAAACGAACCTGACATTACATACAAATATACTACTGCAATGAGAATGTTGGAACCATATTCTTCGAGATAATATAATGAGAAAGGAACCTTGGAATATTAGAAAAGTGAAGCCAAATGGGATCCAAAAAGAAAATAAATTTAAATATAGCAGTGCATGATTCAATACAAACCTAGTCTGCTCTTTGCGTAGCTTCATGCTTCACAATAGATATATTTCTTCTTATAACATCATATTCTCACCTCAGAAACCCTAGGGCCTCCGGTTGCAATTTCGCTTCTCGTCCAGCTGCGCCTGGACGTCGGGGTTGGTCTTCGGCCACACCGCTATGATGAGTTTGCTGCCGGACAGGAGGTCTATTGTCCATGGGTTTGTCGGAGGGATTTTTGCTCGGGTTTTGTCAGAAAGTTTGGCTGGGATTGTCGAAGGGATGATCGCGCTTTACAAGTCTGGTCGCTGATCCTCGCTGCTGGGTCCTCGAATTGACGGTGCCCTGGAATTCGATTGATGGGGTGCCTGGATCTGGGATGGGTTTTCTGTGCTGGAGGTATGTCGCGGCGGCGTTGGCACGAGATGGCTTAGAGGCAAGGCAGAGCATGATGAAGAGTCAGGCGATGTGAGTCAACGACGGAGCTCCGCCGGAAGGGTTAGGTACGACGGGATAGTGGGAGGACAAGGTGGACTGGCCCAAACTAGAATGATGGGCCTGGAACAAGCTTCCTTGGTGGACTATCCCTGTTGGGCCGTAAACTATTGGGCTAGGGTTTTGCCCTAATCCATTGCTATTTGGGCTAGGGTTTAGGCCATTGGCCCAACCCTATGTTTTTAGCTATAGTCTAATTACAATAATGTTTCTTGTATTAGGAACCTAGATCCGGAGGCGCTAGATCGTAGTACCAATGGAGGATCCTCGCTACCTATACGTATTTGATGTCTAATGAGTAGGTCTATTTTTATGTACCACTGTGGGTACTACCACTATCTTCTTGTCTGCCTATGTCCTTAAATGACAGCGGAATGGTATGTAACGGCTTATTCTGGCTTGTGATGAACGATATTAATGCTCCTTGGGCCGATTCAAAAAAAAAATAGCAACCTCGTGTAACAGCTATATGATAAAAATGAAGCTCGTTCTTCTTATATGCCTTGCTGGTGTGGTGGATTCTAAAAGGTTTGTCTTTCTCCAAAGTTGAAAAAGGGTTACTGCTCAAAAGTTTGCAATCTTGTAGTTTTATAATGGTTTACCTTCTCTTCTTAAAAAAAAATAAAAAAGAAATGGTGTACCTTTGTTTGTGTTTTATTCTGGGCACTCATGGTCACTGCTTCTACTTGTCTTTTGATTATTGTGGCCAGAATAATAATCTGATTCCTTAGTAATGATTATAGTTCCAAGTTTTAGCCTACTCAATGTGTCTTGGGATTCTGATGTTCAGAAATCTTAGTAAAGTTCTCCAAATCATCAACCTGTGAATCGTACACTACTAATATATATATATATATATATATATATATATATATATATATATATAGATCCTATTTAGAGTGGAGCTCTGCTTTAAAAATTAACTTGTGAAGTTCGAGTTTTGGGTCACTTTTCGGTCACATATCCACATCTTGACTGTTCAGTTTTTAGGTACTAGTGTATAGATCGTCTCTGTAAATTTTCAGCCAAAATGATGATCGTTAAGGTATTGATAATTGCCTTCAAGCTAGTACGGTTCATGTTGACAGATTCAGTCCGTCCATTGGTTTAAGCGAGTTAGATACCTTAACGATCATCAATTTGACTGAAAATTTGCAGAGATGATCTATACACTAGTACCTGAAAACTGAACAGTCGAGATGTGGATATGCGGCCGAAAAGTGACCAAAAACTCAAACTTCACACGTTAATTTCAAAGTGGAGCTCTGCTCTGGATAAAATCTGTATATATATATATATATATATATATATATATATATATATAGGACCATTTCACTAAGGAAATTTTTATTTTTTTTTCCAATTTGAGGGATCGATTATTACACTAATTTTTTTTTATTTTTTTTATCACATATCAACATTTTCACCGTTCAGTTTTTAGGTCTACATAAATATATCACTTATGCAAATTTTTAGCTAGATCAGTGACCGTTTAGGTATCGAACTAGATTAAATAAGTGGATGAACCAAATCTGTCAAACCTGAACCATTCATGTGCATAATTAGTAAATCACTATTATGAATACCTAAATGATCATCAATTTAGCTGAAAATTTGCAAAATTGATCTACTTATAGCAATCTAAAAACTGAATATGACTGAAAAGTTGGTCTAATTAAATTGGCTAAAAAAAGAGGATCTCTCACTAGAAGGGCCATATATATATATATATATATGTCTTTTTTAGGGATAAGGAATTAGACTAACTTTTCGATCATATTTTGACATCTCAACCATTCAGTTTTTAGGTCCTAACGTGTAAATCACCTCTGCAAATTTTCAGCCAAATTGATTATCGTTAAGGCATTCAAATCGGCGATTTAAAATTATATGTATGAATGGTTCAGGTTGGACAGATTCGGTTCATCCATTAATTTAATCTAATTCGATACTTTAACGATCACCGATTTGGCTGAAAAATTTGCAGAAATGATCTACATATTAGGACCTAAAAGCTGAACAAGTGAGATGCCGAAATGTGATCGAAAAGTTGATCTAATGCCCTATCCCTAGAAAAACAAAAAAAAGGGATCCCTAAGGGATCTCTTTTTTTGGTCATTTTAAGGGATTCTTTGTAGGACTCATTTTTTGACCACATATCGACATTTGTAGGACTCACTTTTTGATCACATATCGACATCTTGACCATTCAGTTTCTAAGACTTTATTAATAGATCAATTATTTAAATTTTCAGCCAAATTGATGATCGTTAAGGTATCGAACCAAATTAAATCAATGGACGAACAAAATCTGTCCAACCTGGACCGTTCATGTTTATAATTGTAAATAACAGTTATGTTGCCTTAACGATTATTAATTTGGCTAAAAATTTGCATAAGGGATTAAAACACGCCTGCAGTTGTTTTATGTACTGAGAACACTTTTAAATATATTATCTACCAAACACGAAACTGTTTTAATTCACAACTTATTATTCTCACAACACAGCAGCAATAGTTTTTTTTTTCTAAAAGTCACAGCAATCACAAACTAGCTATAAACCTAATAATTAAATGGTTGAGAGCATCTTTAGCAATGCTAGCTATTTTTGAGTCAAATTTTAGCTAAAGTAGCTAAAAAGTTATTTTCGCTAGCCACTTTAGAATTACGTCTGCATCAATACTCTCTATTTTAGCTAGTTTTGAATTTATATTATTTTTTAAATGAAGATTAAATAGTTTAAATGTATTTATAAATTACATAAAATAACTTAAAAGGAATGTTTTAAATTATAGAGAGCCTCATTCTACTCTCTATATTTAGGAGCGAGACAGCTAAAAGTTATAATAGAGAGCAACTTAGGAGTCTGGTGAAATAGATAAAAAGCTAAACATGCTCTCCAAATTAGCTAAGGAGCCAAAATAGAGAGTCTGCTAAAGATGCTCTGAGATGCTAATGTGATCGAAAAGTTAGATTAATAAGCGATCCCATAAAATGGCCACAAAAAAAAAAGGTTCCATCACTAGAAAGGTTCCAAATATGTGTGTGTGTAGTATTGGTGATTAAGTTCTCATATATATAGACACACATATATGTGAATTTCACACCTTTGCCTAATAAAACAAATTACTAGTCCCTTAATTGAAATTCACACCAAAGTTAAATTTTTGTACCACAACTCGATTCCGACTTCGTCATACCAATTTCAGCAATTAGCAACAGGATTGAGTGAAGGAGAGCTCATGATCCTTCTTCTATTGAATTATGTCGAAGAACTTTGATCTTTGTTTAGACTTTATGAGCTAAGGGGATAGAGGGAAAAACGAGAGAGGTATAATTAACATATTAAATATTTGTAAAAGTGATTTAGTGGTCTAATAAGTGAAGTGATCTAAATGTCTATTTTGGAGGTATAAATAAAAGCACTTATAAATGATGCTAAAGTAAAATTTATACACAAAAGTTATTATTCTTTTAGAAAATTACACACAAGTGTCATTTTAAAACTTTAATTAGCTATAAGGCCACCTAATCTTTTTTGTATACATAAGGCCATTGATAGGTTCGAATTATCTCATTTCTGACTATTTTACCCTTCCACCTAAAAATACTAACCCTCTAGCCCATCTCTCTCTCTCTCTCTGGCGATAACCCTTTTTCTCTCCCTCTCTGGCGAAATCTTCTCTCTCCCCGTCAGATCCGTCTTCTTTTCCTCGTTATGGTTTTCTAGGGTTTTCTTCAATTTGAGCCGTCTGGTGAGGGATCTCGTAGCTTCGAATGGTGTCGAAGCGGTGGAAAATCAAACAATGGAGCACTGAGGTGATTGGCCAGGCCAAGGAAAGCAGGTGCAGCTCTACGAGGCAAAGTAGGCCGGAGTCGGAGCTGAGTTCGGATCGCCGCAATAACAATTGAATTCGACGGCTCACGGAGGTCTGATTGGCCAGGCCAGGGGAAGCAGATCCAGTTGTCGGAGTTGAAGCAGGTTGGAGTATAACCGTCGAAACAAGCAGGAGTCGGAGCTTTTCTTGTCTAACCTCTTCGCATATCCGGTCCGAAATTTTGGTGGTCAAAGGCTGCTGAGAGCCACGACAGCTCTTTGCGACTCCCTGGCTTCGATCCACTCCAGATTACAAGAAACTATCCACTGCCATGGTCCGTTCTTTTCACTTTAACTCTTTGCTTTGTCTTCTCCAGAGTCCGAGTTTTTGCTTATTAATTGAGACTGTATTATTGATTGGTTGTGAAATTAGGGTTTTCAAATTGGGGGATTGTGTAAATACCAATTTATTTGAATTTTGTTTGGTTTGAATTAGGGAAAATAGGGGAGGCTAAAGCTAAATTAGCGAGGAGTAGACGAGAATTTTTTTCTCCATCTTCCATGAGTTTTCGGTGAAGAAAGGCCCTGAGGGGGGATGACAGAGATGGAAGAGAAATGATTGAGTTGGGCTTGACAGATCAATAATGAAACACTTCGATTTCCTTTTACTTTATGATTATATAAGTTGCTCTTTTGTTGAATCTGGATTATTGACTGGATATGTCGATAGGAATGCTGTTGCTCTTTACAACTGTTATGAATGGCTATTTAACCAAGTGATAGTAGCTTTCTATTTTCTTATGCTCGTGTATTTTCAAATTGATGTTAATAGTTTTTGTTTTCGTTTTGATAGATTTCACGTTAGTAGCTCTTTATAACTGTTATAGTGGTTTTTCAACAAGGTGATAGTAGTTTTCTATTTCTCTATTAGTATCTTTTTAAGCTGATGTTAACAGTTTTTGTTATAATGGCTTTTTAGCACATTGACAGTAGGTTTCTACATCTATTGTAATAGATTTTCACAACTATGATAGTACATTTTTAAAACTATAGAAGTAGCTTTTTATTTTCATAGCTTTGTTAGACTTTGAGAATATCTTTCTCAGGTTATGGGAGTAGCTTTTTTTCTACTTGGTAGTAGCTTTTGGTTTTTGTGAGAGTAGGTTTTGGTGTTGGTTAGTGTAGTTTTCGTTTTGCTTGATAGTAGCTTTTGGTGATGGTGAAAGTAGCTTTTGTTACTGGTGATGGTGACAGTAGCCATTTGTTGCTGGTGAGAGTATATTTTTGTGTCCGTAACAGTAGCTTTTGTTAATAATGTTAGTAGATTTTGATTTTTGGGAGCGTATCTTTTATTGGTAACAGTAGGTTTTGTTATTGGTGACAGTAGCTTTTGTGACCTCGCCGGAGGTTGCCGGAAATCTTATTAGAGTAGTTTTTGTTGCTAGCCACAGTAGCTTTTGGTGTTAGTGACAATAGATTTTGTGGTCGCCGGAGTTAGCCCGAAGTTGACCGGAGGTCGGCCGGAGACCTCGCCGGAGAGGAGAGAGAGAATGGTTGTTGACTTTTTACTCTAATGGCATTTACGTAAATATGTTGGTTTTTATATCCAAAATATAACACCATTTTAAATGTAGTGGTCTTAAGAGGGAAAAAATTAGATGGCGGTCTCCTGGCTAAAAAAAATTTAAAGATACACTTATATATAATTAACTCTTATTCTTTTAATTTGTAACAGAACTTGGAGGTTAGAAAATGACATGTCATCGATAAAATAGAGAGATCGAACTTTTTTTTTTTGGGGTAATATTTTGAGATTTCAACAGAACATTTTGTAAGTTTGGGAGAAAATGACGCTTCAAACCACTCTAAGTGACAAGCATATTAAGATTTAAGAAAAATGAAGAATATCACTTTTTAAATGTATCACTTTGGTTACTCAACTTTAACTACGATATTCATTTTATTCACTCCGTTCATTTTTCTGGTAAAAAAAAATATTTTTGCCATAATATCAAGAATATTTTTGTCCAACCAATCGTGAAAAATTGAGAAGTCTGAATTGGAATGATTGGAAGATGTGGCTCCAGTGAGATTTTGATAAAATCAAGGTTCTAAAAAATGGTCTAGGCGTCAGAGAGCCGTTTCGATTTTGGCCTATGCGTTTGCCTTAGGAGGTGAGCAATTAGGCGTCCACCTAGGCGCTGTAGGCGGAGCCTAGGCGGGTTAGGCGGAGCCTCTGGACGTTGGGCGCTGGACGTTTTTCAGATATGGAACTGCATAATCTAGTCATCAGAGGAAAGCAAAGAAGAAGACAGCGGCAATGAAGCGGAGGAAGACGAAATCATAAGAGAAAGGAGGCTTTTGATACATACCCAGATGCAGATGACGATTCTTACAAAGGGTGGATCACTGATTTGTAGCGGTGATCAGAAGAGAACCGATCGGAGGCATTGGGCAGAGGTGAGGTGAAGTCGGGACAGCATGAAGTTGTTTTGTTTCGATTGAGAAGCTTTATCTACTTAGAAAAGAAGAGGAGGAAGATTAGGGGATGCTGGGCTCTGGACATACTAATTCAATTAATATCATAATTAGGATAAGCACAAGAACCAGAGGATAAGCACTAGAACCAGAAAGTAGAAAGTAGAAACAGATAAAGAAAGAGTCTAGACTAATAAAAAAAACAACTATACAAATGCCATCGAAAAAAAAGAAAACTATACAAATAAAAAAAAGAGGAAAATGGACTCTAGCTAGACTTATAAACATGTATATCTTTCATGTCTCATGTCTCATGTCTCATGTGAAAAAAGAATTTCTTGTTATAAAAATTATAATGTTTTTTTACATTTTTATTTATATATGTTATAAAATAAATTAAAAAAATAAAAACCGCCTAGTCCTTGCCTAGGCGCTAAGTTTTGGACCACCGCCCGACTAGCGCCTAGCGTTTTTTACAACCTTGGATAAAATTACCATCTAAAAAATGTGTATTTACAAAAATATTGTGTATTTAACTGAGATTTTAACAGAAGATTTAGTAAAGTGACTAAAGTGATTGACATAATAATAGTTGAGTGACTAGAATGATATATTTGAAAATTAAGTGATCAGAGTATCGAATAAGTCATAAGTGAATGACCATTTAAGAAATTCTCCATTAAAAAAAAAAAGTATCTGCGTGCATCAACTTCTAATTAAAGGGTGCTATAGTAACCCAATAAAAAAAGGAGGAAGTTAATAAAGAAAAACTAGTTTGACATTGAGAAACATCATTGTCGCATGCTCTTCTATTACTGTTGTTCACTATTACAAATTTTGGTCATATATATTAACCACGTCACTAGATTGGTTAATTTTGAGCTACTAATTATAAACCAAAAAAAAAAAACATAACAAACCAAAATAAGACGAGCTAGTAAACAAGTTAAAAACAAATCGTCTCTCATAAATTTAACTTGATGATTCTATCTTTGAGAAAATTCCTGCAGATTTTCTCCCAACACTTCCTATCTGGCTCGGCCTTTTGCAGTCCGAATCTTGCGTTTTCAGCAAAACCTAGCTGTAATATGAAAACCCAAATGTTAATTACAAAAGTAAAACTAGTATCATGTTCTCAATTTGAACATAGATATATACTAGTGCGGAACTAGGGATAAAGAGAGAAAAAGAACATATATATAACTAGTAATCTAGTTATACACACTAGATTTACCTCAATGGAGTTGTTATTGAGAAGGCGATCGATGAGATTGGAAAGGATGTCATTAGTATACTCTGGATGGCCTTGAATGCCCAGAACATGACCTCCAATGGTGAACATCTCTACCCCAGTTTTGTCCGAGAAGGCAATAACTTGAGCACCCAAAGGAACTTCCCAAACCTCATCCTGGTGGCACTCAATGATGGAAAGGGCAGCTGGGATTTCATCCAAGTCATCAAGGAAGCTAAATGGACTCAGGTCGTTCACTATGTTCACTTTCCTCAGTCCAATATCCCATCCAGTACAAGCTTTCCCAACTTTTCCTCCTAGTGCTCTGCACAACACCTAATCAAAGTCATGGAACAATGGGTTAGAAACCATTAGCAATTTCTCAAACTAAATGTTAGGTTAGGAGACGAAGATCATTTCTATGTTCTGAATGTTTACCTGATGACCGAAGCAAATTCCGAGGACTTTCTTCTCCATGGCATCCAGAGTTTGCAAGAGAAAGCAGAGTTTAATAATCCAGTGGTCATTACCATAAGCATCATAAGGGCTTCCACTGACCACAAACCCATCATAATCTTGAAGCTCACTCGTTTCCGGAAACTCGCCATCGACTACCCGGAACAAGTCCCACCTCTCTCCTTCTTCCCCAAAAGCTGCAACAAACACATTGAAGTAACCACCATACACTTTCTTCACGTACTCGGAATCCTTTGCTGCAAGCAGAAGCGCGTATCTTCGTTCTCTTTCAACCTTCATCTTTGATAAACAAGCTAGCTGATAATGTGATCTTCAAATCCAAGTAGCTAAATGGAACAAAATAAGTGGGCAGAGTGAGAGAGAGAGCGAGCTTAGTCTGTGAAAATAAGGAAATTGGGGTCCTTTATATAGGGGAACTTGATAGGCAAGCTGCAGGAAAGATGAAGTCACAAGGCAATTTCGACAATGGGTCGCAATAATCAGGCTGTTAAAAGTATAATTTTTGCATTTCTTTCTATTTTAAGAATATTTTGACCCTGAAAGTTACTATTCCCATGGCACCAGCATGAATACACAAGTGTACAAAGAGAGAAAAAAACTAGAATTCCACAATCACGTAGTGTTTCAGTGTGGTCCCAGCCGTAGTTGGATTTATTGAATCTCCAGTACCTTGCTCCGTATGCCTTGCCGACTACTGTTGGTGACTCCGGAGGCATGATTGGTGGCTGCTATCTCCGGTGGGCATTTCGATGGGCTTCCCGGAAGTTTTTTGATAACTGGCGGTGTATTTTTCCGTGGCTGGGCATGTGTCTAGTGCCCGGTGTAAACACGTAGAGGTTTGATTAATTTTATGTTTTAGGCCAAGTTTGTTAAAGATTAAGCAAGCTACACTTTCCAAAAAAATTATGAGGCTACTACATAAGAACGTACGTATCACCTAATATGATGAGGTTAATAATACCCCTCAATCGCTGCAATAACTGTAACGCCCCAAACTGCACCTCACCAGCTTGAGTACGTTACAGTGCCGCGAGTCTCTAAAACATAAACCGAATTTTAATAATACCCCTCAATTGCTGCAATTAAGAAAAAAGTTCAAAATTAGCAATAACTGTAACGCCTCAAACTGCACCTCACCAGCTTGAGTACGTTACAGTACCGCGAGTCTCTAAAACATAAACTGAATTCGGTTTATGTTTTAGAGACTCGCGACACTATAACGTACTCAAGCTGGTGAGGTGCAGTTTGAGGCGTTACAATAACCAACTACCATACTCTTCTTTTTGAATCACACCCAAAACTGGGTGCCAATATATTCATCTAAAGTTAGAATAGGACGTTACATACCATTCTGCTGTCATCTACAAACAAACAAGAAGATAGTTGTAGTACTCACAGACTTCACAGTGATACATAGAAATAGACCCACTCGTTAGACATTCATGTATGTAGACATAGCAGGAATCCTCCTTTGGTTCTACTTCAGAGGCGCTAGAGGTACATAAAATGCGCACAAAGTGCATATCTTCCTAAGAGAATAGGAAATTATTGAAATTAGACTAACTAAAAACATAAATAGGCCTAGGGCAAAAAACAACCTAGCCCAAATTACCAGTCCAAGAGGGCAACCCCAAGAAAGATGTCCAACTCAAGGCCCGACAAAGAATGGCTTGACCCAAGCCCAAAGTATATCTCCTGTAACACTGGCAACACACAGATCCGGTGCAGTTCCGCCAGACCTCACTGTTGCAATCCACGTTACCATGCCATGCCATGCCGCCATGTTCAGGCCGTATCAAGCCACGTCGCGCCGAACCAACGTCCCATGATATAGTGGCTCCTAACCAGCACCCCGCACCACTGCCTACCATCTCCATCATGTCGCCAATCTTGGAAGTGCCTTGACGAAGCGCGAATTCCTTGTACAAATGACCACTACGCCCAAGACTTCATCTGATACTTGTCGCAAAACCATCCAGCCAAACGCCTCTCCCAAGAGACTTCCAAGCATATAGTGTCCAAACACCCGTCCGGCAGTAGGCAATTATCGGCGAGGTGAATCAATGCCGACCATGAGCGCAGCCGAACGTGGAGGAATTTGCAAACCCTAGACTCAAGACCGTTTGATTTCTTTGGAGAAATAGCTCTTTGTACAGTCTTTCCCACAAACTATAAAATCATCCATACTCTTCCGTGTTAACCTTGCTCAAACAAAAGTTAGAAATGCTTTTTATTTTATTTTACTCAAAATATGCTTCTATTCGTTATTTTATTCAAAATATGCTTATTGTGCTAGTAATGCATTAACAATAACATTCACTTTAGATGTAAATTCAATAATAAAAAAAATTATTTTTAGGTTGAGATATGTTGTTTTCCACCTTTGAATTTATATCTAAGGGTGGTAGAGCGTAAATTCCACTAAGAACGAGATAGTCTGAGAGCTCTCCAAAACCCTAGGTCAGCGGCGGGTTTCAGATTGAGACATCACTCTAGTCCAGTGGAGGCCCGAGCATAGGCCTAGCCTACGCCACTCGGTCTGCTGTTGGACGGGGATTGATGCTAACATTCAGGGAACCCTTGAGGGGTGTTGCTCGGTGTTATTTGCAGGCTGGTTTAGGCTTCAGATTTCCAGTGTGAAATATCTGGAATGTTGTGGCCATGTGGTGTAGGATCGGAGGGCCTCGTTTGAAGCTTCTTGGATCGACAACAGTGGGGGTTTTGAAGTTTGAAAGCTGCGGCGGCAAGGATTGGAGGGAACTGGATCGGGGTAGTTTCGTGGCGATGTGGTTGTGCTGGCATGGTTCATGGTGATTTAGGTCGTGGTAGGGGGGATCATGGCGGAGCAATTGTGGTGGCGGGGTTGGCAAAACTATGTTGAAACTGCAGCACTGGTTCAGCGTTGTTGGACATGGAGGCTGAGTCTGGGCCAAGCCAGGCTTAATGGGCTTTGAGCAGACCTTCTCTTGGAGTTGCTCTGGACTGTTTACTTTGGGCTTGAGTTTTTGTCCTACGCCAAATTCTATGTTTTTTACTTTTGTCTAATTACAATAATTTCCTTATACATATTAGAAAGCTAAGCAATTGTGTGCACTCTATGTACCTCTAGTTCCTATAGAGTAGTACCAAAGAAGGATTCTTGTTATATCTACGTATTTGAAATGTCTAATGAGTGGGTCTATTTCTATGTACCACTGTGGAAATTAACTACCACTATCTTCTTGTTTGTTTGTAGATGGCAACAGAATAGTATGTAACAGCCTATCTTAACTTGTGATGAATATATTGACACCTGATTTGGGTTTGATTCGAAAAAGTAGTTGAGCTTAATTTATTTAGTTAGTAACTGATCAGGTGAACACAATACACAATCTTGTACGTTTTTGTTCAAACTCAAAACTATTTAGTTTGCTTCACAATTTTGAGTATTCCTAATAGTTGAAGTTATTAGATTTATATATATATATATATTTTTTTTTTTGTAAATAATGATAATTTATTTAACAGACTATTGTAACACATTAGAGGGAGATGGAATTCTTGATCTAAACGATCCTAACTTAATCCTGTATCCCCACTTTGGCTAATTCTAAAAAATTTAATATAAGACTGTTATACTAGGGTAGTAAAATACAACGTATACGACAATGTATATTTAATATATATATTTATCTAGGGTAATTGGATGAAAAAGAAATATGTAGGGTAAGGGAAGACTTTCAACACCTGCATTAGTGGTTGCAAATGACGACAATTAAATTCTTTATTCTTGTTCTGTCCAGGACTCCACCCAAAAGTGCATGTGCATTAAAACATGTCCCTTTGAAAGAATTTGATTAATTAAAACGTGTATAATTTTTTCAAATAATACGCAACTAATCCAACCACGTTATTAATGTGAAACTTCAATCTTCAGTAACGCATCATTCAAACACGCTTAGGATTATCTTAATAAAAAAAAAACATAATAAAAAAAGTTGGATATCAGCCTTACACGTAGATTTAATTGATTGAATGATATTTTTTTCAAAGAAATTGGGCATTGTTTTAGGGAAATGATATTTGAGAGAGAATTACTGTGTATTATATAGAGAATTACAAAGTATAGAATCCGAACCGTATAAGGAAAGATAATTATACATTGAATATGAATATCTAGATCCTTCTAAACCCTATTACCACTAGGTCAAGTAACCTAGAGTTTGGGCCAGACACACAAATAGAGATTTACTTGAACACTCCTCCTTGTGTCGCCCAAACGCGGTGCTTCTCTCGTTGCCTCGCTAAAAACCTTGCCGAGTAACAAAAACCCAGTGGGACAAAAATAACCTCGGTCGAAGGGGAAAAAGAGCACAACACACCCTTCACGTTTCGAGACCATACATGTAGACATCTCCCCCTGATGTCTGCATCTCCCCCTGATGACTACGATCATGGGAGTTCTGATAACTTCCGCAAACGATGCTACCAACATGTTCCTCGAAAGTGGAATTTAGGCGATGACTTAGTGAGCAAGCCTGCCAGATTGGCCTCAGATTGATCCTAGTTCACTTTGATCTTAAGGAGAGTTTGTTGTTGCTGATTATCCTTGGTGTTGTCGCTTTTGATGTAGCCTTGCTACATTTGTTCAAAACAAGCAGCATTAAATACTCGTAGGCTCATCTGTGGTAGACTTCAAACCACAATTTTTCGAACATGTGTAATTATGGATCCAATCCATATACATTCATGAACCACTTCGTGAAGAGCAATGATCTCTACATTGTTCGAAGATATAACGACTAAGGTCTATTCTGTAGACCTCCAAGATATCACGGTCTTACCCATGGTGAACACTTAACCAGTTTGGGAATGACTTTTGTGTGGGTCAGAGAGATACCCAATATCAGCAAAATCTTCCAAAACACATGTCGTTCTAGAATGGGAATTAGAGGACGCAGGCCAGTGTTGGCGGCGTTCCTGGTGTCTGATGGGTCTAAATCAATCGTCTCTCTGTAGGGATATATAGAACAAGCCCATATCAATCGTACATCTCAAGTACCGAATGATATCTTTTACACCAATCCAATGGCGTCGCGTTGGCGCGAAGCTATATCTAGCTAACAAGTTCATGGCAAATGAGATGTCCGGTCTTGTGCATTGAGCAAAGTATAATAATGCGCCTATCGTACTTAAGTAAGACACTTCTGTCTCTAGCACATCTTCGTCATCATCCTTTGGGCGAAGAAGATTCTTTTTAGGATTAAGACTACGGATGATCATGAGGGGTGCTTGAAGGCTTGATCTTGTCAAAATGCCAAAGCATCTATTGACATGATGTTCAAGTTCCAAACTGAGACATAATCATGTTCTCCCAAAATCCTTCATCTCAAACTCGGATTTCAAGTGTTCAGCGGTTTCCTTTAATTCTTTAAGGGCTTCCAATGAATATCATGTCCAACATGAACCGCGATAGAATCTGAAACTTGTTATGGAAACGCGCGAGCATATCCCTTCCCAATCAAGTAGTCACTTTAGTGAGCGTTTCAACCTCTTTGTAAAACGCTCTCCGTGGTTTAGAGCCACTTGACTTGGGTTTAGGGTTTAGGGTAAATGAAGTTCACCATGAACTTTCATGTATATTCCGTATCTAGATCCCCATAGAGATATGTAGTGACCACATTTGTAAGCTGCATGATCAGTTATTTGGAAACTACCAAACTAACAGGGTAGTGGAGTGCAATGACATCCATTACGAGAGAATATATCTCATCGTAGTCGATTCCAGGGCGTTTTGTGAGAAGTCTTATGCCATAAGGCGAGATTACCATCTCTTTTTCTCATCACGCTTTCTAACGAAGTCAATAGGTTTTATGTTAGGAAGTGACTGGCTCAAAAACCTTCCTTTTCGTTAGAGAATCCAACTTAACCTAGATCACATCTTTCCATTTAGGCCAAATTTCTCTATGTTGGTATTCATTCATCAACAGAGCGTGGTTCGATATCATCAGACTCAACAAACTCATGTGTAATGGAAAACTCGATTACGTCATCAATTATGATGGAGTTTCTATCCCACGTCTCATGTACACTAGTGTAATTTTCATAGAGCTCTATATTCTTAGGAATAGGTTCTGACATTGAGGCGTCTCCCAACGATAACCATAACTTGGAAGATTCTCATGAGACGGATTTTGAGTCTTGATGATCAAAGGATTGAAATGTGCTAAAGTATCATTCGAACCCACGGGCCTCCCACGCATCCTATCTGGGGCCATGGCCTGTAACGCCAAACTGCCACTCTTTTGGCGTTGGCACCATGCCTACCTCCGTGTAGGGTGGCGCTACGTCCTCTTGTAGGGACATCCATCCTTGCAGACATTTTTGCAGCATATTTGTGTGATCTCGTCACTTTAATGAGGATCGAGATGAGACATAGTGGGGAGAGACTACGACGATTCCTATTGTTCCTGCTGAATATTCATATTCTTATCTCCCCCTAACGACAGGAAGACTGTCTCATCAAAGTGACATCCGCAAATCTAGCGGTAAAAAGATTGCCTAGCAAGGGCATTAAGTGGCGGACGATTATTGGAATCTCAAATCCAACGTAGTTGCCCATTCGTCTGTAAGGACCCATCATAGGGAGCTGTGGCGGCGCAATTGGCACATAAATGGCACACTCAAATATGCGTAAGTACGATACTTGTACCCAGTCACTAGCTATAACGCAGAGGTAGATTGAGTAACGGTGGGTCGCAGACGAATTAGCATAGCTGCATGCAATATTGCAGCATCCCAAGCGGACATAAGGAGATTGGTGCACATTACCAATGTCCAGACTACCATTGTAGTCATTTCTGGGAGACCATTTGGCTGTGTTCATGAGAATATAATGTCCAACATTAGTCCCAATGCAATAACCATCGAAAGTCTTCGATGTAAACTCTCTAGCATCGTAAAGTCCAATTGATGGAATATGATGATCAGGGGAGTGAGCCTGTTGTTGTATGATATGTGCTAGGAGTGTAGCATAAGCAGCATTACAAGTAGACAATGGCACAACATATGACCAACGTGTTTGCGTGTCGACCAACATCATGAGATATTTAAACATCCGGAAGTTGGTTGAACTAGTCCATAGAATCCCCACGGATTCCATGTAAGAACAGAATGAGTATTTTTATATCCTTTGCATAGGACGGTCTCAGTCCTAATTTCCCTAAGGAGCGGGCTTTGTAAAATGAGCGAGAGGCTTTAGAAGCAACCAATGAGAATTTTGGTTAGGCCTGCGCGTTTGAAACGCTATTTGAAGCAAGTTGGTGATTGTAGCATCTCCTGGTGCGCCATCACCATGATGGACGTCATCCATGGCATCATGGATAGGGACTAAGCCAGCCGGTGGACGAAAGTGATGCCCTAGGCAGCAGCATCAGTCACACTTAGTCCAGGAATCAACTTTTGATTCATGCTTCATTTCGCTTGAGAGAAAGGATGTCCATGTGAAGTCTTGAGTAGACAGATCATCATATCATGACCAGGATGACCTATCCTGTCGTGACAAAGCCAATATGTGTCTAAATCCAAGAGATCTTCTCTTATAACTTCATTGGATTTAATAGCTCGAATAGTGACACAAAGTCTACTAGAGAGACACATAAACTTTTCTAAGATGCACCTTTGTTCATAATCATTAGAGGTATTGCAAAAAACTCATTTCCGTTCTCTACATGTGTTTTCGCATGGAATCCGTTGACTATTCATAGGTGCGATTTGCCCCAGGAGTGTAGAGAGTTTTTGTGATAGTAATTAAGGTGCCATTTGGCAAGTGGAACTTGAGCTATTCCATGTCCTTGAATTAATACTGATGACCCAGCCATCGTAGTCACAAAGTCATATGCTCAAAATCAAAATGGAGTCATGAAAAGAACTCAAAATTTTATTCATAAGCCAACGGAATACATCATTGTCTCTTCCATTAGGAGAATCTAATCCAAATACTAGCTAATGCAAAACAAAGATAGTCATTTGACTTCTTTCGGTAACTTAAATATGACCAGGTGAGTAGAGAGATGTCGATGGAGCAAAGCTCACTTAAGTACCACTTATCTCAAAACCTTCCTAGACATCATAATCATTTTGAATGAGCCAATGTGAAGAAAAACTAAATCAATGGCATTTACTACAAAGTATATGGCAATTGCCTCTTACATCTCTTGGAAAAATAAAGACTTAAATAGAATTGGCGATCTACTAATCCCAACCAGATTTGTAGTCTTCAAGCCTTCACTCTAGATCATCTTCTTGATCTTCTTGTTCCACATAGTGAGCTTCTCTTGCTTCACAATATGCTTTATAGGCGGTGACAATTTCTTCATGAGCTCTACAAATGTGTGCCCAATAACCGAATACTCCACATTGAGAATATACATCTCTTCGCTCAGACTCTATTGATTGAGGCACTTTGAAAGCGTCATTTAGATGGCTCTTAGTGTTGGTGGCGCCACCAACATGGCCAGAGGCGTTGCCTTCCTCTCTCTTTCCACGTTGACCTCTGCGATTCGGTGTTTGCCTATTTTGGCTGTTACCTTCCCAAGTAGAGCGTTCTATAGACCAGAACGTCCAGAAGTATCCCTAAGGTTAGGGTTTCGCTCTTGGCGCCTTCTCTTAGGGGCACGACTATAATTGGATTCCGGAATATGCTCTATTTCCACGGATCTCAAATTATAGTTCTTCACAAGGTTGTTGTCATGCTTTTCAGCGACATTCATAGCTCCAATGAGCTCATGAAACCTTGTGATCCGTCCTGCAGTAACATCAATTCGATAGTCCTTAGCAACCATCAGCAACCATCAATGCAGAGACGGGGAAGGTAGAGAGAGTCTTCTCAATCAACATTGCATTTGTGATCTCTTTACCATAGAATTCCATTAAGGATTTAATGCGAAGTGCTTCTGAGTTACAGTCAAGAACTAACTTGAAATCACAGAAGCGGAGGCTATGCCATCTCACTTCTAGGTCAGGAAGCAGGGAGTCACGGACGTTGCCAAATATTTCTTCGAGTGAGACCCACAGCCTTCTGGGTTCTTCTTTATTCATATACTTGTACTGGAGCGAATCATCCATATGACGAGTTATTAGGATGATGGGTTTTGCCTTATTTGCCTCTAAGGCTGCTCTATTTGCTTCCAAAGCTTGAGCTTGCTCAACAGTTAACAAGTTCTGGCTAGGCTCGAGAATCGTATCAACGATTCCATCTGCCTTGAGATGCTGGCGGACATCACGAACCCACCTGTGATATCCAGAGCCAGTTGTTCTCAATGGAGCAAAGTCCAATATGTTCAGGTTACTCATCCTAAAAGAGAACAAGAAATTAGGGTTAGTTTCAGAGCGTAAAAGGCTACCATGAAAACAAATAAAATTTCTAAGCGTAGTTGCTCCCAAGAAATTATGAATTTCTGAGCGTAATCGCTTCCAAGAATGTAGGAATTTCTGAGTGTAATCGCCTCCAAGAAATTCAATTCCAAGAGGTATTGGATTAGATCGAAACAATGATGTAAGTAGTTGATCATAAATTCTCTACAAACTCTAAGTTTGGAGATCTCAACAAGCTCCAAGCTTGGAGTGAGCACGAACCCCCACAGTTCGGCTTAATTAGGTCTCCCTTATGATGAAGAAAGGGGGGTAGAAGAAAGGGGGGTAGAAGAAGGGAGGTTGCAAGTCCTCGAGAAAAGGAAGAGAAAAGAAATAAAAACTTCAAAAACGGGAACTTTTAGTAAAAAATACATCGAAATAGGTTGCCGGAAAATTTGACAGGAAAAAGTCGTCGGAAAATGGACGGAAAAGTGGTCGGTGGCCTGAAAGTTGATCGGAATCGGTCAACCAGCGTTGACTGGTGCTGACGTGGCGCTGTTCCGCTGCTGACGTGGTAGAGGCTGCGTCAGTGGGCTTCTACGAACTGGGCCAAGCTTTCTTCTTCTCAGTGGGATTTATGCCCCTTGTTTTTCTCTTCTAGGCCCGCACCCTTTTTCTTCTTTCTTCCTTTATTTTCTTCTTCTTGACTCTGGGCTGCTCTTTTTTTTTCCTTTTCTTTCTTTCTGCCTGTTTTTTTTTTGTAGGATATTCAGTCTCTCTGTCGGCCGGTTCAACCAATTACAGACCGGTTTCTAGGTTGATTTTTCGGGTTCCTGGATTAGGATAAAGTTTCTTCTACTGCAAAATTTGGCAGCAATTGGAGGTCCGGAAGGTGGTGAACCGGTGGAGTATTTGCTGCAGGTGGTTTGGAGATTCCGATGGCCATTTTTGTAGGTTTCCGGTCGATTCTTGGGTGGCACCACCGGTTCTGGACTCCTGGGATCGAGTGCTTCAAGGTGTGAGGTGGAGGCAGAAAAGGCTTCAAGGTTTTGTATTCGGATTCAAGGTTTTTAGCTTCTTGAATCAGGGTTTGGCTATTTGTTTCAGGTTTAGGGCTTCGTGCTGATAACGTGTTTTAGGGAAACGATATTTGAGAGAGAATTGATATATATTCTCATTGATAATAGAGGCCTCTTTATATAGAGGATTACAAGGTATAGAATCCGAACTATACAAGGAAAGGTAATCATACATTGAATAGGAATATCTGGATCCTTTTAAACCCTATTACCACTAGGTCAAGTAACCTGGAGTTTGGGCCAGACACACAAATAGGGACTTACTTGAACAGGTGTTAGTTTATTGAAAATAAATATAGGTAATGATACACAATGACTATTCACTGAGAGCTACGTTCGAATTGTATCATTTTTTAGGAAGCCCTAAAGCTACTTAAGTAATGCTACTCTAGAGAGAAGCTCAAAGTGACAAATAAGCTGACACTATTACAACTCAACCAGAACAATTCAAAATCAAGTCTTAATTTATTCAATATTCTCGAGGACCAACCTATGCTGAGGAGGTAACCCCAGAGAAATCTAGCACCATTGCAATCAAGAAATAGCTGTTGAGATGGAAACCAAAATCGACCTGGATCCCATACTTTCATACAAAATCCACTTGTTTCCCAGACTGAAGCCATACACTAAACCAATACTAAACTTGTATACGACTCATATCCGACTATGGGATCCATGTCGATTTTGAGTACACTAAACCAATATTAAACCTGTACATGACTCTAATATGCATAATATTAGTTTGCATTGTCATAATTTAGTTGGACATACATGTTACATAACCATACCACCAGTACTCACCCTGCAAAAATGTATGAATCCACACTTGGCTATAAGTCCAAATGTCATCTTGGTAATTTTATGTCAATCCACAGGTTAACAAAGTCATATGCATAATTTGTATAACAATTACTACTTTATCTTTTCGACTATTCGTAGTAAAATGCAGTATGTTGTGAAAGTTTCTAAATGTTCTAGAGCAATGAAAGATAAGACGGATGAAGTCTAAACAAAAATAATATTTGGGAGTTAGTACCTCTGCTACGTGGCAAGAAGATTGTTGAGTATAGGTACATCTTTACACTGAAGCATAATGCATATTAGTTTATGGGGAAAATATCCCTTTACACTAATTTTAGGGAAGTTTTTCCCCCTTACACCAATCACTTATTTTTTTTCCCACTTACTCATAATGACTCTTATAAGTTGTTCCCTAATACCCAATTTTTTTTAATTTTTTTTTTGAGAATATTTTACCCTCACCCCTTTGTCACATAGAGAGAGAGAGAGAGAGAGAGAGAGAGAGAGAGAGAGAAGCCATAGGAGACTTCGCCAGAATCCGATTATAGTTGCCAAAATCAGTTCACCGGTCACCGGCGCCGGGCTTCTTTGAAAAACCTCATCCAAAGTTCTCAAAGAGGTCGTTAGAGACCTCATAGGTCACCGGAAACTTTTATTGCCTCCCAATAAAATCCAATAAAAATAAACTTTTATTGAAGGGCAATAAAGATTTACTAGGGGGCAATAAAAATTTAGGTATTGGGGAGAAGAGGGAGACAATAGTAAAGATGTAAATAAATGGATTTAATGTATATATATAGATGCCAAAAATATATACTTGGAGAGGAAAAAAAAAAGATTGAGTTGCATAAATTGAAAAATGAAGTAATGGAAAATGGGGTATGAGTCATTGAAAAGAAAAGGACGAGGGGGCACGTGGTTAGAAAGAGAACAGAGAGAGGTATTAACGATGACTTCATGTAGGATGTTGTCCTTAAAGACTATTATAATGTAACTAATAATGTCCAAGGTTTAGGTATTACTTCCCCCTCGAGACATCCATTTATTAATAATAATATGAGCGTGGGGATGAGCCTCCCAACTTGACTGGGTTTCAAACCTATTTCAAAAACGATGGGTCACTTGACATACATATCCATAAACACTTGACGTACGTATCCATAAACACATTGCATGGCTTAAGTCACTTGACACTAGAACTCAACCCCACCTTCACCATCAACGTTGCCCAACTGAGCACCACCACTGAACAAGCAAAGCAAGTAGCAACGTCATCCACCCCACTCCCTCTCTTCTCATTTCCACAAACAAACTGTTGGAAATTTTGATTGTGTATTTCAAAATACTTAACCTGCTACACAGAGACATTGTCTCTGAGTAGCAAAATCTACTCTTGAGAGCAGTGTTTACATGACTCAATCTCAAACTCTTTTTGAATGATCTGTCCTCTAGAAGCCTACAAATCCAATAGATAAGTGTTATGATTCTTGTTATTTTAGTCTATTATCACAATGAAATGATGATTATTATTTTTTATTAATGTATTATTTTGTGTGATTTTGTAGGAGAATCTAAATCTAGTGTACACATAGCATCCATCGACCAAACTTTCCAACAATTTTAAGAGTAGATGTGTTGGTGGATGTTTCATTTGTCATTACGAAAGTTACAATTCCAATGCTCATTTGCATATTATTAATAGTCGCAAATTGGTAAGTTGACTACTTGAGAAATATATGTGATGGAACTTCTTGGCATAGAGATAAGTCCTCTCTTCACCACTTTATTGATTTATATTTTCAACGTATATATTGTGGTTTTGAAGAGTTTTAAAAGTATTATTGAGTTTTGAAAGTCTTTTCACCAAAACCCTAAAACAATGACTCTTTATTTATTGCTGCATTATATTGGAAAATTATGTTTTAAACTTCTACTATGACAATTATTCTTTGCATTTAGTTTGCATTATTATCAATTACATCTCTCTATCTAGATTGGTAACGAGTTTTCAATTGGCATTTAAATGTTGATACTATAATGTGCAATTTTTTTTCTTATTAACGCGTGGGGTAATAATAATTTAAATTTTTGTACTTCCATTAATTATTATTTTTATTTGCATTAAAATTGATTTTATTTGTTATACTTTGAGGAAAAAAAGAAGAAGGATTTCTTGAAATGTTGCCTTTGGATCATTGTTTTTTCCAAAATAATAAATAAAGTTGTTAATGTCATTGCCTCTACGTTAAGATGATGCCTCAATTTCCTTAAAAAAATGTTATCGTCAATAACGCATTGAGAAATTATTTTGTCAATTTTAAATTGACGGTTGCCTTTGGTAATTTGATGCCTTGAAATATTAATGTCCCTTGATTACACGTATTTATATACGTGTAACTATATCTAAAATTTGTAGAAAATAAGCGGAATTGTGGAAACGAGAGAAAATGGTGCGAAATTGGAGCAAATTGGAATTTTCCGATAAAATGACGAAATAGTCAATGCGGGTCAATGCCAACAAAGGAGCGTAATTCAATTGTCGCCAATAGTATATGCGGAATCGCATTGAGAAGAGAGAAGAAAGAAGAAAGAAGAAGAAAAAAAGATATTAGAAAAGGAAAAAAAAAAATTCTTACCTTGACATCAGCAGTGTCATCATCAGTTTTCCTTCCCTTTCCTTTCCTTCACGTGCACTACATTTGTCCTCTTCTTTTATTTTCTTTCTTTTTCCTTTATTTTTTTTTCTTTCGCTCTCGTCCTTTCTTGTTTTGCCAGCTAGTATCTTATCTATTCTATCGATTTTTAAACAGATGTTCATTCTACAACCTTATGATTCAAACCTGTTCACAAATGTGATCACTATATGCTGGCAAGTATGGAAGGCAAGGAATGATACTATCTTTCAGGGTAAAAATACCGCACCCCATATGGTTTTGGCAGCTTCTTCAGCTGCTCTAAACTCTTTAAATTAGTTGACCACAACCACGAATCTTTCCACCTCAACTTCCAATTCTCCTGATATCCATTGGAGCCCCCCCCCCCAGCTCAGGGTGCAGTGAAGATCAACTTCGATGGGTCTGTCAAAGCAAACTCAGCGGCTGCTGGATATATAATTAGAGACCACTATGGAAAACCGATCATTGCAACCACAAAGAGCATGGAAGTCACCACAGTCCCTGTTGTGGAAGCAACTGCTCTCAGAAATGCTCTTGTCACTGCGCATGAGAAAGGCTTTACCAAAATTGAAGTGGAAGGAGACTCCAAATTAGTCATTGATGCAGTCAATGGGGTCTGCCAACCACCATGGAGATTACTGAAGCTGATCCAAGATATCAAAGCTTTTGCGTCCAATTTTACTTCTATTTCTTTAAACATGTGTTTAGAGAGGCAAATTTTGTAGCTGATCTATTTGCCACTCTAGGTCATAGTTGTTTTGATGGCGTCACTTGGGTGGATAGATATCCAACCGATGTTTCTACAGCTCTGCTTTTCGACTATGTAAATAGTGGTTGCCCAAGGGGTTTCCGCTTATCTTAATTTATTATAGTCTTTTCGCATAAAAAAAAATCTTATCTATTCTATCTCTTCCTCTCTTGAACAAGGATTGAAATATCTGTGATATTTTAGATATCTCCCCCGATGTCTCCCTTTATATTAGATATTGAGGATATATCCCCGATAAAGTGAAGAAATATCTGTAAAATCTGATTAAAAAAATAGAAAAAAAACTAAGTAATTCTCTAAATGCAAATCTGTGTGAAGAGAGATTTCCTCAAGACAAATCTGGGTGAGGAAAAATCCCCTCAAGGCGAATCTAAGTGAGGAGAAATCCCCTCAAAGCGAATCTAAGTGAGGAGAAATCCCCTCATAACAAGCAAAGGAACTGTTTGGCATATCAGAAGTTGGAAAAGCTTGTATACTGCTACTACAACATGAAGCTGCGGCTGCGAGACATACATGCAATGGATAATATGTTTAATGAAAACAACTATATAGATTTACTTCATGCTGCAAGTGAGCCACTTGATAATGGCATTGATCCACTTCATGATTGGATTATGCCTGCACACCTTGACGATGAAGTTGGAAGACCTTTTCCACAAGTTGTAGAAACTGCAACTAACGCTGGAATCAATGTAGAAAGGGTCTTATCTGAAGAAGTTGTTAAAAACCTAGGAGATAGTTCAGATAGTGATGATGCATGGAGTGGTACAGCAACTCTAGATAGTTCTGATGAAGGTGGAGATGGTGGAAGTGGAACAGGTGGTGGAGGTGAAAGATATGAATATAGACAATCTTTTGTGGGTAAAGGATTAAACCAATTTACCTGTGAAGGTAATTTTGATCATACCACCCAAGATGAAGACCACAAAGTGAGAACAGTTAGTCATGGTGCTCAAGAGAAGACCCCATATGGGAGGAGGACCAGAGGTGCAACTGATGATCAAAGTACCTCATCTGATGTTTCTTCAATTGCCTTAAGTTTTGACTCTATCAATTTAGGCATAGAGTGCAGTGAGACCTCAAATGAATCTCATGAAGGCAACAATGAATTTGGCTATGGTGCTTATGGATGTAATCAATATGGAGAAGTACATGATCAATCATCTAGTTGGATTCATCCTTATTATCCCCTTATAGGGGAAACAGTCGGCAACTCTAAAGAAATATGGAGAAGTACATAATCATCCAGTTGGATTCATCCTTATTATCCCCGTATAGGGGAAACAGTCGGCAGCTCTAAAGAGATATATAACTATCATGTTCATCACTACAATTCGCACTATATGGGTCATATGTCTTGGTCCGATTATTGCATTTTCGTAGATCAGCGAGCAGCTTTTCAACCACCTAGAGTCTCTTTTTGGATGTAGATGAAGTTGACATTCATATGTATGTATATGTAATTTCAATAAATTGACTCTTCCAAAAACGATATTTGTTATCCTGTATCCCCGATATTTCCGATATCTCCCTTTTTCAAAGTTCCGATAGATATGTAGATAGAGATATTTTAATCCTTGCTCTTGAAAGCCACGGAGACCTCACACATTAATTATCAATTCCCATCTTCTCTCTTTAACGACACACACCATCAGACCTCACTATAATCTCAC
Organism: Rosa chinensis; assembly: GCF_002994745.2. Classification (NCBI taxonomy): domain Eukaryota; kingdom Viridiplantae; phylum Streptophyta; class Magnoliopsida; order Rosales; family Rosaceae; genus Rosa; species Rosa chinensis. The sequence goes on along the minus strand of NC_037091.1, from coordinate 25,721,782 downwards.
TCTCCATTTTCCTTTTTCTGCCGAGAACACTATAAGAGTGATAAGACCACCACCATAATTTTCCATTTTCTCTCCTTCTTTTCTCTCACTTCTCTACACCAAATCTCATTAATTTTGTCAAGATTTGAAGGGGATTCAAAGGGGAACCACTTCAAGCATCAAGGGCTTCGTCACTATGAAGATTTAAACTTGGGTAAAAGTGGGAGGTTATAAATCAAGGCTTGTCATTTTTGCTCTATAGCAATTGTGACTTGTTCTTGTGACTTTCCACTTCTCTTCACTTTTTCCCTCTTCAATTGATGTATTTTAAAATTGCTGTTATTTTGATCATGGGTAGTGAGTAAAAATTTTGTTGGAGGCGAGGGTGGTTGTGTGCCCTAGCCCAAATTTTATGTAAAGGATGTCTATTTTTAATGTAGTGATGCAATTTACTTTAATGGATGCTTATATAAATTTTTCTTGGGTTGAAATGCATGTTTAAGAGCCTAGTCAACTCTAGAGTATGTATTTTGAGCATGTCTAGGACGGAGTTAGAGGCTTGACTCCCTCTAATTCTTAAGCTACAACCCTCAATTTGTATTGTAGGGGTTATAAACATGGTGATTTACACCCCTGCGTGATTGTGCGGGTTAATCGCTTAGTGGTCTAATTCTTGAGCTTTATATCAATTAGAGCGAGTTAGAGACTCTTGAACAGGCCTAACTCTCTCTAATTGAGTCTGTGTGACCCTTGAAATGGCATATTAATACCTTAATTGAGAATATATGGTCCTTGAACTTTAAACCGCCTTGGATACGACTACCACCTAATCAAGAATTTTGCATCTACACTAAATAGCTTCCGGCACATAGGATTTGGGTGTAGGAGCCTCCCTAGCACCCAACACTCTCTTGTCTTGAATTTTTTGCAAACTACTTTATCATTGTATTTTCATTTTTTCGTAATTTTCTATTTTTAGTTCTCAAATTTAGTAGTCTTCACAATTAAAAAATTCACAATTTTAAATACTTATTGTTAGGATAATTTGTATTTGTGCTTAGTTGTCCGTAACCAAGTGGGGTTCCCTATTCCATTGGGTACGATACTTGGAGCTTAATTTATTTTCCCTAAACTTGATGACCGTGTTGTATTATGCGTGAGACGCTAGTATATGCGCCGAATCATCCCTAGGGTTGATGCCTCGGGAAAAAAAAATGTTGCCTTAAAATTTAGTTACAGGTTACTTTTTGAATTTTCATTGCCTTTCAATCAATGTTGCCTCAAAACAAATAAATATATGCACTCTTCATTCGTTGACGCCTCGATATTGTCCCTTACGCAGATGCCCTGAAAAACTATCTTATTGATTGCTGCCTTCAGTTATGCTTTGAGAAAATGGACATTCTATGTACCTCTATGATTAAATTTAATTTTGATCAAGAATTAAGAGATATTTGATGGCCCCAAATGTGGGGGTGACTAAGTTATCCGAAGTCATGAAATCTGTAAATAATTGTTGCCTATTAAATTCCCAAGTCCTTGACCTACGAAGATTCATTGCCTAAATATATACAGCTTGATATTATCTTGCCTATATATATAAGACTACGGCAAATTCAGACAGACTCAAAAATGTGGGGGTCAAGGAAAAAAAACAAGGAAAAATAGGCTCTTATATTTAAAAGAAATTGGATAGCTTAAAATCCAATGATGATTACTTATTGTTGAGATTATTTAGTAAGTTTTGTAGGTCAGGGTTGATTTTAGCCAATACTCTGACAACCATTAGGCTAAAGGCCAAAGCTAGTGGTTAATTCATCGAAGCACTACTAAAAAAAACTCCATTTGCTTCGCCTTTTTACTTCAGCAATAATTTCCGTCGCAATTGACATCCTATTGTTACGGAAATTGATCCGTCGCGATTAAACCTTATCATTTGTGATGGCAAATGTTTACCGTAGTAAGTTTTTTATCAATTGCGACTCAATCTCATATGGCCATAGTAGGAATTATTTTTCCCTCAATTTTTTCATTGGTTTCTGTGCCTTATTTCCTACTAACATCGATCTGTAACCCTAATCTACAGCCCCAATTTACTCTCTCTCTCTCTCTCTCTCTCTCTCTCTCTCTCTCTCTCACCCAAGCTCCAACCTCCGCAGCGCCTCGAACAAAAATTGGAACCTACCTCCGACATCGACTAGGTCCGCACCAGAACTTACCCTGAGATCGACAACCCCTCTTTCACCCAACTGTAACAACAGCTCTCTCACACCCAACCCTATCCCAGACACACAGCAAATCTGATCGAGAAGATCTTATGGACGAAAATAGACAACAGCACCTATTGGAAGGAGTAGTGCTTCGGTTTGCGGCGGAGACTCTGGTGGACAAGGCCATGGAGCTCGACCACATCGGCAGGACCTTTGCAGGTAATCAAAAACTCATACTGTTCATGTGCTTCATTACGGAGTTGCTTCAGATGCAACCGGAAAAGGAAATGGTCATCGAGTTCATTAAGAATGATGACTGCAAGTGAGTTTTTATGTCTAATTTATTGGTTAACTATTATAATCTGCGTATTTACTTGCTTATATGGTTTGCCAAATTGTTGGGTAGAAATTGAGTTGAGGGAAAGGATTGAAAATTTGTGATTATGTGGTTTTTGCCGATAATAGTGTGATCTAGAGGTACTAATCTTGTATGGATAAAGCTCAGTGATTTAAGTAGAACATTACAGAAAAAAGTTGAAATGAGAGGATTGGGAATGTTTGAATATAGTGGAGTACAAAAATACTGGTCTTGCTTACTAATGTAGCTTCTTATGCATTAGAAAGAGGAATTGGTGTGATTTTAGTTTAGGAAAGTTTTAATTAGGCTCTTACTTGGATTTCAGATACTGACGTTTACCAGTACCTAGAGCCTTTATACAATGAGAAGTAAATTGGCTGACAGACATAAGTTATGATCACGAAATCCATGTTGTGCAAACTCTTTCTATGTTTGGACTCTGAAAAGCATTCTTGCATTTTACAGCAGCAGCAGAAGAATTGAAGACAAAGAAGGTTTTTGTCCAGCATCTAGAGATTGTAAGCAGTTTTGACACCACCTTTGACATTGTGAAGTCATTTGCGGTGAGTAGAACAGTCCTTCTGTTAATTCTTTACTGGAACTATTCTTGTTTTGTAAACTGTTAAACTTAAGCATGTTTACCAATTAGTGATAAGAAGTTGGTTAAAATGTCTCATTGGTTAGGACCCTACCACGGTATGTATTGTTGGGTTTTCACCTATTGCTGGGAATTGGTTTTGTCTGTGACTTACTTTCTTTTCTTATTTCTTGTTTACATGAAGATACTATAAACAAATAAGACATGTCTGTGGTCTTATAGATTTTTCCTGTTTGCTAATTGAAACAAAATTGTTCCAATTTAGTTCAATTAAAATTACAGTCTCTTTATTTTTTGATATGCAGATATTCTTTTTCCCCTTTCCTTCAATACCTTGAGAAAATGACAATTTCAGTAGAAAAGGAATGAAGTACATGCTGTATCTAAGACTTGATAAAGGACATTGGTAATCCTTTGGTTGAGTAGTAGTACGGGTAATCCTTCAATAATAACCTATTGAATGAACGGTTTGGGTTGCTGCATTGCAGACTTGGTTTATTGTGATTCATTGTTCTCTGACAATCCATATCTTAGTCGTGTTCATCTTCTTCAAGAAACAAAGCTTCGTTTGGACTCTACTGCTCTCGGTATGGTAGTCTTCCCCTAAATCTTGAATTTACTTCGGTCTTCTTCTCATTCTGAATTTACTTCCGTTAATCTAAGCTATAGTGCTAGTTCTTATTTGCTTACTGATGGAGAGATGCAATCTAAATTGGTCTTTTCTATTCTTATTTCACAATAACTGGGCATAATCAATTTATATACTCTTGATATGGTGCTTGGCAAATGTTTTTATGTTAAATTTTATGTCACCGCTTAGAATTTACTTATGTGTTACTGTCAAAATCAGGTAGCAAGACAGAAGCTAAGGGGCTTCTCCTGCCCGCACTAGTTCCAACACTACTGCTCCTGGTAGTCTGGTATGCGTTTGCATTTTTTTTTTTTTGGTGTAGCTTGGAACATGATCTAGAGTTTTCTTGGGCTTTTCTTTTGTTCTATTGACGTATTAGAGGCACTGTGCTTTGGATAAATAACAACTAGATATTGTTGATTGTTCTCATTGCACCTACACCTGCAACTTCATTTATTTATAGCTTCCGTTTTAGAATCATGATGTGCCCTATTTTGTTCTTCTTATGTATGACATTCTCTTAATATGTGTCTGTATTTGAGTTTTTTTGCTAGGTGAGTTGATATAGGAGAAGACATCTTAGGCATACTTTAAACTGAAGGTGCATATATGTTGGTTTAGTTTATCTATGCTATATTGATCTTGGCTTTTTTGATGTTATATCTTCTATTATATGAAGTTTAGTGGAACTTTGAGGTACATTTGATTCGTTGTGCTTTATCCTTATCATTGTTCTGCTTGGTTATTTTGATATTATCTCATTAGTGCCAACTTATTAGTCATTGTTCATTTTGTTTCTGAAAGGTTACACTCTTGAAAAAGCTTTATTGGTTGTTCATTCATTTAATCAAACTTGTGCATTGTATAGATTGATAAAGAATAACAGTAGTAATAGTGTTAGTGGCATGATTTTACCCCTCACCCTTAGATTGTTAACCTAACTAAAGCCATTGATATCACTTGGTTAATTATAGCTAGCAGAATAAATAGGATTACACATTGTCATTTTGTACTTTTGTTCAATGAAATGGAATATGAATTTATGTCATTTACATGGACTTCAAATTGAGTTCTTTAGCTGTTTTTTGGTGCAGGGCCGGGACATGTATGTTTTGGTGAGCTACTTGATGGGAATTCTAGAAGTTTACTTACCTAGCATTGAGTATGTGGTTTTGTCAAGTGAATTTAACACTTTTCAGAACCTGAAGAATTTTTTACTTGATGCCCTTGCTTTTGATAATGTTAATAGTTTGGCCATTTCTTCCACTTCTAATGAAGGTGCTGTAGTGTTGGCATGAGTTGCTTTGGCTAATCTTTGTTTTTAAACAACCTTTGGTTGGTACTAGCTTTGGTGTGTAATTCCACCTTTGGCTGATCTTTGCAATATTTTTCAATTTATGATATTTGCTGTAGATGGTACTAGCATTGGTGTGCAATTCACACCATCTTTTTTTTTTTTTTTTTTTTAAAAAAAAATTATAAATAATATATTCTTTTGCGACAGCAAAGTTTATGTTGCAACCAATTCATCCCTTTTTTTTTTTAATGAAATATCTTTTTGCGACGGCAAAGTACCTGTCGCAAATAGTTTATCCATTGCGACGACAACAGTTTTCCTTCGGAAATACTTTTTGCAACGGAAATTTACCGTCGCAAAAAGATCTTGTGATGCCACCTATTGCAACGTTAACATTTCCGTCGCAAAAAAATCAATTTTCCATCGCGAAAAGTTTTTTCCGTCACAAAAGCTCAATTTACGGTCGCAAAAGGATCTTGTGATGCCACCTATGGCAACGTTAACATTTCCGTCGCAAAAAACTCAATTTTCCGTCGCGAAAAGTTTTTTCTGTCACAAAAGATCAATTTACCGTAGGAAATGGAGTTTTTTTTAGTAGTGAAGGGGATAGGATTATGCCTATAATAAAGGTCAAGAGTAATGGTAACAAAACCTATGTGAATGGCGATCCCAGGGAATAGGTCTATATAGGTAATAACAAGTTACTTGTTGATCAGTAGTGCACTATCAAAATAAAATTTGGAGTTCATCCCTATGATGCATAGATAGTGCTTACTGGAATGTATAAGAATGAATTTTGTTCTTAATAAGTACCGTAGCTCTTATATATGAGTGGTGTGTCTGATTTTAGTACACACTTGATGGGCTTACCTATATGAGTGTGGAAGTGGGGCCGCTTCCTATGAAAGTTGGGCAAATCTTCTAGAGCACTCATGAATATCTAGGTAGGGGTGCATGGCCTATTCATATCCACCCGTAGAAAATGCTTGATTTCAAGAGTTCAATGTGGATGGTAGTTCTTTGATTCATATCAAGAAATTTTGGTCCACAGAAAATTTAATTTTCACCAAATTTCTGTAGATCACAATTATTTATCCTATGGCTAGTTCATAGTCCAAAAGACACCATTTTAGAAAGCATTGGATCTCATTTTCCTTTGACACTCTATAATTTCCTTTTTCAGTTAGCAGCTTCCGTATTTTGAAATATGTGGAGGATTGTTGGAAATTTTGATTGTGTATTTCAAAATACTTTGTGTAACTCCAATTCAAAACTATTTACTATACATTTTTTCTAAACATTACTAATTCATTATGCTCATAATATTAGAGCATATTAAGGTTACAGGAGTTACAATATTCCAATAATTATCTATGATGACCTGGATTTCTGTTATTTAATTTTGGTAGTTAATAATGGACCAATTATATTAATAATTGTTATTGTGCTTTATTCGTAGGTTGTTTGTGAAGTGTAATGGTTTTCGTACATATAATTATTCGAATTTCACAGTTTAGGGGGTCGTGTGATGTTTGACTTTTTATACATTCGGATTCTCGAAAAACTTCCTTCATGAAAGTTGTAGAGCACGTCGATACGAGTTCATGGACATGTGGTTCGGGTTAATCGGAGTTCGTATGAGAAAGTTATGGCCATGGGAAGAAGTTTCCATTTTGGTATAAATAGAGAAAAATCATAAAACAAATTCATTATTTCACTTCCCTTTCCGAAAACAATTTATTCTCTCTCTCTTCTCTCTCGGCTGCACCTTCAGTGTCTGACTTTTCCGGCGGTTTCCGGCGATCTCTGGCCGTGAAACTTGGTCAGCTGGTTCGTCTCCTCCGTCTGGTCGTCTCTGTGGCATCCTTTAGCAGCGATATCCACCATGTACGGTGCAGCAAGGCGGCGTAGTTGGTGTTTTCAGACCCGACAGGAAAATGCAGCTCCGACGACTTCGTGGCTTCATGGTTCCTTGGTTGAGTTCAGAGAAGGCTCCCTGATCGATGTATGGTGTTTGTTTTAATCGATTTACGTAGAAATCAGTTCAACTCAGTTTGAGCAATAATCCAAAGCTTGTGAGGTAGTTTTCGACCCTTTATGCTTATTTTGCAACTTCGAGCTAGTTATGAAAATTCACAAGCATGCTTAGATGAACAGCTTTGATGTTGGAAGTTTTGTGAAATATTGAGTTTTGGACGGCGGCGGTGCAACACCGCCTGTGGCGGTGTTCTGGTGGCTTTCCGGCCATGTAGGGAACTTTTTTGGTATTATATATGTTCTACTCGTTGATACGAGCGTTTCAATATATAATATGCAAATTTTGGAGTTCGTATGGAATTGTTATGATTTTTACAGTTTCATACTGGTCGATTTATTCGATCTGTGAGGATTCGAGCTTCTGATCAACTTGTGGTTTGGACATATCGATCGTGAAAGTTTTCCGGAGACTTTGGGAGGTCTTGGATGTGGTTTTGCCTCGATTGGCGCCACTTTGGAGATTTTAGTTCAAAACAGGGGTTTCGAACTTAAATCAAATGTGAATCGTTACTAAGTTGGAACCGTATGTGATTAGGTACTTGATGAAGTACATTGGACGGTTATTTTGTGGATTGGTGGCTTTGTGCTGTATTGAAGACGCAGTAGGAGTTTCGAGGTGAGTAATCTCACAAGGTTCATTATGAACGGAATTACCATTATTGTTTTGGCATTAATTATTTAACTGCAAACTATAGTTGGTATTAGTAGGCATTCCTGAGCGAATGGCTACATATATATATATATATATTTACGTGAAATATATATATCCTTGTGGATGATTGTGATGAATAATATGCATGATGATGTTCATATTATTGTTGAATGTGACTTTTCAGGAAACAATATTGTGGAAAAAGATGTTTTCTATTGTTTGAAAAGTATGGAGCTTGATGTTACATTTTTGAGTCAAGCGTGACTCATTTTAGATGTACTGGTCTTTGTACCAAGGGTCATAGATGGTGAGCAGGGATTGGGAAACCCGAAACTAGATGTTTGTAACGTTTTTAGGTCGGGTGCGACTTACTTAACGTTGACTTTAAGACCAGACCGAGTCTAAAAAGATTATATGTCACAGATAGTGACAGGTCGCAGATGGTGACCTTGATGTTTGATTTTATAACCAGACGGGGTCCGAAGATCTTAGGTCACAGATGGTGACAGATTGCAGTTAGTGACAGGTCACTGATGGTGACCAAGGCAGGAAATAGGTAATCACGTTCATGGCCGGACGAGTGGTTACGATTTCAGTAGAGCTATAGTTTGCCTGCCATTATAGCTTATGGGGGTAATGGTCGAGGTTGCTGGAGACTCATAAGTATGTAGTTTAAAGGAGAGTTCCGAGAGTATTCTTCTTTTATTGTCTAGATGAGACTTGAATTGCTTCTTGATGGTTAAGTTAACAAATAGAACATTGTCACAGCGGTGATTTATGTTGTCCTTTCGATGGAAAGGTTATGGAGTGTTAGAAGGAATCATGGTTGCATGGTTAACTTAAGCTGATGTGTGTAAGTTGTGGATTGATGTTCATGAGTTAATCATACGAGCTTTCATAAGCTTACCGGGTTTTATTGTGTGGATACCCGGTGCACCATTCTATGGTGTAGGGGTTAATCCTGCAGGTCAGGGTAATCGTGGCTGAAGCTGAGGTAGCTTGTTGGCAGCTGAACGGGTAGGAGCTTAATTTTGTTGACTTTGCCATTGTTATGACTTCCGTTATGTAGTAAGCTCTGAGAAGCATTTACGTTTTATTTTGTGAAGACAATTTAATTCATAAGTTTTGTAATATATGACTCTGTGGAGCGGGTAAATATTTGAAATTGTGGGTTCAGGGCATCAATATGTACTTGCTGTAAAGGGAAGATGTCTCCATGTACTTTGTATTGATGGCTGAACGATCGCGCATGTATAATTATGAGATTATATATCGATTTTTATTTGTGTTAAAAATCAGGGGTGTGACATTATCTTATTAAATTTGCATCATATTTCTAAGCCTTTTCATCTACTATATATACTTGTCACTTTTTGGTCTTACACACAATAATGAAATTCATCATCCTCTATAGTTCTCTCTGTAGCCATTTCTCTAGTGAATTCATATATATATATATATATATATATATATATATATTCTAGAGTGTGCTTTATTCTTGCTCTTCCATAATGCCAAAAAGAAAAAATCAAGCATTTCTAGGATCCAAGTTTGCAAGTGCATGCTTACAAGGATTAACGGTTGTTGTACCCTAGAGGGTAAGTGTCGGGTGCATCACGAGTATGAAAACTATTTGCAATTTGTTGTATGATGTGCCATACTCCCAAGTATAAGAGGTCAAGTTTTAGTAAAGGGAAAAAGTAAAGAGTATCGTACCCAACGGATTGAGTAACTCTACGCTAACTAGATTACCGCAGAAAGAAACCTAGAAAACACATGTAAAGTCTACATTTTTACAAGTTCACAACCTTAGCCCTTTGGAAGCTAAAGATCATGAGGATGGTATTTACAATTATGGTTGTGATTGGCTTGGTTGATTTTAATTTTTATGAAGAAAATTAAGGTACATAAAATAAAATAGACAAATAAAAATGTAGAGACTAAATCAATGAGAAGAATAGAGACTTAGGTATCGCACCTAACTTTACTCATGCACAAAATGTAACTCATATTTAATGTAATAACATGCTTTGATAAATTTCCCCTTAGTATTTTGGTGAAGCTACCAAGAAACCAACTAGTCATGCAATTTAACAATCTCTTCCGAAGTAAAGCTAAATTATACGACCTTTATACCATTCAAATCTTTCAGATTCTAAATGGCCTATGGTGCCGTGAGCCTAAATTCTTTCGGAATCTAAACTCACAACATATGCTTTAATTTCAAGGTAAGAAGTTCAAGGAACTTAGTTCTTCCAGTAAGAATAAGCTAAGCCACCACCTATTTAGTTACACATGCTCACGAAATCAAGAGTTTATCAAGTTCATGTTTCTGATTCACTAATTTCCTAAACCATGCTTCTAGGTGATAAATCTATAAACACACTTAGGATGCATGAAAGTATAGTAGCCAAAATATTCAAAACATGCATAAACATCAAAGAACATAAAGATTACATTGTTTATTACATTGTTTTGTGCACAAGTTTGGCTAGAGCTAGCCCTAGCCTCAAATCCAACTACTCACAACACATGTTATTACAAATACAAGCCATGAACATCAAATTAAAGAGAGAAGGAAGAGAAAAGAGAAGAACTACCCAACCTTCCACCTAGCTCTCAAAGATGTCAAATGATGAGAGAATTGCTTCAAGGTATGAAATTTTTGGTTTTACAACCCAAAACACCATACACATCCACAAAACTCAAGAACAAAGGCTTGGATGTGTGAAAGAAAGTGTTGTGATTGATTTAGAGTGTGTAGTAACTTCGGTTTTGGTGAAACCCAAGTGCCTATACACCTATTTCTCACACAAACTCAAAGAACTATGTACAAGGTATGAAAAACTAACCTAAAATTAGAGAAAAGAGAGATTTTTATGCTCCAAAATGAGGGAGCCAAGGGGATGCACGTTTTTGGGGAGAGAGAAAGGGCTATGTAAAGGCCAAGGCAATCCAAGTCAAGGGTGGAGATCAAAAGGAATGAAGGGCTAGATGTGATTGACAAATGTGTAAGCACAAATTATAGATCTAGTCTTAGACTTTATATATAAATGACTCAGAAAGCTCATAGATATTTTGGTGGAGGAGAAAAAGTAAGGGTAGAGGGGTTATTGTGTAGAGGAACAAGGTAATAAATGAGAGACAAAAGTGTAAGGTGGAAAAATGAGACCACTTGTCATCTTTCAAATTTTGAATTTCAAAATAACCTAAACCTAAAGTCTTCCCACCAAAAGTCTCTAGCCCTAGTCAGCTCTTCCTTGTCCTTCACATATGTTCTCGGCCGGAAATGTCCGGAATCTGGCGTTGACCACCATTGACCCATTTTTTGTCCGTTTGCGCACTTTCTTCTCCTTTCTTCCTTCACTTAGATCTCCACCGAGAGTTCGGAATTGGCCTTTGACTTCTTCATACAAAATGTTCCTCCATGAGTGTAAATCATCCTAGTAAAATTTCAAAGCTTAGTTTATAATAGTTTGGACAAAAATGTTGCCGGAAGCCGTACAGGTCCGGTTTTGCAGTTTTCATCTTTTAGTAAGAAAATTGGACAGATCTTTTGATAGCCTTCCACTATGAACTAGCTCTTGCACTCTTCATACGAAAACATCCTTAGGATGTCTAGAATAGATCTAGAAAGTTTAAACTTTTTTGGAGTTCACTTGATCAGTCTGCCGCTCCTCCTTCCTTATCTAGCTCGGTTTCTCCTAATCGGAGTAGGAAAATGTGCTAAAGTTGAGTTTTTAGGGCATTTCCAAGCTTTTCCATTATTTCCTAATATGATAAGGAAAACATAATAAATATATATAAATAAACACAAAGGTTAAGCAAAAGTGCAAGATTAGGGGAATAATTACTAGGTAATTATGGACCTAACAGTAAGGCGCCACTAACCTGCTACACCGAGACATTGTCTCCGATGGGCAAAATTTACTCTTAAGGGCAGTGTTTACATGCCTCAACGTCAAACTCTTTTTGAATGATCTATCCTTTAGAAGTCTACAAATCCAATAGATGAGTGTTATGATTCTTGTTATTTTAGTCTATTATCACAATGAAATGATGATTATTATTTGTTATTAATGTATTATTTTGTGTGATTTTGTAGGAGAATCTAAATCTGGTGTACACGTGGCATCCATCGACCAAATTTTCCAACAAGTATAGGAATAGTGGCCAATGTTGGCTGCTGCCTACAACTTCTACAAGTTTTTCCTTATAGCTATTGTTAGCTATACATAGGCAGATTTATTTGAGTGCATATTTAATGCATTCACATATGCATTAGTAAGCTGTATCAGTTCTACCATAGACAAATGCTTTAATGCTTTGTCTGGTATTCGATTGTAAGGTGCTTATATAAGGCCACCATATGTTGTATGTTTGTATAATCTTAATATCAATAATAAGATCAAGAGGAATGATATTCTTTCTCTCATATTTCATCATGGTATCATAGGATAAATCCTCATAAGACCTGCATCTATATCGGTTTTTTTTTTTTTACGATTCTTGTGTTTCTCTATCATCTTTGTTAAGATGGAAGAAGAAAATTCTCTTGTTGCAAAGACGGAGAGCCAGATGGAAATCCAGATCAGCGTTTGTGTTCAGTGCTTCTAAATGAGTTCAGCTATCTTCCTTGGTCAAGAGCTATCACTCTTGCTCTTGGTGGAAGATCAAAGCTTAGCTTCACCAACAATAAAAACAACATCCCAAATGCCACGTCATCTGATATGAGAGTTGGTTATCCAAAGACTGACTTGTTATGTCATGGCTTCTTAATACATTGGAGCAAAAAATTCCTGAAATTTTCAGCTATTCAGAGTCATCTCGACATCTTTGGGAAGTTATCAAAGGCATGTATGGCAACCTAAACAATGCAGCTAGAGTATTCCAACTCAAAAATGGTCTTGCAGGGATTCAACAAGGTAATCTCTCATTTGTTCAACATCTTGGCAACCTAAAAGCAAGTGGAATGAGCTTGATATGTATAGACTTCATACCATATTGCTGAAAAGAGCTGAAGAAGATAAACCGTTCCAATTGCTTGCAAGTCTGGGGTCTGAATATGAAGATCTCAAAGGTCATCTTTTGATGAGTTCTGAGCTTCCTTCATTCACAATAGTATGCAACTCCATTAAAGATGAAGAAGTGCGCAAAAAGGTGATGAATGTAGATATTAATGTTGGAAGGTCAGAAGCTAGAGCCTTTGCTGCAAATAAAAGTGTCACAAGCGACAGAGCATACAAGGGGCAAGAGACCAGTCTTGAAGTGAACACATTGTGAATGCATTGGACGAAATCGTATAGGCCATACAAGATAGAGATGTTGGATATTGCATCCAGAACTAAAACCTAAGCTTAATGAAGAGCGTAAGAATCAAAGAGGCGCCATGCAGAGAAGCTCCTACATCTCTAATCCCAAGGCAAACTTCAGCAACACTTCTGAAGATATGATGAACTTTACATCCAATCCGATAACTCTCATAAATGAGTTTGCTCCATATCTTCATCAGAAGCAGGGTAGTTTGGAAAGCAATAAAATGGAAGCAACTGCTATGCTTGGAAAGTTTGCTGTTTTTTTTTTTTTTTGACAAAATCAAATATGGATATACCAAGTGTTATTTGTGTCATTTCTACTGCTTTATATGTCAGTAAGAATACTGAATTATGGAAGTAGATTCAGGTGCCACAGATCACATGACAAACAATTCTTCTATATTACATGATTTTGAAACCCTGTCAAAACCTTAACATGTCTCAGTTGCAAATGGCAACTATGTTCCCATCTTAGGAAAAGGAAAATTAAAGTTTTTTTTAGATAGTGTTTAGTCAATTGTACCATCATTTCCATTCCAACTCCTATATGTAGGAAGGTTAACAAACTTGTTGGATTGTCTAGCTATTTTCTCTCCTTATAATGTTGTGTTTTAGGATGGAGTGTCCAAGAAGAAGATTGGTGAAAGGTTCTTCCTAAATGGCTTGTACTACATATCAACTTCATCAAAGTTTTCAAAGTGTTTTCTAACAAATTCCAAATCTGCAACACAGCAACAATTTTGGCATAAACGCCTAGCTCATACTTCTTCACATTTTTTTGTCAATGTTGTTCCCTAGTTTCTATAAATTCTCCCATGAGTGTGATACTTGTCACGTGTCAAAGTTTACTAGATTTCTTTTTGAGATTGTACATTCTGATGTATGGGGACCAACATCCCTATAATCATTTGATGGCTATAGGTTTTATGTCGCCTTTATTGATGATTTGACTCGAACCCCTTTGCTGTATCTTTTGAAATTCAAAAGTGAAGTCTTCAAGTGTTTCCAAGATTTTCATAACCTTGTCATAAATCATTTTTCATCTAAAATTTGCATTCTAAGGTCAGATAATGGCACTAAATATACATCCAAAATTATGACTGATTATCTCAGTGCTCAAGGAATTATTCATTAAACCAGTTGTGTGGGAATATCACAACAAAATGGCATTATAGAATGCAAAAATAGAGATGTACTAAAAAAGGCTAGGGCCTTCATGCTTCAAACAAATGTTCCAAAAAAATTCTGGTCTCAAAGAATTCAAACTGCAGCTTACATTATAAACATGTTGCTTAGCAGTGTGTTAAATTTCAAATCTCCATTTGAAGTTCTAAATTATTGAAAGGTTGACATAATGCACCTTCGAGTATTTGACTGTACGTGTTTTGTTCATGTTCAGTCAAATCACTGAGTTAAGTTTGATCCTAGGGCAGTCAAATGTGTGTTTCTAGAGTACTGATCTACCCAAAAGGGCTACAAGTGTTACAATCCAAAGACCAGAAAATTAATTGTTTCAAGGGATGTTCATTTTGATGAATCTGACTCTTTCTTTCAGTTATTTGGTAATTAACCTCAGGGGGAGCATATTTGTGAGCTGTTTCCCACACCAATTCTTGTTGAAGGTGTAGCAAACACTCCTGATCTACAACAACTAACTCAACAACTTGTGGACACTAAAGAGGTGCAAGCAGACTTCCACCCTCAAGATCATTAACAAGAGGTGTTACTAAACACGTCTCAACTTCGAAAAAATCCACCAAGGGTAAGACATCCACTAGCAAGACTTCAGGAGTATGTGACTTACACATCACGTTATCCTCTTAAACAAGTCGTTCACTCTAATGGTTGAGACGTGTAGGGGCAAGATGGATTTACTAAATCAAGTTCAACTCTAATGGTTCAATTGAGTGACATAAGGCAAGGTTAGTTGCTTGTGGCTTCACTCAAACCTTTTGTGTTGATTATAAGGAGAATTTTGCTCTAGTTGCTAAAATGAACACAATTCAAGTTTTGTTATTTGTTGCTGTGAATTATGGGTTCTCTCTACCAGATGGATGTAAAGAACGCCTTCTTACATGGGTATCTAGAAGAAGGTGTGTATATGAGATTACCGCCGGGACATCCATGTAAAAGTGAAGTTGGAATGATGTGCAAACTTCACAAGGCCTTGTATGGATTGAAACAATCCCACGTGCTTGGTATTCAAAATTGAGTTATGTTCTTCTTGCCTTGGGCTTCAAGCAAAGTCATGCAGACTCCTCCTTGTTTGATCGAAATGGCAAGGCTAGGCTGGGAAGTTGGTTGTTCTAGTGTATGTGAATGAGTTAATCATCACTGGAGACAATATGGATGAGATTAAGTCTCTCAAGTCAGCCTTGCACAATACATTTCCCATCAACGATCTTAGACCATTGCAGTACTTTCTTCGAATAGAAATGGATCACTCCTCTAATGGTCTGTTCTTAAGTCGACGCAACTATGTTGTTGATCTCCTTGATAAGGCAGGAATGAAAGATAGCAAGCATACACGCACTCCATTTAATAGCAGTCTTAAACAAGGTTCTAAAAATCACTAGGCGCTAGTCGGGCGGTGACCAGGGGACTAGCGCCTAGAAGCCTAGGCAGGCGACTAGGCGCTGCCTAGGCGATTTTGTATTTTTTTAATTTTAATTTTATTTTTGTAATATTTATTTATATACTCAAGAATATATAAAGACCTAAAAGTAATAAAGTTGAATTAAAATATTTAAAATAGTCAAAATACTTGAACTTGCAACATAAAACAACCTAAACAAAACTTCACTTAAAAAGGTAAACTTTGCCAATCGACCCAAAAAGTGAAAACTTAACCTTGATTTTGAGATGAGACTTTCTTTCAGAGCCTTTGGAGCCCTTGATTTGCAGATACTCAGATTCTAACTGGGCAGGAAATGTTTTTTGATCGAAAGTCCACAACCGGGTATTGTAGTTTCATTGGAGGTAACCTAGTTACTTGGAAAAGTAAAAAGCAAACAGTGATTACTCATTCTAGTGCCGAAGCTGAGTATCGTGAGATGGCATCCACAGCTTGTGAACTCATATTGTTAGACATTTTTGGGTGACTTAGGCATTATGTGCACTGCGCCAATGTCTCAACATTGTGACAACCAGGCTTCCATGCATAACGCAGCCAATCTAGTCTTCCATGAACGCACCAAACATATTGAAGTAGATTGTCACTTTGTTTGAGATCATATTCAATCTAAACTTATTGAAACAATGTACACACGATCATGTGATCAATTGGCAGACATTTTTACCAACATTCTCAGTTCTGCTCAGTTTGACCATCTGCTTTCCAAGCTTGGCAGGACCTCCCTTGATCCAGCTTGAGGGGGAGTGTTGGAAGTATAGGAATAGTGGTTAATGTTGGATGCTGCCTATAATTTCTACATGTTTTTCCTTATAGCTATTGTTAGCTATACATAACTAGGTGGATTTCTTTGGGTGTGTATTTAATGCATTTATACATCTTTAATGCATTCACATATGCATTAGTAAGTTGTAATAGTTTTACCATAGACAAAAGCTTTAATGCTTTGTCTGGTATTTAATTGTAAGGTGCCTATATAAGGCCACCATATGTTGTATACGCTTGTATAATCTTAATATCAATAATAAGATCAAGAGGAATGATATTCTTCCTCTCATATTTCATCACAAACCAAGCCTACTTGGATGCATGTTGTGTTGAGCAAAGCTTCCCATAAGAACGGTCCAGTCCACAGTGTCTTTGTTCGACTTAGGAATATCGTCAAACACCTTGCGTGGATGAATTGAGCAAGGTGTAGCTTCTTGCACACGTCAATAGAGGATCGGCGCTTGCATTGTCGAATGAGAGAATCAGAGAACGGAGGTGGCGCATGGAGAGTTAGGTCAATCCACAATTGTAGACCATCAATAAGTTGGTGGGCATAGAAGTAATATATGCACAATTGTAGATCATGTAAATCAGGTTTGAAATAAGAGCTGAAAGTATATACAAGCATTAAAATTTTCACCTCCCCCATGTTCTCAACCCAAAGTAGTGCAAGGCCAATGAGGCAGATTGCTCAATTCTAATTGAAATTGAAAATTTTAGTTTGTGTCATATTAAAAGTACCGCCTGACTAGAACTTGTTTTTTAGGAGCAATCAAAGCTGGAATTCAAATCACTTACAACCAACTCAGAAATTTCCGATGAAACTTTCAAACTAGTCAACGAAACCCAATCCAGGAAATTAGATATGACAGAGACGACATTTTTTTGTATTGTCGCTGGTGGAGGTCAAAGTCAGAGCAGGGGTTTGTGTTATCGCCTGGCGGAGGTCGAAGTCGAAAGGAATTTGAGAGTGGTAGTGGGTGTAATTTTATAATTAAGCTATATCTAAGTGTGGCCTTTTGTACTTAAATGGGATGAATGAGAATTCTAATTTGTTGGTGGGGTTAGTGAGAGTTTTGTAGGTGAAATTGAGACATTAGGTCAAGACCCCTTAGTTTATTGAGAGATATAAGGAAAAATTTGTATGTTGCCAAAGGGTATAGTCTTTTTTTACTTACTAAAGGATAAATCGCTAGGTAATAGGCGGGTGATTAAGCGGATATTTATTTCAATTTATTTATAAAACATATAAATAAGTGAATTATAATAATACAAAGGGCTAAATACTGACAACTACCCTGTAGTTTGGGTCTAAAATCAATTCAGTCCCTAAACTTCTAATTTCATCAAGAACACCCTTGCACTTTCAATTTTGATCTAATAGGTCCAATTTGTTTGTCTTCCGACAATTGAGTCATTTAACTTATTGACGTGGTTCAAATATGACCGATGTTTTATGATGTGGTGTTAAGGTGGCCTGCATAATCAATTTTGGAGTGAGTCCCACTATTAGAAATTTATCAAATAAATAGTTTTTCAACAAATAATCGAACTATAACTTGAACTTATAACAGAATATAAATGAATTGGACTTATTAGATCAAAATTGAAAGTACAGGGGTGTTTTTGATGAAATTAGAAGTCCAAGAACTGAATTGATTTTAGACCTAAACCACAGGGTAGTAATCATTATTTAGCCCTAATACAAATAATACTTATAGTAGTATAATTGATTGAAAACACAATAAAAAAAAAGTTAATCATATACTGAAAACTTACATATACAAATCATTTTCAAGTGTTTGACCAATCGATCTTTTAACTCAGCCCACCTGGCGCCTAGATGGAGCCTAAGCGGCTGCCCAGAGGGATTTTTAGGACATTGACTATATATAGCAAGGCTTTCTATAGACTCAATGGGCAAGTTGTAAGCTTCAACTAGCATCAAGAGAAAGTTGGCGAGAGTCACTTTATTATCTAAGTCAAGAATATTATGTTGTATATTTTGAAAAATATTGAAAAATTCTATGATATACTAACATATCAGTAAGTATACACAAATTTCCTATAGCAATAGACTACCTCCCTACAATCGTAGTCTAGCTCAAAAAAAAGCTAACCCGTAAATCTTTATTAATTTGGGTACAATTACTTACCACACCTTCTACATTACCTGTATAAACACAAGAAAGAATACAATCACTATAAAATTCTCAAATATGTGTGTTCTCTTTTACTTCTTTGGTGATTTCTGGTATATAATAACTTCCTTAATTAAAAGACCACCTATTTTCAGGAAAATGTGAAGATTTTTTTTTTTTAAATATCAAATTGGGGTGTCAATCCATAAAAAGTAGTGAGAGGCAAACATTACACAATAACCTGCCCTATGAAGGGCTAGTAAGAAATGTGCTACTACTAAGAGCCCTAGAAACTAGAACCCTACATAAAGATGTCTTTGATAGCAATTGAAACCAAGTAATCAATAAACTATGACACTATCAGGAAGGAAACCAGACC
This sequence comes from Rosa chinensis, assembly GCF_002994745.2. NCBI lineage: Eukaryota > Viridiplantae > Streptophyta > Magnoliopsida > Rosales > Rosaceae > Rosa > Rosa chinensis. The sequence continues at coordinate 25,702,785 of NC_037091.1, read as the reverse complement.
AGGCCATGTTCCCAACTCAATTTATTTTTAACACCTCAAGGACCTCCTTATGGAGAGGGGCTACAACCTGAACGAGAGGCCAAAAGTCAAAAGATCAAGATAAATAACACTATGGCCACAAGAAAGAAGCCTAGCAAATAAACACCCAAAAAGGATAGGGAAAAAAAAAACTAAAAAACCTAACTAAGCAACCACCCAAACAGAGGGATAGAGCCCAAGATCAATAGCAGTGGCCTAAACTAAATCCAGTCATCACCACCAAATCGTCGCCACGCAGCAAGGAATACCATCATGCCTCCTTGAGACCACCACTCTGAAGATGTCAATGAAATTTGGTGCAACAAGCCAAAACCCAAAATAGATTTGGAGTCCCTGCACATCAGATTGTCGACAACTCCTTCGATGTAGCCCGCGCCGCTGCCGCCTGGAGCATATTTGGATCAGAACTAACCTGGCCCATGCCGCCAGTCACGTCTCTTGCATCAATGCCCATAACTACCCTTGCCTCCAAGAAGTTTTGAACTAGAGATCGATGTTGATCATCGTTGTTTCTCCAAGCCAATTGATCCTAAAGACCAGGGAAAAAGAAAACAATACCCGTCTGATAGCAACACAACGGCAACGAGGCAGAGCTCACACTGCCGTCGTCCATTGTTGGACGAGAACTTGGGCAACGCGTAGATCCCTCTTTGGTTGCTAGGGTTTAAGAGAGAAAAATAGAATTGTTTGTTAATTGTAGTTTTATCCCTTGTACAGTAGGAAAATGTGAAGATAACAACATACAAATCATAATTCAAATTTAGTTATTACAGAGTGTTGGAATACAAAACATATGTAGAATTTGTATTGTGTCTCAATTCACAAAAAAGATGTATTGATCTTTTTTTTTATATTCTTTTCTGGTAGTTAAAAAAAAAAAGGTGGTTCTATTTGGACCTCCCATACTTAGTACACTTCTAATTTACTTTTTAAAAAATTTGAAAAGCTAAGTAGACCTCCTTATTTTTACCAAAACGCCCTTAAACATGAGCTACAACAATCTATTACTCTACTTTTTATCTCTATCTTTAACTATAAGAATAAATCAAAATCACATGATATTGCTTTCTTATAAGTAGGTCTCTCATGCACCAAATTAATCAGATGGTTAGTTTTTGATCTTGATTTGTTGTTGGAATCCCTTTGAATTTGCTAAAAGAAGAATTTCGAGGGTTTTAGGTTGGAAGATCAAGTAATAACTAGGACATAATATTCCATTAATTTAGTTTAAGAAAATTTTAAATTAGATTGTTTTAAATTTACTTTTGTATTAAATGATTGGCCATGTACGAAGTGGTGTTAGCTCAGTGGTTAGAGCACCCACTACTTATGTACGAAGTCATAAGTTCGAGTTACCATGGGAGCAGGAGTGAAATCCTCTTTTTTTTTTTTCTTTTTTTTTAAATGATGGGCCATGTATAGAAATTATTATTTTTACTTTATTTTTTTAGGTATTATAAAGAGAAAATTAGATATAAACCCAAAAATATAAGCTTCTATTGAGAAAAACGCATAGATATTTTTCTTTCAATTTACACCCACTCTACATAAGCAAACCTTCCATATAGAGTATATGTCTATAATTAATGGTTTTTCTCATTCTTTTGATATATCTAATATGCCCTTTTGATTATAAAGGGTTAAATTAAGTAACTTGCTTAATCTTATCATCCATTTGAATTTGAAATATTAAGCTAAAAAATCCATCATAAACAATTACATCCTTAATTTCTTCCTTACTTTATATTTTGGTTATTGACTTGAGTATATATTTCTATATATGCTCATTACAATAGTAGTTCATTTCTAGCACAAATTTCAATTATTGTTTTCCTTATATGTAGGTATTTTGTTTTCGAATAGATTTTCAATTTTCTTTTCTTTGATGGGGTCAATTATTGTTTCAAAAGATGAAAAGAGATTTTGATTCAATCACTGGGAGAAAATGTTTTTCTTGCTTGAAAGAAAGGGCGGGGGGCAAGCAGGTATGATACTTCTCTCTTGTGTCTATGAAGAACGACTAAAGAAATGTTCTTAAAGAAAAGAAAAGAATTCGAGATGGGGTCAAGAAATGGGAAAAAAGCTAAAACTATATAGGCGATATAAGGAAATTTCGGGGGGAAAAAAACAATTTAATGAAATGTTATATTTGGTGGGAGGAGGTAAGAACTAAGAAGAGTATTTCTCTCTCTCTCTCTCTCTCTCTCTCTTTTCACATAACTTAACAAAGTCTATTTATAATTGAAAAATGGTGGAGGTCCAACTAGAACCACAAAAAAAAAAAAAATGCTCAAAGAAACTTTATATGGAGTAAGAAATTATAATTCTTTTGGTGAGCAGTGGTACGGTGATTAAAGATATTATCATCAGGTCCATTTTCTTAAGTTGGATTTCACGTGCGAAGTTGCATAAGAAATTATGGAAGAAGAAGAAGAGACTCTCGATCCTTCTGCATCTTTTTAGTAACTAAAATATCAATGTCCACAATATCATTCGAAAGTGTTCGATTCGTATCCTATTCGTTATTGTAATTGGATTCTAACCAACTTGCTATAGTAATACATTCCGAATGTATTTCTTTCTATTCCTCTGATTCCGTAATCAATTTATTTTCCAATTTGTTTTCACATTCTGCTGAAACTATGATGATCGACGAAGTGCAAAGCAATGAATGGAGACATACCATTGGCTATATTCCACGAATATGCAGAGGGAAAAAAGGTAATAAAATGCCTCGCAAGTATATTATAGCATTCAGAATAAGAATTTGTAAAACTGCATCATGAATATAACCTCAAAAACGGCCTGGATGAAACTATGCATGAAGTTGCGTATGGAACCGGACAGACTTTATAGAAACTTGGAGCATCTATATCAATGGCGGCCAGCCGGCAAGTTGGATGAATGTCTAGTTAAGTACGTCTCAAATATTGTAACATGAATTTTCAAGGGAAGGTGTCCAGGTTCTTGGCCATTGTATGCCAGCATATATATATTCCTTAGCTAGACTTAAATATAATATATTGCTGTATATGTTAAGATGAGATGGTATCTATATAATCAGATATATATTTTGTTCCTGTTAAATATATGATCCTTTTCCATACTTCATTTGTTAGTTCTGTGTGCCCACATAAGCATCCAACAAGGTCCTTTATTGGATTCGTATCGAGTACTAAAAGACCAAATCCAAAACACAACAGACTTTTTTATTTTATTTATTATTATTATTATTAATTAATTAATTAATTTTTTTTTAAGAAGGAGGGCTTCAATCCATTAAAATGAATATGCAAGCAATATTACACAATCACTCGCCTTATTGAATCATGAGGTAATGACCAATAACTACATATTATAATGACATTTTACAATTAGCAGGCTCCTAAACACAGAGCCCGTGTGACCACTGATAGTAACGGGCTGTCAGTCCATCATAAAGCCTGATGATATAAAGAACACTCAATTTTTGAAAAATTACGCAACATGCCACTGAGACTAATATGAGCCATTTCTCCCAAAATCAAAATCCTCTCTAAATCGACATAAACAGATAAATCTAGGGTTTCGGAGAAACTAGGCAGCGAAGCGAGATGACAAAGCAAGGTAGAGAAGCTAAGCGACGAAGCAAGATGACGAAGATAGACGACGAAGAGAGCCGACGAAGTTAGATGACGAAGTTAGGGTTTAGTCTCGGCTTGCAAATCTATCGGCAGCAAGGTGGTGAAGCTAGGGATTGCTTCCGACCTCCAAATCCACCGTCGAGTGAGTTAAGTATCAATTAAGTTGAGTAGCTAGGCAACAAAAATTGATGTTATGTGACTGATAATAGTACAAAATGAATTGTATGAGCTTATTGCCGATCAGTAGCATTAAAATTCTATAATATGTGCAATCTAAGTGTCACGCCCCGAATGTCAATCACAAATAATAATACAAATTCAAACAACATAAGAACTCCGGGCATGATGGTTCGGACATCAACAAAAAGCTAAGAAAATTTTACTTTAAACAAAGGCAACCAACTATGTCCCAGACCCACAATGTAAATACAGACTCGTCCTTTAGAATCACATATTACATTACACAGAGTTTGCAAATTAAATTGCGTTAACAATATAATAAGAAACCTCTCCTCAGAGCTTACTACACAACGGAAGTCTTAACAACACTAAAGCCACAAAATTAACTTCCTACCCGATCAACTGCTACAAGGTCTCAGCTTCAGCCACGATTTCCCTGACCTGCAGGATCAACCCCTACACCATCAAATAGTGCACCGAGTTGACACATAACAAACCCAGTAAGCTTATGAAAGCTTGTATGAGTAAACTCAAAACCACAAAGCAGAAACACATTCTTAAGTTACCTCAACCTAAACAACGATAAGCACATAACTCACAACTACAACCATCTGTTTCATAACCTTCCATAACATGCTTATGTAGGTCAATACATGACTAAAATCATATGCTCAGATTCTCAACCTAGCATTCAATTACACAAATTCCAATCAAACAAAACTTCCTCAAGCAATGTTTGAAACCATTTTAATGCACTACGGCGAATTCCAAAATCGATCACACTCATTTCCTCCCCACTGGAAGCCTTTGTTATCAACATGACTCATTTCCTCCCCAATGAATCACCTTCCTATCTTCACCACATAGCACAGTCGTCACCACTATGGTTTTTTTTTTTCTTTAAAAAAAAAAGGATCAAATGATTTCACTCCTACCCCCCACTATGGCCTTTAAGATCAATCAAACCATCAACAAATAAAACCAAGAAGAAAACAAAGCAATCACAATTCAAAACAAGGTGAAACAATTCATGGTAACCCCTGTGTATAATTTTAGTTCAGAAGGTTACATTAAAACAAACAATTCAAGTTATCGAAATCATCACAAGCCCATACTCTGACATCTGTAGGTAGCTCATCTTTCACACATACACCATTTCAACCAATCATGGCCATATCAAGATGTTCTTCAAATCGACACAATTTCCTTTTCAATTAGGTGCACCCCAAAATTTACTAAGGGCACCCAACATTAAACATAAACTATGACTAACTTTCTATTTAAATACCAAAGTCTCATAGTGTAGTGTTCAACATCCAGATAAGCCATGATAAACAAAACCATGATTATGCCATATTGATTTTGTCACTAACTAATATATCTTGGTTAATTTTCCATGACCAGTAGCCAAACAAAAGGAAACCACCACGTACAATTCAAACTCACAAGTCCAATTAACAATCAAGCTTGATCACCTATAATAATTCTAATCAGAAAGTAACAACCCAATCTACACAAACACTAATCAACGCAGGATTCCACACTACACGTGTGCTCCCAAACAAATCAACGCCAACATAATTGATTCTAAAGATTACGTGAATGACCTGCAACTCACCTCTCCAACCAAATAGAAGGCGGATTATTCGTTCAAGCAAATCTTGTCCTGCAACGAAAAGTGCAGCAGAGACGAAAACCACCACGATGAGATCCTTCTTCTGCGTTAACATATAAGATGATCAATCAATCATGAATCCGACCTCCAAAATGAACCCAAACAATCGACAATTTCTTACCTTCGTTCCAATTCAACATAACTTCGGCTTTTCAACATGATCAAGCCTCACTCCAAGTTCTAGGACTAGGAACATTATCAACGTCAACCCAAGAAGCACTGGAAAAGCCGCCGTGCACTGAGTTTCCGACAAAACCCGTAGACACCCAGAAACACCAATCATTAAAACTTGATCGAAACCAAAAACCAATCATAGCACGACGTAGAGAACGACGAGAGTATTATGTTTCATACCGCATGCAGACAAATCTATCGCCGAAAATTGCGAAAAAGTTGTCGTCTGAGTGAAAAAGCTGTTGTTGTCTAGTAGCCTGTGGTCTGATTGACTTCGCTCAGACAACAGTTCAATACTATTGTCTGTGTTACACTCAGACAACATATATAAGCTCATAACTGTCGTCTGAAAATTATCAAACTATTTTAATTTGGATAAACTATTGTCTGTTAGATATTTAGACAACAATTCATTTATGATTGTTCGGACACATTATATTACCCAACACTTTTAAGAAAACTATGTTGTGCGTAATGAATCTCAGACCACACTGTTGAGATACCTCTGTTGTCTGAAATGAATCTCCAACAACATTGCGTCATTTTTCAGTTGTGTGAGATGCATTAACAATAACTGTTCCAAAATGAAATATATCATTTCACTGAACACTCAAACGACACATTTTATTGTTTTTAGTTGTACTTTGTGAGCCTCATTTAACAGTTTATTGTTATATATGATAAGTGAATCTCAGTCAACATTGATTTTGTTATATATGTTGTGTGAATGATGTTCAGACAACATGAGTTTTGATACATATGTTGTGTGAATAGAAGCTCAAACAACGTGAGTTTTGTTATATTTGTTGTGTGAATGGATGTTCAAACAACATGAATTATTTGCTGCTTTAAGTTTGTGTTGTCTAAGTGAATCTCAGATAATAGACACTTGACCTATATTTGTTGTCTGAATTGACTTTGCACAATTGGTTGCAGATATGAAATTTCATGTTTAAAACATATCCAAAATACCACATTGTCATAGATTACTGCCATATGTTTCATACATTCCCATATCCAACACATTTACAAAAGTACAAATTCATGTCCAGATCAATTCAACAATCCCAAGTTACCAAAATAAGTCCTTAAACCTCAGTACTAACCAGCTAGATGCAATACTACTTACATATATGTTTTAACAACAAATTTTGCCCACTATGTTCTGACTGCATCAATATGGTGCTGCGTATATGGTACCTTTCTCTTTTTTCACACTGAAACAAATTGGTTTGCACTTGGTATTCAGAAAACTATCCAATAATCCATTACTTTATATAAACTGATCGAAAACATGCAAAATAGTCTAAAACAATGCAATCCAGCAATCACAATTTCAGTAAGCATATTTTGAGAGAGCAATATCAGATGATAATACTTCAATGGAGATAACGATGATTGGATTATATACTTCTAATTGGCTTCCAACTTTCATGGTTAAACTGACATCAAATACTATTTCAGATAAAGCTAAAAGAACAAAGTGTAATGATCATAAGCAAGGAAAAGAGTAGCTAGTTATATGCAGAAGCATCTGTGGAGCTTAGGAAACAACTATGCCTACATCAAGCAACTTCACCATGCCATGTAGTAAGGCAGTGACAATTATCATTTCAACAGTTGCATATTTGATACAAGTGTACAGCCACGCACTTTCAATATCATTACCATTTCTTTTGTACATATCAATGCATACGAATCAACCCTATAAGACTTGAGTGTACAAAATCAATCCTATGAGAAATAATTGTCTTATCCATGATTGGCTAGTTCTATCGAGCAAATCAGTAAATGAGAACAAGAACAAGACAATTATTGTCAGTTTGGATACAAAAAAGTGGAAACGAAGTGCTAGGGCCAGTTTGGATACAAGATTGCTCGTCTTACAATTTAATGCCAAAACTTATATATCACAAAATTATATACATAACAGTTACCTGAATCGAGTAGATCCATTTGGGGACCCCGAATTTCGAAGCATGAAAAACAAGATGACAAAGTAAGTTTTTTCTTTCCTCCCTCTGTATTTGTGGAATCACTACGTATAATCAGATAAGGAAATACTATGATGCTCACAGCAATCACAGGGCAAAGTTTTCTGCCTGACTTTATCATAAGTCATCATTCAATGCCAAAGTGAGTAAGGATGGGATAACATCTAGATTTTTCTGAAATGGAAAGATAGATAGATAAGATAGAGGAGACCATAAACATAACATATATGATTAGTCATCTAAATTCTGAATGGGATGTAAAACTATAGGATACCACTACCTTGATAGCCTTGTATAAGGTATCCTTGATTTTTGATACTTGCTGCTTAGTAAGGAATATGAATCTGGATCAGCCACATATTGTAGATGGTTCCAGTCTAGCATTGAGAATAAACCATTCTAAAAACTTACATTGAAAGTCAGAACATTGCCTTCGTTGTATCAAATCAGCCTCCTCAGCCATTTCAACAAATGTTCCTGAGCTTCTTACTAATTCCTAAGATGATATCACAATTGCAGAAACTCATCATCAATTCTCTCTAATATATAGAATTCATCACGTACTATGCCATCAATTTCAAAAGTTATATCATTTTAACTCTCAAATTAATCTCATTTCTCCTGAGTTCATAATGTAGAAGACTGAATCATACTGAACACAGATAATAATGAGGAAAAAATATGCTCTCACCAACCTCACAGTGGCACCAAAGCATGTAAGAATGCTTCTCCGCTTAAACCTGTCCTCATTGTCAGCATCAGCTTCAAATTTATTACAACGATCTGTAGCCTGAAATTCCATATTCAGGAAGCTATAATCACTATCTATCTAAACAATGTCAAACAATTCGAGTCAAATGAAAAACCAAAGGCAAACCAAAGCTCTTCTGTCATTTAACAGCAACCCTTTTCTCAAAAGGCAACTAGAAACACAGACCATAAATCTGATTTCTAATAACCCAAACATAGGTAAAGATATCTGATTAAGATATCTTAGGGCAGAGGTAATGGAAGCAATGAAAGTACAGTACAGTAACCCCGATGAACCAATTTATCAAATCCTTGAAAATTAAAAACAGGCCAAGTTCGCAAAGCACATAAACGATGCCTTGGTCATTATAAAAGTATTATTTTAAATCCAGTTGATATATAATACAAATTCACAATAAATAAATTCGTAAAAGTGTAAAAGTCACAAAATAAATTGCTATTTTTTCAATATTCTTTTCTTTTAAGAGAATAAGACCATACATTATTGATTAGTACATGAATAGTGTACTCTTATAAGGCATGATAAGAGTACTCTATACCCATTCTTTTCCAATTATGAACAGCTCATGCCACCTGGATCATCATTGAAGGAAAACCTAAGTCAGATATATACATAACGGTTGTTCACACCCTTCCATACGCGTACAGAAGAAAGTGCATAACGGACACTGCAAATGTCATTGTAATATATATCTTGACTAATCTGGACTATGTTTAGTAATGATGATTTGACTAAACTAATTAATCACGCACACCAGTAACTTTCAAAATCACAATCAATGAAACAAATGGATCAATCGAATTATAAGTACCTAGCCAGGATCATATATTGAATAGCTCTAGCAATTTGGTTTACCTTCTTTTCTTCTTATTTTGGTTTTCCAAAATTGCTTGTACATACAATTCAAATAAAAACCAATCAGAATCAAATTCTTATTTGTTTAAATAGCAAGAGCAACAACTAATCAGTTCTAACTGCAAATATAAAACAATTTCAACTCATAATGTTCAAAACCACTAAGTTTTACAATAACCGAAACCCCTCCGAGAGAGGTGAAATAAAAGCTGAGAAAAAACTAACAGAAAAGGCAAAACAAGGCTATAGTAGGATGTATGGGTGACCATAGCAATTATAACACCCACATACGCTAGCACTAGCCATAAGAAACAAGCCAAGAGAATGAAAAACTACACCAGCATCACAAGTCCGCCTAATTAAAAAACTATCAGTGACTATGTAGCAATATGTAAAAGAGCCACCATCACCATGCTTCATAATGAAACCAATGAGCCCTTGTAGCATCATATCAAAGTGCTACCATACATTGCATTATGAGAGACAGAGCAGTACAACACTTGAATATCACCGTCTTGTAGATCAATTAAACCAATTCCAAGAACAACTATCAGACACAGCAAGACAACCCCGTAGTGCAAACTTTTTAATATATTATTAATCAAGCTACTGAGAAAATCATCATTACTCCTATCAACACACACACACACACACACACACACACACATATAGCAGCCTAAAGGCAATTAATTGTCATTGAAAGGGAAAAAAAACTTGAAGTCAATGTTTCAGAACTTACCACTTCCGTAAATAGGTAAGAGGAAAACGGAGACCGGCCTATGTCCACTTGACCATGTTGCAGACAATGAAGAGTCAATCTCCTTGTAAACCACTATGTAGCTGTTTGAATGCATGATTTATACCTTAAGAGGCACCACCAGAAAACATAATTACATGACTTCCTGATCAGAAACACACATTTAAACACTTTTTTACGGATAACTACAGCAGTTACTGACCCAAAAAATATCTTGCGAACTCCCAATCAATAATGAACAAAAATTTACTGCTAAGAACAGGCGGATTTTACCAACCTTGAAAAGGCTGAAATCCATAGCAGGATTTTTGTAAGATCGAATCACAGAAAGCGTCTCTTTGCACTTAATCACTCGTCTCCAGGAGCAATCGACAGAACTGCTATTAGGTTTTCAAAAACAATCAAAAATTTCAGAAATTGGAGAATTAAAGGGTCAAAATTGGACCTTCATCATCTCGACTTTGGCAGCTTTCTCGAACTCTAGTTGTTCCTATTTCGCACTAGAGTCTTCTCTCTCTGCTTCAATCGTTGCCTGAGTGGGTCTACAAGTAGTTTGCCGATCTCTTCCTTCTTCGTTTCTCTCCTTACTTCTGCAAATTACATGTTGTGCCTTGATGTATCAGAGGTTGAAGTAAGAAAAACCCACTGAGAATGAGAGCGAGGGTGACACTGAGAGGCTCGATTAGGGTGAGGGGGATTGAGGGTGAGAGCGAGGCTGAGAGTGATGGCGAGTGAGAGAGACGTCGAGAGCAATTTGGGAGGGAGAGTGTGACCTAAACTTTTAGCCAAGGGAGGGAACACGGGTATTTCACAACGGCTAGGTTTTGAGTGGAAAAAAATGTAAATTAAATTTTTTTTTTTTTTTTCTGTTTTTCAGACAACTGATATCCTTGTTAGTGTTGTCTGAAATCTCTCAAATTTACCAAAGGATGATGTGTTGGATGAGTGCAGGTGAGACGACAAGTTTAAAAATTCTGTCGTCTGACTAACTCAAACGACAACAAAAACTCATGTGTCGTTTGATGACTGTCGTGTGATTAAGTTATTCTAGTAGTGATAGGAAAAACATAAAAAGAATGCAAAAGGACAAGAAAGGGAAGATGGATGAGTCATCTCTACTCCTTAGGCTTCTACATTGTGTTCCCGAGACTTCTTCCTCATGTAAAATTTGTGCTCCCTTATATAGGGAAGATTTCTGCTCATCTTTTGCTTCATGTTTCCTTGTAAAACTTGGGTTTAGATTCCTTTCTTCATTTGGAATGGGAAAATATTGAAATATCTCTTGTAGAAGTAGAAATAAGTTCATCATTGAATCTTCATCTGAATTAACTTCCTTGAAACATTAGGATTGACGATCTTGTGCCGCGAAACTTGAGTTCTCCAAGAATGGTTTTAAATTCCCGAGCAGATTTTCTGGTCTGACCTATCTTAACTCAAACGATCATAACTGAATCCAAAAGTATCCAAATCAAGATCTGTAATTCTATAGAAAGTAGACATCCGTAGCTTTCCAATGATATAAGGATCATTATCTGATTCGATCTTGGTAACTCCCAGTAATTCAGGGAAGTTGGATGTTCTGGACAGGCAGATTTTGGGACTTGGGATTGCACATTGCCTTTCAATCCTAGTTAGCTCATTTTAGCTTGTTTTCTTGTTTCTACGAAAGAAACATACAAAAACACTAAAAGATGTAAATGAATCATAAATAAGGAGAACTAAACATAGATACCAAGATTAAGAAGCATAGAAATATAGGAAAATATGAGCATATCAAGGATTTAAGTTAGTGGCATTTTCATAAATAGTGGGAACTCTGATACCATAAATAGGTGTTTCTTGATTTGGAAACATCCATATATGGAAGTTTCTCGAAATAGAAACCACCAAACCCAGAAAAGGGCATATCGGTGTCGAACCTTCTCGGTCTCGTTGGCACCGATTGTGGCCACCTTAGACCATGATACTGGTTCCATCTGAACCGTGTCAATCTCCTCTTCCTCTCTATGGTGGTGAGGTATGACAAAGTTGGCAGTGGAAGATCCAACCGGCTGACCTGTTTCTTAACTCGGTTCGAAATTTCTATCTCCGACCACCATTTCAGATGAAACTACTTGGGTTTTTAAGTCCTCTTCTTCGTGGTTCGAACCCACCCAGTCACTGGCTCCAATTCACTTAGAGAAGGACGAATCGAAGATCAGAAAATCTAGGATTTTCGTAGCTTTTGAGGTAAATTCTGACTTCTAGACTTGAAATTGATCATTGTTATAGTTGAGAAAGTTGTTGGGGATGTTGAGAGATATAAATTGGTATAGGCCTTGCTACCCAATTTGCTGTGGGAGTTGGCGGCGCGTGGGGGCGCATCCGTCCACTTCAGGTCTTTTGTTTTGGTATGTTAGGTAGAGCGTAGAGTTGTGGACATGTATATATGAGCTTTGTATCGATTGGTGCACGTTTTGAAAATGATTGGAATTTCTGAAGTTTCAGAAATTCGAGTTTCGATTCGGGAAGATCCAACCGTTGGATCAACCTCATTCTTTGCTAGGTTGTTAAAGTTATTGAGTTAACATAATTTTTGAAGTTTGAACTCGTTCTTATGTAAATTTAAGATTTTGACGAATTATCGTTTCGGGTTTCGGTCTTGTTATCGTTAATTTAATTTTGATTCCATAAATCAATTATTCATGATTATCATTTTGTTCAGGATGACATGTAGACCGAGCTCGAGGAGGAACTCGTCGACCGGCCATCATAGCCGCAAATCAGTTAGTGGACATTTGATTTTAAAATAAATTATGCTTGCAGCACTACTTTTGGGCTTTTATTTTTTAAGAGATTTAATTATGATTTGAATTATTGAGATTTTAAGATTTTATTTTTTATTGAGATGCTGAGTTTTATTGAGCATCGATTTACCATACTGCTTTTTTTATGATGATACTCAACGATTTATCGAGTATTTGATTTATGATTGAATTCTCGAGATTTTATGATTTATGCTTTCGATGATTTAGAGATGATTTATGAAGTTGATTTATTTGAGATTGAGTTTTACTTTCCAAATGGTTTTATTAAGTATCGAGTTATTAAGAGAAAATTGGAGATTTTAGTGCTATGAGTTGATGAAGAATTATGAGTTTAGAGTTAAGTAATTGAGGAGATAAAAATATGAAAAATGATGATGTTAGTGCATGCATGCATTATCTGGTCGACAGTACACTCCAGGTAATAGTCTAGTCGGAAAACCCTCCCGACAATATTCCGGTCAGCAGTAGCCTCCATAATATATATTCTGGTCGTCAGTACCTAGCCTTTTGATGCGTTATCTGGTCGTCAGTACCTAGCTTTTTGATGCGTTATCTGGTTGACAGTACCCTTTGGATGACATGAGATAGTTAGTCAGCAGTACCCTCTAACTATCTATTTCGGTTGGGAGTACCTTCCAGATGACATGAAATAGTTAGTCGGTGGTACTCTATAACCATCACCTCCTCATATTTCAGTCGACAGTACCCTCCAAGTGGCATGGGATGACTAATCGACAGTTCCTTCTAGTCATTGCCTATTTTGTGATTTGAACATTTTAAAGGTGATTTCTAAGATAATTTATCATGAGAGTATTTTGAATGAAATTTCTGAGATTTTAAGAGTTCTGAGATTTCTAAAATGATTTTGATATCTAAGCATGGTTTGAGAAAATTTACAAAATTATTGAAATTATTTGAGATATCAGTACTAGAGAAATATTTAAGACTATTTTCACCAGTTTTGTACTATTTTTGAGATGCTCATTCCAGTTAGCATTTTAAAAGAATTTTCAAGAAACATTACTGCATGCTTTGTTTTTATTCTAAAGTAAAATTTGGAAAAACATTTATTTTTCGTCCACTCAATCTAACAGTTTTCAAATACTTTTTCCTAGTCTTTTTGATTTCTTGTGCCCAGTCTGCAGACTAATTGAGGTCCTGCATGCATAGGAATCAAGCAATAGAGTCCACCACCTTCATCTTTATCGTATGTCACCCGTTTAACCTACCTGTATCTTATTCCAATATTTAAAGTAGTTTTAACTTTTAAATTTATTGACATTGTTGAGGAGTTTGTTATAAATTGTGGGGAGTAGATAGGCTCCAGGAGATGAGGATGGACATAATAATTAAAATATGGGCAAAATTCTGTTTAGTCCCTGAACTATGCCTTCGTTCTTGTTTCAGTCCCTGTCTTTCTAATTTAATCTCAAAAGTCCCTGAACTCACAATTTCAATCTAACTGGTCCATTTTCTCCATTTTTTCCGGTTGCTTGATGATGTGCCAGTCATGTACTTGTCAGCTCAGCGCCACCTAAGACACAGAATTTGTAAAGTTACAAGAATACCCCTGCTTCAGTTTCTTTGCACTTCAACACCATTCACAGATTTTGTGGTACCTGGCAACAAGATTGGGGATAAAGTCAACGAGGCACTCGTAATCCTTGAAAGCATTCCAGACGGAATCGATGTCTGCGTTGCCTAAAATCTCGGTCTTGACTCGGCGCTCCCACCACGAAATCATATCCACTTCACAACTCACCCTTCTCTCTTCTCCTCCTTCTCCTTCCTCCCCCTCTTCTGTGTTTCTGGGTTTCTTGAAGCGCCGTTCTTGTTGCCTTTGAAATGGTGTCACAGGCTCCATCTGGGTCCGTCGGCAGAGGAAGAGAAGACCATGCAGACATAAGGGTGTGGGCTTTTGAGGGCCCATTGGGGGTGTAGAGAGGGGTGAGAGCTCTGTGGGTAGTAAAGTTTGAAGCTTTGGAGACCATCATGGAGGTTTTTGAGGTGAGAAATGGGGGTCGAAGTGTGGGAGTGAGAGGGTCAAAGTGGGTGTTGGTACGAAATGGGTGTAGAAATTTTCTCTGGGCACCCACGACCTCTACCTCCTTCACCGACCGGAATTCCCTCTTCGGGCAACGACACGGTGACGCACCGGTGACATTCGACGCTTCTCCTCATCGTGGTTTCTCCTATGGTCACGCATAGTCCATGCATGGAGCGAGGAGAGAGAATCGAAACCTAAAACGTTTTGGGTTTCTGGCAGATTTTTTCCTTTTTCGGTAACTCCGGCCATTACCGGTGATGATTGAGGTGAGAAATCCCTTCTCCTCTTTATTCTCTACATGCTAGTAAAGTGTATAACTTGTCTTTGGATTCGATTGAGTTTTGACGATTTGTGGTTTTGGGTTATTTCAGGAATTGTTGGAACCACCATCCATGGTGGTGGTTCTCCGGTGTCTGGGTTCAATTCCGACGTCTGGAGACACGAATTGATGTCTGCTAGAGCTTAATTTCTTAAGAAGATTGAAATGGTGAGGTGGGTATAATCTGCCACCGCTGCACCACCGCTAGTGGTGGCTGCCTTTTTTTTTGCTCCTCTTAATTTGGCGTCATGAATTATTAGTGGATGTTGATTATGGTTAAATTTCCGAAGTTGCGAATTGGGTGATATTGGATTTCGTCGAGTTCTTGGTGGAAGGGCTGAGAATCGAAATTGGAGTAGAGTGTTCTGGCTATACACTATCCCAGCGAGACCGCACAAAAATTTCTCCCTCAGGGTACCTTTAATTTTGCTTTTCTATGTATCCTTTGCTTTTGATTGTTTCGATTTCGTGTTCGTGATTTGCTGCAATCAATTGTGGTGTTGCTGCTGAATATTTGAGGAAATTTTGGATGAAACTGAAGCAGGGGTATTCTTGTAACTTTACAAATTCTGTGTCTTAGGTGGCGCTGAGCTGGCAAGTACATGACTGGCACATCATCAAGCAACCGGAAGAAATGGAGAAAATGGACCAGTTAGATTGAAATTGTGAGTTCAGTGACTTTTGGGATTAAATTAGAAAGGCAGGGACTGAAACGAGAATGAAGGCATAGTTCCGGGACTAAATAGAATTTTTCCCTTAAAATATTTTTGATAAATTTTTGGTAGTCTACTTTTAGAGGAAGTTCTGTCAAATTTTTGGTGAAATTTCTTCTAAGGTGGGCCCGCGGGATTTCATCCTAATCTGAAGTAGGTCCTATCACTAGTATTTCTCAAATTATAAAATAATACTCAAATCCGACATTCTCGTCAAAAATAACTATAAACCAAAATTTAAATTCAATACGAAGCTTTTGAAACGCCATTAAATAAATTCGTCGCAAATCCTGAAAATCTAATCTCACATCAAAATTGGCTCAAATTTTACGGTTTTTTAAACTGAATATTTCTAACATCCTCATGAAAAATCATAATGATCCAACGGTCGGATTGTCACAAATCGAAACCCAAGGTCAAGTATATCAACATGCTTATAAGGTTAAGCTCTATCTAACAAGCTAAAACACGAGGCCGAAAAATGGCGGCACACACCCCCGAAAGTTGTGGCGCGTGAGCCCAGAAGACATGATGGGACCCGACCACGACTACATCCTACATACGAACACCCGAGCTACATTGTCATGATTGAAGCCGATCAAGACCTTGGCGGAGGCCAGCCTCCCGACTTCTAGAAATCCACCAAGGCAAACAAAACGTCACATCTCATAGAGGCTTTATAAAAGGGCCTAATGTCTTCATTCTAAACTTCCTTTGAACTCTCGTGAACTAGACAAAGACTAAATTTTTTAATAACGGGCCTTCAATTCAAAACAATCTCCAAACTCACCGAGTCTAGGGGACTAAAATCCATAAACATATATTTTTTTTTCTTTCTTTTTCTTTTCTTTTGCCGTACACATTTTATTTTATTTTCTTTTCTTTTTCACGGCTTTCACATAGTACGTATTTTCTTTCATTTTATGGACAAGTCTACCCCCACACTTGAACTTTCACCTCTTCTAAATCTTCATCCTTGTCACCGTCATGTAGTAAGTCTCAAAAAATAGCTCCACTAAGTTTTTAGAACAAAGGGTACGATTGTAACTATACTAAGGTTCAGGGTTAAAGATTTTAAGGGTGACGAAAGAAAAGACTCATAATTGTAGGCTCAAAGGGGTTTATCTAAGGGGGTGCACATCTTGTGTACACAATTAGCCAATTAGGGACACAGGCTTGTTTGGCAATGGTGAAAGCTCCTAGGGTGTCTTTATCACTTCCAGAATCAGGGACATGTGGATAAAAGTTTCAACAAGCATAAGAGTGAATTCTAGCATTCTCTAGTCCATTAAACTTAATCTATGGTAAGCAATCAATCAAATGAAAGAATAATGAGATCATCAAAACATCGCCAAGAAAATAATAATAATTTTTTTCATTTATCACTCCAAGAAA
Organism: Rosa chinensis; assembly: GCF_002994745.2. Taxonomy (NCBI): domain Eukaryota; kingdom Viridiplantae; phylum Streptophyta; class Magnoliopsida; order Rosales; family Rosaceae; genus Rosa; species Rosa chinensis. The sequence continues at coordinate 25,685,435 of NC_037091.1, read as the reverse complement.
AAGGGACATGGGCTCAAATATCTCACATTGGCTTTTATGAATCAAAACTCATCTTAACATGCTCATATTCTGTACCAAGGATACGAATCCATATCCACTACTCAGACACATGCTTTTCATATATCTCAATTAACTAAAGAATACCATTTAAAATCATCTCAATATTGTGATCCTCTTTTAGCCATAATTTCAGAGATATAAGCTCATCCTAGACAGTTGAAAGGGCATCCTATGACTCAGAAACCAAAAACAAAAACAATTTTTTTTTTGTTGACATTTTTCAATTTTTTTGTATTTTTCAATATATAGGACTCAAAATAAAAGACAAATACATAAATCCCTTCCCCCACACTTAAATATTGCATTGTCCTCAATGTAATCAATCATAAGCATGCAATGAAATAAATAAGCATAGATAGAAGGCATTTATGAAAACAAATCCTAAAATAAAATAAAAAGAGAAAAATTGAAAAATAAAAAGAAATAGGGAAAGATAAAGCAAATCTACGTGTGTAGACTCCTTCACAGCTACTTCTGAATTGGGTTGCCTCCCAAGTAGTGCTTGAGTTTAACGTCTTTCAGCCAGACAGTACCTCCAATAAAAAAAAAAGTTAGTAACTATAATTAACAAAGAAATACAAAATACATAAACAAGTAACTACGAATTACACAAAACAAGTATAATTAACAAATATATTGTACAAAAGACACAAGTGAGTATAAAACGTGAAAAGTATTTTTACAAGTGTAAACTGTACAGTTAGTTTTTTTTTTTTTTTTTAATAGACAAGAGTTCAATTTATTTCCAATACTTAGGTACAGGAACATGGAGTCTCGATGTGCAATGGGACTGAAACGGATACCCTTTTTCAAGACTGTTTTATCCAATATACCTTAGTGTATCACAACATTTTCTTTTGTTATAAATATTGTTGATATCGAATCTAATTCCAAGCGGTAAATCAAGGTGGACATGCGGCCCAAGTATAGTCGCCTAGACACTAACTCCCTTTCACATCCTTTTGGGCAACCTTACTGAAATGGCCAGGTAGGGGAGGGCGACCACGAGAGGCAGAATCCATTTTGGCATGAGCTACTCCCACATAGTGTTTTAGGCCCATTTGCAAGCACTTCTGAATCCAAAACCCGTCATGAACGTTTTCCCCTTCCTAGACACCATCCCACATAGGCTATACTTACTCAGATGAAAAATGTTATAATTGTGAAGACAGTTCAACAAGTGTTAATAAAGGTCGCCCTCAACCTTAAGAGACCTGAACTAGGCACCAATAAGGGGTTTATGCCAATATTAACAAAAGGGACTACACCTATTCCATTCAATTTACAACTTACAATTAAAACTCGTGTTCAATAATAGAAAAAAAAATCCTAGTTAATTTACACTAAGTTTCAAACAGTTTATATACAACAATTATAAACAAAAACAAGTGATTTTTCAATTCCCGGCAACGACACCAAAAATTGATATGCTAAAAACAAGTGCGCTTTAACCCTGCAAAATGTAGTTGTCAGTATAGAATAAGTAGGGATCGTTCTAGCCGGGGATTGAGGGTACACCTGTAATTGCAAAAACAAGTAAAGAATTAATACAAGTAAAAAGAATTATTTACAAAAATAAAGCAAAGAATGAAAATATATACAAGTAAACATAAAGAGGGGGGATTAGGATTATAAAATTAAAAACTAAAATAAATAAAATAAAGAAAATGTAAAAACACATATACAAGGGTGGAACGCAAGGAACAAAGATCAAAATCACATTCATATGTAAGAAATCCGATTACAATTCCTATAGTTGATTATCTATGTCATGAGAAAGCAGTTGACCATGTGAAATGTTAGTAAGCAAATGATTTCCCATTTTTTACTTTCCTTGAATAATTAATCTAGGTGAAACCACCTAAATTAATCCTATTGAAGATGCAATCATAGTCTAGAAAGCTAGCTACTCAAGAAAACAATCAATGCATGAAGAACAAAGAAAGGATGTCAACTAAAGTGCACAACCTAGTATGAAAAAGTTCATCTATTTGTAATCCGCCTTAATTGATTTCGACTTTTGTCCAAAGCCTTTACTACTTATGAAATAGGTTCACAAAACTATTAGGTGAATCGTTTACCTAAATCTATAGCACCAATTACATGCATATATCCTAAGTTGGCCACCAAAGAATATAAACATATAAAAGTTTTCTGTAATCCAAAATCAATCAAGCAATCTCACATAAGCAACCTAGAAATCAACACATAAAAATCACAACTTTATTTCAAAACATATAAACGGGTTTCAAACTTTACCCTTAACGTCATGTTAACTAGAATTCATAACTCTACGAAATCAAACAAAGAAAATAAAAGAAAGTATGAAATACACCGTGAAAGATGGATGACAAGGCTTTGAGACGAAGAACTTGAAGATCCTTGAAAGCAAGCAATCTTCTAGGGAAGACACAAGGGTGGATGGCGGCTAGGATCTTGATGTATTGCATGACTTCTTCTCCTCCTTGGTTGAGATGCAGAGCTTCTAAAGATTAGAGAATGGAGAGAATTTTTCTGATGTTTATTTTCTGAGGGAGAGAAGTGTGTTGTGGTGTGGTGTAGCATAGGGGGTTTATATAGGGGGACGACCAAGCTTCATGATCCTTCTTTTAATTTCCCAAGGAATTAATCTGATAATGCCACACAGCTTCGACCAATCATGTAGCTCCACGTCAGCTTTGTTGTGTCATCCAACTAATCAAAAAGCTCCAAAATAAATCCCTAATATATTGTTGGCAAATTTTTCAGGATTATTTCTGATTTTATTCATATATTTCGGCCAAATATCTAGGCATGAACCTAGACAATGTATCTGGACACATTTTGGACATTTTCTTCCTTAAATCTCTCCATGGCTTTATCCTTAATGTCCTCCCCTTGATTTTCTCTTGATTTTCACATTAATACTACATATTTTAATTCCTTAATTTCGGCCAACATATCTTGAGGGAATTGAGGAACTAATCATGACTTGTTTTGAGCCTTATCTTGTTGCACACACTTCACCCTTCCTTGAAATTCTCCCTTGGTATTCTCCAACGTAATCTTTTTTATCATCCTTTGATTTTCACGTTGTCTTTATGATCTTCTCTTGATAATTCACGGCAATTAAGGATTTATTCTCCAAAAATCCCTCTTTGACGTCCACAAAACCCTAAATCCAATGGGCTTCCTCCATTTGCCGAAAATCCAAATTAATCCATAAGATTCTTGGGCCTCCATGTGTCATCTTCAAGACATAAGGTCTCCTAGTGCCTCCAGGAATCTTCTCCCAACGCCCTCTAGCTTTTCTTTATCTTTTTGGGCTCATTTCATCTTATTTGCTCCATAGGACCAGAAAATAGAAACTATTACTAAAAATAGAAACTTCCTAATAATAGTAAATTTTCTAAACCAGAAGGATTCATTTAAGGAAATAACTAAGTAAATATGAGGAAATAACACTTAAAACGTCGCATTAAAATGCTCCTCAGTTTGATGGGTTCCATCGCCAGTGGGCCCATTTGAGTGGGCCTAGTTGTGATGCCCCGAAAATTAGTAATTATTTTCCGAGGATTTTCCGGAATTTAATTAGTGGTTATTAGATGGTTTCGTGGCTCGTGGATGGAGCGGAAGTGTTTCGAACAAATTTTTATTTGGAAAGTACGACTCTAAGGTTGACTTTAGATACGCTGCGATTCTCCGAAAACTTCCTTCACAAAAGTTGTAGAGCGCGTTGATACGAGTTCGTGGACATGTGGAACGCAAAAATCGGAGTTCGTATGTAAAAGTTATGAGCATTTGAAGTTTTGGGAAAATTCTATAAATAGGAGTTTCCATTTTCGGAAACTTACTATTTCCATTTTTCCATTTTTCCATTTTCCTTTTCTGGAAACCAGAAACGCTCCGTTCTCTCTCCTCACCAGCGACTGACACGACCCGAACCCGGAAACCCCACCAGGTTTTTCTGGCGAGCTCTGGCGACGAAACTTTCCAGATCGGTTTGTCATTACCATCTGTTAACGTTTGGATCCGTTGGATCTCTAGTTAGCTTTAGAGAGAGAGAGAGAGAGAGAGTGACACGAGATGTATAGTGGTTCGTCTCCCGCCTTAGCGGGGAGCTACGTCCACTTGAATGTGTACTAGTGTGTCGAGCCTTGCGGCCTAACAAGATTACAAGAGATGTAATGGGATAGAGATTGAGTTGTGGGAGGAGGCATTCCTTTTATAGGTGAAGGAAGCCTTCTCCTTTACATGGTTTTCGATGTGGGACAAGTAACCACCATTTCTAGTCTAGAAAGCCCATTTGTGAGGGCATGTTAGCAAGGCCGGAAAGGTGGCTTCCCGGCGACGGATTTGCGACTTCCGGATACCGTAGCGTAGCTTGAACATAGGGCTACAAGATGCAAGTAGCGGTTGGATCCCATGAGGGTGTTGTTTATGCTTGGTGAGGTAGCAAACTAGCCTTGCTAGTAGAGGTATCTACAAGTCCCCGAAGTCCCCAAGTAAGAGGAGCTTCTTGGTTAGGGAGTTATAATCATGAAGTCATGAAGCATAAACAATGTCCGAGAGGCACCTAGCCCCTACAAGTCCCCGAACTCCGTAAGCAAGAAGGGGCTCTTTTAACCTACATAATGAGACAAAAACGCGCATATGTAGAATGCTTGTTGTATTGGTTACCGCTCGTATTAATGGAATGCGAAAAGAATTCGTTTTGTTGCGAACAACAAATGGTAGAAAAACTCAATATTCCATTAATGTGTATGAACATGTAAAATATTGGTAGTTGTATATGTGGATCTTATGGCCATATAACACGCACAATAGATAGTGGCAAGTGTAATGGGTGTCCAAAGTAATTTTGTGGGAGTAGTCTCGGTGACATGGAATGAAGCGTTTGTGAACTTGGGGCTTAAGTAAAACATGTTGGACATGACCGAGCAAGTTGGGTTGTTTGAGCAAGTTGGGTGTAGTTGAGTGTGTAGGCGCTGTGCGAGCATGCGAGGCGTAGCCCAAGTGCAAGTCGTGGCCATACTCGATACCCAAGCGAATCGTAACCCGAGCATGTTTAATTAAGTCGTAAGTGTCACAAGCTTCTAGATGCATGTCACATGAAAGTGCATTTAAGCATGTATGTGTGTAGCATGTACTTGTAGTAAAGTTGCTAATAACATGTTGTAGGCATGCTTAAGGGTGATGGAGACATGTATAGTTATGGCAAAAGCTCTAATTGGAAGAGCGCAAGAGATAAGATATAGTGACTTATCTTATGCCAATTTGGAGGCTAGCAGAGTTGGCCGAGTGTGACGGTTCATTGCTCCGGTGAAGTTCCTTATTAGTAGAAGGATGATGATTTCGCTGATCGGAAAGGTGATCTGTGATTATGTCTCCTTAACATAAGATAGAGTAAGCGATTAGTATTCTTTCCACATAATTAAATTGATTAAATATGTGCCATAGATATTTAATGTATGTACACATGTTTGAGAATGTCACGGTGGCCATCGTGAAATTGCCGCCTTGTATATATGCATGGCACTAAGTGATATATACACACATGCATGTTGTAAACATAGGTAGATGTAAAGACTTGAATTTTGATGAGTATCAGCTGCACATTTGAATAGCCCAAAAATGGAGCTCACGAATAAATCATGCATAAATAGCATGTGTAAGTAAAATAGCTGTGACAGGTGCCTTGGCTGACCATTGTGCAAATAGGCCAAGGGTGCATTGTTCTTGCACAACAACTAACTCAGCTATGTGGCATTGATATATATCTCAAGAAATATATGATTTGAGAGGCAAGAGAAGCCTAGCAGACAAGTATATCATGCTATGAATCATGCTCAACTTATGTGTCCACTGATCATTATATTAATTATGAGATAATATATGGCTTTGCAATAAGTATGAGCAGGGGGCATATAATGCAACTAATGAATTGACCAGGAGCATGTGAGCCTAGCAAAGAACACATATCAACGTAAAATTGTGCATGCTAGTATACATAGGAGACTAGCAGTATATATGCTTCATGTGTAATTGTCAAGCAAGCTGTCATAATATATGTGTATATATAAATATACATGTGTACAAGTGAGAAGCTAGCGGTGATGCACTAGGGACAAGCACAGGGGCTCGGTACATCATACTTATGCATGTTTATGAGCTAAGAGAAATCAAGGCATATATAAATGATATATGGATGGATATAAGCATTGTAAGTTGAGTATGGCCATGATCACAATATATCATAAGTGTGAATAAGATATGCAGCAACATGAACGTTTGTGGCAAAAGCATAGGAGGACCAAGTGTCAACTATATCACGTTTGTGGCACAAGCATTGACAGCTATATATGTCTCAATTGGCACATAACTTAAAGGTGAAAAGAGGCTTAGCTTGTTGGTTTCTTGCTGTGATAGTCTGAAGCCTTGATTGAAAGCAGAGTCCGCCTCTGTATAAACTTCGTGCGGCAATGAGTGAGGCCGGAGTGAACTGATAATCGTTGTTCCATCTGGGTGACCATGGTAAGTAGATGACGGTCGAAGAGGTGACAGACGATGGTGGCCGGCGCTGATCAAATGAGAGGGTGGTGGGTGTCTTGATCAGATTGGGATTGGGTGTCCCAAAGTTTTTTTTTTTTTTGTTTTTTTTTTTTTTGCCGCTGACGTCGTTAAATTGATGCAGTTGATATATGATTGATGGCCTATGCAGGTGAGGAATTGTAGAGGGGCACTGGCGGGTACTGGCCGCTAGGCCCTGGTCAGCGGAGGGTTTGACCCAGTGGTGCTTTGCTGCTAGCATCGATGATCGATCGAAGAAAAAGAAAGCAGTGGCTTGACGGAGATTAGCTGGAGAAGCGCCGCTGATGGTGCTCTAGCGGAGGAATTTACCGCGCTGCCGCCGACATAGCTCGGCGTAGGAGTTGTTCAGCGGAACTTGCCGGCGGAGGCCTGGGACACCAGCGGAGTTTACTGATGCTCCGTCAAGGCTGTGAGCATCTAGAGCTAGCGGTGCTGTTTTGCCGCTGATAGTGTTGGGCGGAAGATGTCGGTGCTGCCGCTGGCGGAGGTACTCCCAAGCTCCAAAAGAGGATAGCCGGCGGTGATGATGGGCAGCGGAAGTGCTGGGTTACCGCTGGGGATGGCAGGCGGAGCGGATCAGCAGAGCTGTGGGACAGCTGTGGAGTATGGGTAGCGGCACAGTCAATCTGAAGAGCTGGCGGAAGGGCTCGCCTGCAGAAGATGCTCGGCTGGCCGTTGAGCGCTAGTGGGTCATGAGAACTGTTGCTGGCGGTTCCGCTAGTGGTGTTTAGCGGAGTAATCGACAGAGCTGGGCGGAGCGGAGTCGCTGATTGGTGGTGGCAATGAAGCCTGCTGCTCACTTGGAGCTTGGACTGAGCTAAGCGGAGGCTCGGTGCCGGCGGAGTGTCGTGAAGGTGGCAGCGAGCTGTGATCGCCGCAGGAGGTAGCGGTGTACAGTTCAGCTGGGCGCTGATGACTGAAGAATGCCAAAGGGTGTCCAGAGCAAATCTCTAGGTGTCCAGAGCAATTTGACACCTGAAATTTTTTTTTATTTTTATTTTTAGAGTAGGTCAGCGTTGACCACGTGCTGCCAAATTTTTCCAGCGGTGACCAAGCATCTCCAGCGTTGACCAAGCTTGACCGGCGTTGACCAAGCATTGACCAGCCCATACGTTGGTGTTTTGATCAGTTTCTCCAAGTTTTGACCACTCCTTGGGCGTTGACCACGTGTTGATCAACGTTGACCAGACAAGTTCGGCGTTGACCGGCCCTCAAGGTGCAAGTTTCTGCACATTTCTGCTCTAATTGTACCGCTGGAGTAGTGTTTGATCATGCCTTGGCAAAAGTTGCCGCCAAGAAACACAAATTCAAACATGAACTCACTGGGAACCAATGAAGACTCAAGAATGACCAAAGAGAAATGGTTGACCAATGAATTTGAAATGGCTCAAAGGAGGAGGGAAGAATTTCTTTGAGTTCCGCTAGGCAAACTTAGCTCATGGTAGGTGACGAAGCCTTTGTGTGTCGGCTTCCCACAGACGGCGCCAATGTTAACGTTTGGATCCATTGGATCTCTAGTTAGCTTTAGAGAGAGAGAGAGAGTGACACGAGATGTATAGTGGTTCGTCTCCCGCCTTAGCGGGAAACTACGTCCACTTGAATGTGTACTAGTGTGTCGAGCCTTGCGACCTAACAAGATTACAAGAGATGTAATGGGATCGAGATTGAGTTGTGGGAGGAGGCATTCCTTTTATAGGTGAAGGAAGCCATCTCCTTTACATGGTTTTCGATGTGGGACAAGCAACCACCATTTCTAGTCTAGAAAGCCCATTTGTGAGGGCATGTTGGTAAGGCCGGAAAGGTGGCTTCCCGGCGACGGATTTGCGACTTCCGGATACCGTAGCGTAGCTTGAACATAGGGCTACAAGATGCCAGTAGCGGTTGGATCCCATGAGGGTGTTGTTTATGCTTGGTGAGGTAGCAAACTAGCCTTGCTAGTAGAGGTATCTACACCATCCGCTCCTCTCTGTGTTGTCCTCTAGCGGCGATTCACGGCGGTTATGGCGCTAGAAGGTGGCAGAGTTTGGTTTATTCAGACCCGGTCGGAAAACGCAGCTCCGGCGACTTCCTGGCTTCATGCTTCCTTGGTTGAGTTTAGAGAAGGCTCCCTAATCGATCTTTGGTGGTTGTTTGGATCGATTTAGGTGGAAATCGGTTCAACTCGGATTGAGCAAAAATCCAAAGCTTGTCAGATAGTTTTCGACCATTTATGCTTGTTTTCTGACTTCGAGCTAGTTGTGAAAATTCACAAGCATGCTTAGATGAATAGCTTTGATGTTGGGAGTTTTGTGAAATATTGAGTTTTGGCCGGCGGAGGTGCGCCACCGCCTGTGGCGGCGTTCTGATGGCTTTCCGGCCATGTAGGGAACTGTTTTTGATTATATATGTTCTACTCGTTGATATGAGCGTTTCGATATATAATATGCAAATTTTGGAGTTCGTATGGATTTGTTATGATTTTTACGGTTTGATACCGGTCGATTTATTCGATCCGTGAGGATTCGAGTTTCCGATCGACTTGTGGGTTAGTCATATCGATCGTGAAAGTATTCCGGAGACTTTGGGAGGTCTCGGATGTGGTTTTGCCTCGATTGGCGCCACTTTGAGGATTTAGTTCAAAATAGGGGTTTCGAACTTAAATCAAATGTGAATCGTTACTAAGTTGGAACCATATGTGTTAGGTACTTGACGAAGTACTTTGGATGGTTATTTTGTGGATTGGCTGCTTTGTGCTATATTGAAGACGTAGTGGGAGTTTCGAGGTGAGTAATCTCACAAGGTTCATTTATCAACGGAGTTACCATTATTGTTTTGGCGTTAATTATTTAACTGCAAACTATAGTTGTATTAGTAGACATTCATGAGCGAATGACTAATATATATATATATATATGTATATATATATATATATATATATATTTACTCTTGTGGATGATGTGTGATGAATAATATGCATGATAGTATTTATATTATTGTTGAATGTGACTTTTCAGGAAACAATATTGTGGAAAAAGATGTTTTCTATTGTTTGAAAAGTATTGAGCTTGATGTTACATTTTTGAGTCAAGCTTGTACCAAGGGTCACAGATGGTGAGTAGGGATTGGGAAAGCCAAAAATAGATGTTTGTAACGTTTCTAGGTCAGGTGTGACCTACTATACTGTTGATTTTAAGACCAGACGGGATCTGAAGATCATATGTCACAGATGGTGATAGGTCGTAGATGGTGACCGAGGCAAGGAATTGGGGAATCACGCCTTTGGCCTGACGAGTGGCTACGTTAAGTTATAGCTCTAGTCTGTTGCCATTGTACATCATAGGGGTTAGCAGGGAGCTATCTGATGCTCATGAGTACGTGTTTTAAAAGGGAGTTTCAGGATTCTATCTTTTAAATGTCTGGGGAGGACTGGTGTATCATATTTAATTGTCAGAGTTTCAATTATTATGATTTTGTCACGGTGTGACTTTTGTTGTGATCTTGGGGAATTGAATATTGAATTGTCAGAGTTTCAATTCATATGATTTTGTCACAGATGGTGACAGATCGCAGATGGTCATGACCAAGGCAGGAATGGGTAATCACGTCCTTGGCCGGACGAGTGGTTACGATTTTAGTCAAAGTTCTAGTCTGTCTGCCATTATAGCTTATGAGGGTAACGGTCGAGGTTGCTGGAGACTCATAAGTATGTAGTTTAAAGGAGAGTTCCGAGAGTATTCTTCTTTTATTGTCTAGACGAGACTTGAATTGCTTCTTGATGGTTAAGTTAGCAAATAGAACATTGTCACAGTCGTGACTTATGTTGTCTTTTCGGTGGGAAGGATATGAAAGGTTAGAAGGAATCATGGTTGCATGTTTTTCTTAAGTTGATGTGTGTGAGTTGTTGATTGATGTTCATGAGTTACTCATACGAGCTTTTATAAGCTTACCGGGTTTTGTGTGTGGAAACCTGGTGCACCATTCTTTGGTGTAGGGGTTAATCCTGCAGGTCAGGGTAATCGCGGCTGAAGCTGAGGTAGCTTGTTGGCAGCTGAACGGGTAGGAAGCAAATTTTGTTGGCTTTGCCATTGTTATGACTTCCGCTAAGTAGTAAGCTCTGAGGAGCATTTACGTTTTATTTTGTGATGACAGTTTAATTTGTAAGTTGTGTAATATGTGACTCTGTGGAGCATGTCAATATTTGAAATTGTGGGTCCAGGGCATCAATATGTACTTGCTGTAAAGGGAAGATGTCTCCTTGTATTTTGTATTGATGGCTGAACGATCGCGCATGTATAATTATGAGATTATATATATATCAATTTTTATTTGTGTTAAAAATCAGAGGCGTGACACTGGTTCCCTTCTGAATTGGGTTAGGGTGGAGGGTGCTTTGACACCCTCATCTATTACTTAGTGCTTGCTGCAGGCCTGGCCCAAGAGTTTTGACCTCCTTGGGCGGTGTTGGGCCTTTAATGTCTCTAAAGTGCCAGTTTTAATTCAAATCATGGTTCTATGAAATTGTTAATTATCTAGAGTTGAGCTGGAGAACGCGGTTTATGGATGAGGATTTGACTCCTATTTATTTGCTGGGAAGTAGCTTTCTTTTCGTACCACAATTGCATGCCTGGCGGATGGAATACTATAAGATGATTTTTCCTCAAAAAACACAAAGTTGTTCTTTGTTTATGGGTTTGCTTTACAAAGCAGGCTCAAATTGACTTATAATGAGTTTATATTGCTTAGATAGGAACTTGTTACCTCATCATTTTTTTGTCTTTTAAGTATATGCTAGACTCTGACTATTTAGCTGATAATCTAATGCAATGAACCTATATTTAAAAAAAAAAAAAAAACCATTTAACTTAGTTTACCTGTCATCTATAATATATAGCAATCCTTAAAGGAAATTTCACGTCACCCAATTTCTATGCCGCAGCAAGACAGCAACACAGTTTCTTAAAGTCGGGATCTAGACCAAAATAACGAAACCACCCATTTTGTTTTTGAGGGCCTCTCCTCAATGGTGGTGAAAAGTATGCGACGGAAGAGTCTAAATAAAGTTATAGTATATAATATATGCAGCGTTGGCTACTATAATTAGGTTAGGAAAAGTTGTGCTGTCATTAGCTATGGCCGGTATCTATATGAATGTTTAGCAGAGTTGCTTTGGTCCTAAGCAAGGACAAACGAATGTTAATAAGCACTGTAGTGTTATGCTATATAGGTAGGGTTTTATTTGATTTGATTGATGGGCTTCTCGAAAAATTTTAACCTCGGTCTTGGTGCTCGTATGGTCAGGAAGAGTCAGTGGAAAGGGGCTGAAGCATTTGAATTGAGAAAAGCAGCAGTGGGGCATTGGGCTTTTCAAATTGTTCGAGGGGCAGAAGTGGAATATATGGGTGAGCTGATGAAGGGTATGGACGGAAACAAGTAGAGGTCAGAGGTTGCTTGCGCAAATCTAGCTAATCTGTGGCTTCTGGGACAATAAGCAAAGGTAGAAGAGAAGGAAGTTTAGAGAGAGAGAGAGAGAGAGTGTGTTAATGAGGCAAAGAGAAAACAACATCTCCATGCTCATATCGTACAAAACAGACACCTTCTCCTTTTTCTTTCTTTCCCGTATTTATTTGGCCTCATTATGTTATGCTTAGACAGACAGACAGAGCTGCAGACAAGAGGAAGAAGAAGAAGAAGAAGAAGAAGAAGAAGAAGAAAACACAATCAAAACAAGGCAAACCCACTCCTCCTTTTCACTCATTATCTTCTCTTCTCATTTTCAATTTTATTACGACAACAAAAGCAAACCCATTACAGTTAAACACCGAATTTTGCCCTACATCTTCTAGATGTCAGTTCATGCTCATTTTGACAATTATTCACCAACCCACAACTTCTTCTCGAAGATGCTGAAAAACCCATATCTCAAAATGGTTGTGTTTGTTTGTTTGTGTGTCTACGATTTTAGGCTTCTGGGGGAGGCGAAGGCTTTGGGGCTTTCAACAAGCTTTGGTGGTGGAACATGGTGGGTGCTCTGGCTACAACTTCCTGGAACTTCGAAGAATGCTTTGTTTGTTTCCTCATAATATGTGAGGGGAGGACTGGTACAGGGAATGTTGTCATGGTTTCCAAAGTCATGTTCTTCTTGAGGCAAGATCTGATCTCCTTCTTCATCTGCAGCTTCTTTGGCTTTTGATGATACTAGTAGTACTGGTGATATTGGCTGGACGGCTCAATCTTTCTGTTCTTAGTCTTAGGGATACAATTTGTTTTCTTTTTCTCCTTTTTCTTTTGGTTTCCATTTTCGCTCATTATTTTGAAGTGTTTGGCTCAGTCATTCTGTTTATATGGAAAGGGTATGCAAATGTTCTTCTCCAACAGAGATTGCGTCCTTTGATTTCTTCAATATAATGATGATACTGCCATTTGTTTTACATTTTTGCCTTTCTTTTGATTCATTAAGTAAAATCTACATTCATTATTTGATCTTGGTCCTCATCATTTTCATATGTGATTGTTTGATGAGTAGATTGGGAAGCCAAAAATTGGTGATACAGATGGCCTGGTGGGGGTGAGTAAATAATCAATGCACCAGTGCTGGTAGTTCTGATCATTACCATTTCAAAATTACTGTCAGTGTTTGCCTCTGTCACAATAATAGATTGTTGGTCCCATTTTTTCTTGGGATATGTGGGGAGGCTTTGATAGTTCATGTTCAATCCATGTTCACATGTTCAAATCCATTTAGAAATTTCATGTCATCCTGGATTTGTTCTTTGGAATTCTAATTTTTGGTTGCTTTGTTTTGAATCTGTCTTTTAGGGGGGTTGGATAGTGAGAAGACAGTGCAACAAGTAGAGTCCAGAGGGAAACACTAAAACTGGGGTCCTATTAAAGGGTGGTGAGTGAGTGAATATTATAGAGGGTGGTGAGTGAGTGAGCATTTCGTGTTTGCTTGGGTGGTGAATAGGGCCATAGGCAAAGAAGAGAGCGAGAGAGAAAGGAACAGAGGCAAAGACAAACAAACAAAGTTGAGGTGGGAGTGACGAAAGGCCCTCAGTCTTGGTCCATGGAAGTGTCCTATCAATTGTGCCCTTCAATTTCTTGGTTTTGATATTTGTTTTTGTATGCACGTGAAATCTAGTTTAATTTGTTTCATTAGAAAAGAAGGAAATGGTCTGTAGCTTTCTTAGCTCTCAATCTTTAGTGGGGCTTTGGAATTACTTAATTTTCTTGCAAATAAAGTAGTTTTGGCATTTATATGCCTTCATTCTTATGACGAGGATGAGCCTCATAACTCTGTAATGTTTTTTAGTTATTTTTTGAGATGATACGAGATTGTAACTATTAATATAATGTTTACTAATGTTTTCATTTTTAGTAAGTTTGTAATATTTTTTTGGTGCAACTCATGTGGTAAATAGACTGTAAACACTAAGGCCTTGTTGGCTTGTTTAGTTCGTGAAAATAAAAATAATTTTTTTTAATTTTTTTTCATAGGATGAGTAATTAAATTTTTGATTAATTTTTTTTTTTTGAAAGAAATGTGGATTTCATTAACGCATGACAAGATAACCATTACATATCCTTCTGCTGCCTTCAACTAGACAGATTAAGAAGTTGTAGTAAGAGAACTACTGTGATATATAGAAACAGATCATCTATATTCGAACTAACTGCTCACTTATTTAAAGTGAGCCTATAAACTATGGAGAATGGTAAGACATAGTAAATAGGCCCCTACCACACCTACCTATATTTTTCCTTTGCCCTTCAAGCTAGGGCTAGGAGATTTTTCTGAAAACAATCGTTGCCCAGTCCATAGAGAGGTTGGGTCTAACAGCAGGGTCAGGTGGACCCTACAACTGCCAACATTCTTGAAGATCTGAATTGACTCGTTAAGGAAGAGCTCGAGCCTATCACACTTTCCTTTAAGAGCCCGAAGCACGGGCCTAACCGTTTGCCCTAGCCAATTTGGGTCCAAAACATTAGGGCAATAGCACCTCTACCATAGTTCACCTCTAATCGTATAACAGTCCATAGCTTCGATGGCAGTAGCACCTCTAAAAGTCAAAACCCATAAACCAACATGGTTCCAGGCCTAGATAGAGGCCCAATAAGCCCATTAAGCCCTAAGCCACGTTGAACTGTTGAAGGCCACAACACTGCCTTCTGGGGTACCAACGCCGGAGCTCTCCCTATTGCGGATCCAATCCGAGTTCTCCCACCCCAGGCTGTTGTTCGGAGACGCAATAGAGCTGTCTGGGCAAGAGACAGAGTAGATAGAAGTTGGTCGAGTCAGATAGCATAATAGAGAAGCAAACAGCCATGTCGTCTCCTCCGTCGAACTCACCCAAAACTGGACTTGGGTTTGATCCCACATTGATTTGGGCACCTAGGACACCCAAACGTAGATGCAGACCACTGCCCATTCCTGCAGCCAAGACAACCTGCCCCCTGAGATCACCAAATCTGGCAATACCAAAAACCATGCTTTATCGCACCCTGAGAGTAGTGCAGTCACCAATCTTCGTGCAAAACCACCCCCCAATCGCGTCATGGTCCTCTTGATCCAAGGTTCCACCCGATTTGGATCATCACCATCACCCCCAATTCGATCAGAAGATCGAGAGAAGTAAGGAGGTTTATCCTTAAGGTAGGGAGGGCCAGCCACCTCTGTTAGGACTAGAGACTTCTTGGTGGTTCAATGTGGCCGGAGCCGCTTAGATTCTCGCCGCCGCATACAAGCCGCGTTAGGGTGAGCGCAAAGAGAAGCGCCGTTAGGGAGATATTAGGGTTTGCCATCCTCAGCTCTTAATTGTTGTGGTCAAGTCTCCAATACTAAGTACATTATACTATTGATTAACTTTTCATTAATTTAAAGAGAAAAATTCACCAATGGTGTCTGGACATTTAGAAGACTTTCAGAATGATACCTAAACTTACAAAGTTATCAATGTGATACCTGAACTCATTTTTCCGTATCAATGTCGTACCTACGACCAATTTTAGTCACGGAGCCGTTAAATTTTGCACGTGCGATGCACGTGAGTCACTTAATGAAAACAAAAAGACCGATTTGCCCTCACAAATTTATTTGAAAAATTCACCAACGGTGTCTGGACACTTAGGGGACTTTCATAATGATACCTGAACTTACAAAATTATCAATGTGATACCTGGACTCATTTTTTCGTATCAACGTAGTACATACAACCAATTTCCGTCACGGAGCCGTTAAATTTTGCACGTACGATGCACGTGAGTCACTTAATGAAGACAAAAGGACCGATTTACCCTCAAAAGTTTTTTTTTTTTCCTTTTCTTTTCTTTTCTTTCTTTCTTTATTTATTATTCTTCTTTCTTCTTCTTTTTCGGTCTCTTTATTCTCTCCTTCTCTCCTTGCCAACACCACCGCTTTGGAAGAACCCACCATCGAATATGCAGGAAGAAAATGGGGGAGAGCCACAACAACCTCCACCATCGCGCAACTACGTAGTCCTCCACTGCTTCTCGATTGGGTTTGGGGATAAGGACTGCTTCTTCCTCCACCGCCAGCAAAATCGTGGAGGTTGATTTTTATTCTCTCCTTCTCTCCTTGCCAACACCACTGTTTTCGGAGAATCTACCATCGAATATGCAGGAAGAAAAATGGGGGAGAGCCACATGCAACAACCTCCACCACCGCGCAACGACGTCGTCCTCCGCTGCTTCTCGATTGGGTTTGGGGATAAGGACTACTTTTTCCTCCACCGCTAGCGAAATCGTGGGGGTTGATTAACAAGAAACCAGAAAAAAAAGAAGAAGAAAGAAAGAAAGAAAAGAAAAGGGAGGAAAAAAAAAAACCTTTTGAGTTAAATCAGTCTTTTTGTCTTCATTAAGTGACTCACGTGCATCGCACGTGCAAAATTTAATGGCTCCGTGACGGAAATTGGTCGTAGGTACGACGTTGATACTAAAAAATGAATCCAGGTATCACATTGATAACTTTGTAAGTTCAGGTATCATTCTGAAAGTCTCCTAAGTGTCCAGATATCATTGGTGAATTTTTTAAATAAACTTTTGAGGTTAAATCGGTCTTTTTATCTTCATTAAGTGACTCACGTGCATCGCACGTGCAAAAGTTAACGGCTCCTTGATGGAAATTGGTCGTAGGAACGACGTTGATACGAAAAAATGAGTCCAGGTATCACATTTATAACTTTGTAAGTTCATGTATCATTCTGAAAGTCCCCTAAGTGTCCAGACACCGTTGGTGAATTTTTCCCTAATTTAAATATTTGGTAATATAAGAAAAATTATCAAGAAAGTTGTTAAAAAGTATGTAACTAATGTAATAAAATAATAAGATGTGAGTGAAACATGCAGGGAAATAAATGAGGAAAATGAATCTTTCAGAGTATGGAAGTAAACCACTTTACTCCTTATGTTCTTTTATTTTATGAAAGTGTTTCATGTTCTTTTGCATCTAAAACACGATAAATGATTAAGTTTCATTTTTTGGTGTTTTAATTTCGCGAACGAGACCTAATTGTATGTTTTGATGTTGATGTTGTTGGAAGATCATGGCACCAAGAGATATTGTTAGGGTCTGTGCATTGATTCATTGATAGAATTGATTTGTTGTTAATTATTTTTTTCTCTTTGTTTTTATTTTTTGGGTGAAAGATTGTTTTTTTATTTATTTTTTATGCCAAGTGAAAGATTGTTTGCATTGTCGTAAGAGGACAATGGTCTCTTTCCCATCAAACTCATGGCTCAAGACTCGGTCCCGAGTCCCTAGTAATAATAGGATAGACGTAGCAAGCAGCAAAGTCAGGGGTCCTCTGTCCTCTTTAGACTCTTTGCCAAGTTCTGTCCCTTTTCGTCCATAGAGTAAAATTCAAGCAAGACGTTTTAGCCCAAACTGGGCAACGAAGTCCAAAAGGACTGAATCAGAAGGATTGAATAGGTATGACTGTTTTTCGAGGAAAAGTTGGCTTCTACTTATTTTTAAGAATAAGTAGCTGAAAAGTAAAACAGTTGAGTATTTGGTAAACTGACTTTTTATAAGTAATGTCAGTGGCAAAAACACTGAAAAAGTGTTAGGTAAACTCAAACTGGCTTGTGTTTTTTGTTTGTGGAATGACCAAATTAGATATGAGATATTATTTTACCTTGATTGTTTGGTAATACAATGTTGTTCAAATGCTTTTGTTATTATTTTTAGAGTTTTTCTATTGGAACCTCCAAATTTACTCACTTGACCTCTATGCTTTTTACACCTCTTATCAAATTTTCAAATACTAAATTTACTCACTAAACCTCACTAAACTTCCTCAAATAACCTCACTCATATAATTTGCAAAGAAATTATTAATTATCTTTAAAATAAAAAATTTAGTCATTTCAATGATTTAATCACTCTATAAATCTTAACTAAATATATATTTCTTAATCAAACTTGAGTTTCAAAAATTAATGTCTAATCAATAAGAAAATGGCATGAGCTATTATGTTTTAAATTTTTTTTTTCTATTTTAGCTGTGCAAAAAATAAATAAATGAAGAAATCATTTTGTTTTTATTCTAAAAAAAAAAATCATTTGTTTTTTAATGTTTTTTTTTTCTGTATTTTTTGTACCACATGATTAATTATTTAAATATTATTATTATTATTTTTTTTTTCCAAATATAATGGATTGACTTAGATTTAGGTCATAAATCATAAGAGGATTTATTTTGCTTTCCCTCACTAATATGCGTTCAACATATATGTCATACATTTTTATGTCACATGATCTTAATCATATTTTTAATTCTTATTAAATATATATGAATGCTTTAATGAGTATGTAGTAAAATTGGAAAATGAAAATAGATAAGGAAAATAATAATAAGGAATACAGTCTAATATTATTGAATTGGAAAATCTATATAAAATAAATACAATATTTTTTGGTATAATTATTGTCCTTAATAGTCATTTTATAGCAGGTTATATATGTTATTTAATAATTCATAATAGAGTGAGGTCAAGTGAGCAGATTTGGAGGTCCCAATAGAAACTCTCTTATTTTTAATCTATATTATGTCCTTATTAATTTTTGTCAACTTTCAATTTTTATAAATCATGGTGATCATATAATTAATATTGGACAATTTTAAAAATAACTTATACAAATATATTAGTAATGTTAATAACCATTGATTTCTGATTGACATCAACTAACCACAAAAAATATCATAATGACAAATTTAGACATGAATGCATTTTTTACCTTAAAACAAAACCAAGAATGTGGTTGAATATTTTTGAGACCAAACACTAGTTGTGTTACGTCCCGTACCTCAATTTACTGGTTTACTAGTCATTTGGACAGTAAACGGCAATTACTTTCACTTTTTACTTTGTTTCAATACTTTTAGTAGCCCTAAAAGTTGACTTTTTGTTCGGGTCAAAATTTGAAAAAATTTCCTTCATAAAAATTGTAGAGAACATTAAACTGAACGCGTGCATATGTGGTACATAAAAATAGGAGTTTGTATGGGAAAATTATAAGCAAAATACAGAAATTACTGTAGATGATAAGTTGGTATAAATTCAAATTTTTACTGTAGCTGGGTAAGTTTTTCTTTTCTTCTTCTCTCTCCCTTCGACCGTGTTCTCTCTCTCTCTCTCTCTCTCTCTCTCTCTCTCTCTCTCTCTCTCTCTCTCTCTCTCTCTCCTGCAACTCCGGCCATCTCTCGAGTCCGACTACCTGGAAGAGAACCAAGACCACCGTTGGCTTCCTCTCCTCCTCCTGGACACGCCTGCGGTGGTAGCTCGCCGAGTCTTTGCCGGAAAACGAAGAACCAAGCCATGGAAGTTCACTGTAGCAGATTGAGTTCAACGCCGGTTTCTCCAGATTTCGGCCACCACGGACGACAAACCTTGGTCCATTAGAAGCGCCTTGAGACATAGATAATGCTCCCCAAGTCTTTTGCAGCGATTTGAAGCGTGGAGGAAGAAAATATAATTGGAAAATTTCACTATACTTCGGATTGCTTAATTGTTCGGCCACTTAGAGGTATTTTATGACTTTGCCACCGTTGAGAAAGTTGTTTAGAATGTTGAAACGATGTTGTACATGAAATTTTGTGGCCATCGGAGGTGATGGCCGACAGCGCATGGGGCCCATGTGCCGCCACTGTGGGATGGCGCATGGAGGTGTGTAGGCAGGTTTTTGGCTTTGGTTTTTAGCTAGTTAAATCCTACATTTGATCTAGAGTTTATATATGTGAATTTGGTGAAGATTTGAGCAGTTTTGAATTGATTTCTAATTTCTGAAGATTTAGAATTTTGATTATCGATTTACGAGAATCCAACCGTCGGATTTCTCTCGAATCTGCCCTGAAACTTGTACATTAATGAAATGGTGTTAGTGGTAAAGTTTGGGTTGGATCAGAGAAGGAAATGGAGATGTTGACTTAAGAGGATTGATTTTGGAATCATATTTAATTGTCGAATTGTTATTCACGGAATATAATTGTTTATAGGGCGACGTACCGAGCTATTGCTCGACGAAAAAACCCGTATGCGTGGTCGCCAAAATAGTACTGTGAGTGGACTTTTATTTCTTAAAGAATGATGCATGCATTTAATTCTTGAACTAGTGCTTTACTTAATTATCATAATAATGGTTGAGCATATTATTTTTGTTTTGGATTATAATTTGATTTATAGATTGGTATGATTTTTCAAACGTGAGTTTTCTATGTTCGGTTTTGAACTTATAATCTATATTGATTTGGGACGAATTATTTATTTCCGAGGTGATTTCCGGAATTATACTATTTAATTATATTTCTATTCGTTGATTTGAGATTTTTAAAGGATTTTCAAAATGGGATTTCGATGGAGTTATATTTCTTATTTATTTATCGACTTTCGGTTTTGGCATTGGGAATGCCTTGATGATGATTTTGGAATTTTTTTTGTTTCGATCTATGGAGATTATGTTTTATTATTATTTCTCGCCTATTTATTTTGAACTTGAGATTATCTTGGCGTGTGGGACAAGTCGTTGGAAATTCATTTGCGAGAGATGGGGAAGCCTTATGTATTTACGGATTTATTTGGTTTTCGGATTTCTTTTGCCATACTTTGGGTGATTATTTATCATGCTAGCATTGAGTCCGCCTTTGTGGCGACGTGATGGGATCACGGAAGCCCGTCCGCTTTTGTGGCGCGGGTTATTGTCTTTGTGACAGTAATGCTGAAGCCTAGTATCCTAATTGCTACACTTAGTGGCATAAGGGTATATACGAGAGTATGGGAGTACTTTAGCCTGGAAGGCTATCACCCGAGCCTGGGAGGCTCACTAGTATGGCTATCATCTTCCCCTGCTTATTATATTATTTTTGACTAGCTGGGCTAGTCCGATTTTCCCTTAACCAGCGGGGCTGGCTTGTCTTTACGAGATTCTCGATTTTAAAGATAAATGTTTTACCATTATTGCATACATCAAGTTTTTAAAGGAATAAATATGGGAAAGTATAAAATCCCTTTTATTTACAATTATTTATTTTTGTCCACTCACACTAACATGTTTTTCAATACTTTCCCCTGGGCCCTTCGGTTTCAAATGCCCAGTTTGCAGGCTAGACTAGTTGAGGTCGGGCGTACATGGAGTTGAGGTATAGTTGTCATTGCTTCCACATTGTAGGATCTATCGATCCTTCACTCTCTTTACATTTATTTCTATTATACCTTTTGTTTTAGAATTGCTCTGATAACCGGTGAGATTAATGTTATTAAGTTGAGATTTGTGTAATGTGAATTGGAAGATGTTGTGATTTGGGGAGCAGGGTGGCTCCAGGAGAATAAGGATGGATTGCTTGGAAGTGTAAATATCTTTCTACAGGTCTTAGGTAGTCCACTTTTAGGGGAAGTTCTGCCAAATTTTTGGTAAAATTTCTTCTAAGGTGGGCCCCGCAGTGCCACTTCTGATTTTAGGGTGAAATTCGGGACAGGTCTTGTCAAGTTGTCATTGTCTCATTATCTAATTGCTTTCAAGAGTTCTATAATATTTGGTTATGTCATATGTTTTGAGTAATGGCAAAGTAATCATTAACTTTCTAAATTCTTAATGTTCCCTTGAGATGCTACTTCAACTGTCTCAAAGTATGAAGCTTTACAGTTAATCTTGTTTGTGTTTAAGGCGAACTGATACAACAGGAAAAATTGTGTTCATCAAGAAAATACCAAGAACAAGAAGTTACATTTTAAATTTATGGATGTAATAGACAACAAAGAATGGAGTGGGATCACTCAGTAGAGTCAGTAATATATCTCAAACACATTGAAACAACACTTATTCAAATTGCCAGCATTTCTAATAGTGCAGCTTGACAGATAAAAATACAGCTTACACTACAATAGCCTAGAATATAAACAAGGTCTTGTAGACTGCTACCTCTCTCGTAAACGTCATGGGGCTTCTCATCAATCACAAAAACAAGCTAAATATAATACCATAATGCTTAAGAGGAGCGGCAAAAACAACAATATTAAACAGAGCACAGATCCATCCAACCGTGGCAATGTATTTGGTTCCACTTAGAAGGAATTCAGTGTAAAAATATGCAAGAGGTGCACAGGTACATACAAATAGGACATTCTTAAGCAAGACAAGCAGGCAGAACATTCAAGTAGGACATTCTTAAGCTTAGATAAAAGTAATCAAATAGAATACAAATGTAGGTCGTAACCAGGCCCTCGAATCAGTAAATTATCAGAGACAACAGACATGCATACCCTTTTATCCAATTTCTATGCCTAGCACATTCATAGAGAAATATATTAAACCTCAAAGCTATTCAAATTTGTTTTTGGCCAAGTCAAAGCTATTCATATAACAGCTACAATTGAAGGCTAATATGCAATGAAAAAATTATCCGCTAAAAATAAATCTCAAAATAAGGAAGGAAACAAGCCCAACCATTTACTTATGATCATGGTAAGAGACAGATTGTCAATAGAAAACTTACTTGAGTATAAATGTTGCATATGATCCTCGTAAATTCTTATTTGGAGATGAATAACAACTTGAATACAGAAAATGAATATGCAAATAACAGCATATGATAACAGTAACTAAACAAAGCATGGTTTCATGTGGCTGGAACAACAACTAATACCAAAGTCTGACACCTTTGCAGAGAGTTAAGCCAGTTGGTGTTAACCATAGACTTGGATAAACATGAGAAACTGAAACAAGTCAAGAGAAAGAAGGGAAAACTGAATCAAGATTTATCCATATAAATAGGAGGAATAAAATGCACTAACTAGGCCACTCCATGAAAATAATGAGCCAAGTTTTATAATTTTTGGTGTTTGCAGAATGATACGCTCAAAGTGAGTGTCAATTTAAATCCTGCATCGAATTGTAGTATGAGTAAGTAGGGTATCGTTCTAAGTTGTGGATTGGGGTATACTTCTTATCAAAAACGTTAAACAAATTAGTATTATTCACAAAATATAAAAGAAAATAAAACAAAGTATATAATTACAAAAATTACAAGATAGGGGATTTTGAAAGTTGTATCTAAATCTAACTACTAAATTATACGAGTGATCAAACAAATCTGAATCAAAGTAGAAGTAGATGAATGCAGGAAGTAGAGATATAATTAACAACCATTAACATATTAAACAAAGGGCTAAATACTAGTTAGTACCCTGTGGTTTAGGTCCAAAATCAATTCAGTCCCTGGACTTCTAATTTCATCAAAAACACCCATGCACTTTCAATTTTGATCTAATAGGTCCAATTCGTTAATATTCTGTTATGGGTTCAAGTTATAGTTGGATTATTTGTTGAAAAACTATTTATTTTTAATAGTAGGACTCACTCCTAAATTGACTATGCAGACCACCTCGACACCACATCATAAAACATAGACCATATATAAGCCACATTAACAAGTTAAATAACTCAATTGTCAAAAAAACTAACAAATTGGACTTATTAGGTCAAAATAGAAAGTGCCGGGGTGTTTTTGATGAAATTAGAAGTTCAGGGACTGAATTGATTTTGGACCTAAACCACAGGGTAGTAATTTGTATCTAGCCCTTAAATAAATTATCAAACATAATTTTCGAATCAAACATGTCATAAAAAGAAATCAATCAAGAATAAAGATGAACGCATACAAAGTCCTTATTACTTCCCTTAATTAGATTAACAAGATGAACGCACCATAATTAACCCTATTAATCATGCAAAGCTAGTGACTGATCAATTCCCCAATAAAACACAATTAACGCATTAAGAACATGTGGAAGTTTGATTGATTTAAGCAAAGACAACAAGTTAGAACTCTAATCTTATCATGCAAAGCTCATTGTTGATTTACATAAGAAATTATAGGTTTTCCACTTAAGCAATTAAGACCTAGAACGCTAGCATATCTTAATTTGGATGCAATTACATGGTTATAATTCTAAGTTGCGCACAAAGAACATAAACACATAAAAGGTGGGATTGAAGCACAAAATCAACAAACAATCATAACATATTTGAAATTGAAAATTATAATCTGAAAAACCTAAAACAAAACATGCTTCATGGTTATTGGAAATCAATCTTTAACATCCAAACTTTAATCTAACAAGAAATCAAAATATCCAAAATAACAAAACAAAAATCTGTTTTGAATTATGTCACGCCCCAAATTTCGAATAAAGAAATTCGAATCTGAAACGAGATAACCTAACAAGCACAAGAAAGCACAAAAATTTCTTCATTAAAATTAAGCGCTAAAGCAAACCGAGCTCACCAACATCAATACGGACTCGTTCTTTAGAGTCACATATTAATTACAAGAGTTTACAAATTAAACTGAAATGACAATTCAATAAGTAAACACACTCACTATATAGCGGAAGAATAAAATTAACGTACACTTCAACGTCCAAGCTACAACAGCAACCAACCCTCAGCTTGATGACGATCACTCGATATTCTAGCACCGTGGAATAGTGCACCGGGTTGAAACGACAAACCCGGTAAGCTTTTGCAAGCCTGTGTGAGTAAACTTAAATAACCACAAAAATGTCTTTCTAACTCAAGAACAATAAATCAACACAATGATTAATTCCAACAACAAAATCCTTTTCTTTTTCCTTTTAAGGAACACACATGTCACAACCGTGACAAATCAAATCATTCTAAATAAAAACCGGTAATCCCTGCATAGAATTTTAGTTCAGGAATCACCAAAAGTATACAGTAATCCCTGCGTAGAATTTTAGTTCAGGAGATTACACTTAAAATCAACCATTAGAATGAAGAGGAAAATCAATAAGGAGTCAAACAACTCACACTAGAGTCGATGATCACCCATCAACTCCAAATAAATCATCTCACAACATGACTTATTTTCAAAACTCGATATCCTTACCCCTTAAGGTAACATACATCACAAAAGTGATAAAAATCATATTAACACAATTCACCCATAATATGAAAATCAAGTCCCTCTTGGACAATAAAAGAAAGAACCCACACGAACTCTCTTTAAAAACACGTATTCATGAGTCATAAGTAGCCCCGTGTTACCCCCATGACATATAATGACAGACAGACTAGAGCTCTAATTGAATCATAGCCTGTCACCTCGGTCGAGGTTCAAACCTACGATAATACTTGCCTTGGTCACTATTGTGACATCAGATCCGTAGATCAGAAACTGTCACCACCGTGACACCAGATCAATAGATCAGAAAACATTTTCAACAAATCCCACATGACTCACAAATGTCACACCACAACTCCAAATCACTCTTTCAACAATATAAATCGTTAAAAGTCTATATATCACAATGCCACATCATCCAGATATATATATATTCCACATAAATATATATATATAAATATACGTAGTCATTCACGCAGGAATGACCACTAATACCAACTATAGTTCATACGTATTAAAACCAAGAAATTCATTTTATACTTAAATTCATTTTTTTACCTCTGAGCCGTAGCCCTATGAACCATAGTCGATCGAGTTCATATTATTTCAAACAAATCTTTATTTTCGAAAACGATTTACAATTATCAATCAATTCCGACAATTAAATAACTCGGTTCGTAAATGAACCACGTGAGATTTACTCACCTCCAAATTCCCGCTGCGTCTTCTTAACAGCTCAAAATACGATTCACAATTGTCCGCCAACTCAAACCATCAATCACCTAACCAAATACGATATTTAACTTAGCGCACAATTCATAAAACGCACTTATACAAAGATCTAGCGGTTGGATCTTCACCCATGACCACACAAAGTCATCGGGACAGTCCTATGATCATTATATCAAAACTACAAGTCGATCGGATGGCTCGATCCTCACGGATCACAAACTGAACGATCAAAATTGTAAAATTCATAACTAAATCAAACGATCTCCAAAAATTATGCATTGTACATTGACATGATCGTATCAACATGTAGAACATAAAAATGGGCAGAAACTGCCCTTGAGGTCCCCGGAGGTTGCCGAAAAAGGCCGTTGGAGTTAGAGGCAGAGCCGCCGCCGACAGCCGCCAATGGCGTCGGGGCCAGGCTGGTCCTCTTCGTTTCATCGAGTTGAACAACTTTCCTAACTAGCATGTAAGCTGGAAATGACGGGAAGGGATCGAAATTACCTAGAACCAGTAGAGGTAGCCGAAAAATTTCCAGAAACCGGTGACAGCTCCGACGAATGTGAAAACTTCCACTTCAGGCGCGATCCTTCTTGGTGCTTGTTCAACAAGTTGAGGCGAGTCTAATGAGCCAAGAATCTAGAGTTTTGGTGGCCGGTAACTCGAGATATCGGTGTTGAATTCAAATCTTACTTAGATCAGGTTTTGCTTCCCGCCGCCGCTACAGGACACTCCGCGGTACAAAGCTGCCACTAGCAGCTGCGCAAGGTCGAGGCGAGCACGTTGGACGTGATCTGGCGTGGATTGGTAGTCTGTGGAGGGAGATATGGCCGGTGGAAGGAAATCGGTGATTTCCAATCGGAGGAGAGAGAAGAGAGCTCAGCTTTCTATTTTCAGAAATTCAGATTTTCTGAAATTATTTTCGGATTTTTCCTATATATCCCAAAATGGAAACTTTTTCCGAATGCCATAACTTCTTCATACGAACTCTGATTTTTTCTTCCGCATGTCGACGAACTCGTATCAACGCGCTCTACAACTTTCGTGAATGAAGTTTTCACAAAATCATAACGTATAAAAATTCAAACTTCATAACCCCGCTAAAAACATGTATTTCAAATAATTAATCGTCCGAAACCATTTCGCTCTATCTTGAACCACGAAATTGTACTAACGAACACTTATATTAATTCCTGAAAATTCTGAGAAATTAATAACAAATTTTCGGGGTATTACAAATTACAAGAAAAGAAAACCGAAATTAAACTAGAAGAGAACATGGTTACACTTTTGAAGATCTCAAAAACGCAAGAAAGCTTCAAAGGTGGTGGAGGCAAGATGATGACTACGGCAAGGAGATGTTGATGGAGCTTGATCACGGCTTCTTGACTTGAAGAGAGGATGACGAAATTTTGATAGAGAAAAGGGGAGGATTGCGTATTTGATTCAGGATGATTTTTTAAGTTGTGGAAGGGGTGGACGTGTATGGAGGGAGAGAGATGGGTGAATGGAGTGAAGGAATATATTAAAAACGTCCAACATAGGTGTATATAAATAGAGGAAGCTTTAGACGTCAAACCCTAGCTCTCCGTCTTCAATTCTGATTCTCTTTCCTTATGTTTGATCTTTTTGAATTTTCTCATTGGTCCACATCATCATAGCTGCAATATATCCTCAAAATCAGATCAAATATGGAGTAGAAACCTTCCCAAACTCGTCCCAAAAGATATTCACGTCCAAACTCTACTTATTCACGCAAAACTGATTCTTGGGCAGATTGACCTCTATGCACTAAATCGGCCATAACTTCTTCTAGAAAATAGATATTGGTGAACCGTAAAAATCTATGGAAACTATACATCCGTAGCTTTCCAACCATATAAACATCATAATTTAGTTCATTCTGAGCTGTCCTTAGGGCTCTATCGAATTTGACTGATCTGCACAGGCAGATTCCTAAAAACTCTCCATTTTTGGGATTTTCGAAATCTTCTTGAATATTCTTTATTTTTGACTGCAAAAACCAAATAGAACCAATTTAGGACTCCTCTAAGACGTCAAGAAGGGTCTAGAAACTCATGTACAAGTCACATGCTTCAATCTTTGGGCCAGGCTTCTCAGTTGGACAATTTCAAAGCCCATTCTTCAATTGTGATGCCAACTATGTCTTCTAGAACATTTTTGAACTATCTTGCCACAACATCTCCTAGCCTCACCAGGTTTCCTAGAAACATCAGGACTCCTAGTGTTATCAGGTTTCCTAGTCCAACTAGGACTCTGTCATTTCTTCATTTTCAATCATCATTTTTCCAAGCTCACTCCTAGTTGCATTAGGATTCCTACTTTAACTGGGATTCATTCTCCTGGTAGAATTATGAAAGCTTCATTTCTCCATTTCTTCTCATTTCTGCGCCACATAACTCCTTGCCTTCATTTTCGACTCAAAACTACCTAAAAACAAAAACTAAATTAGAAATTATAATGTTAAGAGAATAACTAAGTAAAATGTAGATAGAAATGTACTAAAAATGTAGTAGAATTTAGTCTCAACACAGAATAAACCTATTCATGTTTAAGAAAATAAAAACAAGAAATCAATTCATCCATGTTTATGAAATATAGGCTCTGTATTCATGCAACTGCTTGCTTCTGTCAAATCAAATGGGATTGGCCTTCTATATAAACACCAAATGGGATTGGCCTAGTAACACATGACAAACACCACAGAACTAATGCTTTTGTCAAAACCAGTATTCCTAATTCATACCGACACATCACCAGGACATCAGAAAACATTTAGCTGGCTCTGCTCCTAATTTGAACGGCTTCACTTCAGCAATATTTTTTTGTTGAAAGGCTTTGCAAGTTCTTTTATAAATCAAACATTGTTGTATATCTGAATACGGGTGATGGATCCACACAGTCACATAGCAAAGTTATATGAACATATAGAGTATTTCAGGAATGTTAAATTAGATTAAAATCTTAACCTCAATAAGGTCCCAATGCCTTATCAAACGTACACATATACAGAGATAAAAACAAAACAAAACAAAACAAACACCAACAAAAGGATGCACATGATAAGAGTCAAAGCAACTAAATCATCTAATTGCCTAAACTGTGAAATGTATGTTTGCTCATCAAGAATCTCAATACAGTTTGGCTTTCCAGGATTCCTAGATTTCGGCGGCAACGGAAAACCCTACCGCCATGCCATGGCTTCAACAAAGCCTTTCTTAATTAAATCCCCAATTTTTCCGATTCGGCAGTTTATTCTATGCTATGATTTACCCCAAACTTTGAATTTGAAGACAGAGAGAGACGGTTACCTCCGAATTGAAGCTAGTAGACAAAGAGAAGAATTGGAGCGTCTGTGCGTGGAGAAAATTTAAGCGACTCCGCTCTCCAATCGTTTGTGCGTCGAAGGTTGTTTTGCATCTGTGAGTGGAGAACAACTTCTCTTCTTTAGCAGGCTGTGCGTAAATTATTCAAGAAAGGGAGGGCAACCGCTGGTCTTATCAAAGATTCATTTATCTACATTGAAGTGCTACAGTTGCACCGTGCTGCTTCTGGCTTCCAAAAGCAGGGGTCTCCAGGTTTCTGCTTTTTGGTGGAAAATGCCATGGCTTCTGTTAGAAGCCGGCTAAGTTCGGACTGATTAGTTGGGTTCAAAATTATTCCTCTCTTTTTTTTTTATAAATCATTTAAAATTATTCCTTTTAGATTCTCATCAATTGCATCAATGGTGCACCTACTCTATTCCCTAAAAAATAAAATCCATTCTAACATATACCAAGTTCCTTAGCTCTTCCTTTGAAGACATCAATTTCAAGCACATATTTAGATAAGCTAATTTTGCGCGGGATCAATTGGAAAATTTGGGACACAAGAGTTCCTCAAGTTATTTGTGGACTCGAAACTTGCCTCATTTGGTGTCTAATGTAATTTTATTTGATAACTTTTTTTTTTTCCTTCAATTATAAGAGGATCAAAGGATTTCATTTCTACCCTCATGGTGACTCGAACCCATGACCTAAATCTTAGGTACTGGGTGCTCTAACCACTGAGCTAACACCACTTCGTCTTATTTGATAACTTGACGTAGAGGCTCTTCCGTCTAATTTTCTTTTTCTTTTTCTTATCAAAAAACAAAATTTGAGTAAAGGGTTTAAAAACCCAAGCGAAAAGGATTGATGATAAAGGGTTTAGGAACACCTTCATGGACAATTTTGGTGCTTATTCTTGGAATGTACATGATAAAGGGATGAGAGCTGGAGGAGTAAAGAGTACAAGTGACAAGCAGAAATTACATGGGAAAAAGGAAGACATTTTGTTTTCAAGGTGGTGGGACAAATAATAATGGTAATTTTACCTCATTCATCACTTGCAGGGCACATGACATGAGTATAGCCTCGTCCAATATTTCATTTTACGATTTAGCTCAACAAGGTCATTTGAATTTCTTGTGTACTACTTCACTTTGCTAGCTGGAAAGAGTTGCCTAATGAACAAAGACAAAACTACTAAGAGAAGTTCTATAAAGGCAACTCTAATTGTGAAGTCTCATTTGGAGGTGCTAAACTTATGTTGGCATTTCGTAAGGTAACTCCAACAATGAGCTGCTATTTGGGGGTGCTAAACTCATTTTGGCAACTCCTTAGAGCACTATTCATATAACACCTATTCTCATATCCAGAAATGAAGTGTTATATAAAGGATTTTTTTTTTTTTAGAGTAATAGTCAGCCACTTTATTGATAATAATAATAAGAAACATTACAACTTATAGATGTAGAAACTACATCAGAAAATAAAATAACAAGAACAATATTAGATGCAAATAGGCATCAGAAATAAAACATAACAAGGAGATTTAGGAATGCAATTAAGCATTTGATGAAGCACCGGACATAATCTGGGCTATGTAAAACGGTATCAATAGTATGGTCAACCATACTTCCACGCAAGGATAGACGTCGAATAGAGGGTAACCTTTCTATCAAGATAACCGGCAATAGTGTGACCGATCTTGCCTACTCCACGCATAAAAATATGACGAATAGAGAGCAATCTTCTACCTATGTAGCCAAAAACTAATTCCAAAATGCCAAGAAATTTTGGGCTAAAAAATCTCCTGGATCCCAGATCCGAACCCTAACAGCATAGGGCTCATACACCTGATGCAAAGCCCCAAGAAGAAAGGCCCAAAAGGCCCACAAACTTCTCCTCTGAGCACCCCGAAGTTCTCTGGGCACCTAGGTCGTCCCTGACTTCGACCCCGACCTCTGCTCCACTACCCTTGGCCGGAGAAAGATCATCCCGGTCGCACCAACACGACGCCCCCGGCTGCCACCCCTGTCATCGGCCGGAACGCATAGCCCTTCCGGACCCGAAGCACTGGTTTGCTCACCCTCTGTTATAAGATCATCCCCTCGATCTGATCTAAAGAATCCGGACAGCAGCTGCTCCCACGCACAGGAAAACTGGGCTGAACTCCGACTCCCCTCAAACCTCTCCCTCAACCACACTGCCTGTTTGGCTCCAGTTTTGTTGCAACTGGTCAACAATCTCTTTTCTTGTGCGGGCGTGCCAGCACCATTGGGGTGTGGTTGTCGGGGGTGTCCCTTGACCTGACTTCTTTCAAGCGATTGTGGACGAGGAGAGCACCAACCTCGTCGTGGGATTCTTTGTGCCTCGTGGCAAGGACTTTTGCTGAGCTTCTTCAAAATCACAATCGATACTCGATGTTGTAGATCGAGCAGAGCGAGAACCACTGGGAAGTAGAGAGAACTTGCTAAAGCGTGACTTTAGTTTGGCTGGTTTGTGAGGGCATTACCCTTGCTTGGCTGGTTCCATAACTGTTGTGGTCGTGGTACTACAATCGGCTCCCGAGGAGACTAGGACCGAAGTATGTTGACAGAGGGTTTGGTGGCACTGAAAGTCGGCTTCTGAGAAGGACTAGGACTAGGAGTGTGGTCACCGGTAAGAGAAAGAGAAGGAGAGAAGTTGCTCTTAGAGAGGTTTGCTCTAGAGAGACTTAGATCATCTTAGAGATGTATTGATGAGTGAATTGTCTGTTCTAGTGATGAATTTGTAACCTCTATTTATAGGCTACCATGCCAAAGCAGTTGGCATTAAACAAATGATAGTGGAGCATTAATTGGAGATAAGAAATGATGAATTTTGGAGATAAGGAAGCATAATTGGAGATAAAGAATGATGAATTTCGGAGATAAGGAATGATGAATTTTGGAGATAAGGAAGCACTTTCGGCTCCTTTATTCCTTCAATTATATCTCCATCAAGAACTCAGATTTTGACCGTGACTTCTTCATAACAAATGTTCCACTATGAGTGTAGATCACCTTGGCAAAATTTCAGAGCTTTTGATATAGTGGTTGGGCCGGAAACGCTGCTGGACCTCTTATAGGTTCAGTTTTCCAGGTTTGCTTCTGCAGAAAATTGGACTGATTGTTTGAAGGCCTTCCACTTAAAAATAGATCTGGAACTCTTCATAAGAAATGATCCTTGGGTTTCTAGATTTAATCTGGAAAGTTTTAGCTCATTTATATTTCGTTTGGTTAGTCTGCTGCCCCTCCTTCCTTGTTTAGCTCGGTTTCTCCTAGCCGAAGTAGGAAAATGTGCTAAAGTTGACTTTTCATCCTTCCATGCTTCCATAGTAGGCTTTATTTAGCCTCTAAATATATATTTCGAACTTGTCGACAATATATAGCTTGAGCGACTGATATTGGCTCAATTTCTCCAAGACGTGCCTTGTCAGGCCAAAATGCTCATTTTGGTTCCAAACATTGCCCCCCCAGACCTCGAAGTCAAAGGTCTTCGTCTTGACTGAAGAGGTCTTGAATAAGCACTACTCTTATAATGTTGTTGCTCCAAAGCCACTTGTATTGGCTTGACTGTTTCCATATAGGCCTCTAAATAGGCCATAAAGCTTGAATGCCACTACTGAATTGCCTTTGTCATGAACTGACGCTTCCTTTGCCAACTTTATTGCCCCCCATGAATCTGGTGCCTGGTATGCAGTGAATTGGTGAAACTTGGGCAGGTTGTAGGAGATCATAACTTTAGTGTGCCCCCCATGCGAATGAGACTGCTTTTGATCACGAATGAGGATCCTTCTCTTCCTTGGTGGTAGCTTCGCCATGTGTAGAGCAAAAAGTGTATGCCTTGTTCGCTGGCTCTCTGTTGATTTTCTCAAATGTCGGTGTTGGAGCCGCTTCACTGGCTAGATCAAGGCCTACAGTATTTGGCGAAATAAGATGCAAATTAGCAAATTGTTTGCTGTCATTTAATCCTTCCCGAGTCTTATGCTGAAAAGGATGATTGGATCATGGCTATCGACATCATGACGTGTGACCAAGTTAAACCCCCATATTTTGTTGCAACTTTAGCATCTAAAACCGCATCGGTTTTAATCATGTTTTAATTAAAAAACATCAGGCCACTATGCTGGCCCTGCGGTGGTAAGAAAAGGTGGAATATCTTCACTGTCGCCTTAGATGAGATCCTCAAGATGGAATAATGATTCATTAATTATCAACTAGGGCCACTCACTGGCCCAGCTAATAAATTAATCTCCAAAATATCTGAGCTATAAATCAAGGTGTAATGGAGAAGTATCTTCACTGTCGCCTTAGATGCGATTCTCAAGATGGAATAATGATTCATTAATTATCAACTAGGGCCGCACTTACTGGCCCAGCTAATAAATTAATCTCCAAAAATATCTAAGCTATAAATCAAGGTGTAATGGAGAAGTATTCCTTGCGACCTAGAAATGGCATCCAAGAAACCATTCGTTATCGATCAGGCAGATGAAATCACTGAGAAAGCCGCATTCACCTGGCGGATTAACATGAGTATTCGATGTAGACGTCAGACCGGAGAGGAGAGAAGTCGACTGATGGGCTTTGTTGGCGGTGATAGTCAAGTGAGTCTGGGTCCCACACCTCGCGATCGTTTGCCAGGTGATGCTATGGCCTATTATGGGCTTCCCATCCGCCGTCCCATAGCGGCTCTTCGGCAGGTGCCTGGTGATTTTAACAGTTGGGGACCAAGGAGGAAAGTGGGCTTCTGGCCTACAGTCGCTCCCGAGGAAAAGGTTTGGTATCAGGAGGTCCGAGCAAGAGATTTGGCCCGATGGGATGCGGTGGGTATCACCCAAACCATCGATCTATGCTTCTGTCTTCCCCATAATACTAGCCCTGCACCGCTAGCCGCCGCTCTTTGCTTCTAGAACACCTCTAGCAATACATTCGATTTCCGGTTTGGGCAGATGAGCATAACTCTGCTGGATGTTCTTACCATCACGGGGTTGCCCATTGACTTTGACCCCTATATGCATGGTCAGTTTGATGGCATTCAATTTTCTTTGAGAATGGATATGGCTAGTTGGGGGCATCACAGCAGATCTTACCCAATCTGGCGCGACTATTACTGCACCCAGCGTTTCCATACTCGCATTCCTGGAATTCTGGCTTTGCAAATTTATCTTTTGCATTTCTTCCAACAAACCTACTGGGCCTTGGAATTCTCTGGCCACTGCTCTCTACAATGGTACTTGCGTTGGCCTTAGACAACTTGTATTGGGTGCCTTATATCGTTCCCTTTATAGGGCCATAATGCGCCCCTTCGATACCGACATTAGTGGCCCTTTGTAGATCCTTTCCTTTTGGCTGCAGATTTATTTCCCTTGCTTCTGTCGTGATGATATTCCAAAGGAACCTCCAGTCAATTCCCTTTTGGGGAACTGGCTTTGCCGCAATGTAAGGTATCGAGCTCCTCCCTACTCCGAGTGTTTTATTTACTTGTACTTGCTGGGAGAGATGCCGGACCCAAAAATAGTCATTTCTAGGTGTTTCCCTCCTCCCCTTGACGATGGCTTTCTGCCCAGTGGACATGATCATAGCGAAAGAGCCCTCCTGGCCTTTCGTCGCGCCATCTCCTACTTGGATATTCGTCTTGCCACCGACTGCGTAAGTTATAAGCTCTATGCCCCTACCACTTCGCTTGCCAATTTGGGTTGGCCCAGTTGGTACCCTGGCCTCTGGTTGATTCTACCAATTATTACACCTTTTGGCGGAGATTAGCCCCACCTGGGTCTGCCCCCTTTCATAGTCAGTTTACTTTGATAGTGATTCCCCCTTGGGTCAGAGCGCTGTACCCCCTCAATGATGTCGACGATGATTATGCTGATTGGTGGAATGAAGTGTCCATGAACTGTTCGGACCTGCCACATGACGAACTCTTCGTCCTGATCTTTCGTGGCATGAGTAGTCCTGGTCCGGAGGACCGCGAGATTCTTAAGCGCTTCTCCAACCCTGCAGCAGAACCCCCACGACCTATTCTACCTTCTCGCTCATCGCGTCCAGGGATACAAATCCACGAGCTTAGGGAAACAGTAAGTTTTTGTCTTTCTTCACCATTCCTTTTCCTCATGAAATGATTTTCCCGCTCTTATTCCTGAGTGTGTTTTGCAGCAAACTAACCGGAGCAAGACAGCCTCTGTTCAGGCTGGGAAACAAAAGGCAATAGTAGAGGAGACTCCTGATGGAGAGTCTTCTTATGATGAAGATCCCGCTGAGGTAATTTGGTTAAGAACGATCCCAAACTTGCATATTTGGTGCTTTCCCCCATTTTGAATTGTGATTCTTTCTCGTACAGGTCACTGCCGTCTTTGCTTGCAAACGGGATCGATCTCAATCCATCGAAGAGAGTTTTGAAGATGACGAACCTCTGGGAATGCTATTGGTAAAATCCGGCCCCATCTTATTCTATTTAAATTTTAGAATCTGGGCATGATCTTCATTATATATCTTTTGACAGGTCCGTCAGAGGACCACTGATCCCTCTCGCCTGAGCGAGGCTGGATCCTCAGCCGCTACAAAAGAGCCAACTCTCTCACTAGTTCAAGCATCAACTAATCCCGTGGCGCCTCTTTCGTCTCCCACATCTACAGAGCATCTGCAAGGTCCTACCATTCTAATAGCGATCTCCGATGATGACTCCTCGGAGCATGAAAGCGTGGAAAGCCACTCTGAGGCTTCTGCCGCTTATGAGGAACTGATAACGACAGAGATTCTCGCAGTACTAGAGGTCCAAGAGGTGAATGAGGTGAGGCATCTTCCTCTTGGTGACCACGTACCAGATATTGACCCGACAGCTCAAGAGGTAAGCCACTGTTGGCCAATGCTTTCCATTTTCCTTTTTGATCCAACCCCGCTTTCTGACTTTCTGAATCTGACCAGGATTCTGTTTGTACCGAGGAGGTGGCTACAAACACTGAGGGTCCTATCGGCGGGACAGTCAGCCCAGAGATGGAAAATGATACTGACGGTGGTGGTTCCCCCCAAGTTTTGCGAATAAATGAGACAACAGTCGAAGTCGAGGGCCCTGTGCTTGAATCTGCTCCACTTGCCCATGGTGAGCTGCGAGTTGAGTTTCGAGATTCTCCTGCGGCTGAAGGGATAGACCAACCTATTGAAGATGAAGAAACTGAGGAAGCTGTCCACCCTTTTGCATTGGTGGTTCGTGATCCTGTGGCGCCTCCGCCGCCTCCTCCTCCTACCAGATTCGAGAGATTGATGAGGGTGTTGGAGGTAACTCCTCCTTCTGCTGTGGATGAGGCTAAGATGGTGCTTCACGAACATCTGGGTCCTCAGGTATTGGAGACTGACATCCTCCCACAAGTCTTGGAAGCTATAAGGTATCTTCGCCAGGGGAAGATTTTGACTCCTTGGCAATTTAGTGCTATCGACTCTCTGCTGAATGAACTTGATATGGCCCGTCGAAGTCAATCGGCTGCGAACACCCAGGCTCACGATGCTCAAGAGGCTTTGAATAGTGTCTCTCGAGAAATGGACATCTCCCACGATATTTTAAATGAACGAGCCATCCGCCTGCGGGAACTACAAATCCAAAGGTCTGACTTCAAACTTCAGATCAAGACCTCCAAGCCCATTTAGCCTTTGTTGAGAATGCGATTGTTGCAGAAGAAGCTCAACTCGATGAACCTTTGGCTGCTTCTGAAGAAATGGGCCGCAACATGGCCCGTATCAGAGAACGGGCCACTCAGGCCGAAGCTGGTGCCATTGCGGCGAAACGCCACGTGGAGGAACTTTGTTTGAAATTGAGCTTTGCTGGCCAATCTTTGAAGGCCCCCTCATAAATTGTTCGGTCTCCTCACATGCCAATAATCCCTTCTTTTAATAGCTAACTCCTCAAAAACCGCTCCACACATGCTACTAGTCCCTTTTTTCCCGAGATTTGGAATCATGAATCTCGATTTACTGACATCGGTTTGACTCGTTAACCATCCATCCAAGGGTGGGGATTTTTCTGAAGTCCCTTTAAATAGTTGTATTTTGGGCAAGGAATACTCACAACAACTTTTCTGAAATATTCAAGAAATGGCCTTTCAGTCCTTGCTTCTCTTTCTCCTTCTTCACAAATCTTCCCCTCATGAAATGACCTTTAGCCTCTAAATTTTAGGCTTTATGGCGTAATCTTAAGCCTGGGTTAGGCCTTATGGCATAATCTTAGGCAACCCCTTGTTTCGCCTTTCTGGAATCTTGCAACAACAATGCCAGGCTTCAGATTGGTTTAGAAACGCAAGGGGGCTCCAAGTGTGGGATCCACGATCATGCGAGATCATTTTTGTTAGAATCCCACAAGCGGAGTGAAACGGAGAAAAGGAGGACGGCCACTCTGAGGTTCGTCTTTCCTCCTCTGTTTCCTTCCTTCTAGACCCGGCCCGTGTTGTGCCCTCCAGATGGAAGGAACTTTGGTTCTCACCTCCTTCTCCCCCTTTCTCTTCTTGATAGAATCTTGGAGGGATGAGAAGGGATGGACTCTTTGAAGGAATGGGTTCAAGCTACAGAATGGCTGTTCCTATACTTCACGTCCAACTAATGGTGGTTACCAAGGCTAGAAGGGGTGCAGAGACTCAAGCTGATATTCTGTTCCTTCACTCTCTGACCCTCCTTGAGATAATGGCGCGGCTCAACCCGGCGTTGGATTCCATAGCTGCTTCCAATTGAGGGGGCTTGGAGGCTCCATTTTCTTTTACTGGAGTCTCCCCTTCTCATGGATACTGGCGTTGGACAAGCCTATGTTGTATTCCTCTGCCGCTTCCATGTAAAGGGGCGTGGGGGCTCCGTTACTCCTCTTTTTCCTTCCCTAAAGTCTGCCCTCCTTGAGATAATGGCGCGGCTCAACCCGACATTGGATTCCATAACTGCTTCCACTTGAAAAAAGATTCAGAAGATATCCGAAGATTCCTGTTTTGTATTCTAGCCACTTTTGGCTTTGTAATGAATGTACTGCTTTTGGCCGCACAATCACTTTATGAATACAATAATATTTTCTTATCCTGATATTCCAATATTCGTGAGAAGCCAGTAATTGTGTCTCGCAAAGCCTCAAATATAGGCCCCCATAGTTGTATATTGAAAATAATATGAACTTTTAAAATATGTTATGCGTCAAAACAAGCCTCGCGACGAGGGTTTTGAGAAAATATTTATCTTTTGGATCCACTTACTGGCCCAAACTCAATTCGTATTAATTAGCTGTTGAAAACTCCACCGTGAGAAGATAATATTGAAAATGGAATAGTTACATCCTCGAAAACCGTTCGGTTCCCTCACGCACCAATAATTCATTCTTTTCTGAGATTTAGGGCAACTTTAATGACGCTTTACTGACACTTAGTTTGACTCTTCTCTTTGACTGTCCATCCAAGGGTGGACATTTGCATGCCTATATCTTTCTCCACATTATAAACCCAAATTTCCAATCCCAAAATCGTTTCATCAACTCGAATATTTCTAACAGCAATCTTTCTTAATTACTTATCATCATCACTCTTCAATTCTCACATTCTCTCAATCCATCACCAATGGAACCACAAAACCGGCATCCAACCGAGGATGGAGGAAGCAATAAAGCAGCCGAGAGTAGTGCTAACATGCATTGCAGGCAGAGTAGTACCAGGTGGCTTCCTACTACAGATCAGATAAGAATCCTCAAGGAGCTTTACGATGACAAGGGAGTTAAGTCCCCCACTGTAGAGCAGGTTCAGAGGATCACTCTCCAGCTAAAATGGTACGGACAGATTGAGAACAAGAACGTCTTTTATTGGTTCCAGAATCAAAGGGCTCGGGAGAAGCTGAAGAAGAAGAAGCTCACTTCGGATGTTCAAGTGCCCAAGCAAAGATCAGGGCTTGTTGGTGGATCCATTAATCTCAATTTTGGGTCAACTAGTTCTGCTGGTGTTGGTGGATCCATCATGGAACAACGAGGAGAAGATCACCAGGAGATTAAAACCCTTCCACTGTTTCCCATGCACGGTGAGGACATCTTTGGCAACATGAGGACTACTTCTGATGGAGGTGGCGGTCACAGTGGTGGCTCTCACACTTCCCTTGAGCTCAGTCTTTCCTGTGAGGGCAAAGCTGAAAAAAGTTTCCGGAGCCGCTGACTCGGCTTAGTAGCTTCGCGAGTGTGGGAACACTTAGAATTGCCCCCTAAGAGTTGTATTTATGACTTTTTTTTTTTTTTTTTATAGCCATAATTGTTAAGCTAAATGGGCTTAGTATTGTATAGTGTTGCCCCCCTAATGTCGCTAGGCATAGCGAAGAAATGATTATGGGCCTCAAAAACAGGCCTTCATGAATGGGCTTCGCGAGTGTAGGAACACTAGAATTGTCCCCCATGTCTTATGCCAATAAACTGTCTACAACTCCTCCGAGTCCCAGACATTGGGAAAGTATTTCTTCAAGTATCTCCCATTGATAGGGTTATGATGGACATCTCCATCCAGGTCCTTGAGATGAAAAGCTCCTTTCTCTAAGATTTTATAGATGATGTATGGGCCTTCCCATCTTGGAGTCCATTTGCTGCGACCATCTAATTTTTCGCCAAGCGGGAGAACTGCTTTCCAAACCAACTCTCCTTCGCTGTAACTCCTTCCCGGAGTCTGCTTGTCATAGGCGCGAGCAACTCGTTGCTTTTCCATGACCAAACTATCTAAAGCCTCCAAGCGCTTTTCGCTAAGGTCTTCATGTTTCTACCACATAGCCTGAACGTAGTCTTCTCCAATGAGATGATGTTGCTCTTGAACTCGTAATGATTGGACGTGGACTTCCAACGGCAGGACTGCATCATGGCCAAACATCAAAGCATAAGGTGTTGTCGCGGTGGGATTCCGCTTAGAGGTGCGGTATGCCCAAAGAGTTTCATAAAGTGTCTCATGCCACTGTCGTGGATTAGATTCCAACATTTTCTTCAGCAAATTGATAATGATCTTGTTACTGGCCTCCGCTTGACCGTTAGACTGAGCATAATAAGGACTGGAATGGATGAACTGTATTCCCCATTCTCTTGTCAGTTTATCAACTTCACCACCCATGAAAGCTGCCCCCCGGTCCGAAACAAAAACTTCTGGGATCCCAAATCTGCAGATGATGTTTCTGAATAGGAATTGTCGCAATGTGCCACCATATGCTTCCTTCAAAGGTTCTGCTTCAACCCACTTTGTAAAGAAATCAGTCGCGACGATGATGAACTTGTGTTGAAGTGATGAATGTGGGTGAATCATCCCAATTAAATCCAGCGCCCATCCTCTTGCGGGCCAAGGCTGTATAATGGGCTGCATTGGAATATTAGGAACATGTTGGACCAGCCCATAAGCTTGGCAGTCCAAACAACCTTTAGCGAACGCGATACAATCCTTCAAGATACTGGGCCAAAAATATCCATGTCATCTGAGCAACCATCGCATCTTTGGACCTGCTTGGTGGGCGCCACAAATGCCAGAATGAACTTCACGCATGAGTTGTTTCGCTTCGTGGCCATAAACACATCTGAAATCCACGCTATCTTCTCCTCGTCTGCGAAGTTCATCTCCTCTGAGGAAGTAGTTGAGGGCAAGATAGCGAATCCTTCTATCTGTGGTCTGATCAGGATGCTTGAGATAATTGATTAAAGGGATGCGCCAATCCACGTCAATAGATTCCAGGGTCGCGACTGAGGTATCGTCTGGAGGATCTCTTCTCGCCATCCATGAAGGAAGCGTGCGACGCTCGACTTTAAGGATTCTCTCTCGCACGCCATATCTCAATGTTACCCCTGTTGCCAGCTGGGCCAACTCGTTTGCGGCAAAATTTCACTCGCGAGGAATGTACTCAAGATGTACGTTATCAAATTGGTCCAACAGTTCTTATGCCCTATTCCAATAAGGGACCAACGTGAAACTATTGCATCTGAACTCATTGCACAACTGATTGATAACCAAAAGAGAATCGCCAAGTATTTGTACATCTCTGATTCCCATTTCTAGCAGTACTTCTAGGCCTATGATTAAGGCCTCATATTCTGCCTGGTTGTTGGTACATTGAAACTCCAACTGGAATGAGTATGAAAAGTGATCTCCAGCAGGATTCTCCAATGCAATTCTTGCTCCTGCTAGCGTATCTGTTCTTGACCAGTCAAAATATAACACCCAGGGCTGGAGTGAGACTGTGGCTTGATACAGTGTAGCGTACTCTGGTAAGCACGCCAAATCTGGGCGATCTAAAGTTATGGCAGCGACCTCTAAATCTCTAACCGCGGGGACATCCAGCATAGGGTAATGTGCCAGAAAATCCGCGATGGCTTACCCTTTTACTGCTTTCTGTGGGACATACTGTAGAGAGAATTCTGATAAGGCGAGCACCCACTTGCCAATACGGCCTCTCAGGATAGGTCGCGATAGCATATACTTGACTAGATCAGTTTGAGCAATGATGCAAGTAGTAAAGGACAACATGTAATGCCGCAACTTGCACACTGAGAAGTATAATGTAAGACACAGCTTTTCCATTGGAGTGTACCTTGTTTCACAATCTGTGAGTGTCCTACTGAGGTAAAATATGGCATGTTCGATACCCTCTTCATCATCCTGAGCTAGCAGGCGGCCAATGGAAGCCTCAGCTGCTGAAACATACAACTTTAATGGAAATCCATCTCTGGGAGGAACAAGCACTGGTGGGCTCGCCAGATAGGCTTTGATTTTGTCAAAAGCCTCTTGGTGTTTAGGTTCCCACATAAACTCGTTCTGTCCTTGCAACTTCAGCAGTGGGGAAAACGGCTGGATTTTGCATGCAGAGTTAGAAATGAATCGTCGCAAAAAGTTGATCTTACCCAGTAGTCGCTGTAATTCTTTCGCGGGGAGATGCGTTGATGACCGCGTTTTCCTTATCCTCAGGGACCTCAATGCCCCTTTGATGTACAATGAATCCCAGGAAATCGCCTGCCTGAACTCAAAAAAAAAACTTGGCGGGATTCATCTTGAGCTTGTGTAGCCGCATGCGCTCGAAAACTTTTCTGAGATCCGTGAAGTGATCTCCACTCTTCTTAGACTTCACGACGACGTCATCAATGTAAACCTCTAAGATCTTCCCAAGTATGTCGTGGAAGATCAGGTTCATCGTTCTCTGATATGTTGCTCCGGCAT
This sequence comes from Rosa chinensis, assembly GCF_002994745.2. Lineage (NCBI taxonomy): Eukaryota > Viridiplantae > Streptophyta > Magnoliopsida > Rosales > Rosaceae > Rosa > Rosa chinensis. The sequence continues at coordinate 25,643,142 of NC_037091.1, read as the reverse complement.
TCATCAGTCCAAAAGGCATGACCACATATTCAAAAACTCCCGTGAACCCACGGTAGCGGAATGCGGGCTTGTGTCTATCTTCTTCCGCGACCGGAATCTGGTGATATCCCGCTGTGCCGTCCATGAAAGACAACAGTTCGTGCCCTGCAACTACGTCTACCAACATGTCCGCAACAGGCATGGGGTAGACGTCTTTAGGTGTAGCCAAATTAAGGTCTCTGTAATCTACGCAGATCCTCATCTTGCCATTCTTCTTGCGAACAGGCACTATATTGGACAACCACTTATTGTACTTGGCTACCCTGATAATGCCCGACTTGTGCATCTTTTTGACTTCCTCTTTAACCAGAACTTGGGTCTCTGAGTTCATTCTTCGCGGCTCTTGCTTCACAGGCCTCTTATCAGGCAACGTTGGTAGTTGGTGGCATACCAAGTCTGGTGATAGGCCTGGCATGTCCTCGTATTTTTCAGCGAAGCAGTCCTTGAATTCTAGCAATAATTCGACGAGCCTCTGTTTCTCTCTAGGCTCTAAGTAAGTGCTGATAGCCACTTCTATAGGCTCATCAGTTGTTCCCAGATTAACCTTTTCAATAGGGTCCCTAACCTTCGGAGGTGTGTCATCCAATGCCGCTGGAGCAAGCTGAATCTCTTCTTCCTCCTCTTCTTGGTCCGTGAACTCTTCATTAACAATTTCTAAAGTCGCGACTAGATCTTAGGCCTCTTTTTCCACCAAGTATGAGGATAGCCTCTCATACAAGGAATGGAAAGCCTCTACCTCTTCCTCCATGAGTTCGTGATCCATTAATTAACACTTGGAGATGACACCGCATATCCAGGCCTTTCGAGGTCGTTTTTTGCGATCGCGAGCCCCCATTGTGCCAATTCAGAGGTCGTCACCCCTGTAGGGCGGCCCTTATCATCAATACCAATGACTTGTAAAGGAGAGATTGGTTCTAGGTAATACCTTGCGTCCAAGTAGTTGGCGGACACCGAAAAAGGTCGTGGGTCTGATTTAACAATTTCCGCCTTGTCCGCGACTCTGTCCCATATGATCAGCTCCTGATGAAGGGTGGATGGGACACAATAACTCCTGAGGATCCAGTCGCAGCCCATAATTGCGCTATATGCCGCATAGCAATCTGTAACAAAGAAAGCGTAAACCCCTTCTGCTGGACCCACCTTGACTCGTAGGAAAATCAAACCCAATGTTTTGGTCACAGTCCCCGCGAAGTTCTTTAGTGTAAGGGACGTGGATTGGATCCTCTCTTTCTTGATCCCTAGTAGATGCATGGTTCTGGTAGTAATGACATTCACAGCCGCGCCGGTATCAACCATTATCTTGCTGACCTTATTCCCATTAATTTCTGCTGTGATATACAAAGGTCTCATGTGTTGCACCATGGCAGGTGTGGGTCTTGTGAATCTCATGAAGAAACCCTTGCTGTTAGCATCTTCAGTCTCAAGGAACACTGCTTCTTTCACCAGCGTTGTTGCGGCTGAAGTGATCTGCAACTGCTGTTCTCCAATTGCGTCAGCTTCTACGCATTCCTGCGTAGCGACTGGTAAGGCATACTTAGCAGGGAGCACATAAACCATATTGCACGAGGTATCCACCATTTCTGTTTCGTCCATGTCATCATCAAGATTGAGCTTGGGTTCATCTGCTGGGATATCGGCGTTGAACCGTTTAACCATGAAAGCAACCAATGATTCCTCTGCGAGGATTACCTCCTTGGCTTGTTCGTGCTCCTGAACCATGGGAACCTGGTTCAGTGACTCAAAAATTTGTTTTGCCGCTGGCACTTCCTCTATGAGAGCGACCACCAAGCTTTGAACTTTCTGCACAATCGCGGACCGATTGTCTTTGCCCCCCAGCCTGTCAAAGATGGAAGGCTTGCTATTTCTTCCTTCGCGAGATACTCTCCGCCAAACATTGACTTTACTAGCTGGCAGTGGTTCTTGCCTCGCGGGAACTAGGGACTTCTCCTGGGCACTGCTCTTAGGGGCACGTGGCTTTTGCTCTTTGTGCAATACTTTGGGCTGCTGTTTCTGAACTTGAGGGGAAACGAATCTCTTGGAGGCCAGTGCCTCCAATTGTCTCTGATACTCTTCTGGAGGTTTCAGTAATTGCGATGGTTTGATCAGTCCTTGATCTAGTGCTTCCAAGGTTCGCTTTGCTTCTCCAAACCTCCGCTGGAGTTTTCTCTTCCTTGAAGAGCTCATCTCCACCGCCTTGCCCTTCTTTTGTGTATACCATCTCCCTTCTTTAATGGAAGACGTCGACACTGGCGGAATGTAAGGTCTGGTTAAAACCCCTTGCAGCTTATCTGCTTGCCCTTCTTCCCTCGCGGTCTTCAACTTTTTGAATAAGTTTGAGTCCCTTGGAGAAGGAGTTTCTGAACCACTGTATACTCTTGGGCTGCATGGTTGGAAGTTTCTAGAGGATGATACTAACCGTATTTTCGGCAGAGATCCAAAGCGGACAATCTAGGATGTTTCCTCATCTAGGGCTTGAGTGTCACATTCTTCCTTGCACCGCGAGCATAGGACGATGGATAAACGAGTCTTGGATTCCCGCTTCATGACTTTGTCTCCAACCCTTTTCAAATCCTTAGCCGCGTGGTCTGGACTTTGATTCCTCTTATCTTTTTCACCCCATGCCACGTCCACCATGTTGATGCCGGTATCTGGGAAGGGATCTAGGTCCACCAACGCTGCTGCTGTTGTCGGTGCCTCTACTTGCAAACTACCGTTATTTAACCAGATTTGGATCTGATCCTTCAGCTTAACACAATCGGCTGTATTATGATTCCACATATTATGGAGTTTGCAGTATTTCTTCCCCCTTAGCTGCTCTGGTTTGGGAAATGGGCTGAAGTCGGTTTTCACCATCTTCATGGCGATCATTTCATCCAAGATTTCATGCGCTTTGTTCGCGTCGTAAGTATAACTTGCGAACTCTAGTTTGGTGAAAACCACCTACTTGAGCTTCACCGGCTCTTTGCACAACTTCAGTTGCTTTAGCGTTGAAGCCTTTTTCCCGGTGAGTTCCAGGGCAGCTATCTCATCTTCTTCAGACTCATCAGCCTCTGCTGTACTAGATTCCTCACTCTTGTAGTAAGGATCAAAGGAACTGGATTGATGGCTGAGTGCAGCCACTATTCGGTGTTTCCCTGGGATGTATGTCCCCTTCGAGGCGTTTTTCATAGCGTCCATCTCCCTGAGCAAGTGCTCGAAACTTCCTACTTCTGTGATCAGTTCCCCCATGGAATTGAACATGCTTCCATGCTGTTTTTTGCGTTGGCGGGGCTCTATGCCTTTGATTGCCAATTTCACCAGTTCTTTCTCCGGCAGAATCACGTTCAACTTTCCTTTCCGGATCTGAAAGCGCTGAAGGTACATGACAGCGGATTCAGTTGGCTGCTGAGCCATCTGAGTGAGTGAAGCTAGATCTACTTCCGGCTCGATAGTCCCGAAGGTTTCCTTGAATAGCTTTTCCATCGCGGGCCAACTCGCAACTGATCCCGGTTGCAGCTTAGTGAACCAGGTGAAGGCAGACCCCGATAAAGAAGTAGCGAAGATGTTACACTTCAGATTGTCGTCGTTTTGGTACTAGCCACACTGTACTCGAAACCTAACCAAATGGGCCGCGGTATTTTCGACTTTCTCTCCCGAGAAAGTAGATAACGTAATGTTCTTATATCCCCTAGGATAAGGTGTCTGTGTAATATGCGGTGGGAAGGGTCCCTGGTAGGCCTCTGGTTCGCGGCCCTGATCATTGCTTCTACCTCATCTCTCCTTACATATCTTGGATCAGGAGGAGGTGGGTGAACCACTGTATCATCAACTGGCCAGATCAGCGGTGGCGCCTGTGAAGCCTGATTAACCAAAGATATGCCACCTCCATGGGTCATTTTGTGTCGGGTTGACGTCTACGACGTAAAACCCACTGCAGGCTGACCCTTTGTGGCTGCGGTGACCTTCGCTGGACTTTCAACCAGGTCGATACCATAATTGCTTGCTGGAGGTGGATCGTGGTGCACGTATTCAACTCCGTCGCTGTCATATTGGGGAAACAGTCTATGATCAACAAAGGCTTCATTGATTTTCAAAGTCCTGGTCCCTTGCGTGACTGATGACGCAGCGTTGTTCTTCCCACCCGTTGCCAGAGTAGTCTCTTTACCTCTGACTGATACAGCAGTAGCGGATGTGGCTGTACTGTCGCCGCTTGCTTTTTCTCGAGCATTTGGTGGTATGTACTTGCCAGATATGGGGGACTGACCTAGAGAGCCTAGAATGGCGCTAGGATCTCCTAGTGTTTTATGTAGAACCTCTCTGGCCTGATCAAGGTCAGCCTTCTACATGGCCACCTGGGTCACAACGTTGGATCCTTCTTTGCGAATCGTCGCGACTTCTGAAGCGATGTGTTTGCTTGCGACCAACAGCTCTTCGTGGTTCTTCTGCATTTTTTGGTTCATGCCATCCAATTGACCTTGTGTTTGTTGTGCCCCTAGCTCAAGCCGCTTGACCGAGATCGTGAACTCATCAAGCCGTCGACGGTCCTCCGCAAGGTCTTTTTCCATCTTCTCATGGTATGCAGCAGAATTCTGTTGAAGGATATTAAGCCGCTCTTCAATGGTCACATTTTCTGGGACAAGAATAGGCACAAAGTCAATAGTTGTAACTACGCTCGAGGCTACCTGGGTGATGCTAGACGTATCGCCAGCCTGATTAGGCTGGGCGGCGGGAACTTTCTCGCCTTCAGTAGTAGGATGTTGATTTCCTCCTCGTTCAGTTGACATCTCTGTCGATGGAGGGTAGGGAGAAAATCTTTGGATTACTTGTTCTTCGGAAAGACCACGACAGTCTGCACGCGAGTGCAGTCTGTAACTGGAGGTCCTATGTTTCGGGCAGCTAACATAAACCTTTTGATAAGGGTTTGTGCTTGACTTCCCAATGGCTTCTCGAAGTCTGAATTGAAAGTAGCTGAATTCAATAAGACACTGTGAATCAAGGTTTAGACTTGCGGCCCAAGTATAGTAGCCTAGACACAAACTTTCTTTCAAATCCTTTGGGCAACCTTACTGAAATGGCCATGTGGGGGAGGGCGAACAAAAGAGGCAGAATCCATTTTGGCATGAACTACTCCCACATAGTGGTTTAGGCCCATTTTCACGCACTTCTGGATTCAATAACTTGTTATGAACGTTGTCCCATTTCTAGACACCATTTCACATAGGCTATACTTACTAAGATGAGAAAGATCATAAGTGTGAAGACAGTTCAACAAGTGTTAATAAAAACCGCCATTAACCTTAAGGGACCTGAACTAGGCACCAATAAGGAGTTTAGGTCAATATTAACAAAAGAGACTTCACCAATTCCGTTATGATTCACAACCCCTTACCAACCTCAATTTCTTAATAGTGGTGTGATTTACAGCTCACAGTATGTCCCACTGGGCGTGCCAAATGTTTTGCTCCAGTTTTGTTGCAGCTGATCAATAGTCTCTTTTCTTGTGCGGGCATACCAGCACCGTTCGGGTGCAGTCGTCGGGGGTGTCCCTTGACCTGACTTCTTTCAAGCAATTGTGGACGAGGAGAGCACCAACCTCGTCGTGGGATTCTTTGTGCCTCGTGGCGAGGACTTTTGCTGAGCTTCTTCAAAATCACAATCGATACTCGATGTTGTAGATCGAGCAGAGCGAGAACCACTGGGAAGTAGAGAGAACTTGCTAAAGCGTGACTTTAGCTTGGCTGGTTTGTGAGGGCGTTACCCTTGCTTGGCTGGTTCCATAACTATTGTGGTCGTGGTACTACAATCGGCTCCCGAGGAGACTAGGACCGAAGTATGTTGACAGGGGATTTGGTGGCACTGAAAGTCGGCTTCTGAGAAGACTAGGACTAGGAGTGTGGTCACCGGTAAGAGAAAGAGAAGGAGAGAAGTTGCTCTTAGAGAGGTTTGCTCTAGAGAGACTTAGATCATCTTAGAGATGTATTGATGAGTGAAATGTCTGTTCTAATGATGAATTTGTAACCTCTATTTATAGGCTACCATGCCAAAGCAGTTGGCATTAAAAAAATGATAGTGGAGCATTAATTGGAGATAAGAAATGATGAATTTTGGAGATAAGGAAGCATAATTGGAGATAAAGAATGATGAATTTCGGAGATAAGGAATGATGAATTTTGGAGATAAGGAAGCACTTTCGGCTCCTTTATTCCTTCAATTATATCTCCATCAAGAACTCAGATTTTGACCGTGACTTCTTCATAACAAATGTTCCACTATGAGTTTATATCATCTTGGTAAAATATCAGAGTTTTTGGTATAGTGGTTGGGCCGGAAACGCTGCTGGACCTCTTACAGGTCCAGTTTTCCAGTTTTGCTTCTGCAGAAAATTGGACTGATTGTTTGAAGGCCTTCCACTTAAAACTAGCTCTGGAACTCTTCATAAGAAATGATCCTTGGGCTTTCTAGATTTAATTTGAAAAGTTTTAGCTCATTTGGATTTCGTTTGGTTAGTCTGCTGCCCCTCCTTCCTTGTTTAGCTCGGTTTCTCCTAGCCGAAGTAGGAAAATGTGCTAAAGTTGACTTTTCATGCTTCCATGCTTCCATAGTAGGCTTTATTTAGCCTCTAAATATATATTTCGAACTTGTCGACAATATATAGCTTGAGCCACTGACATTGGCTCAATTTCTCCAAGACGTGCCTTGTCAGGCCAAAATGCTCATTTTGGGTCCAAACACTGCCACCAAACCAAAGCCGCACGCTGACGACTTAAGTCATGCCCGACTTGGCCGAAGACGCTTAACTCTGGGTGTAGATGATCGGAGTAATATTTTCTATGTTTTTAACGTCATTTTCCCTACATTTTACTTAGTTATTCTCTTAACAATGTCATTTCTAACTTACTTTGTTGTATTTAGGTAGAAATGAGCTCCAAACGCAGGAAATGAGCTAAGAAGAGCTAAAAATGATGGAAATGAAGGCAAGGAGGAAATGAAGTGTAGAAATGGGAAAGAAAGGGAGAAATGAAGCTTCCCTAATCCTATCAGGAAAAGGAATCCCAGTTGAAGTAGGAATCCTAACGCAACTAGGAGTGAGTTCGGAAAAATGTGCGTGGAAATGAAGAAATGACAAAGTCCTAGTTGGACCAGGAAACCTGATGACACTAGGAGTCCTGGTGGTGCTAGGAGATGTTGTGGCTTCAAGATGACTCAAGATAGTTCAAGAATGTTCTAGAATGCACAAGGAATTTCGGCAACAAAGGAATGGGCTTTGAAATTGTCCAATTGAGAAGTCTGGCCTAAAGATTGAAGCATGTGACTTGCACATGAGTCTCTAAATCATTCCATGACATCTTGAGGAGTCCTAAACCTACAAAGATTGGTTTTTTCCGTGCAATACAAAGAAGATTCATGAAGATTTAGCAAGAGTCCAATTAGGGATTATTTCTGATTTCTTGGGAATTTTGGAGAAGAAAATATAGGAATAAGAGTTGATATATGATTCCTAATTCCAAGGAAGCCGAATTATAGTCTAAATACATGGAGAATTCAGCCAAGACTAAGGTGACTTGTTCTCTACTTCTAAATGGAAATTTCTTATTGGTTGAATGATGTCACAAAGGGAGAATTCCTAGGAAACCCTAACCCTAGGCTGTGTACTATATAAAGGGGAAGCTATTTCCATGAAAATCATCTCTCAACCCTGAATCAAAATCGCAAATACCTCCCTTGATTCTCTCAAAATTTCGGCCTCTCCAAGTGTTCAAGGTTTTGAAGCCATGAAGCAAGTTCATCCTCCATTCATCCATCCTTGCCGTGGTCCTACTCATCCTCCACCACCTTTGAAGACCTTCTTGCGTTCTTGAAGCATCTTTAAAAGTGTAACCATGAACCTTAATCTATTGTTTTCGGTTTTGATACTTTGTAACTTAAAAATCAGATTCAATAGCATTCTATGTTTTTGGTTTTCTTGGATATTACGATTTCTTGTTAGATTAAAGTATATGTTTTGATGTTTAGTTTCCAATAACCTTGAAGCATGAATTCATTCTAGGATTTTCAGATTTATAGTTTTCGAAATCTTTATATGTTCTTGAATGTTTGTTGGTTTTGTACTTCAATCCCACCTTTCATGTTTCGATTTCTTTGATGACCAACTTAGGTTTCGAGTTGCATTATTGAATCCATAATAAGATGCTAGTGTTCTAGGTCTTGTTAATTAAAGTGGAAAACCTATAATTCCTTAGGTAAATCAACAAAGAGAATTGCATGCTCTATTAGCGTTCTAACTTGTGTGTACGTTTTTCTTAAATCAATCAAACTTTCTAAGTGTTTATTACGTTGGATATGTGTGTTATTGGATTGGTCACTCATTATAATGCATGTTTAATAGGGTTAACTATGGTGCGTTCATCTAGTTAATTTAACTAAAGAAAGTAATAAGAACTTATGCATGCGTCCATGGTTTGTTCTTGATTGATTTCGTGCAAGTATGTGTTTTGATTTGAAAATTATAATTTGTATCCTTGAATTCGTGTTAAAGGTTGTTAACTTCATCAATGCATCTCATCCGTCCATTACATCTTAATTCTTGGTTGATTGGTCATTGTAATTAGTTAGTTAGATAATTAGTTTAGTAATTAAAACAATTTTCGAAACCCCCTTTAATTCTTTGTAATTTTCATAAATATTGTATATTTGTATTAATATTCTTTTCTTTGATGATTAAATGACAGGAGCACCCTCAATCCCTACTTGCTATATACTAACAACTGTCAACAGGGTTAATTTTGAGAACTCACTTTGAGCTCATCAGCAGGCCGGATCTAGGAAAGCAGCACAACCATGGCTTCTTCCCATTGACACAAAACACAATCAGAATGGATCTGAAAAGGAGAACTTGCCACAGGCCGAGATGCGAACCACAACCCGATACAGGGCACAACGAGAGCCGTGCGCGAAAAAACCGACAGCAAGGGCGGCATCAGAACAGTACTCCATCGATGATGGAGGAAGGTACAGAGAGGCCGGAGGCGGCGCTCTCCTAGCCCTAGCAGAGCAAGTCCGCTAGGTATTTTCATCGTTATAAGCAGAACTTATAACAACTGCGTTTAATCTTAAATGAAATTATGCTAAAGAAAAACTCGTCATCTCTCCTCTTCGCACCTTCTACAATTGGTCTTTTGTTATATAAGGGATGTTATTTTCACTATTCTTGTTTGAAAATATAATATGGGTATTTTATTAATAATATATGTTTTTTTTTTAATCAGAAGAGAACTTCATTGATAATGAAAACGATTACAATGAGATAGGGTGCAAAAGTTCAACAAGAACCTTGCCCACTTAGACTTCTAACTCAAAGTCCATACTGGTACACTGATGGAGCCAAAAAGGCTTCAACTCTAAACAAAGTAATGGCTAACTTGTGAGCCCCCAAAAATTTTGTTTAATTTTTAGAAGGTAATTTTTTGCCAATAAAATTTTCGCAAGGTGATTTACGTGAAGAAATCGATTTCGGAGATTGTTTTGGTGTCGAGCCACCCATTGGGCCTTATAATTTAAGTTTGGGCCAAGATTCTTTCATTTGGGCCTAGAAGGTTACTAAAGTTCATTGAAGCAAAAAGATCGTTGAAGGAAATTTGAAAGGAAGACGAATTGAGTTGTAGACTTGTAGTGACGATTTTAATTTTTAATTTTTACGAAATCGAGTTTTGGGCCTAGGACGAAGCCGAGAAAATAACTTAGGAAGTTTCCGATGAAGAATGAATGGAAGAAAAAGCTACGAGCCCAAAACCCGGAAGTGATCAACTTGGAGAATTCTGTAATTTGTCGCAGGGGTAAAATCGTTGTTTCACACTCTTCAGTATAAATAGAAAGGGGAACCATTGAGAAAACCCTAAACTCTCTCTTCTCTCCCTCTCGGCCGCATCCCCTCTCTCTCTCCACGATCTCTCTCTCTCTCATCCTCCCATGGACAACGCCGGAAAAACCCCCATCTCTGGCCACCACCTCGCAAAACTGCCACCACCCATCAATGCTGCACCAAGATGTGACCCAAACCCACGGAAAATTGAAACCATGCATTGACCCCGACCTCTCTCTTCCGCTTTCCTTCTCTCTGCCACCACCGGAGACTCCAGCTCCGGCCACCATCTCATCACACCTCATCCAGCCACTGCATGCGACCACCTAGCCAAAAAGGCTACTTCCGATCACTTTCTGCACTCCTCGCCATCACCAATCGATCCAGACCAGGCCACTCACCCAAAGCCCGAAGCCTCGCATCATCTGACGCCAGAAGACCACCGATGTCGGAGTACAGCCACTGCCTTTCCCAAATCTCCAACCTCCAGTCCAAATCAAGCCTCAACACCTCCATAAACGAAGTCGGAGCTACACTCCCTTTTGAAACCTCATAACCTCGATCTCCGACTCCAACCAGAACGTGACGCACCGCCGCTGCCACCTTGTGCCACCGTGAGAGCCACCGGTTTGCTCCTTCAGTCCGGTAAGCTCGTTTACGTCGCCCTATTCTTGGTTGAAGCCTCCAATTCGATTTAGATTGAAAACCCTAATTTGTGATGTTGATTTGGATTGTGAGGGACTGGAAATCTGTGTTCGGGAGATTTTGGAGGAAATGAGGTCTGTGAAGTTCAGGAATTTGGAGTTTTGGAAGGGAGGAGTTGCTGGGTCAGTTAAGTTGATATCGAGGAAAGGTAAGAACCTTGAACTATGTTTTGGATTTGGAATTGGTTGGGGGAATTGTTTATTGGTGGTATAATTTCTGCTAGGGATTCGTATGGTTAATGGTTGTGGAATGCAGCTAGGACGGAATTGGTTTCCGAGTTGGAGAAGAAGAGATGGTAAGTTTTGGTCTCTGCCAATCCAGGGGCTTTGGTGTGGTGATAGTAAAATTCTAATGGTTTATCGAATGGAATGAAATTGGTATATATGCTGCTTGAATGGTTAATGCCCCTTTGAGTGATTGCTTATTGAGAATTTAGCTTAAATGTGGACAAGTATGAAATGGCTAAATGTATAGAGAAGATTGGTTTTATTAGCTAAAGTGATGACGGATTTTGAATTGTCATATTGTGAGGTAAATGAGGAGTTTGAGTAATCATCAACGTTGAGTGGGATTCAGAAATGAAAATGGTGGATTTTATTTGATTGAGTTAAATTAGGATATTGGACTAAAGTTGTGAAACAAATTACAAATTGAATTACCCAAGTCGCCATATCCCGGAGCAAAACGAGATCATTCGGGAATGGTAAATTAACTTTGTTTTCTTAAAGTAAAAATGCTAAACAAATAAAGGTGAAAGTGCCAAGTATAATCGCCATATCCCGAAAGATTCAAATGCTACATAGATAATTTGGATTATTTAGGAATGGTAAATGTATTTGTTGCTTAAGAAAGAAATGCTAGACAATGGCATTGAATATTTAATCCGGACTATACTATAGAAAGAAGCATAATTACCATATCCTAAATGGTTCAAAAGCCATATCATTTGAATTATTTGGGAATGGTTAATAGGTTTTATTTATTAAAGGATAATTAGTTGGACTTCAAGGAAACTAAATCAAAGCTCTGGTTGTTTGGTTAATACGCTATGATGATGTGGAGTTACTCATTAGTTTGAATTTATTTCTAAGGACTCGAGCGTGTGCACATGGAATTGGATAAAGTATTGAGAAAAATCAGAAACGAAGCTAAGTTTGGGCGAGCACTCCATATCCAGGTAGGGTGAGCTGTCCCTTCCTTGTTAGAGGCTTTTCAGTATATGTGGAATACTATACTAAGATAGTAAGTTGCTTGCAAGAATGTTTTTTGTTGTTCATTAGTCGATGCCTCGTGATACATGTGTTTTCAGAACTGATAATTGCTAATTGCGAAAACCTAGGCTAGACTTGCATGTTGAGATACTGTACCCTTTTATGTTTGTACTAGTGACCTGAAAGTGAATGGGACCTAGACGCGTTGATTCCTAGAGATCCTACGGTGTCGATAACCGTAAACCTCCGGAGGGGGCCGTGCTCCTATGTTTGTCGAGGAAGAGTGAGTATAGACAGTGAACCAGTCATAGGAGACTCAAGGCTAGGAAATGGACACTTTCGGTACTTGTAGTCACAAAGACTACAGAGTAGTTGGCCGGTTCTCGAAGGATGACGAACCAGGTCGGTCACCAATTTGTTTTATTTTAGCCTGACAAGACCAGCCCCGAATTTCACATTGAAATCCGAGGTGGCCTTGTGGGGCCCACCTTAGGGATAACTCTACCAAAAATTCGGCAAAATCACCTCTAAAATGGACTAACCAAAACCCTGTAAAACACACAAAAACACTTCAAGCAAACCAACCTTATACTCCTGGAGCCACCCTGCTCCCAATTACCAACAACTCTACTTTCACATAACACAAAACACAAAACTCAACAATACTAATCCCACAGGTTATCAGAGCAATACAACTATACACAGGGATATTAAAAGAAGAGTAAAGGATCAAGGGATCCGACACTGCGGAAGTAGTGACAACTATGCCTCACATGTCATGTACGCCCGACCTCCACTAATTCGCCTGCAAACTGGGCATTAGAAACCGAAAGGCCCAGGGGAAAGTAGACGAAAAACGTTAGCGTGAGTGGACAAAAATAAACAATTTAAAAGAAAAAGGATTTCATACTTTCCCACATTTATTTCATTAAAAACCGATGCATGCAACAATTAGAAAAACACATTTAGCTTTAAATCCAAGAATTCCAAAATGATAAATCGGACTAGCCCCGCTAGTCAAGCAACGATAAAATATGGGGAAGAAGTTTCACCATACGAAAGAAGGGAGCCTCCCAGGCTCGGGTCGGAGTGTCCCACACTCTGGAGCATCCCATGCTCTGCTCTTACTCACCCACGAACATATAGTAAGCAGGGAGGAGTACTAATAGGCTAGCTAGCAATAAATATGACTACCCAGGTATGGTGGGTTAAAATCATACGAAAATCGAAAATCAGTAAGGCTTCCCCATAAGTCTCGCGAATAAAACAAAAATACGGGTACGATTCCCAACCGTACCCGAAAATTCTCGTAGAAAGTCACATAAATCGACAGCGTGTCCCACACACTAAAAGAATAATTAGATCATCATCAAGGCATTCCCAATGCCAAAACCGAAAGTCAATAGATAAATAAGAAATAACTTCATTGAAATCCCATTTCGAAAACGTTTCCAGAAATCTCAAAACATCGAATAGAAATGTAATTAATTCCGGAAATCACCTCGGAAAAATAATTCGTCGAAATTCAACATCAATTATAAATTCGAATCCGACCATAACAAATTAATATCCGAAATTCACAACCGGTATAAATCATAAATACTTCATGAAAATCAATATTGAAAGCAAATTCACGAGATAAATCGAAATCAAATTCCGATATCAATTCATATGCTCGGAAAGTAATATGTTAATTAAATAAAGCATTAATTCAAGAAAATAAACGCATGCATCATTATTTAAAACAAAAGTCCACTCATAGTACTATTTGACGACCACGCAAACGAGTTCCTTCATTTAACCGTAGCTCGCGGCATTGCCCTGTACACAATTATATTTCCATAAACGGCAATCCGATAAAATAATTACGAACCTAAACGAAACCTGAAAATCCCTATCTCCATTACTTCTCAAATTCAACCCAAATCTCTCCCACAACACCAATTTCTCAATTAACATATTCCACAACGAAAACGAGGGATATCCGACGGCCGGATTTCCAACAATTCAATCACAAACTTCAAACTTCGAAAATTCACAAATAATTCCAAACTCCTCCAAAATTCACCAAACTTCACATACAATCACTACAACATTTATACAATTTATTGGGCTAAAAACTGGAATTAAAACACTGCCCTACACACCTCCACGCGCCACCAACAGTGGCAGCGCGTGGGCCCCACGCGCAGGCGGCCACCACCTCCGATGGCCACCAAATTTTGGCAGCACCACCTACACAACAGACCCAACATTTTTCACAACTACAACAAGTTCCAATTTTACCTTGAAGGACTCCAATTTAGCTGGTGAAATTTTTCCAGAAAAACCAAGAACCCTAGAAATTGCAAATCGTTAATTCGACCTCTACACTGCAAATTGAAATGAAAGACCTTAGGGGAAATGATCATTGACAAAAACGGAACCTTCGACGCCGGTTTGGTGGCCGGAGACGGCCGGAATCGCCGGAAATCTATGAAAACTCCAAACTGCTACAGTAACCTTCACAGCTCAAAATCGAGTTATTCCGGCCAAATCGCTGCAAAACACCACCACAGACGTGACCAGGGTGAAGAGGCGAGCCAGCTGATGTCCGGATTCCATCGTGGGGTGGCCGGAGGAGGAAGAAATCGGAGGAAGAAGCAATCGGCTGAAGAGGAGAAAGGATCGGGGGAGAGGAGAGAGAAAGCCCGGTAGGTTTCCAAAAATGGAAACTTACCACAGTAACTTGGCTATTTATAGAAACTTACCACATGAACAGTAACTTTAGTATTTCGCTTATAACTTTAGCATACGAACTCCAATTTTTACGTACCACCTATCCACGTGCTCGGTTTAACGTCCTCTACAACTTCCATGAAGAATATTTTCTCAAATTTTGACCCAAACAAAAAGTCAACTTTTAGGGCCACTAAAAGTGCTAAAATGACAATAAAAGTGAAAGTAAATGTCGTTTACCGTCCTAATGATTAGTAAATCAGTAAATTCTGGTTCGGGACGTTACATAGCCGGCAGATAAGTATCTCGGAGCTCCAAATTGTGTGAAACATACTGCATATGTTTTATAAAAGAGATAAATGTTTGTGGTTGCCTCTTTTTAAAGTAATTTCGATAAACGTGCACAATATTATGTAGTAAATATTTTCAAGCATATTATCTTTCAAACCTAGCATGGTTGGGTCGGCCCCTACTGGGCATGCGAGGACGAAAGCTCATCCCTACAACAGTGTGCAGGTTTCGAGCAGGTGGTCGGGGAGCTTGCAGGGGAGGCACTTGGTCCGGCTTGACGTATTTTTCTTTGACTTTATTAAATTAAGATTTTAGTCCTTTACTGGACTTTGAAGTCTCTTATTTATTTACTTTTATTTGTCTTCTACTCATTTATTTACAAAATCTCGGGAAACCCGCAACCCTGGGGCGCGTCTCTCATATTTCCTATTGATGTAATCAACAGCACGTTCATCCTTCCATTGCTTGGCACTAGTAAGTTTCATCATGCTCACTATGCATCTCGTGCTATAGAAACGATTCAGGAACTCACACTCCATTTGATCCCAACTGTCGATCAACTTAGGTTCCAGATCTGTGTACCATTCGAAGGCGTTGCCTTTTAATGAACGTACAAACTGCTTAACAAGATGATCTCCCTCCATTCCAGCATTGTTGCAAGTCTCGATAAAATTAGCAATATGTTGTTTTGGATTGCCCTTCCCCTCGAATTGCTGAAACTTGGGTGGTTGGTACCCATATGGCATCATCAAGTTGTCTACTCTTTTTGTGTATGGCTTGGAGTATGTGAGAGAATCACGAGAGGGACCTCCATATTGAGCTCTAATGGAGTTGTTGATCATGTCTTGCAGCTGCTAGACGGACAAAGAACCTAGTAGGCTTTCACTGTCCTTGTCATTTGCCTTTGAAGTTTCTCCTTGTTTGTCTTTGTTGTCCTTGTATGGAATCCTAGCAGAATCCTCATCATTTTGTTTCTCGAGCCTGCTCCAAAGTTGAGCAATCTGCATATCCTTTTCTTCGACGGTATTGGTGAGATTTTGAACCGCCTCCATTAGATTAGCTATCTGCTCTTCGAGCGTGGTTGCCCCAGTCATCATGACTTGCATTGCTAAGGGGCGAGGCGTACAGTCTGACTGCATCCCAGAAGTGTTATTTTCTTCAGCATCAGGACTTCCATGATATGATTCGGTGCTTGAGTTGTCATCAGAGGCAGGTGAGAATGACCGTTCCCTTGACTTTGTATTTGAAGCTTGTCTCTCTTCACTTCGAGGGACATGTTTCCCTACCCCTAAACTTTCCAGTGTGATGATTGGTTGGCGAGGCTTAGAAGGCAAAGCCACAAATGTTGTAGGCTGAAGCTTTGCGATGCTTCGGGTGACGTGACCAGATGAGTTGCTACTTGATTTCGAGGTCGTTGGCTTGGACTTGTTTTTCGGGATGGCTTGAGTGTTCTTGGAAGCCATTGCTCGAATGGATTGGTTTGAAATCGTTTTACGGAGAAGGAGATGAGAGGCAAAGAAATCCCACCGAGCGCACCAATTTGTAAACACGGGAATCTGAAAACAAATATAATGCAGACACGTGTACAAAAATAATAATTTTATTAATAATTTAAGTGCGAGTTACAATCTTTGGTAATCCTCTGATTCTATATCCGACGATGAATTTCACTCAAGGGCTTTACGCTTGATCTTGAGTCGTACGATAGTCACGAGAGTTGACACGTGACGAACATTTTGGCTTGAGGTTGGTGAGGAACCGGCTATTTCGCAGCTTGATGGTTCTTCACGAGATTGGGAGGCTTCTGAAATTTTGAGAGTGTTTTCTTCTCTCTTTTTTTTGGCTGAAGTCCTTCTCTTGATTTGAGAGGGGGTATTTATAGTGTCGGCGTCTCTCCCAATTTGAAATGCCTTGATGACACGTAATTAATTGCATTTTTCTTAATAGCATAATTGAATCAATCAGCCTCAATTAATTGATTTAATTACGACCATTAAGGAATTTAGCCAATTAATTTGATGACTGATTTTAATTGTATTTCATTAATAGCATAATTGAATCAATCAACCTTAATTAACTGATTTAATTATGACTATTAAGGAATTTGGCAAATTAATTTGATGACTGATTTTAATTGTATTTCATTAATAGCATAATTGAATCAATCAACCTTAATTAACTGATTTAATCATGACTATTAAGGAAGTTGGCCAATTAATTTGATGACTGATTTTCGTCTTAATTATCAATTTAAATAAATCGACATCTAATCAGCAGACGACATTTAATGCTTGATTTTGCTCGGAATCAATTAATTTAATTTGATTGATCCGTTTTAATATCAATTGATTTAGTCGAAACAAATTCATTTATTGCCGTTGGACCTTTCATATGTGTCACGTGTCATTCTTTGAGTCTGCTTGGTTCGCTTACTCACAAACCACGTGCAAATTTTGTGGGACCCACATGCCGATTAAATTTGTTCGGTCATAATTTCAAGTGTTGACCGAATTATTTAATGAATTTTATTTTCATTAAATTCTTGTGTCTACAGAGTCATGATCGTCTCCTCCTTAACCATATTAGTTAGGCTCTATGATGCAGGACCAATACGTAAACTGTAGAACTAAGGTTGCTGTAGAGATAATCTGTAGTAGGCTAAAAAAACAGAAAGGTAACTACTGGAATCACACCAGTAGGTTCTAGGAGTCACACCTAGGAAGGGGTTGAGTCACACAACCAAGGATAGCAAACGCTGTCAGTTTTATTAATCTTAATCTGAAAATAAAAGACTACAAAGGTTTCAATATATAGAGAAGCTAAAACAACCCTTGAACAATTAGGACCAAGTAATCCTAACATCCCTAGGCATAAGAAGATTCCCTAAAAATATCTCCTAAGAATAAAACGAATCCTAATAAGAAAAGAAATCATAAAACTTTCCAAAACTTTCCAAATACTTGCTGATCCCAAATCAGTCAAGTTCCCATGTTGACACACCATCACCTACTGAGTGCCAGATCAAGGCTTGAGCCTTGGAACCTTCTTTGCCACGTCTCTTATAGACTTTCAATGGCCTCTGCCATGTAGATCCTCCATCATCTCCCCCTGGCTTGAAAAAACTCGACCCCGGCGAGTTAAAAGCATGAAATCGGTCGTACAGATCAGGGTCTAAATGCTGCAGCTCTGCATCAGTAAGCCAAGTACAATCAGAAAGCGGACGATGCTGCCATTTGATGAGATACTTTTGATATCCACCATTTCTGGTGGATACAATCTGATGATCAACAATATCCTCTATGGTCTCTCTCGAGCAGGGTGCTCGTGGATACTGAACAATGGGTGTGGCATCTGTATCGTTAGTGTGACCAGGGTACAAGGTGAGGTCCTCAACATTAAAAACATTACTGATGCCCATATCTTCAGGTAAATCAAGGACATAGGCATTATCACTGATTTTCTTCAAAACTTTGTATGGACCAGCAGTTCTAGGATGAAGTTTCTTAGAAATGCCAGGAGTATATCTTTCAGGCTTGATCCTGACCAAGACCATGTCACCTTCATTCAACACAACAAGCCTCCTCCTTAAATCAGCGTGTGCCTTGTAGCCTTCATTGCTCAAGGCAATTTTGCGCCTAACGTCATCATGAATGTTGCGAATATGACTACTAAAAGACTCAGCTTCAGCACTAGGACGTGCCTCAAGTGGCAAAGGAATCAAATCAATTGGCTTTCTAGGAAGTAGTCCAGTCACTATCTCAAAGGGGCTACGGCCAGTGGATCGATTTTTAGAACTGTTATAGGCAAATTCAGCCATAGGGAGAACCTGGTCCCAGCTAATTCCATGATCACGAACTAAACAGCGGAGCAATTCGCCCAGACTTCGGTTAACAACCTCTGTTTGTCCGTCAGTTTGTGGGTGGAAAGCTGAGGAAAACTGCAACTTCGTATTAAGTAATTTCCATAGGGTACGCCAGAAATAGCTGGTAAACTTCACGTCGCGGTCTGAAACAATAGTTTTAGGCAACCCATGAAGTCGTACAACTTCTTGAAAGAAAAGCTTAGCAATGTGTACCGCATCGGAAGTCTTGGAACAAGGAACAAAGTGAGCCATTTTGGAGAAACGATCAACGATGACAAAAATGGAGTCGTTGCTTCGGATTGTTCTTGGTAATCCAAGTACAAAGTCCATACTCAAGTCTTGCCATGGTTCATGCGGTACTGGTAATGGAGTATACAACCCAGCATTCTTCTTCCTACCTTTACAAACTTGGCAGGTCCTGCACTGAGAAATAACCTTGGCAACATCCCGTTTTAAGCTGGGCCAATAGAATCGGTCTTCTACTATGGCAATAGACTTGTCTCTGCCAAAATGACCAGCCGCACCACCACCATGCAGTTCCCAGATCACTTGTTCACGAACAGATGTGTCGGGCAAGCACAACTTTGTACCTTTGAATAAATACCCATCATGTAGAGAAAAATCAGTATATTGCCTGCCCTGCCCTGCCACGAAGTCAGCATATATGCTGCTGAAATCCTTGCACACTGAGTATTCCCTTTTGAATGATTCAAACCCCACGACCTGAATAGCTGTAGAGGCTAAAAGGTAAGTCACTCGACTGAGTGCATCAGCAGCCTTATTTTCAGCTCCAGATTTATGCCTGATAACAAAAGAATACTCTTGTAGAAAGGAGACCCACTTGCCATGTCGGTGACTGAGCTTCTTTTGGGAGTTGATATACTTAAGTGCCTCATGATCAGAGAATAAAACAAACTCTTTTGGTATGAGGTAGTATCGCCAATACCGAAGTGCTTGGATTACTGCATAAAATTCTTTGTCGTAGGTGGAGTATCTCTTTTTAGCTTCATTCAATTTCTCACTGAAGAACGCAACAGGATGCCCTTCTTGACTTAATACACCTCCAATTCCTACATGAGACGCATCACAAGTGACCTCAAATACTTTTGTAAAGTCTGGAAGGCTTAGGACTGGAGCTTTAATCATTTTCCTCTTGATAGCCTCAAATGCTAGAGATGCTGCTTTGTCCCATTGAAACTGACCAGCCTTCATGCAATTAGTAATAGGTGCCATTACCGTACTGAAATTCCTTATGAAGCGTCGGTAGAAAGTTGCTAAACCGTGAAAACTTCGAGTCTCTTGCAAAGTTTTAGGAACTGGCCACTCCACAATTGCTTTAACCTTAATTGGGTCGACCTCAACACCTGCAGAGGAGATAATAAATCCCAGAAATACAACACTTGGCTTCATGAAAGAACACTTCTTCAGGTTTAGATACAACTTCTCTTGACGAAGAACCCTCAGAACTTGCCCCAAGTGATTGAGGTGCTCCTCCCTTGTTCTGCTATATATTAAGATATCGTCAAAGTAGACAACCAAGAACCGACCAATGAAGGGTTGTAATACCTGATTCATAAACCGCATAAACGTACTAGGTGCGTTGGAGAGACCAAATGGCATCACTAACCACTCATACAACCCATCCCTTGTCTTGAACGCAGTCTTCCATTCATCTCCAGGCCTAATCCGTATCTGGTGGTAGCCGCTTTTTAGGTCGAGTTTCGAAAACTGACTTGAACCAGCCATCATATCCAACATGTCATCGAGCCGCGGAATAGGGAATCGATACTTAATAGTAATCTTGTTGATAGCGCGACTATCAATACACATGCGCCAACTACCATCCTTCTTAGGTGTTAACAAAGCTGGAACAGCGCAGGGACTGAGACTGTCACGAATAAAACCCTTAGATAATAATTCATCTACTTGCCTTTTGAGTTCGGCATGTTCACTCGGGTTCATGCGATAGGCTGGAAGATGAGGCAATTGTGAGCCTGGAATGAAATCTATGGCATGCTGAATAGAACGCATAGGGGGAAGCTCGTTAGGCAACTCCTCTGGAGCCAAATCTGAAAAACTGGATAATAATTCGGTTAACTCCGGATTTTCTGGGCAAACTGGAGAATTAGGGACAGCGGTGATTCCCGCAGTTTCTTTTGCTACTACGGCATATATGACCCCAGCTTCTTCACTCTCTACTTGAAATTTCTTCTTTGTGAGAATATGAAGAGATTTCTTGTTACTCCCTACGCCTTTAGATGCCTTTCCCTTGTACTTTGCCAATTCAGCAGCTTGCATTGGCTTCAAGACCACCTTTTTCTTGTTGAACAGGAAAGAATATGTATTTTCTTTACCATTATGGTTCACATCCCGATCAAACAGCCATGGCCTTCCCAGAAGAATGTGAGCTACCTTCATGGGGACCACATCACACCAAATAGAATCAGTGTAGTCACCACAAGAAAGCGAAACAAGGCACTGTTGAGTTACTGGAATTTGAGTGCTATCAATCCAAGCTACCTTGTATGGTTGTGGATGTGGTTGTGCTTGAAGTTTAAGGCGTTCAACCGTTGAGCTTGATACAACATTCATACAACTACCGCCATCAATAATTAGCTTCTGAGCTTTATCCCCACAACGAACTAACATTTGAAAAATAGCTGTTCGACGCCAGTCTTCTCCCCCCGTTTTTGGAGCTGCTAACACACGTCTCACGACAGAGGAAAGGGAAGTGTCATGGTCTTCTTCCTCGAGATCATCTGCATCGTATTCCCCATAGTCGAAGTCATTGTTTCCCGCCTCATGCTCTGGTTCTGCCTCTTGCTCTATTCCAATATGCAGATTCTTCTTTGGACATTGATATCCCATGTGACCTGGTTGCCCACACTTGAAGCAAACCCTTGATTCAATGGCCTTTGAAGAAGAGGGTTTAGAATCTGGTGCTCGATTGAATGATGGGTTTCCTGTCCTTGTCTTAACAGCAGCCTCAAAATATTTTCTTTGAGCTGTGTCATTACCCTGACTCCCAGATTTCCTCACTGTGGTGTAACCCAAATATTCTTCCAAGTCCAAAGCAACTTGGAAAGCATGTTCTACGCTGTACACTGGTTGTCGAATCATCTCCATCTTTATGTCAGGTCTCAAACCAGCCTTGAACCTTGCAAGAGTTTGTCTAGAGTCTTCTAAAATCTGACTCCTTGTCTTTAACTCGTCAAACTTCTGCATATACTCAGATACTGACATGCTGCCTTGCTTGAGAGCAGTGAGCTTATCGCACAGTTTGTCAAGATAATTAGGTGGCATGTATTTCTCACGTAACTTGGCCTTCATCTCTTGCCAAGAGCTGATTGGTGGTTGTCCCAATCTCATAATATCACCTTCAACACCAGCCCACCATACTTTTGCCAAGAGCACCAGTTTCATCTTAGCAAACCTCACTCGCCGTTCATCATCCATGTCATACCAATCAAAGTACTCCTCGATTCTAGCAAGCCAATCTGAAAACACAGTAGGGTCAGTTTTCCCCTCGAAATCGGGCACTTCAACCTTAACTTTCTTGGTAATATCTCCAGCAGTATCCACTTTGTCAGGCACACTACTAAGCTCAAGGTATTCTTTGACCCAATCCCCAAAAGATTGCTTGTTCTGGGCCTGCTCTTCTTTGTCATCAGTGTTGGTTTCCTCAACTATAGTATCTTCTTCTTTATCTGCCTTATCAGTTGCGGAAGCTTTCCCACGATCTTCTAACTTTCTGATCCGAGTGTCCATTGATTCACTCCGAGTGTCCATCGATTCAAGTTGCTCAACAATCTTTAGTAACAAACCATCTCGCTGGTTGTCAGTCAGACGCCCTCTGAAGTTTCTCCCTGATCGTGTAGCCATTGGATCAGCCTGGCTCTGATGCCAAAATGATGCAGGACCAATACGTAAACTGTAGAACTAAGGTTGCTGTAGAGATAATCTGTAGTAGGCTAAAAAAACAGAAAGGTAACTACTGGAATCACACCAGTAGGTTCTAGGAGTCACACCTAGGAAGGGGTTGAGTCACACAACCAAGGATAGCAAACGCTGTCAGTTTTATTAATCTTAATCTGAAAATAAAAGACTACAAAGGTTTCAATATATAGAGAAGCTAAAACAACCCTTGAACAATTAGGACCAAGTAATCCTAACATCCCTAGGCATAAGAAGATTCCCTAAAAATATCTCCTAAGAATAAAACGAATCCTAATAAGAAAAGAAATCATAAAACTTTCCAAAACTTTCCAAATACTTGCTGACCCCAAATCAGTCAAGTTCCCGTGTTGACACACCATCACCTACTGAGTGCCAGATCAAGGCTTGAGCCTTGGTAGGAAGGGGTTGAGTCACACAACCAAGGATAGCAAACGCTGTCAGTTTTATTAATCTTAATCTGAAAATAAAAGACTACAAAGGTTTCAATATATAGAGAAGCTAAAACAACCCTTGAACAATTAGGACCAAGTAATCCTAACATCCCTAGGCATAAGAAGATTCCCTAAAAATATCTCCTAAGAATAAAACAAATCCTAATAAGAAAAGAAATCATAAAACTTTCCAAAACTTTCCAAATACTTGCTGACCCCAAATCAGTCAAGTTCCCATGTTGACACACCATCACCTACTGAGTGCCAGATCAAGGCTTGAGCCTTGGAACCTTCTTTGCCACGTCTCTTATAGACTTTCAATGGCCTCTGCCATGTAGATCCTCCATCACTCTAGTTCGTTTGCTAGAATCATTTATAGGAGTATGACTAATAGGTGAAATGATACTTTTTCACATAAACTAAAAGAAGAATATGACTAATCAACATGATTAGAATAGGTGCAATGATACTTTTTCACATATACTGAAAGAAACACATTGAGGCTCGAAAAACATCCCCACATACTAAATGCAAGGAAAATGATCTTAAGAGTAAAGGTGATGTAGGACAGCCACTAGGTAATGCGTTTGAGGTAGAAGGTCAAGTTTAGGGTTACAATGTGTGGGGTATTGTGATTAGAGGTCCTACGCTTAAAGGGAGTATTAGACAGTAAAGGGAAATCTGGAATCAAACTATAAGGATTCTTGGAATCACACTAACAACTCTCAAAAATCACTCAAGAGATACTGTTTGACACACACACACACAAAAAAAAAAAAAAAAGCAATCTCATTCTCTGATTTGAAGTACTACATAGTGACCCTTTTAGAGCAACTCCAACAGGTTCCCTATAATTTTTGTATTATAGGGAATCAAAAGTCAAAGCTTTAGCTATTTTTTCTTCTCCAACTCCAACAGATTCCCTATTTTGCAGCAATCTCTAAAATCTCCATAATTCTTCCTTAAATTTTAGAGATTGCTGTAAATTTAGGGAATTTGGTTTTCTCTCTCTTCATTATCTCTAAAATAGGGATGGTTATAGGGAATCTGTTGGAGCAAAAGAGGCTCATTCTTCCCTAAAATAGAGTAAAATCAAAATATGGGGAAGCTGTTGGAGTTGCTCTTACAGAGCTACAGAAGACATTAAAACAGACTAAACATGGAATGACCTCATTAATGACTTTTAGGAACCCAAAAACTCTAATTACTGACTCACAGCTGGAAAACTAAACACAAGTCCCAGGAAAACTCTAGAAGACACAAACAAAAGAAAAAGAAAAAGAAAGCAAAAAAAAAAAAATTAAAATCTTCATTCGAATAGACATATAAGCCCCAATGTCAACAATGCGGTAAATCTAAATAACTTCTTCATCTGTCAGAACTTAGAACACTGTCTAGTGTACAACTTGAGATGAAACGGCTCATCCAACTCAAGTCACTGGAGAGACGAGAAACAAACATCACAGAGGGAACTCTAATCGTGCAACAATCTAATTGTGCAACAATTAGGAAAAACCAGTAATAGGAATGGTCAGGCACATAGATTGCACCCATGTGGTCTGGGGTTCGAATCTGCTTACAGTACCAACCTAGCTGTTTGCTAGAGTTTCCTGTTCCTAAACATTGTATGGTCCGGCAGGAGGCCTCAGTTTCAAGACTCGATCCACGAAGCAGATATGGAGGATTTATCGGTATCAAACGACAAATGAATAAATCACTAGTAATAATAGAAAAAAACATGCAACACTTGGGAAAGTCAGAGACCATTTTGGATATAAGGTGAGAACCATCTTGATTTGCTTAAACGACACAGTGAGGCTCATGCAGTTAGAAGTTAGAACCACATCCTTTTTGTTCCCTAAACTAATCTTCTTCTTGTTTGTTTCTTATCCTGTATATTTTGGTTCCAAGTTTTTTTTTTTTTTGGAACTTAACTGTCATATTTCTTTAGTTTCAATTTTATAACACTTATATTTCAGAGCGAGGCTCATAAACCTCTTTTTATTGAGACATTAATTTGACTAACCTTAAATAAGATCCAACTGATGTGTGCCTTTCCTGGGCAAGCAGGTATAGTCGAAACCGACTGCCTTGAGGCTACTTTGGACCTCAAAAATCCCAAATGGGATCTATTACTGTATGCAGCAATCATAGCTGACATTCGAGCTATATTACAGTCCAAACCAGAGCTACAGATTTGTTTTGCTCCTAGGACCTGCAATAGCACACAGGTTGGCTAGTCTTGCTTTTGATGACAATGATAGTCATGTTTGGAGGGATCATCCCCCTGAATGTATCCTAGATGTACTAGCCTTGGACTGTAACTCGGGCTAAGTCCTTATCAATAAAGATCATTCTTCTACTCAAAAAAAAAAAAAAAAAAAAAAAAAAAAGATCCAACTAGGCCCCGGGAAAGGATAATAAAGCAAAGCCAGATTTGAGATAAGAAGCATGCAATATTATGTATTCAAAGGCGTGCACCATGTTGTGAAAACACACATGTAAAGCACCAAGTAAAAGCACTAATATATTCAATAGTTTTAAATGGCTTAATCTGTTTGAAGTCGTACAACAATATCTCAATTGGTTCTAGTACTCTTCTTCAAGATCATTCACAAATAACTTATTCCACATAATCGATACACAATCCGACATAGGCTTTGGATGTAAACTGTAACAACAAGATCGAACTAAGCACCACACAGTAACAATTGATAGCTCATGATAAAGGGAAAAAACTCACATTCCATGCAAATCACCTGCATTTATCATTGCTTGACATTCTCCAAGTACCACTTGTAGGTACCAACCAGCCCTTCCTTGAGTGAGATCTTCGGGGTCCAACCCAATCCGGCGAGCTTGGAGCTATCCATGAGCTTCCTGGGAGTTCCATCGGGCTTGGACGAGTCCCAAACAAGCTGACCTTGAAACCCCACAACTTCCTTGACCAATTCCGCCAGCTCCTTAATAGTGACCTCCTTTCCACTACCCACATTGACATGCTCCAACCCACTGTAACTTCCCATCAAGAACACCACCGCATCGGCGAGATCATCCACGTGCAGAAACTCCCTCAAGGGGCTTCCAGTCCCCCACACCACCACCTCTTTGGCACCATTGACCTTGGCCTCGTGAAATCGCCTCATCAATGCCGGCAGCACGTGCGAATTCTCGGGGTGGAAGTTGTCGTGCGGGCCATACAGGTTGGTAGGCATGCCGGAAATGGCGTCCCAGTTGTGCTGAATCCGGTAAGCCTGGCACATCTTGATGCCGGCGATCTTGGCAATGGCGTACCACTCGTTGGTGGGCTCGAGTGGGCCCGTTAAGAGCGCGGATTCAGGGATGGGCTGGGGCGCGAACTTGGGGTAAATGCAAGAGGAGCCGAGGAAGAGGAGCTTGGTGACTCCGAATCGGTGCGCGGCGTCGATGACGTTCGTCTGGATTTGGAGGTTGAGGGAGATGAAGTCAGCCGGGTAGGTGTTGTTGGCGTGGATGCCGCCCACTTTAGCCGCGGCGAGGATTACGAATTGGGGCTTCTCGGCGGCGAAGAAGGACTCGACGTCGTTCTGGCGCGTGAGGTCGAGGTCGGCGTGGGTGCGGAGGACGAGGTTGGTGAAGCCTAGGGATTGGAGCTTGCGGACGATGGCGGAGCCCACCAGGCCGCGGTGGCCGGCGACGAAGATCTTTGCGGATTTGTTGGAGAAGAAGGAAGGCGAGGTGGCATCTGAATCAAATGTTCATATATAACTAGAAATCAAAATGATGAAGTAAAACTGAGAGAGAGAGAGAGAGAGAGAATACCGTTAATGGCGCTACTCATACTGCAGCCGATTTGGAGAAGAAGAAGAAGGAGCTGGGACTTGCTGGCCTGGGATTTTCTCGCAGTCTATTCGTTTTCGTCCCTTTTATTTGAGTCCTGGGTTTTGTTTTGGGCCACAGTTTGGGTTTCAGCCCATTAATTATCAAGCCTAATAGGCTAATTATGCATTCACAAACAATTTGGGAAGCTTCGCATTTGAAAGTGGCAACTGAAACAAGCAGCTTCCTAGTAAAGGGTGGCTCCATAGAGGAAGGTCTGGTACATATCAATCCTTTTCTCTTTTTCTTTTGTGATTCAAATCCTAGCTGCTGAGTTTACTCATGGCTTTTTCCTACATGTCTTGATGTCTTGTTGTCGCAAAATCACTAACCACCCTTGGTCATTCCTCTTTAATCTAGTATTTTGTTACTCTTGTTTTTATACTGCTTTTAAGTTTGACATTGGGTGCAATTCACCTCCCTTTTCTTTATTTTTTTGCTGAAAATTTTCATAAGTTATCTGCTTATGGAATCCTAAAAACTAGACGGTTAATATGCTAATATGTGATCAAAAATTAGATCTCATAAGTAATTTCTTAAAATGACCAAAAAATGGATCTCTTAGTGTAACACAACCACATCAAACTGAGCATGGATCTCTCCTAAATGATAATTTATCGAGACATTTGACCTAACCTGAATAATTTGGGGCCGATTTCTCATGTTTTTAGTCTCATTTCAATGATTTCACTATCTGAAAATTTGTCAGCGAAGATATCATACCAATCAATGTGATCCAAAATTCCAAACCATAAACATCATCTTTCATGAATCAGTTCCATGGTAGTGTTGTAATATTAGAATTCACGGTTGTCTTTGAAAAAGGTTAAATCTCTATGTTGGGAGATTCTGATGTTGAATTTGTCGCATGTGAAATGTCAAAGGGCAACGATGAAACATTCAATCATCAGAAAGAACCAGAAGGCAGAACTACTGGAGATGGAATGAGGATGAAAAGGATAAGGCCATCTTCAATCGTCAAGGTCTAAAATAGACCATGGTCTAAATTTTTTGACCTTTAAAAAGTACTATTCATCCAAATAGTAAGGTCTATAATTTTTCCAACTCCAATCGTTTGAGGTCTACAATTACATACTCTAACACATTTGAATCATCCATGTGGGTCAGCTGTTGGTTTTCATGGTCTAAACCAAGGTCTATATTTAGACCAACCAATAAACTTTAGACCTCCATATTTGATTTTTGTAATAGACCCAACCTCCTATTGGAGATGGATTTCGGAAAACAATGGTCTATAATTTAGACTTTAGACCCACCATCGGAGAAGGCCTAAAGATGTATTATATTAGAGCACAAAATTAGTTGTGGGTGTAGTCCTATGGTTCCTGAAGAAAATAGAGATTAGTTAGACATTTCAATGATTTCATTTCCAATTTAACCTAAAATAAGCAAGCACTTTTATAAATTTTACCTACTGATATTGTTTTCTTTTATGAGAAAAGAAAAACAATTTAAAGAAGGAAGCCTCTTGGGTAACCAAAGTTTACCTACTGATATTGTTGATAAAATTACTACTATTCCTTTACCTCTCACTCCTAAACCAGATGAATTTATATGGGGTTATTCTCCTTCTGGTACTTTTTCAACTAAGAGTGCTTCATCTCTACAGTTCTCTCAAGTTCATTCTCATTCCAAGACTAGTCTTTTGCAGAAGGTTTGGAATTTAAATATACCACCTAAAGTTAACATTTTTAGCTGGCATTTCATCAGAGGTCGAATAAATACCAGAGATAAAATTGCGAGTTATCATAGTAATGTGCCTAACCTCTGCTCTCTTTGTAATGTTGAACCTGAAACTATGGAGCATCTCTTTAAAAGTTGTAATTTTGCAGCACAGGTTTGGTCTTATTCTTATTTTAGTACTCCTAATAATTTTTTTTTTGGTAAACAAGCAATCTATTGAAAAGAACGAAAGCAGATACAAAGGCATACGCCTGTAGATTATATCAGCAAAAGAACTAAAGATAGTAAGGACCATTTGAGCAATGCTTTACTCGTTCTCTGGTCAATTTGGAATAGCAGGAACAAGATTGTTTTCAAACAAAAATGTACAACTCCTGCAGCTAGTTGGGTTTGAGGCTTTTAATACATGTTCCTTATATCAAAGAGCTAATAGCAAGATTCATGCTAGACAAAGAATTTTACAGAGATTTAACAAATAGATACCTCCAGATAACCGATTTGTCAAAATCAAATTTGATGGTTCGGTGAAGAATGGGAAAGCTTCCATAGGTTTTATCCTTCGCAATTCTGATGGTAACCCTTTAGTAGCTGCATGCAGGGTTTTGGGTACTACAAATATATTAGTCGTTAAGGCTACAACATTGAGAGAAGGATTGCATACAATATATCTTCAATGGCTCAATCATATATTAGTGGAAGGAGATTCTAAGTTACTCATTGACTATATACGTGGTGCTGCACCAATTCCCTGGACTATGAAGATCTTAATCCGATATATTAGAGATTTGGCTGATAAGTTTCAGAATATCATTTTTAGACATATATATGGAGCGGTGAATTTTGTAGCTGATCATTTAGCATCTTTAGCCTATAACTTTCACTGTCCTAAAATATGGTTCTACTATTTACCCCTATCTGTATGCCCAGCATTCCAGTTAGATCAGCTGTGAGGGGGTGTCTCTTGTAGTTTTTCTTTTATGTTGTAAGTTTTTTAGTCATCAAAAAAAAAAAGCCAGTTCATTATAAAAATAAATAATTAAATATTATGTATACATCAGTTTGCTCGAGTTTTATAGTTTATACATACATAGGACTAAGGTCCAGTTTGGCATTGCTTCCTAGGGTGCTTTTTGAACCAACAGCGCTTTTGGGTCTAATCCAAGGTGTTTGGTAAAATCTTAAAAAGCTGCTTTTGGTCACTCTAGCTTTTCCCAACAATAAGTTTTCAGCAGCTACAAATTGTAGCTTTTCAAAATGGCTTCTGCAGACAGAAGTTGAAAAACAAGAATTAGACATAAACCCACAGAGAATGCAAAATCGTTGAATCTTCAGTAACTTGGACACAAACCCACATACACCGCGAGAAGAAGACAGAGGAAGACAAAGGAGGACAAGCTAAGCTGCCATATCCGGGAAGCTCCGACACCCCAATCCCAGACCCAATCCTCACCGCTTCGACTCAAAATCCGCATTGAACCAAACCATGCTATTCAGACTTTCAGAGCTCTCGAAGTCGATCGAGGTTTGCCTTCGCCATCGCCGAAAGTTTCACCTCTCTCTTCTCCTCCTTTCGCCTCCCCTCTGTTAGATTCAATATGAAACATAAACTTATAACTCAAGTATACTATCACGCCCCTGATTTTTAATACAAATAAAAATCAATATATAATCTCATAATTATACATGCGTGATGGTTCAGCCATCAATACAAAATACCTGGAAAACTTTTTTTTTTTAAACCAAGTATATACTGATGCCCTGAACCCACTAATCAAAATAGACTCACTCCGCAAAGTCACATATTACACAAGTTTACAAATTAAATTGCTGCAACAAAATAATAAGTAAGCGCTCCTCAGAGCTTACTACAAGCGAAAGTCTTAACAATGGTAAAGTGACAAAATTTGCTTCCTACTGTAATGCTGCCAGCACGCTACCTCAGCTCCAGCCACAATTACTCTGACCTGCAGAATTAACCCTTACACCATTAAATAGTGCACCGGGTTGCCACACAACGAATCCGGTAAGCTTATGAAAGCTCGTATGAGTAAACTCAAAACCACAAAACAGCAATACATTCTTAAGTCACCTCAACCTAAACACGATATGCACATAACTCACACCTAAACCACCCAGTTCATTTCCTTCCATATCGTGTCTACATAAGTCAACTCGTGACTAAAGCCTCATGCTCAAATTCTTAACCTAGCATCCAATTACACAAATTTCAGTCAAACAAGACTTCCTCAAGCAATGTCTGATACCCTTCTAACGCACTACGGCGAATTCCAAAATCACACTCATTGCCTCCCCACTGGAAGCCTTTGTCATTAACATGACATCAAAGGTGAAAATCAATGAATCACCTTCATATCCTCACCACAGAGTATCTTTTGTCACCACTATGGCCCTTAAGATCAATAAAA
The DNA here is from genome assembly GCF_002994745.2 of Rosa chinensis. NCBI lineage: Eukaryota > Viridiplantae > Streptophyta > Magnoliopsida > Rosales > Rosaceae > Rosa > Rosa chinensis. Next base: position 25,612,102 of record NC_037091.1, on the reverse strand, counting down.
CCATCCATCAATAAAATCAAGAAGAAACCAAGGCAATCACAATTAAAACAAGCGAAATAATTCATAGTAACCCCTGCATAAAATTTAGTTTAGGAGTTACATTAAGTCAAGCAATTCAAATCATAGCAGTAATCGTAACCCTACACTCTGAAGTTCGTAGGTAACCCCAACCATCACAATAATCTTCTCGATCATTGTTAACTTAATAACAATTCAGCTCCGCTACCGAGCAGTCATCACATTGATCATCGCACAGATTCCACCGGTCATCACACAGATAGCCATCATCTTACTGATTATCACATAGATTCCGCGAGTCATCACACAGATAGCAATTGTCCAGCTGATCATCACACAGATTTTGCCGGTCATCACACAAATAGACATTATCCAGCTGGTTATCACACAGATTTCACTAGTCATCACACAGATAGCCATTATCCAGCTAGTCATCACACAGATTTCAGTCATTCATTACACAAATATTCCTACACAAGCTTTCCATGGCAATCATCACAAAGATTCATCACACTGTTTTCAACAATTCATTATACAGATATTCCTACACAAGCTTTACATGGCAATCATCACAAAGATTCATCACACTCATTTCGACGATTCATTACACAGATATTCATACACAAGCTTTACATGGCAATCATCACAAAGATTCATCACACTGATTTCAACGATTCATTACACAGATATTCCTACACAAGCTTTGCATGGCAATCATCACAAAGATTCATCACACTGATTTCGACGATTCATTACACAGATATTCCTACACAAGCTTTCCATGGCAATCATCATAAAGATTCATCACACTGATTTCGACGATTCATTACACAGATTTTCCTACACAAGCTTTCCATGGCAATCATCACAAAGATTCATCACACTGATTTCGACGATTCATTACACAGATATTCCTACACAAGCTTTCCATGGCAATCATCACAAAGATTCATCACACTGATTTCGACGATTCATTACACAGATATTCCTACACAAGCTTTCCATGGCAATCATCACAAAGATTCATCACACTGATTTCAACGATTCATTACACAAATATTCCTACACAAGCTACCATATCTTAAATCACCAATTAAGATGGTCGTACTAGACCCAGGGTATCTAAACAAATGAAATTCTATTATCACGATTCAATACTTAATTTCACTATTTCCAATGATACTGAACTCAGTACGTCCTATGTTGCCCATATCACAACAATTGCACCAATACATATATATTTCACGTAAATATATATATATATATATGTAGTCATTCACTCATGAATGCCACTAATACCAACTATAGTCATAGTTAACCTAATAACTCCAAGACAATAGGGTAATCTTGCTCATAACAAATATCGATCATGCTCATAACAAATATCGTGAGATTTACTTACCTTTGAATCATGATGCGTCTTCACACGCTAACCAAAACAAGCACAATCATCGAAATCCATTCAACAAGTCCAACAAGCACTTGAACACATAGGGTCTCGATTCAGTGCACGAATCACAAAGTGATTAAAGTTCGAAACCCCCGTTTTGAACTCAAATCCCAAAAGTAAAGCCAATCGAGGCAGAACTACATCCGAGACCTCCCTAAGTCTCCAGAACACTTCTACGATCGATATGACAAAACCAAAAGTCGATTGGATAATCGGATCCTCACGGATCGATAACCAAAACTATCGAAACTACAAAAACTCTAACATGCTCAAACGATCTCCAAAAATTATGTATTGCATATCAAAATGCTCGTATCGACGAGTAGATCAAAATCAGGAATAGAAACTATCCCTGAGGTGGCCGAAAACAGGTCGAAAACACCACCATAGTGGCAGCGCCGCCGCCCCCTATGTTGAAATTTGGCCAAACTTCCAACACAAAAGTTCTTCATCTCAACTCCAATTACAAATTTCATAACTAATACAAAGTCTAAATCAAAACCATTTGGCAGGAATTTACCTCGAAAGCTTTGAATTCCGATGAACCCTAGAATTCCAAACTCCAAAATTCGATCTCCATAAGTTGAATCGTTGCAAGCCACCCTAGGAGAAAGCTTCTACGTCTTCTGGGCTCCAAAAGCCCTCAAGAAACACCAACAAAGGTGGCCAGAATCGCCGACTCTGATCAAGGCAATTTCAGCTCCGCTGCGGCTTCTTCTCGGCCTTGCTGCTCCTCCTACGGCTCGAATAGTGAAGAATCACTTCCACAGACTTGTAGAGGAGGTTAAGGCAAACAAAGCCCACTTTGAATAGAGTCCAGAGGCGGACGAACGAGGGAGAACGACGCCGACGAAGGTGGCTGGGCGAATCGGTCTCGGGAGAGAAGAGAGAGAAAATATTTCCAAAAATGGGAACTTTCCTTTTTTCCGAAAATTTTCCTATTTAATCAAAATGGAAACTTTTTCCAGTGGCCATAACTTCTTCATACGAACTCCGATTTCCGCGTTCCACATGTCCACGAACTCGAATCAATGCACTCTACGACTTTCGTGAAGGAAATTTTCAGAGAAACCCAACGTATAAAAATTCAACCTTTGCAATCCCCCTAAAACCATATTCTTCGACTAATAATTCGTCCGAAACACTTCCGCTCCGTCCACAAGCTACGAAACCGTCCAATAACCACAAATTAGATTCAAGAAAATCCTTGAAAATAATAACGAATTTCTGGGGTACTACATATACTATCTCAAATGTTTGATCAATGTTATGAAATAAAATCATAAAACTGACTTGGTGGATTGATGTCGTTATCCATTGGTGATCTGCTGCCGTTATCTATTTGATCTTCTCCTAAAAACATACTGTATCTCTCTTTATTGCTTGATGGGACAAACTCAATGAGAGCATTTTTATGCTCTAACAGGGATCAAATACAAATTTCACTTTATTTATAAAGCTGTTCAACACAGCAGTTACATGACAGTTCCTTCCATCAAGGAAATGTCAAAATAAATTCGTAATAGATTTGTTTGGATAACCACACAATTGAATTTGAAATTCTTTAACAGATATTCTAATAAATAAACTTAATTTGATTACATAAAAAGTTTATACATATTGGTTAATGTATTTACATTTGAATTCAAATTAGCTCATTTACATTAACTGATGCATACAGCATATAATAGCTAGTTCATATCTATTGTTGTGCAGTAGGTATGATCTTACAATCTCCCACTGAACTAGATATTATATGATGTATACCATGTAAATAACCTATTTCTTTATTGTGCACTTGAATTCAAAAATACTATATGTTTTACAAAACCCTGTCAATTAAGATTTACTAAGCTAGATCATAGAAGAGAATGACAAATTAGCAAGTTGTCAGTCTTTTATAATCACATCGTAGTAATCAAAGTTACATAGATTACCTCAAGTGTGATCATGCTTGTTATGTAGTAATCGACTTTCACAAGCATTGGTGATCCAAATGGAGTTATTCAAACTATTTGCTGATGTGAAATCAGCAACATCTAAATATATATACATGCTAAATTATGCAGTGCTATATTTGAATAAAACAATTTCATTCAAAATTGTATGAATGAACTTGATAATGATTGAGATGATTGATAACAATGCATTACTAAATAGTTGCAATACATACTAGTAACTTAGTACTAACCGTCGATACTGCCTAAAACTCCCATATTTTCCACATGTTTGATGAACATAGAAACCGGCAATGCTTTGGTCAATGGATTTGCAAGTTGCTCTTTTGTACCTATCTTGGTCCCTTCTACTTCATTATCTCTCACACTTTCTCTCACAGAGAAATACTTAACATCAATGTTTCTAGATCCAAAAGTCCTTTTGTTGTTCTTTGAAAAGAACATAGCAGGTGCATTGTCACAGTAAATGGTCAATGGCCTTTCAATTGAATTCATCACTGTCAATCTTGAAATAAAATTTCTTAACCACAAGGCATGTGCAGTAGCTTCATATATTGCAATGTATTCTGCTTGAAAAGTTGAAGTAGAAGTTATGATTGCTTATTAGTCTTCCATGAAATGGCTCCGCCAGCAAACATGAAAATATATCCAAACGTTGATTTCAAGTCATCCAAGTCCTGTTTATATGAAGCATCTGTAAAACATTCCACTTTCAATTCTTGATCTTCGATCCTTTTGTGTATAGCATGTGATCTCTAGTAGATTTCAAATATCTCAAAACTTTCTTTCCAGCAACCCAATGTTCATGTCTAGCATTTGATTGATATCTGGACAACATATTGATAACAAAACTTATATCTGGCCTGCTACAAACCTGTGCACACATGAGACTTCCAACCAATATAGTATAAGGTACATTCTCCATGGTTTTTCTATCTAGAACATTTTGAGGACATTGCCCTTTGTGCAGTTAATCACCTTTAGAAACAGGAGCACTTCCTGATCTGCATTTTTCTAGACCAAATCTCAGCAACATCTTATCTATGTAATTATTTTGTGTTAATCCCAGCATGCATTGATTTTTATTTCAGCTGATTTCTATTCCAAGTACACAGTAAGCTTCCTCCATATCCTTCGTGTCAAAGTTCTTCATCAAAAATTCTTTTGTGTCTTTCAGCAAACCAATATTGCTGCTGGCTAATTAATAAGATATCGTCCACATATAAAATTAGAAATATGAAATGACTCCCACTAACCTTGCAGTACACACACTCATCTAATTTATTTTCTTCAAAGCCAAAATCTGAAATCACAGCAGTAAATTTTAAGTACGATTGTCTGGATGCCTACTTAAGTCCATAGATGGACTTGTTGAGTTTGCAGATTTTCTTTTCATCCTTAATGAACCCTTCTGGTTGAAGCATGTAGATGTTTTCTTGCAAGTCTCCATTTCAAAATGCTATCTTAACATCCATCTGATGCAATTCTAGATTGTAATGTGCAACGACCAAAGCCATTATAACTCTGAAGGCATCTTTAGTTGAGATTGGTGAAAAAGTCTCATTGTAATCTATACACTCCTTCTGTTTGTATTCTTTCTCCATAAGCCTAGCTTTGTATTTTTTTTTTTAATCTTGCCATTTGCATCCCTTTTTGTTTTATAAATCCATTTGCAGCCAATTGGTTTCAAATCTGCAGTTATATCTACTAATGTCCAAACTCCATTTTGTGGCATGCTTTGAAGTTCATCTTCCATTGCTAACTTCTATTTGTGGCTGTTATTAGACTGCATAGCTTCTTTCAATGAAATAGGATCATTTTCTTCCCCCAAATCAAACTCAATTGCAATCAAATATAGATGATAATCACTGGATATTGCATATTTTCTTGATCTTTCTGATCTCCTTAAGACTTCATGTGCTTCGATCTGCTGCTGGAATTTCTACATCTTCATTGTTATAATTGCCATCATTTGCATCATTTTTATTTCCAAAATTGACTGCTTGAGATTGATTTTCAATTTGTACTGCTGGTATGAATGCTTCACCTTGTGCTGCTGGTATGAGTACTTCACTAATCATCCGTGTTTCAGGTGACACAAATTCTGGAAAAATGAATCAATCTAGATGTTGTTATACATCTGAACAATATTGCTTTCCACATTCTCATCTTCATTCTTATCAAATATTTCATCATAGAAGGTTGCTCTATGTATCTCAAAAATTCTGTTGATCCTTAAACAGTAGTAAAATTTGAATCCTTTTGACTTCTCTGAATAACCAATAAAATATGAACTTATTGATTTTGAGTCAAGCTTGTCATTATCTCCATTGTGTTAATTTCATTAATGCTCATTAGAAAATGCATGGTTGGATGAAATTAATCTAAATCAGTCATTCATCATATATTCCAGTTTAACTATATACTAAAATAGGGGGACAGGCGGTGGGTTCCCAAAGTGTGGCAAACTCCTCTCCTTCGGGATAAAGGGTGCGACATGTTCCATACATCGTTTGCCTTTGAGGAGCTAATATTGCCTAATCCTTTGTTCCAAAAAAAAAAAACTATATACTAGAATTATATGCATATCCCAAATGTTAATTCATATAGAATAAACATTTCAAATGAATCACATACATCTAAGATAGATAGATAGATAAACATATATCATGTTCAAGATGCTGGTATCATTTGTGAAACACTTATCTCTAACGATATATTTATGAATGTTCATTATCAAATATATGTTAAACTAGAAAGTCTAAACAATTAGTCCAAGTTACGAGACTTTTCTCTCAAAAACCCTAGGCGGCAGTTGGTCTTTCCGTCCAAGTTTTATGCCCGGTCCGACAGCATGCCCTCACGGCGTCGTTGTTGGACGGGCCAGAGGGGACCTCGTGTCCACTGCTGGGTTGTCTTGGAGTAAGCGTTGTTGAAGTAATGGAGGTGTGGGGGACGCTTCGTTGGCCAGAGTGCTTAGAAGCTTTGCCTGGGAGAGGCAGCGGTTGTTTGATGGCAAGAGGGAGAGACTAGTGGTGTCGCTTGGTGGTGATAAGCGTTTGGCGGCGAGGTTGGGATCTACGGTGCGCAGATATGATCGGAAATCTCCGATCGATTTTGGGTTGCTAGGATCCGATCAGGTGCTAGAGATGTGAGCCAGCGTTCAGAGATTGACGGCGAGATGGAGGGATGGCCTGCGATCAGCCGGCGAGGTGCAAATGACAGCGGAGATAAGCCGCCGGTGGGACGGCAAGGGAGTTGCAGGCGGACTGGTGGCGTCGTGGCCTGTGCTATCTTCTACTTCGATGTGGGCTAGGTGACTCTTGGGTCTGGGCTTCGGCTTTGGGCCCAAGTTGTCTTTATTTTCTTATTTTGATTTATTGTTTTTTACTTTTAGTAAGATACGGCTATCTGCCGGAAATAAATCCCTATCACTATTTGGTAGGGCAACGTGGGCTTGGTCCCGGTATGTGCACTCAGTGTGCCTTGTCTAGTCTAGCCTAGCAAGGCTTGAGGGCAGCCGCACTGGCCCTTTTTCAAAAAAAAAAAATGTCTAATCTTGATATCCAACCTCTTTGGAAGTTAGATTTTAATTTAAACTTTCAAGTTTTCTTTATGTTTTCTTCTGTGAATGTATGTTCATACATATACATTACAGCTATTTTGATAGTATTGAATACATATGCAGAACACATTCAAAAGAAAATTTCATTTAGCCTATTGCATATATCAGTATAATCATGGCTACTTTGGCAACAATATGAATCTACATGAAATATGTAGTAGTTTCTGAAGTTAGATACTATTTTCACATGTATACATATAACAAATAATCAATATATAATTCAATAAAAAACAATACTCGGTTTACATAGATAACAGCAGTAAAATTTATTATCGCTTTGTATTTAATTAATATGCATATTTATTTATATGAACAACAACATATCATCATGAAGTCCCAGGATATATATCGAAATTTGCATTACAATAAACATCAATCTAAATCTGAGCATAGTTGCTCTGATACCAATTGTTAGATTCAATATGAAACATAAACTTATAACTCAAGTATACTATCTCAAATGTTAGATCAATGTTATGAAATAAAATCATAAAACTTACTTTGTGGATTCACTACAACAAATTTGGGCTTATGCAACGAATCAAATGCAAAGATTGATAAATTCCTTGCAATTGGCTGAATTATACAAAGAGTTTTGTGAATCCTTGCATTTGGCTCTTTGTGTTTGCAAGGAATGCAACAAGTCCTTGTCCTTCGTCTTCCAAAATCTAAAAAATGGTAAATTCCTTGTGTATAGATTTAGAGTCCTTGCAATTATCGTTGAGCGGGATTTTTTAGCGCCTTACAAAATTACAAGAGCAAGGATCTGTCTAGATTCCTTGTTTTTATTTGTGGACTCCACTCAGAGCCTTTATCACTCGACTGACTCTAGTTAGAAAACAAAGAATCAATTCTCCCTGGTTTAGGTACCCAGATGAAGAACACAACCAAAATACCAAAACCCCAAATCCAATTGTGATTGGTGAATCTGGAACTCATGAACCAACTCGTATGCAAACCCAACCCCAAAACTCAACAATGTAAGGTTCTCAATCTCTCATGTCATCATCACCACCCATCTCTGCTTTCTCTCTCACACGCGCTTAATTAGTTTGGGTATGCTTTCTCACTCCCAAGGTTCTCCATCTTTGTTTCATATTCTGGTTCGTTAATAGATCTAGTTGTTTTACCTTGATTTTCGGATATAATTTGGTTTGTTTTCAATTCAGTTTTCTTAGGGTTTATATTATTCCATATGGGTTTCAAGATTGGGCTTTTTATTTAGGCATTGCCCTCTCTCTCGACCTCTCAAACTTGTTAAAGCTTCAATTTTTTTGGGTTGTATGTTTCACTGCTCTGATATATGTTTTGGATTGTTTTTCTTTTCGTTTTTGCTTGGTTGTAGGTTGAATTGTTCTGGTGATGCAAATTACTGGTGAATATGTATTTGAGGTATTGTAACATTTCTAGATTTCCCATTTAATTTGTTGCATTTTGAATTCTTTCGAATGTTCAGAATGTTAATAGTTATCAGTCTCTTAGTTGGGCTTGAAGTGCAGATGAGTTCAGATTATAGTTTTGATATGGACTGAGCAGAGCAATAGCCATTTGCCATTCAAAAAACAAACAAGTAGTAACTCAAGCAGGTGTGCTCGTTTTGTGTCAGCCATCCTATTTTTATTGCTTATATTTTTATGCATTTCATTGTTCCTTTAGCTGATCATGACAGTTCAATTATAGAGATAAAAACAACATTATGAAAAAAATGTGCAGATGCCTCTTCTTTGAGCTGACCTTGTGAGCAAACAATTTAAAAAGATTGGGGTTTGTGGATATTAGTATTGCTTTGTTTATTCATATGTAGAAAGCCTCGCCTTACTAGACAAGACCCTTGTTGTTTCTTACATAGAGAATTGGTAAGATGGCTATTGCACTTAGAGTAGAATATTACATTCAAGTACATTTGTTGTTATTTGGTTGCTCGAATTATGGTTTAGGTGACTAAATTGGTAAGAGCCTATCAAATTGTTATGGTTGCTTTTATCGATGTTGCCACAGAACACAACTTCGTTACTATTATTAACCCAGTTTTGGAATAGACATATAATCAATATAGGACAATTACATTTGTTTTTTTTTTTTTTTGGACTAAATTCATTTTAGTCCCTTGAACTTTAGGGCTAAAATCATTTTGGTCCCTCTTTCTGAAAATCGATCTCGATGGTCCCTATACTCTCAAATGAGATTATCAGAGTCCAAAATTTGAGTTTGACTCCAAAAGTGACATCAGCTGCTGACTTGGAGCAGACATAGGGCCCCACTTTTTAGTATTTGACCCTTCTAGAAGGGTAAAACAGACATTCTGCCTTTGAACCTTCTTCTTCAATTGGATCAAAACTAGTATCGAATGTGTCAAGCTCCTCCTCCTTTTTCAATTCAATCCCCAGAACAGATCGTCGACCTAATCCAGACCCTCCCTACACCTTCCTCCGACCACCTCGCCTCCGTTTTTCTTCTAATCACACTCCTCTCTTCTCTCTACACCTGCAATTCCAACCGACCACCCCAATACAAGCACGACCGCCACCGCCCCACTCCAAACCTTCCTCGAACTCATCAACTTCCAATAAAATCCATACCCATGATATCAAACTGAGCTCAACCTAGACAAAATCCAATTTTCCAAACTGCTCCCAATCACATACACAGATTTGGGATTCAATCCAAAACCCTAAAACAAGAATTGAAGTAAATAGGAATAAGGGATCGATGAGAACACCTATTTGCAAAGAGCGGGGGCCATCTTATTTGTGAGAGTACATAATTCATAGACATAATCACCAGTCACTCACTTACCCCCATTCTCTAATTTCTTGATCAATAGCCTTGTTCGCAGCCTTGAGATCTTCATCAAAGAACATATCCCATTTCACATCCCACTTGATAATGAACTTAGTATCTTCATTGAACGACACGAAATTATATCAATTGGATTCAAATTCCTATTCTTCACCAAACAGCAGATGGAACAAGAGCTCTCCTTCAAATCAGAATTAACTCCAATTTTCGCCCAAGGTTTTGACTTCGACGCAGGACAGGGCGCTTTGAAGGGAGTGTTGAGCCACCTATCGATGATCTCAATGGTGGATTCCGGCGTCATGGACATGCCGGAGACGGGAGGACATTGGAGCTGGGCGTTGAGGGCGTCAAACGGGGAGAGACACGTGGCTACGAAGACTCCGGGGAACTTGTTGGGAAAGGTCGCGACGCTGACGTCGGTGCTGCAGGCGATAAGTCAGCGAGTTTTGGTGTCAGCGGCAAGGAGGAGATGCGGCGGCGATGGAGTAGTAGGAGGAAGTGTCAGGGGCCTCGACGTTGATGTTGAGCGAGCCACTACTGGGATTTGATTTTGATTTTGATTTTTAATTTCTGGGATGTGAATTTTGGATGAGTTCATGGTAGAGGTGAAGAGAGAGAGAGAGAGAGAGAGAGAGAGAGATGAGCTCTTAGGTTTTGGGGCTTTGATTAGGGTTTGGGATTGGGATTTGAAGATGGAAATTGGGTCGGAGAGATGGATTGAGAAGAAGAAGAAGAGGAAGAGAGATGACGAAAAGAGTATGGGGTCAAAGGCTGAGTTAAAGGTAATAAGGGGTAGTTTGGACATTTCATCCAAATGAGGGTTAAATGCTGAAAAATAGGGCCCTATGTCAGCTCAAAGTCAGCAGCTGACGTCACTTTTAGAGCCAAATTCAAATTTTGGTCTCTGGTGATGTCATTTGAGAGTATATGGACCATCGAGATCAATTTTCAGAACGAGGGACCAAAATGATTTTAGCTATAAAGTTCAAGGAACTAAACTGAATTTAGTCTTTTTTTTTTTCTTTCTCTAAAATCAATTAATCTAGCCTTGGTACTTTGGTAGTGTCGAATTTTGGCCATGAAATGTATTTGCAACTGCTCTGTGACATTAAAGTTGTATGTTTGCCTGTATATGCGGTTTGCTTGTTTCCTTAGTTTACTAGGTATCTCTGTTTCCCCAGTTCTTTCTTCTTTCTTGTTGCTGTTTTTGTTTTCCTTGATTGGTTACATTTGGGAATTTGAAATTGGCAATGGAGGATGTAGTGGTGTCAATGTAAAATAATTGATAATTTGATCCTTTAAACTTTCTGTGGCTACTGTGTAATTGCTTTGCTATGATATTTACCACTTTTTAATATAGGATGTTGATTTGCCTTACAGGGTATGATGCCCCAAACTTGAGGTATGACTTATTCTCATAACTTTATCCCTACAGCTAATGTCGTTTCTTTGATATAGAGTGATATGTAAGTTATCTAGTCTGCTTTTTCTTGAAGTTGAGCATTTTTAATGTCATGCATCTTCTAATATCAAGTCTGGGCCATCAAACATTTGCTGGTTAAAGTTGATGACTTGGTAGACACTTCAAAAAATTTACTCAAAGAGTACTCTTTCAAGAAAATGAATAGGATATAATAGTTCCATAAGTTGAAACTTAGTTACAGCCATTAGTCTGAGATTGTCTATTTGGGAGTATTTGCTATACAATTGTCGAGTTACTTTTTGTTCTGGCTTTTCTCGATCCTTGGAAAATCACCACTATGTTAAGTGTGCCCACTCTATATTAAAGGCTAGCTCCCATTCCAACATCAAATTTTTCTTCAAGAACTGTTGTATTATTCACTAAATCACTGTACAGTTTTCAATCTTGCTACATCTTTTTTGTTATAACTACTGGCGCCGGGCCTTCTTTTTTGTAGGAAGCTCGCAGACAAAGTTGCAACTGCTGGCTTCTTTGTTGTGGTCCCTGACTTCTTTTATGGAGACCCTTATGTACCTGCAGCTAATGGATCCTCGGACTCTCTACCTACTTGGCTGAAAGACCATAGACCGGTCAAGTTCTTCTATTTTGATACTGATGCATAAAATTATTTATTTATAATGTCAGTGATATCACAAGTATTTATGTGGGATTATTGAATTTACATAGAAGTTTCAGATACTTACTGGGACTCTCATGTTGGTCTGTTTGAAGTTAATGTTTGTGGATTTGGAAAGACAAATTCCTAGACTGGTGTCTTGAACAACATGAACTTAATACGACTTTAAATAGTGGATTGTGGAATAATTGCTGCTACAATAGTCAAGTTTCTGTTTTCAAATTACATGGTCTTTATTTTCTTACCTTCATTTTTTTTTTTCTGAAATAGACTTGTAGAATTGACATGCATTGGATTCCTCCTTTGGTTTTTGTTTATGCATTTTTACATTTTGATTTTGCAGTTTAGATATGTCGAATTGGCATCATGAAACAAAAGTTAGGCTCACATAAAATAGGCATCTGCACATTTTTTCATATGAATGCTAGGCTCAAAAAAATTTCATTTGAGTTGATTGAGCAAAGACCATATTGGTTTCTTAAAATTTTCCTTCTTTTACTTCTATAATGCATAGTAAATTAGGAGAGTAATAACTACAAATGGTCTCCACTCTCCACATTCATATCAGATGACCCATCACCACCTTCATAATAGACACTAAAGTATACATAGTGGAGTTGTGGAGGATTCTATATAGCTTTGTTCTACATTATGTTCTGCAGGCCAAGACTCTTTTAAGGACAAGATACTCGTACGTTGAATTATAGAAGTAAAAGCAGGAAAATAATATATGTTATTCTTGTACTTTCATCTAGTCATTCTGATTTTTTCTTCACATCAGTTAATTCCAAGTATAGCACTCGATCTGTAACTTTGTATCCTTGTGACAGTAATCTGTTACTTCCTCTTGCACAGAGTCTTTGTTCAGATTTAGTTCTATTTGCTATACTTTAACAATAGCGGTGGATCATTGAGAATCGGTTGTGGCCAAGGTAAATGGTTGGTCAAATTTAACTTTACTATATGCATGGAAACTGATACTATTTACTGTAGGCAATTTGCTCAACGTTCACGGGTTCGAAAGCTTCAATACGTAGCTGAACTGGAGAGAAATGTGCAAGCTATTTTCCTATAGTGAGTAAGAGTGGGGCTGTTCCAACTAGACTTGTTATGTGGTTGTAAACTTGTAAATAAAAAGCTTTGAGATGATCTCAAAGCCTTTGACATAGATTTTTGTGAACATTTGAGTTATTAGTCCTTGTGAAATTTTCCATATGTAAATATTACTCTAATTTATAATCCAAAGTAATTCAAAGCTTTGAGATTATCTCAGGGGAGTTTCTATTCATACTTCCAAATTTGGCATTTTGACCTCCCTACTTAATAGACCTCTAACTTACTTTTACAAATAACCAATTTGTTATCTACACCTCTCTAACTTTCCTATAATGCCCATCGTCCAATAAAATCAATAAAAGACTTTTTTTCTTCTTTTTTTTAGATTCTATTCATACTTTTAAAAATCAGTAGCTGGATCTTCTTTAGTTTTTGAAGATTTGGAATTGCAGCAATTTTTTTTTTTTAGAAGTTCATTCTCCATATACAAGTGACAAAGGTGCTAGCACTTTTTCAATGAATTGTCGACTCTTGGTTAGCGTAGGCAACAATACCATGTTTGCTCATCATCTCGTATAAATATGTTTTTCAAGTATTATTTTCATTGCATTTAGGTGTCATTGTCCTTAAACTGATTCTCTCCTACTTGTTTCCATAGCAGCTTGAAATGAACATGCATGGTCCTTTTGTTTTAGATATGTATGGGATAGTGGAGGAAATTACAATAATCAACCATGAGTCTAATGCATTCTCCATAGATTTATATTAGATGGTCGAATTTTTCATCATATCTATAGAATAGTTCCACATAAAATTGCTCTGCACTGATGATGTGCGGGAAGATCTTGTGGACAACTACCCATTGCTGCCTTTGTCATATAAACGTGCTGGAGTACTGCTTTTTGTTACCACTTGTTCACATGTTTGATTCCATTCAAAATGAGTAGGGCTTCATCAACTGAGGTGTCTTTGTATTTCCCATTTTCTCTCCTTTTTTTTTTTTTTTTTTTATAGTACAGTGATAGATCTTGTAAATTGTCAATTATGTGAGCAAGGAGGTCTATCACTTTACGAAGACAAAGTCAAATTCAAAAGAATTTAACTTCAACGTTAAATAACATTTGGTGATATATATTTTAGGGTTTACATTGGAGGAGAAAATTTTTCCCAAGTTGAAGACTATTACTGTTCGTAGAGATAAGAAGAGATTTTTCTTTTTTCCTTATTTGTGTCTTTATTTTAGTAATTTGACATGAGTTGACAAAGTCAACTATTTCTTGGAAAAAGTGAGAGGTCTAAATACCAATTTTGAAGGTATGAATAGAAACTCCCTTATCTCAAAGCCTTTGACATAGATTTTAGTGAACATTTGAGTTATTAAGAAATTAATAATAAATTAAATGTAATTAAACTTCAAATAGCATGTTAATTGCTAAAAAGGGCCTAGCATCTACTAAATGCAAAGAATGATATGCAAGGAATTGTCCTTGTATATGAGTGAACCATAGTTAACCTCAAGTGCTAAATTATTTGCATATTAGATGAACAGTTCACAAATGCAAGGATTTTTCAAGTTGTTGTGTTTGCTCTTTTGCAAGGGCATCTTTGCAAGGACTCAAATGCAAGGAATATTCCTTGCAATTGGGTTAATGCAATGAATTTCCAGTACAAGGAAAAAAATTCCTTGCAAAAAGCCATATTTCTTGTAGTGATTGCTGCCGTTATCTATTTAATCTTCTCCTAGATACACACCGTATCTCTCTTTATTGCTTGATGGGACAAACTTAATGAGAGCGGTTTTATGTTCTAGCAGGGATCAAATATAAATTCCACTTTATTTATAAAGCTGTTCAACACAGTAGTTACATGACAGTTCCTTCCATCAAGGAACTGTCAAAATAACTTCCTAATAGATTTGTCTGGATAACCATACAATTAAATTTGAAATTCTTTAACAGATATTATAATATATAAACTTAATTCGATTACTTAAAAAGTTTATATATATTGGTTAATGTATTTACATTTGAATTCAAAATAGCTCATTTACATTAATTGATACATACAACATATAATAGCTAGTTCATATCTATTGATGTGCAATAGGTATGATCTTACAGCCTCCCCGAGGTCTACCTCGCTATGTTTCAATTTCTCAATTTCTCGTCCTGTAAAATTGAGCAACCTGCAATTTAATTGGTCCTCTCTCTCTCTCTCTCTCTCTCTCTCTCTCTCTCTCTCTCTCTCTCTCTCTCTCTCTCTCTCTCTCTCTCTCTCTCTCTCTCTCTCTCTCCCCCCGTCCCTCCCTTCCATTTTGAACAATCTACAAATTCATCCCATCTCTTCCCATCAAATTGAGTGGTTAAAAGTTTTGCGATTTCACATCATGCAATTTCAATAGTTATCTGCACTTGGTAACTCATGAATTGAAATGGAAACTGGGGAGTGATTAGAAAATAGATTGGTCCTGGACTCCTGGGTATGGATCTCAACCAGAAAGAGATAAAGATGAAAATGAATGTTCATTATCACAATCTCAAAAAATTATGTTCATTATCTTTTAAATATGTTCATTAACTTTTAAATGTGTTCATTATCTTTAAAAATTAATATAAATTTTTTTTTTTCTCTCAACACTTTTGAAAAACAGTTTACCAAACACTTAATTACTTCTCCTCACAGCAAAACCAAAAGCAATTTTGGTCATAGCAGAATCAAAAACACTTCTACTCATAGCACAGCAATACCAAACTAAGCCTAAAACCGATGGGAAAAATCCAGTTTGGGCCGAGCTGGACCGGAATTAAAATATTTAAATAAAAACCGGCATGCACCAAACTGGGCCTGTCTTTTGAGTTTACAGTCCTTTTTGCCCATTCCTGCACCACCGAGCCATTTTTTTAATCATATTGACACTATGTTTGGGCTTTACATATTGGACTTGGGTCCAAATCTTAAGTTTAAGTTGATGGGCTTAAGTTAGATTAAGTTTACAAAACCACATGAGCTTGAGAGAGATCCTCTGTATCTTTCACTGTCTCCGACAGACACAGTCCACCATCTTTCCATCATTGATGCTACTTTAATTCTAAAGATACAATAAAATGGCCGATCAATATTGTATGTTTTAACGTTCATGTTGAATATTATGGCCAAAGACGTAATGACCAATTATGGGTCTTATGGAATAATGTTCTTCAACTCTTCAACTAGCGCGCGCCTTCATAACTATCTAATTTCTTCAGTATCTAGGCGAAACGGAGACCTAAGACATGGAAAAAACCACAGAATTTAAGATAAAAGCAGCGAGGATCTCTTCCCATCACAGGACTTCATCTTTTCTTGTTACTTTAAAAAGTAATCAATCCCATAAAAGTAATGAGGAAAATTCAAGAAATGTCGTTCAAGCTACTCTAACACGATAAAGTGATTTGGCTTTTAAGCAATATCAGAGAAGAAGTTTACGCTTGTTGGGGTTTGGAGCTGGTCAAGTGGACTGCTTGTTTGCCTCCCAAAACCCAAAAGGTGGACAGATACTGGAATATAAATGAGCATCATGCTGATATCATTTATATTGATACTTCATATTTGAAAGTTGCCCAAGTTGTGGACACATATATCGTTATTGGAGCATATTGGGCAATATGAGGTAGTTGGATTCCATACGATGGTACATTTTTAACCAGAGGTGAAGAATTTTATTTCGGAGGCAGAGATTCGTTAGTAATGTGGGAGAGAGACATAGAGTTGAAAAGTTGAAGTTCTTCATGATTTGGATATCCAAAAATTCTACTATGGACCACCGTACGTGCAGGTAGACCACGGTTATTTTCGGAGAGTGGACGAATGAATCTGATATCGTGGGACCCACAATCCTGCAACCAGTGGCGGAGCCAGAAATTTAAGTTTACTGGGGCACGAAAAGAAAAAATAGTTCATAGAGTACCAATAAGAACGTAATATCAAATTTCTATGTCTATATTAAAAAGCTTTAAAAATTACTCCAATAAAGTATTTATACGCGAATCATAATAGGATATAAATTTTATTTTCAAGTATTTTGACGTATCTTTAAAAAAAAATGTTTATAATTGACAAAATAATTGGCTGAGAATTGTTATTGGTGGTAATATAATTTTTTTTTTTTTAATGATTTGCATTGGACTTGACAAAGGAAATATAAATCATTAAGTATAATGTGAAATTTTTTTTGATGGATATTAGATTTTTAATGAAAATCTGTAAGTAAAAAAAATCAGTAAAGAGCATCATGTAGGGATTGAACCAATGACACCTTGGTGGGGAGTCCTGCTTGGTAACAACTGCGCTAGGCAACAATTCGTTTACTTATCCACTTAATATAATATATATCTATGCTAACAATCAAAATTGGGGCACAGGACCCAGTAGGCCCTTGCCTCCCTCCGCCCTTGCCTGCAACTGTACGCGTCTGATTTGAGTTGTTCACTACTCACCGACTTCGTCCCTTCTTGTTCTTTCTGTCCTCCTCGAGGGTTCCCTCATCCTCTTCCATTAAACCACCTGCACTACAGAGACCACTGAGGCAGAGTAGATCACATCCACCGCCCAACTGTTGTAATCAGAAAAGTTGAGCTTCCTGGTGAAGAAGCTCTGCGTCTGTACTTACTGCTATTGGGCTTGGTGGTGGTGATTGCTCTGAGATTGTACTTGGAGAACGGCGCTCGGATTCTCCGATAAGCTACTGGAACCAGGGTGGTTATCGAACTGAATCAGCTTCGAGATCTGAGTCCTGAAGTCGCTGAACCCATGTTCACCGACTCCTTGACAACTTCAATTGTGTTGGCCAAGTTGTCGTTGATCCACAGCGACGATGGGTTGTTCTCGCCTTGATTGGTGCCGCCACCCATAGGCCAAGAACCGACTTCAAGGTTATTAAAATTAAACAATACTTGGACCTTGTTCATCAGATCCAAGCTTTGGAATATGAGCTCCGTTGAGCCCAATTAGAAGACCCCATTCGCCTTCGGGACGCAAACCATAGTCTGTAGGCCGAACACTTGACCTTATCTGGCCTGCTTGCACGGCGAGGCAGGGAGACAGTCCGGCCCGGCAACCCAGACCGGGTTGGAATAAAAAAGCCTGACTCGACTACCCGCCACCGTTGACGAAGTTCTAGGTCATGGAAACAAGGAAGAACCATTCTATATCTGTGATCTCCTGATCTACGACGTTGTCCTCGGCAGTGGTGTCGGCCCGAGAAATCAAAGAGTTGAGGTCTCTCGGCACTTTCTTCCGGTACTCATTGCCTCGATCTCATCTTCCACGTCGTACCGAACACTCTGACATCCTATCTCCACCAGAAGCTCCCTCTCGCTTGGGCCTACGACGCCATAACCACCCTCAAGCTCATCTACAATCTCCGCGGCATTGGAAAGTCCGATAAAGAAGGGTTCTATGTGGATCTATATCTCTGCATAACTAGCCGCACGAGGTTAAATAACCGCGCGTGTCAGTCAGGCGCCAAATTTCAACTTGATGTAGGTGGACCATGATCGACAAAGGACTCTTAGATTTCCGATATTGGAATCCTGAAAGTGAATGTACATAGACTGCTTTTGGCTAATTACAAGTAGAGACTAAAGAGACTAAAGAAGGATTGAACATAAACACTTGACGTACATGTTAAAGATAGTGGAATGCTTTATGAAAAATCAATATTCAGTGTGACATGAGATAACAAAAGCGATAGGACAATGACATGGACATGATTGGATTTTAATTGTACGTACCTTGAATCATTTTAATTGTACGTATCTTGAAACAGGTGAATGAAATATTACTCACTCGAAGGCATGAATAGACAGGTGATCAAATAGCTGGTATTTAATCAAAGACAACTAATTAGTAGCACTGTAACATATGATAACAAATGATAAGGGCCTAATCAAGCAATGGAAATGAAGTTATTGTTTTGTTTCATGCTAGCTGGATAAATCTTCTTGGCACCTCCAGTGGATCTTCGATCACTTTCTATACCCATATGTCAAATCTTAACCGTCCTTATCTAGTGGCTCCTCGATATCTCCATCTCTTTTTGCATTCTCTTTCTAAATGTACCTAACAAAAATCTTTTTACATCCAGCAACATAATTTTTACTCCTTATTTCCCATAGTACCCTTTTTTTAATAAACTGAAAATAGAAAAACAAAAGCATCAATAATGGTAACTGCACCTGCACTCTCTTAATCAAAAGAACTGCACCTGCCCTCTCCATCGGAAAAAAATTGCACCTGCCCTTCAACACCTTTGTTCCTCTTCATCCTTTTTTATTCTTCTTCTTCTTTCTCTATATTCCCTTCTTCTTTTCGGTTTTCTCTTTTTCTCCAATCTTGGAGATCTAGATTAAGCAATCTATGTTTTAAAACCAGCAACTTGATTGCTCCACTTCTATCTCTCACCTCTCATTTTTAATTTCATAGTTTTATATATTGTTATTGATTCATTTTTCTAACTGAATCAATCACATATATGTATATCTTCTATGTCCAAACTAATGTTAACAACGACATAAGTAAAATTTAATACGAATAACTAGTTTCACCTGAGAAAGAAAGAAAGAAAAAAGCAAAAAAAAAAAAAAAAATAGAAGCAGCAGCAACAAAAGTAGAAACCTCTGTACGAGGCCTTGAAGAAAATAAAACAAGATTCTCCCTCCCTTCAATGAAGAAGGTTTTGAGACTGTCAAAGTGAGAGTGTGATAGCAGCTAGCCAATGAGAAATATGGGGAGGAAGAGACAGACTCACGATGGCGGGGTGTAGGTTTTTCTCTCCTTTTTTCTGTTTTTTTTTTAATTTAAATAAGGGGTAAAAATGGAAAACTAAGAACAACAATTGTGTTGCTGGGTACGCTAAGAACTTTGCAGGGTACAAATAGCAGCACCCCTGTTTTTTTAGCAACTTGGCTCTCTCCCTCTCTATGGTAATTTTCATTTGAGTCCTCTTGGTCGACACTAAATTCTTCTGATGTTTCATGCTACCCGGGACCTTCTCTAATGGTATGTTTGTAGTCTAAATTATAAACTCTTGTTTCTCAAAATCCATCTCCAATAGGAGGTTGGGTCTATTACAAAAATCAAATATGGGGCTCTAAAGTGTATTGGTTGGTCTAATTATAAACCTTGGTTTAGGCCATGAAAACCAACAGCTGGCCCACATGGATGATTCAAATTTTTTAGTTTATAATTATAGACCTCAAACGATTGGAGTTGGAAAAATTATAGATCTTGCTATTTGGATGAATAGTTGGATAGTACTTTTCGAATGTCTAAAAATTTAGACCATGGTCTATTTTAGACCTTGAAGATTGGAAATGGACTAAGCTCCTATAGTCCTATTCATTTTTTTCACCGTGCCTTGTTGCGTCCGCCTCATTCTTTGGTGGGTGTTTTAGTGCTGGTATTGGCGCTCATGTGCCTTTGATCTCAGGAACAACTTTACTAGCTTACTAGCCTTGGTTTGGTTTGGTGTTATTTTTTGCTATGGTCGTTCAGACTATGGTGTTGCGAGGATTCCCAGTTGAAGAAGGATGGTACTACGGTCGTTCAGGATGCTTAGATGTAGGTGAGATTAGGTATCTAACGCCGAATTCTAGGTGTGAGCATAGAAATGTAAAATAAAATTTAAAATAACACCAAATAATGTTCTACCGCAGGAGTAATCGTGACTTACGTTGTTACTCGATGAATAGGGCCTGATGCATTTTATGAAATTGTCAAAAATATAACATTTTAAATAACAAAGAAACTATTTAAAAAGAAAAATAACGCTTTGCGATCTATCCCCGCTCTATTTTTTGTAATCTCTTTCGACTCTCGTAAACATAAGCAATGCAATGTTGTCTTGTTGAGTCTTTTTGATAAACGTGTTGAATATCCTAAATAATTAAAGTAAATATCTATAGGGGTGAGCTTTCGCTCAGTAGGGCCAAACATTTTTAAGTCAATCATAAGTATGTAACACAAACAAGTTATCAATGAATCACTTTAAACAATAATTAAATTGATGCATGTATGCCAAATAAACTCCGCTTAATTACCCATTAGTCCATATATTAAAATAAAAGAGTTTATACATCTTATACTATGTATTTTACCAACTAAGGTGGCCCTACATGTTCCAATATATGATCTAACACCAGTAATAGTTCAATTCACATACCCCTTTTGTTAGCCATCTTGTTTACTCATGATCTTCATACCTGAAACCCAATAAGATCGTTTTATCAACACTCTTTATTGAAAGGGCTTGCTTTCCCTCAATGTGCACTTACAAGCCGACTATAATTATAGTTCCGATACCTGTTTTGGGCTAATCATAGATCCTAAACACCTCTTGACGTAAACTCAACTACACAAAAGAATTCATTTCTTTCAATTTCATTTCGATATCAACATCTCTCACATCCTTCCACATACACAACTTTCAAATGCATACTCACAATGGCTCTTTATGCATTATGTATGACAATTTGCATATCAATACTCGTAGTATAATATTCAGCACATGCTTTTATAGAAAGCGATAACATTCGAGATTTGTGTCAAACAATGTCAAATAATTTCACTGATTTCAATCATTAGTCTACTTAATTAACATTTTAACAGAAAAAGTTTCCCGAGAGACCCTACCTAGAATCTAAGTTTCAATTGAGGGTAGGAGTGAAATCCTTTGATCCTCTTTAAATAAAGAAAAAAAAACAAAATCTAAGCTTCAATTCGAGTGCCTCACCTTTCAATTCCAAACATGTTTAAAGTTAGTAACACTGCGACTTGCATTCTGAAATATGTATCCTTCTGCTTATGAGATTGTCAACTTACATATATTTAATTCAATCCTCATATCAAATCCTTAATCCAAAATAGAGTTCCTGTATTTTGTAACAAAAAAGAAACATAACTTATAATGGATGAGTTTTGACTTGTTTGAAAATTATTGTGATTTTAATTCCTCGTTCTCATTATTTTCAAAGATTGAAGTTGTAGGTTTGTCCTGACGTAGAGGTATGTATTTTATTTTTTTTGGTCAAATAGATAATTCATTAAAGGGGAACAAATTACAAATGTTAATGTGCATAAAGAAGCAAAAGTCCTAAGCTTGGAGGCCCAATAGACAAAGCTTAATTAACCTACACCAAAACAGAAAAGAGAAACAAACCGAGGCCCAAAATCCCAACAACAACCAAAACAACCCTAGATCTAAGCCTAAAAAAACTGCCATAGAGAGACCAGCCGCCATGGCTGACCACCAAGCTGCAGAGAGGAATCAACCGAAGCTTCACTTCCGGAGGCCAGAGGTATGTTCACCATCATTCTCCATACCAGAGTAGTCTGCATAAGAAGGACAGAGGTACCAAAGGACATGGAAACGGCAGTCGTGGTGGTGGAGACCACCGAGCAACACAATGCCACTGGTCCGATGACGTCCACACACATCGGTGGAGTACCGGTTCGGCAGCTATTCCCAGGTGTAGAGTTAGGTGTATATACCTTGGTGGAGAACGAGTGTAAGGGGACTGTGGAAAAAAGAGAAAAAGATGGGATAGAACATGAAAGATGGAGCTGTATGAGGGTGAGAGAAGTGTAAGTAAATCTGAGCAGTTGAAGAGGAATTGGGCTGGGGTAAAGAAAAAGATAATGAAACTGAGACATAAAGCCTCAGATCTGAGACAAAACTCAGAGGAAAAACACCACAGATGGTGGAGAAGCTGTTGACTGACTCTCAAAACTGCAGAGAGAGTTTTCACCGAGAGAGAGGTTTTTTGCGGTATACGTAGAGGTATGTAGGATAACATTTCTCTCTCCAAACTTATAAAAAAAATGGCGGTTCTAGTTAGACTTCTAAATTTGCTATTTGGACCTTTCATACTTAGTACACCTCTAATTTACTTTTTTGAATATTTAAAAAGCTAAGTAAACCTCCTTATCTTTACCAAAACACCCTTGAACATGAGATATAATAATCTTTTACTCTACTTTTTATCTATATCTTCAACCACGAGAAAAAGAATGAATTAAAATCATATGATATTGCTCTCTTATGAGTAGGTATCTCCTCCACCAAAATTAATCAGAGAGTTGGTTCTCAATCTTGATATGTTGTTGGAATCCCTTTGAATTTGCTAAAAGAAGGATTTCAAGAGTTTTGGGTTGGAAGATCGAGTAATAACTATATCATAATATTGAATGAATTTAGTTTAAGGAAATTTTATATCAGATTGTTCTTTTTTTTTTTTTGATCGAATATATTAGATTGTTTTGAATTTACTTTTATATTAATGATAATTACTATTTTTACTTAATTATTTTTGGTTATAAAACTACATAGGCAATATAAGGAAATTCCGGAAAAAAAAAAATTAATTGAATGTTATATTTGGGGAGGTAAAAAGAGTATTTGTGTGATATCCACCAATTTGCTTGGTTTGTTTTGTGACATTGTTGTTTGCAGACCTTATTTATTTTGGTATTGTGAAATATTTTGTTGTTGGATCATATTATATTTTTATGAGACTTTATTTATTTATTTATTTTGTATAGTTAGTTTTAAGGTTAATTAGTTATTTTAGTAAAAAGGAAAATAGGAATTTTAAACTAGCTGTTACAAAGAGGTTGTGTTTACTTAGAAGTCTGAAACTTATCAGATATTTTCTAATAAGTTAACTGAACCTATGAGTTTTGAGAGAGAAGAAAAGTTTTTTAGACATGTTTAAGCTAGAAAAAGAAGAGAGAAAAACGTCCGTGTGCAAGGATAGAGAAAGGAGAAAATAGGTTAGGCTGCGCTGACCATAGTATCAAGTCTGAGATCAGTTGTTTTTGTTTCAATTTCGATAAGGTACTTTTACTCAAACGATTATGGTTCTTTCATTACTTGAAATTAGACTTATCAAGGGTTATTTTGGCATTGATTTCACAGAAAAACATTAAGAATCAAATTTATGGTATTTTTTCAAAGTTGACATAGAGGAAGTTTCCTGCTGACAGAAGTTAGGAACGTGTTACAGTCATTGTTTGAAGAGTCAAATGCTTTGTTTTAGCCATAAAATTTTTCTGGAACCTTTCTCTTTATGTCTATTTTATGGGGTAAAATTTTAGTGTATTTATCGTTCATAATTATTTTTATTATTTTTATAAAATTTGTTAACCATCTGAACCTAGCTGTTTAGGTCGAGAGGGTTAAATAGAAAAACTGATTTCGCACCCAAATTTTTATCATATACTAAATATTGAGCCTTAAATAGACTTACCAAATTTCAAGTTTTAATTCCTATTGAATCCTGTAAAATTTTTGGAAGAGTCATTGTTGGTGAAGGTTTCATTTCTTGGCAGCAACAGATGTCGGTTTTAGAAAATTATTTGGATAAGTTTTTAGTATTCTTTTGACTTGATATTTTTACAGTAGATACTTGAGCATGTCTAGTGTAATTTTGTAAATTTTTAAGGGATTTGATTAACGACTGTAGTAAGTGAGATTTTCCCTTAGGACAGAGGCCCTGCTAGATTGCTTTTACCGCAGGTTATGAGGTTCTAGTTCGTGTCTCATTTTGAGTTTTTGTTTGCTTTAGGCCAAGAAACCGCAACTTAGGACGCGTACCAGTTGCTTGTATAGCTTGGTTAGCTGATGTAAGTAACTATTGTTTGCTCTAGAACCATGATAAATATATTATTGATGATACGTTACTATATTATATATTATACGCTTATGATTTGGAGTGCAATATTTTTGTTTCCGTTATGAGTGCTTTGGCTTGTACTAGTACATATGCATCATGCAAAATTTGATAAGTTTTGAAAGAGATTTCTGCTAGGTACTCTCTTGGCATATCAATACGCTGTCTGGGGAAAAATATGTTCTGTAAGTGCAAATTATGCACTGTTTTGTCTTTGCAGGTTCTGCATTGTCTGTTATATGGCCCACATAGTGGGTTAGTCACCAACGGGTGACGTCTGTCTCCCACCTTTGATAAGTTTGGATCTCATTGGTATGTTATGTCTAGAGGGACCTAGAAAGTTCAGTTTGACTTGTTTTGAGTACACTCCATGTACTATGCATTTTACCATATTATATATAAGTATGGAATGCCTTCCTATTTGTTCTACGTGGTGTGTTATAGTTACTTACTGAGTTTATATCTCATTAGTAATTTGTTGTGGTTCCAGGTACCGAAGATGAATTGAATGCTTAGAAGACTTGGTAGCAGCCAGTGGTTGGGTCGGCGTCCCTTAGAATAAAATTCATGTTTATTGATTAAGATTGTTCTAAATTTTAGAACGGAGCTTCCGTTACCTTTTTATTTATCTATTATTATTTAAGTTTTTTTGTTTTTTTTCAAGTGAACTAAAGTGTATTTTGAAGCTTTTCTTTATTTCAATTCGACTTAATAAAAATAGGGTTAATTACATATAAGTGCATATTTGAATGTTCTTTTAGCCATAAGGCCACCAACTATTTTTTTTCCCTCATAAGGCCATTAGAATAAAAAAGGTGTTAAATTTTGGATATAAAAATTAATATATTTACATAAATGCCACTAGAGTAAAAAGTTAACAATCATCCTCTCTCCTCTCAGGTGAGATCTCCGGCCAACTCCGGCGGGTCTTCGGTCGACCTCCGGCTGACTTCCGGCCAACTTCCAACGATCACAAAAGCTACTGTCGCAAGCAACAAAAGCTACTCTGATGAGATTTTTGGTAACCTCCAGCGAGGTCACAAAAGCTACTGTTACCAGCAACAAAAGCTACTGTCACTAACAACAAAAGCTACTCTGGTGAGAATTCCGAAAACCTCCGGCGAAGTCACAAAAGCTACTGTTACCAGCAACAAAAACTACTGTCACTAGCAATAAAAGCTACTCTGGTGAGAATTCTGAAAACCTCCGGGTAGGTGACAAAAGCTACTATTACTAGCAACAAAAGTTACTCCTAACCAAAAAAACCTATGATCTCCAAAACCAAATGCTACTATCCCTACCAACAAAAGCTACTGTCACCAACACTAAAAGCTACTCTCACCAGCAACAGAAAACTACTCTCACCAACAGCAAAAGCTGCTCTCACCAACAACAAAAATTACTCTCAGCAACACTAGCGAGCTACTCTCACTAACACTAGAGAGCTACTCCAGTATCAAAAGCTACTCTCACCATCAATAAAAGTTACTCTCACTGACGCAAAAAGTTACTATTACCGTCACAAAAAACTATTTTCACCATCAACAAAAGTTATTCTCACCAACGTCAAAAACTACTATCACCACCGCAAAAAGCTACAATCATCACCACCAAAAGTTAATCTCACCAACAATAAAAGATACTCTCATCAACATTAAAAACTCTTCTCACCAACAACAAAATGCTACTTTCACCAAAACCGATAGCTACTCTCACCAACTTCGAAAGCTACTCTCACCAACATTGAAAACCACTTCACTTGCTCTATTTTTGAAATGATGCAAGTGCAAGACAAATATTGCCAGAATTCAACAACAAAAACAAACACAAACCAGAATAAAACACCATCATAAACATAGATATATACCATAACATCAAAATTGCACAATGAGGCGTAAAATTAAGATCCAATTTCATTAACCACATCTATCTATTAAGTGCAAAGGTTAATCAATTCTAACATGTCAAAATGCAATTAGTACTAATTGACATGCTCTCATCACTTTTGTGCTGTTAAACAAAGCTACAGCTATAACCAACATCCCTGCTCAAATGAAAACTAAAACAATTAGGAACAGAACAAGTTGGGCAGTCCAATTTGCCCCACAGTCAATGACCCAAACAAGTTCCCAAGCAATGCAGCATCAGGCACAGCCAACCCATTTACAAGCCCAGCTATAAACTCACAGAGAAAACTATCTCCGGCACCGGTTGGATCAACCTGGCTGGTCGGAAACGACCCAACTTCTACTTCCCCATCTCTCCAACACACTACACCCACTCTTCCCATTCATCACCACAACACAACAGTGAGGTAGCTCTGATACAACTGAGAATCTGCCTGACTCGCACGAAATCTCGTCGCCGACATATGAGCACGAGGTCGAGTTCTCAGAGAAACCAGAGGCCTCACTGCGAGCATTTGGTTTCTGAGACGAGTAGAGAATCAGAGAGATCTGAGTTGGACTCCAGTGAGGTTGCTTCGTCGTCGTCTTTAGGCGTGGCGGCGCCATTTCAAGGTTTTGCAAGCTTGGATCGATTGGAATCTCACTAGATCATAGGCGGTGGTCGCCAGAATTGGATGGAGGGAGAGAGAGTCGTGCCGGTGGTCGCCAGAATCGGAGGCTGAGACCAAAGACGTGAAAAACCTGTGGTCGAAGAGAGAGAGAGAGAGAGAGGGGGGAGAGAGAGAGAGAGAGAGAGAGAGAGAGAGAGAGAGAGAGAGACCTGTGGTCGAGGAGAGGGAGAGAGACTGTGATCGGAGATCTGAGAAAGAGAGAGGTACGGGTGTAACTGTGTAAGGCTGATGGAATTAATTGGGTTTCTTAAGTGGGAGGGTAAAATTGTCAGGAATGAATTAATTTGTGGAAGCAGGTGGCCTTATGTGTACAAGAAAAATTAAGTGGCCTCATCACTAATTAAAGTTTCAAAAGATCACTTGTGTGTAATTTTCTACAGTTTTCACCTCCAATTTTTAGGGCGTGACAATTTTTTTTTCTTTCTATTTTTCTCTCTTTGTCTTTTCGTATGATTTGACAAAGTCTATTAATAATTGAAAAAAGTTAAAGGTCCAAATATCAAATTTAAAGGTCGAATTAGAACCACCCTAAAAAAAAAAAAGACATAACATTTAACGGATGAATTTTCACTTGTTTGAAAAGCACCATGATTCCAATTCCTCGTTCTCATTACAATTTTTGTAGAGCTTGGCTCCAACATACGCTACGTAACTTCATTTGCCAAGTCGGATACAATAAATTTTTTATTTTTTTTGGTATACGTATACATAAAAATTTTCTCACAACGCATATGACCGTTTGTTACTTTTGTGCCATGAGAACCGCACATACACAAGCAGAACTCTTCAGCTTTACGAATATAGTTATTGCTACTGTGGTATTTCAACTTCATCCATGCACACACACATTATATTTGTGAGCCACCAAAAGGAGAACAAGGGCAAGGCACGGGTGCCTCACCTTTTGCTTTAATTTTTTGATTTTTTCCCATTCTCAAAAAGAAAAGGCAATTAGCACTGCTTTGATGAGATGAAGGTGGCCATCAACTTAAAAAAGGAGCCAAACCAAGCAAACCCTCGTGGAAGCATCAATTCTAATCGCAGGAAAGAAAGAAGGAAAGAATAAAATTGCCCTCTCCAACAAAGATCTTGGATGGTACACATTCCCATACCAGATATCTTACTCTTTGTTGGATGCTTCACACTTGTCCAGAGATGTTTCTTCTTTTCTTAATTGCTTCATTTTTGGTTCTTTTTGGGGATGGGCGTTATTAAATACTATCTACACATGCATTAGGGTTCTATCTAATTTTATAAATAATTTACCAAAGGAAAAGTTACAAGAAAAAAAAAGAAGAGAAAAGTTGACTGTTCAGATGAAAATTGTCAATTCATATGGATGATGTGCAGGGAGAGCAAATTGGGTTTGTAAGGAAAATATGTCATGGTTGGGTCTTGTCCAAGTTGCCAAACAAGTTAATTTTTGACAGAGGACAAAGAAAATATTGAATTTGACTATTCAGACATTAATCTAGTTTTTGTCAGTATACTCGTCAATGTCATTGACAAAAATTTAACTACAACAGTGATAACCCTAATTTGGCAGGTCAAAGCCTTAAAAAAAAAAAATCATTTCTTCAAATTTTTTTTTTCTGTTTGGTAAGCTTTTATATTTCAGTTACTATTCAGTAAATGTCATTTATCTATTTTACTTAGAACAAGGCTTCTTTATAGATTAGGCAACGGGGGGTGGTGGGAGTATAGAGCAAACCACCCTCAGCATGTACAAGGATCCCAATCATCCCATGGTGTTGAAGAAAAGCGGAGGAAATCAGCAGTTGGGTATATCAAATTAAATGTGGATGCCGCTTTTATTGGTGGAAGGGCAGGGTTGGGAGGTGTTTTCTGGGATCATTCTGGAGCCTTCGTGGGTGGATTTCTACACTTCCAGAAGAATGTCAGTTCTGTTCATGAAGTGCAATGGACTAGGACAATGGGTTTTTTTTTTTTTGTTTCTCTCTTGTGGTTGAATCTGATTGTTTGGAGTTGGTTCAGGCTGTTGGGACTTGGGAGCTCTTTTATTGATTTATCACCTCTGGGATACATCATTGAGGATCTTAAAGATGTTTTATCTCAAATTCCTTCTGCTAGACTTAGGCATGTTAGAAGGTGTGCTAACATGGTGGCACACTATTTGGCTTAATTGGCTAGCAATATGCAGTCTCAATCTTTATTTTTAGTAGAAGCTCCTTCGTCTGTGGAGGATGCTTTACACTTGGATTGTAGCGATTTTTAAATCGATGAATTTAATTTATTCTCTTTTAAAAAAAGGGCTTATTTATAGATTTAATATTTGTTTTGTTGGTCTAAGGAATTTATTGAAAACAAAATACAAAAGAAGCCAAACAAAATAATACAAAAGTCACTTTAATACAATTTTTTCTTTGTATTTCTCCAATATAGATATACTTCACATTCTCAATACTTGACGCACATGAAAGTGAACAAATGCGCATAGATCCGGCGACCTCAGTATGCCATAACTTTCGATCGACTCTCACCCTTAACTCTGATGGAGCAACCTGCCTTGTGCTCTAAGAGGTGTAAACGCATCATTGATCTCCAATGGCACAAAAGCTTATGTCCTATAATTTCTCTAAATTCATGAAAATGGCTATTGAGCTATGTAAACCTTAAAAAGGAAAAAGAATTCAGAGCATCGACGTGTACTTTTTTTTTTTTTTTTTTAGGAGAACACGTCAGAGTATATATTGAAGAAGTCAATTAGTTTGTACAGAAAGTGGCTATGAAGCCACTGATTTCTGTGGGACAAACCCACTCCAATACAGATCAAAATCAGAACCTAATGCAAATCTTGCCAGCATGTTGGCAACCTTATTTGCAGTCCGACTAATATAGCTGAAATAAGAGCCATGAAGGCTCCCTAACATAGTGAAAATATCTTCATAAACTCTACCCAACAAAGAAGTATTCACACCTTGTGAGTTATTGGTAGTCACAACGTGCTGACAATCAGACTCAAAGGCAACTGGAGCAAGACCAAACCTGTCCACCAAATTGCATGCAGCTCAGCAAGCCAAAAGTTCAACAGTTGGCAGATTTGACACCCATCTCACCTTAGAGCAAACACCGCCTACTATTGAGCCAGAACTATCTTTAAGCACAACCCCAATACCACCAGAATGGCTTGAAGCATCATATATCCCAACACAATTAGCCTTAAGCCAACCCGGGGAAGGTGGAGTCCACTGTGAATTCCCTCTCCCCACAACCCGGCGTGAAGGAGCTTGAACTGACCTATGAAGATGATAAAAAAAGTAACCTGAAAAGCTAGCTGATCAAGAGATGCAAACCTACCATTCCAAAGCCTCTTATTTCTCTCCTTCCACACAAACCAGACCAATATCAAGAATAAGGAAGCATCTGTTTTAGTTAGATTCCCCAAACACAAAACCAATCACGTACAGAACCATGCACCATATGCAACGTCTGCACTATACCGAATGAAGGAAAATAATTCAACAAGTCCTTCACAAAAGGATATTCACAACTGACATGCATAATCATCTCCTCCGCAGCATTACAAAAGAAACAACCATCCAAAATAGGTACTCGACGAGAACATAGCTGTGAATTAGTGGGCAAAATGGAAGAACAAACCTTCCAAAAGTGAACCTTAATTTTCCCTGGAACATTTGCGAACCAAATAGACTTCCAAAATTCCGAAGTCTCACCACCTTCAGAGCATTGACGTGTACTTACACTAATATGAATGGATGACTGGATGACATCAAATACACTTTTTTATTATTAAAAAAAACAGTTGACTATAAATATAAAAAAACTGAGATAATTTAATAAGTGCTGTATTACTTATATTGCCGTTGCTGCGTAGAAAAATTTCCACTTAAAAAGCCATCCATAACAACCTCTTTGATTTGAAATCGGAAGGTGAGGCTAATGCAACCTTATTGGGTACAAAGAGTGATAAAATGGAATTTTCCTGGGAAAAGTTGGTAAGCGCTCGTAGGAGTCCCTGAAAAGGCTTTACAATTTTTATATTGTTAAGAATGAAGATATTGGATTGTTTCAGTCCCCTACGGTCCTGTAATCATTACATTATACTTCTGGTCTATTATATTCTTGTCATTTCAAAATGTGACCTTGTTTTTTGTTTATGGTAACAATTGCTCAGGTCGTTCATTTGTTATCTTGGAACTTCATGATCACATACCCATTTCATAGATGATAATATATAACGAACATTTTCGAGAGAGGTTGTCCTGCTGTCTAACAAATTACATGGCTGAAACCGTCCCTACTATAGGCTAAAGACCCAACAATGAGCAAGGAGAGTAGCTGTTGACCATTGATAATTAAAGATCCAACTCAAATCTAGACTTGGATCCAACTCAAATATCAAAATTAAAATCAAATATGAGTCTAACTTAGGACATCTCCAACAGACTAGTTAAATTCAAATTTTAGCTATATATAATTATTTTTTAAAGCAAAATTCAACTACAAACTGGCTTTTGCTAAGTTAAATTTAGCTTTAGCTAAATTGACTAGCTATATTTAACTAGAGAATCATGCATAATTAAAACAAAAGTTATATTCCTCTATCTTCTTTTGTCCATATGTCAGTTTATGATTGGATAAAATATAGTATATTATTTATAAATAGTTACTACTGCTGTAGCAACATTGTTAAATCAATAGCTATATTTCACAATTTTAACTGTATTTAACTACAAAATAATTTCTTCTGCTTGAGATGCTCTTATACATGTATTCAAATTTGGATCTATCTCAAATTTCAAATTCAAAATAGTAAACCTAAATTCCAAATTATACAAAACAAGAGAAATCGGCCGAACTCACCTTTGCGAAGATAATGTGCATATAGCGATTGGAAGTTTGGAACTACAAATCACTAGTGGCCATCACATCTAGTTTTATTTTTAATAAATTACTCCATTAATCTCATACTCATTTTAAAGTTATCCAATAATACTCTATTCACATTTAGCTTTACAAGACAGCTAACCTAAGTCTCCTTTGGTGACCCAACAACACTGAAGAATCACTAAAAAAAAATGAACAATGTAAAACACAAAAACAAGTAACTACACATGGATTTAAAAATGTCCCATAAATTATTAGAAACAAAGAGAGAGAATTACTGCTCTTGCTAATGTGTTTTAATTGAATTATATTTCAAACTTTGTAGCATTTTCCGATTGTCATATTTTATGTTGTTTATAAATAAAAAAGCGTACATGCTTTCAAAAAATTCATACATTATGAATTTTCTCATTTTCTTCACGTATATCATCCTCAAAACAAACCAATAAATGACAAAATCAAAATCATAAAATAATATCAGAATCAAAATCACAAACCGGGGGCAAAAACAGTAAGACACGAGAGTAACTCGGGGAAAATTTAACCCCAGAGGTAGCTATAGCAGGCCCATCAACATTGTCTGAGCCACAGCTAAACCTAGACCTCCAAAAGAAGAAAACAAAACAAAACCAAGGTCAGAACAAAGGGTTTGAGCCTCTCACCAAAACCAATCCCATCATCCACTCTCTGTATTTGGAGTTTTGATTCTCTTCATCCCCCTCACTCTCTCCATGCTTTTTGTCCGTAACTAGCAAAAACAATACATATAGCACCAAACGCTACAGGCGCGAGCTAGCAGCATCAGTCCTCAGTCCTAGTCAGTAGTCCAGTCCAGCTTGCCCACTACTCTCGTACAACTTACCCCCTGACAAACTCGTATCCCCCACGTAATTTTCTTTCTTTCTTTCTTCTTTCCTTTAAAATTAGGAAAAGAAATTAACCACAACACACTTGCCCCGTTGCTTTTTGATTCCCTGAATATTTGTAAAGTGGGGGAGAAAGAGAGGTGGTGGGTGGTGGGAGAGAGGACTGGAAAAAGAGACCCCCTCTGAAATCAGAAAGAATACCAAGAGAAAAAGAGAGAGAGAGGCCCATCACCTCATTTTCAGAGATGGATTGAACAACATTTTTTACTTTAGTTGTTGGCTTTTACATGTTCTTCTGTGTTGGGTTTCCTCTTCATTCTCTTCATTCTCCATTATTAGTCCATAACACCATGATTACCAACCTCTTTGCTTTCTTCTTCTTCCTCTCCTCTGCTTCATTCTGTCTCTCCTATGAACCTCGCAACCATGAAGGTAACTACAAAGCCCGCCCCAACTCACATGGGTTTTCATAGCTCTTCTTTTGGCTTTAGTTTTCATGGCCTTTTTTTGGGTTGCAAAGAGTTTTTGATTTTTGCTGTTTGGGTTTTTGGTCTTAATTGTAGTGGTGGCTTTGATAAACTTGAAGAGCACTTTGAATGATCCTCATGGGGTTTTAACCAACTGGGATGGAGACTCTGTAGACCCATGTAGCTGGGCTATGATCACTTGCTCATCTGAGAATGTTGTTGTAGGCCTGTGAGTAGTTTCTTTCATCCTTCACTGAATTTCCTAATTTGAACCTCAATTTCTAAGCCTCTTTCGGTTTTGTAGAGGAGCTCCAAGCCAGTCTCTCTCTGGAACTTTAACTGCGGCTATAGGAAATCTCACAAATCTTCGACAAGTGTAAGAAAGCAATTGAACATACATACCCATCTCTGTTCTTGCTCCAATTCTCATTATATTTTCCTCTGCTCTTCTCTTCTGCTTATTTACCTAGAAAATCAAAATGAACGTTAAAGTGAAGGACAATTTTACCGTTGGTCGTAAAAACGCTTCTGATACTTTTTCTGTAACCAAGCCTTATGTGTTTGCTTAATTTGGGCCAAATTTTTAGAACCATCTTTGTATGTCGACTTGTATGTCTAATTCTTCAATTTTGAATTCGAAAAGATTGCTGCAGAACAACAATATAT
The DNA here is from genome assembly GCF_002994745.2 of Rosa chinensis. Classification (NCBI taxonomy): domain Eukaryota; kingdom Viridiplantae; phylum Streptophyta; class Magnoliopsida; order Rosales; family Rosaceae; genus Rosa; species Rosa chinensis. Next base: position 25,577,943 of record NC_037091.1, on the reverse strand, counting down.
CAGGTAAACTCCCAGCGGAGCTCGGTACTCTTCCCAAGCTTCAAACTCTAGATCTCTCCAATAATCGGTTCTCGGGAGTCGTCCCAGACTCTCTGGGTCAGTTGAGTAGTCTGCAATACCTGTAAGTGTTTAAAGTAATTTTCTTACTAGACACTGAAAGAGGGGGGAAAATAATTGAAATTGATTGTGTCCTCTACAATAATTACCAAACTTGAAGTTTGACTAAAATTGATTAATTTTAATTTTGTTGGTTGAAGTTATTTATTGATTAATTACTGTGTTTTTTTGTCAACAGGAGGCTGAACAACAATAGCTTGTCTGGGGTTTTCCCTGTGTCTTTAGCCAAAATCCCTGCGCTTGCTTTCTTGTGAGTAGTACATGGATTTTCACAATTTCTATTATTATTTTTATTTTTTGTTTTTTATTTTTTATTTTATTTTTTGGAGTCTTGGAAAGTGAAACAAGTTGCAACATGTTGAGGAGTTTCTGGTCTGCAAACATGTTACTCAATGTCTGATGAAAGGTTTTATGATAAATGGGTCATACAGGGACTTGTCTTATAACAATCTTAGTGGACCAATACCCAAATTCCCAGCCAGAACTTTCAAGTATGCTCTCTCTCTCTCTCTCTCTCTCTGTGGTCATTGTTGTATTGTTCTTTATGATTTTCTCTGTTTTGTTGTTATCTCAGTGTTGTCGGAAACCCACTGATTTGTGGAAGCAGCTCCACAGAAGGATGCTCTGGATCAGCCCCTGTCCCTCTTTCGTTATCACTAAAACCATCACCTGGTAAACCCTTTACACTTCTATTTTCAGTTTTCGCTCAATAAACCGGTTTATATCTCGTTTTCTCTAATTTGGATCTTTTGTTAATCATCTAAGGAAAAAACAAGTCCAAGATAGTAGCAATTGCACTTGGGGTGAGCTTGAGTTGTGCCTTTCTCATGCTCCTATCACTTGGAATCCTCTGGTACAGAAAGAAGCAGAAGAGCCAAACCATTCTGAACATCAGTGGTCAGTATCATCATGACCCCATTTCATAAATCAACGCTGTAAATGACAATTTATATTCAATATTTGATGTGTCATTATCTTTACTGCAGACATTCAAGAAGAGGGACTTGTGAGCTTAGGCAACCTCAGAAACTTCACTTTCAAAGAGCTTCAAGTTGCCACGGACCATTTTAGCTCCAAGAACATACTGGGTGCTGGAGGTTTTGGGAATGTGTACAAGGGAAAGCTAGGGGATGGGACTATGGTGGCAGTGAAACGACTCAAGGATGTAACAGGAACAGCTGGAGAGTCGCAATTTAGGACAGAATTAGAGATGATAAGCCTAGCAGTGCACCGGAATTTGCTTCGGTTAATTGGATATTGTGCTACTTCTAATGAGAGGCTTCTGGTGTACCCGTACATGTCCAATGGCAGTGTGGCCTTCAGGCTCAGAGGTTTGTCCATATTTACTGCAAATACACTCACATTGCATCTTTCAGTAGGTGTGGCAAATGAGTGTTTCCTGTCTGCTGTTATTGAGGTGATATACTAACTAATAAAATATTGTAGTTATTCAGATGTGATCTTGGCATGGACCACAATCAATTTCGGGAGTCCGGAGATACTTAATAAAAACTTTGAACTTTCTTATGGTTGGGACCAGTGGTGTTTAGAGCTGTTCTTAATAGAATAATGTATTTAAAATTTTTGATTTCTAATTAAGCTTTTTTTTTTTTTTTTAAATCAATCTATTGATCTCCGAATTAAAAATTGAACAGATGGGAAGCCTACAATCTATTTTCTTTCAGAACTTTCTTGGTTGATTTCCTCTAATTATATGTACTATGTAAATTTAAGAAGGCCTAACACTAACATACTATTGTAGTCACAACAGGAAAGCCAGCACTAGATTGGAACACAAGGAAGAGAATAGCAATTGGAGCTGCTAGAGGTCTTTTGTATCTACATGAGCAATGTGATCCAAAGATTATACACAGAGATGTGAAGGCTGCAAATGTGCTCCTAGATGACTACTGCGAGGCAATTGTTGGTGATTTTGGCCTTGCAAAGCTCCTCGACCATGCTGATTCTCATGTGACCACTGCTGTCCGTGGGACTGTTGGGCATATTGCACCAGAATACCTTTCTACTGGTCAATCATCTGAAAAAACTGATGTTTTTGGATTTGGCATTCTCTTGATAGAGCTCATAACTGGGATGAGAGCTCTGGAGTTTGGCAAAACAGTTAATCAGAAAGGAGCCATGCTTGAGTGGGTAAGTATTTTTGTGACTAGAATAAGCTATAGATATGTTTCTATTCTAGTAGTATTTCATTTATTTTTGTTGAAACTCCTTCTAACCCTTTTGGCTTGAACAAATTTTATGGTTGCGTTTGCTTACTTGGTTACCAAGTATGTAACTAAAATCTATCTAATTTGATTGAATACATTTGTACTCGGCAATATTTGCAGGCAAACACATTTAGCTAGAGCGACTTATATATATTTAGCTTCTTTACCTTTTCTTTTCTGTGTGCCATAAGTTAGAAGTTTGGGTGGAGCTTTTATTATTTTACTGTATCAATATAATATTATTTCGAGTTTCAAAGTGTGTAATGTTTCTTGAGAAATTTTTAGAGTAGAAGCATAATGGTTGCATGATTAAGGTAACAGGCTGCTGATTACAGGTGAAGACAGTACAACAAGAAAAGAAAGTGGAGCTCTTGGTGGATAGAGAACTGGGGAACAATTACGATCGGATTGAGGTTGGTGAAATGCTGCAAGTGGCTTTGCTATGCACTCAATACCTACCAGCTCACCGCCCCAAGATGTCGGAAGTGGTCCGGATGCTTGAAGGCGATGGACTAGCGGAGAAGTGGGCAGCGTCACATAATCATAATAAATCCAACATTGACCTCTTCCATACTCACAACAGTAGCAAAAGCACTCCCCACAGTACTTGGAATGCATCCAAACATGATGGCAGTGAACGCATGTTTGGCACATCTATGGATGAGGATGATGATGAGCATTCCTTGGATTCCTATGCCATGGAACTCTCTGGTCCCAGATAGAATAGAAAGTAATATGATGAATGAACATAGAAGAAAAAGGTTTGAGAATTTTTTCCTGTATTCTTTTTAAGAGAAAGATAACCTAGGTTGTGCTTGGGAAACTAACTTTTGTAATTCCAGCTTTGTGGGTTTTGTAAATATGACTTTATAGTCTTATGTTGAAGGAAAACTGAAATTGAGAGGCAATTGAGTCGTATTTTTCATTGATAATAGGGGCATCTTTATATAGAGGATTACAAGGCATAGAATCAGAGTTCTACCAGGAAACATAATATTACAATTGATTGGATATCTTCAAAATTCTCCGATATTATCTCTAATTCTAACCATATTACCACTAGCTCAACTAACTTAGAGTTTGGGCCAGACATATATTCTAGATTTATTTGAACATCTCATAAGTGTCATTTTGAAACTTAAATTAGTCATAAGGCCACTTAATTTTTCTTGTACACATAAGACCACTTTCACCTTCAAATTATTTGGTCTTTGACAATTTTACCCTTCCACTTAACAAAACGTTAAAGCCAACTAAATATATCAGATCCATTCTCTTCCAAAAAAATAGAAAAAAGAAATCAGATCCATCTTTCTCTCTTTTCTCTCTTTGGCCGGTGATTCAATGTTCTCTTTCTCCGACGAGCTTGTTTGCTTCTCGTCTTGGTTGTCACACATGGCGTCGCCGACGAATAACCTCTCTAATGTCGGAAGCTCTTCCTCGGCAGCAATTAACGATTGCGCAGAGAAGCTCAGCGTTGGCCGGACAATCTCGATGGAGAGAAGCCTTGTTGCTGATCGGAGCGAAATGAGACGGCATCGTTTCACCACCTCCTCCTCTTTCTCCCACGTTTTCTCTGATCTCGACGCCGATTCGAAGCAGATCTTAGCTCGGGAGATCCGTCGATGCATCGATCGATGACACTTTTCCTTCAGATTGTTCGCCGTCGGTGACCTCTAGCTTTGTTCCTCGTCGGTGACCTCCATCTTTGGTTTTCCTCATCTTCCTCTAGAACGTCATCCAGAATACACCAGCTCATGGTCGACTTCTCCGGCGGGGTCAGACTCCAGGAGGCGAAGGCCCACAGCTGCGACTGGAGGAGGATGTCGTCGACGCATGTGGTGTCGTCCTCGAAATTGAGTGTGTAGCTGGGAGCATTGTAGCTGACGCCGCCGTACTTCGCATCTTAAAATGAGATTAGGCACCGTTCCCTGATTTCTGCTGGAGCACGATTTCGTTCGGCTTCTTTCCGGTGACGAGTTGTCCTCAATGCCATTCATTTTGCTGAGTTTTTGATTTTGGTATAGATTTGTGGTTTGAATTTTGTATTGTTACTGTTTTTGGAAAAGGTAGAAACTCATTTGTTCCCTGTGCCTGATTTGATGCATTGTTGGCTTTTGTCACTAGATTTTGTGGTTGATTTATGGACATGTACGTAGTGATTAGTGTTCTTTGTTGGTAGATTTGTGTCACTAGAATTTGTTATGCTTGGTTATAACTTTTGGCATTATGAGAGTAGATTTTGGTGATGGTGAGAGTAATTTTTGTTACCGGTGAGAGTAGTTTTCTGGTGTTGATGACAGTAGTTATTATTGTTGATGACAATAGCTTTTGGTATTTATAACAGTAGCTTTTGTTGGTGGGGATAGTAGATTTTGGTTTTGAGGAGTGTAGTTTTTGTTGGTGATAGTAGCTTTTATTGCTGGTAACAGTAGTTTTTTGTGGCATCACCGGAGGTTGCCGAAAATCTCACGAGAGTAACTTTTGTTGCTAGTGACACTAGTTTTTATTGGTAGCAGTAGCTTTTGTTGCTGGTGACAGTAGCTTTTCTGACCTCGTTGAAAATCTCACCAGCGTAGTTTTTGTTTGTGACAATAGCTTTTGTTGCTGGTGATATTAGCTTTTGTGACCTCGCTGGAAATTTCACTAGCGTAATTTTTGTTGCTAGTGACGGTAGATTTAATTGCTAGTGATAGTAGCTTTTGTGACCTCGCCGGAGGTCGCTGGATATCTCATCAGCTTAGCTTTTGTTGCTAGCCACAATAACTTTTGGTGTTGGTGACAATAGCTTTTGTGGTCGCTAGAGTTTGCCGGAAGTTGGCCGGAGACCTCGCCGGAGAGGAGAGAGAGAATGGTGTTCACTTTTTACTCTAGTGGCATTTATATAAATATATTAATTTTTATATTCAAAATATAACACTATTTTTAATCTAGTTGTCTTATGGCTAAAAAAACATTCAAAAATGCACTATGTAATTAACTTTATTATTAATAGGTTATTAAATTTGTCTTATTGTATTTTGGTATGAGGAGATAAAGTCAAATGAGTAAATAATGGGTTCTCTGCTACCTAGTGCGAGACAGATTTCCCTAATTAATATTGACGGTTTTGACTAAAAGTTAGTCCCCATTTTCTTTGATTTTCTTGCTGTTGGAAATCATACAAACTGCCAAATTGAGCTGTTCAGCTGTCGTTTTCCTCTCAAGCTTTACGCCATCACGCGCCTCTCTTGGCTCGTCACTCATTACATGGAAACCGAAGGTATTTTTTTTTTCCTTTTTTTCTTTTCTTATAAGAAAATAAAAATGAAAGTTATAATGTTCAGGGCATATGAGTGTTTTCACCAGTGTTGTTTGAACTCTTTTGGTCTATTCATAATGATATCTAACATAAACAATTAATATGATTAAGTTCAAAATTTCTTACTAACGTCATGTTTCCGCGGGATAGTTTGTAAAAAATGAGCATGGGATGCATGAGGTTTGATTTTATAAAGTATAATTATTCTTTTATGCCAACTAATTATAAAGATGAAAAAAAAAAAAAAAACAAGATTGCAGTAAAATTTCTTCATAAAAACAACATTAATCATAGATTCACAGAAATAAGCAAATTGTTTTGCAAAAATGATCCTGTACTCTTAATTTGATGTGTAGTAGAGCCTCATCTCTACAATTGCTTACCACTCACAATTAGACATTTTAATGATTTCATATGTACACTAGAGGTGGCAAACATGCCGTTAGGCATGAGCCCGACATGTTTAAAAGCGGTCTGGCACTGCCCAATCCTGTTAGTGGCCCGACACGACTCGAGCACGTTATTCTAACGGGTTGGGCTGGGCCGAGGAATATTGGCCCATTGGCCCAGTTCGAGCCCGTTATGGGTCCGGCGCAGCCCCAGCACGACGTATTGTGGGCCGACTCGTTACAAGCAAATGTTTTTAAAAATATTAATTGAAAAATTACAATGATGAGATTTGAACATTAGACCTCTTTATTTAAAATCTCAATACAATTCCATCAATGCTATTTCATTATTGTTGTCAAAGTAGTGAAATAAAATATTATATCCTTATTTTGACATAAGTATTTTTTCTAAATATGTTTACTAACAAAGAGTAATCTCACAATAATACAATTACAGAATGAGGAAAAAAATATAATACAAAATCTTTATTTTATTAATAAAGATTAATCGAACAAGTTTTCTAAAAATAAAAAATAAAAAAAAATAAAAGCCTTTCTCTCTTGAAAAAACCCTAGAGAGCGACTTTGAGAACCCCGTGGCTAATCGTGCTTGTCTGGCTGCAAGTCGGCGCTGGCACTGGCTTCTAGCCTCACTGGCGCGCGTCGAGTGCAGCTGGATGAGAGTTTGTTATTTTTGGTGATCGGAGAGGGGGCTTGAGGGGATTCCATCATCCTAACTTTTGGTTCAAGGTGTTTCTGCACATGTCGGGGTTTCGCGGCTGATGGTGGTGGCTGGGATGCAAACCCGACCCGAATTCTGGATGTGTGAGTGGATCCGTTTGTATCTTGTTGCAGATCCACTGGTGGTGGGTTGTAGAGTGAATTCGAACCTTGAAACAAGTTGCTTGACAGCGGCGCTAGCTAGGATAGTTCCTATGGAGGGTCGTGGTGAGACTGGGGAGGGCGACGGTGGGAAGGAACTTGATCTACTTTCTGGAACTGGAGGTGTGGGATCACGGTGGTGAGGAATGATCTATACAGGTTCCTTATCGGCAATGTTGTTGGGGTTTGAGAGAGGCAGTGACACGACGAGTCGGTGGTGCGCTGGTGGTGGTTGGCCTCCCTGTGCAAGGGCTATCTTAGGCTGGATTCGGTTCTTGGGCCCTTCAGGCCTTGCTCCAAGTGTGGGCCTGCTCTTTGCCTAGCGGTACTTAGGCCTGGGACCTCACCCTAGGTCCATTAAGTTTTATTTCCTTTAATGTTGTTTTTTATTCTTGTTATTTAGTTTATTTGCGCTATTTACAAGCAATAAGTGCCTATAGGTGTGTACGGCTCGGACTTTGTGCCTTTGTGTGCACTTTAAGTGCCTTTTCTACTCTAGGGTTGGCGGCGAGTTCCTTGGTTCGTCAATTGGTCTCCATCGCCTAGTGGCATGGTGAGATTAATTGTCGTCAGATCTATTCTCCGGAGGCATCATAGTAGGAAAGTTGTGCTTATGATAATTATGCTACGTTGTAATTGGGTTACATATAGAGCTCTTTTTCCGTTATGTCACTATAATATCAAAGCAAATGGAGTAGCCAGCATAACAATCTTTGCTAAATGGTGCTTGTTAAAATACATGTGTTATGTAGAGATATCTGACACTATTTTGGGAAATACTCTAGATGCTTGTTGTAATTATGGGTTTAGGCTCAATGTTCCTCCCTTGTATTAGGCAGTGTCATTAATCAAGGTTTGAGGGTAGCCGCACCAACCTTTTATTTAAAAAAAAATAAAAATAAAGATAATCTAACAATAATATACTAAAAATAATATATTATTTTTCTTTCTTTCTTATAGTGGAGTATAAAAAATTATAAATTAATCTTAAAAAATTAAGATTAAGAAAAATGTTGTAGAACATAATTAAAATTAATTTTTTAAATAGTTAAATAAAAATTTTATTTAGTCAAATTAAAAGTTAAAAATTGTACCTTATAATGAGATGGCACGAGCATGACCCGTTTATTGACCCGACATGAGAAATGCTCAGGCCATAGGTCAAAGGGAGCTTAATTTTTAAGTAAATGGGTCGGCACAATAATAAATGGGCCGGCCCGAGCACGGCACGAAGCACGAATAAGCCCAATTGCCACCTCTAATGCACACACTTGCCATGTCATCCCATCTTTTGGAGATGAATATATGTATGTGGACTCAGATCCTCTCTGAATAAAAACTAGGAGGATATTTTCACATGTCTTATGCTAACCATTCATCCCACTGTAGTCACATCTTGCAGCTCTAATATATTTTGCTAAAAGCATTTAACCTCTCTCTCTAGAGAGAGAGAGAGAGAGTAAGTCAAATCTAGGGTTTTTAGGATTTTCTGATACACTTTCAACACCGCCTTCAATTTTCTGATGGTTGTGGAGGTCTCCACTTGTATGGCAACAACGTTGGCCATCACTGATAATGAAGAATTTTGAGATGGTAGATTTATGAACCCACTTTTGGAGGATCTGGGTTGTGGAGAAACCTTTTCGGATCCAGGCAAAACCTAATGGTTTATTCATCATCACTTTCTATTCATACTACACGCATATTGGGCACAAACACCGGAATCACACAGCCAAATAGCCACCAGAAGAGGCTTGGGTCCTACCTCTACAAGACAAGTTTAAGGCCTAATGCATACATAAGCCTCATATTCCCAACTTCAATAGGCCACACTTAGGCCCGCATGGGAAATAAAGGGTGACAAACCCAAACCTACACTATATATTCACACATCTCTTCTCATTCAAGGTACGCCTCCATTATTCACTCACTCCTACCTTATCTATATTCTCACATGTATCTGACTTAAACATCGAAGAGTCGAAGGCCGGCAACCCGATTCTTCCTGTTGACCTTTGTTCATAGTTGACAGGTACGGAACTTGAAGATAGTATCTCTCATGGTGATTTTCGGCTCTCCTTGGAACCAATCATCAACATTGGCACTAGAAGGAGGGTAATACACCTGACCCCTTGCCTAGTGGGACTCCGATCCATCCTTCTCTTGCATGGGGACTTGGGAGACTGGTCATCCCAGTAGAGCGCCTCTTGATTGCTATCTACCATGCACTCCCGGTGTTTCTACCTAGACAAATTTCCCACCAAACAGCACTCTTGACCGGGGACTTGGGGTCTTCTACAAGACGGGCCTAAGGCCTAATGCATACATAAGCCTCACATTCCCAACTTCAATAAGCCATACTTCGGCCCACATGAGAAATAAAGGGTGACAAGCCCAAACCTACACTATATATACATGCACCTCCTCTTATTTAAGGTAGGCCTCTATTCTTCACTCACTCCTACCTTTTGGGATTGGAGAGTCAAAGGCCGACAACCCCGATCTTCCCTCTGACCTCTGTTCATGGTTGACATGTATGGAACTTGAAGATGATAACTCTCATGGTGATTCTCGGCTCGCCTTGGAACTAATCATCAACACTTTCGATAGCGACATTGACAAGAACAAAGTATTGTGGAGAGGGCTTGGAGTTTTGAACGACTGCCTTTGTGTTTAGAGGATTAGGGTGGAGTTGCCCCATGAGCATAGTGGCTATCTGTCATATCCGCTAATAGGTGACAGTCTCTGACATTCCCCCAGCATATGAAAAAATTGCTAATTTTGTGTAATTATAAATCTCTTAGGGGCTATTTTGGGTTTGAAAACCCTATGTTTTTGAAAGAGGTTCTAAGAATTCTGGTCAATCATGATATCACCAAGCATGTGTTGCTCATGTTAAACAGTGACAAGCGTGGTCCGTGACCTACCATTGTACCTATATTGTCCTCACTTAACCACCCATTAGGTGTTGAGACAATATTGGTACAATGATAGATCACGGGCCACACTTGTCGCTGTTTAATATGGTATCAGAGTGGGTCCATCCCTATCCAATTGCGTCTTTAATTGTCATGAGCTCAAATTTGGGTTCCTTATAATGCCATCAAAAAATTCTAATTAGATTGTTACTAAGTGTCCGATGTGGGCTTTGGATTGTTTTGTAGACCAAGTTGCCGATATGAGACTTGTGGCCTAATTTATAATGTAGAAATTGGATTGTTAATTGATTTCATGTCCAGACCTAGAGTTAGTGACAAGGCTTGTCCTAGGTTTCACCATGAAACTCGAGATGGCCCTATGGGACCCACTTTAGGAATAACTCTAACAAAAATTTAGCAGCGTCACCCCTAAAAATGGACAATCCAAAATATGTAGAAAACACATTTACACTTCTAAATAATCCATCCTTATTCTCCTGCACTACTAGAAATATGCCCTATGGCCACAGCCATGATTTCATGGCCATTGATGGTATTAGGGACATATTACTGTGCCTATTGGTCTTTAGCCACAGATTTCCTGTCCGAGACGATTTGTACCGACTCCATTTTGATATTTTCCCATTTGGGCACCACAAAAGCTGTCCGTGGCACATGAGACTTCAGTATTCACGCGCTGCTCTCACCTGATTCTGACATTGAACACTTTCACTTATTATTTTATTACTTTCTAGTAGCCATTGCTTTTGGACTCATTGGCTAATGTGTATCCACCTATATTTTAATATTCTCTTTCTTGTATGTGCCCATATTGGTTCCACAACCAAAAAAAATTTGCTCCGACCCATTAGGCTGGGCACAGTTAAATCCAAGCCTAGCAAAATGGAATTGTCTTTTACTTTAATAGTCTGAATTGTTATAATATTATTATGTCAACAAAATGCAAATGGAAGCTCACGTGCCCAGCAATTAGAGAAACATATAAGCCAAAGGGGAAAAGAAAAAAGTATACTATAAATTCCTCACATAGCAGAAAATCAAACACTTCGACAAAAACTAGTAAAATTATTTACCTATCCCTAACTTTGCAAACTCTATTAATAAGCGGAGATCTTCAATGCCTTCCTTTTATTGCCTGTTGTTCTCAGAGCTTTCAATCTGTTAATGTCTAAAAGTCTAGCGGTAGCAGGACTTTAGCTAACGCTGATCCGATGGGCGGATCGATACTTGTGTTGTTGTAGTTCCCGTTACCTGTCAAGAGAAATACAAAGGGGCGTCAGAGGGAGACCGCGCTGGGCGGTCTTCAGCTCTCCGATGCCTAAGTTAGTCGATGTATTTATGTTGACAAAGTAACCGTAAGCAAGTATTGAATGCGTAATAAATGAGGAGAGAGGAGAGGACCTTTTATAGGTGAGGAAGAGGATGATCTTCTCCTTGTTTTCGATGTGGGACTGATGTGCTTCAGTTCCCAGTTTCAGTAGCTTCTGATGCTAACTTGACACGGCGCGTGGCGGCGCGTCTGCGGTGCTTTGGGGTTGCTCCGGGGCTCAGGCGGTAACCTGGCTAGCTGTCTTTACGCTAGTCACTTATATGGTGGGCGTTGGTACCCCTGGCGGTACAATGAGCGTGGCTCATTATAGCTAATTATGCTTGCAAATGCACATGTATGTACAAGTCCCCCAAATCCCCAGTCAAGGAGGGCAATCTTGGTTGGGGAGTTGATCGGCGGTTTGAATCGTTTCTCCCGCTAGACTTTGCAGAAGCATAATTAGCGTCAGTGCGTCGTCAACCATGGATTTACTGAGCAAACGCTTTGTGCCCTTTCGGGTGGGCCCCTGCTAGGCCCCCCAGGGAGTCCCCCACTCCCCGGCTAAGATGGACCTCCGGATGGTCGTTATTATTGTTTGTTGAGGGGGAGCTGCATGGAGCAGCGCTGCACGGAGCAGAGGGTGTTGGGTTGCGAGCCCAATCTTAGCACCCAAGTGACGGGGGTCAACGTACCTGATCAGGGCTGTCGTAGACTGTTGACTAGTCCCCGTGTCCCGTAGGGACATTCTGACCGTAACTCCACGTGGCGGCGTTGTCAGAGAGGCGTGGCCTCGGGATCCGCCGCTGGCGGAAGTCCCCCTGCTAGATGTAGCAGGAAGCAGCGTCAAGTAGACGTGCTTGGTGGTATTTTATTGAGCGGTATTGCGCTGAATAAAGTACGCAGCTTGTCAGATGAGAAAGGGGGTCCGCTAGCGGTGTGCTGTGTAGCGGAGGACGCCCCGTTTACCGAATGACGAAGGAAGTTCCGGTGGAGACTTCGATGGTGACAAGAAAAGTTCCGCTGGCGGGGTGTCGCTCAGTGGACTGTCACCTGAGATGACAAGTGAGAAAATCCTCTGGCGGGGTTTCGCTCAGCGGAGACTCCGTCACTTGGAGAATGGCAAGTGAAGGTCCGCTGGCGGGGTTTCGCTCAGTGGACTGTCACCTGAGATGACAAGTGAGAAAATCCTCTGGCGGGGTTTCGCTCAGCGGAGACTCCGTCACTTGGGGTTTCTTCTCAAGTGGTGACTTCCCTTGGAAGCTGAAGAAGACGACGGTTGACACGTGGCCAACTCCTAGAGGGTTAGCGTGTGGAGGTTTGTCTGCTAAGCCTAGCCGTCTTCTCGTCATTAATGTGAGTAATGATGGATTTCGTAACTGAGGCGACGCCTCGGCTAATCCAGGGAGTTAGTGAAGACGTGGGACACGTGTACGGTTGCTACGTGATGTCGTTTTGTAGCGGACGGCTTAGGATTACTTGATGTTGACATAAAAAGGGGGGAACTGAGCGAGTTTCGACACTTCTGGAAAATCTTCAAATCTGAGTTGCCTCCTTCGAGCCTTGTTCGTCTGCAAATTGCGAAGGAGATCCCCGGGTTTGCGTTGAGTAGTCGGACTGGAGAGGACGAAATCTGTCAGTGAAGACGAGCTGCACTCCAAAGTCTTCGACGTGAGGTTGGTATTTCGGATCCTTTTCCTGTTTCATTGAATCTGCAATGGTGGTTTTTGGGTTTTGGTATTTCTGTTAATGGTATGATATTGCTTCTGTGTTATTCTCGGAGGGTGTAGGGAGAGATTTGAGGGAGGTTACGGTGTTTGACAGAAAGTTGGGGTTTTGGGTTTTGCTAGACGGTCCAATCTGGGTTGAGTGTGTGGTTGTTTTTGTTTTGGTATTTTTGTGGGTAATTGTTCTTGACATCTTTGGCTATATCTGATGTGAGAGTAGGTTAGATCTGTATTTGTGCTGACTGATGTGGGTTTTAGGGTTTGGGATGGCCAACGTCATAGAGATTTCGAGCAGTGAGGATTCCGGGTCTGACGTGTCGTTCAGCGTGGCGGATATGACTTTTATTGACTCGTTGCGTCCGTCTGCCCATGCAGGAACCTCACTGCCAGAACCGCTTGAAGTTGAGCCACTTCAGACCATCCCCTGGGAAGTAGCTATGGATCGTGGTTCGCGTCCAGAGAGCTCTAGGGCTGGTGAGGTTGCTGGGCGCGACGAGCGTTTGGCGAGCAATAGTGCTGCTAGCGGCTCCGCTGGCGAAGGGGAAGTGCCGGGCCAAAATGTCGAGTCGGCGTGGTACCTCTCAGACGGCACCGCCGTCGATGAGGCAGGTGGGCGGATGGATGCCGCCGCTGTTAACCGGATGAAGCGGACGTTCCGGTTGCCGGGCTCGGTGAAGCTGCGCCCGCCGACAGCGGATGAGAAGGCCTCGATGCTCTCAGCGGGATGTGCTGCCGTGCACGAGGCCATATTCCGCCAAGGAGTGACATTCCCGCTGGTGCCCAATCTCCAAATTCTTGTGTGCGAGTTTGGCCTTGCCTTTGGTCAGATCTGTCCCAACATGTGGCGGTTGATGTTGGCGATGAACTCCTTGTGGCGCTTGTCGGGGTGCGAGGGGCCTACCGTGGCGGAAGTGCTTCATTTCTACGAGCTAGTGTATGTGAAGCGCCGAGGTTGCAGAGGGTGTGTGAACCTGAGCCGCCGCCAGGGAGCGCCCAAGTTGATTGAGAATCTAAGGGACTCAATGTCCTACTGGCGGGGGACCTTCTGCGTCGCCACAGATGGCTGGGAATACCACACCAGGTCGAATGTGGAGGGGCCGACGTTTAAGACTAAGTCGGAATTCCAGCCCATCCGAGGTTGGCAACTGGTTTCCGCTAAAAATAACTGGCGGGTTCAAACTTTTGCAAACCTGCGCTTTTTGTTAATGACTATTGTGTTTGTGCAGCGGGACTGAGGTACATTTTGACGCGCGAAGAGGAGTGTCGCGTGGCGAGGATCCGTGGCTGCTGGCGGAACCGCAATTTGCTTGACTTCCGTCTTCTGACCGGTTGGGAATTGCTGGTCGACCTGCGGCTAACTCGTTCTATTGGTGAGAACATTTCCGCCACACCTCTCTTTTTTTTTTTGCAAGTGATCCGGACTGACGGGTGTTTGTGTTTTTCTTTGCAGAAACCCCGCCCGGTAACAAATCTAGTCGCGACGCTTTCGAAAAAGCAATGGATCGTGCCGAGATAGAAAATTTTCTGGAGGCTATGTATGCCGAGGGGCTGGCGGCCCAGCAGACGGTGGTGAACCCGGAGACGCTGGTGCTGAGCCAGTCCGAGGTTGCGGTGGAGCTGCCGATGCCGCACCACTCCCATCTGGGTGAGGATGGTCTGCCGGTAGTACAGGCGGATACTCAAGCGGGCGGCGGGGATAGGGGGATTGTTGCTACCGGGCCGCGGGAGCGGATGCCTACCACCCGGCGCGGTCCTCAAAAGAAGATGGTGCAGCCGACGGAGACTGCCACCGAGTCCAGGGTTGAGCCGCCGGTGCGGGTGACGAGGACCGCTACTGGGACACAAAGGGCGCTGGAGAAAAAATGTCGGCAGCCTGACTCCCCCGTCGAGGAAGAGGAAGAAGGGGTGGTGATCGGAGTCCGCCAAAAAAAGAAGGCCCGGCAAGCTGCGTCGAAGGTTGCAGTGGCGGAGGGAGAGGCGGCAGCCGCCAGTGATCTGGACTCCTTCGCCGAGTATGCGCCATTCATGACAGAAGGGGAGCGGGCGTTCCTTTTCCATTTGTGCGAGCGGCTGGGGTTCGGGGGTCTGGCGGGCCTATCGCGCCCGACGGCAATTGACCAATCGCCCTTCAGCTCGGCGTTTGGTCAAATATCTGCGGGATTACATGGTATGTTCGAGGCGGCGTCTAAGCAGCCCCGGATTGAGGAAGAGCTCAGGGGAGAAATCGGAGGTCTCCAGAGGGAGTTGGCGGAGGCCAAGGAGAGACTGGCGGAGGTCGAGTGGGGACTGGTCAAGGCGGAGTGTGATTATGCGGACGCTCGTGGCAAGCTTAATGCGGCCATCCGGCGGGATCTGGAGAGGAATGAGCGCGTCTCCAAGTTGGAGCAGGAGATCGCGCTGCTGCAGGAGCGGATAGCCGCTAAAGATAAGAAGCTCATTATTGTGCAGCGGGAGTCTGCCGCCAGACTGGATGAGGTGCAGCGGCTGGACGGGGAGGTTAACCGCCTGAAAAATGAACAGAGTTCCTCTGCGGCCGCCGCCGTTGAAGCGTTCAAGCTGTCGGCGGAGTATAAAAAGACATTGACCGAAGCGGCAAAGTCTGGGGCCCGGGCCAATATAGACATGTTGACGCGGAAGGGCGCCATTGACTTTGCAAAGGCGTCACAGCCCGACGTGCCGGTGGTCGAGAGTGTCCCGCCGGAGACAGAAGTCGTGCCTGACCCTGCGGCGGGTACTCATTCGGGCAGCGGGGAAAGTGGCTCCCATCCGCCGGAAAGGTCCCGGCAGACTCCCCAGCAGACCCCGTCGGAGGTGTCACGTGCCGGATTTCTGGAGGCACACACCCGGGCGGATGGTACTATAGAGACTCCCAGTCCGACAGCTCGAGGGTCCGATCAGGCGAGCCGATCGGTCGTGCCGCCGCCTGTTGAAGCCGTAGAAGCTGAAGACAACCGCTGAAGCTAGCTGAGACTTCCATAGTTTTTTTTTTTTTTTTTTTTTTTTTTTTTTTTTTTTTTGACACTTTGTAATAATGAACTACTTTGGGTGGGGAGTCCCAGCCCTGAAATGAAATTTCAGAGTTTGACGTTTGTCATGATGTGCTTGTACCGCTAGAGTTTTGACGTAGAGATTTTTCTTTTGCCAAGCAATGAAACATTAAAGGAATTAAAATTGGTCCAAGTGCACCACGTAGCGGACGTGGTCCGCTGACGATTCCTGGCGTTGCCAGTTGCCCTCAGTGCTAGACTTGGTAACAATGGTTTGAATAATTCCTCGTTTCATTGATAGCTGACTGATCAGCGTTTACAAAAGAGGGGTAGTACCCGTTGGGTAGCTTCCCTTAGCTAAATATTGAACAAAAATTTAGCTAAGTCAAGATGCTCTTGGGTAGCGGCATGACTATTTGTAATAATACCGAAGGTGTTCGGTATTCCAAGGGTGGGTCGTTGTGACGCCATCCTTGTCCATTAAGTAGAAGGTTCCTGGGCTAACGACTTCCACAATTTTGTATGGACCTTCCCAAGTTGGGCGAAGCTTTGTTGGCGGTGGAATGACTTCCTTCATTACCCAGTCCCCCAGTTGGAGGTTCCGGGCCTTGACTCTGGCGTTGTAGAAACGCGATACCCGCTGCTTGTTTTGCAGGTTGCATAGGTGGGCCTTGTGTCGCTTTTCCTCCAGGAGGTCCTTGTCCAGGTTGATGCCGTCAGTGTTGGTCTCTGGGCGGTAGCCCTCGACTCTGGCGGTAGGTTGAGAGACCTCAATAGGCAGGACAGCCTCCGTTCCGAACATCATGCAAAAAGGAGTTTCACCAGTTGCGGAAGTTGGGGTTGTTCTGATGGCCCATAGAACTTCCGGGAGTTTCTCCGCCCATAGACCCTTTGCTTTGTCGAGTTTTTTCTTCAGCAGCTTTTTGATTATCTTGTTTGCTGCTTCGACCTGACCGTTGGTCTGGGGGTGGGCGACAGATGCAAAACTCATCTTAGTACCCAAGTTGGCGGTGAAAGAGATGAGCTCCTTGTTGTTGAATTGTGTGCCATTGTCGGTGATTATCGTGTGTGGGACACCGTAACGGCAGTAGATGTTCTTCCAGAGGAAGTGAATTACCTTGGCGGTAGTTATTGCTGTTAGTGGTTCCGCCTCTATCCACTTGCTGTCGTAGTCGATAGCCACTATGATGTACTTGAACTGGCCCTTGGCGGTTTGAAATTTTCCCATCAGATCCAGGCCCCAAGTTGAGTGGATCCATGGAGCGACGATGACTGATAGTGGCTCCGCCGGTGCATGCGGGATGTCAGCAAATTGTTGGCACTTGTGGCATGATCTTGATACCTGGCGGGCATCGTCGCCGAGAGTAGGCCAAAAATAGCCTTGTCGCATTGTGCGATTGGCTAAGGATCTGGCGCCTGAGTGGTTTCCGCATTCTCCGCTATGAATTGCTGCCAGAACGACCTTTCCCTCCTCTGGGGTTAGGCAGCGGAGGTTGGGATGGGTGAATCCCTGGCGGTACAGCTTGCCGTTCTGGATGTTGTAGCGGGTTGCCCTCCGCTGGAGTTGTCGCGCCTTAACTTTGTCTTCCGGCAATGTGCCGTTGCGCTTGTACTCAATGACTTCGTCCATCCAGCTGGTATTGACCTCAATGTTGAAGATCTCCGCCAGGGTTTTTGTGATACTTGGCTTGTCAAGACACTCCACTCTTGTGTCCGCTGGACTCTGATGTGGCTGGGCGGTTGCCAGTCTTGCCAGTGAATCAGCCTTGGTGTTCTTTTCCCTGGGGATTTGTGTGATGTTATGAAATTTGAATTTCTTGAGAAGT
Organism: Rosa chinensis; assembly: GCF_002994745.2. Taxonomy (NCBI): domain Eukaryota; kingdom Viridiplantae; phylum Streptophyta; class Magnoliopsida; order Rosales; family Rosaceae; genus Rosa; species Rosa chinensis. The sequence continues at coordinate 25,560,241 of NC_037091.1, read as the reverse complement.
GTCTTAACGTACCCCAAGTATGCCGCTAACTGTTGGTCCTTGGCCTGGAAGCTGTCATTGACCTGGTTAACGACCAACTGGGAATCACTGAAGATGTTGACACTGTCAGCCCCTGAATCGATGGCGAGGAGTAAGCCGGCAATGAGTGCTTCGTACTCCGCCATATTGTTGGAGGCTTTGAAGTTGAATTTTAGCGCGTATTCCACATTCAGCCCCCCAGGTCCTGTGAGGATGACTCCGGCGCCGCTGGCCTTGGCGCTGGCGGAGCCGTCCACATGCAGGTTCCAATCTGATTGTAGGGGAGCTGGCTCCTTAGCGGTGACCATTTCCGTCCCGGGCTCATTCTCCGTGCTAGGATTGGGCTGACGCTCAGTGAGCTCGGCGATGAAGTCCGCTACCGCCTGGCCCTTCATGGCGGTTCTTGGCTTGTAATCTATGTCAAATTCACTGAGCTCGATGGCCCACTTGCTGAGGCGCCCTGAATGTTCAGGGTTCTGCATCACCTGTTTTAGTGGTTGATTGGTCAGCACGTGGATTGTGTGCGCTTGAAAATACTGGCGGAGGCGTCTGGCGGCAACGATGAGTGCAAGAGCTAGCTGTTCTAAGGGTGGATACCTTGTTTCTGCCCCGTTCATGCCTCTGCCGGCGTAGAAAACTGGGAGCTCGTCCTGTCCCTCCCGCCGGACAATGGCGCAACTCACCGCTGATACCGATACCGCTAGGTATATGAACAGTGTCTCTCCTTGCACAGGGATAGAGAGTAGTGGGACTGCCGCTAGGTAATCCTTCAAGCCCTGAAACGCCGTCTGACACTCTGGGTTCCAGTTGATGACTTTCTTGTGAGTCGTTTTGAGGAGCTTGAAAAATGGGGCACACCTGTCAGAGAGCCTGGAGATGAATCGAGAAAGGGCGGTTAACTTGCCCTGGAGGCACTGGACGTGTATCTTATACTCAGGGTCCGCCAGGTCGAGTATGGCCTGTACCTTGTCCGGGTTAGCCTCGATTCCTCGTTCACTGACAATATAACCCAGAAATTTGCTGGCGGTGACGCCAAAGAAGCATTTTTCTGGGTTGAGGCGCATGCCATAGGCCAGGAGGATGGTAACTATGATCTTGAGATTTGCCACATGTCCGCTGGCCTTTATACTTTTGACTAACATGTCGTCCACGTAGACCTCGATTATCTTGCCCAAATGTTCAGCGAACATAGCATTCATCAGCCGCTGATAAGTTGCACCGGCGTTCTTCAGACCGAAAGGCATGACATTGTAGCAGTACAGCCCTTTGTCGGTGGTGAAGGTGGTACACTCCTGATCGCTGGGATGCATCTTGATCTGATTGTAGCCGGAGAAGGCGTCCATCATGCTGAGGAGTTCATGCCCGGCGGTCGCGTCGACCAGCTGGTCAATGCGTGGCAGAGGGAAACTGTCCTTTGGACATGCCTTGTTGAGATTTTTGAAGTCGACACACATCCGCCACTTGCCGCTAGGCTTCTTGACCATGACCAGGTTGGAGATCCACTGGGGATAGACTACCTGGCGGATGAATCCAATGCCCTGGAGTTTGGCGACCTCTTCTCCTATGGCGCGGTATTTCTCCTCGTCGAAGGCCCTTCGCCTCTGCTTGATGGGATGGAACGATGGCTTGATGGTTAGTTTGTGTGTGATGATTTCGGGAGAGATACCTGGCATGTCCGCATATGACCATTCGAAAACGGCGGCGTTGTCCCGCAGGAATTGAGTGAGTTCTGCGGCCACCTCTGGGTCTAGCTGAGCTCCTATGCGGACTGTCCGCTCTGGGTGCTTGTCAGAGATGCTGATGACCTTCAACGATGTTTCCGGATTGACCGGTTCCTTCCTTACATATTTCTCCTCCTCATCCCTAGGATCCTCGAAGATATCTGGTGGCGGTGCCCGATTTCCTACCGTTAGGATTTCGTGGCGGCGGGTTGACCGCGCAATGGTGGTTGAGTAGCACTCTCGTGCTAATTGCTGACTTCCCTTGACACAGCCCGTGCCGTTGGGTGTGGGGAACTTCATGAGAAGCATGTATCCGGCGATGATGCATTTGAGCTTGTTGAGTGCCGGCCGTCCTATGATGGCATTATACGAACTGAAACAATCCACAACTATAAATTCAGTATGCACCTGTGCCATACATGGACTGGAACCGACGGTTAACCGCATGTAATCAGAACCTAGCGGTTGAGTGATATCGCCGGAGAAGCTAAGCAATGGCTCATGGTCTTGTAGTAGTTTCTTGTTCCGCCTAAGGTTGTTGTAACAACCGCTGAATATGACATTGACAGCAGATCCGCTGTCCACCAGGATTCTTCCCACTGACCATCTGTCGAGAATGGCATCGATCAGAAATGGGTCGTCATGGGGTAGATGTACTCCGCGCTCCTCCTCCTCTGAGAAGGTGATGGGCTCCCAACCAGACTTTGGGAGTTTGGCAGATCTCTCGTAGTGGATGTTGCAGACTTCCTTTGGGTGACTTGCGCGTGCATACCGCTTTCTTGCCCTGTGAGACATGTTGGTGATTGGAGCCCCGCCATCGATGGTGTTGATGCGGCCCAGTGGCTCAATGTTGGCAATCACAGGTGGCGGTTGGCGCACCTTAAACTGATCCATCTTGCCGTCACGGTACATGGTCTCAATGGCCGTTTTGAGAGCGTTGCAACTGTTGGTATTGTGACCGCTGTCCTCGTGGTATTTGCACCACATGCCGGTGTTTTTTGGCTTACCCTTTTTGGGGAATTTCGGTGAGGGTGGCGGTGGTATCTGATCCTTACATTGATTGTAAATTTCCTCGTACGAGGCTGTGAGGACGGTGAATACTGCATACCGCTGAGAGGATTCCGTCTGCTTGTTGCGATTGTCCCCATGGGATGGGCGGTTGCCCTTGTAGTGGTTGTCTTTCTGCCTCTTGCTTTGATAACTGCCCTGCTGCCATTCCCTCTTCTTGTCAGCTGGCGGTGCAGTGGGGGCTTTGCTGGCGGTCTCCTGATGGCTGGAGGAGGGTTGAGATGACTTTGTTGGTGTTGCTGGTGGCGGTGGGGTTTCTCCATATGTGATAAATTCCGCCTGGGCATGAATGACCGCCTCACTCATAAGGTGATCATACGCCGCATTGGGATGATTGTAGTTGAGGTGATAGAGGAATGGTCCCTTGAGGAGTCCCTGCCTGAAAGCCGCCGAAGCCATCGTTTTGTCGAGATCGCGGCACTGAGATGCTGCCGCTCGCCATCTTGTGACGAATGCCTTCAACGATTCGTCCCCTCCCTGCCTGACGCCAAACAACTGGCTCGTGTTGTGATGACCGGCGGACAATAAGATGAATCGAGAGAGGAAGGCATGAGATAATGCGTGGAATGAGTCGATGGACCCTGGCGGACACTCAAAAAACCAACTCATTGCCTCACTATCCAGCGTTTCGCTGAACAAGTGGCACAGGGTGGCGTCATCGAACCCCTTGTTGTTGGTGACCTTTTTGAACGTGTCCATGTGGACGAAGGGATCGGTCTTACCGCTATAATGTGACATTTTTGGGGTCTTTGCAAACGCTGGTCTGACGGCTTGCAAAATTGTAGCGGTGAATGGGCCTGGTCTGGAGGCGAAGAGTGGGTTTGGGGCTGGCGCCGGGGTGCCTGCCTCTGCCAGGATTAGTCTCCGTTCTAATTGCTGCATCCTCTCCAAAATTTGGGTGGTTGCGTCGCCGGCGGGGCCCGCTCGGGCGCTCCGCGGAACTAACCCCCGCCCGGGAATGGGTAGATTGCCCTCAGTCCTTGCTCTAGTCCTCGAGCGGTGGGTGCGCAGCGATGACTCCGCCTCCTGCTCCAACAGTTGTGGGACAGGGGGTGGTCCCATTCCCGCCAGCTCAGGTGGGTTTGGCGGTACCTGCATTTGCACGATGGGTCCTATACCAGCGGTAGGCCGGCTGTGTCTGGTGCTGTGTGAATGCTCACTTCGTGCGGGGTTGGCGTTTGCGTCCAGCGTCCGCCTTAGCTCGTCGAAACGTGTCATCAGTGTGGCCACCTGGTGTTGGGCTTCCGCCTTCTCCTTGCGTTCCTGCTCGCGTTCCCTGTTTGCTTTGTGGAGGTCCGCGAGCGCCAGCTCATACAAGGCGGTGAGGTCCTGACCTGGGGGACGGCTGCTGCTTGGATTTGTTTCACCGCCTGGGTTGACCGGGGTGTTGAATAGTGCGCGGTTGATGTTTACCGCTGGGTGGGCGGGTTGGGGAACGGCGGACTGGTCTGCCTGCTCTTCGACATTTCCCCCGCTACCGTTAGTCATGGTAATTGTGATGGGATGACCTTCTGTTCAAGGATTCCCACAGACTGCGCCAATGTTAATGTCTAAAAGTCTAGCGGTAGCAGGACTTTAGCTAACGCTGATCCGATGGGCGGATCGATACTTGTGTTGTTGTAGTTCCCGTTACCTGTCAAGCGAAATACAAAGGGGCGTCAGAGGGAGACCGCGCTGGGCGGTCTTCAGCTCTCCGATGCCTAAGTTAGTCGATGTATTTATGTTGACAAAGTAACCGTAAGCAAGTATTGAATGCGTAATAAATGAGGAGAGAGGAGAGGACCTTTTATAGGTGAGGAAGAGGATGATCTTCTCCTTGTTTTCGATGTGGGACTGATGTGCTTCAGTTCCCAGTTTCAGTAGCTTCTGATGCTAACTTGACACGGCGCGTGGCGGCGCGTCTGCGGTGCTTTGGGGTTGCTCCGGGGCTCAGGCGGTAACCTGGCTAGCTGTCTTTATGCCAGTCACTTATATGGTGGGCGTTGGTACCCCTGGCGGTACAATGAGCGTGGCTCATTATAGCTAATTATGCTTGTAAATGCACATGTATGTACACAATCAATGCAAACAATATAAGCTCCTCTCCCTACAAGCGTAATGGACTTCTTATACACAACAAAAATTGCATTACAAAGGCTCCTTGATGAATAAAAAGAAACAAAATATTACCTTACCAGAAATGATCTTATCAGATCCCACATGACATAATACAAGAAATGAGCAGTTAGAAATGCATCATAATACATTTCATTTATCTTGTTGACAACCTCATTCCAAACAAATGATGCACTATGCATGTCCCATCCTAATACAAGAAAATCAAATTGTCAGCACCTTAACTTAAAGGTAAGGGGATCATGTAATAAAGGTGCAAGGTAAACTAAGGAAGAAAACTTGCACCCCCATATCTGACAATGTATTAGAAAAAATCAGAGAAGTCTTGCACCAAGTCAATAAGCAGAGGTAGGGGACTCAAGCATCCAACAATATATAACTTCTTAAAAATATACATATTCACACCTAATAATAAAGCAGGCGAGGTAGTAGAGATCTGATTGAGTCTCTATTGTGTGCTGGATGTATCTCTGCAATTTCTTCATCTGTCATCTTTGTTATTTGCTCTAGTAATACTCTAATATTTGCACCCATGTAAGAGTTAGGACCGTACCATATCTTTAAATATGGCAGTTGAGAGAAAGCTTGCAGAAGAGAAGTGACTTAGAATCAAAGAGAAGAACACAACAACAATTGATAATGAATAATACTAAGATAAATTGACATATGATCGAGATTTTGGGATGAATATTGTAATACAACCAACTTGCAGAATGGTTGGGACAACATTTGAAGAAGTACAGGTGATTGTTGGCACAAGCTCATGTGCAAAAGCTTTCATTTCAACAATGTACCTAAACATAGAGAAATTAATGATCAGCGAAGAAAGAATGTAAGATCCCGAGTATAAGAAAGCATCACTGCAAGAACAAAAAATTGCGAAGGATGTGACTAAATACATGCAGTATGTGTCACAATTTTAACCTCTATCAATAGTTTGCGATATTTTGTGTCTGCGAGTAAAGTAACTAGAACGAACCTTTAGCAATGATCGATCTCCAAAGGATGACGTACATTTTTGCTGTAATCATCTTCCGGAAGGCCTATTAAGGAAATGCAGTTAATTTGAATGATAGCTCTAACTTCTATTCTAGAAAACACATTACATCTAATTGTTCTGAAGTTCAACATACAAAGATAGATCATTTTCTCCAATATGCCAAAGGAATATCCACTCTCAAAAGCCGAATACATGTTACCTAGCAGCTGAAAACAGGTCTTGCCATCTGAATCCTTCCGATCTGTCCTTATGTGGTATTCTGGTTTTACTAACTCCAGAGCTGTTTCTGCATCACAAACTCACATAATACACTAAGTTATTTACCTAATGACCATCTAGTAAAATGATACATCATATCAGAGCAATAAATAACAGCATATATGTTCCTTCAATAATTCTAGAGCTGTTCCCGTATCGAAAACTCACATAACATATTCAATAGATTAAATGATACATCATATATATTAGCTCTAACAACAGAATGATAAAATCCATATATGTACCATACCTTGTATCAAAATCTAAACAATTGAACAAATTAAATTGAATGAAAGAGTGATGAGAGACTACCAAAGTAATAGCAGCCAATAGCTTTGTGAGGCATGGTGGAGCAGAGAGATATGGTATGATTGGAATATAGCCTCTCATGATCATCAACATGCTCCATAGCATTTGCATCTTTCTTGAACTCCGCCGTCAAATGCTTGATCACATTGGTGTTGCCGTATCATATCAGATGACGTGGCCCTAATTGTGCAAGAGGAGAATATAATCCAGTGGTAGAATAAAAGCCACAAAGAAAAACAATAGCATATCCTTATCTAAATCCAAATCGTAAATTCAAAAGATATCCAGATCCGAATACCAAACATGTATATCAACAGAGGCGAGATCTAACAAGTTACAAACCTTAAGCAAATGAACAAGTCATGCATGACTCAGAGACAGAATCCAATGTTGACTTCTGGCTAGGGGAACTTCCCGGAGAGCAACGATCACCGACTGACAGATCTGACAACAGCTAATATGGCTGTGCAATCACAATCAAGGACTTAGTGGTCGAGATTTTGTTCACCTTCCTTCGCTGCATCAATTTGGTGGGTGAGTTAATTAACACTCGCCGTTGGACTGAGGGTGATGATGGCAGTGGAGGGAGGAGAAGAGGAGGAAAGAGAAAGGATTCTGATGCACAAAACTCTTATGTCACAATATGAAACCAGTGGGTGACTGACGGGTTTATTTTTATTTTAATTATAAAAATATTTAAAACGAATATTTAATTCAGTTTGTGTGGACTTGCGCTAGATAAAGCCCCTTTTGCGACAGATTCCAAATTTGTCCGTGGTTATTTTGTTCCCTAAGCCTCCTTATGAGACGGAGGATGTAGCTGTTGTGCTGCTATACTCTAATATTGGTGGGCAACATCATATTTGCTACTGAAGACTAGCAACCGTCCCTATTGAACTTATAAAAGCCACGGAAGGTGTGTCGTACCCAATAGTACTGTGGCCATAGGCCATATTTCTAGTAGTGCTGGAACCACCCTGCTCCCCAAATCACAACATCTCTCATTTCACAATTACAAGTCTCAACTTAATAATATTAATCTCACAGGTTATCAGAGCAATTCTAATAAAAAAAGTAATTAAGGAAAATAGAAATAAGATGTATACGCGGAAGTTGTACTGTTGACTATGCCTCGACTCCATGTATGGCCGACCTAAACTAATCTGGTCTGCAAAATGGGCTTTTGAATATGAAGGGCATAGGGAAATTATTGGAAAACACGTTAGTGTGCGTGGACAAAAATAAATAATCAAGATAATTTAAATAAGGAAAACTTTAGTACTTTCCCACGTATTCATCCTTTAAAAATCTCGATGCATGCAACGTTGATAAAACCTTTATCTTTAAATTCGAGAATCTCGTAAAAATAAGCCAGCCCCGCTGGTTAAGCAAATAAATAATCTGGGAAAGATAAGTATCACCATATAATAAAGGAGCCTCCTAGGCTCGGGTTAGAGCCTCCCAGGCTCTATCCTCGACTTCGACCCACAAACACAAAGTAAGTGAGGAGGAAAACTAAAATAAATCAACCCAAGTATGGCGAAGAAAAACCTTAGAAAACCAATAAATCCATAAAGTTTCCCCAAGATCTCGCAAATGAAGACACGAGTACGATTCCTAACTATACTCGGAAAAATCTCAAGAGAAAATAATTAAATCAACGACATGTCCCACACGCCAAAATACTCTCGAATCAATAAAAAAATAGGTGAGATTAAAGGAAAGTCATAATTCCAAATGTTAACCATTTCTCGGTGATAATCATCGAAAACTCAATATCAAATAAAATAGTTACACAAATCCATTTCTGAAATCAAATCATAAGCTCAAAATATAATCCAAACCAAATATTATCCGAAACTAAATAATAAGCTCGATGAATGATATGATAATTAAGTAAATCACTAATTCGAAAGGATATAAATGCATGCATCATTTAAAATCAAAGTTCACTCATAGTACAATTTAGGCGATAACGCATACGGGTTTCTTTGTCGAGTAGTAGTTCGGTACTTCGCCCTATACACAATTATAGCTCGTAAATGATGATTCGGAAATTAAATATGATCCTAAAACACAATCCAAAAACCCCTTGTAAACCAAAATCTCCATTCCTTCCTAGATTCATCTGAAACTTCACCATTAAGATCGATTCATCGATTTAAGTATTCTATAATAGCAAGGAGGGATATCCAATGGTCAGATTCCTGTAAATCGACAACCAAAACACTGCACTCTGGAATCACAATTTATACCAAACTTCCTCCAATTTCCACCAAAGTCATCTCTACAAGTTCTACAACTCAACAAGCCAATATGGAAGACCAGAATCGGCCCCACGCGTCCCCTACTCAACACCAGAGCTAATGCCAAACTAGGTCACCAAACCTATGCCAAACTCTTCCTCTCCTTATCCCCAACAATATTCACAATTGCCACAAAGTCTAAATCCAAACACAAAAGCCACAATTTATCTTAGAAGCAAATCGGCTGTTTTTTCACCAAAATCTTCAACTCTTCGATTCTCTCATCTCCGGAAGAATTGGAGAAAGATAGATGGTGGGTTAGGACCATGGAGAAGGGGGCTTCAAAGCCCATTCAGTGGTGTGGTCGGAAACGGCCGGAAAATCTATAATTTGCCGGAATTCCAAAACCGGCCGATAGGAGTTGTTGGCTTGCTGCGCCTTTTGCCTTTGAAATTGGCGTGTGCCACCACCACAGATAGGAAAAGGAAGTCAAGACAGTCCAGATGGGACCTGTTTCACGGCCAGAGGTGGCCGGAATAGCCATGGGCGAGGCCGGGAAATTCGTCGGTTTTTCTCTCTCTCTCTCTTTGATTTCCAAAAATGGAAATCAGTAAAAATAGTAGTTTCCCTTTCGGGAAGCTTCTAATTATACTTAAAGGAAAATCTAAAAAAATTACAAGATTGCCACTGACTTTAAATCTTTATAACTTCTTCATTACAACTCTGATTTTGAAGCACCAGATATCCACCAACTCGGTTTAACGTCATCTACAACTCCCATGAAGAAACATTTTTCAAAAACTAAGTCAAACAAAAAGTCAACTTTTGAAACCCCAAAAAGTCCGAAACGAAGGTAAAAGTAAAAATAATTGTCGTTTTTCGTCCAAATGACCAGTAAATTGGTAACTTGAGATCCGGGACGTATTAATTAGGTTGCACGTGAGGGGGGTGAGTTAGAGAGGAAAGATCCCACATTAGAAAAATGACAAATAAAATATAACTTATAAGTGGGTGGATCATACCCAATTGTACTGAGGGTTTTTGTGATTAAAAGTTAACACCTAACGGTGGTTGAATTGGGACAATATCTGTACAATGGTAGGTCACGGGTCACATTTATCATTGTTTAACAACTCAAGAGATTGGTTAGCTTAACAAGGGTGTAGAACCCGAGCTGAAGTTGGTTTATGGAAGATTGCATGGTTGGTGTTCGATCTGCAATTTGATCACTCATTCTGAGGTGATGTGTCCGATGGTAGGTGATAGGGTTCTAGCTGCTTTGTCAGCCATCGTGAAGGTTCATGGCATGGGTTCTAGTCTTGCTACATAGTCGTTCTTTATTTTTTCCTCCTAGGTATCAAGAGGTTTATTAGCTTAGAGCACACACTACCTAAGATCCAGGTCATGGGTTCGAGTCACTATGGGGGTAGGAGTGAAATCTTTTGATCCTCTTCTAAAAAAAGATGAAGAAAAAAAGTGGTTTATCAGCTTCTTATCTTGTCATATCAGCAATTTTGTCCTTCCTATAAAGACTAAGACATCGATTACAATTTGATCTCTTAATAATTAAGAAGAGATTTCTTTGTATGAGAATCTTGCTATTTCTACTTTAGGTAAATAGGTTAGGACTAGTGTTCATTCTCCATCACTAAAGAAATTAAAACCCCTACTGGTTTAAAAATGACCTATCATAGAAGCTGCTGTATTAGGTTTAGAGGTGATAACTCTAATGAATATTGGGGAAACTAGTGCCCCACTTAAGAAGAAAGTAGGTCGTCCATCTGAGAGTAAGAATAAAATATTTAAGTTTCAAAAAAAAATTGTTGCTCCTTTGCGACTGACGTACCCTGCTATTAATGATGTTCTTCTTACCCAAAAATTAAGGGGAAGACAAAATTTTAATTATTAGTTGTTTCTGCAGCATTTAAGAATTGACAGAAGTCGTTGACTTCTTGATTCTATGGTTCCCAATTGTAGAATAATTGAGTGTCTAGGCTTTTGGATAACATTTAGTTATGAATTAGGTTGTCTAATTTGTATCATGTTTGAAGTGAGCTATCAGGTTTTTAGTGAGTGGTATTTGTCAGGTGTGGTTGTTTGATCCTCAAATAGTTGATTGTGATAAATCAAAGGAGATCAATAATACTGATCCCAAATCAAAGCATTGACATATCAGCTCTTAATGGCGAATCAATCTCTTTATTTCTCTTTATACTTTTTACGTTGATTATAGTTTTTGACTTTGTAGCAATTATTGTCATTGATGTACGTAGGCTTAATTTGTGTAATCACACATTGAGTATATGTAGCTACACATCTACACCATTCTAGTACAAATGCCAATGCAATCCAAAGTTTGAGGGGTGTAACACAATTACAAAATCTTTATCTTTCATGATAATTAGAGCTTCCGTTTAACGAAATAGATATATTTTTTCCCCTACCTCCCATTCCCCTATTATGATGGCCACCTCAAGCACCTCTTCTAGTACCATCTGCTCTTCCATCTCCTTATCTAGCACCACTTGAAACACTGCTTCATCAACTATCAACTTCTTGAATATCAAACATGTGACCAATTATTTCATATGGCTGACTCCACTTGCTCCCACCTTACACAGTCACAATCTGATGGGCTTTGTTGATGGCTCTAACAAATGTCCTTCTTCCGTCGCCACTATGATTTATTCAACTTCCTCTCAAAATTGCATTATTTAGCTTCGAAGCGAGCTTCTCCGTGCTACTCATGGCGATATCTCCATCTTCGACTATCTTGACAAAATTAATGTTATGGTTGACAATCTTGTCCTTGCTGGTTGTTGTGTCTAAAACTGATTTGGTTGCTATTATTATGAATTTTTTTGGATCAATGTATGAAAACACTGTTAGTTATGCTCAAGTAAGGGACACACCCATTACTTATGATGCTTTGGAGACTTTGTTACTTAATGCTAAATCCAGGATGCAAGATCAACCTGCCTTGGGTATTGATCCAGGGATTATAGCACTAGTTGCTTCTCCCCATCATGCTAGATGTGGTGGCTGTGGTGGTGGTCATGGTTTTCCTTTTGGCTATGCATCACCCTATAATCATGGTGTCTTTGGATATCTTCCATCATCCTCTTCCTCAAATGGTCTTAACTTTGAGCTCGATAACTCCATTCTTGAACCACCATCATCAATCCTTTCTACAATGCCTAGTATGGGCTCCTCTTCTCAACATTGATCCTCTACTGCCTCCCGATACCCTTGTAAAATCCATGGAGGGGTTGGCCATACTACCTTTATTAGCTATAATCAGATGATTCTTGCCTTAGGGTCGTGTTCTTACTTAACTCCTTTTTGCCATGGTGACTCATGCTTCCTTGTCTGCCTCCAATAATTCTTGGCTATTAGATACTTGTAGCAACACTCACATCACTTCAAACATGGGTAATCTAGTCAATTATGTGGCATATCATGGACCCCACAATGTTGGAGGTATTAATCATGGTTTAGGTTTGGGCATACAAAACACTGGTTCATCTTCCTTTTCCACTCCCTTTATTCCCTTTAAATTACATACTTTACTATATACTAAAGTTTCTAGCATATTGCAGACTAGAAACTAAAGTTCCTTCTTCGGCCATTTCATTCTTTCTTTTGAGATTGATCATCTTTCGCCGTTTTAGATTCCTTGATTTTGATTAGTAGCTGATCCATAGGCAGAAAGAGAGAGAGAGATTTGATCCACATATAAATAGAGAGATAGAGAGAGGACGAAGAGTTTGCATGATCGAGGCCCGAGTTGAACAGCTTGGAGATTTGACTATTTTTTTGTCTCATAGATTTGGGTAGTGGTTTGCTGGTCAGGTTTGATTCTGCTTCTGAACCGGCACGAAAGTGCAATATGATTAAAGCCAAAAAATCAATCTACGAAGGAAAATGTAGTAAAAGACGAATATTTTGATCCACATGCAGAGACAGAGAAAGAGAGGGAAGGAGGGCTTCAAAAAATCTCTTCAAAATCACTGTTTGATTTCTTCTAAATTTATTCATGTGTGAATGATTTATGGTTTGGGTGTGCAATTGAATTTGAAAGAATCTGTACATAATTGTTGGGGTTGCTTGGGTGTTCGGAGGTATCAAAACCAAAGGAATCAAGTATGAAGAGTTCGATTGTTCCACCTTTTTTTTTTTCTTTCTTTTTTTCTTTTTTTGGTATTTCTTTCGTATGCATACTTAGATTCATGTTGTCAATCGTAAATTTAGGGATGATCTTGGTCAATTGGGTTCTCCAAATAGTTAAAATTACAAGTCCATTATTTTTATAAGGATTAATTTCAGTTTACCCCCTGAAGTTTGGGGGCGTCATCATGTCACCCCTTGTACTCTCATTTCTGAATTTTTACCCCCTAAACTTTTAAATTTTCATCTTCCGTGTCCAATCTATGAATCTCCATCCAATTTATACGTTAAATCCTACTGTTGAGGGCTGAAATAGTCATTTTTGAATAAATTTGGCTCCAAAATTTGAAAATTGTGGCACTTGATTAATCTATTACATATACAAAGATTTGCCTCCAAAATTTAAAAATTTGTCAGCCAAATTCCAATACTACACATCTGGTAATTACTAAAAATCTGCAAAATATGTGAAAGAACAAATGGGAGCATATTTAGGGAAATTCTAGTACTTAAAACCTGATAAGTACAAATGGGAAGCATATATGTGAAAGAACAAATCTACAATAACACACAAACAAACATATATTTAAAAGGATGGTCTTCATATATTTCATAGGATAAACTGGAGCATACATTGTCTTCAACATTAGCATCCTAATGGATGAACATCAGTACTTTACATCCATGAAACCAAAAAAAAAAAGTTGCTTTAGAGCTAGCAACCAAGAGACATTGCTCAAGGTTGCGCAAAAGATAGCAACACAAACAAACCTAATATGATAAAGTTTAGGGCATGCTAACAAGACAACACACAATAGTAAAACCCTAGTTTTTTCCATCCTTTTTCTGATTCTGGTAGATGACCTAGTAGATACTGCTTGCTTAGATGATGAAGGCTTAGTGGGAGGGTTTGACCTTGTTGAGCAAAAGCTGTAGCTCTTGACATTGCTGGAGTAGAAGTTGTCGAAGTTGTTGCAGGTCTAACATTTGATCTTCTTGTTGCTGCTACATGCTGTGCCTTCTTTTCATCTCTCTTTTTCTAGAAGAAGATATCCCAATACACATAAACCAAGTGTCCGAAAGCATTGGTTACAAACCGAAAGAACAAAATAGACCAAAAGCACAATCCATCTATGCAATAGACCAAAAGCAATGAATTGAACTTTACCTTCAGCCTTTCTGCCTTTAGTTGTACCTTCTTCCTCAACTCATTTTTACTCACTGGTCCCTAGCTCTTAGTGTTGGTCTACAACACACACACACACATACATATTAACACAGACCAAAATACACATAAATATACACATCAATAACCACAATTCACATTTTCAGAATGTTTAAAGTTCATACCTGAGTTTCAGTTTTGGATGCATCCAACTTTCTCTTCTTCCCACTACTTGTTGAGGTCTTATCCTTGGGTGGCAAGTGTCTATGACAAGTCTTTACATTGTGACCAAGTTGTTGACAGTTGCTGCACTTAAGAGACTTTTGAACTCTGCCAAGCTTGATTCCACCATTGGCTTCCTCCTTCTTAGCTGCATCCTTCATCCTCTTCATCTTTGGTCTCCCTGGTTGCCTTGTGTACTGTGGGGGAAGGATTGGGGGTTCTACACTCTTAGACCACAAATCCATACCATTTACAGGTTTGATTGTGTTGGCATAAATGGCCATGCATGTCTTCTTCAAGTAGCACTGATCCACATACTCTTCTGGGGCATGTCTCATGTAATGTATTGCTAAAACAGCATGTTTACATGGGATGCCAGTTAAATCCCATCCTCTGCATGCACAAGTGTGGGCTTTAAGGTTCACCACATACTTTCTGCCTCCTATGCTTGCAACTTCAATTTGTGGCCCACCTGATCCACTAGGTATGAAATCAGTTGCAGCCTTGACCTTGTTTTTCTCCAATATCTCCCTAGGTTTGGGGCAGATTGTATCTTCATGTTTCAACATCTTATCCCTCCTAACTTGGATTCTCCTCATCAGCTTAACCCTTATTTCTTCAAAACAACTCACAATTGGCTTCTTTCTAGCTGGTACAATGAATGCATTGAAGCTCTCGGACAAATTATTCAAGAAGATGTCACACTTCCGATGTGTTCCAAAATGTGCCCTAGACCAGTGCTTGGCAGGCCTATCAGGATCTACAAATAAGATTAAGATTGTTATGTACAATTTGTGGAACATTTAAAAACTGAAGTAAACTTAAAATAAGCACAACTTCACTTACGCATTAGCCATTCCCATGCTGAAGGATCCAATTGGTTCATCAGGACCATTTCCTTGATAAAAAAAGTTCTTCGTTGTTGCCTCTGCACAAGCCCATAGCTGATCCTTCATCACCTTTCCAGGAAATAATTTGTTGAAGTTTGTCCACAAGTGTCGAACACAAAATCCCAAGTCTGCAAGTGGCATCACTCCAGCAAAAGCAGGTAACAACCCCTTTTGCTTATCACTAATGAAGGTCCATCAAGCTCCTTCATCCCTTATGTTCATATCCTTAGCTAACAGGTCCAAAAACCAAGTCTAGCTGTCAGTATTCCCAACTTTACCATGGCATAGGCCAACACCCAGGCAGTGTTATTTGCATCTAACCCCATAGCTGTAAGTAGTTGACCTCCATAGCAGCTCTTCAAGTGGCACCCATCTAGGCCAAGTATTGACCGACATCCAGCTCTAAATCCCATCTTAAGTGCTCCTAAACAAATATACATCTGCTTGAATACAGGTAGCTGGCCTTCACTGAAGTCACACTTGATGTCAATGGTGGTATTTGGATCTGCTCTTCTGAGCTCATCCCCATAGTCCCTTATTCTTGCATATTGTTCCTTGATATCAGCTTCTAAATGGGCCAAGGGTGCCTTTTTTGTTCTGTAAGCCTGCTGGTTTGACACTCTTACCTTCACCCCAGTTGACATGGCTTGTGCAAGAGCCTCTATAAGACAAGCAAACTAATATCAAAATCCAAACATTTATACCAGGTTGGTCACAAATGTTAAAATGAACCAAAATCATACCTGTTGACCAATCTGGGTTGAGCTTAATCTGCTCAGCATACTTCTCTGTCAAGTATGGTACCCTAATCATGCTGTTGTCCTTCACTCTAGCACAAGTGTTGACATGTTTCATCTTAGATGCATACAGCTCGAAGGGGCAATTTTGAGCTTTGCAGATCACCTTTATCCTATCTCTATCGCTTTTCACAAAGAATGCTTCCCACCCTTTTTGAATTGCTTTTTCTCTTACTGCAGCTCTCAAAATCTTTGGGGTTGCAAACTTCATACCTAGGCAAAATTGAGGGTTATGCATATCAGTTTTGGGGTTGAACTCAGGGAACCCATCTCTATCTTCTTCCCCATCAGACCCTACCTTATTCCCAATACACTCCTCATTAGACTCAATAGCTCCATGCATTGTCTCATTATCAAAATCATCTACGTCTGCCTCATTCTCAACACCTGCAGAAAAGGACCCTTTACCAACTCCTCCTATCCACTGACCATTTCCTTTATTAAACTCAAACATCCATGTCACCTAACTAATCATCATCCAAACCATATTCATCATAATCTTCATTGTCAAACCTGGGAACAGAGTCCTCATCCACTGAACTGTTCTATACAATAAGTCTTCATCATCAGTTTCATAATCTGGTTCTTGCTCTACATCAGTAGGGACTGTTGATCTTGAGTTTCTTAGTTCGTCTCTGGACACATCAACATCCACACGACTATATAGGCCATTAAACATAGTTATATCAAGTTCTTCCTCCACCATTTTTTGCTTGCTTTTGTCTTTAGGTGCATTCACTTGAGCTGCACTAGCTTAAGTAGGCACAACACTGATCGATTCTGGCTCCCTAATGACAATTCCTGAAGACTTCTTTGGTGGCACTACATCATGCCACTCTAATGCAGGTTTGACAGGAGTATAAGACTTCTTTGGTGGCCTACTCGGAGTATCCCTCCCTGGTGAATCAGGAAGCTTCTTTATAACCACACTTGGCTTCCTCCTTGGTGAATCTGGTAACTCCTCAATAACAACACTAAAACCTACCTGACTAAAAGCAAAATCATGATACTCATCCTTTTCATCCATGAGGTCATCCTCTTCATCATCTATCTCCACATAATCCGGCTTCAAATACCAATGATCCAGTATAAAATCACTAGCCTAATTTGTGGAACATAGCAGCACATGGTAACTGCATCCAAATCTGTCGAGAGCTTTGTCAAAGCATCATCCTCAGTTCCAATCCTATACCAGTAATCTATCCTCTTGCCAGCATAGTCTTGGTTTAATCCCCTAACCATTGCATCAACTTCGACAAGTGACATCTGATCCTTGTCCACAAAGTCATAATAGTTTATCTTCCCACCTATATACTGATTCCCACTAAAATAACCCCCATGATAGAGCTTAACCGTAAAATAATCTGGTAGACCTGCATATCAAAAGAATCAATGTTTAATCGATATATGCAGAAAGCATCATCCTCAAGAACAATAAAACCATTACTAAACAGTAGCAATCCTAATTGAAACTAGGACCACAACAGCCCTCAAGCAGACAACAACATTCTTTACTATTTGTTTGGACCACTTGAACAGTATTTAAAAGGAAAACACAGCACCCACCAACCTACTTTATTGTCTTAAGTACTTTATTCATAAGAGTAAACACAAGCAGACAAGAAACCCAATAAATTATCAAAGATCCCAATCCCTAGTTCTGTTCAAAATCACTTCTTGTAAACCGCTTTCAAGATTCATAGACCCCAATCAGTCCCCAAAATAACTCTAATCCCTAAAACGAGAACCCCGATCGAAAACCCTAATTCCTAAACAAAAACCCCAATCGAAACACTAAACCCATAACAAAACACCTAAAACCTAGTTGAAATAAGAAAGAATGATTGAGATTAAAAACTTACTGTAATTCGGAAGCTCGTCTCCTTCGGTTTCCTCTTGTGATCTCCAATCATCGTCAACCATTACGCCTTGACGATTCTATGTATCGGGTTATATAAACCCTATCGAATTCTGGGATTCAATCCTCCAGTTCTGAGTTTCAATCGATCTCCTTCACTCTTCGTTTTTGGTTTTTCAGTCTAGTCTTAGAGAATGGTTTAGCGATCCCCAAATCGGGTTTAGATCTCAAATAGGAAACTATGCTATTGTTTATTACTATTTTAGGGTTATTTGAGAGGGAATTGATCGAGGTTTTGAGATTATTGAGGGGGAAACGTCCTACTGAGTTAATTTGGTCATTTAGCCACTTAACCCTCTAAACCCTCTCAAATTCATTCCATTTCAGCCTTCAATGGTAGGATTTAACGTCCAAATTGGATGGAGATTCATAGATTGGGCATGGAAGATTAAAATTTAAAAGTTTGAGGGGTAAAAATTCAGAAATGAGAGTACATGGAGTGACATGATGACACCCCCAAACTTCAGGGGGGTAAACTGAAATTAATCATTTTCATAATTACAAAATTGATGTAGTAGAGACGAAACAATGACAATCCACTACCACCATGGTATCAAAATTGATGGAGTCCATTGTTTCTTTTGTTCCTCTTTCTTCTTCCTTCTTCCTTCTTCATTCACCACCACCATGGCTCCATAATGACCACCTTGCCCACCACCACCACCTTCTTCTTCTTCTCATCCCACACCAATCACATTGTGACTGATTTGTTGTTTGCTCTTCCCTAGAAAAAAACAAAGAGACTTTGGCAAATCAACTCTAGCCTCACCATGGTTGATGATAAGTTAACTACTCACTCTCATCAAACTTGCTAAATATGGAAACTTTCATTAAATTCAACTCACCCACAACTCAAAGTCTCTTGCTTTTGATTTGGGTTTGGCTGTGAGTTCAATTTCAGCTAATTTTGGGATTTTTTTTTTCTGGGTTTGGTTAGCTGAAGTATTAGGCTAGCTATGGCTTTTGCTCAGATCAAAGTGGTTTTGAGCTTGGGGTGAGTTTCTTTGAAAGGTTAAAGCTTTTGTGTAATTTTGGTCTGTAAGTGTTTGAATCTGCATAACATTTACTTCATGAGCACCTGATCTAGTCACCAATTATGGGTTTTTATTATTTTTTTTATTGGAGAAAAAAAAAGAAAAGAAATGTGTGCATTGTTCTTCAAGATTTGAGCTATCTTTTTCTCTCTTAGCTACCATTCCTCTAGCCACACTCTTCTTATGGTATCTTTGGCACTCAAAAGGATTCTTCTTATAGCCTATGTTCGATTGTTTGTGTAGATGGTGCTAATCCATGAACTTGACGCATATTGTTAATATCGAATTTGGTGTGTTGTTCATGCAGGAAATGGCTGCTTCTGTTGTAGATAGTAGTGATCCAACTGGTTGTATAATTTCCATAACTATAGGAGGCAAAAATGGAGAGCCCAAACAGGTAACTATTATGGAAATTTCTATTTTGGATCTGTCTCTCACTTTGAAGTTTTTGAGTGATTTGAAAAATTAAAATATATGATTGCTAATCCAATCTTTGAGATCTAGATGTTTCTAGCTGATTAGGGTTCACTTTTCTCACCTAAGAAGATGGTGTTTTTTTTCTGGTTTTTTTTTTGCCTTGCAGACCATTAGTTATATAGTAGAGCGTGTTGTGGGTACTGGGTCATTTGAAATTGTTTTTCAGGTACGTTGTGTGATTGTCTTCCTAGTTATTTACTGGTAAAAGTTTGGTTTTGATATAATATGATGACTGGTGATTTTTCTCTCTCAGGCAAATTGCTTGGAAACTGGTGAGACTGTGTTATAAAGAAGGTTTTGCAAGATAAAAGATATAAGAACAGGGAACTTCAGTTGACGCGCGGGATGAATATGTTAACACACCCACTTCAAAACTCTCTAATGCTATGAATCATCGAACATGAAAGATTGAATTAATATACTCCTAGATTTTGATAAGATGTATCATATACTTACAAAACTGGAAGTCTCATAATAAGAACTCCATTATTTTTACTTTTCTTCTTCTATTTTACAAACACTTCCATAATGGAACTAAATAGAAAGCTTTGTTCAAGGCACACAGACTGTCAATTTTGCTTTGGTTTGATCATCAGGTTGCAAGCATTGAGTTAATTTAGAAGTTTTAGTTTTATTCCTTTATTTGTTTTGTTAAAAGATTATTAGTTTGATGTGTGATCAGTCAAGAAGAACAAAGGAACAAGAGATTTGGGATTTTCTGATATATATTATTTACCTTCTCCAAGAAGGGAGTATATATACAAGATACATCAAGACCTATTAGGAAACTAATTACAATAGTATAATCCTAATAATACACAATATTCACGATCCTAATTACATGGCATGACTCACACCAACACTCCCCCTCAAGTTGGTGCATACAGATCATGGATGCCCAACTTGTCAAGTGAGTCACAGAAGGCTTTACTCGAGGGAACCTTTGTAAGAATATCCGCCAACTATTCTTCAGTAGGAACGAAGGGAAACATAATGATCCATCCAACATCTTTTTAATGAAGTGTCGATCTACCTCCACATGCTTCGTGCGATCATGTTGAACAGGATTGTGAGCAATTTCAATTTCAACCTTATTATCACAATAAAGCGGCATAGCCTTTTTCTGCCTGAACCCCAAATCCCTCAACAAATTTCTCAACCACAACATCTCACACAGTCCTCGGGCCATTCCTCTAAACTCTGCTTCTGCACTAGAACAAGCCACCACCTTCTGTTTCTTGCTCTTCCAAGTAACCAAGTTACCACCCACAAACGTGAAGTAGCCGGAAGTAAACCTGCGTTCTATAATATTACCTACCCAGTATGCGTGTGTGTACCTGGAAACATCCAAGTGACTGTATTTTGAAAAGAGTAATCCCTTCCCTGGAGCAGACTTCAAATACTGCAAAATACAAAATATAGCATCCATATGAGTCTTTCTGGGATTATGCATAAACTGACTTACCACACTAACTGCATAGGCTAAATCGGTCTAGTGTGGGATAAATAAATCAACCGGCCAACTAAACTCTGGTATCTTGCTTTATTCGTAGGTACTTGATCCAAATACTCTGCTAACCAATGTTATGCTCAATAGGAGTATCAACAGGTTGACAGTCAAGCATACCTGTTTCTGCCAGCAAGTCGAGAACATACTTGCTCTGACTCAACACAACACAATCCTTCCCACGAGCAACTTCAATTCCCAAGAAATATTTCAAATTACCCAAATCTTTCATCTCAAATTCAGAAGATAACTGACCTTATAACCTTTGAATTTCCTCAAAGTTATCACCTGTCACAACCATGTCATCAATATAAATAATCAAGGTAGTCACTTTACCACACCGATGTTTAAGGAACAAGGTGTGATCTTAATTGCTCTGCCGATACCCAATTTTCTTCATCAACTTGGTGAACCTGCCAAACCAAGCTCTGGGAGACTGCTTCAAACCATAAAGAGATTTTTTCAATCTACACACCACCTGCTCTCTAGTAGAAGTACCATATCCAGAAGGCAAATCCATATAAACCTCTTCATGCAAATCACCATGCAAGAATGCATTCTTAACATCAAACTATTGTAATGGCCAATCAAGATTAGCAGTTAACGAAAGAAGTACCCAAATTGTGTTAATTTTGGCCACTGGTGTAAATGTCTCATCATAATCTACTCCATACTTCTGAGTATAGCCTTTAGCCACTAGTCTTGCCTTGTACCTGTCCACGGATCCATCCAAATTATGTTTCACGATATACACCCACCGACAACCAACTGTCATCTTCCCGGGTGGTAATGATACTAATTCCCACGAGCAATTCTTCTTAAGAGCATCCATTTCGACTATCATTGCTTGCATCCACTTCTCCTCTCTCATTGCATCCTGCACTTTACTAGAGAGAGACACAAAAGATAATTGATTCACAAAGGCTACATACAATTTAGACAGCCTATGAGTCGACACATAACTAGCAATGGGGTATTTAGCTTTTGCACTTAGAGTAGGTTCATAGTGTTTCAGGGGATGACCACGGGTGTAACGACTAGGCAGAGTTTTGGTGGGAACAATATCTGCCACAAAAGAAGGAACAGTAGCTGACACAGAAGGAGTATTAGATAAAGAACGATTATAACATACCTCGAGTGATGATTAAGCAGGTGAGACCGCTGAAGGAGAGGGAAAGACAGAAGAATTGTTCAAAACGGCATTGGCGGAATCATGAATTTCATCGGAAATAGAATCGAGAATTTTCTCTTCAGCCGACCGGTCGGACTGATCAAGTTGACTAGTCGGTAGTTGACTTCCCAAATTCTCTTCTCCAGTCGGTGGGCTGCTGTCCTCTTTTTCAAGTTTCGTTCCTAAACCAACATTCCAGCCTTGAGAATGAAGATGCCAATCTTACATCTTGCCCGCTAAACAAATCTTCATAATAACAAGACTTCTCCCCCTGACGAGGAGTCACAGGAGGGAAAAAAAATAACATGCATCTTCTCTGAACGTAACATCCATGGTGACATAAAACTTTTAGGATTGAGGATGATAACATTTGTAACCTTTCTGATGAGAACCATATCCTACAAACACACACTTAAGGGCTCTAGCATCCAACTTTGACCTCTGATTCTTATACAGATGAACATAAGCAATACAACCAAAGACACTAGCAGGAAGGGTATTAGAGGATGGAATAGAAATATAGTTAGACAGGACCTCAAGTGGGACACGACCTTGAAGAGAGGCAGACAGAAGACAATTGATTAGATGAGAAGCACACAAAACGGCCTCTCCCCAAAGATACTTAGGCATGTTAGCACCAAGTAGAAGAGACCGAGCCATGTCCAAAAGATGACGATTTTTCCGTCCAGACACCCCATTTAGCTCAGGTGTCTGTGGACATGAAGTTTGATGTATTATGCCATGGTGTTGGAAATATTCATGAAAAGAATGATTGACAAACTCACCCCCATTATCGGAACGAAAGACCTTAACATGAGTATCATATTGAGTACAAACAAGCTTATGTAATGCTATAAAGCAGAGATTACAGAATCTTTGGACTTAAGTAAAACCACCCAAGATAATCGAGTAAAGTCATCAATGAATAACACAAAATATCGCATTCCAGAAATGGTAGAATGTTTAGAAGGATCCCATACATCTAAATGAATTAACTCAAAAGGCATATTACTAGAATGAAAACTCGACGGATAACTAGACCTATGACTCTTAGCCAAAGCACAAGTTTCACAATGCAGGCTAGACTCACTAACTCCCAGAAACAACGAAGGCATGGACTTCTTCATAACTCCAACAGATTGATGACCCCAAACGCCTATGCCACAACCATAGCTCACTCAATCTGTCATAATTCAATGTTAGGGCCAAAGGCTGTTCCAGTGCTTGTGTTGGCTCTGCGTACATGCAATCCAAGTGAAACAGTCTCCATTGCCCATGATCACTCTGGTGCACAGATTCTGAAAAAAGACCTACATTGGATAAAAAGTTACAGAGCACTTATTTTGTGACCCTAACTAGGATACAAACGAAAGATGATGAGACAATGAGGATACATAAAGCACATCATGCAATACAATGGATGGTGTAACCTAAACAGTCCAATACTAAGACCGGAAAAGATGCACTATTCACATTAGAGACATGGGATATAGAAAGAGACGACATAGACATAAAGAATGACTTATCATAGGTCATATGGTTAGACTCACCAGAATCAATTATCCATATATCACTACCAGTAAAGTCAGAAATATGTAAAGCAACACCAATTTTACCTCAAGTTAAGGAAACATTACCCTTTGAGGGATCTTGCCCTGCAATGCCGTAGAAGTCAGGTTCTGGCACTAATTGGACTGCTGCTTTGCCTCTTTGACCACCACCACATCCGTAGCTTAGGACATTAATTCTTGAAATGGCGAACTTCTTTGTAATAGTTGCAAGTCATTTGGTTATAATTCTGATTCTGCAAATATCCCTGATTCGTGGTTGATACTGACTCTGAGATGGAACTAGCGTAGAATTCCCAATCTGAGGTTGAGGTGGAGGTGTAGCATGGATTGATAACCCATAAATTTCAGTATGAAGGTTATGAGCGGCAGCCTTATTACCTTCATCTCTTCAGATATAGGCAAACGCTTGTTCCAATGTAGGTGGAGTTGCAAGGCGCAATAAATCATTATTTGCCCCTTCAAAGTGAGGATCCAGGCTAGCAAGAAAAATATGGACACACATTCGATAGGAATTAATATTAGCTTCACAAGTCATAGGATTAGGGTTTCACTGATCAAGCTCCTGCTAAATTGTCTTTAAATTCGCATAAAAGATTGCAACAGGCTGTCCACTTTGAGTTATTTCGAAAGCTTTGACATTTAATTCATGACCACGAGCAAAGTCACTCCCATCATAATATGTAGCAGCAACATAATCCTAAATTACTTTGGGAGAATCATAGTTAGCAAATAATCTCACTTTCCATCACGTTAGTATTTGCCGTATCCCATTCATCTGCTTTTGGTCCTGCAACAGGTCTTGCTGCACTGCTAGTAACATAGCTCCACTTTCCAATCCCCTGAATATGGATCTTCATAAGTCTCTGCCATAACTGATAATTGGTACCATCAAGCTTGACACCAAAACTAGAGTTTTCTGTAACATTTTGAACAACAACAATCTGTCAGGCCATATAACTCTTCTCTCCAGATGAACCCTGAGACTCTTCATCCTTCCCATCGATAATCTTCAAATCCGCCATCCTTCTCCCTTTTTTTGTTTCCCTTCTTGTTTTTTTTTCCTCCAGACCCTACAAATTGTAACAAAAAGAATACCAAAAAACTAGGAAGTATGCGAATGGACACAAGAACAAAAGGGATGAACTGATGGACAAAGGATGACATCAACTTGTAGAAGCAAAAGAACCAATTCACGACTTGCAGAAGCAAAAGAACCAATTCGACGAGAAGAACCAAGGCAAGAGAATCAATCGACCAAAAGAACCAATTCAACCAAATCAAAAGAACCTTATATTCGCAGGGGAAAGAACAAATCGAGTCCGAATGGGTCTCAGTTCTGAGACCAATTCAAGAAGAACAAAGGAACAAGAGATTTGAGATTTTCTGATATATATATATTATTTACCTTCTCCAAGAACGGAGTATATATACAAGATACATCAAGACCTATTAGGAAACTAATTACAATAGAATAATCCTAATAATACACAATATTCAAGATCCTAATTACATAACATGACTCACACCAACATGATATATACTATTTTATCACTTTCATCAAATATCACCTCATTTTGGTTTATGTTGATGGTGATTGTGAATTCCTTTTGTAAACATAAAATGTTCACAAATCAAAAATCCTTGGCAACATTTGAACAATTTATAACAGACCAGAAATTGTTTTCTTTTTTCTTTTCTCTGCGCACAAATTAGTCATATTCTACTGAAGCAAGAATCTATAACATTCTTAGCTTTATATATTTTGTCAGTAAACCTTGCATATAAAATAGTTAACAATAACAAACCCCCGCAGCATAGCGTGAGCACTATTTTTGGTGTTTACTATTGTCCTCAAGCATCTACCAACTTGATCTTTGTTAAGCGTCTTCTTAATGATAATAATTGTTATATGCTCATATATCCTCACGCCTTTTATGTGAAGAACTTAACGACGGGGAGGACCTTGTTACACCGGGTAGTAATGGTCTTTATCCTATATCAAGTTTTGACCAAATGTTTCAAATGTTTGTGCTTTTTCATTTTTGGTTATGGGGTCAATGCTCAGTTATGGCATTCGCACTTTGGTCATCTAGCTTCACAGTTTTGAAGTAAACTTCTGAGTACTGGAAATTTGCCAATGTTAGGGTCAAATAATATTTTCTTTTGTGAGTCATTTCGGTTGGGCAAAGCTAAAAACTTGCCCTTTCATATGTTAGAGTCTGTTTCTCTTTTTCCATTTCAATTGGTTCATTCCGATGTTTGGTCTTCTTCATGTTTATCAATTCAAGGATTTAAATATTATATTGTGTTCGTGGATGATTTTTCTCGATATTCCTAGATCTTCCCAATGAAATTTAAACATGAGGCATATTCTATCTTTGTTGACTTTTACACTTACATTCAAGATCAATTTAATTGCTCTATTAAATCTATGCAAACTGATGGTGGTGGTGAATATTTTAATGGCAATTTTTTAAAAAAAAAATTGTCATCAAATGGAGTTCATCACCGACTCTCTTGCCCTCAACAAAATGGAATTGCCGAACACAAAGATCCACACTTGTTGATATAACACTCAGTTTGCTTGCTCATGAATCAATGCCATCCCAATATTGGGTTGAGGCAATTAGTACTACACTTTTTATTATTAATCGCTCTCCACAAAAGTTCCATAGTTTTCTTCACTTTGTGAAAAATTATTTCAGCATCCACCTACATATGACTTCCTTCGTACATTTTGATGTGCTTGCTATCCATGTTTGTGTCCCTATAATACAAAGAAATTGCTATTCAGTCTAAAAATGTGTTTTTCTTGGTTATTCTTTATATCATACTGGGTATAGAAGTCTAGATAGAGGCCCAATTTGGGATTGTTGTTCTGTGGTCTAAAGTACTTTTAGTTTTGCTATGACCAGAAGTACTTTAAGTTTTGTTGTGAGAAGAAGCAGTGAGTGTTTGCTGAACTGTTTTTTAAAAGTTCTGTGTGAATGAAAAACAGTTTAAAGGTGTTTGGTAAACTGAAAGTAATTGCTAAAAAAATGAATACTAAAAGTGCCTCTAATGGAGAGGAATTTCAGGAATACAGATGGATAATTGTGTTTTACGAACAATTGTGTTGATGAGGAAGATTGTAAACAAATGCTTAATCCTTTAAAATGCCAATGTTGCAATATGACACAGATTTGTTGACAATTGACAATAGAGCTTGTGTGTTTGTAACCAATATGCCAGTAATATTCCAACAAATGCTAGAACCCTTGTAATAATGCAAGTAGATGAAGTTTTCAATATGACAAACTTGTTCAAGATAGCAAGTTTCTTCAATTTTCTCAAATACAAGTGAATATCCAATGTACAAGAGATAATAAATTCTTAAGTATAAGAAGATCATTCTATTTTGCAGCAAATAGCAAGCACAAGTAGAGCATTTCCTCTTAAGCAAATAGCAGGACAAAGGACCATTTGTGAGATTGAATTGATAAGTATGAGTAACAAGTGAAGTTATTGGGTTTCGCTAATTACACTGATAACCCTTTATCTAAACACAAGAGATGTTAGAATATTCTTCAAGATTGATAAAGATTTTTTCAATACTGTAGGCTGGAGATTATCCATGATGCCAAATTCTTCAATGTGCAATAACATCAAACTTCAATTGATGAATTTTCTCGAGAGTATAACTAAAGAGAAGCAAATAGCTTCAGTATGAAAGTATGTCGAAAACTTGCGAGCAAGGAAGTTAGAGTGACCCTTAGCAAGAATTGCATTGATTGGACAACATGTACAAATGCGAAGGACCTAGAATCAATTGAGGAACTGGGTAAGAGTAGAGAGTACTAAAGATACTGAATCTAATCAAAGTCGAAGATCGACCAAGATACACAACACTGCAAAAGCAAAGCAAATCGATGCATAATAAATCGAAGCAAACCCAGAATCGAATTAGATGCGTTAGCAACATGGCTCTGGTATCATCTAAAGAAAGCTTGAAGAAGATGAAGACGAGAGATGGTGGAGAGGACAGAGGGGTCAGTCATGCTGTGGTGGTCAAAGCAGAGCTTGAGGAAGAGGAAGATGAGAGATCATAGAGATATGGAGATGTTGTGAGATAAAAATGGACATTATCATTTAGTTCAATAAGGCATTCAATAACTTACCATTTACTTGTAGAATAAGCAATGGGAAATCTTGTGATTTAATTGCTTAATCATTTATGTCAAAATGACCAAGGCAGTTAATGATATACACCTAAGAATATGTGATTATGTACTGAATAGCTTCATTTATGGGAGGAGGCTAAATCCTTAGCAAAATCATATATAAACTTGGCCCTTGAATTCTCTCTATCATCAAACATTCACATACTCGTCCCGTAGAGAGTTAGAGCAAGTCCACCCGTTGAGGTTGGCAGGTCAATATTATTCACTGCTTTTTGCCTTTCATTTCCACCCTTTTTCTTGACCAGTCAAATATTGTTCACAAAAAGTCACTTTCTGGGTCAATTTCTTGACCTGCCAACTGACAGTCAGTGATTTCATTTTATTATAATATTATTTTAATTTAGACTAAAATTAATTTTTGAAACAATAATTAATTTTTTAAGGTGTACAATTGGATGAGGTATCTATGTGCTATTGTTAATAACATTTTTGGATAGGATTTTTAAATGCTACGTGCTCATTCGGAAGAAAATTTCTAGATTTCAATTAAATACAGTGTCGACGTTGCAAAACTAACCATTATATAATCTTATCAAATTTTTTGATATTATTTTGAATGCTATGTGTTGTGATTTGATCAACTCTCTAGATTTTCGATTAGATTTTACACATACGTGGTGGTTCTATCTTCAGCTTCAAACCTCAATAAAAAGGGTGGTTTCAGATGCATATCTCGCTATCTCCTCTCTAATTGTTTGTTTAGTTTATAACTTTTCATTACATTCAATGAATTTGAACTGGTTTTTTCAGTGGAATGAGAGGCAACGTGAAGATGAGGAAGATGAAGAATACGATGCTCAAAGGCAAAGAAATACAACACAAGTTATGGTGGAAGCAACTAGTTGGTTGGCTACTAACCCACTTCAACAATAACCTCAATGAGGTGGTTTTGTTCCAGGCCGCGCTACATGTCATCGATCACGTGAGGTAGCTAATGAAGAATAATTAAATGATTACTTTGTAGCTGACCTCATGTACCTTACCGAAACTTTCAGACGACGTTACATCATGAAGCGTGAAGTGTTCCTCCGCATGTTAGAGCATGTCCAGACAGTGACCCATATTTTAGGCAGTCACAAGATTGTGTTGGGGCATCCGAGCTTCTCGCTCACAAGAACTTGACGTGAGCACTACGAATGCTAGCCACTGCAATGTCGGCTGAATCCTCAGATGAATCATTCCATATGCCGGAATCAACTGCCATGAACCTTAGTTGATTTTGTCGTACCATGGTCACCATTTATCAAGAACGCTATCTTCGTGCTCCAATAACAGATGATCTAGATATGCTCCTATAAAAAGCCAAGCGACAAGGATTTCCTAGAATGATATGTTCACTTGACTGTATGCATTGACAGTGGAAGAATTGTCTAGTGGGATGGCTGGGTAGCTTCAATAGCAAAACGAAAAAGCCAATCATTGTTCTCGAAGCTGTGGTAGGTCCCGACTCCATGCTTTCTTTGGAATCCCAGAAGCTTAGAATGACCTCACTGGTAACGGACGTTCCCTACTATTTGATGTTGTCACAGTAGGTCAGTTATCACAACTTAACTGATGTCACAGCAGGTCAGTCACCATTTATTAATGTGTGATTTGTTTTTATTTGCTTTAACTTTTATTGTGTGCTTGTTTGCTTTCAACTGTAGTGATAAAAGTTTTCATTAACTCTACAGAAATTTTACTAAAATTTCACAATTTATTTCGTAAACAAAATATTACATAAACTCCATTAGCATGATCCAAAATCAATATATTGAAGATTCAAGAAAATCATATATAAACCCAATTTTCTAAAGAGATATTGAGAAAAAATCATACATATTTTTCTATCAATCTACACGCAATCCACGTAGGCAACCTTTCTTGTAGAGTGTTTATGTATGATTAATATTTCTTTGTGTTTTCCTATATGCCTAATTTATCCCCCGGCAACTCTTTTTTTTTTTTTTTTTTTTTTTTTTTTTTTTTTTTTTTTTTGAGAGGTTGGGCAACATTCCTTGTAAAGTGTTAATGTATAATTATAACATATGACATTATGGCTTAAATCGTGCATGATTTGATTTCAAATTTTCATTGAGGAAAACTTTTAGGACATATTTCAGTTTACCACCCTGTACTTTACACTCAGCATCATGTTAGTCCCTCCCATTTCAATGTCATCAGCAACACCCATGTACTTTCATTTTCAATCAACCGTGTCCAATTTTTGTTGAGCCATCCATATTTGCCATCAAAGTGATGACGTGGCAGTGACCAGCTAGTGAAGTCGCATGGGCTCATTTGAAGGGCTAAATTTGACATTTCAGTTAATTTTCCTCCCAAACCTCATAATAGCAAAAAAATAAAAAAAATAAAAAATAAACACTCATCGATTACCTAAAAGAATTCAACGAGGCAGTGTCCAAAGCAAGAGCGGTGGCGGCGCCACCGTCACTCGTCGATCTCTTCCTCTACCTCTTGGCCACCAGATCCGCTCTTTATTGAGTTCGGCTCTTCCTCTACAACAATTTCTTCACCCACTCAACCCTTTCCTGAAATATAGCACTGGAAATGTCACTGCCGTGGGAAGTGATTGGTTATTCTTCAAGCATCAAACGACGTTGTTTAGTTGACACGAGCTTAGCGTTTTGATGGCAGTGATGCAGCACTTCGGCCAGCTTAGGTTGTTCATGTCCATGACAATGTCGTTTAGTCAAGTGTTGACCAATGGCGAGATGTAGTCCTAGAGCGTAGAGCGACTCGATTCCACCATGTCCAGTGTGCTTATGACGTCGCTAAGAACTTTCTACATATCTGGGCTCATAGTTTGATGGAGGTTTGAATCCGAGATTTTGATTCGTGGAGAAATTATAGTGAGAGAATGAGTGTTCGGAGAGAACAAGATGATGATGAGGAGCAGAGAGTGAACAATTTTGACCCACTTCACCGATTATGGGTTGTCTTAAACAGCAATATCTCATCTCTTCTCTCAGATTGTAACTCTTACTGTCGAATTTTGAGTGGCAGATGTACCTTTATCTTCGTCTTCTTCTGAAAACAGCAAAAAAAATGTAGTTCGGATTCGAATTGGGAGAAAATCAAACCAGGCAGATTCTTCTTTCTGGTTTTGCTCGAGAAGTAATTGATGGAATTCGAGCTTCTGTTTCCTCTTTAATAACTTCTAGACAACTTCTAGACAAGAAGAAAGCGGACTTAGGTATACTTTTCCATTGCATTTTGTTCTAGCTTCATTACGAACAGAATGCTTAAGAATTGAAGGTAGGCCTTGAATCATTGGAGGGCCTAAAGTCACACTCTTGAAGGCTTGTGAGGCTAAACTTCTCATGATTAAGTTGTAGAGCCTTCTGCTAACCAACCAAGACAATGTATTCTTAGATTTCAACTATCTAAAACAATTATGATTTCAAGTAGTGTTTTGGATAAATGTTTTGTTATATTTTTAATTTTTCAGATTTTTTATATTTGTAATATTTAGATGAAAAAAGAAGGTTTGTAAGGAAAATTGACTGAAATGTCGAATTTAGCCCTTCAAATGGGCCCACTTGACTAGCTGGTCATTGCCACATCATTACTTAACGACTAATATGAACAACTCAACAAAAATAGGACATGGTTGATTGAAATTGAGACTATAGGGGTGTTGCTGATGAATTAAAACGAGAGGGACTAACATGATGTTGAGTGCAAAGTGCAGGGTGGTAAACTGAAATTTGTCCAAACTTTTATATATAACACCATGAGCTCAAGCTATACAAATACTAATTTAGTTCCTATAGACCATAAGAAAGAAGTTCAAATTTGTTGTTGTGAACTTGTGTATCACCTATCACATATGCATTCGTAACCATATTCCCTTTCTAATTTTTGGTTTTCGAGAGTATGGTATCTACTAATAAGGTATGTTATTGATGAGATTTAGGTTTTTAAATATTTTCTTCTGTCATCATTGTGTCCTGAATTTTCTTATGGTAAAGTATCTTGTTCTAGATATATTGTCTAGAACAAGATACTTTTCTTTTCTTTGATCTTTTCCTTTTATATATTGTTATGTTAATTTGATGGTTGTTCATTCTCAATTGTTACCTAATAGATAAGTATATGCATATAGGGATAAGTTAGAGATGTTTAACCTAAGAAATATGGTCAACTCGCAATGATAGAATACCTAAGAAAGAGGTTGATGTGAAAAATAATTCGAATAAGTTGGTTGAAATAAAATTACTAGAAGTGAGGTTAACTAAACACACGCATCTATTCTTTAGGTTATAATAAAAAATAAAAAAATAAAAACCTATTAGCTAAGTTAAAAACTTAAACTTCTACCTTTAAGGCAGGTTGCAAGTAAATGGATGGAAAACAGAAATATAGTGTAGTATTTGCAAAACACAATAGATAACAACAACTATTGACTAAGTTTCAAAACACAAAATCTACCTTTAAAATAGAAAGTTTAAATTTCACATTCATTTAAATCTACAAAATCTTTGAATTCACAATATATATATATATATATATATATATATATATATATATATATATATGTATGTATGTATGTATGTATGTAAAGAAAAGATCTATAATTCTAGCAATAATGATGAGTAGAAGAAAAACTGTTGAAATTATGGGACCAATAAAAAAATCTATAATTAAGATATTTAAAGTAGACTTAATTTTGCTAGTTGACTAATATTTATCGTATTTAAATAGTGGCAAGAGGTGTAATTTTAGAAAAAAAAAGGCAATATTTTTTCCTAGTTGGTAATAATTGGGTATAGATTGAAAAAATAATAATAAGTGGGTCCATTAAATTTGATAGGAATCGGGTCTATAATGAATTTCACCATAAAAAAAACTATATCAAGTTAAAAAGTGTTAAAGTAAAATTGAGATTGGAATTGGTCTACTCATTTCATTTCATAGTCCCTTTATATAGGGATAGAATTACAACGGAAATATCGATTACATTAATGATACTAAATGCTGATTGATCCATAATTGCGCTGATTGATGGTAATCACTGATTCCTTGATTCCCTCTCCGTCAGTTGCTTTGACGAAGGCACACAATATGTTTTTCCTTTAACACTCCCCCTTGTGCCAAGTCAAAGACGAAATGGTGCATGAGTTGTTGCCTCACTAAAAACCTTGCCAAGTAACAATAAGAACTCTGTGGGACAAAAAATACACCTTGGTCGAAGGAAAAGAGCACAACTCACCTTCTACATTTGAGGATGACATGTATGTGTTAGACTCCCCGTGACGTCTACACCTCCCCCTGATCTTTATATTAATCAAGGAAGTTTGGAAAGACTTCGCATTCCTATGCTTTTCATATGTTTCTCAAATGTGGCCTTAGGTAGTGATTTGGTGAACAAATCTGCACATTCTCCTCAGACCTTACTTGCTTCTGATACGCTATGAGCAAGCGTAAAATTTAACCCTATAAATATCATTAGGAGTATAAGCAAGTAGGGATCGTTCTATTCCCGGGATTAAGGGTACACCTGTCATTGTAGGACAATTAAAGAATTAAAATAAGTACAAAGTAAATTATTTACAAAAATAAAACAAAGTATGAACATATTTACGAAAATAAGGGGGGTTTTTAAGATTTGGTTTCCGAAAATTAAAAGAATTAAAACAAATAAAACTATACAAACACAAGTACAAGAATGAAACATAAGAAACAAAGATCAAAACCAATTCATAATCAAATTCGAATCAACCCTACAATTGTTCTTCCAAGTCATGAGAAAGAAGTTGATCATGTAAAACATTTGAAGCAAATGATTTTCCATTTTTTACTTTCCTTGCTAATTAATCTAAGTGAAAGCACCTAGATCAATCCTATCAAACATGCAATCAAAGTCTAGAAAGCTAGTTAATCATAACATGTTCAACGCAATACACATAGAGAAAGGCTATCAACTTAAGTGAACAACTTAGTATGAAAAAGTTCATCTAATTGCAATCCTTTTCAATTAAACTCGATTCTTGTCCAAAACCTTTACTACTTTTGATTCAAGTTTACAAAACTATTAGGTGAATCACAAACTTAAATCTAGCATCAATTACATGCATATATCCTAAGTTGGCCACTAAAGAACATAAACATATAAAAGTTTTCTATAAAGCAAATTTAATTGAACAATCTCACGAAAGCAACTTAGAATCACAATTATAGGAATGGAAAATTCATTCAATCATAAGAAATTCAGAATTAAACTTTGTTTAAATATTATTGTCAACTAGAAACAATTCCAATGAAATCAAACAAGGTTACAAAGAAAGAGGTTAAATTACACCATGAGATGGAGATGAGGATGGAGGGTTGATGTTTGGATGCTTGAATCTTGGAAGCAAGTCTTCAACGTGGAGGATGGATGATGATGCTCACGGCTCCTTCTTCTTCTTCTTCTTCCTTGCTTGAAACCTTGGATTGCACTAGAGGTGGAAAGAGAGCTTGACGTTATGGAGAGAATTTTCTGAATTATGGGGTGTGTGGAGTGTGGAACCTATTTGACGTCAAATATGAAGGAGTATATATAGGGGCACGGCTAGGGTTCTCCAAGCAATCAGAAATTTCCACATCTCTTCAACCAATGGTATGATGCCAAGTAAGTCTTGTGATGTGGTCCGACCAATCGTAGAATGCCAAGTAAGCCTTGGTGTGTCATCCAACCAATCAAAACTCTCCAAATTAATTTCCTAAATTCCTTTAATATATCCTTGCCAAAATTATATAAGGATTTTATGATTTTCTTCATGAATTTCGGCCAACATTCCTTTAGGGAATTTAGGGATGCACCTAGACACGTTTTGAGCTTTTTCTTGGTGTCCACATATCTTCTTTCCTTAAAAATCTCCCTATTTATTCTCCTTGCGTCATCTCCTTGATTTCCCTTTGATTTTCACGTTGGTCTCTCTCTCTTTCTCTTAGCAATCACACAATTAACTCTTCCAAGAATATTTCCTTCCATAAAATTTTCACGTTGGCTCCTCCTTTTCCTCTAGGTAATTCACGGCAAATTAAATCCCCAAGGAAAATATATTTTCCCTTAAAGCTCTCTCTTGATTTCCTCTTCTTGGTTGACGCAAAAGTCTCTTTTTGGCAGGGTTTCCTCCTCTGGACAGGATTTCCTGGTTGAAACAGGAAAACTTTATTTCTTCATTTCTGCTCATTTTTGCAGTCCTTGAGCTCCTTCCAGCTAGTTTGCTCCAAGGACCTGAAAATAGAAACTATTACTAAATATGGAAACTTTCTAAAAATAGTAACTTTCCTAAACAAGAAAGATTTATTTAAGGAAATAACACTTAAAACGTCGCATTAAAATGCTCCTATCAAATTCCCCCACACTTAGCTTTTGCTAGTCCCTTTGCAAAATCACACGAAGACTCAACTAAGACTCAACGAAAATTTAAAGACTCTACACATACAATGACTCTATTGCCCTTTAACATTTTGTCTCAGCAATCTCTTACTTTCACAACACCAAGATTAGCACTCATCCAAGAATCAATGTTTAAGCATTCGAGAGTTAATTAAAACATATAATCCACACATACACAAGTAGGACTTGGTTGTAACAATGGTGATGGGGTGGAGCTTAGCATGGTTCAAACAAGTATGATTCAAATCCTCACAAGGTATATCCACTATTTATTCTCTCAGATCAAGGCAATGCTTAAAAGCTTATAATCACTCAATTATATGTGAGAGAACATATTTTAAGGCAATCAAATAGCTCACATATATAAGAAACGAAAAGCACTTTGTGAATATTTTTTTTTTTCAAGACCTCATGAAAGATACCAACTACTTGCACGAATGGACCCAAGCCATAGGTTCAACACTTGTAACTCATCTCCACATCAAAGGCTGTCCCATCTTAAGGATCAAGAAGGTCTTCTCAAAGGTTGTAATGGGGCCAAGGCTCAATGTTTAAAGAAATGAAAGGAAAGGAATTTAACAAAGTGTCCTAAAAACCTAGCAGAGCTCATGTAGATGTAGAGACTTCTAGAAATCCACCAAAGCATTGCAAAAACGTCATAATCCCATAGAGGCTTTTATAAAAGGCCTAATGTCTTCATGTTGGGCCTAATCTTCACTCTAAACTTCCCTTGAACTCTTTTGAACTGGACAAAGGCCAAATTTCGATAGTGGGCCTTCAATTCAAAGCAATATCCAAACTCACCAAGTATGGGGGACTAAAATCCATAAACATTTTTCTCTCTGTTTTTTTTTCCTAGCCGTACATATTTTTTTCTTTTCTTTTTCATTTTTCACGGCTTTCACATTTTTTTTTTCATGGACAAGTCTACCCCCACACTTGAACTTTCACCTCTTCTCAATCTTCATCCTTAGTGCCAAACCCATGTAGTATGTCTCAAAAGATAGCTCCACTAAGTTTTTAGAACAAAGGGTGAGAGTGTAGCTATACTAAGGTTCATGGTTAAGGGTTTAAAGGGTGATGAACGAAAAGGCTTAATGTAGGCTCAAAGGGGCTTATCTAGGGTAGTCCCACGACGGGCACAAATAGGGACATAAGTTTATTTGGCAATGGTGGTAATTCCTAGGGTGCCTCTATCCCTTCCAGAATCAGGGCCATG
Organism: Rosa chinensis; assembly: GCF_002994745.2. Taxonomy (NCBI): domain Eukaryota; kingdom Viridiplantae; phylum Streptophyta; class Magnoliopsida; order Rosales; family Rosaceae; genus Rosa; species Rosa chinensis. The sequence continues at coordinate 25,523,758 of NC_037091.1, read as the reverse complement.
TATTGATACCACGTCTCAACAAGCATAAGAGCGAATTCTAGCATTCTATAGTCCATTAAACATAATCTATGGCAAGCAGTCAATCAAGATGAAAGAATAATGAGATCATCAAAACATCGCCAAGAATTTAAGAATATATATATATATATATATATTTTTTATCACTCCAAGAAAAGGGACATGGGCTCAAATATCTCACATGAGTTTGTATGAATCAAAACTCATCTTAACATGCTCATATTCTGTACCAGGGTCACGAGATCCATATCCACTACTCATGCACATGCTTTTCATATATCTCAATTAACCAAAGAATACCATTTAAAAATCATCTCAATATTATGATCCTCTTTTAGCCATAATTTCAGAGATACAAGCTCATCCTAGACAGTTGAAAGGGCATCCTATGACTAAAAAACAAAGGACTTAGACTCAATAAATAAAAGCAACGAAATTTTTTTTTTTTAATTTTTAACATTTTCCGATTTTTTTGTATTTTCCAATATATATAACTCAAAACAAAAGTATAAATCCCTTCCCCCACACTTAAATATTGCATTGTTCTCAATGTAATCAATCATAAGCATGCAATGAAACAATTAAGCGTATAGGAAAGGAATTTACGAAAACAAAAAACAAAAAAGAAAAATTGAAAAATAAAAGAAATAGGGAAGGAGAAAGCAAATCTGTGTTTGTAGACTCCTTCACAGCTGTTTCTGAATTGGGTTGCCTCCCAAGCAGCGCTTGACTTTAACATCTTTCAGCTAGACGGTACCCCTGTAAGGCCCCGTACCTTAAACTCTCTATGAGTTACGTTTTTATCGGTTTTGACCTAGGGGTTGACTTTCTACTTTGTCTGTTACGTCGGAATATTCATTGAGTATGTCATAGGTTACGAAAAATTGAGTTCGTGGACACGTAGTTTGTTTAAATCGGTGTTATATCGGAAAAGTTGTGACTAAAATGGAAATTTCTTTTTTTTTTCTTTTCTTTTGGTGGAGTTCTTTTTAAATGAGTTTCTTTTGTTGGGAAGAGAGAGAAAGTGACAGATAGAGGAAAAATCGGGACAAGCCCGAGCTCTCCCTTCCCCTTTCTTTTTCTTTCGCCGCCGGCCTTCTTCCACAAAAATTGACGTCGTCCGGCCACCCCAATGCGCACCGCTCACCATGGCATGATCCTTCCTCCCTTCTTCTCCTAGATATGTAAGTTTTTCACCTTGGGTATCATTGGTTTTTGAGTTTCAAAGAGAATTGCAAAAATGGGGAAACCGGAGTTTGGCTCTGATCTTCTGTTTTCTGACCGTTTCCAGCCGGATTTCTTTGGGGTTTAGGTGCTGGGGTGATGCTAATCTTCATCCCTAACCTTTTTGCAGCTTCTCTTGGCCGGTGGAGGTAGAATTGAAGGCGTTTGAGACTGTGATTAGTGGCGTGAACAGTAACCACGAATTCTTGGTTTATGTTTTGAATTTTCCGGCCAAAATAGTTGGAAATTGTTGGCTGTTACAGGTATATTTTTGATTCTTGGCTGGTTTTGGAGGTTGTTTTTTGTAAAAATAGCTTGACCGGTTGTGGTGGTTTGTGCGGTGGCTCACCGCCATGTGCGGTGGCTCACCGCCATGGGCGATGGCGCCTTGGGGCATAGGCAGCTCTATGAAAACATCTATTTTGTGTGTTATTGGAGAAGTTCAAATTATTTTTTATGATTTGGATATTAAGTTTGAGCTTTTGGAAATTGTTGTAATTAGTTATAGTTGTTGGTTTTGGTTAAGTTGGTCATGGCAATCGGTGTTGTGATTTTGTGGTAGCTGCGATTGTGGGAACATTCAGAAAATGAAATGGGTCAAAGGAAGTTAAGAGAGAATTTGAGGAACTTGAAAGGGAGAATTTATTCTTTATTTATTGGTTAAAATTGTAGTTAGGATATTGAAATTTATTGTTTGAGAAGTTACAAGTGACTTTTGAATTAGACGATGTTGAGAATGTTAGGATTTCCGTTGTCGGATGTTAATTATCCAAATTGGGAAGATTCGAAATTGTAGAGGAATTGTTGAGTAACGAGTTACTTAAATTTTCAAGGGAATGAGTTTTAATTCTTTAATGATTTCCTTTGTGAGGTTAATTTTATCATGCCCAAATATTACAGGACGTACTGAACCCTCGAGCGAGGAGGACACGGGCAGGCAGCAGGATTAGCTGCGGGACTTACTTGTGAGTGGACTTTTATTTTGTTTAAATAATGCATGCAGCATGGTATTAAGTTTTCAGTTGGAATACTACTTTTAATAAATGTGACCTTGTGGAAAGTAAAGGATTTAAAAAGAAAGCAGTTGACAAGGAGACCAGTTTTGGCGTATGCGTATCTTACCTAGTTGGCAGTCCCTTCTAGGTAATAGTCTGGTTGGCAGTCCCTTCCAGACTACAGCCCGGTTGGCAGTCCCATCCGATGTGTCATCTGGTTGACAGTCCCTTCTAGATGACATGAGGTAGTTAGTTGGCAGTCCCTTCTAACTACCTGTGGCTAGTTGGCAGTCCCAACTAACCACCGCCTCCTATTCCGGTTGGCAGTCCCTTCCGATGCGTCATCTGGGTGGCAGTCCCTCCTAGTCATCAAATGAGTTTTCTTGGAAAAGAATTGAGTTGGAAATATTATGGAGTCTCGCTGCATGTTGGTTTTGTTGAAAAGAGAAATGGGGAAGCATTCCATTAATTGTTTCAGATCTTGTTTCGGTTTTGTCCACTCACTCTAATGGATTTTATATGTTTTCTCTTGAGCCCTTCGTTTTCAAATGCCCAGATTTCAGATTTGCTGAGATCGCGTCCAAGCACTAGAGACTTTGGAACCAGCGCTTCCGTTTTGTCCGTAGGTTATTACTTAACCTACCTTGTATGATATCGGCTTAGTTATTAGTGTTGCTCTGATAACCCTTTTTAATTTGGTGGATGTTTTGTTTGGAATTGATGTTTATTACTGAGGTTGTGATGGAATTTGAACCTTCTGAATGTACTATATACGCTCGAAATGTAATTATGGTATTGTGTGTTTGAGTAGAAGTTAAAGATTTAATCATGTCCCGGTTTGTGAACTTTTTGGGTATCCCATATTTAGGGGAGGTTCTGCCGATTTTTCGGTAGGATTTCACTTAACGTGGGCCCCGCAGGCTCGTATCCAGGTTTTGGGGTGATTCTTGGGTCGGGTCCTGTCAACCTCCATTAAATAAAGTTAGTGACTATAATTAACAAAGAAATACAAATTAATGTTTTATACAAAAACGTCACTATTCATTTTTTTTTAAAACAAGTATAATTAGAAGTAAAATGTACAGAAAACACAAAGATACAAGTACAAAACGTCACAATCTTTACAAGTATAAGGAGTGAGTTCAAATAATTAACAAAAGCTTGAGTCTTATTATAAGCCCTTAACCAAGGGTTAGACATGTGGCCCAATGGCTCTATCCTTAAAACTAGTCGCATGACTAACGTTAAAGACAAAGTCCTTCACCTATTCCGTTATGGTTAAAAACTCATAAAAATTCTCACTCTTATCAACCATTATTATCCACAAAAAAACAATTTGCAAAAGTAACATATTCACAAGTAATTCTTTTTTTTTTTACAATTTTTTTTAACACTTAGGTACGGGAACAGGGAGTCTCGATGTGCAGTGGGACTGAAACAGCTACTCTTTTTCAAGACTATGTTTAATCTAATATACCTTAGTGTATCACAACATTTTCTTTTGTTATAAACATTATTGATATCGAATTAAATTCCAAGCGGTAAATCAAGTGAACGTGCGGCCCAAGTATAGTCGTCTAGACACAAAGTCCCTCCTACATCCTTTGGGCAACCTTACTAAAATGGCCAGGTAGGGGAGGACGAACACGAGAGGAAAAATCCATTTTGGCATAAGCTACTCCCACATAGTGGTTTAGGCCCATTTGTAAGCACTTCTGGAATCAAAAACCCGTCATGAACGTTGTCCCCTTCCTAGACACCATTCCACATAGGCTATACTTACTAGGATGAAAAAGATCATAAGTGTGAAGACAGTTCAACAAGTGTTAATAAAGGCCGCCCTCAACCTTAAGGGACCTGAACTAGGTACCAATAAGGGGTTTAGGCCAATATTAACAAAAGAGACTTCACCTATTCCTCTCAATTTAAAACTTACAATTAAAATTCGTGTTCAACAATATAAAAAACATCCTAATTAATTTAAACTAAATTTCAAATAGTTTATATACAATAATTATAAACAAAAACAAGTGATTTTTCAATCCCCGGCAACGGCGCCAAAAATAGATACGCTATGAGCAAGCGTATAATTTAACCCTATAAATATCATTAGTAGTATAAGCAAGTAGGGATCGTTTTATTCCGGGATTGAGGGTACAACTGTCATTGTAGGACAATTAAAGAATTAAAATAAGTACAAAGTAAATTATTTACAAAAATAAAACAAAGTATGAACATATTTATGAAAATAAGGGGGGTTTTTAAGATTTGGTTTCCGAAAATTAAAAGAATTAAAACAAATAAAACTTTACAAACGCAAGTACAAGAATGAAACATAAGAAACAAAGATCAAAACCAATTCCATAATCAAATTCGAATCAACCCTACAATTGTTCTTCCAAGTCATGAGAAAGAAGTTGATCATGTAAAACATTTGAAGCAAATGATTTTCCATTTTTTACTTTCCTTGCTAATTAATCTAAGTGAAAGCACCTAGATCAATCCTATCAAACATGCAATCAAAGTCTAGAAAAGCTAGCTAATCATAACATGTTCAACGCAATACACATAGAGAAAGGCTATCAACTTAAGTGAACAACTTAGTATGAAAAAGTTCATCTAATTGCAATCCTTTTCAATTAAACTCGATTCTTGTCCAAAACCTTTACTACTTTTGATTCAAGTTTACAAAACTATTAGGTGAATCACAAACTTAAATCTAGCATCAATTACATGCATATATCCTAAGTTGGCCACCAAAGAACATAAACATATAAAGGTTTTCTATAAAGCAAATTTAATTGAACAATCTCACAAAAGCAACTTAGAATCACAATTATAGGAATCGAAAATTCATTCAATCATAAGAAATTCACAATTAAACTTTGTTCAAATATTATTGTCAACTAGAAACAATTCCAACGAAATCAAACAAGGTTACAAAGAAAGAGGTTGAATTACACCATGAGATGGAGATGAGGATGAAGGGTTGACGTTTGGATACTTGAATCTTGGAAGCAAGTCTTCAACGTGGAGGATGGATGATGATGCTCACGGCTCCTTCTTCTTCCTTGCTTGAAACCTTGGATTGCACTAGAGGGTGGAGAGAGAGCTTGACGTTATGGAGAGAACTTTCTGAATTATGGGGTGTGTGGAGTGTGGAACCTCTTTGACGTCAAATATGAAGAAGTATATATAGGGGCACGGCTAGGGTTCTCCAAGCAATCAGGAATTTCCACATCTCTTCAACCAATGGTATGATGCCAAGTAAGCCTTGTGATGTGGTCCAACCAATCGTAGAATGCCAAGTAAGCCTTGGTGTGTCATCCAACCAATCAAAACTCTCCAAATTAATTCCCTAAATTCCTTTAATGTATCCTTGCCGAAATTATATAAGGATTTTATGATTTTCTTCATGAATTTCGGCCAACATTCCTTTAGGGAATTTAGGGATGCACCTAGACACGTTTTGAGCTTTTTCTTGGTGTCCACATATCTTCTTTCCTTAAAAATCTCCCTATTTATTCTCCTTGCGTCATCTCCTTGATTTCCCTTTGATTTTCACGTTGGTCTCTTTCTCTTTCTCTTAGCAATCACACAATTAACTCTTCCAATAATATTTCCTTCCATAAAATTCTCCCTTGAATTACTCCAATCAAAATCTTCAATTATATTTCAGATTTTCACGTTGGCTCCTCCTTTTCCTCTAGGTAATTTACGGCAAATTAAATCCCCAAGGAAAATATATTTTCCCTTAAAGCTCTCCCTTGATTTCCTCTTCTTGGTTGACGCAAAAGTCTCTTTTTGGCAGGGTTTCCTCTTCTGGACAGGATTTCCTGGTTGAAAGAGGAAAACTTTATTTCTTCATTTCTGCTCATTTTTGCAGTCCTTGAGCTCCTTCCAGCTAGTTTGCTCCAAGGACCTGAAAATAGAAACTATTACTAAATATGGAAACTTTCTAAAAATAGTAACTTTCCTAAACAAGAAATATTTATTTAAGGAAATAACTAAGTAAATATGAGGAAATAACACTTAAAACGTCGCATTAAAATGCTCCTATCAGCTTCACTTGAATCTTGAGGAGGGCCTGTTGTTGCTGATTGTAGGAAAACTTTGGCGATATGTGTTTTGTGTTATCACCTTTAATATAACCTAGCTTCATCTGTTCGATGCAAGCTGCATTGTCTTCATAAATGCAAGTAGGTTCTTCAGTGGTAGAACTCAAACCACTAGTCCCTCGAATATGTGGAATGATAGTTCTTAACCATACACACTCACGAACTGCCTCATGTAGAGAAATAATCTCTGAGTGGTTCAAGGAGGTAGCCACAAGGGTTTGATTAGTTGATCTCCAAGATATCGCCGTGTTCCCACTGGTAAATACATAACCAATTTGAGAACGATCTTTATGTGGGTCAGACACGTATCCAGCATCAGCAAAACTGACCAAAATGTCATTTGGCGTTTCAGTGTAGTGAGTGGCGTTTTCGCCATCAACATTTCCTTTAGGGACCGCAGTTCCATTTGCGGTCCCTCTTGTCTCTCTGTAGGGAAAGAACAGTCCTAAGTCAATGGTTCCTTTTAAGTATCGGAAAATGTTCTTGATACCATTCTAATGACGCTGCGTTGGCGCTGAGCTAAATCTAGCTAACAAGTTCACTGAGAATTCAATGTCTGGTCGAGTACACTGGGTTAAGTACAATAATGCGCCTATTGCACTTAAATAGGGAATTTCAGCTCCCAACACCTCTTCGTCATCTTCCTTTGGACAAAATGGATATATCTTTGCATCCAAGCTTCGACCGATCATGGGAGTGCTAGCGGGATGCGCTTTGTCCATGTTAAATTGCCTGACTTTTGGACATACGCAGACTAGTGGATTAGTATTCCACCAACTCGGTGTTCTAGTTCAAGGCGTAGACAGAATCGAGTTTTCCCAAGATCCTGCATCTCAAATTCGGATTTCAAATAGCTCGCGGTTTCTCTTATTTCATCAAGAGTACCTATTATGTTCATATCATAGACATATACTGCTACAATTGCAAATCCGGAACTTGTTTTTTTTTTTTTTTATGAATACGCAGGGGCATAATTCATCGTTCTTATATCCCTTCCCAATCAAGTAGTCACTTAGACGGGTATACCACATCCGCCCAGATTGTTTCAATCCGTAAAGTGAGCATTTCAACCTAATTACAAACGCACTCCGTGGTTTAGAGTCACTTGACCTGGGTAATGTAAGGTCATCAGGCACTTTCATATATATCTCTGAATCTAGATCCCCATAGAGATATGTAGTAACCACATACATGAGCTGCATTTCCAGTCCTTTGGAAACTACTAAGCTAACTAAGTAGCGGAACGTTATAACGTTCATTACTGGAAAGTACGTCTCCTCGTAGTCAATTCCAGGGCGTTGTGAGAAACCTTGTGCCACAAGGCGAGCCTTGTACCTCAGGACTTCATTCTTCTCATTACGCTTTTTGACAAAGACTCATTTATGTCCTACAGGCTTTACACTTGGTGGGGTTAGCACTACCTAACCAAATACCTGTCTCTTTGTCAGAGAATCTAATTCTGCCTGGATTGTTTCTTTCCATTTAGGCCAATCTGCTCTTTGTTGACATTTTGCAACAGAGCATGGTTCGATATCATCGTGCTCTATGATTCCTTGAGCAACAGTATATATCATCAATGTGTATGGAAGATCTTTCTATCAACTCATACACACTCTCATAATCCTTTGAGATTTCTTTGTTCTCTGGAATCATTTTAAACATCGGAGCGTTCTCCAGTATTGATGCATGGACATAACTATAATCAGAGACAATCTCATGAGAGTGATTCTATACATTGATGATTGGTTTGTGCCGTACTCGCCCTCTTCTTCCTTGGGTGAGTGTCAATCGAACCAAGTGGCCTCTCCCCTTCCTTGGGGAGCCACGGCCTCAACCACACCTCCACTAAGTGTGGTTGCAGTGCCTCTATCTACGGCACCGTGCGCCTTTGTTAGAGACTTCTAACCTTGCAGGCACATTTGCAGCTGGTATATGTGATCTCGTCACTTTTGGAATATCAGTAAACGCATCAGGCATCGAATCTGCTACGTTCTGAAGATCGATTATTCTTTTCACTTCACTTTCACTTTGTGAAGTGCGGGGATCAAAATGAGACAGAGTGGGGACCAACCACGACAATTCCTGTCGTTCCCTTGGAAAAATCCTTTTTCCTATCTCCCCCTAACGACGGGAAGACTGTTTCATCAAAGTGACAATCCGCAAATCTAGCGGTAAAGAGATCACCTGTCAAGGGTTCCAAATAGCAGATAATTGTTGGGGATTCGTATCCAACATAAATACTTAATCGTCTCTGAGGACCCATTTTGGTGCGTTGTGGGGCGCAATAGGCACATATACTGCTCAACCAAATATGAGTAAGTGTGAAATGTCAGGCTCATATCCAGTTACCAACTAGTACACAGAAAATGGTTGGCCAGCTGTGGGTTTGAAACAAATAAGTAAAGTTGCATGCAATATTGCATAACTCCATGTAGATATAGGCAGGTTGGTGCGCATAACCAATGCCCTAGCCACTATCTGTAGCCTTTTGATGGTGGCTTCTGCAAGACCGTTTTGTGTATGCACATAGGGTACAGGATGCTCTACATCGATCCCAATAGGCATGCAATATTCAGCAAATGCTTTTGATGTAAACTCTCCAGCGTTATCAAGCCTTATAGACTTGATAGGATGATCAGGGTGGTGAGCCCTTAAACGTATAATCTGTGCTAGGAGTTTTGCAGCATTTCTTGTGGACAATAAAGCGACATGTGACCCGTGTGTCGAAGTATCCACCAGAACCATAAAGTACTTAAAATGGTCCACATTCTGGATGGATAGGTCCACAGATATCTTCTCGTATCCTTTGTAAGAATGGAATGTTTTATTTTATATCTTTAGCATAGGAAGGTCTCGATCCTGTTTTTGATAAAGAACCGGCTTTGCAAAACGAGTGATGTGCCTTTGAAATAGTCAATGAGGCATAATGGGAGAGTGGTGGTGCTTCTGGTACTTCAGAAGGAAATGACTGCATTTGAGCAGTACTAGAACCGACACCGTGCAGTGTGAAGGATTTTTATCCCATTTTATTTTTCACTCGAAAGAAGGGATGTCCATATGAGTTCGTTAAAATACGGATCATCATGTCATGACTGGGGTGCCCTAGGCGGTCATTCCAAAGCCTGTATGAGTCAGTGGCCCACATTTCACTGTTGGTGACAGTATAGGATTCAATGATCCGAATCGTAGTGAGGTACAATCCACTAGATTGACTCATAAGTTTCTCTAAAATGCGTTTCCTTCCACATTCATTAGAGGTAATATAAATGTATTCAGTTCCATTCTCACAGTGTGTTTTTACATGATAACCGTTGGCACGAGTATCTTTGAAACTTTAACAAGGTTCGATTAGCTCTTGGTGCATACAGAGTATATCTCATATTCTTTAGAGTATTTGTATTTAGGTAGAATGATAATCTTTTCATTCTAATAATTTTTCCTCTAGATGTATTACTTTGCATCTTTACAGTGCAATTTCGAACTATGTAAATATGTGTAGTAAATAAATTTGAATAAACTCAGTGCTTCAGAATAAAATTCAAAATTTATTAATAAGCCAATGATAATCAAATCAAGTTCTTTGTTCAGAAATCTAATTCATCAAAGCATTCTTTAAGACCAAATAATAGTCTAATTAAAAATGAGGCATTATGCCTTCACATCTGTCTTTAGAAAATAAATAGATAAAGCAAGTCAGTCAAAATCTAGTGTATCCATTGACTGAGCAAGTTCCTTGTTGCCATTGAGGTCTGCAATTGTGAGGTTGACATCTAGGTTATGGCCTCCTTCTTCCATACAGTGAGTTTCTTGTTCTTTAGACTCCCTATATCTCTTGTAAGTGGCTGCAACTATGTTGCTTGCTTGGCAGTTCTTGTACCAATGTCTAATGACTCCACACCTATAGCATGGTTCATTGCCAACTCTATCCTGTCTGACTGAAGGGTTCTTAGGTGCCTTTTGCACCATGTTTCCATCACCTCCATGTCCTTTTCCACGTGGTGCATTGTTGCCACGTGGGTAGGGATCAGCACGTCCAAACCCCTTTGCATCAGAGTTCTTTCCACCTTTCATTTTTCCATAATTAGCCTCGGGAATTTTCTTTGTCCCAGTGGGCCTAGCACTGTTGTTCAAGATAACCTCATTTTGCCTCTCAGCCACTTGCAGTAGGCTGATCAACTTATTGAAGGTTGTGATTATTTTGTTGTCAAACTCCAGCCTATACTTGTCCGCTAGCATAAACGCTGAAGTAGGAAAGGTGGAAAGGGTCTTGTAGATCATATCATATTCTGTGATTTCCCTTCCACAGAAATTGAGACGTGCCTTTAAGCGCAACATGTCCTTGTTGAAGTCTGTGACCCTTTTATAGTCAAGCAAGCGGATTCCATTCCACTGAATAGCCAGTCCTGGGAGTACAGTATCGTGAATGTTCCCAAAACGTCCCTTAAGAGCATCCCACAGTTCTTTGGGTGTCTTCAACTGAAGGTACTCCCAGCGTAGGCTGAGATCAATATGTCACCTCAGAAACAATAAGGCATCTGCTTTCACCTTATTAGATAGTTCATCATCTTTGGTAATGGTGGCAGTGTAGTCTTTTGCCACAAATGCAGTTTCTACATCGGAAACCAAACGGTGGTACTCAAGTCCTTCTGAGTCCAAAATGTCAAACTCAGGTCGAGTTGGATTAGCCATCTATATAAAACAAGAGGGAATGTATAAATTACGCAGTCATAAAGACATCCACATGAATTATTTTCCAAAAATATGAATTAGAGTTCAAGACCAAGATTCGTAATGGTCACATTTTTTTTTTCGATGCTATGTGAAAATACTTTATCACAGTAAGTGTGTGTATAATGCGCATGAATTTTCATTATCATGGCAAAACACAATTTATATATTGTATTCTAACAATAACAATAGCACATTTAATAAAAAATAAAACATACTACATGGCATATAAAAATAAACTACATGGCATGCTCAAATGTCACAAATTTACAACAAATTATATACTACACATAATAATAGCAAGAATATATCATGCATAAAATAAAATGTAAACAATAGCATAATAAGAAGCATGCATAGGGATAATTTATATAAGCGTAAATAAAATGAAAACATGCTCAAAATTTCATAATAAACCATAAACAATAAAATAAAAAGCATGCTTAAACAAAATTATAAATCATGCTTAAAGATAATCATATAAAACCTAAATAATAAGGTATGCTTAAAATAATCAAAATTATTTAACTAAACATGCTCAAAAATCCTAATTAAATATACCATAGTATTAAATAAAAGAAAACATACTTGGTTTGGAGAAAATAAAACAATCCTAGCGCACGCGCATGTTGATGCAGGCGTGCGCAGCGATGTTTTTAGGCTTTGAGAAAAACTGGGCCGCTTTCTCTTTTTGTTGTTATTTTTTTTCAGCAATGGGCCACAAAACCTTGTTTTTATTTTTATTTTTTTATCTTGGCCACAAGGCCTGATTCCCTTTTTTTTTTCTGGTCCGAGGGCCTTTTCTTTGGCCTTCTTTTTTTTTCTGTTTTTTTTTTTATTCTTTGGGCCGGCTCTATACTATGAGCCAAGTCACCTTCTTTTTTTTTTTTTTTTTTCTTCCTTCTTTCTCTCTCTTCGCGTCTTCTTATTCCTACAGGTTCTTGTTTGCAGGTGGGTGGGTACCGATCGATTAGGTTTGCAGGTGGCTGACTCGGGTCGTGGGCAAGCGCCAGTGTCTGGGCGTGGATGTGAAGGCCGGTCTGCAGCGAGGTTGGGCGAGCGCTGTTGTTCGTGCGCCGATCTAGATGTGGAGGTCGGTCTGGGCTGTAGGCGGAGGCGGAGGTGAGCAGCAACGCGATAGCAGGGGCTGCGCTGGGCAGATCCAAGGCGTTGTGGGCTGGATGCTTCTGTGCTGGGATCAGTGGGTTGCTGGGAGGAGAGGGCAGTGCTTTGTATATGGGAGCAGGCTGCAGGTGAGCGACTGGGAAGACGGCGCAGATCAGAATCGGGCTGGAGGAGTGCCGGATTGTGCCGGAATTTGGTCGCAGTCGGAGCTAGGCTCGGAACCGTAGCCGGGTCGGGTCTTCTTTGGAGGTTACTTCTAGGTGGGTGTCCAAAAGGAAAGCTTGGGTGTCCAAATGGAAAGCTTGGCTGCAGGCGGGCTCTACAGTAGCGCTGGGCGCTGGGGCTGCTCGACCAGGGAGAGAGAGATTTTTTTTTTGTTGGTGGCAGCACTGCGGTAGAACAGAAGAAAAACATTTTCTTCTTAGGGTTTTGGGTTTTTTTTTTTTTTTTTTTTTTTCGACGGAAAGAAACCAGAAAACTAGAGTTTTTTTTTTCTTGGTTATTGGCTCTAAGCGTGCTGATAATGTGTTAAAGTAAAATTGAGATTGGAATTGGTCTACTCATTTCATTTCATAGTCCCTTTATATAGGGATAGAATTACAACAGAAATATCGATTACATTAATGATACTAAATGCTGATTGATCCGTAATTGCGCTGATTGATGGTAATCACTGATTCCTTGATTCCCTCTCCGTCAGTTGCTTTGACGAAGGCACACAATATGTTTTTTCTTTAACAAAAAGATAATTTTAATTAGTTAAAATTCATCTTTATCGAATAACATTTGTAAATGATAGTTATTCGATGTTGAGCCTGTATTCAGAAACAACTCCTAAGTGCTTAGCTTTTCAAGTGCTTTCCTCTTTCTCCCATCAAAATAAGCCTTGTTCTTTGGAGTAAAATTAACGGTTTTCATCATTAAAATAGCTTCTTCTCTATCTCTCTCTCGTCGATCCTCCTTCATCTTCTCCCTTATTGCTTTTGCCTCTTCTGCCTTTGCAATATCTTCTACCAATCGATCCATGCAAACTAATAATTTATCTTCAACGGCTTTCTTTTCCTTTTCTTGGTCCTTGATTTGCTTTCTTCTTGCGGCATTTCTTCCCATCAGCCTAAGAATCAGATCCCTAGTTGAAGTTGGTGTTGAATTGTTATCGATAGGATCATCATCATATTCCAAGGACACGAGGATGTTTCTTTGCACCGGGGGTGAACCAAAGGGTCTTGTCAGGGTTTGTCAAATGTCATCCAACTTTTGCACAAATCGTAGCAATTATAAAAATTGAACAATTTTCCATTCATGTCTTCCCTAAACAAATCATCGGCAAGGTGTTGCTTTAAAACAATATTTTCAACCATATATATAACAATAAATAAGAATAATAATTCATGAAATGATATGGACATGAAATTCATAAAAACTATGAAAGAAATCTCACTTGATCTATGTGATTTGCTCCACTTTGAAGCCTCCTCTCGGAACGTGTGATGCAAGAATGCCACTTGTTCATGTATGAAAAGAGAAATTTTTGCCATCAAGACTTCAAACTTTCATCCGATCTTGCATTTGGAGGATTGCCATTGAAGATGTCGACGAATTCTCGCTCCACTTGTTTCCAAATGCCGTCCCCGTTTTGGCCATTACCCTTAGTAGAATTTAGGGAGACTTTCATATATGTAACACAAAGAGTTTCATCTTCTTTTATTTTCCAATTCACATCTTAGAGAGAAGGAGTGGACATGCTTCAAATAAGTAGAGGTGATAAAAGAGAAGGTAGAAAGTGTGAGAAATTAGAAGATAGAATGTATGTATATATAGGTAGAGTAAAGAAAAAAAAAAGACTGTTTTTTCTTTTTTCTTTTGATAACACAAATATATACGTTACTAATACATATAAAAAAAATTAGAACGACGGCTGGTTGTCGCAGTTATGTTTAATTGATAGCTTGATTTTCTACGTTCGATTGCAATGGTTAAGTCATTTAGCCAATTGATTTTTTTTTTTCAAATGCATGCACGATCAGCGGCCTTGTTAGTTAAGCATAATTGATGTTGGTTTTTTCTATGAATCCCACAAGAGACCAAGAACTAGGGCTATTTTCAGCCCTCGCCATCCCCCTTTCCTAGACTCTTCTTTAGCTCTTTGGACTTTTGCTTATTGGAGTCCATAATTTAAAAAAATGGCTAGAGATCTTATTTTGGCCCTCTTAGAGCATCTCCAATGGATTTGTTTTTTGGCTTTGGTCAAATTTGAATTTGACATATGACATGGCAAATTTGATATAGCAACATTTTGACTAATTTTAGCTTCAATGGAGATGTCAAATTTGAATATTACTTTAATATATAAAATTCTATTTATGTTGTTTTTCCTTTTTTTATTTTTTATTTTTTATCTTGTAAATCAAAGATCATACAATGAATGGTTCCATTAAGAGATGCAATTGAGATTATGAGAATTTGAGATATGGGCATACATAGCAGGAAACATAAACAGCTTGAAAATATAAACATATAATACTTCAGTGGAAACCAACAAACTGATACAAACTAAAAAAACTAGAAAGCTTTCTTGAGCCCCATACAGACTTATGTTGCATATTACAAGAGCAACTAGTCTTCAAAAACCATTAGAGGAATAAACTGAGTCAAACTTCATATATCACCTTGCAAAATTTTCATCTGAAGTTTGGAATAATATGCCCTCTGCTCAAGATTCATAGTAGATGTATCCATAGACATAATTCTCATCTCAACCTCAATTTTTCTATTCTCAGCCTCACGTTTCCTAACTCGCAGTTTCTCCTTGTCAACTTCAATTTTCTCCTTCATAATTTCTAGTTTTTTTTCATCTCTTTCTTTTTTCTCTTGATGTAATTTTTGCATTTGCACCAATTGATCAGTGGTTTCTTTCAGCTTTCTTTTCTCAGCCTTCTTACTCGGTGGTCTAGACACTGGAAAGCAAGTGTTCATGTCTTCTTCAATATCTATGTGAGTGCCTGTAGTTGAAGATGATGAGATATTAGTTATAGAAGATTTGGATCTTTGCTTACTTTTCTTGTTGTCTAGCTCCTGCATTAATTGTATCCACTTTGGTTGGTGCCTTAACAAAATCCAAGCATGATCAAGATTGAACCAAAACTTTTCTTGTGCTTCAAACATCTTTTTTGCATTTGCAATCTGAAGAGAGTAAAAACTGATTAAAAAAAAATACCATGATTCTTAGAGGCATTACTTTGAAGATGTTGTATTGGGTAGCTAATCAAATAGAGTTTACCTTGTCTTGTTCAGTCTTCCCACTTTCATGTCTTTCATTTATAGCTGCAAAACATCCTGAAAACTTGTTCACCACCTTTTGTAGTTTTCCCTACCGTTGTGTCAGCATCAGTTGTGAACGATCACTGTCAAAGGACTTGTATAGATGATAGTACTCTGTAATTTTCCCCCAAAAAGTCTGCAGCTTTTGATCATTGCCTTGTATTGAATCCATACCAGTATTCAACCAAGCACTTATAAGAAGTCCATCCTCCTCTACATTAAAGTCGGGACCTCTTGGTGGCATTTTGTTAGCCACTTGACAGACCTCATCAGCATTTTCATACTCTGAGTCTTGTGTGAAAAAACTGGGAACTTGTGAATATTGAGAATCCATAGAAGAAGATGAAAATACGTACTGAGAAAAGTGCCCCAATTATATAGTGGTTATGTATATCAGTTAGTTGGGGAACAGATGAAAGATAATTAAATTTTGGATATAAAGAGTTATGAAAGGAGTGAATGAAGTTGAGTTATTGTAGGAGATTCAAGAGGTTGAGGGTTTTAAGGAGTATCCAGGTTTTAAGGAAGTATCCAAGTTTTAAGGAGTATCCAGGAGTTATTCAATGCACAACAATCCTATTTAATGCACACCAACTCAAATCAAGAGAAAGATATGATAGAACTTGTGGTAGCTGATGAGCAAGAGTACATGTGTTATTGAAAGAGTTATCAAACTGAGCAATAATGCACAAACTTGTTTGGCATTGCAGATAATAAACTGATGGTCTATTCTGCACGTTTACTGCTCAATTAGCTAATTCATACTGTCTTTAGGTAAAAGTCCATCGAACTGAGCAAAAATCATGCACATCCTACACAACAGAACCACGTAAGAAGCTTACTTGATGATGAATGCACATTAATTTTGTACAAGCACAGATAAGGCTTTTGGCATGATATGAACAATACTGGATGATGAATGCACATCATACATGAAGAAGATTTGGTTTTGCTAACAAAGAAAGCACTTTGATAGATGTTCAATCACAATAACGAAAGGAATAAATCTGGTAGGTGAGATTGACATACCACAGTATAAAACCTGCAATTTAAGATCAATCTTCACAAGTCCTCATCAATTTAAGATATCAGTCTGCACAAGTCCTCATCAACTTTATTACTCACATGTTAGGTAATAGAAACAATTAAGACCTAGTTGACAGTCTATTTTGCCAACCAAGCTCACCAAAGCTGAATGTCTCACCAAAATGCAACATAACAGCAAAAAGTAACTAATTTAAATGATATTCCTTCATTCTCAGTGAGGAACAAGATATTGCAGAAAAAGAACAAAAACCTTTACTGCAAATTGGTAGGTGGTCAACTCGTCTGCATTTAACTCATGTGCAGCTTAGTGAGACATTTAACTCATTTGCATTTATCACAGTATGCACACCACAATTTCTGCCGTAATCTCTAGAAGAGAAGCTGCCCTACAACGTGCTCTGGCAAACTTGCTACCCAAAATTATGTATATAGCCGTAAAGTCTCTCTACTCTTTTGTAAATACAAGCTACAAATAAAAGATCTACCTTAATTTATAGAAATGTTATATGGTCCTACACGTCTACTTACAAAATCTTACAATCTACTATAGAAACAAAGCAAAAACCAAAAACTAGAAAACAAAATTAGTGACTGCATCCTAAACTCAAAATTTTGAAACTCAAAAAATCTGCTTTTGGAGAACTACTGTTTTTATAATTTCCAGAAGCTACCAAAAACCTCCCACCTCTAACCTCATTCTTCCTTCTTAACAGTACTTGTACCAGCTGCCCTATCTCCAAAAATATTCCAACAATTACATACTCTAAATATGGTAAGAGATGTAAGCAAGTGTTCACATGAGTGATTTAATATCACCTCGGGTACAAGGCGAGAGAAACCAAACTTAATCAATAGGAGGATATGTTCCATAACCAGAATTGCAGCTAGGCCAGGCTCGATATTCCATTTCCCCTCATGATCATATAACCATACTAGAAGGGCGCAATTGGTGCATATGGATGTAACAACAAATGAACTGAAAATTTAATAGAACCTAACATTAGAAATATGACCATAAAAGGTGAAAAAACAAGACCAACTAGCTGATGTAAACTCTTGGACCCTCCAAAGTATTATATACAACTGGTACACTTACATGAATACAACAATACTTATGTAACTGCAAAACATACATTACCTGAAATATGTTCAGCCAAGCACCAATTGTTGTGGAAACACAAGAAATTGGCCCCCTTGTCACGAATTCAAAAATGATTACTGATAAAATCCTCAAACTCTATTGTGTGATTACGTGAAACCAAAACATCATCAATTTCCATATCTGGTTCAGCATATTGCCTTGCTAGAGTTTCTAGAACATCTTAAGCAATGCATTCAGCACGTTCATCTTCAATAATCATGTTGTGCATTATAACACATGCTTTCATGATCTTTTGAAGTATTTCACTATCCCAACAATGAGCCGGTGCGCGAACAATTGCAAAACGTGCTTGAAGGACTCCAAATGCTCGTTCTACATCTTTCTGACATCCCTCTTGAGCTTGAGCAAAAATCTTTGCTTTTTCTCCTTGTGGACATGGAATGGTTTTGACAAAAGTGGCCCATGAAGGATATGTGCTATCTACTAGATAATATCCCATTGTATATTCATGATCATTGATCTTATAAGTGACTGGAAGGGCTCGGCCTTCACGGAGGTCAGCAAATAAAGGTGAATGCTCCAACACATTAATTTCATTATGAGAGCCAGGTAATCCAAAAAAATAATGTCATATGCAAAGATCCTTTGAAGTAACAACTTCAAGAATCAATGAAGGTTCACAATGATCTCCACGAGAAAACATACCTTTCCAAGCAACAGACAATTCTTCCACTTTCAATGCATATAATCGATACTACTAAGCATTCCTCGAAACCCACGACTCTCACCAATCAATAGCAATCTGGAAATATCATCAGAAGTTGGTCTTCTTAAGTATTCAGCGCCAAATACATCAATAACGGCTTGGACAAACCTTCTCATAGCTTCAATTGTAGTGGTTTCACCAATTCTAAGATAATCATCCATAGTATCTGCCCCAATTCCATAGGCAAGCATCCTTATTGCAGCAGTAACCTTTTGAAGAGACGATAACCCAAGACAACTTGTTGAATCTCTTTTTTGAACAAAATAGGAGTCATGAGCTTCCACCGCAGCTAGAATTCGAAGAAAAATATGTCAATGCATCTGAAACCTCCTCCGAAATACAACTTCTTCATGGACTGGATTTTTAGCAAAATAATCATAGTAGAGTGTTTGGTGGCCTTGCAATTGTTGTCTATCTTTATATATGCGACCAGGAATTGAGCGCGGACGCCTTCTTCTTCCATTCTCTTGTAGAGCAAAAATCTGCAAATTCATCAATTCTTCGTCTAATGATGAATTGGCAAGATTCCAAAATTCCTCATTCACATAATCTGAAGATGAATTTGAATTACTTTGATCCATGTTCTTGTTATTCAAGAAGAGAGAAGAAAGTTGAAGACAGCAAAGTGTTTGAAGTTCTGCGTGAGATGAAGGAAGAAACACGGGGAAGGGAGAAAGAGAGACGCACTGAGAAAGTGAGAAACAATAAAAAAAATAAAAGACAGAAAGAGAAGAAGCTGTCAAATTTGACAGAGGAGAGGGATATGTCTAATCCACGTGGAAAAGAGATACCGGTTCGAGAAGGATTTGGACTGTCAAAAATAAACGTTGGGCTTCCACATGGCAATTGACCTCTCTATTGGAGAATGTCTTATTGAAGATGGCCTTAGGTCTCCCAATGTAGTGAAGAGCAAATTAGGACGTGTTTGGTATTGTTTTTAGAACCAGTTTTATGTTTTGCAAATCCTAAAACAGCCATAGATTGCGTTTGGTAAATTGAATTCCTAATTCGATGAAAACTCTATCTTAAATATAGAATTGATTTTAGTCTATCTTTTCCAAAACAATATATCAACGTATCCTTCATTCTTTGAAAACAGAATCCTAATTTTGTGAAACGCAGGATGCTAAAAGAGAATAGGGATTTTTTTTCCTGTAAAAGAATGCGGGATGAAAGCGAGGCAATTTTTTGCCCAAAGACTCTATATATTCATCGATTCAATGTTCTCTAACAATCCATATCTACTCGTTTTCATATTCTTCAGGAAGCAGAGCTTCGTCTGGACTCTACTGCTCTAGGTATGGTAGTCTTCCCCTAAATCTTGAATTTATTTACTTCAATCTTTCCCTCATTCTGGATTTGCTGTCAGAAAACATGTCAATTTATGTTAAATTTTATGTCACCGTTTGGAATTTACTTACGTGTTACTGCAAAATCAGGTAGCATGACAGAAGCAAAGGCGGCTTCTCCTACCGTCTTTTGACACTACTTATTCTTTTGCTTTTTGTTTAGAGGTTTTTTATATAGCTTGGAACATGATTTGGAATTTCCTTAGGGCTGTTCTTTTGTTCTATTGACTTACCTTTTGTTGTTTTGTTCAAAGGGGTATCATATGATTACTATTTATATTATGGATTGTTTTAGAACTTTGAAGTACATTTGATTCGTTGGCTAAAACTTTGAAGTACGTTTGATTTAGTTTATATATGCTATATATATATATATATATATATATATTGCTCTTTGCTGGAGCTTTGAATTACATTTGATTTGTTGTACTTCATTCTTGTCATTGTTCTTGGTTATTTTGATATTATCTCATTAATGCCAAGTTGTAAGTCATTGTTCATTTTGATTATGAAAAGTTACTATCTATTCATTGAAAAAGGTTTACCATAAATGTATGTATTTGGCTGATGGAAACTATGCATTTGGCTTCACGGAATGTATGTTTATTTGTTTCATGATTTTTATGGACTGTGCCATTCCCTTACAGTAGAAACCTGATAATTAATTTTCAGCGTGGGTTGACATCTTTACTAAAACAAAACACTAGAAAATGAACCTAAAGAAACTACAATGAGAACTATATTTCTTTTTTTTTCATGCCTCCTCAATTTGTGCAGTTCTGTTGTTAGATTCCAGCTTGTTTGTTTCTTATTTTCCTTCTTTTGTATTCTATTTTGTTTTTTTTTTTTCTGGTTTTAATGGAAGTTATCTTGACAAAAAAAGTGTATCTCTTTATGGTTTCTTCTAGTTTTAATTATTCCATTCTGGTTGATGTAAAACATAACAAATGATTTCATGGTTTGTTAAGTTGATGCCTCCTTAGTACTAGTATATAAAGTAAGTTGATGGTAAGTGGTCCTATCAAGTTTTAATGATTTAATGGTTTCATCTGGCTTTAATGAAACTTAATGATTTCATTCAATTTTTTCTTCAAGTCCTATTGATATCGTGTGTTACAGTCCTTTGTGTTTGTGTCTTCTGGTTTTAGTGATTTCATTCTAGTTAGTGTTATTCTCTTTTAGATCCATTGGCTTGAACATTTTAGGCTTGCAATTCTGAGTAGGCTTTAGGGTTTAGAATGATTGAGTGCAGTAGAAGGCTGACGATTATCTACCATTCCATTACATTAAGTTATATTTATCTGCGTAATTTTCATCGCATTTTCATTCAAGGAATATGGCCTCTAATGAAATGGAAGTTGATGACAAAACCGACTGGTCTGCTAAGAATGAAGGAAAATTCATTCGTATTTTGCATGAGCATGTGAAAAAAGGAGATATGCAAACATCCACTTTCAAAAAGAAAATTTGGGTGGAAATAAGTGATGAGTTGTTTGCTGAAGCTACAAGAAAGTACGTTGTGCCACAACTAAAGTCTAAATTCAATAGACTACGCAAAAAACACTATGAATTTTCTGATTTGATCGAGCATACCGGATTTGGATGGGATCCTATGCAAACACTACTACTACATCAGAGGAAGAATGAGCTACATATATTGAGGTAAATTTAGTCTTAATCCATTGTTTGTTTGTTGAGTTTTCAGTATTTATTTTGTTATATGTAATATGCATTTTTCATTGTAGAGAGTGCTGGGAGTGAAGCCATATCGTAAGAAAGGCTTGGAACATTATGAAACTTTAGGGGAAATATTTAATACTACTACTGCAACGAGTTAACTACATTATGCCTCTAGCCAACTCTCTCCCAATTTAGATGAGGAGCGCGAGTTAGAGAACAAGTTTCTTAATAATAGAGGTCACATCAATCTTGTTGAGGATTTCAACATTAATAATGCTCAAGGTTCGAAAAATCGCTAGGCGCTAGTCGGACTGTGACTAAGGGACTAGCGCCTAGGCGGTTTTATTTTTTTAAATTTTATTTTATTTTTCTAGCCTATAATAATATAAATAAGAGTACAAAATTATATATGGACTTTTATTTTTTGAGAAGAAAGTACATACAGACTTAAAGCATATATATAAATGTATTATAAATAAGAATACTTTTTATTCTCGCATTCCAATGGCAGTCAAATACATAACCTCATGGGCTCTCTATTCAACACAAACTACATTAATTGGACACCAGCAAAAATAACAACTCTGGAGAACCAAACAGTGTACATCGTCAAACTCGAGGCTAGAACCCGACTTCTCTTAAATTCTATCGTCTTCTTTCTCTGGTCAACCATTGCGCCTAAACACCGATGACTTTATCCAAAGTAAGCTCCAATCCTCTCTCCCCCCCCCCGTCACACTTTTTGTCAAGCCTGAAAAGCCACAGATCTCTCCACCGAGACATGAGTTTCGCGAAACGTCATTTGAATTTGGATTTCCCAGGTTTTGCGACAATGACTCTGATTTACATTGGGAATTTGAATCCTCAAGTGAGTGGCTGGGATTTTAAAGATGACTTTGATGGGATTTAGATGTTTGGCGTTCTTCGCAACTAGCCTAGACATCTCGACCAATGCCCAACCGCCTAGTCACTCACCTAGGCCACCTAAGCGGCCGGAGAGCTGCCGCCCATCTTCTAGGGGGTCGAGTTTTAGAACACTGATAATGCTCAAATTGAGACAAAAGGAAAAAGAAAGGCTGTGATAAAGGCTCCATCTTCAGAGCGTCTAAAGAAATGGGACAAAATGGAAGCCTACTTAGAAATTTGTGGTGAGGTGATGAAAGAAAAGCTACAACAAAGAAAAGAAAAAAATGCTGAAGAGAATAAGGAGAAGTACTCCATTGAAGAGTGTGTGCAAATTGTGGAAACATTGGGAGACATTGACCATGCCACATTTATTAAAATGATGGATAGGCTTATAATTGTTGAATGGAGGAGGCTTTTTCTGTCGATATCAGATGAAAGAAGGAGAGCTTGGCTAGCTAATCTCTAGAATTATTGTCTACATTGTGGTTGTTTTGTTGTCTTGCTTGCTGTTTGTCTTCATTGCATGAATTGTCATTTTATTTCATATTTCATGTCTTTACTTTGGTGATCTTTCTATTCTTGTTAATGTTTGTATTCAAATAAATAATCGATGTTATTCATTGATTTTATAGCTTATTTGTTATTTGGATATTTTAAATTCACTATTTGTTTGAATCTTTTTCGGTAGGTACTAAAGATGATTATAGACATGGAAGATAGTGACTAGAATAGTTCTTTAGAACTAGACGAAATGGCACAACACATGATAATTTGTATGAACATTTATGATTATTGGTCTTCATACATAGACAAGGTTCCCTACCATACATTGATTCTATCTAAAGCTGAATATGTGCAAGAGTTGTTGAATGGACATCCAGATAGAATGTATAACTCATTTCGCATGGGTAAACATGTATTTCAAAGGCTGTGTTGTATGCTTGAGAGTTTAAAGTTATTAAAAGATGATCAGCATGTACGTCCTCAAAAGTCAAGGAGAAACAGCTCCCGAAATCTTGAACAATCCAAAGTTTTATCCATATTTTGAGGTAAAGAGTTATTATGAATGAAAGTTATTTGGTGTTTTATTTTATTTTATTTGCTCTCTAATGTTTATATATTTTATGGCAAAAATGTATTGGGGCAATTGATGGAACACGTATCGCTGTATTGGCTCCGCGGCTCAGAAACAAATTTCATATCGTGGTAGGAAGGTCCTTGCTACCCAAAATGTCATGTGTGCATGCTCTTTTGACATGATGTTCACCTTTGTTTACACTGGATGGGAAGGGACTGCAAATGATTCTATGATATTTGCAGATGTAGTGATCAAGCTAGAAAATAAATTCCCGTTTCCAAATGAAGGTACAAAACCACGCACACTACTCTTTTCTATAGCTGTCTAAACTAAAAATATATATGCTTTACTTTGATTTTGACATGCACAAAATAATTTTGAAAAAAAAAATACTATATTATTATGTTGTGGATGATGGACATACAAACATGCCAGGATTCTTAGCTCCTTATCGAGGTGAGCGGTATCATTTGCGTGATTACAGAGGACCTCGTCGTACACCAAAAGGCCATAGAGAGTTGTTCAATTACAGACCTTCTTCATTGCGAAATTCAATTGAGAGAGTTTTGGTGTACTGAAAGAGTGTTTTCCAATTTAAAAATATATGCTTAATTATCCTCCAAGAAGGCAACGGCGTATACCTATTGCATGTTGTGTTTAACACAATTTTATTCGGAAGGAAGCTAGTCGCAACAGATTGTTTGAAGCTTTTGATGTAGAAGATATGATTTTTTAGTAGGAAAACAGTACATCAACGATCTTATTAGATAAGTCACAAGAGAACCTTGCACAGATGACTAATGTTAGAAATGAAATTGCAAAAGACTTGTAGCAAGATTTTATCCCTCACTCTTAGATTGTTCGTTGATAATAAATTTTTCATGCAATTTTGGATTATATGATGATATGATGAAAAATTTGTTTTAAAGATAACATGAGGAATAAATTTTAAATTAGTCAGTTACATTTATTTCTTCAAGTAAATTTGTCATTTGAGTATTATGTAAATTTTCTATACTAGACTCGTTTTTTGTTTTTCATTTTCATAAAACTATTTTTAAATTTAGCCACCGAACACATTCTTAAATCCAGGAAATACAGAATTTAATTTCCATTGTTTTACAAAACAGTTTTCAAAAAATTGTTTTGCAAAACGTTACAGGACGCACCCTTAATCATTGAACTTGTCACTAACCATGTCTCAAATTGCAATCATGTTATTAACCATGTCTCACATCTCTTGTCTCTTATCTAACATAACATAGGTAATGTGACCTTATTCATCCTTGCCCCAAAATAGAATAACACATATTTTTTATTTTAATTTTTTTACAAAAGAATAGAAGGGAAAGAAAAAAAAAATGATGAATTGATGATAATGGGCCCATCCCAGTCAGTGGGGCCGTCTACACTTTTGTCTTCAACGTCTTGATTCTTTGGGTATCTTCCAATCCAGTATTTAATTCGGGCTTTGAGCTCGGAAGCTGTGTAGCTCCGACGCCCGCCCAACAATTTGAGCTTTCTTCATGGCAAATCAGTCCTCCTCCTCTTCCTACCCGATTCTCTGCGCTTCCTTCAACCAAGACTCCAGGTAAACGAATATCCACTCCTTTTCGTTTCCACAATTTATCTTACTTTCAATTTCTGAAAATTTTGTATTTCTTTCGAATTCTGCAGTTGCTTTGCCATAGGCACAAAGAATGGCTTCAAAGTATTCGATTCTAATACAGGCAGACTCTGCTATGAAGGAGGCAAGTTATCCAATTTATTTACTCCTTGTAATTATTGGAACTAAGGGGAAAAAAACAAAAACAAAACCTTGATTTTTTTTTTTACTGTGGTTTACAATCTAATTAATTTATTTTTGGTTAGTTATTGGCGCTTTCGCTATTGTTGAAATGCTATTTAGCTCTAGTCTTCTTGCCATTGTTGGAGCTGGTGAAGAGGTATGTTTTTTTTGCATCCATTTTTTTTTTTTTTATCACAAAGAATGGCTTCACAGTATGTGTGTTGTTTCAATTCTAGCACCAAATATTTACTTATGGTTTACTCATTTATTCATCATATGACATTCTCACTGCCACAGCCATCTCTATCCCCGCGGCGTCTCTGTTTGTTCAATACAACCAGTGGAACTGCTCTTCGAGAATTGAACTTTTTGACTTCAATACTTGCCGTTCATATGAATAGGAAAAGGTAAACCATTTGACTGGTAATGATCTTTTTTCTGTTTAATGCTTTGTATTGATGTTTAGTGCTTATCCGTTCTTTTATTTGTTAACAAAATATGCGTTTCTAGTCTAGATAGCAGACACGACGACAGTGTAGATAATTGCGCCATATTTTACATTTTGTCTCTTGTTGACAGTGTTAGGACTTTTGCTATTTAGTAACCTCTCTCAGGAGTATCATGGTTATCCTGCTCCATCTTTTTATAAAGTGATGGATTATTTCCAAATACTTATTTTATACGTTTTTCTTCCCTTTATGGTTCTTCTACATGCATCGATGAGAACGTATAGATTATGTCTCTGCACACAGAAAAGTATGTCCAAATTTCCCTAATTTTATCAAGATTGTTACGTTAATGAAATGTAACAAAATTATTTGAGTGGTTCAGAGTTTACTCAATCATGAGATGCTGTTATTTATCCATTGAATGAACTTCACTGCTTTAATCTTCTATCTTGTTCATGATTTTGATGTTTTTTCCGGCAATTGCAGACTTGTTGTCATCTTACAGGACAAAACATATGTATATGACATAAATAGTCTTGCAATCTTGGACACTATTGATACTGTATCAAATATAAAAGGTGAAATTGGGTGGCATTACATTCATGCTCAGTTAAACCAAAAGGTGTCTTTCTGTGAATGACCATATCTTTTTATTTTTTTCCTTCCAGGGCTTTGTGCCTTCTCCCCGAGTTTGGATGGTTGTTACTTGGCTCTTCCTGCCAGCATCTCCAAAGGATCAGTGTTGTTATACAATGTCATGGACCTGCATTTACATTGTGAGGTCATGGCATAAATTTTTTTTTTTTTTTTTTTAACAAAAAGATCATAAAATGTATATGATATTAGCTCTGTTCTCATATCTTGACTCATAAGTCATACCCTTCTGGAGAATGTTTTTAAATGTGAATTGATGACTTTTTTGTTCATATGCCTGACACCCTGACAGTGTATTTCTTTTCTGGGAAGTATGCACTTAATGAAGCACAAGTAACAACAAAAGGATTTTTCAGAATTCATAAAAAAATCAATCACCTAAACTGCATGTAGTATACTTTACTTTCGTAAGTGACTTTTTTCTTTTCTTTGTTCAAAGCCTCAAGAATTGGGATAGTTTGCAACTTCTTTAGAAAATCTGTGGTCATTTGAAAAGCAATTGTTTTGATTGGAATTTTTTTTCATTATTATTTATCATAAAGGATGGAATCATTCAGTATATCAGCAATGGAGCAAATGATAATTCTCTTTCAATAATTAGTTTTATTTATCTACTTGAATTTATTTACAGATTGATGCTCATAGAGCCCCACTTGCTGCAATTGCACTTTCTTCCAATGGTACGTACATAGCAACAGCATCCGAACAGGGAACCATTATCAGAGTCCATCTAGTATCAGAAGCAACAAAGGTGAAGAATAGCAACACTAAACCCTACTTGATTACGATGCTCAATGTTGAGGGTATATAAAACATTTGTCACTAGTACAGCCGTTGGGGGCATAATTAGTATTCTCAGATTGGTCATATAATCTTATAATTCAAGGAACTCATGTTTGATGTGTATCCTTGTAGTCACCCTTTTAATTTCAGGGATATAACGTTAAACCTAGATTCACTTTATTGGACCAGGAAGCTTCTAAAAATGCAGTTAAGCTCCAATATCAACCATTGTCAGGATGTTTGATTTTATCAGGTGTTATCGAGTCTCTGATCTAGTAGCTTTTGAGAGAAGAAACTGGAACCCTATACGGTGATAGCAAACATAGGTCTTTCTCTTGTAATCAGTGCATGCTGTTG
The DNA here is from genome assembly GCF_002994745.2 of Rosa chinensis. NCBI lineage: Eukaryota > Viridiplantae > Streptophyta > Magnoliopsida > Rosales > Rosaceae > Rosa > Rosa chinensis. The sequence continues at coordinate 25,496,269 of NC_037091.1, read as the reverse complement.
TATACGTGTATAATGCATCCTCGCGCACACTTACATGTGTATATCCATATTGCAAAACAATTGCGTTAGGCATCATCTTCTTTCCTGACTTGTAATTAACTACATATGCTGAAGCAATTGGTGGCGCTACCACTAAATGACTGCAAAATATACAAAAATATGCAACTCACTGGTTTATTTTTGGCAGTCTTATAGCTTTCGGAGAGGAACATATCCATCTACTATATTCTCCTTATCATTTGCGCCATCTATGCAACTGCCGGATATTCTCGTGGGCACAAGTTCATCTGGTTCTGTTCATGCTTTCTCTCTGGGGTTTTCTAATTACCAGAGGTGAGAAATACAACTGAACATGCCTTTTCTGGACAACACATGATGTCAACTCTAGTACCTAGTGTATTGCATTAATGGTGTGCACATGCTATATTAAATCGTCAAATATAAAGGTCTCACTTATGGACCTTGTTTATGCTCACCATAATATATGTGTCAAATATAAAGGTCTCACTTATGGACCTTGTTTATGCTCACCATGATATATGTTGCCTCCATATCCCTTGTCAGTTTTCAATATATGCTAATTGGCCAACACTTTTTCAGTTTCCTGAATGAGTGCAATCACCATCACTAATTATGGCAGTACTTTAAATTCTAAATTCATTATATCTAGAAGAATGTATTCATATGTCTAGGTATACACTTAGTTTGTTATCATCTTTTGTCAGCCAAAACTAACCTAGGCCCTAAGCAAACTTCTTGTAGAGGTAATTTGTATTATCATAGTGTGTTTTCCTTTTCTGCTTTGAACTTTGAAGAGGTGGAGGCCAGAAAAATTTTCTAAACCTCCAGAATTCTTTATGTTCATGAAGTTCCATGCAGTGCTTTTGATTCTTTTGTTTTTACATTTCTCAACCATATTACAGGATTTGCAAAAGTGGTCTTATTTCATTTATCTTTCTTAGCAGGAGCAAAAGATCAGGAACTTTTCTTGGATCAATTATACCTGACTCTGTTACTGATGCACTAGATCCAGCATATCATGATGTACTGCATAATGTTGCACCTGCAGGGGTCAAAAGGTGAACCATTAGATTTTGTCCACTGGTTTACTGACAACATAGTACTACTATACATGTGGCATATAGTATTGATCAGATGAGATCTACCTGTTCATTCTAGCTCGAATTTTAAAAAGTTCAGTTCTGTTCGTTTCAAACTCTATTTTCTACTTGGTCAGTAGCTAGCCTTATCTTTTGTTGCTTGTTCTAAGTTTCATAGGAGATCAAGTTTATACCAACGAGGGGTTCCCATCGTTTTCTTCCTTGTGTTCTTAGGTTTGAACCCCTCATGGTACGTACCTAGCTACTTGCTAGAGTTTCTGCCTCTTAAAGATTTTAGTGTGAGGCAGGAGACCCTGGTTTCGAGCCCAGGTCCGCAAAATGGATTTGGAGGATCTCTGGGAATCAAAAAAGGGAAAAAAATATCACCTTTGCTGTGTTAAATCTTTATCCTTGTAGTTATTAGTATTTCTTTGATGTATAGTTGAGAATTTCAAGTTTGGTGTATAATGCGGACTTTGTACTGACTGTAATTAAAAGTAGGCTTACTGATAGAGCTCTAAGAAGCACAAACACTCTCATTATCAAATATAGAGATGCTTTCCTGCTAAGCATGAGTATTTGTTATAGGAATGCATATTTGATAATGACTATTTTATTGTTGGTATGAAATTATAAACTTATTTCCAGCCAAGCTAGGGATTTTGTTTATAAAAAATCCAATTTTTGTTACCCGGTCAAAAAAATTCATTTGAACTATGGATCTTCACTCTTTTAACTGGCCCATTGATCAGGAATATTGTTAAATAGGAGATACCTGGTTTGACTCAACTCAGATGTCACTATTCATTCCTGCTATTGTTCTCTTGGTAGTCCAGTATTTCATAAAATCAGCATATTTTCTGTGGTTTATTTTAATTTTTAATTCTTCATTGGTATTTTACAGCTATGCAGTGATTCGTAAGGTTGAGAAGGTTGCTGATACATCAACTTCAGAAATAGTGGCGTGTCGGTTAGTTACTGATTCTCATGCATGATTTTATAACTCGAGTCTCATTTTTAGTATTACTTTGTCTCCCTCCCATCCCTTTCTATAACTTCGGTTTCTGACTTGGCCACTTCAATTAAGTTCTGAACAATAAATAAAAAATGTAAAACATTATTCATGGCCTGTGCAGAGTGAGGAGTGGTATTCCTTGGACCAAGAAATACAACTGGGATTCCATGAATGATTTAAACTGAGGTGCCATGTCTAATGTTTGTTTGTATAGATTGTGATCCATTGATTACTCTGAATGTCCAACTAGATTGGAGGTGCCATCCCCAAGTTTTAAGTAGAGATATACCTCTGCAGAGTGGTGTAGGTCTTTTATACTGTTTAAGTTAAACGTGTTTCTAACCTTTGCTTCATTGAGGTGTTTGTCTACCCACTGTCTTCATTGCTATACTGTTTAGAATATTGTTTGGCTTAATTCTTCGCGCTTGGATTTCATTTTCAGGGCCACTATTTCTATTATCACCTACAATGGTTACTTCCAGGAGTACAACTTAAGCATCAACAATCAAAATGAGTTCTTGTGGAGTCTGGAGCGTGAATTTAGGCTACTAAATGTCATATTAGATGAAGCCGTCAGCTTGTGATGAACATGTTGATTGTGAAAACCAAGGGTGGGAGATCGTCATCTGATAAACAAAATGCTACCGACACAAAATTAGCATATACAGTTTGTGTCACTGTTTATAAGCAGCGGAGATAGCGCGTGACCTTTCCAAAAACATTGTAACTGTAAATTGACAGACGTTATCACTAATTCAAAGAATCTAATTGTTTGGTTGGTCATTATTGTTTTGGTTATCTTTTGGTAATGGTCATTCAATTTGTGGGGTTTTCTGATTGGTATCTGCCTGCCATGCTCAAAGTATTATTATGGTGTTTGTAATTTGGTTAAGAGACAAAATGGATGAAGTCGCACTTTACAAGAGTCTAGACAGCAGTTTGGGACGCATGGAATTAATTAATACGATAGCTTCTTATCTCAAGTCAACAACCAACACGGAAGAAATGATTACTAGTAAAGTCTAACAACTAAGGACATTCAACATCTTTGGTCTGCGGGAAGAAGGGTTTTTCCTTTGTCTTTTTCATAAAAAGTTTGTAGCTTGTCCGCCTTGTCGTCAGGAGCGAAGCTTTAGATTAGAGGTTGGGCATTTTTAACTCAGTTCAGCTATTATTAGCAATCTGCCTGTAACTATTGGTAGGAGCAGTATCAACTATGGTAGAACCTATTAAACAGTAGTAATCAGCATTAGTTCAAAAAGGTTTTATTCCTTCTCCAAAAAAAAAAAAAAAAAAAAAAGGAAAAGAAAATTGAAGGTACTCAAAATTGTTCTTATAGGTAAATATAAAATAAAAATAAATCCGCAGGCGCTACAGTACCAAGACATGTAACCTTACAGGTCTTCTGTACAATTCACCAAAGAAACCACTAAAGAATGCAACTACTCATCGATCCAACCAGCTGAATTCTGTAGTGAATAGTTCAGGTGCGGACCAGGAGCGAAACCCATACACCTATCCAGGTAATCAGGTTGGGGTGCTCTTGGACCAACCAATTTAGTTGCATCTGATGGCATAGCTAATCTGTTGATAGTAGATAACGAGTCAGCAACAGGACCTGTATGGCTGTAAAAAGTAGATGAGAACGTCCTAATATGGTCATATACTGAATTTTGGCCCGCTAGATCATTGCCTCTTGAAAAAATAGGATCCTGCTTCCCTTTAATGCAAGCCGGTGGGACTCTGTCAAATTCTGTTCTCAGTTTCTGTTTCTGTTTCGTCCCATTTGAATATGGTTTTCTCGAGTTCTCCCTCTTGCACCCTTTCGCATTGCCAGACCTAGGATTGGTAACACTCGAACGAGGCTCATCATTACTCGTGGTGCACCTTCTGCCTGCATCATCAGGAATTTTGAATTGGACTCGACCGTTAGCATGAGCACAGTGCATACGAGACTTGCTGGGGTTAGGATGCTGATTTCCATCGTCACCACATACAGTATGTGGTGGCATTTCCCTGTGTATCTCACTAACTGTATTAGCATCAGGTGTATCCAGGTTCCCGAGCTTCACCTGCTCAGACTCCATTGAAGAAAATGGCTCTTCACCCAGTGAGGTCTTGATTTTCTCAGACATGGAAGCCTGACGTTCATTTTTCAGTGAATTATTTCGTTTCACCATCCTTGAAATATCTATACCAGAAAACGTCTTTTCCCTATTCTTGTTACTACCCAGCTTCACGGCAGAAGTCGACTTCTGCTTCAGTACAGTTGAAGCAATTGCACTTAATGATTCTTCCAAAGGACTTCCCTTCTTAGACCCAGCCTCATCTCCATCTACAGTGAGCTCTGATGGCTTCTGCTTCTGTTTGGGAGTTGTAGAAGCATTTCTTTCCCTATAGGATTCTTTAGAGGAAGGATTTTTCTTTTTGGACGCAGCTGTCTCTTTCTCAACAAGGGACTCTGATGTCTGTTTCCTCTTCTCTTCAACATCAGTTTTCTTTTTTACAAGGTCATTGTTCTTCTCTTCAACAAAAGATGGCTTCTGTTTTTTCTTGGATATTGTACGAGCACTTTTCTCACTATATAGTCCTTCAGAGGAAGGAGTTCTCTTCAACACAGCTTTTTCTCTGTCTACAGAGACCGTTGATGTCAGTTGGCTTTCTTTCTCTTCAACAAAAGTTTTCTCTTTTACAAAAGTAGCCTTCTTCTCTTTAACTGAATAAAGCTTCTGCTTGACTAGTGTGGATAGTACAGGATCACTTCCTTCCCCAACGGATTCTTCCAAAGAAGAATCTCTCTTCTTAGACACAGGTTTCTGCTCTGACATAAGTTTCCTAGTCTTCTTCTCTTGAACATATGGCTTTTGTGTCTTAAGTGCTGTAGGAGCATTTTTATCCCTGCATGATTTTTCCAAGGAAATATTTCTCTTAGTCACAACTTTGTCTCCGTACACAAGGAATTCTGATATTGGCTTCCACTTCTCCTCTAAAATAGTCTTCTTCTTCTTCTTCTTCTTTGTGAGAGTGCTCATATTCTGTTTGACATCAGGGAATTTTACGTGGTCCCTTCTTACAGTTCCAAATTCAATATCTATATCATGTTTTCTGATCAAAAGCAAAACCATCTAAATGTTACATCTCACAAGTAATTAATAAAAGTAGATCATCCAAGAAAATATTACTCACGTGCAATATATGAGTATACGGTTAGGTAATAGACCATCCCAAGCTCTTATTATTGATCTCCCTTCTAGCATTTCTCCTTGATTTTCAAAAGCAATCTCCCTGATACAAGCAGTTCAAGCGTCACCATTTAGACAATATAGATAAATGAACCATGATAAGACAGCATATTAGAATAGAAACAAAAGAGAACACCTTAAAAGTACCTTGGCAGGCATTTCCTGTGGTACGATTTTGGACAACGCATGCACACAGCAAATTGTAACTCACTATCCTTCTTATTTTCTCCTTGTTTACAAATGCAGCACTTATGAAGTGGACAAGTAAAAGATTCCCCACCAGCAATCTTTCTCTCAAGTTCTTCAGCAGGAACTCCATTATCTTGGTAAAGTAATATTGCAACACAATGTGGATGGTAAAATCGACCACAGTTTGGGGATACACAGGAAACCACCTAAAAGAAATTGAAAAAACAAATTTAAGTTTCTACTGAAATTTGCATTAGGCAGGAGTAAAATGCACTAAATCAATGATAAAAAAAAAGGCATATTACAAAAATAGGATATCCTTACTAGTAAAAATAAACTCAGCAGAAAGAAATACTCTTTGTTCATTTAGATGGGAAACAGGAGAAATATTAAGAACATTTCTTTCACTGCTAAAAGTAGTTCTTGTCCACAAGTTTGTTTGCTCAAGACATTTAACAAATTTTGCCTCTTTTGAAAGAAAAAAATGAAAAAGAAAATATATAGAGTATAATCAGGTGGCACTGCATCCAGCTACATATAAAGAAGCAGTTCTTTTTATTATGGCAAATGCATACCTCAGCAGCACCTGAGGACTTATCAGAGGAACCTAACTTCCCACAAACAAAGCACTGGTGCTGTTTATATTCACAGTTCTTGCAGTAGAAATTTTGCATCCCCTACCAATTTCAAATGTTGGTTGTGATTGGATCGGATCGGGACAGTAACAAAAATATATAAATAAGATATACAAAGTCAACATATAACCAGGGCATACAACAACATAATCCTGCATAAAGCCAAGAGATTTGCAATAAGATCCGGCACCCGCCTCCTCAGTTGCATGAAAAGACCTTAGGCACCCCCCTTCACAACTGCAATGAAAACACAACTAAGATTCACACCGCTAACATGTCATATAAAGTAGTTTAAAGAATTCCTAACACCAACATACCAAATGATCTTGCCACCATCGTCACATAAAGCACAGACGTCACCAAACAGGTTATCGATATCCTCATCTTCTGCATGAATCATATCATCTTTTACATCATCGATCATAATTCTGAGCTTCTTTCTAGCTTCAGTATCCTGAAAATCCAAGAACGTGAAAACAAAAATAACACTAACAAATGATGGCTTCAAAGATGAAGTGTACCAAAGAAATATGAAAAGAAAAGCGAGAAAATATTACCTCATCAGAGAGTTTCCTCTTCATTGTCTTCTCTTCAAAAAGTTTGGCCAAAAACTGTGTACAAGTTAAAACATGAATTTTCATTGTTTCTTTTTCATTTGTTTTGGTCTCAGAGTTTTCATTGTAGATAACTGCACATTAACGGATACTTGTGTGTATATTCCATGCATAAAGATTAAGGTACAACATTGGCTTTATAGAATACGTATACCTTAGTAGCCAATGGATCAGATAACAGGAAATGACAGCCTAGTAAAACTAACACAAAGACAACACAAACACATGAAAGAAAAAAAAATAAAGAGAGTTCGATGTCTTGACAAAGTTAAACTCAATCTCTTCATGTACTCACTAAAAGAATACACAGGTACTTAAGAGCTGAATATGTTAACATATAGAATTGGAAATGTATTGTTTTTGAACTTCATGGGGTTTAATATATTTTTATTTCATTTATCTGGAAAAAGGAAGAATACCATTGCAAGTGATGGTGTGCAAACAGATTATTGCTTCATTGCAATGAATGATAGAGGGCACAACCTTCTCACAGTGTACAGCAATGATACAGAATGCAATCTGCCAATCACTACTCTACTCAAAACAGTTCATAGCATTTGGCCTGACGAAGTTTCCCACAGCTTATCTCAAGACACAACCCTTATAGACTCAGAGCAGAATTACAAGACTTCAGTGAAGCTATGCAATTAATTGACACCTATAGCCTGTGCTTTACATAGCAAAAATGAGGCAAAACATTATTATCGTGATGTTTCCAACTTAAATTGCAGCTAACTGAAAGTAGTGTCTAATATAAATTGTAAACTGGGGATGTGACGCTGAATATTATCCCAGTCTGTCTTTGGCAGGACCAACTATGACCAAACCTTCATTTGTTATCAACAAAGGACAACAAAATAATCTGTACAATAAAGTTGAAAACATATTCTGAATCATCTGGAAAATAGATGTCGATAAGAAGTCTAAAGACACTGTCTAAATGTGTATTACAAAATCAACGATAACAAAAGAAGCTAGACACACCTTGGAATCCGCTAGGGCACGATATCTGTTAACACAATCACTGATTAGAGGCATGTGATCCACCAGATCACTTTGAGAAGGCCTGACCACATACAACCTGCAATTGAGCTAATCATCAAACTCTGTGCAACAAAAAACAAGCATGAAAACTTTTAATTTTTGCAAGCTACCTGAAAACTTCAGATAGGTGATTCCACACACATTCTCTGGATTTTTCAGGACTTCTCTTCACATAGTGAAGGCAGTGCACCGTTATCAAGATCGACCTAACAGTGTCCTCAAAGCTCTTCCTCGGCTTCCCAAGCTTGATCCAACTATTTTCCTCAGAGAGAACCAATATCTCGGGCTCTTCACTCGAAATGTCAAACTTCCATGCAACAACATGCTTACATAAATTCCCCCCATTATCAGCGGTTCCATGCAGAAAAATCTCTACTTTCTCACCATCCAGTCTCTCACCATCACTCCATTGAACAGGCAATACATGAAATGAGACACATTCATCCTTGTCATCTACGAAATGGTACTCCGAAACAGAATATGGTTGACACTCTGCCGATGCCATACCCTTGTTTAGCTTACACCTAAACACAAAATGCAGAGAAAGAATTGCAGTAAAAAATAAGGTAGGCAATATCAAATTTCTGAGGCCTATAATGAAACCCAGAAAAAGCTGTTTGCAAAGTTGAATGAAAGAATCGAAATTTGAGAGCAATCATGGACCCGAGAAGTAAAATCCAAGAGCAAACATGAAAAAATTGAAAATTTAACTGTTCTTGGTAATTTTAAACCCATTGCCGCCCTTTCAGCACTGTTTTCGTTTGTTATAGGGTATATATACGCATGTATTTTGAAAGTGAGTTCACTGGAGAATTGAGGCAAAGTATAAAAGAGGAGGAAACAACAAGGTAGGTATACCTGACCAAATTCAGAGAAGAACCCTAGAGACTTGCCCTGAAGAAACCCAGCAATGTGGTGACTTTGGGAATTGCTGAGAGATTGAATTTGAGTCAAAATCACTGTGATGCATCGACTGTTATTTCAATTAAAAAAGTTAATGGGAAACAATCGAATGTAGAAGCGTTATATGCACCATACGCTTCGTGTTCTGTGTTCGAAACAACTTGTCAAGTTTTCTTATAGAAAAATAGCACTCACTCAAGTTTGATGGGCTCCACCACCTCTCCAAACAAATGAATTTAGAAAGAAAAAAAAAAATTCTTTATTCTCTCAATTTTCAGATGATCATCGAAACTTTGGTCTCCCATATTTTTATAAAATTTGATTTTTGTCATTCAATTTTAACACGGACTATAACATCTATTCTATAATCAACAAATTTGGGTGTATAGAAATTTACACACTCTTTAGAAAGGATGAGAGCTATGCTAGGTTTTCTTGGTGGCGACACGACAAACTTAGCCGGTGGAGGTGTTTTGCTTCCTCTCTCCGGCAGGTCCGGTCCTGGGAAATTCAAGGCTCGGGGTGAAGAATAAAATTGGACCCTTTATATAGAAAAAATAAATTCAAAAATATTTTATACTGATGAAAAAAATATGATACAATGGGGGGATATAAAACCAATACCTTCACCTATATACTCAACTCCTTCAGTTACTTCATTTTCATTTTCATATCTTCAACTCTTTCAGTTACCTCATTTTCGTTCTCACCTATATCTTGAACTCCTTGGGTTACCTCATTTTCATCTTGATTTTCTAAAGACATCTTTTGTTAAAAAACTTATCTAAAGAACCTCTTTGGGAGCTTATAAAATCTTCTTGCTGTTTTTTTCTTTTTCTTTTTTCACTACCGAAAGCATATTTCTTAGGAAAAATTATCTAATAAAAAACAAAAGAAAAAAATATCAATTGAACAATAGAAACTGGATATGAGAAATCTAATACGCTGGCAATGCAAACCTCCCTTCTTGAGTCCTTGAGTCTTTGTTCACAATTTTCACACCAATGACACCAATCACACCATAATGCGGTGATGCTCGATTTGCTCCATGATTAAGGAGACTTGGGAGTTGTGAACTGCCCAAGAATAGACATTCCTTTTGTCTAGCACTCTAGCTGCTTCAACTTTTATATATTGTAAACAATTGCCCATCAATGCAAAATATGATTTAATCGCACTCTTGCATTCCCTTTTGTCTAGCACTCTAGTTGCTTCAAGTTTTATATATTGTAAACAATTGCCCATCAATGCATACTTTGGGGCCCAAAGATCGCACTCTTGTTAGGCCCTGGGCCAGGGCCAGGGCCGGGCTTGCTCTCCGGCTTCTTGGGGGGTGACGACATCATTCGGTGGCGTAGCCCCTAGCCCCTAGTCGAGGGGAAAGTTTTTCTTTTTCTTTTTTCTGTGATGTTAGGTGGTGGCGTTGATGGTGACTTCTCGCCAGCTGGGCGAGAGCAGGTGGAAGGAGTGGTCTCAGTGCCTAATCTCGGTGAGGATGCGGCAAGCAATGATTGGGCGATCTTTGGTTGCCAAAAGGAGTGGTGGTTAGGCCATCCAGGTTGGGGGTCAAGAGACCCTGGTTCGATTGTGAGAGTGTTCGACGTCGGAGGTTAGGTTGCTGGCGAGATTTGACGAAGGATGTGACACAGGTGGAGCTAGAAGTGTTGCTGGAGGTGGCTACATGAAGGCTTTGGTGCCTAGATGCTTGGATGTCCTTTGCAAACCCAACTGCGAGGTTTGTGTTTCAATCCTTGTTAGGGATCTGGAATGCCTCGGCTGCGGCGTTGGAGGCTTCCACACTGGTGGTGACACTGCAGGTGATGGCAGTGGTGACCTGATGATAAATTGGGTGCCCACAGTGGCTGAATGTGGGCTCATAATTGGGCCTGGCTTGCAAGCTCTGTTAGGGTTTGAGAATTGGCCTTGGGTTTGGGCTTTTATGCTTAGACTTGTGCAATAGTGTTTACTGTTATTTTTTATTTTATCTTGATGGATGGGGGGGGGGGGGGGTGTCTGCGTCCTCTTTGCTTGCTTAGAAGAGATGTCACAAACTAGCCCCTAGTTCTTGTGCCATTTAATATTCATCGGATTTTGTAAGGGCTTTTCTAGCTGGGCTTAACAGCTTGAAAAGATGGGAATACCTAGATAATGGTTTTTTTGTCTACCACATTGGGGTGAATTGTTATCTATAATTCTCATTGAATAATAAAAAACCTGACATTCTTTGAAATGCTAAAAGTAGCACACAATTTAACCCTGTAAAATGTAGTTGTCAGTATTGAATAAGTATGGATCGTTCAAGCCGGAGATTGAGGGTACACTTGTAATTGAATAAACAAATAAAAAATTAATATGAGTGTGAGGTATTATATTTACAAAAATAAAACAAAGAATGAAGATATATACCAGTTACCGTAAAAAGGGGGGATTTTAGAATTTTTAATGCAGACAAAAATAAAATAAATAAAAGAATCATAAAAACACATATACAAGGGTGGAATGTTAGGAACAAAGATCAAAACCACAACTCTATGCAAGAATTTCAATTACAATATCTATAGTTGATTTTCTATGTCATGAGAATGAAATTGACCATGTGAAACGTTAGTAAGCAAATGATTTCCCATATTTTACTTTCCTTGAATATTTAATCTAAATGAAAGCACCTAAATTAAACATATTCAACATTCTATCATAGTCTAGAAAGCTAGCTAATCAAGAACAAATTCAACACATGAAGAACAAAGAAAGGAAGTCAGCCAAAGTGCACAACCCAGTATGAAAAAGTTCATCTATTTGCAATCCTCCTTAATTGATTTTGACTTTTGTCCAAACCCTTTACTACCTATGAAATAGGTTCACAAAACTATTAGGTGAATTGTTAACCTAAATTTAGCTCAAATTACATACATATATCCTAAGGTGCACTAAAAAACATAGACATATAAAAGTTTTCTATAATCCAAAATCAATTAAGCAATCTCACATAACCAACTATAAAGAAATCGCAAGTTTTATTAAAACATAGAGACGGGCTTTAAACTTTGTCATTATCGTTATACGTTAACTAGAAATCATTGTTCATGAATTCAAACAAAGAGAAACTAAAGAGTTTACAAGGAAAAAGATTGAATTACACCATAAAGGGATGGATGAAGAACACCTGTAAACGTTGAACACTTGAAGAACTCAAAGCAAGGCTTCAGTGGCTACAGCATAAGGGTGGATGATGGTGGTTAGGGCTTGCTCACGGCTTCTTCCTCTCATCCTCTTTGCTTGAAGACGCAGAACCGTGAAGACTAGAGAGTGGAACATAATTTTTGATGTGTGAAAAGAATGAAAGAATTGGTGAATGAAAACGTCCCAAGGATGCATCTATATATAGGGGACAACAAACTTAGTCTCCAAGCCTTTTGGATCATTAGTTTAATTTCTAAGAATTATCTGATTGATCCACACAGCTCCAACCATTCAAATAAATTCATGTAAGCTTTTCTGCGTCAACCAACCAATGAGAAGTCTCTAAAATCAAATATATTTGCTGAAATAATAAGGGATTTTTCTGATTTTATCTTCTAATTTCATCCAAATAGGAGAATGAGCAACAAGCAACGTATTTGAACTTGATTCCATCATTTCTGCATGCCAAAAAGGTGGTTTTGTTGTAAAAGAAATTGAAAATATTTTGAACAATTTTTTTTGTTGTAGCATGTTAAACGCGTGGTTGATGATATGGAGGTGAAGCATCTGAAGAGTAAAGGCTGAAAACGGAAGCATCAGAGCATGAAACGAAAATTTGGTGCATTTACAAATAAAGGTGTGATTTCAGGGAAGAATAATGCTGATCTATTGAGGTTTCTATTTCGTAAAAATGTTGTAGGCAAAGACAAGTAGAGGTAAATAGAAATTTATAATTTTTTTCCTATTAGAAATAATACATCCAATCAATTATTGGCAAAATATGAAATTGATTAGCTTGTTTGTAGAAAGAGAGTCTTTACCTCATCGTGTTAGGGATATCAGGGGTTAGGAACCTTTGATTTAATGTTTGTACAGTTCATATGATGATAAGATATTGCCATATGGTCAGTGTATTCAATGTCAGTTATGTTGGGTGTGCATTTAATTATCTTCATGTTGAACTTTAATGCCTTACGTGCATTTAGTCAGGCAAAGCAACAGATGTAAACATAAAAGTTTCATGTGCTTCTTGTTTCGTATAGTACAGCTGTAAATTAGTATAATAATGATTTAATTACATAGTTGAGGGAGTGTAATGTTTGAAGGATTAGGTAAATTTGATGCAGGACAGTTGATAATAGTTAATTATAAATTTTGGTACATTGACTACTAATGGTGATTAGATGAAAAATATGTACCGTTTGTAGTGTAAATTGCTGGTAAAAATATTAGAAATAATAATAGCTAAAATATTTTATCTGTTTGCAATAACAGTTAATGAAATGTTGTATTGTTATGAAGATAGATGGTTTGTGTACTTCTTTTTGCATTTGTTTAAACATTCATAAGTTGTATGGTCATCAGTTGCAAGTGATGGAGATAAAAATTGCATGTCAAACGCCCTTATGCACAATAAGGGTGTAAACTTGCATTTTATATTGTTACAAAAATGTGTAAGAATAGTGTCTTCCAGTAAGGCAATTGGAAAAATATACTACTCTTTTTCCAATTGTGAGTCATTCCAAATCCAGGGATAATTTGGGTTTTCTTATTCTTTTCATGTGCAAATGTCTTCAAACCCTGAAATTCATCTACAATTTCCTCACTAGATTGTCTTCTTGCTGCACATTTCTCTTCCCTTGTATTATCAAAAGGTTCCCGTTGTTTACGCCATTCATGATCTGGTGCTAAAAATCGACGGTGCCTCATATAACATTACTTTGAGCCGTGTTGTAATCTATGACTAGAAGTCTCTGACGCATAACATGGATATGCCAATTTTCCCTGTGTACTCCAACCAGACATGTAACCATATGCAGGAAAATCATTGATTGTCCACATGACTGCAACTTTCATCTGAAAATTTTGTTTTGTAGAAATGTCATAGGTTTCTGCACCATATTCCCACAAAGTGTTCAACTCATCGATCAACGATCTCAGGTTAACATCAATATCATTGCCAGGACTCTTCGGTCCTGGTATGAGTAAATATAAGAAGATATAAGGCTCTTTCATGCACATCCATGGAGAAAGGTTGTACGGAAATAGCAAAACTGGCCAAGTACTATGACTAACACTCATATTTCCAAAAGGGTTGAATCCGTCAGTCGCCAAACCAAGCCTTACATTTCGATGCTCATTGCCGAATGATGGATGAACTTGATCGAAAGTTTCCCAAGCCTCCGCATCTGCTGGATGCCTTAAAACACCATCTTTCACACATGGGGAATGCATTTTTCAACAATTCCAATAACTGGTCAAATGCCTTATTACTCATATTACCAGTACTCTTGATGTGCATCAAGTTGACAATAAATGACAAGTTGGAATATTTCTTGCACTCAGGATACAATGGCACTTCTGATTCATCTAACAATTTGTAAAACTTCTGCACATCTCCATTAGGATCTTGTTGGATACATTCTTCTATTAGTTCTTGCATATCATCACATTGATCAAAATGGGCAGCCACATTACCATCAATATGATCGTGACTATTACCACTGCCACCACTATCATTAACCACCTTCTCCCCATGTTTACGCCATACTGTATAGTATTGTATAATACCCCTGTACAAAAGATGATTCTGTATTGTTGCTGGCAATTCTCTATCTTGGTTTATCCAATCTCGGCATGGACAATACATTTTTCCATCACTATCTTTGACATGCCTAGTAGCGTAATCGATGAAATTTGTGACTCCATCAAAATACCTTATATCTGACCGTTTTAACTTCATCCATGATTTATCAACTGACATCTTCTGTAGAGTAAATGAAATTTAAAAACGTCAAGTTTTGTAAATTAGTTCTTAGTGTTTGACGCAAAAACAAGTAATAACCAAGAGTCCAAATTTAATTGCAAGTCTTCAACCAAGGTTTAGAAATACGGCCCAAGGGTTCTAGCCTTAACATTAGTCTCCTTCCTCAATCTTTTGGTAACTCTTTTAAAACATGGCCAGGTAGTAGAGGAACGATTTTGGCGAGGCTCAAGGCCCACTTGCATGCACTTCTCATATCCAATCAGCCTAGACACCATGTCCTACTAAGGTGCGCCTACTTGAAAGAGAAAGGAGAGAGAAGCCAATGTTAAAGAAAGAGTCCTTCACCTTTTCTGTTATGGTTTGAAGCTCACAATCAAACTCTAATGCTCACAAGTATATTTTATGTATATTTATAGAATTGTTGGCGCAAATAAACAAGAAATTATTTCATTCCCCAGTCTTGAATAACCACTACTATTTTATACTACAATCTTCTACAAGGTTAATTTTGGAGCGTATCATAACATAAACTTTGTTTTACTTTTTATTTTTATTCGGGAGATTTTTATTATTATTCTAGATTCATAGTTTTTTTTTTAATTCTGGATTCATAGTTTTTTTTTATTCTGGATTGTTTGTTTTTTTATTTTTTTATTATGGATTCATAGTTTTTGTTTTTTAATTATGGATTCATAGTTTTTTTGTTTATTCTGGATTCATATTTTTTTTTTTAAATTCTGCATGTAGTCCTGAAAGGTGTGTGTTAAATGTGTAAGTTGTTACTATATTAGTTTCACTATTTTCAACCTCTCTTCTATTTTTAGTCAATATGAAAAAAATTACTCTCTTTGGTAGTTTATTTGGCATTCAACATATTACTAGTGGTAGTCTATTGAATATGCTCCTTGATGAAGTTCTTTTCTCAACTTCTCATTCATTTTATTTAATAAAAAATTAATTAAAAAAATAGCATATATCTCAAAGGGGGATGTAAAATGCAAAACACCTACTCAAACAAACAATGACATATAGAATGATTATCAACTATCTTGACTTTTTCTACCCCCTAATACTTCTGCTACTTTTTTGTTTTTGAAAGGCACTTCTGCTACTTTTTTTTTTTTGGAAAGGCACTTCTGCTCCTTTTGCTACTTTTCCAGATGCTAAATAGAGAAGAGCAGATAACTGCAATATTCAACAAAACAGGTAAAAATCAATTAAATGGGAATAGAATTATGCCCTTTTCCCACAACAACGTCCTCAATTCTATTACCAATTCGACAAAAGAATGAAAACCCAACAGAATTGAAACCAAAACTGACGTCACTCCTACGCAACTGCAAAATGTTAAAAACTGAACTTGCCTAATATAATACTAGAGAAGAGATTGTGGAATTCAACATACTGATTTCATTGACTGAAGGATTGCTTAAATAGCAAATACACAATGAACAAAGCAGAAAAATAAACAATAAATAATAAATTACGTGCATATCCTTCACTACTTTATTATACTGCAATCTTCTACATGATTAATTTTGAAGCGTATCATAACATAAACAATGCATTACTTTTTATTTTATCCGGGATTCATAGTTTTTTTTAATTTTGGATGTAGTCCTAAAGGATGCATGTGTTAGAGGTGTATGTCGTTACTACTAGTTTCATAACAATAATATTTCAACCTCTTTTCTATTTTTAGTCAAAATGAAAAAATTTACTTCTCTTTGGTAGTTTATTTGGCATTCAACCTAGGAAGTAATCTATTTGGCATTAGTTTTGATTATGACATTAGTTTTGATTAAGTACATTTCTTTTCGGTAATCGATGCATGCAAACTTTCTCTAAAAAATACATAAATTTTCAAGTATTAGCAAACGAACCATCACATATAGAATGATTATCAACTACCTGATCTTTTTCTGTAGTTCTAACACTTCCGCTACTTTTCCAACTGCTAAATTAAGGTGAGCAGATACCTGCAATATTCACCAAAACCACAGGTAAACATCAATTAAATGGGAAACTCCAGAATCTTTTGAAAGGAAAAAAAAAGGAAAAAAAAAACCTTGAACAATTAACAGAAGAACAAATAGTTGTAAACTGGATTGAAGATTACCAACGGAATAGAATTTTGCCCTTATCCAGCAGCAACCTCAATTCTATTTCCAGTTCGACAACAGTATGAAAACCCAATGGAATTGAAATCTTGCAGACGTCACTCCTATGCAACTGCAAAATGTTACAAACTGAACTTGACTAATAGAATACTAGAGAAGAAGATTGTGGAATTCAAAGTAGTGATTTGATTGACTGAAGGATTGCATATATAGCAAATACAGCAACGAACAAAGCAGAAAAATATGCAACGGCTAATGACTAACAAGTCCTCCACTCAAGGGATTCTCCTAAAGAACAGGTCAAAACAAATTTTTGAAATTGTTGCAGGCAACACTAGAATGAAACAAGCTGCAATCTAAAACAATGCCGAAACAAACTTCCACGTTAACCATGCCGAAAGAAACTGCAATTCCAATTTTCGAAATTGTGTATCACATCTCAACTCCTTCCAATGATTCCAAATTGCAATTTTTTGTTGGAATACACATGTCAGAAACAAATTGGACTGAAGAAGAAGCTAAACCGTGTGTAATCAGGTGGCCGGAAATCCCAAACACCCAAATCTTCAAAAAATAACCCAAAATGAAAACTAACTATATCACGATGTAGAACTCGATAAGGAGACGAATTACCATATCTCATGCATGCCTGATCGTTGCCAGAATCACCGGAAATTGCTTAAATAGTCAGAAAGCCAGAAGTTTTGGAGGTTTGATTCTCCTTTCCCATTCAGAGATGGGACAAACCAAAAGAAGAGATAGGTCGATGATGAGGAGATGAGTTGGGAAACACCGATTTCCGGCCATGATGTGGCCTGACACCAGAGCTAATGAGCTATGGTCAACGGTCAAAACGGGTTGAGAAAACGTGACCATGTCGATTCTGGTCTTTTTCTCTTTTTTTTTTTTTTTTGGAGAACTCTGACTATATGTTTGATTATACACATGGTGGTAAGCCACCTATCAGTGGTGTTGGCTGAAGAGGTTTGAAACACGTGAGGAGCATAAAAGTTGACTAAAATCTAGCATCTAGCAATTAAGGAGATAGAAATAGTTAGAGTAAATCTAGCCACCTATCAATGGTAGATATTGTTAAGGAGATAGAACATTTGAGAAAATATAGAACATTTGTTACAACTTACAATCGCACCTAACTTGTATATATAGGGCTTCTATCTTTTATACAGATATCGACAAAGAATCAGACTTATTAATACTAGTTCCTTTGCATCTTCATTTGCTTCCTGGTTTGCTACAACCTTTCTGATAATTTTGTCAATGTCTGCTAGGCGTCCAAGTAAGAGTCGATGTTATCATGGACCAGCTCGTATTCGTTCTACATCTCCTCCATATGGTGATTATTTTTATAACTCTAAAAAAATGCTGATGTAAAAGTGCATCCAGTTAACCCGTCACTTGGACTGGAGTATATCAATAGTGTTCAACCTGTTGTACCTCCATTACAGGCTATGAAGGTGGAACCTCAACATTTTGGCGTTACTTGTCTGAGAGGCCGAGTTTTACCAGCTTGGTGTTATCCCGGAAAAGACCCTCGTTATCCTATTGATCTCACCGCTGATGATCCTGAAGTAAAGCCTCGTGTTTTACATACTCGAATAAAGATTGAAAAACCTAAGGTCGGCCAATCTTGTCCAAAATCAACCATTGTTATTGATGACTCATCTGATTCATCTGACGAAAATTAAGAAAGTTGTTGCTATTTTATAATAAGGACATATCCTATTTTATTTCTTGTCATATATTAGTAATTCTTTGTAAAACTGGGTAGTTTTTGTATACCTACATTTGCTTCCATGCTAGTGATGCCTAATTTTTTTTTTTTTATTTGCTTATTTATATTATGTTAACGTCTTAGATGAGATATTCACTTCTACACGAGATATATAGTTCCTATTCCAACTTGTCAAGATATATGTTTCTCAACTCTTCCTTGACAGCTTATCTGCTCCTTGATACAATATTTCTTCGTCGACATAACATCTACTCCTGAACAACATATAATCTTATTCTCGACGAGATATCTTGAATAAGTGGAATATCTATGCAATTGAACTTGTTGGATCATTAATGTACACCGTCCTCATAAGTTCGGTCGATATTATCTGTTGACTAATCGACATTTGCGATAGGTTCATGATATTTGACTGACAATTGCGCCATTTTTAGTGTCTTGGCACATCTTGGTTTAACCTTTTGGGTTGACGGGGCTGTATACTTCTCACGACTCAGGAAAATTCGAAGATTTGCAGCTGACTTGGGTGTCCAAACATCATCAATGCCATCTTCTTGACCTTAAGAACCTGCAAATTTGCTCATTTCGACTTAGCAAAAATGGTACAACAATTTCATATCATATAAATTCCAAGAATATTCTAAGAAGCAAATAATGGGATGTTGTGGTGAATGCGTGTGTTAATATAAGGGATAGGTTGGGTAGCTAATCAGTGTTTATAAACTATAATTAATGGGTGAGATAGTAGTAGGTGATGTGTATACATATGAAAATTAAATTAGCCACTTAGTATCTTGGCGGGGCTTTTATTTACTAAATAAATACACTCTTAACCCATATAAGATACCTATGGCTGTAAGTGTATCATGTATAGATTATTGGTGATGTAGTTCCATGCACTTCTGCCCACAACCTTAACATGTACATATCATTGCTGCAATGTTTGATCACATCAGATTGTGTAATGTTTTGGACTACATGCAACATAGATTCTCACTTGTGTTATAGCCTTATAGGACAACTCCAAATGTATCAGTAAGTTGGCTTTTAGCTCAACATAATTTTAACTTCCAAAAATGACATAGCCCACATGATTTCGACTACTCCATACCAGATATTCTTGCAACCTTGTGTATCAACAAGCAATGCATGTGATGTTATCCTTTTGTGAAGATGGTCAGGTTGAATCTAAAATTTGATACCCAAAATGATTAACACTGAATGAATCTTTAATATATACATTACTTCACTGTACTCATGTGTCGGTCTTCATATGCATAAGATGGATAGAGTTTAATGTAAATGCATTTTTTTTGTGTTGAGTTTAATGACTACACAAAAATAATTGCCTTGTGTAATACCCATTAACGGCTTTGGTCCAATGCATCTCATAAATACACACTATGTCACCAAAGCTATCAGACGACAGATTATATCTGTCGTC
Organism: Rosa chinensis; assembly: GCF_002994745.2. NCBI lineage: Eukaryota > Viridiplantae > Streptophyta > Magnoliopsida > Rosales > Rosaceae > Rosa > Rosa chinensis. Next base: position 25,476,263 of record NC_037091.1, on the reverse strand, counting down.
TGATTCAGAAAAATTCTGTTGTCTCTTGGCGTGATGTCACTTAGGCCTTCAGACGACAGATATTACCCGTGGTTTATATTTCACTCAAACAACAGAGGCTGCCAATAATCTGTTGTCTGATTATAATATGCGGAATTATGACTTTCTGTTGTTGCAGATGTAACAAAACGACAGTTATATATTGTTATAAAGGTTTTTGCACAACATCTTTTCATAAAACTCTATCGTTTGTAGTTCACTAAGACGACAGAAATCTGTTGTGTGAATATATGGAGATTTGAACTATCTTGGATTTTTTCTGTTGTCTGAATCAATTGTGGACAACATATATTTCTTATGTTCTATTGTGGCTTTCTAATTAAAATGACATAAATCTGTCGTCTGAATATATAGAGGCATGAACTTTCTTGGGTCTTTCTGTTGTGTGATTCAATTAGAAACCACAGTTATATGTCGATGTATAAGACTGTTAACAAAAGACCTTTGCTTGAATTCTGTTGTTTGATGTTGGTTTAGGCGTCAGCTTTATTTGGTTAGTATGTCTTAGCAAGTGCAGTTGCACAACACCATATTAAGAAATCTGGTCTAAAAATTTTAATTGTAATGGTAAGAGAAACACTTCAATCAAATTATCATTATAATTAATTTCATTTGAAAACGTACAAGTATCCAGATCTCATTACATCAATCAAGCAAACTATAACTCTACGAGTTAAATCCACATAATATGAAAATACCAGATCATCTGGTGCTCTAAACTGCTCTCCCGACCAGCCACACTTCATCATCTTTCTTAAGCTCTCGAGCTTCTACCCTTGCTCCCCGTTCTCTTCTACCAGCAATGCCATATATAGTAATAGACATCTCTATACAGAAAATGGTATAAGAAAGATTGTTAGAACTTGTCGCATAGACATTGAATGCACAAGTCGTAAGAAAGATTGCATACCTTTTCACGACTAGAAAGTTCAGTTGTTTTCTCAAGCTACAAAAAAAAAAAAAAAGGTCAATTAGTATCGTATAAAACATATTAAATTTCTTGTATTAAAACTTTGGTTGGTACAGTCAGATCTCTATTATCCAATACTATGCCAATAAACTCATCAGGAAAAATTAATTTTATGAAGTAATATTTAAAAGAAGAGTACTACAAATGCGTCTTCTCCAATCATCTCTGTAACAGTTCCACACCTCTGCCTCATTCAAGATGATTGTTTCATGCCTCAATGAAAGCCTCAATGAAATGTAAAGAGGGACAAAATATAGGTACTTCAAGTATACATCCCATAATTACTCACGTTGAAGGTAGGGGATATCAAGTCTTTAAGGCCAGAGGTAGAGGCTTGCGACTTGTCTTTTGATGGTCTCCTGCAAAGCAACGAATAGTGAGCATTAAAAAAAAGAATTACTGGTGTAGCACCTGAATAAATGGATAGAGGATTGGAATGGACAAGATGTCCCCTCCCAATATGTTCATCCCAAAATCTACATGTGGTTGCAACAAGATCACAGAATATCACCTTATCAATATCACCTAAACTAAGAAGACTGTCGGAACTTGTGACTATAACTTTGACATGCTATACTCAAATATTTGTATGACCATTGCTGATGTGGAGATGAATAGAAATACCAAAACGTGTTTAGGAAGTAAAAGATATAGTAGCACATACTGCAACATGCTTGTTGCTTATATCTTACAATTTAAGCATATTGAGAAGGCAAAAAAATTGCATATGAAATTTAACTAATCTTGGATTACAAAGTTTTGGAATACCCCAGAAAGTAATAAATAAAGTCATTTATGTTATTAACGTCAGCACACTAACCATATATTATGGGTGGTAGAGTTCCAAGACTCAGTTCGCCGAATTCAATTGCCTTAATGTATTTTGTAAAGATAGTTTGTGCCATGCTTCTTATTGTGGAGCAAATTCACTGCACAGCAAATAAAATAAGTCGCTTCCCCTAATAAAATGAAACTATATTATCACCTTGTCAAGGTAAGGACAAATATCCAAGACAAACTTGTTTAGCCAGTCTACCTGCACCATGAAGTGTATAATGAGTACTGATCGATATTCCTAGCAGCAGTTAGAGAAGGAAAGAGCAAAAGTTCAATGTAAAAGGATTGGATGGCGATACTAACTCGATCGCAATCGGGCCATTTTATCCACAATGGAATTTGAGTTAGAATATCTTCCAAGTTACTTTTCTCCAGTTCATGTAGTGGCTTGATTACTGGGTCTTGCGACACAAGTATTTTAAGCACCACGTAGACAAAGTGAGACCAAAACATTTCAGCTACTTTCTTCAAAGTACTTTTGCTTAGCAGAGTTTAATGCTTGTACTCTAACTAGATTCTACTCAAATCCCATAAAAACAGTGCTAAGGGAAAAACAACCACATGTCATCCTCTATTCCTCTTGAAGTTCAAACATATAGGGCTCTTGTGGTTCAATTAACACCATGAACTGGACAGTGAATTCATCATTCAAGCTTACACATTGAAAAGTCAATAACAACTCTACCTAACATATAAATTTGGTTGCAATCAAAGAACTCAAATACAAGATTAGAATTACAGTTAAAGAATCAAAATTTGTCATACCCGTATGAGATGCAGATGATACCAAACACCATTGATACCCACTTCAGCACATATCAAGAAAAAGCACAAGATCCAAGATTCAACACTTGGTCTTTGCACATGACTCCCTCTTATGTTCACAAGCTCTCATGTCTATCAGAACAAGCTCGAATTCAACCTCTTTCTCATAGGGAGCAGCCAAAATTCGTTTAATGAATACCTGACTCTCTGAATCAGGATCTGAAACACCAGCTTCTTCTGAAATTGCTTGTTGAGCTCAGAGACAGAAAACACCAATTTCTTATATTCGATAACCCCGTATCCCCAATTCGACCATAAACCATCGAAAACAAATCAAATTTCAAAGGAAATTTCAAATTAAAACCCTAAATCCACAATCCAACAAAAATCCTAAATCGCTTAACAGTGAATCGAATGGCTTACCAGCATAGTGAATGAATACAGACCCAGACCCAGACCCATGAAACGAGCATCATGATATGAGGTTTGGATGGATTGGTTGTATGGTTTGAAAAAAACTTTCAGATGCAAAATGAGATTTTCTGTGTTTGTCAAACAGAGATGGAGGATGGAGGGGGAGGTTCTTCAAGGTTTTTTAGTTTTCAGAGGAGATCGAGTTTGGATTTGGCAAGATATTTGGGTTCAAGGCGCTGGATTTTCAGTTCAGTGGTTTTGGTTTGAGAGAGCGCACTGTACGTGAAGAAGAGAAAGTTTGCTCTGGGAGTTTGTCGAGAAGGATATTTCATCTAGTGTGGTTTTAATTCCACTTCATGTTGTGCCAAAAAAAAAATCAGCTAGGACACAATCAAAATCAAATGAATCTCCATTAATTGCACAACAGAAAACTGTTGTCTGAAAACGAACCTTGTTCCCAAAACTGACCTACTATGGTATATCACTATATTCAGACAACAGTTTATTTCCATTCTGTCGTTAAAAAAAATCAGACAACAGAAAACAAACATTCTGTCGTCTGAGCTCTGTCGTCTGATGAGTTTATTGGCATAGTGACATCTTATATTGTCCTGCAATCATTTTGGGTATTCCAGTATTCTTTACCAGGGTGTCAACTATGGTCGATAGAAGGGGTTATCGAATAGAGATGAGAGGGAGATTGGCCGCATCACCACGTTATGCTACTATAATAACTCTGATCCACTCTCTTCATGGCGGAAATAAACCTGTTACGACATCGCATAGACCAATATTTTTTTCTGAGTGGTTTCTTGTGACTGATGAGAATTGGCAAATTTATGATGGGTGAGCATGTAAATTTGATATTGATATGGATGGGTGCCCATGTTTGGGAAGGAATGTTTTATAAACCTGGCACGACCACCAGCCCTGCTATTCTTCTAACATATGCCCCGCAAAATTATATTTAATAATATTGTGAAAGGGGGATTTAGGAAGAATACTTATATGTATTAATTTTTGTGGTGGGCTTAGTGCAAACTGAATGACTCTGATGGCTAAGTTAAGTTGGGTATGTATCAAAGGTAACTAGATTGGTTTTGGGCCAACAAACATATGACACGCCATTGTCATATTTAGGCTGGGGACCAACCTGAAGCACATAATCATCACACCAACCAAACATTAATTGCATTCACCCACTATCATATCTTTAGCCAACCTACTTAAGGACAATAATCAGGACTTCCGAGATCCACTTGAGATGATAATAATTCTTGGCGAAGGATAGATTTCCAGATTGAGAAATTGAATGGTTGTTTGGTGGTTTATTGTGTTATTTTTGAGGGAGCTATTAATACCTCACTTACCAACGGAAAGAACACAGTTTGATCTATATGATCAGATAAGCTTTCATCAATATTTAGCCAATATATCCTCTTCATATATTCTACAATCAATATATCGAAGGGTAGATTAATGGTTATTCAGATCGCACCTGCTATTGGAGTGTAATCAAGAAATAAATATAACTTATATTAATGATGAAGAAAAATGTGGATGATTTTACAATATTTATATATCCTCATACATCATGAGAAATCTAAGCATAGTTTGTAATCACATTCGAAACAAAATATTCATGTGAAACTCCACAAGAAGATGAAAATGACGTTGTGGTAGTCATTCAAATAAGGATTCTCCAAATGTAACTTAGAGTACTAATTATAATTATGAAAGAAGTTCAATAATCATACAATAACTTGTGAGGTTTAAGCTTCGTTTCATAACCGGAAGAATAAGAGCCATGGGCCGCACATACATGTAGGAAACCAGCCATGGGCCAACACAACATTGGGCCCTTAAGAGTACAAACTAGCTAAAACATTATGTTACATGTTTCTAACATTTGTTTTATATGCATGGCAAGTTGGCATGAACGTGGTTCTAGATGGAACTATGACAAGAAGACGAGGAAAAGGAAAAATTGTTAGGAACTGACCTTATACCATGTTTTATGATATATGTCCTCTGTTTCGTATTAATTAAAGCTTTGCAATATGGTTATTTTCAAATAAGAAGTGACATAGTGTGATTGAATGTCGCTTCGCAGGGTAGTAATATAACCATTATCCAACTATCGGATTCAATATCTGTTGATGACGGTCAACACCTCGCAGTCAAAGTGCAAAAACTTAATGAAGAATATACATGTCGTATCATATCACTAGCGAACTTTATCAAAATGGTTAAACGTCTCCGCATGTCACACTTGATGGCGGCTGCTGTTATCGGTCTAGGCAATCTAGATCTAATTGGAAGCACAAGTGTGTAAGATGACATTTGCAGAATGATGATTCATAGTCTAAACTCCCTTAACGAGAGAGTCAATATACATAGCAAGCTATTCGATGCAAGACCGATTGATTTCTCCCGGAAATGGGGATACGTGATGGAGCTGAAGATGTAGAGTTAAGTGGATTAATCAATGATGTAAGGATACTAAGTTTAAGGAAGTATTTGGCACTCGGTCATGGGGAAGTCGACATTTAGCATGTGAAGAATTTGATGCTGGAAATAAACATCCAGGATGACACTTTCAAGGTGGCATACGCACTATATCCATTGTCCACTTTGTTGTGCCCCAATAACACTTATTTGATAGACCAATCATTTGTCTTCCCCTTTCTAGATACAGACAAGATTAATCAAAAGAATTAAGCGACTTTTTGTTACAACAAGCTCATTAGGTCAATAATGAGTATGTGGTCCACATCATGTATGAAGGAAATATAGTGATACATTAATATGAAATGGAAAATAATAAATGCATGTGTGAAGGAGAACAAATGTGACCAATACTGATAGCTTATTGTTGTTGTGAAATGCATGGGGGTTGTGCTTTGATGTATGATATTACTTCGTGCTTTCACAATGTTGTAAATGTAGTTCAAGATGCTGGACTTTGTCTTTGAAGATGAAATCATGTTGGATTTGGTTGAAGGTTTTAAATTTAATAATTTAGAATGGGAAAACTCATTTGAAACCTTCCTAATCCAAAAGAATGACTTTGATTGGGGAGTTTATGTGATAAGGAATATGCAGCATTATTGGAAAAAGTGGGATGAAGAGGTACAAATAAATCTTATAATTATGCGAGTTTTTGATGCTCTACTCAAATTTAACTTTATGTCCTTATTCCCTTACTTTATATTTATAGTATGTATCGAACAACCACGGGGCAAGTTTGGCGGTTGATGTGTGAAGCATGGTCGTAATGAGCTCGATGATGCCACCAAATTAGTTCATAATTGTTTGCAGTTACCAAACAATTATGAATGAAGAACGAGCAAAACGGTCAATTGAAAATAGGTCAATGAACATTCATAACTTTTTGAATGCATCATCAAGTAATAGGTAAGTGGGCCTATAAAATTGGTTGGCTGTGGAAATCATGGTTTCCTAGCCTTTTGACATATCAGAGTTATGATTATTTTTGAACTATAACCAAATAGGCTTTGGGCGAAAGTGCTATAGGTATTTTGAATGTGGGCTGAATTAGATTATTAGTGATGTAAAATGTTCATTGAAAAAAATTTTCAAACTATGGGATTGACCTATTATTGTGCGTATGACAAAAGCAATGTTATATTAACATGTTGTTTTATGAATTGAATCGCAATGATTAAAGTATCTATATCCACATATCTATCCAAATTTGTAAAAAGTTAGACCTTTTAAAAAATCAGGGATATATCGTGGATATTTGGAAAATATTGATTTTTGTTTTAACGAGTCAATTTATTAGAATTACAAATAAATATGAATGTGCAATAAACAAATTTTTTAATTAGGAGATTGATAGGAGCATAAAATGCGACGTTTATAATGTTTAAACCCCATATTTTGCTAAGTTATTTCCTTTATCTTAGTTAGCCTTTTTACAGGTAAAATGGAGTCTCAAAGTCCAAAAAGGACTAAGGAAAACACAAGTGGCGTGAAAATAAAGTGAAATGAAATGAAATGAAGAAATGGAAGTTCTCCCAGTTTAACTAGGAAAAGGAATCCCAGTTAGAGTAGGAGTCTGAAGCTGACTTGGACTAAGAGTCCTACTTGAACAAGGAAACTCAATTCTACTCAAATAAGGAAACCTAGTGTGACAAGGAGTCCCTGTTGGATAAGGATTACTCAAGAAGGTTCCGGAAGAGTGTAGAAGCATCTCGGGAAAGAAGTTTGTATTCAACTAGGAAACCTGATTGCATATGGAGTTCTACTTGCACTAGGAGTTATGTGGAAGCTAGGAGATGTCCAGGAAGAGTCAAGAAATGTCTAGAAGCCGTGTGAAGGGTCACATGCCATGCATACTTGGAGAAAGTCACAAGCAATTCGGATTTCAAAGCAATATGGAGTTTGGATTTCTAGTTGGTTTTGGATTGGATTTTGTTGTGAACTTCATGAAGCTTCTACATAGTTCTTGACGTCAAGACTTCTACAAGGGCAAAGAAAACACGGATTAGAGGTTGTGACACCACTTTGGTGATGTGAAATTATTTTATTGGTCAAGGGATGTGTCAACCAATCAGAAAATTAGAAGGAAATCCCGAATCAACACAACTTAGGAGAACTCAAGTAGGAATGAATTGGGAGAGCTCTTGGCATTCCATTATATAAAGAAACATGTTACCAAGTCAAGGGGTACACCATATTCTTGACAATTTCGATTCTTCACTTGTGTGCTCTTGAGTTTTCAGGTTTTTCACATCTTCAAGTTCCTAGCCGTGCCATCCTCCATCCTTGCCGTGAATTCCACCTTGTGCCACCACCTTGAAGCTGCTTTGGATCTTTGGGACGTGACTAAGAGTTGTTCATACCACCTTCCATATGTTTTCTTCATGGTTTAGTGTTCTTTTAGATAGAATTTCTGCTTATGATTTTCTTTGTGTAAAACTGAAACCATGAGTATGTAATCTGATTTTTGGATTCAATTTTGATGTTTTTTTCAATGTTTAATGTGTTTATGTGTCTTGAATCTTGTTAGTTGCTGAATTCATGGAATGATGATCTGATTTTGTTTGATTTAAATCTTTTATGTGTTCTTGTTCTTTGGTTCGAAACTTAGAATGATTGCATGTAATTGGAGCTAGTAATTAGGTTTATGCTTTGTAACCCTAATTCAATTGAGTAGTATGTAAAGGCTTAGGACATAAGTCGAAATCAGATTGTTCTTGCATTGAATTGACTTGCTTTGAGTACTTGAATTTGCATGATTATTAACCAAACTTTCACTTGTTCTTAATGAACTGAAAACATGAGATTGCAAGTTGCTTTGATTGTGTGATACTTGTCTTCGAAGTATGGTTTTTTGAGTGCTTTGCTTGATAATTGTGTAAAGGAAAGTAAAATAAGGGACATTAGTTGCTTTGATCTTTGTTTCTTGGTTGATAACATTCCATGGCTTCTAATAAGATAAAAAGATTGCATGAAAGAATTAATCTTGAATGGTTCGTGATAAATTGTTTTTTAAAGATTTTTCTTTTCCCACCTATGTATATAAAAACGTTTTCTTTACTTTATGTTTTCAAAAATCTCGAATTTGATCTTTAAACCCCCCCTGCTTTTACGTTTTCTTGTTCTTGTAAATTTGTAAATCGGTTTTAGGTTTTTAAGATGCATGTAAACGTAAATAATCATGTAAATAATTGAAAATAATGTTAGTAATTCGTAAATATTGTTAAAAGTATCATTCTTGGCCGAAATATAGCTTTGGTGTTTTGTAGGAATTGTTTTGGTGGTTTTTAGGGATTTGTTGTGTGTTTTTTAGGGATTTTGTTTCCTATGTGTATTTGGATTCCAAATTAGTGTATGACTAGTAATTGATAGGAGCACAAAGTGTGACGTTTTTAATATGTATTTTCCCTCATTTGGCTAAGTTATTCTCTTAAAATTACTAACTATAACATAGTTTCTGTTATTCAAAGGAGATGAATAAAGGATGTATCTTGTCACTATTCAAGGGAAAGAGAAGGAGCATTGCATGATTAACTCTAGAGATATCCAAGAGTCATTAAGGGGAAAAGAGATCAGAAAATTGAAGACTCTGTCATTATAAAATCAAGGAAATTTGGAGGAGAAATCACCTCTAGATGATTGGGCATGATTGCATCACAAGAGAGGAGGATCCCTATATAAATATCAGCCATTCTCAACACCAAGAGTATCACTTCTTGACCAAAAACTATTCCATAACTCTGCCCAATTCACTCCTCAAACTCCATCACCTACAAGATCGTGACCACCATCCTTCCATCAATTTACAAAGCTCTTAGGCGCCAAGTCAAGGACGTTCCACCACCATAGCAGAGACGAGTTCATCACCTTGTTGCCAAGCTGATGAGGAAAGCTTCGAAGTGTAACTATGACTCTACTTACAATTTTTGTTTCGGTTTTGTGTGTTTGGATTTGCGAGTTGTGTAATTGGAGATATGAAATTTTCAGAATATTTTTATTAATATTTTTGAGATTTTCAGTTTATTATTGAGTTGATTTCAAGAATTCTTTGATAATGCATGTTACAATCTTGTGCCCTTTTGCGTGTTTAGGTAATTTTTAGAGTTAGGTTAATAAGTTTGCATGCTAGAATCACGCTGAGTGTTCTTGTGTGTTTGCTTAATTTGCCAAGAGTAATTGTTATTTGTTAAGACACTAAGTTAAACAAGTAGTAATTCGTTCTAACGAGTGGTAAAAATCATGTCTCAATACTTAAATGATTCTGAAAATTACGTGTTAATTGCTATGTGTAATGGTTAATTTGCATGTGTGAGTTGATTCGAGGGTTAGATAATACTACTGATTAAGAGAATTAAGCTACGTGTTTTCAAAAATTAGTAGTATTGGGCTTGGTAAGGACTTTTCTGATCCAAGCCCACATTAGAACGAATCAGATAAATGGATTGACTGTGATAGCTTTTCATTTGGGCTCTTATCCAGGCATTTAAGATGGCCACGTTTTTGTAGCATGTTGAAATGAATTTTTGTTTTTACACTTAGTAATTTCCGAGTGGTAGTGGTCTTGGTTAGGGAAGTCGATCATTGTAGATAATTTTATTTGTTTCATTTTTATTTTAAGTAAATTAGTAACCAAATTTCAAAACCCTCATTTAATTCTTTTATTTGTTAATTGACCTTTTTGTGTAGGTGTATCCTACAATCCCCGAACTGAACGATCCTTGCTTATCCTATACTGAAAATTATATTTTGCAGGGTTAAATTGTGAGGCTATTTCAGCCACATCAGTAATCTTTGTTGTATACTTGTATATGGATTCCTAATGTGACTATGACTTGTAAAATGTGTATAAGTAGGAGTAGGATTTCCAAAACCCATTCTATATTGCATTTCTCTCTTAATTTCGAATTGTGTGTGTGTGTGTGTGTGTGTGTATGTTGATTTCGTTGCTTTGGTGTTGTTCTCTTAAATTTTCGTGTGAAATTGTTGTGCTCTCTAGTTTAATTTTGTGTGTTGCATGTAAGTACTCTCAATCCCCGGTTTGAACGATCTCTGCTTATTTTATACTAACAATGTTTCTTTTCAGGGTTAAATTGGCATTCATTTTGAATGTATCCGAGATTTTTGAAATTGCTTCATGCACCAATTCTTAGCGTTCAGCTTTGGCTTCAGGGAATCTGTCCTCAATTGAATTTCAATACTCACTCGGATTTCCCTCGAATGGAATACTGGGCACCTAATTGCGGTTTCAGGAGTTTTATCCTCAAAAAGTTTTCGCTTGAGGAGAAATGTCTGTATTTATCGAATTACTTGTCACCCATAATCCCCTTGAAGGTAATTATCCTCACCAAGATTCTATCTGACGAGATTTCTCCTCACCCAGATTCTCCTTGACGAGATTTCTCCTTACTTCTGATTCTCCTTAAGAAGATATATCTTGACACAAATTTGCATTTAGATAATTAATTATCATCCACAATCACCATGAGAGGATTTGTCCTCATCAAAATTTGCATTTAGAGAAAAATAGAAGAGTTTTATTTTTATTTTTATTTTATTTTTTTATAATTTTCCTTTTACATCACATTTTATAGATATTGATTATTTTAAAAGGGAAAATATCCTCATTATCTATTATATCATGATATTCACCATATAGGCCAAATTTCACAGATAACAGTAGAATCTAAGGGGGGTGTATTGTATATGGAATTACTGGCACTTTTAAAGAAATCCATGGAATTTAAAAGTCTGGGTGTATTCAATAGAGACTTTTAACAGTCCATAAAAGTCTGGGTGTATTCAATTAGGATTTTAAAAAATCTTTATGAATTCCACCAAAGTCTAGGGGTATTCAATTAGGACTTTTAAAAATGAATAGAAGTTTAGGGGTATTCAAAATATCATTCATACATACGGAATTAGAAAATCATGGAAAATCATGGACTTTGTAGTGTTAAGTATAAATACCAAATTCCAATATTTTTCCAGCCACCAGAGCAAACATTTTGAGCGTGGAAAAGTCTATCAAAGTTCTTCTCTCTGCGCGTTCAAAGTTGGTCCTCCATCATCTCTCTTTCATGATTTCTTTTTTCTTTTCTCTATTATTTTGTGATATCAACCTCTAATACCTAACATGTTCATTGTTGTTGTTGAATTTGATTTTTTTTTTTTTTTCAATTGTGATGCTTGGAACCCTAATATTATCATCAACTCCTAAAACAAAGCCAAATAATGTATATGCCTAATGCTTTTACGGTTCGATCATAGTCCTGCATACTATTGCGGTTATTGCTATTGTTGTCACTTGTTTGCTGCGTATGTTTCTTCTTCTTTGTTTTTCTCGCTAGGTTTTCTGTTTCTTTTGTATTTGTTGCTGTCCTATATGGCATGGTTCTCTTTTTTTTTGCTACTGCTTTGCCCTTGTGGCTCTTAAGTTCGGGTAGATTAGCCAAACGGTGGGTGGTTTTTTTTTTTTTTCCTTCATGCCAGAACTTCTTTTCTATACCTAATAGTGTGTGTGATTTTACCCTGCATTGAGATGGGACTTATGTTGACAATCTCATGTCAACTTTCTTAAAATGATAGTAATGTCAGAGGTGCGATTTGGTTCAAGCTTTGGGTGAATCTATACAGAGTTATTAATTTTCATTCAAATTTTGCTTTAACCCTTCAATTTGAAGCCAATGTTGGCCACCACTAAAGTCGGCAATGGCTGATAAAATTATGTCAGGTTATTTATTTTCTTTTTCTAAAATTTTAGTGTTCTTTTTTATGCTTTGAGAATATTATGTGTATGTTGAGCAGAGTTTTAATGTTAGAAATTTTACTTTGGGATTACAGAGTAGTAGGTTGAGTAAATAGGATCACTGAATCTTCAAAGAGTTAATTCAGCTAAGTTTGTAGTCAGCTGAGAGATAGGAATATTGTTCTGGAGTTTTGATTCATGTTGGATTGGGCAAATTGCCATGATGACAGTTGTCTGGTACCTTGATTCAGTTTTGTCATCTTTATGGACCTCAATTTCTTTAGGATTCAGATTCTTTTTATTTTCTCCTTCAAATTCCCATGGAAACAGATCGTGATCAAGTTTTGGGGTTATGAGAGTCTGATCTGTGCAATTTATGAGTACTGTTTATAATCATATTGTATGGCATGCTATAAAAAACAAACAAGTGTGGATCAAAATGTAATTGAATGAATTATGAAACAAAGAAAAATTAATCAAAGAGAAGTTGGCTAGGTAATAATCAATATGAACAATGTATCAAAATTTGCTATTTTTGTCTCTGCACCCAATTGTTTGAGTTGGTTCCTAGCTCCATTCCGAGGTACTCGATATCACCTCAAAGATTTTGGTGGTGAAGGAAATCATCCTGTCAATGCAATTGAGTTATTCAATCTTCGCCATGCTTCCTTGAGGAACGTAATTGAGAGAATATTTGGAATATTTAAGTCGCGTTTCACAATCTTCAAATCAGCACCACCATTTTTATATAAGACACAAGCAGAACTAGTTTTGGCTTGTGCAGGACTGCACAATTTTCTTCGACAGGAATGTCGTTCAGATGAATTTCCTCCTGAACCAGAAGAAGATCCGATAGACAATCACGAAGATAATTTTGAATGGGATGATTTTCAAACCCAAGATCAGCAAAGAGAGAATGCTAATGAATGGAGAATGAGTATTGCTACTCATATGTGGACAGATGCCCAACCAAATGCCAACAATGAAAACAATGACAATCAAGAAAGTGAAAATGAGGGAGAAGAATAAATCATATCATTATTTCAAAGACGTCTGCTTATTTGGCATGAAACTTCATCAATGTGTTTTTTTTTCCCTTCTCTTTTTGGATATCTTTTGGTTTGGTTGATTATATTTGGAGGCTTTTCCTTTATTTTCTTATATGTTTGTTTTATGACATTATTTGAGCTTCTCTGATTCCTACGCTAATGGTCATTAGTTAACATAGCTATGGCATCGTATTTTATTCTCTGACTAATAAACTAGCTTGGTTTTTCTTTTTTATAAGTATTGTGAAATCTACATAAGTCATTCATATAAAGTCTGTAGATTTTTACAAATCAGTAAAAATCTGTGCTAAAAATCAGTAAAAGTCAATGGTTTTTAAAAAATCAATAAAAGTCTATGAACTTTTTATAGAATCCATGGACTTTTGAAAAAGTCTATCATTTAAAAAAACTCCACACAAATCCAAATACAATACACCCCCCTAAGAAATTCCAACTTCTCATATCGTGATGGTACCTACCGGCCTTTGCTGGGTAAGTGATACTAACATCAAAATAGTTTTCCCTAATGATCTTGTACCATGTGGCAAAAACAACATAATGAAGGAAAATTTGTTTCATCGTTTGTTTGAAAGCAAAATATTCAAAACATAAATAAGAAATATTCACTACACCAAAAATTGCATCACATGACGGTAACAAAACGTTGTTTGATTTGAAGACTCACCGTCGTTTATCTCGATGTTGTCTGATGAAAAATAAGACGACGGTGAATTCACCGTTGTATGATATAAAGTCAGTCGACATATATTCCTTTGCACCATTGTCCCAGAACTCGACAGATGCAGGACGCACCCATGCGCAGCAGTTCACATAACATAATTTGCTTTTGTACAGTTTTGGGTTGAGATTTTCATACAATAGTTTTGTAGTTTAGCCGTTGTGTGATTAAAAGTAAGACAACTGTGTTCTAGTATTTTCTGTTGTATGAGCTTAAAACTAGACGACGTTACTTATTGAAATCCATTGTGTGATACCTATCAATGCGTTGTGTGAATACCCATAATTTTTTGGTTCAGACATCATTGGTTGACATTTTGGAAAATCTGTTGTATGATTGCTGCAAACATCCATTCTTTGAATTGATTTGTGCATTAATTTGGTCCATTTTACCTAATAAACAATGACTATATCTTTCAAGCAATCCATCATAATCCAACATTCTGTATATAAAACTGCAAAATGCAGTATTTCCCAAACAAAGTTGTCCAAATTTCAAGCCAACAATAAAAGAAGAAAAGCATTCTAGTGCATGCCCATCTACTTGGACATCAAAAGCTAGCTGATACACATTGTTCCAAAACATGGCACATATATGATGCATGAAAATGTATCAGCAGAGAAGCACAAAAAGATACTTTCCTTCTGCAAAAACCTACTTCATGGCCTGCCTACACAGAGCTCTTCATGACAAACTTCGCCCACTCATTTCGTATCTCATCAATATCTGCTTGCGTATATTGGTTGTTGCCTCTCCTCTCCTACTAAAAATCAATTTATTATATCAATTTGCTAAATGGTTAATTGACATAACAAAGTTATAAAAAACTGAGTTTAGTGACTACACTAATAGCTACTTTGTACCTTGGTAGCAAACAATGATAAGTCCTTATCCTCAATGATATCCCTCATGTATCTCATCACAAAGTACCCGCACTCCTTGTTGCTAGGTTGGGAAGGAATGCCCTAAAAATAAATGATGATTAAACAAGTCAAAACAATTGAATCAAATTCTATTTTCTCAAGAAACCTAAATACTTGGGTGAAACTTACAGCCAAATTTTTCCATATTGTAGAACTCCGAGCGCCTTTCCTATTCCATTCCAAGCGCCTTTCCTGTTCCAAATTTTTGGAAAATAGGTAGTACCTTCATCCGGATGAATAATTGTCAACATCCAGTGATCACTACATGCATACATACAAAATGATCATCCTTGAAAGAATCAAAATTATGTATGGTCAACAGGACTAAAATTAATTGCTAATAGAATACATATAAAATAAATAAGTAAATAACACACCAACCAAATGTGAAATTGCAAACTGTAATTGACATTTAAATCTAACACTCTCAACGAATTTTGATGATAGTGAACTAAATTTCGAATTTTGACAAAACCCCAAAACCCTAATTTATGAATGGATTAAATTTAGTTTACTCCCTCAAACTTTGGGTCGAAAATTAGTTTGGTCCCTTTTTTTTTTAAATCACGTTGGTCCTTGATCTTTCAAATTGCATCAGCCGAGTCCATTTTTTAAATTTCTCTCCAAATGTGATGTCATGTGCTGATGTGGAGCCGACATGGGGCCCTCACTTTTTAGCTTTTGAACTCCTAAGAAGGGCAAAAAGGTCAATTCCCTTTCCTGATGAACATCTCCTTCAACCTCTCCTCCTCCAATTCCTCGAGCTGCTCCACCCAACCACCTTACTTTTCAAAGCCCTAAATTCAGCCCCAATTCCAAACCCAACATCAAATCCAATTCAACCAAAATTTCCAAAACCAATCAACAAAAAACACAATCAAACAAAAATCCAATACCTCAGTTTCTCTAAATCACTCTGACATTTGAGTTTCAACGTTAGCCCCAGATCTTGTAACAGGTGCTGTGAACCCCCGATGGGCACACCTCTTCCCCCTCTTCACAGATCACCACTGAGCATCATCGCTCTCTCCTTTTATCCCCTCTTCACAATTCAGAACCTAAAACCTTCACACAAAACACCCAAATTCTCATGTTTAAAATCCCAAACTTGAAATTGAAGCTCCGCTTTCATCATCATCTGAACCCCTCGACGAGAACCTCTTCTCCGACCTCACAGTCCAATTCTAAACCCCACCACCACTAGACCAAGAACAAGAAGATCCGATCAAAACCACATCTAGACAAAATTCGAGTTCCCGAAAGAAAGAAAAAGGAGCCGCTGGACTAAGAATAGAATTCAGCAGAGATGCCAACACTAACGATTGCTCTCTCTCTTTCGATGGCGATGACGTCATCATCGCCATCAAGATTGATTCCCTTCCCGAGTTCAGCCCTTCTTCTTATTCCACTGTATCAATATCAGTACCAGTCCAATCCCACCCCCAATTTGAAGCCGAAGTTGAAAACGAACCTGAACCCAAAGCCGATGTAGAACCCCAAAGGAAGGCCTTAATCGTTGAAAAGCTGAGAAGTGCTCGTCAATTGGTGGCGTCTATTTCCTCTTCTAGGAAGGACGCAATTCCGAGGAAGAGAACGATGACTGATAATTTCAATATGGCTTCTGGCAATTACCTTCAGATTTCTTCGACGCCACTCTTTCACTCACAAACCCATCACTCGATATGTACTGCAACTCCTGCGTTTTCTGGGCTTGAGCTTTTTCGGGTTGAAATGCTTGAATGGAGACTCAGAGTCCAACCTAAAAATCGATGACGTGGTCAAAATTGTAAAATCCAAAATTCAATTCAGAGCCCATTCGTTCCGAGGAGAGAGAACGTAAGAGGCGGGTGGAGAGAGCAACAGAGTCGTTGGTTTTTGTGTCTTTTATGGCGGAGGAAGAAGAAGAAGAGAGAAGTAGGAGATAATCTGTTGAGCGTGAGAGTAGTGAGAGAGGCAGCCATTGGTTTTTTGGTTTTTAGAGTAATAAGGGGTACTTTAGACATTTTGCCTTCTTGGGATTTCATAAGCTGAAAAGTGGGGCCCCATGTCGGCTCCATATCAACACATAACGTCACATTCGGAGAGAAATTAAAAAATTTTACTCAGCTGATGCGATTTGAAAGATCAAAGGCCAATGTGATTTAAAAAAAAAAAAAAAAAGAGGGACCAAATTGATTATCGACCCAAAGTTTGAGGGAGTAAACTGAATTTAATCTTTTATGAATTCATCAAAATTCCTGAAAATCGAGAGCCACCTCAGATTTGGCTTAAACTTCCCAAATCTCATCGTCTTGCAAATTCTAACAACCTAGTGAAAAATCATAATGACCCAACAGTCAAATTACCCCCAAATCATACACGAATTTCTGAAATTCCTATAGAACAGCACGTTCGATGATTTCCTATCAAATAGCATCCACACACTCGTATCATCATCCTCTACGTAATGGGGTAAAACAGAAGTCCAGAAGCGATGGCAAGCACCACCACGCCTTCACAAGCGGCGGCGCGTGGGTCCCACGCGCCACCACTCCGACTACCAAATTGGACCGTGAGACCTATGCCAAAAGAGTCATCTCAACCAACCCAATCATTCTTATAACTACCACAAAGCCCAAATATGCTTAGAAATGCCGAAAACTACCTTGCAATGTCGAAATCTTCAATTGCTTGATTCAGGTTCCACACTCCGAATTGGAGTGAGATGCTTCAGGGATCAATGTACGCCGCAAGAGCTTCAAAACATGACCGGTATAAATGTCAGAGATGGTCGAAAAACAGAGTTCCGTCCAAGTAAAGTTCCACAGGTCTGAACGGTGTTCTTGGGTTTGATTTGCTTTGCACACTAAAAGTCGATCCAAAATAAGTTCATGGATAGAGAGAGGAGGAAGAGGCACTTCTATTTCGACAGGTGGAGTGACCAATAGTGGCCAGACAGTGGAGAACTCGGTGGGTCTTAGTTTCGGGTTGGGTCGACCCGAAAGTATCTTTCTCATACGAACTTTAATTTTCACGTGCCACATATCCACGAACTTGTATCGACGCACTCTACAGCTTTTCTGAAAAAAGTTTCCTAAAAAACTAGACCGAACAAAAAGTCAACTTTTAGTCCCCTAAAATCGGAATGAAGGCAAAAGTGAAGATTTTAATCGTTTACCATCCAGATGACAAGTGAATGACTAAATCAAGGTCCGGGACCTATCAACCTCCCCACCTTATAAAATTTCTACCTGAAATTTCACATGGATCATACGAAAGAGGTATCCACCACACCAATCACACACTACAAAGTTTACATAATCGGATGCCATATAGCTCTGATAACAAATTGATAGGACCAGTCCCGGATTTCACCCAGAAATTCAAAGTAGTCCTGCAGGGCCTACCTTAGAAGAAATTTCATTAAAAAAATTTGGTGGAACTTCTCCTAAAAATGGATTACCCACCCCTGCAAAAACAACAAAAACACTACTAATCATACTAATCATTTCTCAACCCCTGGAACCTACCTGCTCTTCATAACCTCAAGTACCCACCTACTCAAATACAATAGGGGCCACAGTCTCTCAGATCTCCGTTAAACATAAACATAATGTATCCTAACACGCAATCAATATATAATATAATTCTCATAATGCAATGCCATTTGTCGATCCAAATAGTTTCAAAACATACTCAAATATACATCTGCAACATACATGTCTCAGATCAAGAATCATCACAGCCACCCGTTTTCATCCTTTCTCTCCCAGTGCTACAACATCAACCATGACCACCAGTATATCCCCTTTCTCCTAGTGTCTAAATATTGCTAGCTACCAGTACATCCTCTCTCTTCTGGTGCCATAATAACAATCTCATCCACCAATTCGATCATCTCCTCTCTTCTTGTGCACTTATCGAGACCACTAGTCTATCCCCCTCTCTCCTAGTGTCTCCAACAACATAACACATTTAATCAACAATGTCAATTTCACAAACATAATTATCTCAATCAACAGTCATTACATCCACAATTTAATAGTAATTTGAAAATCCATAATTCACATCCAAATTTTCAGTCTAACCCATTTACCCAAATAACATTCATAACAATATATTTACCACCAATGACCATAACATCCATAAATCATAAAATCAGTAAACCCGAGACACATAATTCGCTACTAGCATAAAATCTAAAATATTCAATGAAATTTACAAATTAAATAAAGGATTAAATTCAGTTTACTCCCCTGAACTTTAGGCCTAAAATCAGAATGGTCTCTCTTTCTGAAAATCGATTACGATGGTCCCTATACTCTCAAATGACATCACCCGAGTCCAAAATTTGAATTTGGCTCAAAACATAACGTCAGTTGCTGAGTTGGAGCGGACATGGGGGCCCACAATGAGGGCAAAATGGACATTTCAAATTTTTCTATTTTTTCTCTATATTCTCTCTCTCCCCGATCTGCTCTCTCTCTCTCTCTCTCTCTCTCTCTCTCTCTCTCTCTCTCTCTCTCTCTCTCTCTCTCTCTCTCCCCCCGATCTGTCTCTCTCTCCCAGATGCTCCAATCCGTCGTCCCCTCACCTGGCCTGGCTCCGACTCGACTCTCCCTTCCCTCCTCCTCAACTCCCACCTCGACTCCTTCCCCGCCGAGCCCTCCAAGTGGGCCCACCCTCCCTTCTCGGCCCACCGCACCCCCGAAGGCCACATCTTCGCTCTCGGCACCCAGGACGACAAGTGCATCGCCATCCAGTACCTCGAGGTCATCCACAATCTCAAAGCCACAGGCTTCAACCCAATCTGCACCGTCCACGTGTCCTACATCTCCGACGAGGAGATCGGCGACCTCGACGGCGCCTCCAAGTTCACCATCTCTGACGAGTTCAAGGAACTGAAGGTCGGGTTTGTTTTGGATGAGGGTCAGGCCAGCCCCGGTGATGAGATTCGGGTCTTTTACGCTGATCGGACGTCGTGGAATTTGATCGTCAAGGCGAAGGGGACACCAAAATCCATGTGGGTCTGGTCGGAAATTCAGTCTAGGAATAACAGTATCATCAGGCTCTCTGGTTATTATTACTTGAGGAGGAGGAGGTTCAAGGTTTGCTGCAAAGCTCAAGAATCAGATAACAAAAGCAATGGCAAGCTCTTCAATTTCGCTATTTGGTTTCGTTTCTGGGTTGTTTATTTTGATGGTGTTTCAGTTAAAGACTCTTTCTTTATAAGTTTAGTTTGGAAGTTTTGATGACGGTTTCATTGTATTGAGCATTTTCAAGAACTAAATAATAACCCAGAAGTAATTGGTTCTGTGTTGTTGAGAATATTTGGTGTAGAAGGAGGGCTCGACAGGGACAGAGTCGAGGTGGGAGTTGAGGAGGAGGAAAGGGAGGGTCAGGTCAGAGCCGGGCTAGGTGAGGGGACTGCGGATCGAAGCATCTGGGAGAGAAAGAGAGAGACAGATCGAGGAGAGAGGGGGGGGGGAGAGAGAATATAGAGAAAAAAATTTAGAGAGAGAGAGAGAGAGAGAGAGAGATCGGGGAGAGAGAGGGAATATAGAGAAAATAATTCAAAAAAAAGAGAGAAAAAATCAGAAAAATTTGAAATGTTCATTTTGCCCTCATTGTGGGCCCCCATGTCAGCTCCAACTCAGCAGCTGACGTCATGTTTCGAGCCAAATTCAAATTTTGGACTCGGGTGATGTCATTTGAGAGTATAGGGACCATCGTAATCGATTTTCAGAAAGAGGGACCAATCTCATTTTAGGCCTAAAGTTCAGGGGAGTAAACTGAATTTAATCCTTAAATAAATAAGTAAATAACACACCAATCAAATATGAAATCGCAGACCGTAATTGACATTTAAATCTAACACTCTCAATGAAATTTGATGATAGTGAACTAAATTTTGAATTTTGACGAAACCCCGAAACCCTAATTTATGAAATCATCAAAATTCCTGAAAATCTGGAACCACCTCGGATTCGGCTCAAACTTCCAAAATCCCATCGACTTGCCAATTTTAACAATCTAATGAAAATCATGATGATCCAACTCTCAGATTATCATGAAATCATACACGAATTTTAGAATTTTAAAAATTCCTATCAAACCTCAAGTTTGACGAATTCCTACCAAATTGCATCCAGACAATCATTTCTTCATCCTCTACATAATGGAGTAAAATAGAAGTCTAGAAGCGATGGCACACACCCCCACGTGTCGTCACCAGTGCCACGCGGCACCACTCCAACCACCAAATTGGATCATGAGACCTATGCCAAAAGAATAATCTCAACCAACCCAACCATTCTTATAACTACCAGAAAACCTAGATTCTCAAAAATGCCGGAAATAACCTCGAAATGTCAAAATCTTCAATTACTCGATTCGTGCTGCACACTCCAAATTGGACTGAGATGCTTGGAGGGATCGACGTACGCCTTAAGAGCTTCAAAACACGACCAATATCATCGCCGGAAAACGGAGTTTCGCCTGAGTCAAGTTCCACGAGTCCGAACGGTGTTCTTGGCTTCGATTTGCTCTACACACTGAAAATTGATCCAAAATAAGTCCATGGATTGAGAGAGGAGCAAGAGGCGTTCCTTTTTCGACCAGTGGAGCGACCAACAGTGGCTAGACGCGGGTCTCCATTTCCGGTCAGGTCGACCTGAAAACTGGGTTTTTCTCTATGGGTTAGATAGCCTGAGAAAATGGGGTCCCCCCCCAAACAGCTAGGGCACCCCTATTTATAGTCCCTCAAGTTCCGACGAAAAGCGTAAACTTCAGTAGACCATATCTTTGTCATACGAATTCCAATTTTCGTGTGTCACATATCCAAGAACTTATATTGACGCGCTGTACAATTTTTCAGAAGAGAGTTTCCTCAAAAACTAGACCCAAAAAAAAGTCCACTGTCGGTCCCCTAAAATAGGAATGAAGGAAAAGTAAAGATTTTAATCGTTTACCATCTAAATGACCAATAAACGGGTAAATTAAAGTACTGGACGTATAGAATCTCGTACAATTTAGGTAAGGAGTATTAATGCTCAATTGATTCTTAGAGATTAATGAACGAAGAGTCTGAGAGTGAAGACTTTACGAGCTTGAATAATAATGTAATACGTCAAACCACTGATGCTACAATATCAAATCAGATTCTTAATTAAAAAGTTATTTCTACTACAGCTACTACGTGCAAGAAAAGAAAAATATACTTTGCCAATACAGAAAACAAAATGAATTATTTCAAAAAGAAAACAAAATGAATTAAAGCACACATTCGCTTTACTTGAAAATAAAGAAACCAATCACAAGTACTAGAACAATTATAAAAACACTTCCCAAGTAGAGTCTAAATCTCTCCCTTACTTGCAGTTTCTTCATCATTTGTTTCTTCAGCAGAAATTTGTGATCCCTGCTTTTTGTAAAAGTATAGGGCGATACACAAGTAGTAGCCAAGGTTAGCAACACCTAGGAATACTAATCCCCTGTAATACTTATCTAGACGATTCTTATATATATCATCATCCAACCAAGTTCGTCTAAAACCCAAAATACTAACAGCGGTCAGTAGTGTTCCAATACCCAGGACAAAGGAAAATACGTGAGGTCCATAGTACCTAAGCACCACTTGTTTATCATCGTCAACCACTTGTTCTGCAAAAAACTCGACCAATCCGTCTTCAGCTAACCCTCTCATGAGCCCAAGCAGAGAGAATTGTGGAAGTAACCAAAGGATGCTCATGGAAATAATTGGTTTGTTATCTTCAAGGTCAACTTCCACCTTGATTTTACTCGACCTACGAATCTCAATTCGCCAAGCAATGACACAGCATAAAACAGAAAGAACCAAACCGCACCCAATTTTAACCAATGCAACACTTCTTCGCTGCTTTGGAATTAGTAGCCCCCAAAGATGTGGGATTATGAACTTTGAAAAAGACTGAAGTACAGTGAGATATACGACAGGAACTGTGAATTTTCCGACATGATCATCCAAGAAAGTTGTTTGTTCAAAAAAGAACGTGGATCCCGTTGCCTCCACCAGACTGTATGCAATGAAGGCAAAGCTCATAGCCAACATTTCTGCATAACGGTGTCCATTTTCTTTCTGTGTGACCCCAAACTTCCCTCTTGGTGCTGTTTCTACTGAAGATGACACTGAATAAAAGGATTTGCCAAACCAAAATAATAAAAAACAAACCCCCATTGCAATCATTGAAATCAGGAAGACAGTTTTCCAATGTGCCTCTCCAGGAATGAAAAGAGCTGCCACTGCACCGAAAAACCAGGGATGGCTCCACAAAGCATCTTTGCGGCTTTGGAATCGTTCTTCTTCTTCTATTGTGTATTCATGATCTCTTTCTCTCTGTTCACTTGTGTATTGATCGTCAAGAAATTTAGGTATAACAGCATCCATTCCAGCGCCAGCTATTGCCAATAGTACCGCGGCCCAATAGAAAAAATTATCTACTGCATCTGCGCCCTGACGTATAAACTTGGCTGAAATCCATAATAGAGCCAGTGCCTGCAACAAGTGTGATTAGTATTCTTAAGCTCAAGGAGCATTTTTAGGTCAATCTGAGGATGAACTAGCTCATTTACCCCAATTGTGACCATTTGTGGGTATTGAATTGTGGTCTTACACTTTTTGTAGAAATATTCATTATTAAATTACTTCTTGAAGGAAAATTCTATAGTACATACCAGTATCTCATACACACATTTACAAATGTGACAACAAATTTATTGTCATAGTGGTAATGTTGAGTCTTATTTTGTGTAATCTTAGTTTTAATAATGGTAATTACACCTCTTACGACATTGTTACAAGCTTTTGAACAAATTCGTTGTCAATGTTATAATTTTTGTTTAACTAGCTATATGTAAATAGTGTAAATAAATATAGTAACTTTTGTTCTCAATGTTGTAATTTTGATTCAAATAATTGTAATTTTTTGTTCAAATATATGTAAAATGAGTATGAGATACTGGTATGTACCATACCTTGTCTCCTTTTTGAATATCATTTCATCACAAATCAATCAAATCAAAAATACTTTAATAACCAAGATGTCTGAAACAATAGATTGTTTTTATAATACCTCATATCATCCTATTAAACCGTACTTTTATTTGTTCTAAAAGGATGACTCTAGGATCTCTAATTTGATGGGTTTTATTTGCTGAGATGATATATTTAAATGACCGCTTAAATGAAATGCGTTCCGATTATAAAATGGTAATTCAGTAAGGTTGAGGTTAGTGATTTTACAACTAGCTACGGTAAACGAGTAGTTCCCTAACCTTCTTCATTATGGCATGCATCTACAAGTAGAGAAATTTGGGTAAATTTAAGTTCGAATACTTACAAGAGTATAGGCAAAACTTGCGGAGACAACCATTCTAAAAGGACCTATTCTGTGTGATAGATAAGCAAGGACGATGACCATGACGGATGCGGCCCCAACTATCAGATTTATAAGTGCCGCAGCCATTTGATAGTTCTTCAAAATATGAAGTACGAGGTACGTGATCAAGATGGACGATACCGCACGGCCTACAAAGCTCTGACCGAAAACCAACCCTATTAAGGTATTAAGTTTAACAACAGAAGTTAGTTTCGATCAGCAAATTAAATTTGCCCTTAAAAGTCAATTCATGCCCAATTAGCTAGCTAGCACACAGATTAAGTTAATTAGTACCCCGGATGCTTAAAGTAGCCTTGGAAAAGTAGAGGGAGTTTCTGATCCACTTTCTTACTGAACTGAAGAGCTTCCACATTTTATACTGAGGGAACTACGTACGTATATGAACTAGATATATAATCTGCTTTTCCAAGAAAAAAATTTCAAACGTCAGCTTCGAATTGACGAACAAGAAATGATACATGGTAATAAATAACAACAGGAGTCGATCTTATTCAAATTAATTAGGTTTAAGCAAATAAAATCAACAAATTCATAGTAATAACATATATAGGAAGATTTCCATAGGAGAGATGAGTATGTATGTGCCACAAAATTCAGAACAGATGCCTTGGCTACCTCTAAAACAACGCAAACCTTGAAATTTAGCAGAAGTGCTGAGCAGCCTTTTCTGTGCATGCAATTTCTGAAGCAGCAGTTTGAATGTGAAGAGGAAGAGGATGGGAGTTGGGGGTATTTAAATAACATAGCTTGGAAAAACAATTGACTGGAAATTGAATATACTATTTGAGAGGAGACTTTGCAAGTCTTTCCCACGTACTGAAAAGAATACGCTCCCACCAAAAGAACTTGGAGAGAATGCGGAACTTAAATTCTACATATTTCCACGTCCTCATGCATAATATATAATCGTCTTTTCTTATAGCAAGCTGGGGTGTTAGACGGTCTGCATGTGAAACACGATCTGCGTTTTGGAGGAGGATCAGCTATGTAAGATGACCAATCGCCCTGAGCGTTTCCAGAAGCAAAGCTGACCGGTCGGTTGGGTAGAGGCAAAAACACTAGTCTGCCTATGACGTGGTTGGAGAGAATGAGGTGCTCTATAGCTATGTTAAACTGACAGCATAGCTCATGTGACTAAACCATGGATCGGTATGCCACTAGTATCGTCCCCAACTTAATCAGATACATACTTTTTAGTGTAGAGTTTTACCCAGATATCCAATGATGTTAATAAGTTGTATAAGAACACCCAATTAACCGCCCAGTTATATGTTGTATTTGTATCCTTTTTATGTAGATTTTCCACTCTTCATCCATTAGCTCCGCGTGGAAAGAGAATTACAAGATATGGATATATCAAATTTGTCCCAGACAATTGAGGAGTTGTAACATACGTAGGGCTTTACTAGCTAGTAAGGTAGACCATAAGGGAAACATAAAGAGGAAGATGCGAACACCAAGAATCTTCTTCCAGTCAGACTTGGTTAAGGAGATGTCAAACCTCATAAGTAGACTTCGTCTACGGGTTTATATATAATATATTTTGGGAAGTTAGGGCAAATGTTCATGTCTCTCTCTTTTTCCTTTATTTTTTTTCTTTCTTGGACTGAATTATACGATAATGACAAGTCTAATAACAATAACAATTAGTGATAAAGGAAAAAAAAAAAAAGAAAAAAAACATAATCAAGATCATTATTTTACAACACAGAGCAAGGCCAAAGACTTTGTATGTGAAAGTTTCAGATTCCCACTATGAGTACTTTGAACACAGATCTTTTTTTTTATCAAAGAAAAACTTCATTAATAATGAACTGGTTACAACGAGTTTTGGGCAACATTTCTTACACAGAAACGGCCACTAGACTTTCACACTGAAACTCTAATACTCAAAACATACTGACTGAAGGAGCCAAAAGGCCCCGACTCCTAAAAAAGCCATTTTGCCAACCAGTGAGCAAACTTAGTGCCATCACGTTTCACAAAATGACAATTATAGAGTTAAAAAGAAAACTAAAAAACTAGCACAACAACTCTATGGCAAAGACAAACTGTGCAGGAACAGTAACTCCTTGACACTCAACTTTGTCGCCACTAACTCACCACCCAAAATCCACCTGACCTGCCTTTGATCGATCAAGCCTTCACTTGTTGTGACTTCGAACCCAATCACAGAGAATTGCTAAGCCGAATGGACCTGGGACTAAAGTAAACCCAACACCGTCACCTCCCTAATGTCAACACCGTCAATCCACTACTGCTCCAAATCGCCTTCGACCCTAATCCAGACGAGAACGACCCACTAGAAGGCCAAGGATGATTGTCTGTGCCATAGCCAGACATTTTCGCCATCACTACTGACCCAACTCCAAAACAGGAACGACCCTCTAACCGGCCAAAGAGAAGAGTGTCTCTGCCACAACCTACAGTGTGCCCGACCCAACAGCTAAACCTAACACAAACAAAACCTAAGCCAAACTCAACTAACCTTTTTTTTTTTTTTTGGGTACACTGACCGGCATAACCCAGGCCCGTCACCTCGCCACCGATTTGTAAAACAAAACGTTTAACCCACCGCACCAAGCAGCCTCCGGCCATCCCCCCTAGCTCGCCGCACTCCCCAACACGCTGGCATGCATCGCTGGCACCCCCAATCCACAACGCTACCCCAAACAACCCAAACCAACTTAGGTCTCCCCGATCTGATCTGGATCCCTCGGATGTTGTCATCGCACAACCCACCACTATCACCTCCGGCTGCTCGCCAACCGCATGCTGTGAGATCAATCCCCACCCCACCCACCAACCACCGAATCTGCTCCAATCTGCCTCGGCAAAGCCTTCTCTCCTATTCAATAGCGAAACCACCAAACAGCTACCCCTCCGACTAAGATTATTCCAAGAACATTCTACCCCAGACACTAGGTCCACTCTCATCCCATCAGACGACGCCGCCACGAGGGTGTATCATTCATCTTAAGCCAGTGGGGCGGTAGTATCATTCATCTTAAGCCAGAATAAGTCGTTATATACTCTTTCGCTGCCATCTATTGTCAAACAAGAAGATAGTAGTAGTACCACAGTGGTACATAGAAAATAAAATAGACCTCATTACACATTTCAATACGTAGACATAGCGAGAATTCTTTTTTGGTACTACTCTAGAGAGCTAAGGTACATAGAGTGCACTCGAAAGTGCATTAGTTTCCTAAAAAGAATTTATTGTAAAAAACAAGCTAAAATATATGAAGGACCAAGAGCCTCTAGGGGAAGAGTTCCCACTCAGAGCCCCATCAAGCCTGGCTCAGTCCAGTCACATATCCATCTCCAAGAGCCCATGTCGTACGTACCAGTTGTAGCGCAGCACCGACCGACTTGCTCTGCCACGACCCATGCGGCCACGATTCACGCCGCCACGACCCAAATTAATCTCCGCGCTCCACGCCGCCACAAGACAGCACTGCCTCGATCCAGTGCCTAACAATCCTCACCGTTGTCGATTCAGAACCCACGCCGTCGTTGATCCAAGCTGCTATCAACAAGGCCGTCCAATCTTGGTTAGCACGACCACCGCTTAGAGATGATGCACTAGAAACTGATGCCGGAGCCATCCGGTATACCTCGAGCACAAACATCCACCCAAGGAGTTCTCTTGACCAATAAACATCGATAACTCGTCTGGCAGCAGACCCCAAGAAGTCAGTGAGGCCGGAGGCCAGCCTGACGGCAGTGCGCCACCGGACAAGGGTGAATTGGCACTAGGGATAAAAAAATAAAAATAAAAAATAAAAAAATAAAAAGGGGGCCTTAGGGTTTAGGGATTGAAATTAATATTCGGATTAAAATTTCAGGGATTGAAATTAATATTCGGATGACAATTGGAGCGATATTTTCATTACCATGGAAATTGTGATCATAAGTCTTCTGTTTTCATTGCAAAATTGTACTGATAATGAGGCTAAGTTATGCGTGGACAACTGCAGCCTGACAATCACACTATTTTTCAAAATAAAATAAAAAAATGGGAAATTGTCACTAACAATAATGTGCATGTGGATTCATTTTCAAACAATAATTCATGCATAGATTAATTAAAATACTTTTTGAAGGATTTTAAAGAAAGACCAAGGTAAGTAGGTCTTGTACGTATTGGCTTGTTGTTTTAATTTAAAGAACAAAATTCGTCTTCTTCTTGGCTGTACTGATGGTTTCATATTCCAATCTCTCATACGCTTTCCTTTTATAAATAGTTGAAAGTTTAGGGAGAAAATAGAGAAAAGAAAAATGGAATACATTTCTGCATTGATCTTCTTGAGAAAGAAAGGTACAGGTACAGTCTAACTATCCATGCAATACAGACTTAGCAGCTTATTAAATGTAATTAACCCTAGCAGACTTTTAACAGACTTATTTTTTTCTTCCTTCGACTGAATTTTACGATAATAACAATAATAATTAGTGATAAAAGAAAAAATGTTAAACTTAATCAAGATCATTATTTTACAACACAAAGTAATGCCAAAGACTTCATATGTGAAAGTTTCAGATTTCTACTATGGGTACTAAACACAAGGATTGCTCACCTAAGGGATAGTTTTTTAAGGGACTGTGAGACTGTGAGGGACAAGTGAATCTAAGAGCTGAAAATAAATACACAGTTTTAAGTTGTTATAATTTCTGCTTTTATATTTAATACATGTGATTGAAATGCATTTGTCTCTCACAATCCCTTAAAACTGTCCCTTATGTGAACAAATCTGCTATGAACACATGTGTCTTAAATGTGAAAAATACTTGTTAAGATATTCATGTTTAAGTAAATCCAGAATATGTGTCTGGCCCAAACTCTAGATTATTTGACCTAGTTGTAATAGGGTTAGAAATTAGAGATATTCACGGAGATATTCAGAGATATCCGATTAATTGTACTATTATCTCACAAGTCCCAGCGATTAGGCAGAAAGTTTGATTGAGGTTGTCGGTCCTTTTATCTTCTTTGTTGGTGCAGGTGAGCCATTGCTGCCCACTGCAAGATTCTCAAGCATGATCTTGAGTTTCTTTGGAGAGGCAAAATGAGAGCTAGGTCTTCCTCACTTCAAAGGAGACTGTTTTGCACTAGGTACTAAAGCAAGCAATATGTTAGCTTCCTTAGTTGTCTGCAAATTGGCATGACGAAGAACCATAGGTTTGGCCAACTTGGTGGATGGACCAAAGCCAAACAAATTGTGTGCCAAAAGAGGCAGGATAGGTGTCTGAATACCCTGAAAGTGGAATGCACCACCAGTGAAATTGCAGTGCCCAAAACCTGCAAAGGAACTAGGCAGTTCCACCTTGTTTTCCACCATCTTGGGGCCAGAGCCCGGTTGAATATTCTTTCTTGCATATTGGCATTCCCCATTCTCATGAAAAATAAGGCCACAATCACGACAACAACCTAGTAGGCTTTCAAAAAAGAAGGATATTTCCTCAATGACTCTCAACTCTGGCTTTAGGGTTTTTGTCAGGAAGAAAGGTTTGGCGATCTGATGCACCACATGCACCCTAATGTCCCCGAATGCCTTGAACAACTTGTCATCCCATTCCAAAAACCTTCATGCAATCGAGCAACGTTTATAATTGTATTCTTTACCTCTAAGGCCGGTGGTATGTTACAAATTTTCACCCAAAAGAACAACTCATCCATTTGGAAGGCAGTGGGGGATTTCAAGCCATCATAATCCTGGATGATAACTGGAGCACGCTAGAAATACCAAGGGTTTCCACCTAGAACCTTATTCATATCCTTGCGCATATCAAACACTATCACAAAGTATGCTTGAAACTTTATTGCCATAAGTGCGATCTGGGTAAAGATCTTCGGTGCAATTTTTGTTCATTATCAACAAGAAAAATTAATATCAAATCATTCTTTTGTTTCTGATGAAATTTCAAGAAGAGGATTCATTAAGATCTGGGCTGTGTTCTAGGTGCAACATCCTCCATATCATGGTTGTGAGTCTAACGTTAGAGATTGATATTGATATGAATTTTAATTTGATTTATTGTTTTCATTCATAAAGATCCAATTACATAATTATCGTTCTCCTTCATGCTCTGCCACTTGAGAATCCAAGTCCTCTGACCATATCAGAGGTTGAATAATTAGAAGAAAATCATAAGAAACTCTCAAGGTGATAACTAATCAAGTTGTCTTCATTTTTCCTTTAGTTTCTGATCATAAAGGCAAAAGTTATTGTCAAACGGATAAGAATTTAAGATTCTTCGCTGGTAACTTATGTGTAATAGTTAGGGGTGTGCAAAACATGGAACAAACCGGCCAAACCGATCAAAACCGACTGATAAATATGGTTTGGTTAAGGTTTTTTAGATTTAAAAATTGAAAGCCAGTTCAATACCGAACCAAACCATTTATGAATTGGGTTGGTTTGGTTTCTCTTTTGCTTAAATCGCGGAACCCGAACTGACCAGTATGTTTGAAATGTAATAAGAAAAAGTTTTAAATTTATATATATATATATATATATATATATATATTCATTTATCCAATTATTCTTAGTAAGTTTTAAATATCCAATTATAACTTTATTCTCAAATGATATACTACCATATCGAATCCAATGCCCAAGGCCTAGAAGTCTAATATATAATCACTACGATTAATTTGATCCTCTCATATCACATATCTCATTCTCTAACCTTTAATACTACCATATTAACTTATTAAGCTAGTATTTATAGCTAAGCCATCAAATAAGTCAATCACTTTGAATCTATTCTAAATTTTGGTTTTTCAATATTGGTTTTGGATTTGATTATTGTATTTTAAATTTACATTACGCATATTTAATATAATTTTTATTATTTAGATTGAATTTTACTAGAAATTTTTTTTCATAAATAGTATGTTAATATAATATAGGTTAAAACTGCCTAACCGACCAAACCAGACTATCTTTAATTGGATTGGATTGGATCTGGTTAAGCTTTTTTTTTTTAATGACCGGTTGTCCAAAATACTTAAACCGATCACTTTAGTATAAAAACGGTTTAGTGTCAAAACTGATCCAACCTAATCCGTGTGCAACCCTAGTAATAGTCAATGCCACGTGGTATGATGGTAGCATGGAAAAATTCTCACTTGGTTTTGTTCTTTTTATTTTTTTTTCCTATTTGACTGATCACTTAATTAAGTTAATTTGTTAACAATTCATGATACCAATTGGCCAAAAATATGACGTCAGTCAGAACGAATATTATGACGTGATCATAAGCTAAAGTTGAAAAATTATCTCTTATGTGTGGCCTCGTGGCTCATGCATGTACTTGTAATATAATTTGAAATGTATGGGTGGACCGTCATCGGAGTCGGAAGAGAAAACGTGTTTAATTTTTTAGTTACAATTTGTGCGTTAGTTTAAGTTTAGCAGCGTCCACTTGATATTGATTTAACTACAAGGAAACCAACCAAAAGGGCCAACTAGGTCTTCTGGTGACTATTGAGTGTTTGGCTTACGTCCTTTTTTTATTTTTATTTTACGAGGTTAGGTGGTTCCAAACTTCCAATTGAATATATAAATTTTTATTACATAATAATTGGTTGTCGATGAGTCCCATTAAAGATTTTCCACTTCTCTATAAATGGATGCTAAAATTTCACTAGATTTTGATCTTTACTCTTTAGAATGCTAAATAATTCTACAACTAATGAAATAATTTAAACTTCGCTAAAGTGTCGACGTCGACGCAACTGAGGCGTTCCAGGTGGCGACGGCGGCGCGCAGCTTGCAAAAGGGAGGCCAGAACCCGACTTGCAACCCCATCGCCGGCGACTCCACCAACTGCAGACCACTCCGTCCGATCCCTGGCGTTCGTCCAGCAAGCCCCTCCGCTTCGTCGCGCCCCGAGCAGAGCTGCAACGTCGACGTCTGCACTGTAAAAACAGTGCGGACGTTCTCTTTGGAACGGCTCCTATATATATATATATATATTTATTTATTTATTTATTTATTTATTTATTTTTTATTTTTTGGGCAGTTGGAACGTTTTAGTCAATCAAGGGTAAAATCCGGGTATATGAAAATTTAACCATAAGACTTGTTTGGTGAATAATATTAATATTGACGAAAACGTTCTGAAACAGTAGATGGAAGTATTGTAGCACACCTCTCTAACACAAAACATCATAGCCAGCCCAGAATTGCAGAGGCTTCACAATGTTTTCATTCCTTTGTCTACATGTGATTCTGATTCTAATTCTAATAAAGCCACAATATTCTAATTCTAAATTTTAAGCTCTAACAACTATGCAACATTTCAGTGCACCCTGATTCGGTCTTCAAAATGAGTGCTGCTGTTCTCAATCTGCGATGAGACTGTAGAGTCAGAGACATTGTCATTGGTACTAAAGTTTATAATTTCACCACAATGATCATTATTACCGTTGCTGACTGGGGTATAGAAATGTGACCATGCTCTTGAGCTATAGCATAGTGTTCCGAAGACCAATCAGGACGACTCCAGAGATAGAGAGGAGGTGGAATCACATTATGCTGGTCTATATGTTTACCATTCACATCAACTGATCCAGGTAGATAAAATGACTGAAACAGATGCCAAGAAGAGGCCATTGTGAAACTTACATGGTAAGATGTAAATTCAGATACTTAAGATTCAGCCACAAAGGGAACTGACATACTGACAAATAAATCTCAGTTTACCTTTCCTGATAGAAGCTGAGAATTCTCCCAAATCAGATCATAAGGTGATGCCTTCTGATCCAGCCTGGTAAAAGATAAGAAGTATATGTGAGCAATCACACCCATAATTTGCATGCATGTGCGTAAGAGAGATCAGATAGAGGAACAACTGCATAGTACCTTTGTGTTTCTGATGGAACAATAAGAATTAGGAGCTTTGGATTAAACCCGAGAGCCTTATCAATGAACTGGTTCGCCCGAGATGCTTTAACTCCAAAAGGAGGGTTCAGCCCCATGATCTGCTCAAGAAACAAACATATAGAATAGTGAAACAATTGCCAAAAGGCTTCAGGGATCCAAATCTATCCTAAAATAGTGAAAACATGGCTCAACGTCTTACCAACCGAGATCCCATGGGTAACTCCTCTCTCTGGACAGTCATCCAATCCTTCTTTTCGAAATTAAAATCATTCTGCCAAATAATAATGTACTTAAAATTATTATTTCTACCCCATTTTGTTTGTTTAATGAGCATGCTAATCAGCAGACACACACAAATAACAGTCAACAACTTGACATAAATACAAGGAAAATAGAGAAAGGTTAACCACAAAGAAGACAAAAATTCCAGATAGAATTTACGAAGCAAGATGGCAATTATAAGAATCAAAGAACCAGGACGAAAAATCGAGTTCTAGTTGTCCCAAGCCCATATCAGGTCTGCTATGAGTGACCAATTTAAAACATACAATACCCAGCTTAAATCACTTCTGTATATAACAAACTGTCACTAAAACCTCGTCTAAAAGGTATAAGCAACCACATCCTGCTGTTAAATCTGTGGGGCTTTTCAAAAGTAAAAATGTTTGGTCAAACACTGAATGGAGGGGTAGAGAAAAAGGGAAGGATAATTGGCCCATCTCTTGTTTAGTATGAGAAGAGGAAAAGTGGAGGAAAGCTGACCTCTCTAAGGCCCACCATATCAATGAGCCAAGTAACTGACAGATTTGAACTGAATATCAGATAAAAATAAAAATCAGTCCAAAAAAAAAAAATAATTGTCCGCATGTGTAGCTATTTTAGCAGTAGCTATATGCAATATTTTGCAAGAAGTGTGAGTATAAGAGCAATGGCAGAAGCAACCACCAAAATTGGAAACTATAGAGCTATAAAGTACAGAAATTTCAAAAACTAGAGATCTGGTGGATCGGCCACTTCGATATGCCAGTACTCCCTGACACTTCTGAGAACCATATCTAATACTTCAGATCTGTGTTGACTTTTTGACAACTTTGACTCTATGATACCTATGACTGTTCTTCTCTGCACTCACTTTGGGCTTTTTTACCCACATAACCAATGTGTAAACAAAACTCAAAGTTTTACTTTGCAGTTTTTGTTTAATGAAAGCTAGGATCTATAAGAAAAACAAAATCTAGTCAATATGAAAAGAAAAGGCAAAGACTCGACATACGAAAGGAGAAGCTCTTCATCTCTAGTTCTCTACTTCTCTTGTGATGCAACAGCAAGGGGTTAAAGGAGATTTTTTGTTTGCAACCCATTGAAGAGCAATGCCTATGGTTGCAGCCTTGCATCCAATATATATTAAGTTCTCAAACTCAGCTCTTAAGAAAGGCATATTTTTTGTTTGCAACCCACAGAAGAGCAATGCCTATGGTTGCAGCCTTGCATCCAATATATATTAAGTTCTCAAACTCAGCTCTTAAAAAAGGCATATATTGCATGTATAGGGCCCTTCCACGAAGTGATCTTTTTTTTTTTTGACCAATTTAAGGAATCCTTTATGGGACCCATTTTTTGATCATTGGCAAATCAACCATTAGATTTTTAGTTCTCCATGAGTAGATCACTTATGCACTTCTGCAGATTTCAGCCAAATTGATTATTGTTAAGGTGTCAAACTAAATCAAATCAATGGACAAACCAAATCTGTCCAACTTGAGCAATTTGTGTTCATAATGGTAAATGGAGTATATCTCTTTTGCAAATTTCAGCCAAATTGATAATCGTTAAGGAATTCATAATTGTGATTTATCATTATGAACACAAATTGCTCAGGTTGGACCGATTTGGTTCAACCGTTGATTTAATCTAGTTTGGTACCTTAACGATTATCAATTTGGCTGAAAAATTTGAACAAGTGATTTACTCATGTAAACCTAAAAACTAAATGGTCGAGATGCTGATATGTGATAAAAAAAAATAGACCCCACAAGCGAGGGATCTTTTTTTTGGGCGATTTTATTACATGTTATCAGGATATATATACACACACACACACATACACATAGAGTCCGGTTCTGAAGAGGACGTCCGCACTTTAGCCGCAGCTAAGGCATTTCAGATGGCGCGCGGCTTGCAGGAGGGAGGCCGGAGGCATCTCGGACGGTTCTGGGCAGCGTTCGAGGTCAGAGGAGGTCGGGGTTGCAGGTTCTGGGCAGCAACCCGACCTGCAATTGCAGGTTTTCTGCAGCGAGCTGCAACCCTGTCGCCGGCGACTCCACTGACTGCAGACCGCTCCGTCCGACCCCTGCCGTCCGTCCGCCCGCCAAGCCCCGCCGCTCCGTCGAACCCTGAACTGAGCTGCAGTGGCGACGTCCGCACTATAGCAACAGTGCGGACTTCCTCTTCAAAACATTTTCATATATATATATATATATATATATATATCCACATGGACATATTCTTACCCGTATCAAGTTACTGTATCTGTATCCATGCTTCAAAGGTAGGCAGCTGTTAGGGGACTCAGAAGTGGAATTTTACTGCTCCCCGACCAATGTAATTGTATCCAAAAGAATAGATCATCTTATACACACTATATCATAAAATCCGACTGCCTTAAAAACTCAGTAATGCGGGCAGGTGATCTATGACGCAATGATGTTTACAGATGCAGTAATAATATGATATATGTGATTCGGCATTATAGAAATCGATAATAATAAGCATTACCTTAGCTTGAAAAAGGTCATAGTTCTTGTAGTAGCAATTCTTTCCCGTCTCTTCAAGCTTTTTTTTCATAATGACACTGAAGTCATTAGCACCACAGCAAAAGTCCACAATCTGCATATTGGGATCAGAAAATAATTGGGTGTTTAAACTCAGATGTTGGAAACAACTATTTATGCTACATAATGTATACATATAAATACTTAGAACTCCAGCAAATATAAAAACTAGCTTAAGCTCACATCCAAAAGTAACATCCCGTCTATTTTGACTTTAGAACTCAAAACAAAGAAACATTTGCGCATATAATAACTACTCGAAACACTGAAAGTTTTGTCCAAATATATCTTGCTTGCGATTTTTGTTGCAA
Organism: Rosa chinensis; assembly: GCF_002994745.2. Classification (NCBI taxonomy): domain Eukaryota; kingdom Viridiplantae; phylum Streptophyta; class Magnoliopsida; order Rosales; family Rosaceae; genus Rosa; species Rosa chinensis. The sequence continues at coordinate 25,439,819 of NC_037091.1, read as the reverse complement.
TCAGTACTAAGAGCACAATCAACTGTGCAAGTCATAGTGATGCTCATAAGTTATCAGGATAGCTTTCCTAAAAATACTGTACTTTCTATAGGAAATCTGCTTTAAAAGCAATGGACGAAAGTAACTAATTGGTTTCTATCGCCCAGTACTTAAAAAACAAAAAATAAAGAATTTCAGAAATGATTCAAAGATTGCAATTTAATGCAAGAAAATTTATATATTATGACTGTTGAAAGCTTAGAAAGTTATAACATGAGGTATACACAGAATACTAAAAACACTATGATTTATAAATAATAGCCTAAAGCTCAGAAGCCAAAAGTAACATCCCCACCTACTGCTTTTTGGGGGTGCTTCTTTCATTGATCTTTAACATAATTGTATCCCCATTACTCCCCATGAAGACAGAGAAGCGCATTGTGCTCCTTGCTTACTATAGGGTTCATTGTGCAAGTGACTAACCAAATCAAACGCAAGTGGGTATAAAGCTTTATGTGTGAAACATATAAAGCTTCATAATTCACACTGCATATTTGCTTTAATCAATAGTCAGAATGCCAGTATAGAGTAACAGTTTTACAAATCTATGCATCTTGTTTTGGTTTTGACTTAAGAGTATCTAAGGCGATCCAGAACCTTTTTAAATAGGGTAAGCTTATTTATCAGGAAAACATGTAAGAGTAATATTTCCAATTAACTCAAAGCTATCACCAACAATATCTCGCATATATACTGCACACATATATACCAAAATACTTAAAGTAGTTCCCAAAAATAGCATATACATTCTTACCATATCTCCGGTCTTCACATACCAGTGGAGCTTATCTACAATCTGCATATTCACAGGACCCCTTTACCATTCTCGAAGGTTTCACATAAGTAATTATACAGGTTCAATGTAATAGAGGGATAAGACTACAAAGGACAAATAAATGGTAAAAACTCTGTGAAAGACGGAGGCAAAAACCAAATAACGGTATGCCATTGTTTCAACTGAAAAAAAAAATATGGGAAAGGGGGAATAGTATAAATTCCAAACCCCCACTACCTAGATTCACTTTGCAACTAGATTTCCAAAGCCTGTATCACCATATTGATTTTTCTCGTAATGGCAGCGATAATGAGTTACAATGGTATATCCAGTGGCGGAGCCAGAAAATGATCTCAACTGGGGCACTCGAAAGTATAAAAAAAAAAAAACAAATAAACTTAAACTTAAAATATATCAAAATTGTAATAAGAATAATAATTAGAATAAGGTTAGGGAAAGATCAATATCTATTTTTGTGCTAAAAAAGGTCAATATTTTTTTTAAATTACATATTTTATTAATAAAAATTATAAGTTTTAGATTTTAGACAATTTTTCATGATGGAAATAGAATCTTTGAACTTTGAAACTATATGAAAGAATACTATTAATGTTTTTTTTTTTCTTCTGAGAAGAAATACTAGTATTAATGTTAGAAAAAAGAAAGAAATAATAAAAAAGAAAATATTAGCACATTGCTGAGAAGAAAAAATAGTATTAATGTAAAAAAAGAAAAGGAAAAAAAATTAAGCACATTGCTGTTACCAGTAATCGAACCAGTGACTAGCCAAAACTCATTCATCTGTCTCAACCACCAAGGCAAGGCAGACCTCAGTTATAATATGCAACCAGATTATATATATTTCAAACCTCACTGGGGCATGGGACCCACTGTGCCCCAACGTGGCTCCGCCCCTGGGTATATCATCGCATTATAGCATTATACAACAGACAATTGGAATTCCATATATGGAAAAGTAACCGTACTTGTGAAACATGAGTGAAAATGAAAATTTGTACTTAATTAAGGATGATCAAAAGCTTAGAATTACGCTTCAATCATTTGGTTTTTAGTTATGCCAGGTACAATTTAGGTGAACTAGCTTTATCTATAACAGTTTATAGTTTTAAACATCTCCTGCCCACTGAGCATACTAAATTGCAATCAAAAGAAGTGAGAGGAACATAGTTTATAAACGCAATTTCAAAGAATGTATATACTGTTTTGAAATATACAGTGTAACATAGTTTTGAAATAGCTTATAATTGAACATAAGTAGAATACATGTTCTAGTTTCGATAAAAATAGAAAGAAAAAAACTAATAAATAAATTACCTGTTTTAGTTTCTCCACGTTCGTAAAATGACGACCAAAGGATGTGTAGCGCATGCCATGAAGGAAAGGACCGAGATAAACATTCATCTTTGTCTGCATCAACTTAGATATATAAAATTAGGCAAACAATGAAACATAATCGTTTTACAACTATGAACCTTTGCTAAAAAAGTCAAACGCAAGTGAAAGAAGGTAGCAACAGAAAATCAAAATCAAAACACTAGCAAATATTAGACACTCACCTAGTCACATACAGGCACCCCTACCCCCACCCGCAAATACACCAACAAAAACAATTAACATTTCACTGACATTTAGAGGTGTTTAGTTAGCATGTTAGTTTTTGCTTTCAGTGTCTCCCAGTGCAGATAAAATGACTAAATAGTACATTTCATCATAAACTGTTGACAAAAATGATAAACCAACTCAGCATACTTCTAGTACCTCAGAGACATTGGAGCATTCCCTGGTCCTATAACCGAGGCATAATCCTTGACATAACAACTAAAAGTAGGCAACAGCATGATATACTTAAGTCTAGTATATCAGGCACATGGAAAGCATTAACAGAAGATCTAGAAACTAAAGCAAAGAATATAAAGATAAGCAGTGTTTGCCCAAGCACTAAAGTTGGATTGAGATACACTATAGAAAAAACAAAACAAGAATAATCATCCACCTTCCATCTAAATATCTGTTTAAGAACCTCAGGCCCACAAACAGCTTCTGCATCTTTGGTACTGCACCCTTCATCTAGTTTTCTCAATGCTGTTCTAGCGGCCTAAATATGCAGAAATGACGATACAAAATCAATAATAAGAAACTTTCAAAATAACATATTTAGAGAATAAAACCCCACTTAAAAATTTCATTCCACATACCTCAATCGAGACTTCCACCTTTCCCAATGACATTTTCGTGTCCACAACATTTTTGATGGAGTAAGTATGAGATGGAACTGGGTACTTCCTTAATATATCTTTCAAGGTTATTGAAGATGCAGCCTTCTCCATTAAGCCCAATATTCTGAATTGCAAGAAACTTACCTCAGAACCAGACAGCGCGTGATAATTAATCATCAAATTAGGATTTCTATTGTCCATAAACCCCATTTATATCCAAAAAGACTGTCCGATGAAACTGTACGAAAGTTCAGGTAGAAGTAAACCAGAGTTACCTCCTTTTTGTATCTGTATTAGGTGCATCCAAATTTCCACGCTTTCTAGCAAAAGATGGTTTCTCCTTCTGTTTGAATTCTGTGTTTGCAGTTCTTTCTCTGTATGATTCTTCCAATGAAGGATTTATCATCATAGACGCAACTTGCTTTCTGTCTACAATAGACTGTGGTGTCAGTTTCCTCTTCTCTTTAACAGCAGGAAATTTTATGTGGTCCCTTACAAAAAGTTTAGTTGTTTTATCTTCCTCGTGTTTTCTGATCAGAAGAAAATGCAAAAGAATTCAGAAAGATACAGCCAACAAAATGATAGACAAAAGCAGCTCATTAAAGAAATAATTCTTACATGCAATATATTAGTATACGGTTAGGCATTATTCCGTCCCAAGCTCTTGTTACTAATTTTCCTTCACCACATGTTCCTTCGTCTTCAAAAGGAATAAAACTGAAAGAAGCAATTCAAGCATCAAACATCTTGACACGACAGATAAAGGACCATGATCTCAAGACTGAATGTTGACAAAAAAAAAGAAGAAGGAAAAAGACCTTGGCAGGCATTTCCTGTGGTATGACTTGGGACAGAGCATGCACACAGCAAATTGTAAACCGTGATCCTTAATATTTTCTCCTTGTTTACAAACGCGGCACTTATGAACTGGACATGTAAAAGATTCTCCCATTGTAATCTTTTTCTCAAGTTCTTCAGCAGGAACTCCATTATCTTGAGAAAGTTCTTTTGCAACACAATGTGGATGGTAGAATTGACCACATACCGGAGAAACACAGGGAACAACCTAAAAGAAATTGAAAAGACTGCTTAATGTCACCGAAAGATATAAACTACAAGTCTACAATATTATTAATGATAATAAAAGATGAAAAAAGAAGAAAGCATTACTCTGATCAGATCGGACTGATATAAAAGGAAAGTTAACAACTTTTGCAAAATAAAAGACAATAACAGAAACATGAAAAAGTTCAGATCTTTTACAGAAGCAGAAATCCAAATATTTTGGTAAAACAAAATTTAATCAGGGAAATAAATGCGTAATGTACGCTTGAATGACGGAAAGGTATGTACTGGAATTTCACAAGCAGCGGTGCATTGCGTTAAAACAATGATATACTAAATATAATAGGAATGCCAACCAAAAACAAGGCCAAAGAGATTAACAGGGCACTAAAAGCACAACAAGATGTAGGTCATACAAAAACCAACACCACAATAAGTAGAACAAAAACAAGCAGAATAGATTTCTAATCAAAGAGGCCTTGCAATATAATTTTTAGTAAAACCCAATACTTCAAAATGATTCGTAGTGACAGACTCTTCTGTCATCAGTTTGCATATTTCTGAATAACCCATCATGTCGATGAAATAAGCCTTATAACCCCTCCCCAGTCCCCTCAATGAGATAACAAACAAAGAAAAACAGAACTGTACTGAGAGATATTTCTTTAATTAGTACTAAAATTAATCAGGTGGCACTTCACACTATATACACAGTTATCCAAAGTCAATATACCACCATTTAAATAATAGATCAGTGTTGTAATCTCATACCTCAGCAGCACCTGAAGATTTGTCTGAAGATCCCAACTCTCCACAAACAAAGCACTGGTGTTGTTTGTATTTGCAGTTCTGGCATAAGAAATTAGGCATTGCCTACCAAATTTAAAACAAAACATTAATATACCCATATAATGTGTAAAGAAAGAGGATTGGCAAAGTAATATACAAAAGGAGCATATATCTGTGTGTGTGTGAGAGACAAGTAGTCATGATGATGATGATAACAAAAATATGCAAAGAAAAAGTAAAGAAAGATGATTGGCAAAGTATTATACAACAGGAGCATACATCTACTGCATCCTTCGTAAAGCCAAGAGATACGCAACCAGAGTCCTGACCAGTCTCTGGAGTTGCATGAAATGACCTTAGGCACCTCCCTTCACAACTGTATGAGAGCACAAATAGCATTCATACCACATATCCTAGAGCATACTGATAATTGAAAATTTCTGGGAATGCCATAATCATCATGAAAATTAGATGACACGAGATATTACCACAAGAGGTCACCGCCATCATGACACAAAGCGCAGACATAGCCAAACATATAATCAATGTCAATGAACTCATCTTCAGCATCATCAATCGTATCATCAACCACAGATTTGAGCCTTTTAGTAACTTGAATGTCCTGAAATTCGAAAGATTCATTGGCTACATAAATTCTAACTTGAAAACTCAAATCTTAGACTGTAGTGTACCCTCAGAAAAAGAAAAAAGAAAAAATAGTCAATTGTGGCAGTCTTATACAATACATTTATTAATACAAGGGCTAAATGCAATCTATTCCAAACAACAATTTGGTGTCAGTGCTGTCATTTTTTCCCATCATCCCCTAGAAGTGTTTCAATTTTCAGTTGATTGAGACAGCTGTTGAGCGCCGCTTATTTACTGAGGAGGGAAGGCAGAGTGGATATCTTGAAACATTTAAGATTTACTAAAAATGGATAAATAAAAAAAATGCAAATTTTTGGCTTTTATTAAAACATCCAACCCAACCCATTTCAAAGAACACAAAACCCAGAAGGAAAAAACATAACAACTTTTTAGGAAACAATAAAATCAGAGATGGAAAAAACCCAGAAGGAAAAAAACATAACTGATAACAACTTAATTCTAAAATAACTTGTAGATTTACTTGCTCTTCCTAAATTAAGCAAACTTCATTTTCCACAAACCAGTCTAACATGAGAACTTGGGCAACTTGCAAATTGATCCTCTGTTGGCTGAGCAAGGTACCAAAAATAACAAACAACAAGAAATTGGAAGTATAGGAATATTACGTCAGCGTCGTCGGGAGAGAGCTCGCCTTCTTCTCTGATTCCGGGGCTGTTGTTGGCAGCCTCCATTTGGTCTGAGGAAGTCTAGTCTAAGCTCACAGAAATTGATCCAGGGGCACAAATGAAATGAAGAGACAAAACGTACTTTGCATGTCCCTCCCTCTTTAAATTTTATATTTATATAATTAGCGTTAACAAACCGATCTAATATAATAATAGCATAATACTAGCAAGCCCACTCATTATGTGCGTGGAGAGAAATTAAAGATAGTAGAAAAATTTCCCGTACAATTACCATTTTTTATGTTTTTTATAATTTATCATATTATCCTTATTAATTAATTATATTTCATAGTTTTTTAATATATAAAGGTTAAATTTGTAAAAAAAATCAGTTTTGAAGAATAAACTCTCTTCTCTTAATAATAGTATCTCTTCTCTTCATATAGTATATAGGTGGATACAATTTTATAAGAAGAGGGTATAACAACGATATATTTATATAATAATTCGTTAAAATGAGGTTCATTCTTCATTTTCCCACTTTTCTATTTATGATTTAAATCGTTGGATTTGGATTTAGCCCTAAAAGCGAAATCAGCAATAATCTTCAATTTCTAACAAGTAACATATGTTTCTGTTACCTTTTACGAAACCTATACTTCTGCAAGTTCTAAAAACGTGAATGTGGCTTGAATCTGCACACAAGGAATAAACCTCGACTCTACACTCGAGGAATAAACCTCCACAAGTCGAGACTAAAAGTCACATGTACCATTTATAAATTCCATTAGCTTATTGGCTTTATGATTAGAGTGCAAACTACTTGTCTAATCAAAATTTGTATTTTGGCTAATTAATGATATTTTGGATATCAACAGCATGACATGAGTACGTGCGTCTTAAATCAGTTGGATTGAACAAATCCACTAAAGAGTTTTTGACAGAAATACTCCAAAATTACTTTGGATAAATGAACAAATTCAATGACAAGTTGTTGTCCTTAATCAGCTAGCAAAGGTGAGAATTTTATCTGCAGCAAAAATGGGATTTCTGTCGTGCCGAAAATGTACGAGGATTTATGGCTGGGATATCTCTCATAATGGGGGGTTTTCAAGATGAAAGGAAAACTCAACTAATGACTTCTCAGATTACAATTTAGAAAGACAAGATCAGCTGCGACATGCATCCCCTCATTTTCTTACTACAGATTTGTAGCAATGTGCTTAATTGTTGGAGGTTCTATCTCTATTCTCGTGTCTAAAACAAATCTGGATGAATATGTAAAAAGTATGGCATCTACATTTCTTTTTCGCGTCCACCTTCCAAAACGCTGAAACAGTAATATAAACTCCCTGTACTCATACTAGCAGTACAGACAATCCATAGTCACATTTTTCCTGGGTCTGAACTCTGAAGAAACTGTATCTGATTTCAAGAGAACTCATTTGAATGTAGATCATCTATTTCTTGACTTGACAAACTGGCCTCTTGAAGCCTTCTTCTCCATCTTTTCCCTCTTCTTCCGAGTCTTTTCATCCTCTATGCCTCCCTAATACATGAGCATACCAAGTCATACAGAGAATAGCAAATCTATGTAGTATATTGTTATCTAAATACAGAAGTATGAGAAATTACCTCTGAACCTTGTGACATAAATCCTTTAATGAAACCAAATGATTTGTATCCTCCAAAAGCTGGTATCTGGAAACCACAAAGTCTATCCTAAGAAACTATTCTGAAATTCCTTACATAAAATATAATAATAAATAAATAAATAAATAACCCACATCCTATAGGCAATTAAGCATCCTATCCTTAAATGTTCATATTTTGTCGTCATATCCGTAAGAGTATATCCTTTCTAACCATGAGAATGGGGACACCTTCTAAACCCATCAGATGAATGTCTTACAACAGTGTTGTTAAGGACAAATACAAAGGCACTTATCCAACACATTGCCACCCTCACCCCACAAGAAATATAAATGTAGTAACAAAGACCAGTTTGGGTGGGCTAATTTAACCCCAAAAGCCACAAGAGACAGTGCAGCATGGAAGCTATGATCAATTGAACCAAGTAATTTTCTCTCAAGTTGAAGCTAGTTAATGCAGCAGCTACAACTTGGTTAGAAAAGAAGTATCCTCTATGGAAGCCTAAGACTAAGTCAAGCCTTTTTTGGTCCAGAGGAAAGTCTCCGGGGTAGTTTAAGGGTCTTGCAAGAGTCATTTTTCAGTTTTATGGAGTATATATGAGTCTAGTGCTTTCAAGAGTATACTTGAGTCTTAGGGTGAGTATTCAAGGGTCTTGAGTGTGTCTTTATGTCTATTTATGTCTTTAAGTTCACAGGTCTTGTTATTAATAAGTCTATAATTGAATCTTCTGGTGTTCCAGGAGTCTAAGGCTTGTGTATTTTAAGCCTATAAATATGACTACCTATTATAGACCCAAATCAGATTGGAATGAAATAAACTCAAGTTTTATTGAAGGCTTGGTGCCTGAGTTCTCTCCCCTAACCTCCCTCATTTTATTTTGCCCTTCTACAGCTAACAAAACCCTCCATTTCTTCTAAAACCTTTCTGCTTTCTTAATCTCTCGACATTCCCCAACCCTCCATAATCATACTCTCACCAACTGTTGCTCTGTTCTGCATCACTAGTATAGCAACTACTTTCTATTATTCATGATCTTTACCAAGAAGCTTGTAGATCACATCAATGCTAATGTGTGCGCCTCTATGAAAAACATACAAGCACAATTGTATCAAAGGCATGTGAGTGCATGATTACAAGCAAAATGTTTAATAAGATCTTACCACCAGATATGTGTACCAAAATTTTCCAGAGATTATGGACATGACTTGCACGAAGCTTGTAATGTAGATTACGTCATGTAAATAGCTGAAAAGCATGACAAACCGAGAGTCAAGATTTTACAGTAAACCAAAAGGGTGTGTGCATAACGCAGCGTGCTTGCTTGCACTTTGATGTGTACATGTAAGTTGGCTATCTAACCCAATAAACCTGGTATTGCTAACACACAAATACATGTTACATATCTAAAGCATGTTGAATTGCTACTTGTTACATGGTTGATCAACTTAGACCGTCTACTTATTTATTTGATATCTGCAAGCAGAAACACTGTATCCCAATTGTTGCCAGACTAGAAAGCCTATAACTTCTAATTAAGAGCTATGTGCTTTCAACGTTAAATGCAAATTACCTTTTCATTTTGACCATTTAATATATCATAATTTAATTAAGAATACCAAGAGAGAACATCTTAACACATTGGTAATAAGAATATGCTTAATAAGCCTCCGAAATCCTTATGCTTGGATGTAGCATTCTTTGCAAACAGGAAAAGAAAAATAAAAATAATAAAACAAATGAACAATAAACAAAAATCTTTTCAGTAGTAAGAAAATCACTTATGGTAAGAACATACCCACACACTCCACCAGTAGTCATATCAAATCCACCATCCAGAAGTTCCCCATTATCAGCATAAGTAGGATTTGCCATTTGGGCAAGTTGTTGATAGGGAATGTAATATGCTACAGATGTCAGTAGCAAAGCAACCCAGTTTTTCCATGTAAAAGTAGAATGGAAGATCAGCATCCTTACCACCACATAAATCACCTGCATCACGTCATCAACCCATTCAACAACACTCTTCACAACTAAAGATCTAACAGATATCATCAATATCAACTATAGTCAACCAAGCATACATTGCAGGCCACAATCAAGCGACGGATATTCGCCATGTGCCGGGCATTCTCTTCCTTGCGCTTCTTCGCACCTTGATTTGCCATCTCTCTTGCACCCCTCTATAGGGCTGTGACCCTAGCCACTATATATTACAAATGAAGTGAAACAATCAGAGTAAGAAACTACAAAAATAGCCGAAACTAAAGATGGAAGCTAGAACTTAATCGAATTCAAATGAAAGGGATTAACGGTGTTTGGCTCCGGATTGCACCAAAGAAAAAACATTAAAAGTAATCAGATTGAGAATCGAAACCCAAAGTAATCAGATAAAAACCCAAACTTTGTTGGCCACATTCAGGAAAAAAAAAAAATTTGAAGTACCTAAATTGGAGCCTTGCTGGTGTGCGATGAAGGTCGGCGGCGCCTGGGCGGGGACGACAGGAGAGCTGAGAGTCGGGGAGGAGTGGGTAACGATTTAGCACGGCAAGACTGCACGCTTGGATTGTTGAGGAACTGGAGTGCTACGCACTCAGCCATGTGTCAGTTTTTCATTTGGCAAAAGATTAAAAGCAACCAACACATTGTCTCTCCTCTTGTGCATAATTTCTCTGTCTGTTTTATCTTTTTTGCCTTTTCTGTTTAGTTTTTATGCTTTTATTTGTTTGAGCTCGATAATACCACAGCCACTGCCGTGTACATTAATCTTAGAATTATTAGAGGATGTAGAGTCTGGATGGAGAATTTATTCTTGATGCTCAAAAGAAAATACGAAAAAACAAAGAGCCCTCCGTATAGTTTTTCTTCTCCGTCCAGCGGCACGTCTCAGCGAAGTCGTCGTCGGACGGGACGTGTTTGTTGGCGCCTTGTTTGGCTGCTATGTTGGTCTTTGTTGAGATTATGAGTCTGACATCCGTGCTAAGGATGAGGAAGGAAGGTTGTGATGGCCAGCAGTGCTTTCAGGATCAGAGGTGTTGGACGGGTTTGAAGGGAGAGAGCGGTCGGCCGGCGCTGGTAAACAGTGCGGGGATTAGGATCGGGGGTCTGCGCGGCGATGGGATTCGTAGTGTGAGGATCCGATCGAAGATCGACCTTCTCTGGGTTGTTGGAGATCGAACTGATCTTAGCAGATCGGCGGTGTCTAACCCCGATCCGATCTGGTATGTGGCTATTTGGGGTCGTCAGCTCTGGCCAAGCGAGGGTTTTGCCGCTGAAAGTGGTGTTGCAACGGTGTGGAGTGTCCAACGGCACATGTGGCCGGATGTGGGTAGCGGTGCGGCAGCAAGGAGAAGGCCGGATCGTTTCTGGGCTTGGCAGGCCTCCCTCACATTCTTGGACAGAACATGGGCCTGGAATCTGGATTTGGGCCCTATTTGGGCAGCTTGGTTTTTTATTTTCAGTTATTTTGTTGTTTCAATGGTAATTTATTTTCTGTTTTCAATAAATCCCGACCACTTTGTGGTTCGGAGGTGTGGGCGTTGTCCCAGTCTGCGCACATTGCGTGCCATGTCTGCTATAGGTAGGCGGCGAGTTCCTTGCTTTGTCAAATGGTCGCAGCCTCCTAGTGGCAGAATGAAACCAAATGCTATCAGAGCATTTTTCCAGTGGCAATATAGTGGGAAAGCCGATAGTAGTAGTAATTTATGGCTCCGCGTGAGCATTGTCTTTCCGCTATGTCACCATATTTGTAAAGCGAATAGAGTAGCCTATAGAGCACTCTTCGCTAATTGGTGCATGTTAGAATGGATATTCTTAGTTGAGACACCTGATATCATCTCGGGTGATTCTCTTAGTGCTTATTGTAATTTGGGGTTTAGGCAATATGTCCCCCCCCCCCCCCAATGTATTCTTTGGTTTCATTAATGGTTAAGGCTTAAGGGCAGCCGTACAGGCCCTATTTTAAAAAAAAAAAAAAAAAAAAATACCACAACCACTACTCGCCAACGCCGTCGCCACAAACCCCACTTCGAGCGCCTCCGCCTCCACCGTGGAGCCCAAGATCTGAGTTCACTTGGACCTCCGTCGTTCACGTGGATTTGTGGGACCCATTTGTGTTGATTGATAGGTTAAGTAGTTGTGTTCTGTTAGGATTTGCATTCCAGTTTGAATAATCCCTATTAACTAGGGTATAGGTTTAGTGCTTTGACTAATTCTCTCATTATTTACCGCATTAAGTTAGTTGTAAACGTGGGCTGCATTTTCTGATTTCTGTTAAAGTTGTAAAGGCTATATAGTAGCCGAGTTTGTTCAATGGATTATAAGTCAATCTCTCAGAACTGTTTGACTTTTCATTCTTTCAAGCTTTGATTCTTAACATCGTCTTCGTCTGGGTAAGTGACCGAGGAGGTATGTGAGGCTACGACCACCGCATTGGAGGCAATGGTCACAACTATCACCAGGGAGGCAAATTTTCAAAAACCTAGAACAGTGAGTTGATTTGTGAGACCAACTAGCAAAAGACTCCCAAAATCCCCAAAAATTCAAATTAGGGTTTCTTTCTCCAGTTTGAAATCCCAAATCGAAGTGCAACAGCAAAGTATGGTGTGCGATAATTGTAAGATCCCCCTTAATCCTGATATTTATCTGCAAAATTGTTATTGTTCTCCTAAAAATCGAAAAGTAGAGATTGAAATTGATGTTGCAATCCTAAACCTAGAGTCCATCTGCACCTTGTCTTCTTCATAGATATTTTGTGCTTTATTCAATTATCATTTTGTCTCTATGGATGTGCGTCCACATGTTTGGGTCGTATATCTCCTCTTTTGAAGCATTTAAGCTCTGTAACTTGGCCGAGAAAGGCATCAATGAAAATCTGAATCTTATTTCAACTTTCTCTGTCTTCCTTTTTTGCTACGGTGCCTATCAATTAAATTATGCAGTTTCTGGATTCCGATCGATGTTCTAATTGGATAAAAGAATTATGTTTGGATTTGTTGAGCTTATAGGTGAGAAGAAGCTTGCGAAAGTGATAATGCCAAAAAAGTGGAATGAGGGTTACAATAACACCACTGTAGGAGGCGGCGAGTGGTTGTTGTGGTTGTTGAAAAATTACTGACCAATTATAGAGGTCAAAGGTTGTGGTAGATGATTAAAGAAATGAATGAAGTTTAGTTATAGATTTCATGCAGTAGTAGAGGGTAAAACGGCATGGAAAATGTTTTATCGCCCCCCAATAAATGATTATTGCCCCACAATAAATGTTTTATTAGAAGACAATAAAACTTTTTTTTCTTTCTTTTTTCTTTCCATACAGGCTTTCTGCCCCCATTTTACCAAAAAAAAACAAAACGACGCCGAGTCTAGCTCATTCAACGACTTGGCCCAAGAAAACCTTGCCGACACCTAGATCGTAACCTTCTCCGCTGATCCATTCATCGCCAACAACACGGCGCCGGCACCGGCGACGAACACGGTCACCAATTCGACAGCGTATACTGTTCGACATACGACTCTCCAAGCGCCAGATGCCTGACCAGCACCTCCTCATCGTTCCCTTTCTCGAATCCTGAGGTGTGGTGGCCCTTCCAATTCGTTAGAGTCTCTCGAGCTCGCCGGACCTTCCAGTCGCCAAAAAGATGAACCGCGAAGCCGAGAACAATCCAGCGATGCCAGAGCCACTCGATCTCAGCGAAGATGAAGTTGGAGAGCCTTGGAGTGCGTGATGGCCTTTGAGTGAGCGATGGCGAGCTAATCGACGGCCTTGGAGAGCCAGGACAAGCTAATATACGGTGGAGAAAGTGTCTTGAGACTGCACAGGGGGGGAGAGAGAGAGAGATGAGAGAGTGGTAGTGGTAGTGGCTATAGTTTATTAATTAGGACGAGGGTAAAATTGACACTTTTTACACTTAAATGAGTGAGTGGGAATTATAATCTGTTGCTGGGTAAGTGTGATAATTTCGGCCAAATTTGGTTTTTTGGGTCAAGGACCCGACCCAAAAATTATATCATAAGTGATACAAATTTCAACACATATCACACTGTTATAAACTAGAAACTTACGTCGGTAGGAATCAGAGAATACAGAGAGATAGTAGATGTGTGTCTTCTTCATTCTCATGAACCCTTTTATATAGGAGTTAGTTTTACATCCTAAGAACATAAAAGATGAGAATTTACGTGGACAGCCACATGTTTATAATACTTACAACACTCCCCCTTGGATGTTCACCAATTTGTGATATAGTGTTGGACGACGCGCTTCCTGTTGCCTCGTCAAAAACTTACCAGGTAACAAAAATTCAGTGGGAGAAAAATAACCCCGGTCAAAGGAGAAAAAGAGTACAACGCTCATATGTCCTACGTAACATGTTTCTTGATGCTCCTTCTAATTGGAATCTCCCCATGAACATTACATATGTCATTTGATAACTTTGAGAGTCGCCTTAAACCGATACCGTCTACTAACTTCTCAAAAGTGCATTTTTGTAGGGATTTGGTTATCAGCTAGGTTGTCATTAGATCGGATCTTACTTTTGCCTTTGTGGATTTTGGCATTGTTCTTTGGACCCAACCATTGGTTGGTACTTCCACAGCTTTGACCATTAGGTAGTTGACAGTCACGTCCCTTAACACAAGTACTAGTATTGTCATGCTTGTTGCCATGTCTATTGGCACAACCAATGTTTTAAAAGGCTGAGGCGTTTTCAGGAGAGCCTCAGCAACGTGTTCACCTTGAGGCTTAAGGCGTAAGCCTTACGTATAAATGAGCTGTATTTATGTAATCATTAGTTTTATATAGAGAACATGTATGTAATCAAAAAAATATTATAAATTGTTATCCATTCATAATAAGCAAGTACTAAAATCATATGATTCAACAAAATCACCAAAGATAAAATAAATCCAAAGATTTAAAGTTGAAATGCCAAAGAACATGAACAATTATTGAAATCAACTTCATCCTTAGAAATCATCATCCTCATCAATTAGGAGATCACTATCCAAACTATCACCACCATCACTATCATCACCATGGTGCTCGAAGAGGGGATTAATGTCATTATTTGGATTAATTTTAATACCATCATCTGCAATGTCATCAAGATGCCTTGATTTCCTTGGAGCCTTTCTTTTACCTATACAAAAATGTGATGGACAATTAAAGATAGAGTTGAGAAATTATTTGAATATTATGTTATACAATTAATTGAACATATATTTTTTCAAAAACTTACTTGAACTTGCTCCTTCACTAGATTTCCTTTTGTATAAAACAATAGGCTCATCAAGAGAAAGAGTAGGCTCACAAGGAGGAGAAGGCACACAAGAAGGAGGCTTTCTATCAATTAGGGTAATTTGATATGTACCCATTGACACGTTTCTTACCGCCTCATCATTCAATGTTAGATCTTCCTCATTGTTCTCAAGCCAATGTGGATCGGCGGGAAGAACCGGATCCTTTTTCTTTGTTATCCATTCATTATCAGATTCAATTTTTTCCACTACAATAGGATCGGTCATTGTAACATTTATTTTCAAAGTCTTATCTCTTAGAGAAAATAGGCCTCATCATATGGCCCTTGGGCCCAAAGCCCGCCCGGCCCTTAAGGCCGAAGCTTGACCCGGCCCTTCCATTATGCGGGCCGGCCCTACCCTTTCTCAAATAGGGTAGGGTATGGGTCATACAAATAAAACAAGCCCTACCCTACGGCCCTCCCTGATTGAGCCCATAAGGGCTAGGCCAGGTCAGACCCTGAAAGCCCAACCCTAACCAAGCCCTAAAATTTATATTTTATTTTTGTTATTTTCTATTATATGTGTATAAAACTATATAAGTATAGAGCATTTCAGCATTAGAATTTGTTCTGAGGCCCAAAGATATGAAGCCCAACCATCCAAGTCCAACTCGAGCAAAACCTAGATGGAAGTATGATCAAAACCTACTTTCGCCTCTCTCTCACTCTCTCACAAACTCAAAACCCTCTCTTCCTTCAGACACCCAACCCACACTCCTCCGCCACCTGTACAATCACCACCACCACCTCCGATTCCCAATGACCCAATGAGTCAATCAGACGGTCGGCGAGGGCTTAGTGGCCGACTCCGTCTCGATCTGTGAGGCTTGGTGGATGGCTCTGTCTCGATCTGCGAGGCGTGGTGAACGGCTCCGTCTTCTATCAACGAGGGCTTGGTCGGTGAGGTCTCGATCTGCGTGGGAGAGTGGACGGCTGCATCCTCAGTCAACACAGCCAACACTTAGCCTTTGCCTCCAGTCTGAACCCTTCGTCATCTTGATCTGCGAGGCGTGGTGGACGACTCCGTCCTTTGTCGGCGAGGTCTCGATCTGTGTGGGAGAGTGGACGGCTGTGTCCTCGGTCAACATAGCCAATACTTCGGGTTTGGATCTCTCTCCCTTTCTCTCTTAGCCTCACAACCAACACTTAGCCTCCACCTTCAGTCCGAACCCTTCACCGACATCGCTTCTTCGATACATGGTAAGATCTGGTACTACTGTTTTTACATAGTTACGGTTGAAATTAGAATTATTGATTGATGTTTGTGGTTTTTTGGTTTTCTGGTTGGGTTGAGAGAGAGAAGGAAGAAGAAGATTCTCAACTTTCATGAAGATGCGGCAATGGTGTGTAACTGTGTATGACACTATGACTAATCTGGTGAGTGTAGGACTGTAGGCTATGTAGTGACAGTGGGTTTGTTTATATAGACTATAAAGACTTTTGATCGTTGCTCACAGATTCCCAAAATTTTAAGTTACCGTTAAAAATAGAAATATGTCCATTGCAATTTGCTTTCTCCAAAATTTTAAGTTACCGTTAAAAACAGAAATATGTCCGTTGGAATTTTCTTTCTTGTCTGGCCTTTATAACTATAAGTAGTGGAGTAGTGTACATTCTTTCTTTCTTCCAAACATAAACACATATTTAGTATTTAGTTCTGAACTACTTGTAAGAGTTTCCAGTATTTTCAAAAACATATTTTTCCCTTGATTACAATTCAGTATCAGCATCTTTATGGAATTTCTATTCTGTGTGTTATAACAGTGGAAGACTTGGGAGCAGTAACAGACTTGCAAGGAGAAGGAGATGTGTTCTGTTTAGTGAGCAGTGGCTCTTGTATTTTGATACATGACGTCAAGTAAACTCTGAACCTTTGTCCTGGTAGTTTAGTGTATGTGCTTGTTGTATTGTTGGTGGTGCACTATGTTTTGTTAGCTTAATTTTCCCGAGTGTGATGGAGGAAATGTCTGACTCAGTAACTAGTCTCATGGTTGCTGCTTCCATAGGCCCAAACCCAACACCTCAGTCTGAAACAGCCTTACAAACTCCTTCAAAACCTCCTTTACCTAAAAAACAAACAGAAAAAAAAAGATTATGTTTGGAGTTTTTATGAAAAGGTTGAAATAGTTTATGATAATGTTGCTGTGCAATATGCTAAATGTAGTGTTTGCGCTCAGTTATTGGTACGTGGAGGAAAGAATAGAACTAGCCATTTATGTAGGCATTGAGAGGGTCATATAAGCAGTCAATCGCTTGATATTAGGACTCAAATGAAATTAGGTTCAGATTCTAGTGGGAATGTATTAAACTGGTCTTATAATAAAGATTGTGCTAGAAAGGAAGTTGTCGATTATGTCATTAGGGCTGAACAACCGTTTACATTTGTAGACAAACCTGATTTTAAGGGAATGATTCAAAGAGGTTTTGCACCTCAATTTGTGGGATTATCAGCTTCTACTTGCAAAAGAGATGTGATGAAGCTCTTTGTTGCAGGAAGAAATGAATTGCTCAAAACTTTTGAAGGAAAAATTTGTTTAACTTCTTATTGCTTGTCATCGTGTCAAAAGATGGGATATATGTCTTTAACTGCTCATTTTATTGATAAAAAATGAAATTTGAATAAAAGAATCATTACTTTCAAAATGATAGAGTTCCCACACACCGGTGAGTCACTTGCTAGTCACATATATGAGGAGCTGATTTCTTGGCGCATTCATAGGAAAATATTCTCAATATCTTTAGATAATGCGACAAATAATGACGTTGTTGTTGAAATACTGCTTGATTTTCTCATGCTTAATTCTGTCTTTAAAAAGTTGTTTCATGTGTGTTGTAGTGCTCACATTTTGAATTTGATTGTTCAAGATGGTCTACATTTATTATCTCCATCAGTTGAAAAAATCACAAATATAGTTCGAAGCATGAATAGCTCAATTAAGAGGCATGAGTTGTGGGTTAATTGTTGTCAAGATTTGAATATGCCAAAGAGGAATATCGATAATGATGTTCCTCATAGGTGGAATTCCACCTATGATTTGTTGCAAGTAGCTGAAAAGTATAAATTTATTTTGAATCGATATGTTAAAAAACTAAACCAATCTAATCGTCATTCCACTTTAGCACTTCCCACTGATGAAGATTGCTTAGTTGCTTCAATTGTGTGTCGCTTTTTAAATTTTTTTGATTCATCAACAAAAACCTTGTGTGTTTTGTATTATCCGACATCATGTCGTGTTATTCCTTGCTTAGTAAGTATCAATGCAGCTTTTAATAAATATGCTAAATATTCTGTAATTGCTGCTGCTTTGGTGGCCATGAAGTCTAAATTTGCTAAGTATTGAAAATGATTTCCTACCGTATTTTGTCTTGCTGCTGCTATGAATCCTAGATATAAGTTTTTTGCAATTAGCCAATGGATGAAAAGTATGGGTGTTGAAGATTGGAAAATTGAAAGTTCTATCTCTAGTATAAAGCATCAATTGTTTGAATTGCACGAAGTGTACAAGGATAATATAGTGCCTGCAGTTCCAACCTCTAGTATAAACTCTAATTTACTTGCATCTTCTTCTGATACTTTTGTTTTACCTGATGATGAAGATGAGAACTTTGCTGAAGAGGTCTTAAAAAAGGCTAAAACAGCAACTTGTACTTCCACCTCTTCAAGTTCTGATTTATAATATTATATTGATATGCCTACATTTGAAGTTGCTGATGGATTTGAATTTAACCTTTTAGGTTGGTGGAGATTAGGGATGGCAAAAATTCCCAGCGGGGCGGAGCTTCATTGGATACCCGCCCCTAATAGAGGGAGAATTCGGGGACAAATGGGGAATGGGGATCCCCAATCCCCGCTATTTAAGATTGGGGATGGGGCGGGGATGATATTTTGATCCCCATCCCCAAACCCGCCCCAATAATATATACATATATTTAATTTATATGTATTTTAATTTATTTTTTATAATATAAATTATATATATATATATATACACACTACTTTACTTTAATGGCTACACTTTTACTTTAATGGTGTTTTGACTTTCGAACTCACTGAGTTATGATTTATGAATTTAATTATGTTTTAAATTTATTTGTTGTAGATTTTGATTTTTAAAAAAGCAATATGAGAAAAAAATATTTTATTTATTAAATTCTTATTGAGGATTTAGGGCGGGTTTGGAGGCTTATTCCCCAGTGGGGATAGGGACGGGGAATCCCCAATATATTTTTATTGGGGATTGGGGCGGGGATGGGGATGGTATTGTGATCTCCATCCCCAACCCGCCCCATTGCCATCCCTAGTGGAGATCTCATGAAGAAGTCTATCCGGTGCTTTCTTTGACAGCTCGTGACCTGCTATCGATTCCAGCTTCAACAGTAGCATCAGAGGCAACTTTTAGTGCCGGTGGAAGGGTTGTATCAGAGAAGAGAGCAAGTCTGAACCTAGACACAATTCAAGCATTGATTTGCTTGAAAGATTGGAAGCTGGCAGAAGCAAGGCAGCAAGACAAAGAGCAAGATGAGCTCCGAGCTGAAGAGGAACAAAATGCAAAACTAGCAAGACCGGAATGGATGATTGCACTTAAATGTGCTAATTCAAACACGGAATGCGTCGAGTCAATTGGAGATTGAGGAAGAGGTGTGTGACTGTTTTTTGGATCTGGTATGTTTTCTTTATTTATTTATTTTGGATGTAATATGTTTTGTTTGTGTTAAAATGCTTTTGGTTTGAAAGGTGTGATTGCTGCAAAATCAACCTGAAATTGTACATTGTCTGGTAATCTTGTTATCCTTGTGTGTTATTGGGTCTGATTGTTCAGATTTATTTATAGTATTTGATGACAATGGTTGGGGACTTTGGATATATATTTCATTTCTTATATCCTTCATTGCTGCAATTGATATAGTTTTTAATTATCAAACTGTCCAGTTGGATTGAAGTCTATATATATATGTTGCCGAACTAAAGTAAGATATTTCTCTAGTTGTATTTGTATGCTTATGTTGCTGAAATGAAATATATGTCCAGTAGTTAAATTATCTATTTGGTTTTGTGCAGGTTCTTTGTTTGGTTGCCATGAATATGGATATCAGTAAGAGATGAAGGAAAGTTTGCTAGTGTTAAATCAAGCCATCCTTTAGTTTTTGTATAAAAGATAACTACTTTTTGTGAATTGATGAAGACTTGATCAGTTCATCAGTTTTTGTATCAAACACTGCTTCACTTTTTGTACCCTCAGTGAGTCAGTGGCTTAGTGCCTCAGTGGCTGTGCAATTTCAATTTCAATTAGAGGACACTGAGAATGTGAGTATATGCTGTAATTATTTGCAATCAACTCAGCCACTCAGGTTCTGAAATCTCAAGTATTCAGTTTCATTTTTATTTTTTTATCTTTTACAGTTATACTCAGCGAAATTTGGTTTTATGTGAGCTAAACAAAAGCCCGACCCGACCCTATTCTGAAAGGGTGGCCAGGCCCTTTCGGCCCTTGCGGAATGGGACTTAAGGGCGAGTAAGGGCTTGCATTTTGAAGCCTCGGCCAGGCCCTAAGCCCTAAAATTTAGGGTAAGGCTGGCCCTAGCCCGGCCCATGATGAGGCCTAATTTCACATAGATTACAGCATACAACCTCTTGTGCTCAAGTCTATTCCTTTTTTTAGTATGAATCTACAATCAACATATATACAAATGCAACAATTCAATAGGCTGACAAATAGTAACAACTCAACTAAAAAGTGATTAAAAAAAAAAAAAAACTTATCATTTCAAAAGTACTCCAATTCCTTCTCACACCCCAATGCACTACAAGTAAGGAAAAAGACCCAAGTAGCAAAATCCATCAACTTCGGCGTTTGTGTCGCATACTTTTTCCACCAAAACACTAAGAACATAAAATGAATATAGATTAATAAATCAAAATCATATAGACATTTGGTAAAATTGCATTTAAAAGTACTAAAAATTAAACAAATAATAACTAACTGGATGATCAGATTTTTCTAATAGATTCGGTCATCGCACTTCCAAACTTACCAAGTTTTCACTAATATAAGTCCAATTGTATTTCCGCTGCGACACGAGCCTCGCCAACTATCATCCTATCCATCCACTCTTCCAAACCCTTCTTCACATGCCCGGTATTTTTAAAATTGTCTTTATATCAGAACTAAAGGTTCAAGTAATAACCCGCCGCATGCAATAGTTGATAAAGTTGTGAACTCCATCTATTATCTATTCTCCTCCAAATCGGTCCATACTTTGCTTCCACGTTTTTAAGATTACTTGCAATCTTATATTTTGTGGCATCCATTAACTCATAGATAAATCTCATGGCTGGTCTCACTTTCAAATCAACCTCTCTTAAGACACAAACAAGTGGCAAAACACTCTTTATGCAATAAACAACGTGGTTCCAAAAACTTGTGTCACAAATGATCCACTTCCTCACCTCATAAGCATCCTTATGTTTTGTACATCCACATTTATACCAATCTTTTGATGAAAATATACTAACAAGAGCTTTCTTTTGCTTATATAAACTTTGAAGAGAGAAAAGATGTGGCAAACCTTATAACCGTAGGCTGAATAATCTCCTTGTTGCCAGTGAATTTCCTCATAATGGAAAGAACTTATTTGTGCCCAGGGCCCAAATTTTGAGGCAATAGATAGAGAAAAAAAAAACCTAAATCTCTAAAGTCGCGCATCTCTCTTAGTCTCTTTCTTTTTGGCAGATTCTTCATCTTCTAATTCTTCTCTTCTTCCTCTCAATTCACAACTCCCAAGTCTCATTAATTATGGAGCAAAGAGAGCAATATACCCGTTACCAATTTATGGAGAAGACAATTCATCTTCTCCAAAATCTCTCTATAAATAGGCTAGCAATTCCTTTAAGGGAAATGTATTCAATTGAGAGTTTGTAGGATTTTTTTGGACTTTAAAAGTCTGTGGGTATTCAATCATGATTTTAAAAAGTCATTTAAAAGCTTGATATATTCAATCAAGATTTTAAAATATCCGTTAAAATCTGGTCATATTCAAAACTCTAAATATTCTCAAGGATTTCATTAAATGTTGGATTCTAGAGGATTTTTGGAGGCTAGGTATAAATACAAAATTCATTGAGAAATCTGTTCACCTCCCTCAAGATTTTGACGTTCTCTTCTCAGAAGATCAATAGACCTCAATAGACGACATCTATAGAGACCTCTTTCAAGGATCTTCTCCGACCAACCAAGGTACTTTTCTCAGCTTTTCTATTTTGACTTCGTGTTAAATATTTTTAGATCTTCTTGAGACATTGTTGGAGTTGTTTGAACCCTAGAGGTGTTGTTGTTTCATCTTTTTCATTGGTTGCTGTCTATTGTTGATTGACGGTTGAGTATGCATATATTATTCTACAAACAAGATGAAACAGTGGCTTATGAAAAATTCTATATATGAAAAGGAGGCTTTGAATTGGTTTCCTTAGTTTTCCTTATAGATCTATTTTTATTTCTATGTAAATATGTCATGATCTAATACCACATATTAGGAAGAATTGTCACTAATAAGTCGTTCTTGCAATATATGTAGATGCTTACCTCTATATATATTGAGGAAGAACGGCTGATACAAGCACATTTTCTTTTGCATAGTTATTGAACCACTATATATAGCATATTCATGTATCTCTTTTCACTGATGTTTGTTTCCACTTGTATATATAGCTAAATGATTGATATATATGTAGGTGCTTACCTCTATATATATATATATATATATATATATATATATCCAGAGAGAGTCATGTTTATTCCTCAATATATATAGACACTCACACACACACAATACATGGGTGCTTGTTTCAGTCTTCCTCCATATATATATATGTGTGTGTGTGTGTGTGTTTATAGTTAGATAATAATCTAGCCTTATATATATCTTAAATGTTCATCCAATGTCATTGAACATGGTAAATGCCTTGTGAAAATTTAATTTAACATATTGACAGGTAACTAGTAACTTGCCTAATAGATGTTAAACTTTATTGAATAATATCTATAAAATTGAAATAGCACTTCAATACTTAAATTTAAAAGCTCTCATTTGCACTCATGTGGTATAGTGGTCTTGACAAATTAATGTGACCAAGCTCTGATGTGGGCTTCTTATTTTCTTGTTTGTGTTTGCATGATTCAAGTGAGCATGTTCGACTAACTATAATATGTGCATGTTTTCTGGGTTGTAGGTCATTTTGGTACGTGTAAGTATGTCCTTTGGGGCCATTATCTTTGTTTCAATTTTATTGGGACCGTACTGTGCAGAGACCTAAACAAAATGATGTTTGAATATGTGTGTATATCAGATTCAATGAATATGTGTGTATATATACATCTATCAGTGCTCTATTATAGGAAAAGCTGTAAATGCATACAATCAAGATCCTACAATTAGTCCTAGGATGATTAATTAAGATGCTCGATGCATCATTCTCTCCAGCATATCTGTTATCACTTGAATGTAGATTACTAACTTATTTCTTGCCTTTAATACTTCCCCTCAAGTTGGAGTGTGGATGTCAATGACACCCAACTTGCTGAGATGTGCGTGGAAGGTTGGTGCACGAAGAGGCGTTGTGAATAAGTCTGCAATTTGATATCTAGTTTGCACATAAGCAGTCTTGACTTCACCCTTGTTGATTCTTTCACGAACTGTATGACAATCTAACTCAATGTGCTTTGTTTGCTCATGGTGCACTGGATTTGCTGCGATGTGTAGGGCTGCCTGATTATCACAAAATAGTTTTGCTGCTTCAGGATGTTCTACACATAAATCTTTCAATAGGTACCTCAACCAGTTGAGTTCACAAGCAGTTGCAGCCAAGGAACGATACTCTGCTTCTGCTGATGATCTTGATACTATGGCTTGCTTTTTACTTTTCCATGACACAAGTGATTTGCCAAGAAAAATTACAGTACTCCGTCATTGATCGTCTTGTAATTGGACATCTTGCCCAGTCTGCATCACAATATGTGATCAAATGAAGAGAACTGTGTGTAGGGAACAATAATCCTTGGCTCGGGACTCCTTTGAGATGCTGCAGAAGTCGATGAGCTGTTTTAAGGTGATGTAACTTAGGCTCTTGCATAAATTGACCGAGTGTGTTCACCATATAAGTAATCTCCAGCCTAGTGATTGTAAGATAAATTAACTTCCCAATCAATCTCTGATACCGAGTAGGATCCTTGAGGGCATCACTCCATTTTTTGTTTAACACCAAATCAGGCTCCATAGGTACCTTTGCAGGTTTCACCCCAAGTAATCTAGCCTCCTCCAATATATCTAACGTATACTTACGTTGACAAACTGAAATTTCAGCTTTTGAACGTGCAACGTCTATACCAAGGAAGTATTTGTGTTATCCAAGATCTTTAATCTTGAAACAACTGTTGAGAAATTTCTTGAGATCACTAATGGCCTTCTTATTATTTTCTGTAATAACCATATCGTCAACATAAAGTAATATCATAGTAATAGAATTCTCATGGACCTATGTAAACAATGAATAATCGGCATGAGACTGCTGAAAACCAATTTCTTGAATGGCAGAAGAGAACCGTTGGAACCAATTGAGGGATGCTTGTTTAAGACAATAGAGGGATTTGTGAAGTCGACAAACCACAATCTTCTCCTGTCGACGATAACCCTGAGGAGGCAACATGTAAACCTCCTCAATAAGCTCACCATGGAGGAAGGCGTTTTGTACATCCATTTGGTGCAAAGGTCAATCTCGCACTGCAGTAACAACCAACATACACCTAACGGGGCAAAGGTATCTTTGTAATCAATGCCTTCTTGTTGAGTAAACCCATTTGCGACTAGATAAGCCTTGTAATGTTCGATGGTACCGTCGGCATGGTATTCGATCTTGAAGGCTCACTTGCAACCAATTGGATGGTGACCAGAAGGTAGAGGGACGATCGACCATGTATGATTATCTTCAAGTACCCAAATTTCAGAATTCATTGCCCCAACCCATTGAGGGTCATGACGAGCCTGCTTATAGTTTGCTGGTTCAACTAATTGAGACACATGATGCACAAAAGAAAGATAACCAGGAGATAACCCAGAGTAGGATACATAACATTGAAGTAGGTATCGAGTGCCAGATGTGCAGGAAGAGAGAGCAGCCGGGTCTAGCAAAACAGAGTGATTGGTTTTATAATCTTAAAGATAGGGTGGGGGCTGGCTGAGGCAGAGAAGCCACTGGAGCAGTCGGGGTCAGAATGGGGCTAATCAGTGAGGGTGAATTCAGGAACTGAGATTGAGATGGAGATGGACATGGAGATGACGGTATTGGGTTTGTTGCTCAAGTGATAATTTAGTTAGAGGCATAATGTGTTCATGAAAAATCACATCCCGAGAAGTGAAGATTTCTTTGCTTTCAAGGTCATAGAGACGGTAGCCCGTTTGGACATGAGGGTACCCAAGAAAAATACATCGTCGTGCACGGGAATCAAATTTATGAGAAGGAGTGAGATTGGTTGCATAACACAAGCAACCGAAGGCACGGAGATGTGAATAAGTTGGAGGTGTGTCATGCAAGAGTTCATATGGAGATTTATTAGAAAGCCAAGGTGTGGGAAGACGATTTATGAGATAACAAGCAGTTTGAACACTCTCCCTCTAAAATTGTAATGATAAATTTGATTGAAATCGAAGAGTACGACCAATGTTCAAAAGATGGCGATGATTGTGTTCTACAACCCCATTTGTTAGGGGGTGTTGATGCAAGTATGTTGAAAAATAGTGTCATACTCATCAAAGAAAGCACGCATGGATGTGAACTCTCCCCCATTGTCTGCACGGGGTATTTTAATTGCACGATTGAATTGTGTTTTTACCCATGAAAAAAATGATTTCAAGATTGTTTGGGTGTTAGATTTGAAACTCATAAGATGAATCCAAGTAAAACGTGTGAAATCATCAACAATGGTGAGAAAATAACGAGCAGCAGAATGTGTGTGGGTTTTGTGTGGCCCCAAATATCACAATGAATCAAATCAAATGGTGCAGCAATTTTTATTGAACTTGAAGGAAAAGATAAACGAGTTTGTTTTGTTAAGGGACAAATATCACAAACATGCTTAGGATTAAACATAATTGCTAGAATAGCTTGAGAGAGAAATTGAACAGGTGCAGAAGATGGATGCCCAAGACGCTGATGCCAAAGATCCGAGGTGCGGGTGATGTGATTGGCTAGGTGTGGATTTTGAGTTGGTGTGAGGTAATAGAGCCCATTAAAATGCTTGCCCAGGCCAATCGTCTTCTTCGTATCCACGTCCCGCACAACACGAAATCCGGATAAAATATTACGATACACTTCAAGGCTCGGGTCAATTTACTCACAGAAATCAAATTTACACGAAACTTAGGCACATGTAGGACCCCATCAAGAGATAAATATTTAGACAATTTAATAGATCAAATACTTTTAATGGCAGTCTGCCCTCCATTAGGTAACCAAACAAAATCATGTGATGCCTTAACATTATCGTGAGTGGGTGAGAGATGACATACATGGTATGTTGCTTCACCATCCACAATCCAATATAAAGTCGAATAAGAGTCATGTTGTATATCATTGGAATTGGGTGTGAATATACCTGTCGCATTTGCGAATGGTTGATCATTACCATTTTTGTTATAAAGCAAAGTCATGATCTGCTTATATTCTTCAGCGGTGAAAGTTGGGCTATCATTAGCAGGTTCTGTCTTTATCTCCACGTTGTGGGCAACAGGCCTCTTGTTTCTGGGCTTCACATTCTTTCTATGCCATTTGTGACCCATTGGAAACCCTTTAAGGTAGTAGCATCGATCCACTAGATGATTCTCCTCTTCACAATATGTACACTTCAACGGTTTACGAAAGAAATGGGTCTTTGGTGTCCCTGACGTGCGTGCAGTTTGCATAGCATGAGAAATCGGTGGGTGTTCATGACGGGTTGCTGCTTCCATCTGCCTCTAGTGTTGGAGAACGAGGCCATGGATCTTCTTTGTATCCAGGAGAGGGTTCATCATCAAGATTGAGCCACAAATATTAGAGTAAGATTCATTCAGCCCCATTAAAAATTGCATAACTCTTTCCTTTTCTTCTCGATTGGCCAACATTTTAGCATCATCACAGCTGCACATTATAGGTTCTTGATAGGAGGCTAGTTCATCCCAAAGTGCCTTGAGTTTGGTGTAGTGTATAGAAATCGATTGAGAGCATTGGTGGCATTCAACGATCTCTTGTTGAATCTCATAGATCTTGGAATCATTCCCTTGTGAAAATCTGTCCTCAAGATCACTCAATACTGCAGCTGCTGTATCTGAAAAAATCACGCTGTCAGCTATGTCGGGCTGGATTGAATGAAGAATCCGGTCAATACCATGTCATTGCAACGTTTCCACATGACAAATTTTGGGTCAGTGGTTGGAAGTGGCTGTATTGTTCCATCGATCAATCCTAGCTTGTTCTTAGCGATGAGGCTGAGGCGCATTGAGTGGCTCCACTGTCCATAATTGTACCCATCAAGTAATGTGTTAACTAGGGTGAGTCTTAGTGTATCAGACTTGTGCAAGATCAAAGGGTCAGATAATTTTGTCTCAATCTCCTCCATAGTTTTGGATGAAGAATCGATTTTGGCCTTTGAGTTTTCTATGTTTTCAAGAATTTCAACCATGGTGTTGATGTGGTGATGTTTTGGTGTTTGTTTGTAGCGGAAGGTTATGGGTTAGAGACACCAGAATCGGTGCTCTGATACTACAAACAAAATGATGTTTGAATATGTGTGTATATCAGATTCAATGAATACAATTGTATAAGATACATACATCTATCAGTGCTCTATTCCAGGAAAAGCTGTAAATACATACAATCAAAACCCTACAATCAGTCCTAGGATGATTAGATACGATGCTTGATGCATCATTCTCTCCAGCATATCTGCTATCACTTGAATGCAGATTACTAACTTATTTCTTGCCTTTAATAAGACCTCTTCAATTCTCTTCTCTGACCAAGTAAGGTACTTTTCTCGATGTTTCTATTTCAACTTCGTGTTCAATATTTTTGCATCATCTTGATATGTTGTTGATATTGTTTGAGACCCTACATGTGTCGCTGGTTTCATCTTCTTCATTCTTGGTTGTAATTTTTGATGGTTGAGAGATTTTTTTTTCTCTTCATGTTATAGACTTGTGTATGTCTAAATCATTTTCTCAAAATGTGTACTAGTTGTCTCTTCTTGCAACTAGACTTCCGCTTGTAGTGAGCTCTGAGGAGCATTTACGTTTTATTTTGTTGTGGCAATTTAATTCGTAAGTTGTTGTATTATATAACTCTGTGGAGCAAGTGTATATTGATTTTTAGGGTTCAGGGCATCAGTATGTACTTGGTTTAAAAGGAAAAAGTTTTCAGGTATTTAGTATTGATGGTTAAATGATTACGCATGTATAATTATGGGATTATATATCGATTTTTATTTGTGTTAGAAATCAGGGGTGTGACACAATTAGTAAATAAAGGAATTAATTAATGATTAGAAACATTTGGGGGATAAGCTTAAACAACATGAAAAGAGTTGCGAACACCTCTCTAACCTTAGAGCTTGGAATGAGCTACGAGTGAGATTGAGCACAAATCAAATAATTAATAAAGAATTACAAGAGCAAATCAAGAAAGATACAGAGCATAGGAAAGAAGTCATGGTTAGAGTAATTAGTGTTATTAAATGTCTTGCTATGAATAATATAGTCTTTCATGGAACAAATGAAAAAAATCTATGAGGATTCAAATGGAATTTTCTTAGGCTTTCTTGAATCAATAGGAGAGTTTGATCCAATAATGAAGCATCATTTTCAACTCATTCAAAAGAAAAAATATTCATTATCATTATCTTAGTCATAAAATACAAAATGAATTGATAGCTATGTTGGCATCAAGTGTCAAGAGTGCGATTATAAAGAAGATTAAAGAGGCTAAATATTTTTCTGTGATTCTTGATTGCACCCTTGATGCTGGTCACCAAGAGCAAATTATTTTGATAATAAGATATGTAGATGTTTCAAGTTGCCCAATAAAAGTAGAAGATACATCGGGTTTGGGTCTTTTTAATGACCTACAAGCTGCTCTAAGCTCTCTTGATTTAGATATTGATGATGTGAGGGGATAAGGTTATGATAATGGTTCTAATATGAGAGGAAAACACCAAGGTGTTCAGAAAAGGTTACTTGACATAAATTTTAGAGTTTTTTATATGCTATGTTATTGTCATTCTTTAATTTAGTACTTTGTGATATGACAAACTCTTGTCTAAAAGGAAAATCATTTTTTGGAGCATGTCAAGCCATTTACAATGTATTTGTTAATTCAAAAAAGCGATAGAACTTTTTACTTGAATATGTAGATGAATCAACTTTGAAATCTTTGTAGGCTACACGGTGGGAAAGTCGTATTGAAAGTGTGAAAGCAATAAAAAAGTCAATTTCCCCAAATAAAAGAAGCTTTAATCAAACTTGTTGAAGTTGGTGATGCATATGATTACATTTGAGTTGGGAAGTTGGGAAATTATTAGATGGTGAATTTTCAAGTTTTGATTTCATTTTAAGTTTGGTTATATGACATGATATTTTTCACAAAATAAACATGGTGAGCAAAAATTTGCAGGCTGGAGATATGATTCTTGATGTTGCTATTGGTTTCATTTTTTGAAAAATATAGAGAAGATGGATTTAATTCGGCTATAATTGATGCTAAAGAAATTGCAAATGAAATGAGAATTGAGCCTGTATTTCTTGTGAAGGGTTATAAGAAAGAGACATTTTGATGAGATTCCTGATACAGATAGAAAACAGCAATTAGCTCAAGAATATTTTAGAACTGATTATTTTCTTGTCTTAGTTGATATGACACTTTCTCAATTGAAGAGTAGATATGAACAAATGGAAAGTTTTGAATATGTATTTGGCTTCTTATTTGATGCATCACGGTTGGTTTCATTGGATGATAAAGAAATGAAAATTTGTTGTTTGAAATTTGAACTTGCTTTGAAACATGGTGAGATGTCTGATATTGATGCAAAATATTTGCTTTATGAGTTACAAATATTGCAGGAAATGCTACCAAATGAAGCATATGAAATAGGAAAACCATGGAATTCTATTAAAATTATGGAGTTTGAAAAAAAAAAAAAAAAAAAAAAAAGGATATGTTTCCAAATATTTTGGTTGCTTATAGGATTTTATTAACTATACCTGCTACAGTGGCATCTGCGGAAAGAAGTTTTTCAAAATTAAAGTTATTAAAATCTTATTTGCGGACAACAATGACTTAAGATAGGTTGAATGGTTTAGCAATTTTGAGTATTGAAAAGAACATGTTGAAAAATGTTGAGGTTGAGCATATAATTGATGACTTTGCATCTAAAAATGTAAGAAGAAGTTATTTTAGATGAGATTTGATTGATATAAAGCGATGTAATATTTTTTTTTTTTTTTTAGTATATGGGTTTTATGTCCCCCCACCCCGGCGGTTGTATCATATTTTTTTAATCAATATGAAACATTTTTGAATTTTTTTTCATATATAAAGGGACCAATTTTATTCTTCGCCCCGAGCCTTGAATTTCCTAGGCCGGGCTTGTGTGTGTCCATAAATGAATTTCACAATTTGATTAGCTCTTTGAATGGTAGTTTCAAAGACTTTCATCTTGCTAATATCCTCTAACATCAAGTCAATGCAATGAGCCGTACATAGAGTCCACCACAATTTGCTCCTATGCTTCATTAGTTCCTTTATTTTCTGTCCACTTATAATTAGAAGCATTGTCTGTAACTATTTGGACAACATTCTCCTCCCCTACCTCCTCCACAATACTATCCAAGTAATTTAGCATTAGCTCACAATTTTTAATTGTATTCGATGCATTAACCGGTTTCAAAAACCATGTACCTTTAGAGCTATTTACTAAAAGAGAAAAATGCACCAACAGTCCCTCAACTCTTGTGCACCGGTCAGTTTGATACTCAAACTCACAATGGTATCAATGTGATACCTAGACTCAAAATTTGCTATCAACGACATACTTCCGTTAGATTTTCGTAACGAATCCGTTAAAGAGCTGACGTGGCAGACACATGGAGAAAACAGAGATGGCAAATGACCAAAATAACCCCAACTTCTACCAACAGCTTAATTATTTAATTAAATGAATTTTTTTAAAATAATTTTCTCTCTCCTCCTCTTCTTCCTCAAAACAAAAGCAATCCTATTCATGATCGATTGACAGATTCAAACAATTAAACCCCACTCTTTACACAGATGCATGCTTAAGCCCTCTCACCCTTGATTCTCCTAGCACGTTGAATAATCCTTGGGCATAATTGCGACTCGCTTGGCATGAATGGCACACAGATTAGTATATCCTCAAACAACCCAACAAGATGGGCCTCCGCCGCCTCCTGTAGCGCCAACAACAGCATGGCTCTGGAAACGCTGGTCCGTCTTAAAGTGAGCGATTTCACGAACAAGCAGCAGCTCCGTTCACCAAATCCTCGAACTTCGGTTCTGGGAATTCACAATTCGGGCTTTGATTCCCGAGCAGGACCCTAAATCTCACTTTTCTGATTCCCGATCTTCGCAATCCGGGCGACTCTTCCGGCTTCGAGCTTGTCAGGGAATCGAATCCGATCGCGGCTAGTGGAAATTGAAAAAGTGAGGAGCAAATTTTTGAAATCGTCGTCGTCAGGCAAAATAAAGGCGCATGAGCTGGTTGGGGAAGCTGGGTTTTATACAGAGAATATTGAATTCCAATTCCAATCACTTCATTACGTGTCTCTTGGTTTTTAGTCTCCATTATTCGTCTCAATTGCCTCTTTCGTTGTTAAAATTCCAGAAGAAAGTCCTCGATCCATTATTATCAGTACCCAATCTTAATCTTAATTCCAATTGTAATTCCAATTTGGATAACCATGGCTGGAGGCAAGAATAATACTAATGGTAATACTACTCCCCACTTGCGCAGAGGTGTGATTCACGAACAAGCCTCTGAAAGGATTTGGTACTATCGGATTTCACGTAGAGCCACCGTTCGAGGGCGTGCGGCTTCTTCACGTCTCCGGTGGTCGAGGCCGAATTCCGGGTAGCCTTCGTCGCTAGTTGCTTCCTCGAAGCCTTGCCGTCAGTGGAATTTCGTACGGGCCATCGATAGATTTTTTTTCTTTGAGGTGTAAATTGGGTTTTGGTTTGATAGCCTGCTGGGTTTACAAAGAATTCATGTTGAAGCTCAAAACAAAAGAGAGAGGAAAAAAGATCGTTCCAGAAATTAAGCAAGAGCAAAAGAAAGGAAAAGGGCAAAAAAAAAAACAAGAAGAAGAAGAAGAAGAAAGAAGTGAGAGAGAAAAAAAAATCAATATTATCTGACCAACAATTTTCTTTTTTAAGTGTAATTCAATTTATTTTATTAACAAGTTAAAAAGACGTTTTTGCCCCTATCTTTTGCATCACGTGTTTGACACATCAGCATACTTAACAGATGATTGACGGAACATTAACGGAAGTATATCATTGATAACAAATTTTGAGTCTGGGTATCACATTGATACCATTATGAGTCTGGATATCAAACTGGCCCGTGCATAAGAGTTGAGGAACTGTTAGTGCATTTTTCTCTTACTAAAAAATTTAGTGCAACTCTACTCTTGTCATCTGTCCAACCATCCAACATAATAGTGCATCAATAGTGGCTTCAATATTTTTTGTGTGCTACCATCAACTTTTGAACATCTTCAACTTCTTCCTTCAAAATCCAAGTTCTTAACTCATGACTTGTTAGAGGTTGAAACCCGAGACCGTATTTGGCAACCATCTCCAATGCCGCAAAATAATAAGGATTATTTGCCACATTGAAAGCCAATGCACTAGTTTTAAGCGCCCAATTGTCCTACACACATCACGTCTCTCTTCTTTCTTGTATGAGGTATTCAATGTAACTTGCTGAGTTTTTGAGGATGGAAACTTGTCAATCGATCCTCTAGTGTTCGGTTGACCTGTAGAACCACCACCAAGTGGAGTTTGAGCACTACCACTCTCACTTGCAGCCACATTTGTCACTTCATAATAATGTGCATCTTCTTCTTCTACACTTTATAACCCCCTATCTCCCGATGCACCGCAATCCTTGCTTGTTTCTTTTCTTCATTTCTTTTAAGTGCAATAGCACACCAATCTTTCACATTTGTTAGAACTTTGTTACAAGGTTTGATACATTTATGAGTGCCAACTAAATGCTGCTGGAACCTGAATATGCCACCGGTATTTCTTTGATCACAAAATGCACACAAAAATTAGGTGCTTCAACTCCCTAGGAATTGGTTTAGTCCATCGCCAACCACGATATTTCTTTGTTGTCCCACAAGCATTAGAACTCATTATGCCTACACTACACAATTTCAAAACTTATATCAATTTAAAGCGAGGGAGCAGGACAACTAAATACACAATGCCAATCATAAACACAACATGTCATGAAAGAAATGTCAAAAAAAAAAAACATAATGCCATAAGTATAGAGTACAGACACAAAAAAAAAAACACAATGCTATAAACCGTGTTCAAAATATACAAAAGTTAATCAGAATAAATAGAGACAACCATGAATATAATTGACAATATATCAATCATGAGTGACTTCTATTCTAAAATCTCTACATATATAAACTAGCAATCAGTTGTTATTAGCTAATTTCACAAAATAAAGCACTAACCAGCCCTGCCCGAACGACGATAATGGAAACTTCCAACTCTTTCCTCGTAGAACCACACTCATATACCTAAAACAACAAACATTATTGATTTATATATTTAGAAACACCATACACATTTCTACAAAGCAAAAAAATGAAGTTCCCAAATTTCGAAAAAAGTTTCCTTCTTCAAAATTACACTATATGTCTTACTGTAACCACTTCTCAGACCAAGATCGAAACCCCAACTAGAGTTTGTCATGTGATGGTGAACTCCTAAAAATATAACGCACTCATAACCAATTCTATAAAAGCCTAAATGAGAGAAAGTTCATGTGATCAATCGTCTAAAGATAGAAACCCAAATTTGTAACTAAAGCTTTTTGATTAGGAACCCTGTTTCATATGATTGAGGAGTGAAAGGGAACCCTGTTTCATAATATTGCAGGGTAGTGAATCAAACATTGCATTACAAATCCAAATTGCAATTCCAATTGCACATAACAAATTGAGATAGAACAGCACCACTAAAGAAAACAAAGAAAGCTGATTGAAAATTCATACCTTAAACTCCTATTCTTCAAATCGAACTACAACTCTCCAACTCTCTTCAAATCCAATTTATTTCTTGCTCTAATTATCCAAACAGCCTCCTTTAGAATCAAATTCTTGAGAAAACTTATGGGCTCTTCATGATTTTATCAATTTTTTTAGTAACGTATTGGGATTGGCTACTTTGAGTGTTTTGCTGCTTGTAAAGTCTTCAAAACACAACCAAAATGAATCTCTATCTCAAAACACCAAAATGACGTCGTTTTGGTGTTAAAAAAAAAAAAAAAAAAATTTGGTCGTTCGCACAAGATGCGTTGAGCAGTGCCTTTCACGCCTTGAGCAGCGACGTCTTTCACCCCTCTAGGCCTCAGCAGCAAAAACAGATTCATTTTCTTTAGTGTCTCGCGTTTTTAAAGCCAGCACGCCTTTTAATTCATTAGGCACCACCACTAGTGAAAACAGCATTCACCTCAGGTATGGGTTGAGACCTGGTAGGCGAGACTTGTGGTTTTTTATTAGGAGCTCATTATTTTGCTCCGCCGCTAAAAGACATGAGATGAAGTTTGCATACTTTTTGAATCCTCACTCTCCATACTCTTGTTTGTGGTATGAAAAGTCAAAAAAGTCTTTTCAAGCTAGCTATCTTCACTGACAGGTTATCCACATAATTTTAGTTAGGAGGTAATCTAATACATAATAAAATTGAAATCAGTAATAGAGTTGAAGTCCTGAAGGCACAAATGTGTCTATTCATATATTGCTCTAGGTAGGATGATGGTTTTCTGGTGAACAAATCGATCAACCAATGCTTCCTGAAGCTCAAGTGGGTATTTCACCACAAGGTACTCATCATTGAGCTCTTGTCAACATGATGACACAAGAAAATCATATCCTTAGTGAGATCTTGCACAGATGACTTATTGCCAACTTTGATGGCATCTCCAAGGTTGTTAGCCATAAGGTGAATTTTGGCATCAAGAACCCAGCTTAAATAGTTCTTGCCAGAAATTTCAAGAAAATCAAAGTCCAATTTTCTCAGATGCATCATCTTCTTACAAAGAGAAAAGAATGAGACATATCAGGATCCATAAGTACTATAACAATGATAGAAAATTCATATACAAAACAGAGTTTCGAAGTGTTCATAAATATGAACAGCGTATCCCATAGAGAAAACACGAGAAAAACATGTGTAATGTTTATAGAACCATATGTTTTAAGACTACTAGGTCAACGGACTCGAGTTTTGACTATTAGAACATGTAGTTCTCAATGTCATATATGAAATATAAATTTTCAATAATTATACATAAAACATCTATAAATTATATGATAGCATAAAAAAAAATTGATGTTCATCTAAAAGAGAAAATAAAAGACTCATAGATCATTAGCCTTAGTCATAAACAACTATATGGCACCATAAGGGCTTGCGGATCATCATGGAGTTCAAAGAAGAAGAAGAAAAAATAAGAGCAAATATGTGCTCATAACATGTTATAAACTAGAAACTTACGTTGGTAGGAATAAGAGAATATAAAGAGATAGTAAGGAGGAAATGTAGATGTGTGTCTTATTCATTCTCATGGACCCCTTTATATGAGAGTTGGCTTTACATCCTAAAGACATAAAACATGAGAATTTACTTGGACAGCTACATGTTTATAATATTTACAACACACATGAGAATTTACTTGGACAACTACATGTTTATAATATTTACAACACACACAATAATTTAAAAAAACTAAGGGTCGGGCAAAATTGATTGAAGTTGGAGAGGATAAGGGAACATGTGATGAAATTATAAATTCATGGGCATAACTGATTTAAAGTGTAAATATCATGGAGGTAAAATGAAATTAGCATTTTCTTTGATGTCATCATAATTAGTGAAAAGACTTACAGAGAGTCTTCTATACTGTGAACCCGAGAAAAAATTTGAGGAGCCAAGATCAAATTATTCAGGATTACTTTTGCTATCTCAATAATTATTAAAGATGCTCGGAATATATTTGTAATTTTCTTTGAAGTGAAATCTTCAAGTTGAGGACTCCTTATTAAAATAGGTATTGAGACGAATGCATGGGAATTTTCGTGAAATTTTTCAGACACTCAACTATATATTATGAATTTATGAAATTTGGAAATTCGTTTTAAATAAAAAAACTTAGTGGTGTGATTTGGGTCGTTGTAAATCAACATTGCTCGATCTTGATAGTCAATTGTTTTTCACATATAACTTCAGATCGGTCTGGAAGGAACCAGACCAGTCGGATCGATCTAGACCCATTTCCCCATTATTCAGCCATTTCCTGATGTAGGACTAGCAGCGTCTAGTTCACCTCGACGTCGTAATATGGAGCCCAGTCTTTCTTGAGCTCAACGGCGAGTTATGGTAATGGTTCGAACTTGGAATGCTTTGGTGCTTCCAGCAACTACAGTCAATGTTGATGATGAATGAGGTATAAAACTTGGTCTACTCATCGTGCTTGTATGTATGGATTTCACTTTTACTTAAAATTGGTGAAAATTGCTACTTGATTGAGCTCTATGTTACTAATGAAAACAGAGGTCATAAGAGGTGGCACGCACCCCCACCTCAACCTTCAAATTGAGACAAAAAATTTACACCTAGAGGATTATCTTCAAATGGGGATCAATTTCTAAACCTCCAATAAGGTTGGATTAAGCCCAAAATGGCCGGAAAATCTGAAACTTAATATCTTCTCAAAGCGAATGGGTGCAAGAGACTTGGACGGATTAAAGCGCAGAAAAGAGGGCTTTCAAACCCAGGCAGTGGCGCACCAAAGGTGACCGGAGAACTGAGAACTAACCGGGTCAAGGATATGGATTGCCGAACAAAAATTTGCTTTGAAATACTTTCATCGACGGTGATTCGAGAAAACCAAGGCTGGAAAGATAGTCGGCGTGAGGAGGTGCTCCAGATCGGATCGATGCAGCGGTTAGGGTGGTCGGACGGCAGCGAAACCTACTAGGTTTGTATTTGAGTCAGGATGGTAATCCAAGTTGTGTCGAGATGGTTTGGAAATTAGAGTTTTTGGTTGAAAATGGAAACTTCTAAAAATGGAAAGGTGAAATTGCTATTTATAGTAGGTTTTTTGAAATAGTAACTTTTGCTCTTCAGATCATAATTTCTTCATACAAACTCCAATTTTACGTGTCACGTGTCCACAAACTCGGTTTAATGTACTCTAAAACTTTCGTGAAAGAAGTTTCTTCAAAAAGTGAATTGTAGAAAAAGTCAAACTTAAAACCCCTAAAATTTCGAAATGAAAGTAAAAAAAAAGGAAACATTTTAAGAACAATACATGAAGTATAGGCCATTCTGAAGTTCGGTGTATTTGGTTTCAAAGAATTAACTTTGGTACATGACATTACAATCTCGACCCAAAATCAGTGTATGCCGTTACGGCCCCCGTTAGTCAATCTGATTTTAGTCAAATTTGTAAGGGAAAATTCGTCTCTTCATGAATTAACAAAAAAAAATCGCAGAAGAAGAAGAAGGAAGAAGAAGGAGAAGGAGAAGGAGGAAGAAGAAGAAGAAAAATTGCAGAAGAAGAAGGAGAATGAGGAGAAGAAGAAAATCATATTTGGGTACCCAGATTTTGGGTGTCCAAATCAAATCGGGGAGGGAGGGAGGAAGAAGAATGAAGAAGAAGAAGAAGAAGAAGAAGGAGAAGAAGGAAGAAGGAAGAAGGAGAAGGAGAAGAAAATTAGATTTGGTGTCCAAATAAAACTTGATATCGGAGAGGGACGGAGGGAGGAAGGAAGGAAGAAGAAGGAGGAGGAGAAGGAAGAAGGAAGAAGAATAAGGACGAGGAAAAAATCAAATAATCTGGGTATCCAAATCAAATAGGAGGGAGAGAGGAAGAAGAAGAAGAAGAAGGAAGGAGAAAGATACCCAGAAATGGGTGTCCGAGAGAGGGAGGGAGAGAGGAAGAAGAAGGAATAAGAAGAAGGAGAAAAAGGAGGAAGAAGAAGAAAGATACCCAGGGATGGGTGTCCGAGAGAGAGAGAGAGAGAGAGAGAGAGAGAGAGAGAGAGAGAGAGAGAGAGAGAGAGAGAGAGAGAGAGAGAGAGAGAGAGAGAGAGAGAGAGAGAGGTGAAAACCCAAAATTACCCTTTGAAAATTGAATAATTTCATAGGTTTAACGGTGTTATTGACGTCATGTACTAAAAGTGGGTCGGGATTAGAACTTCATGTACCAAAGTTAATTCTTTGAAACCAAATACACCGAACTTCGGAATGGCCTGTACTTCATGTACTGTTCTTAAAATTTTCCCTAAAAAAAAAAAAAGATTCTAATCGTTGATTGTCCAAATGATCAGTAAACAAGTAATTCTTGATATGGAGCGTAACACCATTACTGCTTAAGACGACAATTTTGGTCCTCCAAATTGTTTTTCCAATCTTAATTACTAAATTTGAGTATAAGGTAGTCACTAGTTATATTCAATTAAGTGAGTAAACACAGATTCCCGTTTTGTATGAAAACCCTTGGATTTGATTGTTCTGGTGTGTTGGGTTTCAGAAACTCGAGTCAAAATTGGAATGTGGATTTGGAGAATTTGCCTTCTCAAGATGGTTTTCGGTGAAGGTAATTTTTTGAAACTAAAGTAATTATGTAAGTCTGGTAATGAAGATTTGGTTTGGGTGTTATTTTAATTAATTTGAAATTGTATGTATACCATCAATCATGGTATAAAGAATGGATACCAATTAAATAAATTTTATTGTGTTTGATGACTATAGAAGAACTTTTGTACCCAGAGATTTTATGACTCTTACTAAGGTACATGTGTAATTTATTTTTTGGAACTATGCTTTTAGGTTTGTTTGTTTGTTTTTATTTTTATTTTTTTGTCCTATTGCAGTAGTGAAGAGTATTTCCAACCCATGTTCGTTTTGACTCTAAAGTGGAAGGTTTTCATCTTTCAATCTTAAGTCACTAGGTTGTTACTCAGTCTTGCTTAAACCATGTTTGGACATCATCCATTGAAGTTATTGATCAACTTGGTGACTTCGACAAAATGGGTGAGACTGTGGTGGGCTTCATTGACACTACCGAAGATGATTACTTCAATGTCTGTGTTCTTGGAACTAAGTAACTATGTTTGATGTCATAGACAACACAAATATTGGCAATTGGATGGTAAAAGAAAGAAAATAAAATTTAGGCTTGACGGATGAAAAATTAAGGAGACCAAACGGAATAATTATGTGTAGGATCAAAAGGTTATGACCATCATTAAGAAATTTGTTATCTACAGGTTGAGAAGGGTACAAAGACAATAGTTCTTAGTTTTCTCCTATCGGCATGGAAATAGAGGCGCATTCGGATTTCTGGGATCACGCGTGAAAATCAACGTTTGAGTGAGTCTACAAATATTGAGAGTTATGTGGGGAATTCTCATTATAACACTTTTAGCTTAATTGAGTTGTCAATTGATACTCGTATCCACTTCAAGTTCGGTTGTGGGGGTAAGCGACATCTCTAAGATAATAATGAGCTTATGGTGGATTGATATGAATAAACAATATCATCTAGTACCTAAAGTAGTCGAGTACATGTTTGTGTGGTGAAATCTTCTCTTTGGCGTTACAACTAGTGTTGATTTGGTAGATGAATTTTCTTATAAATGTTTTCACTACTCGCCATGACATTATATTTTGAAATGACATTATATTTTGAAAGTACTTTCAAATCTAGCTGTCATAAAGCCCTTCTGGCCAGCTAGGACAAAAGCTCACTCCTATAACAGTTTTGATTGCAGGTACTTTGTACGAGGACAAGATAGCTGGACGAATCTTAGGTGCGGCGGGTATCATTAGCTTTGAACTATCATTATCTGAGTTTGTCCGCTTGATAGGTTTCTTTCCCTAGACTTGTAAAACATACTTGACGAGTTTCAATTCGTTCATAAACATTCTCCTAGAAACTAGTCAAATTTTTTACCTTTAGTCAGACTATTATTTTTCCTACAGTTTTAGAAAATAATATTATTTTTCTGTACTAAAAGACTTTCACCTCATTTAAATAAGAGCTTCAACTCTTGAATTTCGTAATTGATATGTATTTAAATTTCTTTGTTTCTCCTTGCAAATTCTGAGGACTTGGGTTAAGAAATCTTAATTTAGGTTCTACGCGAATTTGCGGTCTTCTAGTGACTTCGAAATCAATGATCTAAATTGCGCAGCCTCATTTTCTATTTGTAAATAAATTTTTAGATAATACCAACTCCTTAAGTCATTAAAAATAGCCTCGGTTTCTGAATAATCCTCCAAAAATTTCCACGCACTCGTGACAACATCTATTTTAATCTTACGGCTTGAAATATAAAATTTGAAAGACTAAAAATTTAAATAATTTTTGAAACCTATAAAGACCATGAAGATAAAGAAATTTTAATTAAAATTGCTCGAAATCATTTTTCCTTTTTAAAATAGAAAACAAAAATTTCTCGTATCTCTTTTCTTTCTCAACACAAACTTTGCAGCTCATCTCTCTACGACATATCACCTAACCATGCATCTTTCTCAAACCTCCCTCATGTTCCTCATAAACCCAAGATCAAAACAAGCTACATATACTTCTAGGTTCTTTTAGGTTGAAAATGCAAATTTGATAAAAGAGAGAATGACAGGACCCGCCCCGAAATTTCACCCTGAAATCTGAGGTGGCCCTGCATGGCCCACTCGTAAAGGAGATTTTACCGAGAATTTGACAGAACCTCCTCTAAAAGTAGGCAACCCAAACCCTGTGAGAGCACATTTTCACTTCTAACAATCCACTTTATTCTCCTGGAGCCACCCTGCTCCCATAAACCAAACTACTCCACATCCAACAAAACAAAAACACAACTCTAGTACCAGAATTTCAACAAAAAAACCTCAAATTAAGTTACAACAAATCCTAGTAGTTGGTTCAAAAACCCTAAATAAAGAATACTACAAATTTATACAACAACCCTAAGGTGATCAGATCAATCTAAGATAATAAAACTGAAATGATAACTAGTAAGTTAAACAAATAACCTACAACGAGTTGATGGCAGCGGATGTGGATACTATGCCTTAACTCCTAATATGTCGAACAACAACACTGCGAACTGAGCATTTGAAACCAAAGGGCGTAGGGGAAAATATTTGCAAAATGTCAAAGTGAGTGGACAAAAATAACTAAATCAAAATAAAGGAAAAGAATACTTTAGTACTTTCCCGTATCAAAACGCTTTTAAAAACCAAACATGCGATTCACCAATAAAAAGAAAAGAACTTTACATCAACCTTTATGAAATCATGTTTATCAGAGAGAGAAGCCAACAATTCAAGACTCACACATATATTTACCCAACTGCACAACAATAGCTCAAGGGGGTCATCAAACATACCTGCATACACCATTACATAAATCTCCGAAAATGACAATCTTTATTTAGGCCTCCATTACATCCCCCCTCTCGTGGTGCCACCGCTATTTCTAGAGCCACTAGTACATTCCCTCTCTCCTGGAACCTCCAATTGAAGATCACTAGTCCATCCCCCCTCTCCTAGTGTCTTGGACTCAACTATGTAGTTACCAATACATCCCTACTCTCCTGGCGCTACGTACACTCCTATGAGACCACTAGTCCATCCCCTCTCTCCTAGTGGCTCGAACAACATAAGTCACAATTCAATAAACAAACAAATATATCAAGTCAAACATAACTAACATCAAAACAAATCACAACTAATTCTCTAAAATCATCATATGCTCAAATTATAATATTAGATCAAAAATCATTTTCCAAAAATTTCCAAGAACCATTTCACAAATGTTTAATTCAAATACTTAGAATCACATGCAATTCAATTTAAAATAAATGTGCACTCACCGTATATGGCTAACGTGGCACCGAAGCGTGAGGATCCTCGTTGAGCGATAGATCGGTACCTTGTCATGTACACAATTATATTCCGTAAACAACAATTCGACAAATAAATACGATTCTAAAACAAATCCTGGAAACCCCTCGTAAACCAATATCTCCATTTCTTCTAGTATTCAACCCAAACTTCACCACTAACATCAATCCGTCGATTAAAGTATTCCATAGTAGAAACATGCAAAATCCGAACTTCAAATTCCCATAAATCGACATCTGAAACTCCGAACTTTAGGAATTCCTAATCAATAACAAACCTTTTTGATTTCCACCAAAATCACATTTACAAGTTCTACAACAACATGAGATATAACTCTGCCCTACCCGCCACTCAAAATGGTGGCACGTGGGGCCGACCAACTTCACCTCCGGTCACCAAATTTTAGCAACACTATCTTCTCAACAAGCCTAACACTTTTCTCAACCACAACAAAGTCAAAAAACATCTAGAATAGCCGGAAATCAAGCCCAATAGTAAAGCCCCGATTTCCTACAGTGAAGAGAAAAATCAAACCTTCAATTCTTCCTCCACGCCTCAAATTGGATCATGAAACTTGGAAGGAGTCATCTATGAAGAAAGGGCTTTCCAGAATAATCGGAATAGTAGAAGATGGTGGCCGAAATAGGGAGAAATTGCCTGAAATGTCCAACTGCTACAGTAAACGTGTTTTGCTTCGATTTTTGGTTTTCTAGCCAAATTGCCGTGAACCACCACTATAGGAGTGTGC
Organism: Rosa chinensis; assembly: GCF_002994745.2. Lineage (NCBI taxonomy): Eukaryota > Viridiplantae > Streptophyta > Magnoliopsida > Rosales > Rosaceae > Rosa > Rosa chinensis. Next base: position 25,396,694 of record NC_037091.1, on the reverse strand, counting down.
GGGAGGATGAGGCGGTCCTAGAATGACCGGTGGCACACCGTCAAGTGGCCAGAATAAGAAGATATGCTGGAAAAACCAAAAAAAAAAAAAAAAATGAAACCGGGGGGGGGGGGGGGGGGGAGAGAGAGAGAGACATCAACTTTTATTATTTATACTAAATTACCATGAACAATAACTTTCATTTTTCGCTTATAACTTTCACATACGAACTCCAATTTAAGCATACTACTTGTTCACGGACTGGGTTTAACGTCCTCTACAACTTTCGTGAACAAAATTTTCTCAAAAACTGATCCGAACAAAAAGTATCGAAATGAAGTAAAAAGTGAAAGTAATTGTCGTTTACTGTCCAAATGACTAGTAAACAGGTAAGTTGAGATACGGGACATAATAGAGAAGCTTAATTGTGAGAGAGTGGGGAGAGATAAGATATAAGTTTAGAGGTCTACCCTTATAAATTTCTAGTCACCCAAGGTTGACATAAGCTTGGGAGCCATATTGTTCCATATTATTTTGTGTTGATCAATGTTATTTTTAGATGTATGATAAATGAGGTTTAGTACTCATCTGAGTTTCAATCACCTTTTTTTTTTATACGAGAAGACTATAACTTATAACTGGAAGCCCCTAGGGCAACCACAGTTTACAATATCAAATAATAAGGCACTAGAGGCTCCTCTAGGAACCATATTGGTCCAAGAGCTGCCATCATTAAAATTATGACCTGATATGAGCATTATATGCGATGTTTTTAATATTATTCTCTCTACATTTTACTTAGTTATTCTCTTAACATCATCATTTCTAACTTAGTTTGTTGTAATTAGGTACATTTGAGCTCCAAATATAGGAAATGAGCTAGCAAGACCTGAAAATGATAAAAATGAAGGCAAGGAGAACTCAAGAAGATTTTGGAAGATTTGAGAACATTTCGACACAAGAGTCCTTATTGGAGTAGGAAACCTGTTGGCCCAAGGAGTCCTAATGACACTAGGATACCTGAGTGGACTAGAAGAGCCCAAGAACATTCAAGAAGCATCTAGAAGAAGTCCAAAACATTCTATAAAAAGGTGATATGGATTGAGAATTGTTTTTGACAAGAAAAGATGGATAAATATCAAATTTGGAGTCTGTATTGGACACACATTGATTTTGGACTAATTTCTAAGTATTTATCTAGATTTAGACATCTTTGAGAATCTGGAAGGAAATCTACTTTGTATGCAATCAAAAAAAGAAAATAAAAGAGAATATTTATCAAATAAGGTTTCCTGATTGCATAAATATTGCAAGTTGGCTGAAATATGGACTAGATACATAGCAAATTAGGCAAAGACTCCTACTTTCTAGATTTAACGTTGATTTCTACTTCCTTTGGTGGATTTCTATTAGTCAGATGATGTAGAAGAAGTAGAGAAAGACCAAGATTGCAAGCTATGTTGTGCACTATATATAGAGGGGAGTGTAGACGTTTTATTCATCATCAAAACCCAGAATCAAATAATGCAATACCTCTCATTTCTCTCTCAAAATTTCGGCCTCTCTCTATTGTTCAAGCATTGAAGCCATTAAGCATCTCCACCTCTTTGCCGTAGTCATCATCAACGTCCTCCATCCTTTTAAAGTCTTTCTTGCATTCTGAAATCTCATCAAAAGTGTAACCATGACCTTCTATTTTTTGTTTTTGCTATATTTGCCTTGTAACGTTAAAAATAATTAAACTAGCATTCTAGATTTTTGTTTTAAATGGATATTTCGACAATTTGTTAGAATAAAGCTTATGTATTGATGTTTAGTTTCCAATAACCATGAAGCATGAAAATGTTTTAGGTTTCTATCAATATATAAATTGCGATTTCAATGTGTGATGAATTTAGATTGTTGATTTTGTGCTTCATGACTTGGATATGTATTAACGCAAGCGTACGTATCATGATCAAGATAGAGAAATATTATGCCCAAAGTTATCGTACCACGGGGATTAGTGGCTAACCTACAATCCTTGGATAATTGGAAATAAAGACACTTAGCAAACAAAAGAAAAATAAATAAAAATACTACTCTAAGACACCAAGCCTTAGCAATGCTCGGCTTTGGTTCTCACCAAAGCCTAATCAAATTAAGAGCCTAGTGCTGACTATTTACAATGAGATAAAAATTGTCACCGAAAATAGTAATGTGAATTTCTAGAAACTAGATTGCAATAATTTAAATGAACACTCAAATAACAACTAAATTAAATAAAGTAATGCAAAGTAAGAAATTGAGATATATTGAGGATTGGTAGCTAGGGGTGAATCCGAACCCTAATTCAATGCTCTAGATGCTAATTTGATTGATATGCAATTTACTAAAGGTGGTAGAAGCCATACCCAAGGCTTTTCAAGGCTCAAATGTCGAAATTCTCTTTCATGGTATTCCTACTCCGGTTCAAGGGTCGTAGGAACTCACTTGACGTGAATTAGACTCTGTTCAAGGGTCACTAATTCACATCAAGAGGCCTAGAGTTCGAAGAATTAGGCAACCAACCTCACCATAATTGCGATCAAGCTAATCATGTAGTGAACCATGCTTGTACTTCCCACGAATATTAAATCGGGGTTCTAGCTCTAAAATCTAAGGATGTTATCCCCTAAATTTTAATCTAGACTTATTAAAACATATACCCAAGATTTGACAATACCTAAGCATGCATTCTAATCGATCATTACAAAACACAAGCATCCGATAATTAACAAATTCCATATATTAATTCAATTAAGCATCCATTACATCAAATTTGGATTAGGGCACACAACCCTAATCCCCAATAAAGAAATACTCACAACCCATAATCATAGACATCAAAATTACAAAATTCGAAGATAAAAGAGTAGAGAAGTGTAGGAGAAGACAAACATAGTCACAATTAGCTAGGAAGCTAGTATGACTACCCTTGAATTACAACTCCCACAATTACCCAAATCTTGAATCTAGTAGAAGTTGAAGCCCATGATAAATCCTTGAAGTCTTGGGTGAGTTATCCCTCAAATCTCTAAAAGAAACTAAGCAAAATAAGAAAATTGAAAGGGGAAGAGGGAGAGGGCAGTAGCCCTCCCCACTGTTTGTTGCCACTGTTGGATGAGGAGGAGGGAATGAGATTTGGGTGTGAGAAAAGAAAGAAGGATCTGGGGTTAATTATATGTGTGGTCGTCCAATGGGTAGAGAGGAAGATGTGGATGGAAATAGATTTGTGTGGCTGCAAGTGTTGAATAAGAAAAAAATCAAGTCTCCAGTTCAAATTTTAAAGAAAAAGATAAAAGCTTTGCTGTAATTAAAGCGTGTGGCATTCAAATTGGAGATTGATGAGGTTTGTTACAAAGTCAGTCAAAGAAAGAGGAAGTGATAGACTTGCCAAAGCAAAACTGGGTCAAAAAAAATATATATATTTCAAAATAGAAGAAGATATAGTCAACCTGCTGGTGTCTCACGTGGGGAGCTTGTGAAATTAAAATTATATGTGCAGTTGTTTGCATCCAAGTTGCAGTTGATGGAGTTAATTTGTTGATCATGAAAGACTATGTAACAAAAGACCAAAGAAGAGGCCAGGTACATCCAAACCAAAAGAAAAGGAACCTAATGGGATTAGCCATGGCCAAAGTTGGAGGGATAATGCAACTTTTTAAATTTTAAAAGTTGTTTGGCTCATGCTGTACTTGAACAACGTCGGGCGGATGACACTCGGATTAATTTTGAATTTGAATGAATAGTAGGTGGGATTGGTTAAGTTCAAATTTAAATATCCATAGCCACCCTAATCTTTATGGCCTATAAAAGGAGCCTTATACATCAAAGGCGAGCGCGAGCAGTGGCGGAGTCAGGAATTTAGATTCACTGGGGCACAAAAAAAAAATACAAAATATTATTACAATGGTAATTGCCCTCGATGAGATTTCATATTTTGAAATCCTTGCATGATAGTCTCATTATCTATGCTAGTAAAAATGTCTTTCTCAATATATGAAATCAATCAAGCAATCATCAGGAAACTCGTGTGCTCTAGGTTGACAAGGACCTTTTTGAAGATAATATCTGCGTACTTCAATTTGAACATTAGGATGATAAGTTGATTGGAGGACGATTTCCATGATCAGAATGATATTTTTCATTAATTTCGGGACAAGGCTTCTCTAAATTACTATCATTCTTCTTCGTTTTTTTTTTTGGGAGATGAATCTAATGAGTTATTTATACCCGACGACTCCTCTGCACCAGAATTTTCTTTTCAAAGTATCTTAATATATCTGAATGAAAAATAGAGTAGTAGTAAGAATCAAAAGAAATGACTACAACAATACTCTTCACAAAAGAATTGATTGAGAATCGTCAAGTGACGATACACACACACACACACACACACATACATACATACATGTTATTGATGTAATATAATATTTTTTTTAATCCTTTTTCTATTAGACTTAAAAAATATATAGGTAATGAGGAAATAAGAATCATTAATTGTAATCAATTTTATTGTTGATATCCAAAAAATTGGGAAAAGAAAAATATAATATAAATCAAACGTGGGGCTCACGTTTTCTTCCTCAAACAATCCCAATAATGAAAACAAAGAAGTGCACGTGAAGTGGTGAAGAGCTCTGAAGGTGAAAAAATAATATAAAATTATATCTTAAAAACCTAATAATAATATAATACTAATACTATGTGTGTGTATATATATATATATTAACTTTTTGGTAAAAATGTGAGTGGGGCACGGGACCCACTGGGCCCCTGCCTCCCTCCGCCTCTGAGCGCCCGGGGGGGGGGTTGGGGGTGGGTGGGGAGCAGAAAAGGCTAGAGATAGAACATAAGCAACAGAAAAGGAGGCACCAGAGGGAGGAAAGTAGAAAGACTAGAGACAAAAAAAAAAAAGAAAAAAAAAGAGAGGAAGGCTCTGCTGTCACGCCCCTGATTTTTAACATAAATAAAAATCGATATACAATCCCATAATTATATATGCGTGAACGTTCAGCCATCAATACAAAATACCTAGAAACTTTTTTCCTTTTAACCCAAGTACATATTGATGCCCTGAACGCACTATATCAATATTGACCCGATCCACAGAGTCATATATTACATAAGCATACGAATTAAATTGTCAACAACAAGATAAAACGTAAATGCTCCTCAGAGTTTACTACATAGCGAAAGTCATAACTATGGCAAAGCCAATCAAAATTGCTTCTTACCCGTTCTGCTGCCAACAAGCTACCTCAGCTTCAGCCACGATTACCCTGACCTGCAGGATTAACCCCTACACCATTTGAATAGTGCACCGGGTTGTCACACAACAAACTCGGTAAGCTTTTGCAAGCCCGTATGAGTAACTCAAAACAACTCACACCAAAATCACGGGATAAACCACACACGTTTCAATCAAGAAGCCAAATCACGCTTTGATCCTTAAAAACACGAAATAAAAGAGAATAACTCACAATTTAATTTCCTTTCAAATCGAAACATAGAAAACAACTCACTCCTTGGTTCCTATCAATTGTATCATAATCGTACCATAGAAAGCAACTCACGTCTTGATTTCTATCAAATCGTTAATAAGGAAAACAACTTGCACCGTGTTACCTTAAAAACCACGTAATGTCATGAGTTATCAATAACCAGCTCCCGTTACCTTATCAATTACCTATATGGCAGACAGACTAGAGCTCTAACTGAAACGTAACCACTCGTCCGGCCAAAGACGTGATTACCTGATATTCTGCCCAAGGTCATAGACCTTCGTTCCTCGGACTTCTCAGTCCTTGGAGCAAAACATTTAAGAAGTCGCACAGGACTCAAAATGTTACACAAATCTCAACGCATTTGGAAACAATCGAAATCAACATTTCCATAATCATTGTTTTCCGAAAAGTCATAACACAAAACAATAAAGAGTATCAATTCATGCATATTGTTTTCATACACAAATATCAACACTTTTCCCAAGGTCATTGACCTTCAGTCCTCAAGCTGCACAGTCCCTTGGAGCAAAACATTAAAGGAGTCGCACTGGACCCAAAATGTTACACAAATCTCAACGCTTTTGAAAACAATCGAAATCAATCATTTGTTTTTCCAAAAGCCACAACCCAAAACAATAAAATGCATCAATTCATGCCTATTGTTTTCATAAATCCACAAAACCAACAAATACATATATATTTCACATAAATATATATACGTAGTCATCCGCTCAGGAATGCCTACTAATACCAACCATAGTTTGCAGTTAAATCAATAACTCTTAAAACGATAAGGGTATTCCGTTCATTAATGAACCTTGTATTAATGAACCTTGTGAGATTACTCACCTCGAAACTCCCGCTGCGTCTTCAATACAGAACAAAGCAGCCAATCCACAAAATAGCCGTCCAAAAATACCTCGCCAAGTACCTAAGGAAGTACAGCTCTGATTCAGTTAACGAATCACAAGGAATAACGTTCGAAACCCTAAATCGAACCAAAATTCCCAAGGTGACGGCAAATAAGGCGAAACCACATCTGAGACCATCCAATGTCTCCGGAATACTTATACGATCGATATGTCAAATTCACAAGTCGATCGGACGCTCAAATCCTCACGGATCGAATCATCAAACGGTCCGAAACCATAAAAATCACAACTTAATCATAAGATCTCCAAAAATTACATATTATATATCGAAACGCTCGTATCGACTAGTAGAAGATATATAATACCAGAAACTATCCCTTACATGGCCGGAACGTCGCCACCGGTGCCGCCACAGGAGGTGGTGCCGCCGCCGGGTCAAACTCGACCACTGGAAAATCAAGGCCTACAAACATGATCATCATGAAGAGTAGAACAACTTTCATACTTGGAGCTAAGCCTAGATCGGTTTAGATCGTCCTAGATCAAGCTCACAAGATCGACCAATCGCTACCGTCTGATCAAGCTCCAGATTCACTATGCACCGCTGTTCTTCAACCCTTGATCTTCCACTCCACACGCAAAATCGTCCTTCAAGGCGGGTATGAGGATGATCAGAAGGAGGAGGAGATTCCGAAACTGAGAACGATCGGTCGAGGAGTCGCAGGAAACTGAGAAAATCCTACAGGATCCAACTACGTCAACTGTAGCTCATCCGATCTCCACTTTCCGATGGTCTCCGTTGCCGTCAAGCACCGGGGGGAGGACGGCGAGATGGTGGCGATCACGTCTACGTTGGTTTGGTCACTGACGGACGTCAGGAAAGGCCGAAAAAGTCGGGTCGGGTCACCGGGTTTGGGTCGGGTCGCGCGGAGACTGAGGAGAGAGAACGGAGAGAAAAGAGAGTTTCCGAAAATGGAAACTTGGAAATTATGAAAATAATTTCGGAAAATTCCTATTTATACCAAAATGGAAACTTCTTCTGAAAGCCATAACTTCCCCATACGAACTTCGATTGACGCGTTCCACATGTCCACGAACTCGTATCAACGCGTTCTACAACTTTCATGAAGGAAGTTTTCGGAGAATCCTAACGGATAAAAATTCAACCTTTGCAACCCCCCTAAAACCATATTCTTCAAATAATTATTCTCCCGAAACACTTCTGCTCTATCCACGAGCCACGAAACTGTCCAATAACCACAATTTAAATTCCAAAAAATCCTCGGAAAATAAATACGAATTTCTGAGGCATCACATATGCAAACATTAAAGAGCAAAAGCCTACAACACTAGGCACTCAAGAGAGAGGAGACTAGAAAAGAAAGAGTTCACAAAACGCCGAAGCTCTGTAGCACTTCATCCTTAAGAGCTTTACAAAAGAAGCCAGCCGAAGAACCATGTTGCTGTAGAAGAAGCTTCATAAATCACAGGTATATAATTAAAGTTATCACCTAAAATTACTGAGCTTTCTCTTTCATGGTGCAGTCGTTACTAAGGTGTTTCTTTAACGTCATCACAAATACAACAATTCGTGAGGCATTCCCAAAATCTCTCTGGAGCGTTTGTTGTTGCTCTCACCCTCATAATCTCCTGCTGGTGACCAAGGCAATTACCACATCAGCAACAATGGAGGAATCAAGTTGTTGCCCATAGTAGTCCTTCTGGCCTATGTCAAAGCCACAACGCCATTCTTGCCTCACTTTGTTCCTTTCGATGTCTATATGGCGGTGCGTCCTGCGTATAGGTGGCGAAAACAAAGTGAGTCAAGACAGACATGGTTGTGTCATTCTTCCCAGCACGTCAAATCACATGAGCAACATGGTGGTCTGCAAGCTCAGGGGTCCGATGATTCATGATCAGCCACAAGATGAATGTCGCTGTAACAAAGTTGGTGTGGCTCTATATCAAAAACTCGTTTTCGACACCCTCTGATATCCACGAGCTGTAAACCTGCTTGCAGTTGATGGCTCCCTTTTTGTTCTTCAGACATCGGGCATGATCATTATGCAGGATTGGCTTGGATGATCATGAACGTGTCTCTATGAACAACCGATCATAATCATTATGCAAGAATGACTTGGATGATTATAATCGGGCTTTGCAGATAAGAAGTCAGTACATGTTGCCCAAAGACACACCACAAGTTGTTATCTTCTATGTTTTGGTGAAACCGTGAAGCCAGGTAAGAAGTACAAAGCCATCTTTTGTATCAATGAGTGAGAGGCCTGCAAATGAAAAATAAACTATTGCACTACTGTCATCAAAAGAAGAAGAAGAAACTACATGGCTGTATGGCAACCCCTCTCTTAATAGCGAAGCCCACCGCTCCACCACCTAAATGATGGGACACGGACTCTTAATACCGAAGCTCCACGGCTCCACCAAGAAAGAAGGATGAATTCTTTAGCTAAAGTGGAAACAAATTGAAGAAGGGAGGATGCAAATTAGAGACAAACTCCACTGCTTCGAAACATGTGCCAAATATGAATTAATGGGAATTATGAATCCCATATAAAATAGGCCACTTGAATTACAGTGTTGGTCTTCATTTGAACACACCAACCAGTCTGAAGCCATATACATGTATATTTCAGTTTGCTGGGCAATTGACACCAAAAGAAAAAAAAATGGAGAGAGATGACAAAATAAACAAATCAATGGATTGTTGATTGAATAAATATATCCATTATTTAAGAGTTTCCCATGAAAACTTAAGGTGCCCAGGCATTTCTAAAACAAAGCTGGTCTTCCTACAAAAAAAGGAGCGGAATGTCAATCTTCGGCTCCAATCTCAAAGCTCGTCTTGATGGGTGTCCAGATTAAATATTCATCGTCAAGTGATACAAGTTTGACTCCAAAACATGTCGAACGCTTCACCAAAACTGGGTGTCCACTTGAAATGAAAGGAATCACTGGGCCTCCCACAAAAAATGACAGCAAGCCCGTCGATAGAGGTTTACTCCAAATCTCTAATCACAAAGCTCGGTATGACAAGGTGCCCAAATCAAATCAGCGGACGCTACCAAATTTGGCGTCCAAAAGAAATGCAGTTGGCGGGTTCAAAAAATGTATACACATCTGTCAAACAAAAAGTCGGTACAAAACCGAAAATTCAAATTTATTGAACTACAGTAGTTTGATCCCTTCATGGGGTATGTAGGCAGTTTAGCGACCCACTAGATGCAACCACAATTCCTAACAGAATCTCTGACTCCACCAGTCAAATTTGACCAGTCCCAAATGAATCACTGACTCCAGTCAAATTCTCCCAACACCAGAAAATCAAATCATTCCCAAATCACACAAAATTCAAAGGCTCTAAACCTTTCAAATCTCCCAAACACAAATCCAAAATAAATGGGTCATCTACTCATTTAAATCTCAAATGCCGGAACTAATGTGGTTTGATCCTGCAAAGGGTATGTAGGCAATCTAGAACTAAATTTATCTAGATGCAACCGCGTCCTAAACACAAAACCGAATCCCTGAACTGAATCCCTGGTCCACTTCAACCAAATTCGTCTCAAACAGTACTCTCATTCCAAAATCAAAGCCCTCTAATGAGTCATTCACTCATCGGAACTCTTGAACTACAAGTGGCTTGAATATCCCTCTCCAAGGGTACGTAGGCAGCCCAGTCAAATATCTGGATGCAGCCGTAAAAGTCCACTTCAACCAAATTCGTCCCAAACAGTACTCTCATTCCAAAATCAAAGCCCTCCAATGAGTCATTCACTCATTGGAACTCTTGAACTACGAGTGGCTTGATCCCTCTCCAAGGGTACGTAGGCAACCCACTCAAATATTCGGATGCAACCGTAAAAACATACAACCCATCAATTGGTTTCTACATAAATGGAATCAAAGGGTGTTTCCCTGTAAGAAGGGATTGTAATTAAGAGACATTCTGTCTTGAATTGGTCAAACCCAAAATAATAAAAACTCTATTCTTTTAATGATTACGAGTGAAATTATGTTGGGTGACATTTTCACTCACTGTGTGCAAATTTTTACTCAACAGCAAGAGGAAGAGATAGAAAAGGACATGTGGCAGCAAGTGATTGGAGACAGAAAAAAAAAAAAAAGAGTAATAATAAAATTAAAAAGAAGCAGCACGTGGGAAAGAAAGAAAATGAGCTGATTATGATATTGCTGATGTCATGATGACGTCAGCACAATTCAAATTTTTTTTTTCTTTTTTCTTTTTTCTTTCTTTCTCCTTTCTCCTTTCTTCTTCTTTTCTGCACCTTTCTTCTTTCTTTCTTTTCCCCAATTTTTTGTTTCTTCTCTTCTTCCTCAATGCACTTCCATATATTATCAGAGGTGGTTGGATTCCGCTCCCTTGATGGTGTTGACCACGGTTGACCCGCATTGACTTTTTCGTCCTTTTGTCAGAAACTCCAATTTCGCACCATTTTCTTTCGTTTTTGTAACTCCTCTTATTTTCTACAAAATAAATAAAAGTGGATTAATTACATAATAATTGACATGAGGTTTAGCTTAATTATAGTGTTTTAGATATAATTACACGTATATATATGCGTGTAATCACTTCAATCCCACCTTTTATATGTGTTTTGTGTTCTTTGGTTGCAAACTTAAAATATTGAGCATGTAATCCAAATTAAGATATGCTAGTGTTCTAGGTCTTAATTTCTAAGTGGAAAACCTATAGTTCCTTAGGTAAATCAACAATGAGTCTTGCATGTTTGTATGGAGTTCCAACTTGTGTATGCGTTCATCTTTATTCTTGATTGATTTCTTTCATCTACATGTTTTGATTCATGGTTTATGTTTATATTACTTGTTTTCGTGTTAATGATTGTTAACTTCATCTCTACTATCTCCATTCACCTTATTTTATCTTGATTCATGGTTTGATCGATCACTTAGGTTATATAGTTAGATTAGAATACAAGCTCTTCAAAACCCTTTCTCTATCTTGTAATTTCATATATATAGAGTTTGTTAATAATTCGTTCTTTGACGTTTTTGACAGTCTTGGGCTAGAACTATCAATACTTACTCATACTACTATTTGATGCAAGTTAATTTTGAGCACTCATTTTGAGCGTATCATGACCTAAGTTGGGCTATAGCATCCGCTACAAAGTTTGCCTCTCTAAGGATATGTTTAAAAGTAATAGAGGAAAACGAAGTAGCAAGAGTTCTAATGTCTTGTATAATCTTGAGTAGCCTCCAAGGAGGGTTGCTGACCCCATTTACAGCATCAATGACTAGTTTTGAGTCACCCCCACCTTAATCTTCCTGTAACCCTTCTCTCGAGCACTAGAAAGATTGTCTTTGAGTGTTGTGACTTCTGCTACTGGTATTGTTGTGTTTCCCAAACTTTTGGCAGCTATAAATAGATTCTCACCCTTGCAATCTCAAATGATAAACCCCCAGCAGCCGAGTTCCTGTAAACAGATCCATCTCAAAGTTAATTTTCACAGAACTACTAGGAGGAAACTTCCACACAATGGTGGTTGGTTGGTTTTGAATATTATCCCCTCCTGTAGTTGGACTAGTATTCACAGTATTATTCATTACCGCAGCTGAAGTTGTCACCACGGCCTTCTTGCATAGTCATAATTATACATTTATATATATAAAAGGATTAAGTTCAGTTTACCCCCCTGAGTAATACTGTGGTGACAGCTTCAGCTGCGGAATGGTCACTTTCCGTCACTTTTTATATATATAAAAAGCTCTCAATTTCACTTTTTTTACCCTCTGAAGTTTCTAATTTTTGTCTTTCGTGCCCAATGTCTCATTTTCCGTCCAAATTGAATGTTAAGTCTGATAATGGGGCCCACTTTGAGGGCTAAAATGGTCATTTCAAGATTAAAAAAAAGTGATTAATTTCAGTTTACCCCCTTAGGTTTGGGGATGTCATCATTTCACCCCCTGACTCTCAATTTCACTTTTTTACCAGGGTTTCTCCCTTCTCTCTTTGCGTTAAATCCATCTCTCTATCACAATGCCAAATGTGAGCCCCGGAAAAATGTATCGAGCTTAGTGGAGATTGTACGAGAAATTATTTAACAATCTCGATAAACGTCAAAGTGCTTGAGAATATTTTCAGAAAATTATACAAGATGAAATTCTTGATTTAAGCATTGAGTAATAAAGTACACGACACCACGAGTTTGTGGGAACTTTCGGTGAATTTTTTGGATATCCAAACTAATTACTATGGGTTTTCAAAGTTTTGGAGTATGGAAATTAGTTAAAAAGAAAAGGGATCATCTCGGGGAAACTTGGGTCGTCCATTTTCTCCACCTATTGATCTGGGCCATTGATTTCACTTTAAAGGGAGGAGGACCAGATCAGATCGATCTAGAAGACGCAAGAGAAGCTCGAAGCTTCTGACCAGAAAATGCGTCTCCGACCCGAGGAAGAAATCCGACTAGAACGCCGTCCTCCGGCCACCTCTCTGAGGCGGACCATAGACAATAGCCTCGTCTCACAGTTGCCTACGTCCCTACTGTCTCAGATCATACATGCATCGACGGTGAACGAAGAATCGACGACTGGAAGCTCTGAGACTTCTCCGGCGAATTCTGAGAGTTCCGGCTACTCCGACCACCTTTTGGGCTCCATTTGGTATGAAATCTCATCTCCTTGTCATACTCTACAAGCCTGTACAATTAGATTTTGAATTTGATCGAGTTTTGACAATTTTGTTTCTGGGTTCCTCTCTGCTTCAACACCGTCACTAACGCCGGCGACTTCCCCGGCCTTTCTGGGCTTGGTTTCTGGTTCGACTGCTTCTCTGGATGAGGCCTAACTTTGATTGAGAGCTAAAGGCTGGAAATTTCTAGGTGGGTGTTGTTGAATCCTCAGTTCATTGTCATTCAAGTTTCTGGAAAACGTTCGGTTCCGAGATCGAAATAAGGTAAGTTGAGTTACATCTGGTTTTGGTGAATTTCGACTGTTGTCACATTTTTAATGAACTGAGTTGGTTGGTTTGGTTGAAATCAGATTATCCTGGTTTTGTGTGAGTTGAGTTTAATTTTGAGGGAGTTGGAATTGTGAGGAATCTGTTATGGGTATTGCCATTTTGGACTAAAATTGGTTGCTATATTGTGTGCTTGTTGTGAATCAGAACCTTATTGAGATTGGGGAATTAGATTGTTGTTATTCCAGTGAATTGGCAAATGGTTTGTTTGTGTATGCTATTAATTGATAATAAGTAAGGGAAGAAAAATGTGATGCCCGGAAATTCGTAATTATTTTTCGAGGATTTTCCGGAATCTAAATTGTGATTATTGGACAGTTTCGTGGCTCGTGGATGGAGCGGAAGTGTTTCGGGCGAATAATTATTCGAATAATATGGTTTTAGGGGGGTTGCAAATGTTGACTCTTTATTCGTTGGGATTCTTAGAAAACTTCCTTCATGAAAATTGTAGAGCGCGTCGATACGAGTTCGTGGACATGTAGAATGCGTCAATCGGAGTTCGTATGGGGAAGTTGTGGCTTTCGGAAAAAATTTCCATTTTAGTATAAATAGAGGATTTCCGGAAATTATTTCATAATTCCAAGTTTCCTTTTCCAGAAACTCTCTTCCTCTCTCTTCTCTCTCGACTGATACCTTCAGTATCGAAGAAACCCGGCTGACCCGACCCGAACCCGGACGATCCGACCCGGCTTTTCCGACCAACTCCGGTGACCTCTTCGGGTGAAACCTTCTAGATCAGTTCGTCGTTGTCGTCCGCTCCTCTCTGTGGTGTCCTCTAGCAGCGATTCGCTGTGGTGACAGCGCTAGAAGGCGGCAAAATTTTGTGTAATCGGACCCGATCGAAAAACACAGCTTCGGCAATGGCACTGCTTCAAGCTTCCTTCTTTGGGTTCATGGGAGCCTTCTGGATCGATCTATGGTATTTGTTTGGATCGATTTACGTGGAAATCAGTTCAACTCAGATTGAGCAAAAATTCAAAACTTGTGAGGTAGTTTTCGACCCTTTAAGCTTGTTTTCTGACTCCGAGCTAGTTATGAAAATTAACAAGCATGCTTAGATGAACATCTTTGATGTTGGAAGTCTTGTGAAATATTGAGTTTTGACCTGCGGCGGTGCGCCACCGCCTGTGGCAGCTTTCCGGCCATATTAGGAACTGTTTCTGTTATTATATATCTTCTACTCGTTGAGCGTTTTGATATATAGTATGCAAATTTTGGAGTTCGTATGAATTTGTTATGATTTTTACGGTTTCATACCGATTGATTATTCGATCCGTGAGGATCCGAGCATCCGATCAACTTGTGGTTTTGTCACATTGATCGTAGAAGTGTTTTGGAGACTTAGGGAGGTCTCGGATGAGGTTTCACCTCGATTGGTGTTACTCATGGGGATTTAGTTCAAAATGAGGGTTTCGAACTTTAATCACTTTGTGGTTCGTGACTGAATCAAGACCCTATGTGTTCAGGTGCTTGTTGAACGGATTGCGGCGATTGTTCTTGGTTTGGTTAACATGTGAAGACGCAGCAAGATTCTGAGGTGAGTAAATCTCACGATATTTGTTATGAGCATGATCAATATTTGTTATGAGTAAGGTTACCTTATTGTCTTGGAGTTATTAGGTTAACTATGACTATAGTTGGTATTAGTGGTATTCCTAAGTGAATGACTACGTATGTATATATTTACGTGAAATATATATATGCATTGATGAATCTTTGTGATAATTGCCATGTGAAGCTTGTGTAGAAATATTTGTGTAATGAATTGTTGGAATCAGTGTGATGAATCTTTGTGATGATTGCCATGTGAAGCTTGTGTATGAATATTTGTGTAATGAATTGTTGGAATCAGTGTGATGAATCTTTGTGATGATTGCCATGTGAAGCTTGTGTAGGAATATTTGTGTAATGAATTGTTGGAATCAGTGTGATGAATCTTTGTGATGATTGCCATGTGAAGCTTGTGTAGGAATATTTGTGTAATGAATTGTTGGAATCAGTGTGATGAATCTTTGTGATGATTACTATCTGAGTGATGACCGGCGAAATCTGTGTGATGATCAGCTAGACAATTGCTATATGTGTGATGATCCTCGAAATATATGTGATGATCATTAGGACGATGGCTATCTATGTGATGATCGGTGGAATCTGTGCGATGATCAGTGTGACGACTGCTCGGTAACGGAGCTGAATTGTTATTAAGTTAACAATAATCGAGAAGACTGCTGTGATGACCGGGGCTACCTACAGAAGTCAGAGTGTGGAATTACGATGATTACTATGATTTGAATTGCTTGACTTAGTGTGACCTCTTGAACTAAATTATATGCAGAGGTTTCCATGAATTGTTTTACTTGTTTTGAAAAGTGATTGCTTTGTTTCTTCTTGATTGTATTGATTGATGGTTTGATTTATCTTAAGAGCCATAGTGGTGACGAATTGTACTCTATGGTGAGGATAGGAAGGTGATTCATTGATTTTTCACCTTTGATGTCATGTTGATGACAAAAGCTCTTGGGGGGGGGGGGGGAGGGAATGAGTGTGATTTGAAATTCGCCGTAGTGCGTTAGAATGGCGTCAAACATTGCTTGAGGAAGTCTTGTTTGATTGAATTTGTGTAATGGGACGCTAGTTGAGAATCTGAGCCTGAGGCTTTAGTCACCAGTTGACTTATGTAGGCACGATATGGACGATTATGGAATTGATGGCTGTAGGTGGGAGATATGTGCATATCGTGTTTAGGTTGAGATGACTTAAGAATGTATTTATGCTTTGTGATTTTGAGTTTACTCATACGGGCTTGCAAAAGCTTACCGGGTTTGTTGTGTGGTAACCCGGTGCACCATTCAAACTGTGTAGGGGTTAATCCTGCAGGTCAGGGTAATCGTGGCTGAAACGGTGGCGACATCCTTGCAGCTTTACGGTAGGAAGCCATTTTTGTGACTTTATCGTTGATAAGGACTTCTGTTGTGTAGTTAGCTCTGAGGAGCATTTACGTTTATTTTGTTGTTAGCAATTTAATTCGTAAGCTTTTGTAATATATGACTCTATGGAGCGGGTTAATATTGACATAGTGGGTTCAGGGCATCAATATGTACTTGGGTTAAAAAGGAAAAAGTTTCTAGGTATTTTGTATTGATGACTGAACGTTCACGCATATATAATTATGAGATTGTATATCGATTTTTGTTCGTGTTAAAAATCAGGGGCGTGACAGAAATAACATATTGGGTGGTCTTAGTAAATTCGGGTGCACCTAATTTGTTTGAAATTTAAGTCGTTGCTTGATTTACTTCGACATAAAGTGAAATTGAGAGTCCCGGGGGGGGGGGGGGGGGGGGGAGGTGAAATGATGACACTCCCAAACCTCAGGGGGGTAAACTGAAATTAATCATATTTTTTTTAATCTTCAAATGACCATTTTAGCCCTCAAAGTGGATCCCATTATCAGACTTAACGTCCAATTTGCACGGAAAATGAGACATTGGGCACGAAAGACAAAAATTGGAAAGTTCAGGGGGTAAAAAAGTGAAATTGAGACTCAGGGGGTGAAATGATGACACCCCCAAATCTCAGGGAAGTAAACTGAAATTAATTCTACAGTAATACATAAAATAGGAGATAGACTTATTCCATAGATTCATATTTAATAGACTTAGATCGGCTAGATTTCAGGCTGGTCTTAATGCCGTAAAGAATCAATCTACTGCTATAAAAAATTGACCTTACCTGTCATTAAAGAATTGACCTACCTTTATCCATGATAACTTATTAAAAAAAAAACAACAATAGTGAAGAATAATCTCCCCGGACGCCCGACATGCATGTGCCTGCGAATTAAATCAGTCGGCACGGGTTTTTCCTAGTGGGCCAAATATGCCAATCCTATCATCTTCCCAGAAAAGAAAAGAAAAAAGGTGAATATTTTCCGAATATTTTGTGCGAAAATAAAAACCAACACGATGAGTCTGAAGGACAAACTTTAATATAGGCAATAATAGTGATAATGACGTTGGGATGACTCGGATTAACCAAAAAACACAAAACCGTTCAGATGCCCCATTTATCCATTTATGTTATTGCCATCACAACAAGTCAAATCAGCACAGAGGCCAAAGCAAAACCAACAGGAGCTGTGTTTTCTGGGTCTTCCCTCACACCTCTGTTTCTGTCTTCTTCGAGATTAAGGATTCCGATTACTATATAAACCACGGTATCTTTTTCTTTCTCTTCTTTCTTCTTCTTTTTTATTTAATTAATTATTTTATATCTCCTCTGTTTTTGGAAAGCTCGTAGTTTCCATATTAGCAAAATCTCCTGTTTTCAGGGAGCTCTCATAAATTCTGGGAATTTTTTGTTTTTTAACATTCGGGTATGATTTTGCTTTTGATCTTATATATGTGGACTTGTTTTAGTGTGAGTTTGTTTATAACAAAAGCTGTGCATGCAAATTGATGGTGATGTTGTGATTGCGCTCTTAATTTTTGCCGAGTTTGATGGATTTGACAATATTAAATTTTTAAAAAAGCACGAATCTTTTGACTTGTTATGTATCGTGAAAATTGTTTTGACAGTTTGGTTTACAATCAAGAATATATTCTGCTTTCACCTTTGTTAATTTTTAAATGCCATCCGTTGAATCAGAGCTGTGTGTGTCTTGTAGTTGGAGTGCTTGAGATTTGCATTGGAGTCCTGGATTAAAAATGAGAGCAATTGCTCGTTCTGTCCACCAATTTAGATCAGCTCTGCGGCGGCAAACATGTAATTACTCCACTGGTTTTGTGGGAAGGCGGAAGCTTTTGACAAACAGCTATTCTGGGTTAGCTCATGAACTCTCTAACAATGCCAAATTCGATAGATTTCCACACCCCGCGAATTTTGGCTCAAGAGCTCTGTCAGTTGATGCTGTTCAAGTTACTAATGGAGGTAATCTTCTATTTTTGGCTGTCTTATTATTCTGGTGGAGAATTTGGTGCATAGTTTCCTCAGTGTTGTTGGTTTTGGGTTCAATGGCAGATGCAAGCAAAGGAGGGCCACTTGTTGAGTATGAGCGAAGAATTGCTGCGGGCGAACTTGTTGATGGTGATGCCTGCCAGGTATGACAAACAGTGGAGTGGGTGCATTCTTATCGGTTTACATAAGAAGAAATTGAGGAACATATTGTGATTAATGCAAAGCTTGGAATCCAGTTTGACACTAAGCTTATTTTGAAATTCAACCTTGATATGGTTTCATTGAGTAAATCCTGTGTTAAATATGGGGTGCACTGAATGGATCTGCTGAATGAACTGTAGTACTATAAAAGGCTATTAATATGCCCCACCTTTCTATTGGCTTTTTCTTTGTCAAGTATTCTGATTAATCTTTGCAGGTAAGCACCTTAACAGAACTTCAAAGGCTATATGATGAACTTGTTCAGTCAGCTGATGCCTGCCGGCTGGATAGATATACAACTTCGAGGAAATCTGGAAGGTGACCTTTGAAGTCTTACCTTCACTTTGAATAGTGATACAGCTGTTCATTTGCTTGGTGTTCTTTTCTTACGTTTTTTACTTCTAGGTTATCTAGGAGTAGTTTTATTATTGATTATCCATTTGTCTATATGCAGGAGTAGATGGTTGTGGTCTCGTTTCATTCCACAGTCTTCAAATGCCTCCCCTGTTAAAGGTCTTTATCTTTATGGAGGAGTGGGAACTGGAAAAACCATGTTGATGGACTTGTTTTTCGATCAACTGTTAGTCACCAATGTTTGTTTTTTCTTTTCTTTTTTTTAATTAATTAATTTATTATTATTATTATTTTATTTTTTTTGTGTATAGACCATGCTGTTATGATTCTTGAGAATAGTGATTCTAAATTTGATATACTAGTGGATACAAAGAATATTTGGTCTATATCTAAATTTTTAGTGATTCCATTTTTTGATTGTCTCCTAATACTCTGATTTTCACTTCTCAGACAATGCAGTTGGAGGAAAAAGAGGATTCATTTCCATGATTTTATGTTGAATGTCCACAGCTGCTTGCGAGTAAGAATGCAACTCTGTACAAGTTTACTTTTTTGTGTGGACTGAGAAATATTTTCATTCTGAAACTTCAACTCTGTTGGTAAAAGTTCTATTACTAAATTTCTTCACCAAAACAAATATACGAAAACGTACGCGTGTCCTACTTTTATATTACATCATCAATACAGAAGTACATTCTGTTGTTTGTCAGGAAATATCCTAAATGGATGGAATCCAACGAGATTGTTCTGATGGTTGGGCTCAGTAGCTCTTCTTCAGGCATTCAGTTTTTTGACATTTCTTGGGATAAAATTCATTCTGCATTCTTGTTATTTGGATACTATGTGTTCTACAAATGCCATAGTAAGGTTAACGTGAATCTTGTTTAACTTCTCAGAAGCACCAGGGTGTAGAAGACCCTCTTGAAGTTGTTGCAGGAGAGATATCTGATGAGGCAGTCTTGTTATGTCTTGATGAATTCATGGTAAAGAACTAGTATTTACATCTCTGCTTATAATAATCCCTGGCTACTTGTATACTGTACTGATTTTCTTTTGGTTTTTGATAGGTGACTGATGTTGCTGATGCATTAATACTAAATCGTCTATTTAGACATCTATTCGACAATGGCGTTGTAAGCAGTTTGTTTTCATTTACTAAACTGTTTACTTAGACATCTATTCTACAAGATAAGTATATGCATTTGACTGAAAACCATACTATTTTATTTTTGTGGTATCGGGCAAGTATAGATTCTTGTTGCCACCTCCAATCGTGCTCCAGATAACCTGTATGAACGTGGATTGCAGAGGGATCTGTTTCTGCCCTTTATTGCTGCTTTAAAGGTTTGTATCTGGATGTGATCTCTTTTGGTTACTAGATTGCCTGAAATATAGTATGTTACTGCTCACACTTTTGGTGTCACTTAATTTTTAATTAGGTTGTTAACCATTGTCTAATGTGCACAACCTGAGGACTATCTGACTCCAATACTCATGTAATCAAACAAGTTTATCCCTTGCTTGTGTATTGATTGGGTTTCATTCATAACTAGGATCTTTTTCTTGGTTGTAGGAAAGATGTGTGGTTCATGAAATTGGTTCAGCAGTAGACTACCGAAAACTGACTTCGGTAAGATATAACTGTACCGAGCTTTGTTACCTCTGCGCAACCATTTCAGTGATCTGATGTTTATAAATTCGTATTTTCATGTTTGCACCTGAACCACAGGCTGAGCAAGGGTTTTACTTTGTTGGTAAAGATTTGTCAGGCTTTCTTAAGGAAAAGTTTCAAGAATTGATTGGGGATTACGAAGCTCATCCTGAGGAGGCAGAAGTAGTTATGGGAAGAACATTAAAGGTATTTTTTTCCTTATCTTTTGGCGTGGCATGTGCAAAGCTTATTATAGAGTCACATTCTTTTTTTTTATCTGACCTTATAATCTATATATTTCAATATTTTCAGGTTCCACTAGGTGCTAATGGATGTGCATATTTTCCTTTTGAGGAACTCTGTGACAGACCTATGGGAGCTGCAGATTATTTTGGATTGTGCAGTAAGTAAAATCTAGCATAGTTGAAAACAAGATTCTTTTTTTTTTGAAATAGTTGAAAAACATGATTCTACTTTGTGCTTTTGGAAAAAGTCCAACTTGATAGAAGACATATCCTTGGTGCAGCTGCCCACTAGTGAATTTCTATCTTGGGTTTGTGAATGCCAAACACCAAATATGTCTTTTGGTATATCAAGTCTCATGAAGGTTCTTCATTTTTCTTTTACAGAGAAATACCATACCTTGGCCTTGGAGGGTGTCCCTATTTTTGGACTCCACAATAGGACAGCTGCATATCGGTTTGTTACTTTAGTTGATGTATGTTCTCTTTACTCATAACTAGTTTGACTATTTTTGTTACACTTTACTTTTGGTATTCGTACTCCTGGAACCAAAATTTATGGATAAAAGTTTTATTTCTATCTTTGGTCATCCTCCGCAAGATACTATTCTAACTGTTGTTGCCATCTCTACCATTTGTTGTGTAATTGTTTAATTGGTAGTTCACTATCATCTTCAAAATTCTGATGAAGCAGGACCAAGTTTCTTAAGTTATATCATTGTACTTGGGAGTTCCTTTCTGACTTATGATTTGTATGTTTCAAATAAACTAAGCTGTACGTTCACCTTTGTTAGTTAGGGAAGAAGAAAATCCCCAAATGGATCAATAGCAGTTTGTATTGCTTTATTTAAGTATCATAAGTCATTTCCCCTGATTCGGTCCTTCCCACCATTCTCTTCCACCTATATATATATGACTGTTACTCGAGGTCAAATTTAGTAGCAAAAGTCTAAACATTGGATAATGTTTCATTTGGCCTTTTGAATGCATTTCCTTTCTTCTCCCTCTTTACTGCATTTTCATTGTGTTCCTTGACACAGAAAAAAAAAATTGTATTTTCAGTTGCTGCCTGCTGGTAGGAACTGATATTAAAGGGAAAATCAGTTTTGGAAATAATAGGATTCATTTTGGACTACAGGTGTTGTGTAAATAGTTTTTTATTTTATTTTTAGTGTGTGAGCATTCCTCAAGAAGTTATTAGATGCATATTTTAATTTTTATTCCAATTTTGTGCTATTACCTGCCTAAGAAGTCAAAACAGTACCAACGCTACTAATATGGTCACAGGTGATGTACGAGAACAAGGGCAGACTGATGTGTACAGCTGAGGGGACTCCATTTGAACTTTTTGAAAGAATAGTGACAATCTCTGATGCCCAACAAGTGGCACCTAGAACCTCTTCGAGATCAAGGAAAAATGATGATTCGGAGCTATGTGTAGATAATGAATTGGGATTTGCTAAAGAACGCACCATTAGTAGGTATGTTCCTGTGCTGAATCCATAATATGAATTATTATAGAATGCAATATATGATTCTTGATCTGCTGACAATGAGTTTAGAACTGTGTTAATTAGGCATTTCGTGAGAGATTAACACCTCCTTATAAATAAATGGCACTCTTATCATTTTGTGGTAATAAGTCCACTTCAATACAATGTATTGTCATAGGAGTATTCAATCAATTCTCTGGATTTGGGTTGGAAACTTTGGTCACCAAAACTTTAATGAAGACATGATAATATGCAGTCTAGGTTTGGGATTCTTTCATGTCTTTTAGGCATGCTTTTGTCACCATTCCAACCTTCTGCAACCTGAGTCGATCCCAGGGCATGCACATGCTTTCAAACATAATCCAAATTCCTGGTAGGCGGTTGCAATGCTTACCTGAGGACTTTCTTATTTGTTCTGTGCAGTCAATCTTCATGCCCCTTTATTTAGGGATCCGGGATGTTTTCTGCATCTTAAACGGTATCATGACAGGCTTATATCTTCTGTGAATTAAATTGTGCCTGAGAAAAACATAAAATAAAATAAGAGAGGAAAAGGAAGTAAAAGAATGGACACTTCTATCCCAAAAAAGAGAAAAAAAAGAAAAAAGAATGGACACCCAATGAATAGTATTGGCATTTACATATTTCACTTGCATAGAACTCTTAACCCTTGGTTTTTGCCATCAAAGCTAATGGTGTTATTGTCTCCCTATGCTATTCTTTCTGTCTTCTTTTCTTTCTATGGGAAATTCTGATTGTCAAACGCCTAAATGGCCTATGAATGCAGATTAACAGAAATGAATAGCAAAGAGTACTTGGAGCATCATGCTGCAGCACTGGAAGAGAACGACTCCCATGAAGATCTGAATCAGGATAAAACCGTGCACGCATGATGCAGAAAAGAGAGAATTCTTCCTAGTACAGTAAACCATTGTTGTAAAACTGTACGGGATTATATCAATAAGAAAAGGGTACTTGTTCCATGTAAGCATTTTTACCTGTTCTAGTGAGGCTGTCCTAATTTAATATAGGATTTGACTAGATCTATTTCTTTGTGTTCAATAATGCAATCTCCCATATGTAAATGCGCCATCAGTTGGCATCCTGTTTAATAAATTTTGTGGCCTAATGATTTCCATACAGCGGGCAGATCCTCGACATTGAGATATGTATATTTAGTATTTAACTTTGGTATGTATATTTAGTATTTAACTTGGGTGTTAGAATGACTTTAAAGAAAAATATGTTTACTGAGGGCATCTCCAACAGAATAGCTAAATTCAATTTTTAGCTATATATAACTAGTTTTTAAGAAAAACTCAACTCCAACAGACTTGTTATAGCTAAGTTAAATTTGTGGCTAAATACTTATTACTATCCTGTAGTTTGGGTTCAAAATCAATTCAGTCCTTGAACTTCTAATTTCATAAAAAACACCCCTGCACTTTTAATTTTGATATAATTGGTTCAATTTGTTAGTTTTCCAATAATTGAAGTTATTTAACTTTTTAAGAAAAACTCAACTCCAACAGACTTGTTATAGCTAAGTTAAATTTGTGGCTAAATACTTATTACTATCCTGTAGTTGGGTCCAAAATCAATTCAGTCCTTGAACTTCTAATTTCATAAAAAACACCCCTGCACTTTTAATTTTGATATAATAGGTTCAATTTGTTAGTTTTCCAATAATTAAAGTTATTTAACTTGTTAACGTGGCTCAGATATGGCATATGTTTTATGATGTGGTGTCGAGGTGGCCTGCATAGTCAATTTAGGAGCGAGTCATACTATAAAATAAATAGTTTTTTTAACAAATAATCCAACTATAACTTGAATTCATAACAGAATATTAACGAATTGAACCTATTAGATCAAAATTGAAAGTGCATGGGTGTTTTTGATGAAATTAGAAGTCTAGGGACTGAATTTATTTTAGACCTAAACCACAGGGTAGTAACTAGTATTTAGCCCTTAAATTTAACTTTAGCTAAAATGTCTAGCTATATTTAGTTAGACAATCAAGAATAGTTAAAGTAAAAGTTATATTTCTCTCTCATCTTTTGTTCACATGTCAATTTATAATTCGATAAAATATAATATATCACTTACAAATAGCTATTACTGCTGGAGCAACATTATTAAATCAGTAGCAATATTTCTTAACTTTAGCTAAATTAAACTAAAATATAACTTCTACTGTTGGAGATGCTCTGAGGGCACCATCGTAAGGGAACATAGCTAAATGAAGAAAAATCGAACGCCATAACTAGATATGGAGAGATGGAGTCACTAATGGCTAATGGGCATCAGACTGGACTTGGATTTGGCAGCAATATAACCTACCTTGGGGCTTTGTAAACTGAAAGGTTTAGGGGAAAATAAATAAGGGGAAAGTAAATAAATTTTTGGGTCCTTGACCAAATGCACCAAAATTGGCCAAATTTATCTCACTTACCCCAACAACAAATTTTTATTCCCACTAACCCGATTTCAAAGAAAATGACAAATTTACCCTCAGCTTAATTAAACGTCAAAGCCACACTCTTATCTCTCCTATCAGACACTCTCTCTCTCTCTCTCTCTCTCTCTTCCCCTCCCCGTACGTACAGATCACCGGTCCCGACGACGACGAACTGATCCAGGCCTTGTTTCTTCCGCGCCTTCCAAGATCGAGCCTGTGGCCTCCAGCAACTACGACACCAACTACAATCGCTTCGAGTTTGACTCCGACAATCACCGATCTGAGGGCGTTCGCCTTCTCTGAGCTTAGAGCTGCGGGTCCAGTCGAGCCTGATCGGAGACTTCAAAGCGGCGTCGTCGCTAAGAGTGAACTGGAGTTTTGAATCTAAATTGGAATGGGAGGATTTGCGGTCGAGAAAGGGGAAGACAGGTTCGGGTTCTCAGCCAGTGCTCTCTCCCTGCGAGTTCGACGCTCTTCCTCTGCCAACGCCGCCGTTTTTGCCCCAAAACTGCTATTGTGTGTCCTTCTCCGATCTCGGTCGTCGTCTTGGTCTTTCTCCATTCTTGCCCTAAAATAGCAACCGGCGAAAAAGTGAAAAGGTGGGTTCCCAAATCTTTTTTTTTTTTTTTTTTAAGTAATGGGACAAAAAAGAAAAAAAAATTTTGAATGTCTATTGGGGGTTAATAGACATCTATTGGAGGGCAATAGACATTTTGAATTTATATAATCTCTTCATTTTTTTCTTTAATCAAAGTTTCATTTGTCTAATTTTAGAAAGATTAGTTCTCATTCCGGCAACTGAAAATTCTATTGGGGAGCAATAGACGTCTATTGGGGGGCAATAGTCATCTATTAGGGGGCAATAGACTATTGGGCCAATAGACGTCTATTAGGGGGCAATAGACGTCTATTGGGGGGGGAGGGGGGGGCAATAGATGTCTATTGAGGGCAAAAAAACATTTCCGGTGAGATTTTCAGCAAATTCCGGTGGGCAGCGACCGGTGACCGGAATCCGGCAAAAGTTGGCCTGAATCCCGCAGCTGGTGACCGGGTTCCAGCAAAGTATCCTATGGTTTCTCTCTCTTCCATTTTCTCTCTCTCTCTCTAAGTTTCAAAGAGGTGAGGGTAAAATGGTATTAAAAAAAATAAAAAAAACAACAAAAAAAAATCTTAATGGGGTATTAAGGAAGACCTCCTTAGAGTGTTTTGGGTAAGAGGAAATTAAAAAAACTTAATGGGGTAAGTGGGAAAAAAATCTCTAAAAATGAGGTAAATAGACAAAAACCCATAAATTTTTAGTGTGAGTTGGCAAAAATAAATTAATCTAATTAAACAAAAACGAGTAGTTAATTTTTTTCCCACTTGTATGTTTATAAAACCAACCATGCGTTTAGAAAAATATTTGAAAGAATAAAACTGACGCCCAGCTAGTTAAAAGTTAATACTTTCCCACTTGTATATTTATAAAAGGGTTAAATACTGTTTAGTTCCTGTATTTTGTCTCTCTCTCATCGTTTCAGTCTCTGACATTCTAATTTAATCTAAAAACTCCTTGATCTCACAATTTCCCTCTAATAGGTCCCTTTCGCTTCAAATTAGGAGTTGGCCTTGGGTGAAATGTCAAATATACCCCTATGTTATTTCTTTTTCCTTTTTTCCCTTTTTAATTTCTTTTTTCCTATTTAATTTCTTTTTTTCTTTTTCCTTTTTAATTTCTTTTTTCCTTTTTTTCTTTTTATTTTTTCCTTTTTTTATTTTTCTTTTTTTCCTTTTTTCTTTTTCCTTTTTAATGACCATCATATCCTGTTGCATTAGTAGCGCCACGTCAGCGAACCAATTCAGATCGACCCGAAACCCCAATTATTGTTCTCCACGCCGGCAGCCATTTTTCTTTTCCATCACTATTCTTCTTCTTCACTTCTGGTCTTGGTCAACTTGGCCATCAAAAACCACCATTTCAACCATACCCAAAATCCAAATCACCATTTTGAGCAAGACCCAAAATCCTCAGAGTCTGAAAAAATGGTAGTTTTCAGTGAAAAGTTTCCAAATTGAGGCCTGATGTGGAGAGAGAAAGTGGGATTTGAGTGGGAGAGAGAGAAGTAGGCTATGAAAACAAGAGGGGAGTGGTTGAGCGGCGAATTTCCGAGCTGATTGGGATCTGTTTATGTTTGAGAGATGGCGTCGGCGACGATGGAGACAAGAGCGGATCCGCTAAGAGACAACGGAGGGAGATGGCTTCAGAGAAGGTGAAGAAGTGATCGATAAGCTCCTAGCCTCTTTCTTTTGCTCGATGTCCATCTATACACCGCCAAGCTAGGTCTTTGCTGGGTTTGGTTTCAATTTGGGGAGAGAAACAGATGGGTTGTGGAGTTTGATTGGAATGGGATTGGTGGGTTGAGGAAGGAGAAAGTAGGCAGAACGAAAAGAAAAAAAAAAGGAACAAGAAAAAAGAAAAAGAAAAAGGAAATTAAAAAGGAAAAAGAAAAAAAAAAGGAAAAAGAAATAACAGAGGGGTATATTGGACATTTCACCCAAGGCCAACTCCTAATTTGATGCGGAAGGGACTTATTGGAGGGAAATTGTGAGGTCAGGAAGTTTTTAGATTAAATTAGAATGTCAGGGACTGAAACGATGAGAGTGGCAAAGTATAGGGACTAAATAGTATTTAACCCTTTATAAAATCAATGATGCATGCAAGTGTTTAGGAAAATATTCGAAAGAATAAAACCGACTAGCCCCGCTAGTTAAAAACAACAAAATATAAATAGGGGAAAACAATAGCCATACAAGTGAGCCTCCCAGGCCAAAAATACTCTCATACACATGTATCTTTACGCCACTAAGGCGAATAGGTACTGGGCTTTCGTGATACCGCCACTAAGGCAACACCACACACCATAAAGACGGAAAGAGCTTTCGTGACTCCACCCTGAAAGTAGTAGTCACATCGCCTAAAAAGGGATAACAAGTACAACATGCTAGCATTACCATATAATCACAACAAGTATGACATAGGAAAACTCATGTGAAAATAGAAATCAGTAAAGCTTCCCCAAAATCTCACAATAAACAATAATTGTGAATCAAAGCACGAATACGGTTTCCAACCGTGCTCGGAAAATCTCAACTAAGATCATTCTCCAGAACATAGTAACAAATGCGATATTAAACTTAATTAGATTTCTCAAATTGATAAATATATATAAATGTGAGATTAACGACTTCTCATCACAAGTCATATAGTGAAGGACTCGGCTTCTTTGCTATAACAAGCAGTGCTAGGATTTTCTTGGACTTCACTACCAAGCTGACACGTCATCTAAAATCAATCCAAGGGCTAGAAGTGAAAGTCTCCAAAACACAAACCACATACCACACACAGCATATCACTCTCTCTCCCTCTCTCCCTCCACGCCTTCTGCAACTTCATCTCCGATACCAACCTGATTCGAACGAAAACCAGTAGATCCCAGCGAAGCCGCCACCCGATCCTGCGAGCCCAACTCGAACCAATCACGGGGCCGTCTTCGATCCGTCCGAGCATAGGATAACTCCGATCTTGCTTGCCTGCTCTCCAACCACCATTGAAAGTCCTCATTGAGAATGAAAGGTCGTATCTTTAATGCTCAAAATAGCTTTAATTTTTGTGATGCTCTGTACTGCTGGCTGCAGTTGACCATTTACTTCTTAGGGAGAGATTGATTTCGAGTGTTAGATTCCCTTTAATCATAATTGCTGTTCACCCAGAAAAAAGAATTCCAGCATAGATTTTGTCATTTGGATTTTGGAGGAGTACTTTGTGATTGTGGTGATTTTTCATTTATGACTCGCGGTTTCGATTTGATTTGCTTGATGTTTATGTGGAGCTTGTGGAGTGCTGCTTGTAATGGTACAATAAACATACTGAAACCTGGTGAAAGTCTAGATTCTAGATGTTTCATGTATTGGATCTTTAAGCTGAGACTTCAATTTTCTGTTGTTCTTAACTTTTCAATGCTATTATATTCTGGTCGGAGACGGAATTGATCGGAGAAGAAGCGTGTAGGGAGGGAGAGAGAGTGATATGTTGTGTGTGGTATATGGTTTGTGTTTTGGAGACTTTCACTTCTGGCTCTTGGATTGATTTTAGATGACGTGTCAGCTTGGTAGTGAAGTCCAAGCAGATCCTAGCACTGCTTGTTATAGCAGAGAAGCCGAGTCCTATAGTGAAACCATTTCTGAAAATCATAACCAATATCCAAAAGTAAACCAAACTCAAATCAATTTTTTCTGAAACCAAGTCATACTCTCAAATAAATAAAAACTATCCACTCACAGTATACGGCTAAGACTGCCATCACTTGGAACTCTCCTCAAGTGGGTCTCCTCACGTCCTATAGAAAACAGTACTCATGAACAACCAAACCAAGAACCGAAATTTAAGTTTACATTAATTAGAAACCGAACCCTAATCGTCGACCCCGAAACCTAAAAACTCCTATCATTCTTGGATTCAACCCAAACTTCACCACCAATATCGATTCATCGACTTAAATGTTCTGGAGCGAAACCGAGGGAAATCCAACGGTTGGATTTTTGTAAATCGACAACCGAAACTCCGAACTTTGGAAATTCTCGATCGATGTTAAACTTTTTCCAATTTTCTCTGAAATCATATCCACAAGTTCTAAATGCTAAACTCAACCCAACTAGCCAAAGTAAAAGGCCAGAATTAGCCCCACAGGCCACCAAGTCAACCCATGATTTGGGTATCAAGACCTATACCAAAATCTTCCTCTCAACATCCCCAATCATTTTCCTAACTACACTCCATACTTAATACACCACCCATTTAATTTCTCATCCTAATAATTTACTAAATACACAACCCAAAGTACCTAAAATATCCTTAATCTCAAAAATCATGAAATATCATACTTTTTTACTATATTAAGGTTACTATTTAATATGATTAGTATATTGTAGTTATTGACATTTTGTAAATGACCATATTGATTACTACTTGTGTTAGTAATTGAGAAATCCATAAAGATTTATTATTGGTCCCTTTAAATAGGGGCATATAAATAGGTTTTATGTTATTTGAGCTCTCATCCACCAAACACCATGTTAATCAAGTATAAAATTATGAGTTGAACATTCAACCAAAACTATATCAGTAGTTTCTCCACAGTGGTGGAACTAAAAAGTTGTCATTAGAGAGGCCAAATAAATTAACAATTACAAAGTTTTTTCACCTGTGATGTTTTATATTAGAAAATAAATTGATTAATCATAACTCTTAGAACAAAAAAGAAAATTAACTAAACAATGG
This sequence comes from Rosa chinensis, assembly GCF_002994745.2. Classification (NCBI taxonomy): domain Eukaryota; kingdom Viridiplantae; phylum Streptophyta; class Magnoliopsida; order Rosales; family Rosaceae; genus Rosa; species Rosa chinensis. The sequence continues at coordinate 25,366,619 of NC_037091.1, read as the reverse complement.
GAGTAAAGCAATATGTTTTAAAAACATTTAATGTCATTGACTTTGAAATTCTAAATTTATGGTTTCTAACCTCATTTAATTACAATTTATTTAAGAAAAAATTAAATTAGATCGTTTCTAACTTTATTCTTGTATTAAATTGGGAGGCCATGTATAGAAATTTGTTGTGTTTATATAACTATTTATACATAAATAGAATAATATGTGTTCAAAAAAAAAAAAAATAATATAAAAAAATATGACTATTTTTTTTCTTCTTTTAATGAGTTTTGGTTATTTAACCTACCTACAAAATCTAATTTGAAATATAAAGTAATAAGGATGTGTATTAAGTGATTAGGGTGTGTATTTAAAATTTCTCTCACCACTTAGTTGAATGAATAATGGAGATCTCAAATGGATGATTTCAGTGATTATAGATATGGAATGGACCAATTTTCTCTTTTACAAAAATTAATCCGAGCCAACCACTCAAATTGAGGCAAAATGTTCGTTTCCATTACTCTATCTATGATCACATTGAAATAATAGTGAGGTGCAATGTAAAAAAAAGAAAAAAATAAAAAAGAAAATAAATAAACAAAATAAATAAACCTCATAACGTGTGTTTAGTGGGTATATGACATGTAGCCATTTCATCGCGTCAAAGCCGGAAAGGTGGAAGGTAAGGCGTCCCCTCGTTCAATTCTCCTGCGGTTCTCCATCATCACTGCCTGTCTCCGGCAGGCGATCGAGCCCTCTGGTACATCATATCATCACATTACTCACATTTTTCTCTTATTTGCACATCATATTAATATGTACATTTATATATGTATGATCATTGCTTCTTTTGTGTTGTTGATAAAGATTGGTATCTGAAACCATTCAATGCATGCGCTGGTGTTATATTCTTCATTTCCATCCACGAACTTGACTTATAATTCCTTACGTGCTGGTCTATATTTGTATACGCCCGTTGTATGCAGTGATTCTTCCTTATGACATTGTTTTACTATATTTAGTTTGACATTTTTCTACAGTATTAGTTAATATATAGTTGACAATGCAATAGATTGTATTGATCGATGTTGAATTGTTAATTAGGGTGTACTTTTCTTCTGTTGTCTTGGTTCAGTTTCTTTGGGGTTTATAGAAGTATACTTACATTATCTCGAAAGGGAATGGCAGCAGGCGCAGGCAGTCAACAAAGCTTGAGAAAAGCGTTGAAATCAGTTGGATTGGCAAAAGCCAATGGTGAATTTAAGGTAGTTTTAGAGCATTTCAGCATTGCAGTTTATCATATTGCTTTATGATCATGTATTTTAAGAGGGACATTCGATCCATATACACTGCAGGTATTGGATAATGCCATTTCCAAGGCCACAAGACATGATGACGCATTGCCAAAGGAGAAACATGTTATTAGTGAGTGAAAAATTTCTCTTTTTTTTGCCAGCATACATGTTTAGTAGAGTTTCATTACTATAGTTTTCATTTGATAAGATATGCCTGTGTCCAAGTTTGGAAATTCTGGCTGATAGGGAAGTTCAGTGTTCAATTGTTCTGTTACATTATACTTGAAAAGGTTCCAAACTGATGAACAACGTTGTCCGCTTTTTGTTATGAATTTATTTTGTCATGTTTTCAGCTATACTACGTGCAATTCCAGCTTCAAGACCTCGTGCTGAAGTTGCTTATTGCATACATGCTCTAGCCAGGCGCCTTTCTAAGGCTCACAGTTGGAAGGTATATGCTCCTACGAACTGAGCACCTTGCTCCAGTTTTGTTACTAATCCTGTGCGGTCTCTTGTGCACTCATCATTTGTTCATCTATTTTTGACCTTTCAATATATACTTCTAAAAAGCTATTCAATTGAAGGAAAAGAACTATACTCTAATATAGATACTATTTCTTATATTCCTGCTTCAAACTCCATATGATTCTTCTTTATGATAATCTGTACCCTTATACATTTAGTATATACACATAAACAATCTCAGATCTTCCAGTGTATGCCTAGGTAGCGCTGAAAACCGTGATGGTTATACACCGTGCTCTGCGGGAAGTTGATGATACTTTTTGTGACGCTCTAATTAAGTATAGCTGGAGTAGAGGTCATATTCTGAACATATCTCATTCGTGGGATGAAACAAGTCCAAGTGGTACTATTCTTTCTGTTATCTTTTCTCATTTGCTTTTCAGTGGGAATAATAAATGACCATGAAGATTCTTTGGCATGAAGCATGGGGTTATTCCACCTGGGTTCGTTTATATGCATCATATCTCGAAGAACGCCTGGAGTGTTTTCGTGTCCTGAAGTATGATGTTCAGAAAGATCACTTGGTATGCAGTTTGAATTGGAATTTATGTGCAAGCTCTTTGTATGTATAGTGTTCTTTTTATATATTTAACAGAAAAACCACCCCTCTGGCTTTCTTTGAACTTTTATATTTTGTTTACTTATCAATGCAAAAAGGAATAGGAACGTTCCATTTTCTTTAATATGTTACAGTCGTCTACTGCTGATTTACACATTTTTCATTTTGTGTTACTGGTGTAACATGATGGCATTTAGAATAAAGGATCTGACATGTTCAATACAATCTTTACAGAGAACCAAGGAACTTGAAACCCCAGACTTATTGAGGCATCTACCTGCCTTGCAACAGCTTCTTTCTCGCCTTCTTGATTGCCAGGTGACTGATCCAATATTCATTCCTTTGTTTTTTGTTTTTGTTTTTATTTTTTATTCTTCCTTTCTTTTCAGTCTATCTTCCGTCAAAGGGAGTTGTTATTCCACCAAATTTTGATGATCCTACCCTTTATATATTTTACAACTATATATGCTTTTTCTGTTATGTAATAAAGACCACTGACCACAGCCAACACCTATTCTGTTATTACTGAAACAATGAAGGCATGTCATTTTGCAGCCAGAAGTGGGGACTATATGTAATACCCTGATTCAGTATGCTATTTCAATGGTACAAACTCTCAAAAGCTCAATTGTAAGTAGGTCTAATCTGGTGTCATTCCATCCAATATTCCTTATGGTGTTCCTCCATCAGGTTGCAGGTGAAAGTGCCAAGTTGTATGCTGCAATTACAGATGGTATTGTCAATTTAGTTGACAAGGTAGGCCTTGGTTTTCTATGTGCAAAATGATGGGAGGTTTTGTCTTCCTAGTCTTGCCATAAACATCATTTTAGGACTCACTTTCTTTTCTGGCAGTTCTTTGAGATGCAGCGCGATGATGCAGTCAAAGCACTTGAAATTTATAAGAAGTCGGGAAGCCAGGTATACGTTGTGTTATCTACAGTGATTTTTTGGTCGTAACATTGGCCGTTATAGAGATCTTACATCAAATTTGTATGATGCTCTAGGCAGAGAGGTTATTTGAGTTCTTTGAGATCTGCAGGAGCCTTAATTTTGGACGGGGGCTGAAAACGGTTAGAATTCAACAGGTTGGAACTTTTAAACTGAGTTTGGAACTCTATATTTGTAAAATGGCAATGCCCTTCAATTGATTGTCTCAGTATGAAATAACATCTATAACTGCAGCTCCCTGAATCATTCTTGACCACCATGGAAGATTATGTTAAGGAGGCTTCCGGTGTTGTAATGCTTGAACTTCCCCCAGTAAGATGCTTCAACTCCTTATTTTCTGGATCAATTTACGCTGTATAGATAATCTGAAATTATATGCATACTTGTCTTGAAAGAAATGGATTTAGAATGTGACACAGAGCCATGCTTCTGAGAATCTTGACTGTTGACCAATTTAGCTGTGCTAAAACTGTGCTTTTGATTTCCTTCATGAATTAATTTTCAATGCATTTATAGTCCCGAAACTAAAAGAGCTCAAGTTGTGAACAGACCATTGAGGATCAAACTGATGCTCCCAAGGAAACTGTTGTGGTAGAAGGGGACTTGTTAATCGACCATGATGATAATAAGGAACAAAAATCAGCACCTCAACATCCAAGTGACCAGAGTGAGGCTGCTGCGACAACACAAATTTTTGACCTGCTGGTACTCGTTTCAGCTACCATGTTTGGTTTAACACGGACCATCCTTTTTGTTCTTTACTTAGCTGATCTTGTATCATTAATTTTACCAGAGCTTTGATGAAGTTATTCCAGTAACATCAGAGTCAGATGAAAACAATTCCCTGGCACTAGCAATCGTTCCGTCGGGTAGCTTGTCTTCCTTTACTTTTAAACATATATATATATATATATATGTTGTATTTATATCTGTATGTATGTGTGTGTTTATGTAAGTTTGTATATATGTCAATGGATGAATCAGTATTTAAGGATACATTTTTATTTGCCTTCTACATCGTCTCACAGAGAATCCGACAGATTCCAAAACAGATGGTCTCAATTCTACAACCTCCAACTCTAGTTGGGAGATTGAACTTTTTACACCAACTTCTAATGGAGCTGCAGTTCAAGAGACACCGTCAACTTCTAATGCAGCTGGAGTTGCAGAAACTAAGTTGGTGAGTCTTCCTCCACATTTGACAACACTATTTAGGATTTTTTTACAAACACTAGGGCTTTTGAGACATATTGCTATTCTCTTCAATTGTTTGTCATCCAAATCTCATCTTAGGGTCAATTGTTTGCTTTGAACCATGCTTTTGTTGTAACATGGGGTTAGAGTTAACAATCTGCTTACCTTAATTATTCCTGTGATGCTGTGTTGCTTTTGACACATTTACCTTTGGATTTCCATACCCAGTCCAAGATACATGTGAGGTAAAACCATCTCTATTGGGTACCAAATAGGGAAATACTCTCTTTGCTGGATATCTAGCATTTTATGTCACCACTATGAATTTGACATAGCACATACAGTTCAGTTGATCAACAACATAAAATTGACAGTCTTGACATTGTAAAGTACTAGTGCCTCCAACTAGAGAAGATTTCCATGATTATTTGGTGGTCCATTTAAAGCCCTAGCAACCTTCATTTTAACTCAAGGGGAGAGGGAAAAAGGTGTTTGACAAAGTGCCCGAAACAGGCATCCTATAAGATAATGAGGTAAGGAAATCAATATTAACTTAAGAGCTCCCAGATCACGCTCTAACCATCAGAGAGAACCCCTGAATCCGCCCATACCAGATTATTTATCCGAAACACTGAGGAATCCGCCAATACCAGATCATCTATCCGAAACACCGAGAATTTTTATATGTTTCAAGCGATAGGGGTGGAGGATTGAGGCAAAGGTATCATGTTTTTTTAGTTGAATGTTAAATCTTAAATCTGTGATCTTTAAACATATGCAGGCTGGTGGGCTAGACAGATCGACACTGGACAGTCTGTATGATAATGCAATGGCAAGTACACCAAATCAGAACAACATGTACTCCCCAGCCGCACTGGCACCCTCTAATCCTTTTGAAGATGTTGCTACTTCTTCATACCAATTCCAAGACCCTTATTATGCTTCCAGCAATGCACCAACCCCAGCAAACTTACAAATGGCTATCATGACCCAACAGCAACAATATTTCATGATGATGCAGCAACAACAAGTGCAGCAACTAGAGTCACCCAGCATTGTCCAAAATCCACCGAGTCCTTACCAAAATCCTCTAAGTCCTTTCCAAAATTTACCAAATCCTTTCCAAAACCCACCAAGTCCTTTCCAAAATTTACCAAATCCTTTCCAAAATCCACCAACACCAAGTCCTAGCCAAAATCCACCAACACCAAGTCCTTTGCAAAATCCATCAAGTCCTTTCCAAAATTTACCAAATCCTTTCCAAAATTCACCAACACCAAGTCCTAGCCAAAATCCATCAACACCAAGTCCTCCTTTCCAAAATCCCACCTAGTCCATTCCAAAATTTACCAAATCCTTTCCAAAATCCACCAACACCAAGTCCTAGCCAAAATCCACCAACACCCAGTCCTTTCCAAAATCCATCAAGTCCTTTCCAAAATTTACCAAATCCTTTCCAAAATTCACCAACACCAAGTCCTAGCCAAAATCCATCAACACCAAGTCCTTTCCAAAATCCACCAAGTCCATTAACCTCTTCTGGGAATCCTTCTGATGGACAGATCAGTAATCCTCCACCTCAGGATTCACACAATGGCCTCATTTAGCAGCCGCAGTTTTCCGAGTTATGCATGAAAGAATTAAATGTAAAAACTCCATTGGATTTATGTATTAAAAACTCATCATCCCATCATGTATACCCCATGAATCAATCTCCCAAATCTCAGCATTTGTTGGCAGATTAAGATACTGGGATTGCCAATATGAGGCTATCGAAGAGGATGACTTGATGAGAAACATTGCCAAATGCTTTTGGGATCTTTTGTGTGCTTCATACAAGTACACAATGTTGGCCGAACACTCCAAAATAATTCAGAAGCCCAATAGGAAGTTGTAATTCGATACTGTAAACTAGTTTACAACTACAGATGTGAGATACCTAAATTAAATGGGTTGGTCTCAATGGCATTGTTTCCTACATAAATCATTTCTAGATTGATTTGTAATGCAGAGAAGCAATAAACAAACAGGCCCAACAATCATTTCTAGGTAAAGCAACAATAGTCTACATTATCATTTCATGATTTCATCCTAAAGAAAGTGAATGAGCATTTGGGAAAGCAACAATGAGAAAGAAAACAGTCTAGGTAAAAGGCACGAACTAGGCAAAATAAAATATAACAAAATAAACCCACCAGAAACAAGATGGATCAAATGTAATAAACACTCATCAACTACCAATTTCATTTATGCATATATAATGATGTCCTATATTCATGGAAGGAGATAACACTATCAACAAATTCACCACCAAGTCTAACGTTGGAATGAAACAGAATACGAGCCAGTGTTTGGATCTTTTACAGCTTTGAAGTTGTCAACGCTCATTCCAAACCGGCCCAACAACGAGTTGCCCATATCTTTCAACTTCCCTGTTCACATAGAAAAATTATATGCCTCGTTAATTTGCAGATTACATTGTATAATTTGCCTGCAAATTATACCGCCCAGGCATAGCAAATTCATACATAGTATTGAACATCACCAGAAATAACAAAATCTATAAATAACAATCATGAATCCAATAAAGCATCTAACATTTTTTCAATTTCTTTCCAGTTTATTTATGTATATATTCATTCTTCTAAATAAAGGCACATAATCAATTCAATATTATCCAGTTGGCATCATTCACAAGAATAGTCCTAATGCTCACTTTGGAAATCATGAAGAAAGTTTTTATCTAGATGAAAGTACTTCCATAAAAAGCTATTGTGCCAAGCAAAAGCATAGGTGAATAGAGTATGGTCAGTAGACTGAAATTTTTAGGAATTTCCTTTTAGCCTTGCATTGTTCACCAAATCAAACAAAATATTTACTTCAGTCATTTGCAAGTAATTGAATTTTGCAAACCTGCACAGTTACCCTACAATACAATCTAGTTCCCCTGCCCCTAAGATGTGGAAAGCTAGCAGAGTGGTCTATGATGATATGGGTCGGGTTTTATTCTTTTTCTTTCTTTGCTTCTATCCTTTATTTATTTATTTTTGGGTACAGACAGAATTTGGGAATAATTTGATCTAGTGACCACCAGCAAACAAACATAACACTACAAATCCTGCAAAGTGAAAATAAATGCCCAGGAAATCATTAATTGACTTACCAATCATCTCCTCTTTCATCTTTTCTCTCTTTGCTTCAGCAAGTGGCTCCAAGCGCCGAATGGCCTTCCTGGCTTGGTCATTTGAAGGATCAAGTTCTAAGATTTTTTTCATATCTGCAAAATGAAAAGAAAATGAAGCAATACATTTAAAACCACTGACCCATACACATGAAGAGACAAAGAAGTTACAGCTGAACAAAAAGAGTCAATAATGGTGCTACATTGTCCCAAGATATATAGCAATAAAATGTTTAAAATGCCATAAATACCAGCAATAGCCTCTTCGAAATGTTCTAGTTTTTCATGAGCTTCTGCTCTTCTAATCAGCGCTTTCATATATGAAGGATTTAGTTCCAGTGCTTTTGTGAATTCCTTAACCGCGTCGTCGTATTTTCCCTGTAGCATGAAGATTTAAAGAGTAATGATTATGCACTAGTATGAATTCAATGGAATGAATGATGCAGTAGAGAGCAATGCAGAAGTTATAATGAGAAAGAATAAGAAGCCTTTCCAAAGAAGTAATAGGACGAAACAAAATGTGGAAAAAGCTTATTATGGTCGAAAGTTGCAGCAGCTCTACTGTTCAGAAATATCAGCAAGAATTATCACTATTTACAACCTTCAAATCAGTATTTGTTGCCCTTTTCAATGAAAATCAACTCTAAAAATTAGACATCATTAATAAAGCCAATTTTATTTAGCTCTTTTAGCATTTTGAATGTCATTCCTATCTGAAGTCTACAGATAATACCCTTTTTCTTTTTTTGGGTTTCCTTTTGGATAGGGGGAGAGATGCGAAAAGCAACGTCAAGGGTGATTTATAAGTAAGACTTTGTGCCAAAGAAAATCAGATTCCAAGTGATGAAAACTAACTGTTGTTCAAGGTTTTGTGCCTTGATATCTTCTCTCTATTCCCGTTCCTATTATTCTCCATTATAATCCCTTAGTTTCCAAAAGCTCTACCATTTAAATCCCACAATAATCAATCATAAGCAAAAGGGGACTAGAACCCACAAGACTATTAGGCAGTGAAGCACAAATCCTAAAAGAAGAGCATCTGAAGCATGGATTCGTTACAGGTGACACTATCTAACATCAAGTGCAACCATCAAGGATTTTCTCTTCATAAGATTACAAAACAAATTCACCCACTTAATTAGGAAGGGAGCCAAGGTGGGGGATCCATCTAATTGGTGAGAATGCACTAGACAGGTATATATTCAGCTATGATACCTCAACTTTCATATCCAAATAGAGTGAGACGGTACAGAAACATATTAAGAAAAATAAAAAGTTACAATCAGACTACATACCAGCTTCGAAAAGCATATGGCACGGTTCGAATGACATATGGAACGTAATTCCACAGATGAAGGCATGTCCGGCGCAAGCTGTAAAGCAAGTTCATACTTCGACAATGCCTCTTCATAGTGTCCATTCCCAAACAGTCCATTGCCTTCCAATTTTACCTCATTTGCTTGCTCAAGCGATTTCTGTTCCAGATGCAAATACAACATATCAATCACATGTATACAATGGTTTAGGAATCTTAACTACTAAAAACACTTTCTATCACATATATATAAAACTGCATACAGCTGAGAAAGACCTAAATCGAGATGGGCTTCGTAATTCGCTAAGAAGATTTCTTATTTCTGAACTAGAGAAACATGAAGCTTCTAACAATTGGATCATCAATATCATGTATATGACAGAGCACAGTTTTAGACACAAAATGAGCAAAGAGATGGAGAACATTGAAAACCTGTTTGAATGCAAGGTCATCCGTCTCTTCAAGCTGGACGTGGTGTTGAGTTTCATCGTCGCTTTCGTTCGGTCCCAACTCGCCGTCGCTGGCAGTTTCGAAGCCATCGGCGGCGTCTTTGTTGGCGGAGGACGACGAGGGTTTTGGGGTCTTCACATTGTGCTCTTCTTCCTTTTCTTCTTCTATAAGCATCGTTAGGGTTTGAACAATTCCGCCAATACAAAGTCGAGGGATTTTGGCCGCCCGATTGCTCTTCTCTCCAACCTTTATATATCTAAGTCGGATGAGTTCCGTGTTTCTGGAAACCTCTCTCTCGGACCTGGGGCATTTTTATTTCTTTGTTTTTTTTTATATTCTTTTGGAAAAAAAAACTTCTTTTATTAATAAATTTTTTGTAGGCAAATATTATAAATTATAATATCACGTCGTTTGGTGTCAGAATTGACAGCCCTAACTGCGGCGCTGCCCTGGTCATAGCTTTCCATTCCGGCAGCGGTTGAGCTCGAAACCACCCGGGTTTTGAAGCTCTCCTCCTCCTAATTCCAACCATACCATACTAGCCTAGCAACTAGATTCGAATGGTGGAGCTCCAATTTTTGATTTGAAGTTTTTAGCTTTCGGTGGTGATCTAGGCCAAATTGACCCTAGCCCCAGGTATGAAAGTTGTTCTTGTCACCAAGATCTTCATTTTGACTCGTTGGATCAACCTAGTTTTGATGTTGATACTGCGGCATGTCCTGTGGTTAGAGTTGTTTCTTTCTCTGTTATCATCTAATCATCGATACGAGCGTCTTGATATGTGGATCGAGTCCTATTTTGATTGTTTGAAACTTGTTAGGTTTTTCGTAGTCTTGATTCGTTCGGTTTTTCAATCCGTGAGGATCCGACAGTTGGATCGACTTGTCGTTTTGACATATCAATCTTTGAAGTGTTCCGTAGACCCCGCGTGGTCTCGGATGAAGTTTCAACTCGATTGGAGTAACTTCAAGTTTTAGTTCAAATGTGAGATTCAAACTTTAATCGTTTCGTGTTTCGTGTACTAAGTTGAGACTGTATTTTCCTTAGGTGCTTGATAGAGTGTGTTGTGTACATTATCTCGTGTTGTGTGAAGACGCAACGGGATATTGAGGTGAATAAATCTCACGATATTCATTTATGAACGGAATTTCCTTATTGTCTGATTTATTTATTTAAATCGTGAATTATAGTTGGTATTAGTAGCATTCCTAAGTGGATGACCATGTGTGTGTGTGTGTGTGTATTTACGTGAAATACATATATATTGATGGATTTATTGTATGATGGAAAACAATATTAGTGACTGTGTTCATTTAATTGTTGTGTGACTTGACTTTTTGGAAATGCAATATATTGTGAAAAGGTGGTTTATATTGTTTTGAAAAAGTATTTTGAGTTGTGTAAAACATTTTTTGGGTCTTGTGCGAAATATTTAACTGTTTTTGTCTATGGAGGTTGTGGGTCACTGTTGTGATCAAGAGTGTGGAATCCTTTATTGAGATTTATGTAACATTTCCTTGGGTCTTGCGTGATATATTTAAATGTTTTGGTATGTGGAGATCGGGGGTCACAGTTGTGACCAAGGGCAAGTTTATCAGAACCATGTCTTTGGCCGGGTTTATGGTTATGATCATTTAGAGCTCTAGTCTGTCTGTCAATGTATTTCGTGAAAGTAAATGAGCGTTACTTGCGACTCATAAGTACATGTTTTAAAAGAGAGTTTCGAGCATATTCTTTCTTTTAAAGTTCTTGATGGACGTGCGTGGGTTCATATTTATATTGTTGAGTTAACAAAAATATGATTTTGTCATTCTGGTGACGTGAGTTGTCATTGACTCATTGTGAGTTAAGATGTGGAGTTTTGAAAAGAATCAAAGTGTGATTTTTTTTCCTTGTGATGTTTGATTGATGTTAATTGAATTTACTCATACATGCTTAAAAGCTTACCAGGTTTGTTGTTGTTGCAATCCAGTACACTATTCGATGGTGTAGGTGTTGACACTGTAGGTCAGGGCAATCAGGGTTGAGGCTGAGCTGTTGTTTACCATGGCAGTGTTAGGTTGTGGAACCTATTTTTGCATACTTACTGTGTATGTAGTATGCTCCCCGAGAGCGTTTACATTATTACTTTGATGTTTTAAATTAATGTGTAAACTCTCGTTAAATGTAATGTTTCAATCTAAGGGATGAGTCGATACTTACATTTGTGGGCTCAAACTTGCTATTGCTTAGATTAAATGAAAAAAATATCTAAGTATTTTTGGGCGATTTTGTCGAGCATTGCTTTTCAAATTTTATTTTCTTTATTTAAAATTCGGGCCTGACAAACATATATAGAAAGATGTTGATCTATTGGTTGAATCCAAAGAAGAGTTTAGATATGCTAATTAAATAAGCATCATTTGTTGAACATAAACTAGAGAGAGAAAAAAAAATCTTAATGATTAGTTTTAGATTGATTCAACTATTAATTGTACCGTCTGACTTCAACTACATATGTTACTTCACAAAATGTTACCTCTTGAAATGTGATGACAAGTCACAAACCTTTTAGCAAATTTTATTATGCAAAAATCACTTCCCAAAAGGTGCAAACCCAAGTGACACATTTTAATTTATTTATAAAAATCATATATTTTAAAACTTGCTCCAACACCATTTATGCACATACACTCAAAGATTGAGCTCTATGCACACATAAAAATGAAACCCTAAATTTCAATATTTAGAAAATGCTATTTTAAATATGCAAGTTTTCTCATTAACAGTGAAATGATTGGATGGTTTCAAAAATCATACTAGATAGTTCGAGCCTCCGAATTATTCTCAAAATAATTCTACAAATTGATTAAATTGTCTACTTTCTTAAAGCTGTTCAACCACAACTTCAATTGGTATTTTTTTTGAGATGCTTCAAAACTTGAGGCTTTGACCAAAAGTGGTGTCCTTCCAGGCTAATATAAGTCTGCATATAGAACATATAGAACACCATCAAAAATCGATGCTTGATAATTTAGGAATTATTTGTATAAACATAATAGAATTTATAAAGGAGGGATGAGTTCGAGTCACTATGAGTGTAGGAGTGAAAACCTTTGATCCTCGTTTAAAAAGAAAAGAAAAAAATATAAAGGAGGGATTTCTACTCCACATGCATATTATAAAATTGAAAACTCTCATATTTCCAGTATATAATCAAACAATTTTATTTGTTAACTCTCTAGTTCCATATGCATGAATGAAAAAACTATTCATCTTTTAGTTGACCAAACAATTATAAATTTAGATTATTTTCAACAAAGACAACTTTTGTCTAGGAACCTAAAGAATAATGAATGTATCAATATTGGTAGTCATCACTAGTAAAAAACCCTAGGAGAGTTTTTCCTCTCAACCCTAGCTCTCCACGGCACCCTTGCCTCCTCCTAGCTGGCCTAGAGTCAGTTTCCTCCTTCTACCTAGCAGCCATGGCCTCTATTGACGCCGTTACGGCTAGTTTTGTAGTCTCCCTTGCCCTAGCTGAAGGGGGAAGAGCCCCGGACCTGGGGAAGATCGGTGGAGGCCATGTGCGCCGATCTTCTCAATCATTCTTGCTTGGCAAGCCTTTGACTCGTAAGACGGTGGATTCCAAGGCCTTCAAGGCTCACTTCCATCGTACATGGATGGTGGATCGCGAGTTTAGGGTTCAGGATAAACCTGGAGATATTTTCCTGTTCTCTTTTGACTCGATGCGTGACCGCAACAAGATACTCCGAGGTGGGGTTTGGTGCTTTGATCGAGCCCCAGTTTGCTTTGTAGAATATGATGGTGTCAAGCCTCTCCAGGAGATCCAGTTCCAACATATCCGTATTTGCGTTAGGGTTTCTGGAATTCCCCCTTTGTATGAAGAACCAGAAAACTTTACTCTCATTGGTAATCTCTTAGGCGGCTTTTTGGATTTTGATAAGGAGTTTAAGAAAGGAGTCACCCGGATCTTGATCTCCCATGACATCTCCAAGCCAGTCCTGCTGGAGCGACAAGTTTTTTTGGATAAGGGCGTGGAACCGACACTACACTTTCAGTTTGAACATCTCAAAGGCAGGTGCTCACAGTGTGGGCTCTTCACACACGCTAGGATCTCCTGTGAGATGCCGAATGCTGCTGTCACAACGCCTAGGGCTTCCCACTTTCCGGGCTCATCATCTTCGGGTGGTTCTTTTTCTTTTACAGCCCAGAACAAGAGGGACTTCTTCACCGCGCCCTCCACTATCCCTAAGAAAAAGAAGCCCACGATCAGAAGACTCGACCGCTCTGTTAATATCTCCCCCACGCTGGCTGAATCACTGCTAGTTTCGGACTCAGTTGATGGAGTTCCTAGTGTTTCGGCGATGGCGCATGAACTGGAACAGAATAAAGTTTTAGATGGGAATGAGCATACTGGTGCTGATTTGGGATAGGCTACTGGTGGGGATATTGACCGTGTGCAGGTGGTCCAGGAGGATATCTTGGGGTCTAAGAAAAGGGAGCGCGCTGATGCTTGCAATCCCTCCCTGAAAAAGTTTAAGACCATACTCGGCGGCAAAATTCCAACGTTGCAGGCTGATGCTCTGGGATTGAGGGATATGGACAGTGATGTTCCGCTGGTTACTCTGAAGAAGAAGTTGGGGCGTCCCTTGGGCAGTAGGAATAAGCAACACCGGTCTGGTAAGCTGCAGGGTGTTGCTACTCTGAGGCTCACCTATCCTACTACAGGTGTTTCGACGTCTAGCCCTCGAGCAAAGGGCAAAGTGAAACTTTAGTTTCCCTACTTTATCTTTGCCTAGCACTTGGCACTTCCTATTTCTTTGTTTTCTCTAGTTGTACACCAATTGAGGTCTCTAGGCAGCTAGGTTTACTTTATTGAGAGATTTGTAGTGAGGATTTGGTGTCTTGTCTATAGGCTCAATAAGTGAGCGAATATGTTATACAGTGAGGGTCACCTGTCTTTTGCTTGACAGCTTGTGCCATTTAATTCCTAGGTATGAGACAGCATCTGATGTACGTGGCCTTCTGGCCGTTTAGTAATGAAATTTTTCCCTTTTCAAAAAAAAAAAAAAATTAATGTATCAATATTTGAAGTAGATCACAAAAGTCATTCAAATAGAAAGTATTTGATTTGATGCTGTAATAACTTTAGTTGAGGTAGATCAATTTGTAGTTTTAAGTGGTATAGTATTCTTATACAAAGAATAAGTAAACATTTGAAATTTTCACAATGCATGATTAGCAGGGACTAAAAACAATTATATGCTTCTTTAATTGACAAAAATCGTACATTGTTTGCCAAAACACTTTAAGAATGTGCATTCAATGTTATGCTAAATTGTTACTAAAACCCTTCATGAAATAGACCATATGCTTTATCATATATGTAGTTATATAAATGTTTCATATTAGAAGAGTTGTTTTCAATTTGGCCAAAAAAATATAAAATAAAGAAGAGAAGTTTTCAATACCTTGTAAAATTTATTGATATCTCTACCTGTACATACATAACACTTGCCGGCCATAATCAGTACTCATACCTAACCATCTCACCTTGTCGGAATGACTTCAACGGTGTGACCCTTGGAAACACAGCAAGACAACCTTCATTGGCAAGGCAACTCCAGGCCGAAATATGCCTTGATGCGCCGACACGCGCCACCCAAAGTTGTCTCTGCATAAAGGACCAAAACTCAGCAAATTGAAGTGTATCAGTCCCACATCAAAAACAAGAGTGAGGTAACTCTCTATTTCACCTATAAATGGTCCACTTCTCTCTCTTCATTCATTACGCATTTAATAGCTATCTACTGCTACATTTGTCAATACAAGTACATCGTCTAACTTCAGCATCGGAGGAGTGAAGACAGCTAACCGCGGTCTCGCATCTTGACGCCGTTGTATTTCTCTTGACAAATTAGCGGGACTTCATAAACTCTACACATATCGGAAGATTGGACGCTAGTTCACGTTATTGGAAGCCGACATCATATGGCGGTATTTTGAACATCAACATTGGCACCGTCTGTGGGAATCTTTTGAACTAAGAGTCATTCCCTATAATCTACCATGGCTAGCGGAAGTGGCGAGGGCGTTGAAGATCAAGCAGTCAACCCATCAACCCTCAGCCCAACCCTACTAATCCAGCAACTGTCAACCTTGAATTGTTCACCACACCAATCAATACTGACGGTCAACATCTAGACACCCCCGAGATGCTCCCAAGACAATCTATCATGGAAAATCAGACCGGCATAAACCGTCAGGCACAAGGCTGGGATCTTGCCTCTATGTTAGAAATAGCCCTGACAGATTTGCACAACGCAAACAGAGAGCGAGAAAAGGAACGAAGGGAAAAGGCGGAAGCTCAAAATCAAGTGGTGACACTATTATCAAAGTTTGACGAGCTGAAGAAGGCGCTAGGGACAAATGCATGACCAACCCAAAGTGAACACTCACAAAGCGCGAAACTCAGTCCAGGCATAGGGATAAGAGCAGCACCGATACCAATAAGCCCAATGGGTGTCACCCTAAACACAACTGAACTAGCAAGATTAAGACCGACACCACCGTCGCAGTTAGCGCAAGATCAGGTAGCGGACTCACATCCGCAATACGATAATTCATTCAGCGTCGGTCAACAAAGGGGAACCGGAAACATGCTGGCACCCAAACAGCAAATGGTGGCAACGACCCAACACGTGCCTAGACCGACTGTTGACGCTACCACCTTTATATTAGAAAAGATGCGGGAACTAGAGGAAAGGTTGCTTAGAGCTGAGGCTGGCACTCTACCGCCAGCACAGAATCCACTCTTTGCGGCACAACCATGTCCATTTACCACCAGAATTTTGCAAACCGTCATACCCACATATGCCAAGACGCCGAGGATAGCCCAATTTAGCTGTTCAACAGATCCATTCCTGCACATGGATACTTTCAAAAAGGTCACCAATAACAAGGGATTTGACGACGCAACTCTTTGTCACCTATTCAGCGAAATGTTGGATGGCGAGGCAATGAGTTGGTTTTTCGAATGCCTACAAGGTTCCATGGATTCATTCTCAGCTCTGTCAAATGCATTTCTGTCACGATTCATCCTCATGACGGACGGGTACCACAACTCCAGCCAGCTATTCAGCATCAACTAAGGTATTGATGAGTCGTTAAAGTCATTTGTCACAAGATGGAGGACTGCCACGTCGAGATGTCGGGATCTTGACAAAACAATGGCCCTGGCAGCCTTCAAGCAAGGACTCCTCAAGGCAAGTTTTCTATACCACCTCAACTGTAATTGTCCAAACGCCACATATGACTACGTCATGAGTGAGGCAGTCCTACATGCCCAAGCTGAATACAGCACTTATGGCGCTACACCACCAGCACCACAAACTCCACTAAAAACCCCCCAACCTACCACATTCCAACAAGGAAACACCACCACCACTCCAAACATAACCACAACGCCAAATGACAAAAAAAGGGAGTGGCAACAGGGTAACTACCAAGACAAGCGACAAAAGGACCAGCAGTATCACAATAAGGGCAACATATAGTTTCACAATGATCGCCGCGACAATTGCGACAACCGTAACAATAAGTCCGCCACAAAGGCTCAAAAGTTTGAGGTTTTTACAATCTTCACGGCGTCATATGCATAAATATATGATCAGTGCAAAGATCAAATCCCACCACCACCCCAAGAAAATACCCCAGGGTAGGAAAACCTAGAAACACCTCCAAATGGTACAAACACCATGAAGATAGCGGTCACAACACTAATGACTGCAATGCCCTCAAGACTGCAATTGAGTCATTGTATCGAGACGGAAAGTTGGAACAGTACAAAGTCCGACAGCCGCAACCAGTTGTCGCCAACATCGAACCAATGCGGCGAATTAACACTATTGATGGCGGCGCTTTCATAGGCAGTTTGTCGCACAGATCAAGAAAGCGTTATGAGCGCGGTAACCACCCAAAAGAAGTATTCAACATCCTCTATGACCGATCCGCCAAAATGGCCAAAATTGGTTGGGAACCAATCACTTTCTCATAGGAGGAGGAGCGAGGTATTCACTCACCTCATGACGACCTGATAGGAGCATTTTAATGCGACGTTTTAACTGCTTTTCCCTACATTTTCTGCGCCATTTCCTTAGAAAATCCCTGTTTTGGAAAGTTTCCATTCTTCGATTGGGAAAGTTCCTATTTGTAGAAAGTTTCTATTTTGTAGTTTCTAATTTTCATTTTTAGAAAGTTTCCATTTTCAGTTTAGGAAAGTTTCTATTTTTCTTATTAGTTTCTATTTTCAGGACCTCCGAGCTAAAAAGTGGAAATGAACTCATAAATGGAAAGAGGAGCTTGCAAACACCAAGGGGAGAAAAGATGAAGGTACATTGGAGTAGATGAAGGTGAAATGTACTAAAAGATCAATTTTACACATATTCCTACTCCGAGGAGAAACCAAGCCAAGCAAAGAAGAAGGAGCGGCCGCCTGATCAAATGAACTTCAAATGAGCTGAAACCTTCCAGATCCATTCTAGACACCCAAAGGAACATTTCATATGAAGAGTGCAAGATCTAGATAGAAGTGGAAGGCCTTCAAACAATCAGTCCAATTTTCTGCAGAAGCAAAACTGGAAAACTGGACCTGTAAGAGGTCCAGCAGCATTTCCGGCCCAACCACATGGCAATAAATTCTGAAATTTTACCACAGTAATCTACACTCATGGTGGATAATTTCATATGAAGAAGTCAAAGGCTAAATCTGAGTTCTTAGTGGAGATAAAAATTAAAGGAATAAAGGAGCAGAAAGTGCTCTCACCTAACAAATCCACCAAGTGTTTAAGTGCTCAAACCTAAACCATTATGATTTGTTTAAAGGCCAAATAGTGTTGCTTGGAAGCCTATAAATAGAGGCAAAAACAAAGAGACAAACATTCCTTCATCTAATTCATCTTCTTTATCTCTCCATTTCCTTTCCATTTTCCTTTCCACCCTCTAGAGCAAGCCACGAGTTCAAGCAAGGCCAAGGGAGAAGAAGAATTGCCGTGAGCATCATCCTCCATCATCATCCTTGAAGCTTGCTTTCGAGATTCAAGAGACTACATCCTCAATTTGTTCATCTCATCTCCATCTCACGGTGTAATCCGATTCTCCTTTGTAACCTTTACTTTGATTTCGTTGGTTTTGTTCTAGTTGACATATATGTATGAACAAAGTATTATTTCTGGAATTTTTATGATTAATTGATATTTTCAGATTCATATCATTGTTCTTCGAGAGTTGCTTATGTGGGTTTGCTTCATTAAATTTGCGTTATAGATATCCTTTGTGTATTAATCTTATTTGGGTCGACACTTATAGGGTTTATGCATAATTGTTGCTAGGTTTAAGAACATGAAATCGACTTTTCGTTTTGTGTAAACTTGAATCAAAGTAGTAAAGGTTTTGTACAAAGATCGAATTTAATTAACGAGGATTGCAATTAGGTGGACTTTTCCATACTAAGTTGTACACTTGAGTTGATAGCCTTTCTCTATGTGTAATGCATTAAACATGTTATGATTAACTAGCTTTCTAGTGCTTGAATGCATGTTTGATAGGATTGATCTAGGTGCTTTCGCTTAGGTTAATTAGCATTGAAAAGTAAAATATGGGAAATTGTTTGCTTTTAACGTTTCACATGATCAACTCCTTTCTCATGACTTAGATGAACAATATTAGGGTTTGAATCAATTTTAATCATATATTTCGATTTTGATCTTTGTTCTCTCATTCCATTCATATTTTTATGTTTTTGCATTTTAATTATTTTGTTAACTTAGTTTTATTTTCGAAAATCCAAAAACAAAATCCCCCTTTTTTTCGTAAATAATGTTTATAGTTGTGAATATATTTGTGAATATTATACTTTGTTTTAATTTTAATTGTTTAATTGTTTGACATTGATAGGTGTACCCTCAATCCCCGGAATAGAACGATCCCTACTTACTTATATTACTAACGACATTTCAGGGTTAAATTATGCGCTTGCTAGAAGCGCGTCAAATTTTGGCGCCGTTGCCGGGGATTGAAAAATCACTTGCTAAATTGTGTCATTTAGTGTATATATTTGTTGTATATAAATTGTTTAAAACTTAGTTTAAATATTATTTATATTATTGAACACGAATTTTAATTGTAGGTTGTAAATTGAGAGGAATAGGTGAAGTTTCTTTTATTAATATTGGCCTAAACCCCTTATTGGTACCTAGCTTAGGTCCCTTAAGGTTGAGGGCGGCCTTTATTAACACTTGTTGAACTGTCTTCACACTTATGAACTTTTTCATCTTAGTAAGTATAGCCTATGTGGAATGGTGTCTAGGAAGGGGACAACGTTCATGACGAGTTTTTGAATCCAGAAGTGCTTGCAAATGGGCCTAAACCACTATGTGGGAGTAGCTCATGCCAAAATGGATTTTTCCTCTCATGTTCGTCCTCCCCCACCTGGCCATTTCAGTAAGGTTACCCAAACGATTTGAAAGGGAGTTTGTGTCTAGGCGACTATACTTGGGCCGCACGTTCACTTGATTTACCGCTTGGAATTTGATTCGATTTCAATAATGTTTATAACAAAAGAAATACTTGTGAATACTCTATACGTATAAATTATTTGTTGTTTCACACTTTAAACTTGTAAAAATAGTTTTCACGTTTTATACTCACTTGTGTACTTAACTTGTGTCTTATGTACAATATACTTGTTAATTATACTTGTAGTTTGTAATTAATAGTTATACTTGTTTTTATTTTGTATTTCTTTGTTAATTATAGTTACTAACTTTATTTAATGTAGGTACCGTCTGGCTGCAAGACGTAAAATACAAGCGCTACTTGGGAGGCAACCCAATTCAGAATATAATCAGATTTGCTTTCTCTTTCCCTTTTGCTTCTCCAATTTTCCTTTGTTTTAGTAGTCATTTTCGTAAATTTCATCCCTATATGCTTAAGTGTCTCATTGCATGCTAATAATTGATTACATTGAGGACAATGCAATATTTAAGTGTGGGGGAAGGGATTTATATTTTTGTCGTTCATTTTGAGTCCTATATATATTTTTGTCTTTCATTTTTGAGTCCTTTATATTAAAAAAAAAAAAATTAAAAAATAAAATAAAATAAAATAAAACTTCATTCATTCAGTCTTATTAAATTCAGCTATTTATATAAAAAAAAAATAATAATAATAAAAAAAATATATATATATTTATACACTATACTAAGCCATGTCTGCATCTCCGTAGGAGTTGAGGCTGAGCTCAAGGGAAATGCGAGAGCCACCGCCATAGCCGCTACCTCCCTCGGAAGTAGTCTTCATGTTGCCAAAGATGTCCTCACCATACATGGGGAATAGTGGAAGGGTTTCAATCTCCTGGTGATATTCTCCTCGTTGTTCCATGATCGATCCATCAACACCATAACCGACACGTGACCCAAAATTTAGATCAATGGATCTGTCAGTACTAGTAGAACCAGTGGAACCAAAGTTTAGATCAATGGACCTACCATCATCAGTAGAACTAGTGGATCCAAAATTGAGATCGAGAGATCCACCAACCCGAACGTTCCGAAATTCCCTCAACTTCTGCCTCTCACGAGCCTTGAGGTTCTGGAACCAAAAGAAGACGTTCTTGTCCTCGATCTGCCCATATTGTTGCAGATTAAGGCAGATCTCTTGAATCTGCTCTGGAGTTGGGCATTTAAGCACCTTGTCATAGTAAAGCTCCTGGAGGATTCTTAGTTGATATGGTGTAGGAGTCCACCGGTTATTGGTTGGCCTGATAGGCGTGTTGGCACTACTCCCGGCTGCTTGGATGCTTCCTCCCTCCTCGGTTGGTTGCTGGGCTTGTAATTCCATTTGTTGCTGGGTTTGTAACTCCATTAGTTGCTGAGTTCGTGGTTCCATGTTGATGAAGAAAGGATTTGAGTTTCGAAAGAAAGGCTGAAGGGTTGAGAGAGAAAGGCTGGAACTCGGAAGAATTTTCTTTTGGAGTGAACAGTCGCTCAGAATGCACCTATTTATAGAACGAGTGAGCAGATCTCCACCGTTGGATCGACGATCTCTGAGATTAAATCTACGCGTTGGATTAAAGTCACCCGAAAACACGGAAAAGCTGTTGGCGCGTGGAGGACACGTGGGGGAACCAAACGAATCTCGAGGAGCTGTGACAGACAAGCTATAGCCGAAAGCATGCCATAAATCCAGGAAAAGAAAGGACACGTGGGGGAACCAAATGAATCTCGAGGAGCTGTGACAGACAAGCTACAGCCGAAAGCGGGTCTTATTGCCATAAATCCAGGAAAAGAAAGGAATATTTACGCGTGGGGGAGTTTTTCATGTGCATACGTGTTTCTTGGGCCGTGAACTGTCATAACTCTTCTCCTTCCCGGAGAAGCTTTGTTAAAACCGTGTGCTTGTTGAGATTTCTACCCTATTTTGTGCTTCATATATACATCTTTTTTTTGTCTCCTCCAGATTTTACTAAGGTTTGTCTAAGCGTGCAGTTTCAAATTTCTTCTACTTCCTCATGGCTCGAACCAAGGTTACCCCTCGCTCCGGCGTCAATCAATGCCACTAGAGGATAACTCTGCAAGTTATTGCCTTCCTGAGCAAGCTTGTTTATTGCAGTGTGACAGCGGATCAAAGAGAAGTTCATCTCAGAGATGTAATCGATCATGCATGTGACTCTCCAATCTGTCACCATAATACCATCGCGGAGAGAGGAGCGCAAATCATCAATAGAATCCGACAAGCTTTCCAGGGTGGCCACAGGCCGAGGAGCGAGGGGTAACCTTGGTTCGAGCCATGAGGAAGTAGAAGAAATTTGAAACTGCACGCTTAGACAAACCTTAGTAAAATCTGGAGGAGACAAAAAAAAGATGTATATATGAAGCACAAAATAGGGTAGAAATCTCAACAAGCACACGGTTTTAACAAAGCTTCTCCGGGAAGGAGAAGAGTTATGACAGTTCACGGCCCAAGAAACACGTATGCACATGAAAAACTCCCCCACGCGTAAATATTCCTTTCTTTTCCTGGATTTATGGCAATTAGACCTGCTTTCGGCTGTAGCTTGTCTGTCACAGCTCCTCGAGATTCATTTGGTTCCCCCACGTGTCCTTTCTTTTCCTGGATTTATGGCATGCTTTCGGCTATAGCTTGTCTGTCACAGCTCCTCGAGATTCGTTTGGTTCCCCCACATGTCCTCCACGCGCCAACAGCTTTTCCGTGTTTTCGGGTGACTTTAATCCAACGCGTAGATTTAATCTCAGAGATCGTCGATCCAACGGTGGAGATCTGCTCACTCGTTCTATAAATAGGTGCATTCTGAGCGACTGTTCACTCCAAAAGAAAATTCTTCCGAGTTCCAGCCTTTCTCTCTCAACCCTTCAGCCTTTCTTTCGAAACTCAAATCCTTTCTTCATCAACATGGAACCACGAACTCAGCAACTAATGGAGTTACAAACCCAGCAACAAATGGAATTACAAGCCCAGCAACCAACCGAGGAGGGAGGAAGCATCCAAGCAGCCGGGAGTAGTGCCAACACGCCTATCAGGCCAACCAATAACCGGTGGACTCCTACACCAGATCAACTAAGCATCCTCCAGGAGCTTTACTATGACAAGGTGCTTAAATGCCCAACTCCAGAGTAGATTCAAGAGATCTGCCTTAATCTGCAACAATATGGGCAGATCGAGGACAAGAACGTCTTCTTTTGGTTCCAGAACCTCAAGGCTCGTGAGAGGCAGAAGTTGAGGGAATTTCGGAACGTTCGGGTTGGTGGATCTCTCGATCTCAATTTTGGATCCACTAGTTCTACTGATGATGGTAGGTCCATTGATCTAAACTTTGGTTCCACTGGTTCTACTAGTACTGACAGATCCATTGATCTAAATTTTGGGTCACGTGTCGGCTATGGTGTTGATGGATCGATCATGGAACAACGAGGAGAATATCACCAGGAGATTGAAACCCTTCCACTATTCCCCATGTATGGTGAGGACATCTTTGGCAACATGAAGACTACTTCCGAGGGAGGTAGCGGCTATGGCGGTGGCTCTCGCATTTCCCTTGAGCTCAGCCTCAACTCCTACGGAGATGCAGACATGGCTTAGTATAGTGTATAAATATATATATATTTTTTTTATTATTATTATTATTTTTTTTTATAAATAGCTGAATTTAATAAGACTGAATGAATGCAGTTTTTTTTTAATTCATTTTTTTTTTAATTTTTTTTTTAATTTTTTTTTTTAATATAAAGGACTCAAAAATAAAAGACAAAAATATATATAGGACTCAAAATGAACGACAAAAATATAAATCCCTTCCCCCACACTTAAATATTGCATTGTCCTCAATGTAATCAATTATTAGCATGCAATGAGACACTTAAGCATATAGGGATGAAATTTACGAAAATGACTACTAAAACAAAGGAAAATTGGAGAAGCAAAAGGGAAAGAGAAAGCAAATCTGATTATATTCTGAATTGGGTTGCCTCCCAAGTAGCGCTTGTATTTTACGTCTTGCAGCCAGACGGTACCTACATTAAATAAAATTAGTAACTATAATTAACAAAGAAATACAAAATAAAAACAAGTATAACTATTAATTACAAACTACAAGTATAATTAACAAGTATATTGTACATAAGACACAAGTTAAGTACACAAGTGAGTATAAAACGTGAAAACTATTTTTACAAGTTTAAAGTGTGAAACAACAAATAATTTATACGTATAGAGTATTCACAAGTATTTCTTTTGTTATAAACATTATTGAAATCGAATCAAATTCCAAGCGGTAAATCAAGTGAACGTGCGGCCCAAGTATAGTCGCCTAGACACAAACTCCCTTTCAAATCGTTTGGGTAACCTTACTGAAATGGCCAGGTGGGGGAGGACGAACATGAGAGGAAAAATCTATTTTGGCATGAGCTACTCCCACATAGTGGTTTAGGCCCATTTGCAAGCACTTCTGGATTCAAAAACCCGTCATGAACGTTGTCCCCTTCCTAGACACCATTCCACATAGGCTATACTTACTAAGATGAAAAAGTTCATAAGTGTGAAGACAGTTCAACAAGTGTTAATAAAGGCCGCCCTCAACCTTAAGGGACCTAAGCTAGGTACCAATAAGGGGTTTAGGCCAATATTAATAAAAGAGACTTCACCTATTTCTCTCAATTTACAACCTACAATTAAAATTCGTGTTCAATAATATAAATAATATTTAAACTAAGTTTTAAACAATTTATATACAACAAATATATACACTAAATGACACAATTTAGCAAGTGATTTTTCAATCCCCGGCAACGGCGCCAAAATTTGACGCGCTTCTAGCAAGCGCATAATTTAACCCTGAAATGTCGTTAGTAATATAAGTAAGTAGGGATCGTTCTATTCCGGGGATTGAGGGTACACCTATCAATGTCAAACAATTAAACAATTAAAATTAAAACAAAGTATAATATTCACAAATATATTCACAACTATAAACATTATTTACGAAAAAAAGGGGGATTTTGTTTTTGGATTTTCGAAAATAAAACTAAGTTAACAAAATAATTAAAATGCAAAAACATAAAAATATGAATGGAATGAGAGAACAAAGATCAAAATCGAAACATATGATTAAAATTGATTCAAACCCTAATATTGTTCATCTAAGTCATGAGAAAGGAGTTGATCATGTGAAACGTTAAAAGCAAACAATTTCCCATATTTTACTTTTCAATGCTAATTAACCTAAGCGAAAGCACCTAGATCAATCCTATCAAACATGCATTCAAGCACTAGAAAGCTAGTTAATCATAACATGTTTAATGCATTACACATAGAGAAAGGCTATCAACTCAAGTGTACAACTTAGTATGGAAAAGTCCACCTAATTGCAATCCTCGTTAATTAAATTCGATCTTTGTACAAAACCTTTACTACTTTGATTCAAGTTTACACAAAACGAAAAGTCGATTTCATGTTCTTAAACCTAGCAACAATTATGCATAAACCCTATAAGTGTCGACCCAAATAAGATTAATACACAAAGGATATCTATAACACAAATTTAATTAAGCAAACCCACATAAGCAACTCTCGAAGAACAATGATATGAATCTGAAAATATCAATTAATCATAAAAATTCCAGAAATAATACTTTGTTCATACATATATGTCAACTAGAACAAAACCAACGAAATCAAAGCAAAGGTTATAAAGGAGAATCGGATTACACCGTGAGATGGAGATGAGATGAACAAATTGAGGATGTAGTCTCTTGAATCTCGAAAGCAAGCTTCAAGGATGATGATGGAGGATGATGCTCACGGAAATTCTTCTTCTCCCTTGGCCTTGCTTGAACTCGTGGCTTGCTCTAGAGGGTGGAAAGGAAAATGGAAAGGAAATGGAGAGATAAAGAAGATGAATTAGATGAAGGAATGTTTGTCTCTTTGTTTTTGCCTCTATTTATAGGCTTCCAAGCAACACTATTTGGCCTTTAAACAAATCATAATGGGTTAGGTTTGAGCACTTAAACACTTGGTGGATTTATTAGGTGAGAGCACTTAAACACTTGGTGGATTTGTTAGGTGAGAGCACTTTCTGCTCCTTTATTCCTTTAATTTTTATCTCCACTAAGAACTCAGATTTAGCCTTTGACTTCTTCATATGAAATTATCCACCATGAGTGTAGATTACTGTGGTAAAATTTCAGAATTTATTGCCATGTGGTTGGGCCGGAAATGCTGCTGGACCTCTTACAGGTCCAGTTTTCCAGTTTTGCTTCTGCAGAAAATTGGACTGATTGTTTGAAGGCCTTCCACTTCTATCTGGATCTTGCACTCTTCATATGAAATGTTCCTTTGGGTGTCTAGAATGGATCTGGAAGGTTTCAGCTCATTTGAAGTTCATTTGATCAGGCGGACGCTCCTTCTTCTTTGCTTGGCTTGGTTTCTCCTCGGAGTAGGAATATGTGTAAAATTGATCTTTTAGTACATTTCACCTTCATCTACTCCAATGTACCTTCATCTTTTCTCCCCTTGGTGTTTGCAAGCTCCTCTTTCCATTTATGAGTTCATTTCCACTTTTTAGTTCGGAGGTCCTGAAAATAGAAACTAATAAGAAAAATAGAAACTTTCCCAAACTGAAAATGGAAACTTTCTAAAAATGAAAATTAGAAACTACAAAATAGAAACTTTCTACAAATAGGAACTTTCCCAATCAAAGAATGGAAACTTTCCAAAACAGGGATTTTCTAAGGAAATGGCGCAGAAAATGTAGGGAAAAGCAGTTAAAACGTCGCATTAAAATGCTCCTATCAAATTCCCCCACACTTAGCTTTTGCTAGTCCCTTAGCAAAATCACACTAAGACACAATGAAATTTAAAGACTCTAACAAAAATAATGACTCTATTGCCCTTCAACTTTTTGTCTCATCAATCTCTTACTTTCACAACATCAAGATTAGCACTCAATCAAGATTTAATGTTAGGCATTCGAGAGTTAATTGAAACACATAATTTACACATACACAAGTAGGACTTGGTTGTAACAATGGTGGTAGGTTCTGTTAAGCATGCTTCAAACAAGTTTGATTCAAATCCTCACCAAGTATATCCACTCTTTCTTCTCTTAGATCATGGCAATGCTTAAAAGCTTAGACATTCAAGTATATGTGAAAGATAGCAAGTATATCACATAATGTAAGAAACGAAAGCACAAGTATAATTTTCTTTTAAAGATCTTATGAAGGATACCAACTACTTGCACAGATGGACCCAAGCCATAGGTTCAACTCTTGTAACTCATCTCCACATCAAGGGCTGTCCCATCTTAAGGATCAAGAAGGTCTTTTCAAGGGTTGTAATGGGGTCATGGCTCAAGGTTTAAAGAAACGAAGGGTAAGGAAATTAACAAAGTGTCCTAAAAACCTAGCAGAGCACATGCAAATGTAGAGACCTCAAGAAATCCACCAAGGCTTTGCAAAAAGGTCACTTTCCCTAGAGGTAACATAAAAGGGGCCTAATGTCTTCATGTTGGGCTCAATCTTCATTGTAAACTTCCCTTGAACTATAGTGGAATGGACAAAGGCCAAATTTTTCTATAGTGGGCCTTCATTTCAAAGCAAACTCCAAAATCAGTAAGTATGGGGGACTAAAATCCATAAATATTTCTTTCTTTTCTTTTCTAGCCGTACATATATTTTTTTTTTCTTTTCTTTCATTTTTCACGGCTTTCACATATTTTTTCTATGGATAAGTCTACCCCCACACTTGAACTTTCACCTCTTCTCAATTTTCATCCTTAGCACCAAACCCATGTAGTATGTCTCAAAAAATAGCTCCACTAAGTTCTTAGAACAAAGGGTAGGGTTGTAACTATACTAAGCTTCATGGTTGAGGGTTTTAAGGGTGATGAATGAAAATGCTTAATGTAGGCTCAAAGGGGCTTATCTAGGGGGGTCCCACGACGGGCACGAATGGGGACACAAGCTTATTTGGCAATGGTGGTAATTCCTAGGGTGCCTCTATCCCTTCCAGAATCAGGGCCATGTATTGATATACGTCTCAACAAGCACAAGAGCGAATTCTAGCATTCTCTAGTCCATCAAACTTAATCTATGGCAAGTAGTCAATCAAGATGAAAGAATAATGAGATCATCAAAACATCGCCAAGAAAATAAGAATATGTTTTTCATTTATCACTCCAAGAAAAAGGGACATGGGCTCAAACATCTCACATGGGCTTTATGAATCAAAACTCATCTTAGCATGCTCATATTTTCTGTACCAAAGTCACGAAATCCATATCCACTACAAGGCACATATTTTTCATATATCTCAATTAACCAAAGAATACCATTTTAAAGTCATCTCAATTTGTGATCCTCTTTTAATCATGATTTCAGAGATATAGAATCATCCTAGACAGTTGAAAGGGCATCCTAAGACTCAAAACAAAAACAAAAGCAACGAAATTTTTTTTTTTCAACAATTTAATTTAATTTCAACACTTAGGTACGGGAACAGGGAGTCTCGATGTGCAATGGGACTGAAACAGCTACCCTTTTTCAAGACTATGTTTAATCCAATATACCTTAGTGTATCACAACATTTTCTTTTGTTAAACACATTTTTTTTTCTTTATATACTAACTACTAAAAACACAATAAAGCAATAATCCGTCCCCCATACTTAATTCATGCATTGTCCTCAATGTATAAACAAATATAAATCATGCAAAGCATAAATCAAGCATAGAAGAGAAAATGAACACAACGAAACCTAAAACAACTTAAAATTCAAGAAAATAAAATAGAAGGAAGAGTTCAAGAAAGCAAATCTGCGTTTGATGGTTCCACCACAGCTACAGTTGAAATGGGTTGCCTCCCATGCAGCGCTTAATGTTTAAAGTCTCTCAGCCTAGACTTGTATCTCCATTTACTCCTTTGGAGGAGCGGTGTGCGGGCGAGTGGCAGCCCTCTTGCTGGTTTCAGCCTCCTGAGGAGGGTCCTCATGGTGTGATGCAGTAGCGTCCTTGCGAGGAAACCCAGGAGGATAACTCTGCAAGTTATTGACTTCCTGAGCAAGCTTGTTTATTGCAGTGTGACAGCGGATCAAAGAGAAGTTCATCTCAGAGATGTAATCGATCATGCATGTGACTCTCCAATCTGTCACCATAATACCATCGCGGAGAGAGGAGCGCAAATCATCAATAGAATCCGACAAGCTTTCCAGGGTGGCCACAGGCCGAGGAGCACGAGCAGCTGGTGAGGAAGAAGACTCTCCGGGATGCAGTCTGGGAGAGCGACGAGGCAGAGGAGGGGGACTGCGGGTACGCTCACGGATAGGACGAAGGTCCCCTGGACAAGTAAGCCCAGCTCTAGTGGCCGCTTGACGACCTTCTTCTTCCAAAGAGAGAACACGGCGTTGATTGACGCCCCTGCGAGGGGTAACCTTGGTTCGAGCCATGAGGAAGTAGAAGAAATTTGAAACTGCCATTCCTGATAGATGCAGTCCTCGACAGGTTGTCTGTCAGAAGGGTACTGGTAGATAGCGGGTCAGCCGTTAATGTCATATTCAACTGTTGTTACAAGCAACTACATCGCAACAATAAACTTCTGCAAGACCACGAGCCACTACTTAACTTTTACGGAGATGTAACCCAACCTCTGGGGTCAGACCAACCTCTGGGGTCAGATTATATACACATATCCACTGGGACAGTCCCGTGTACGGTGGAAATACATACTGAGTTCATTGTGGTAGATTGCTTAAGCTCATAGAACTCCATTTTCGGTCTCCCAGCTCTCAACAAACTCAAATGCATCATCGCTGGGTACATGCTACTCATGAAATTCCCAACACCTAACGGCACTGGGTCGGTCAGGGGAAGCCAATCAATTGCATGGGAGTGTTACTCAACAACAGTGTCGAGGTCAAGAGGCCGCCATGAAATTTTAATAGTAGCTAATACACCACAGTTGACGGATAAAATTGACGACCCCAGAGTTGACAAGGAAAAATATTATAGAAAGGAGCTTGTCAACCCAGAAACATCGCTCCGCATTGTAAGCATCTCCAACGAGCACTCAGAGAGGACTGTGCGTATCGGAGCCCAGCTCTCCCCTGAGATAGCTATTGAACTCACCCAGTTTTTTAATGAAAATACCTCATTATCTGCATGGTCATATGCCGACATGTCAGGGATCTCTCCCGACATAATTCAACATAAGCTCAGCATCAAGCCATCCTTTTATCCTGTCAAACAGAAGTGACGGGCATTTGAAGAAGAAAGATATCGGGCCATTAGGGAAGAAATAACCAAGTTGCGCAACATAGACTTCATTCGTCAGGTTCATTATCTACAATAGATCTCCAATGTGGTAATGGTAAAGAAACCTACCGGGAAGTGGCGGATGTGTGTTGACTTCAAAGGTTTAAATAAGGCATGCCCAAGGATAGCTTCCCGCTATCTCGCATTGACCAGTTGGTTGACGCAACAGCAGGGCATGAGCTACTCAGCATGATGGACGTCTTTTCTGGCTACAACCAGATAAAGATGCATCCCAGCGACCAGGATTGCACAACATTTACCACCGACAAGGGTTTATATTGCTACAATGTCATGCCCTTTGGCCTCAAGAATGCCGGAGCCACATACCAATGGTTGATGAACGCAATGTTTGCAAAACACTTGGGTAAGATCATTGAGGTATATGTCGACGACATGCTTGTCAAAAGCATAAAAGCTTGTGGTCATGTGGCTAACCTCCGCATCATCTTTGCCATATTGCTAGCATATGGAATGCGCCTGAATCCAGAAAAATGTTTCTTTGGCATGACCGCCAGCAAGTTCCTCGGATACATAGTCAGTGAGCAGGGACTAGAGGCTAACCCCGACAAAGTACAGGCAGTCATAAACATGAAATCTCTGGAGAAAAAAGTTGAGGTACAAAGTCTGCAGGGAAAGTTAACGGCTCTTTTCCGGTTCATCTCCAGGCTTACTGATAAGGGGAAATGATCATTTACCCAATTTCAGCTCAAAAATTGTCCACTTGCTCCACTAACAGTTTTTTAACCTCGTTTACCCAAAACACTCTAAGAGATTATTTCCCTAATACCCAATTAATTCTTTTTTATTTATTTTTGGGACTTTTTTGCCCTCTCTTTCTTTCTCACTTAGAGGGAGAAGTCATCCTCCACCTTGCCGAACTCCGGTGACCAGTGGCCGGCCGCCGACTTCGGTGATGGGAATCTGGCGACCGGTAACTGGAATCTGACGCCTAGTGACCAGAATTCGGCGACTGTTCACCGAAATCCCGAATCCGGCTACCGTACTAGTGACTAGAAATCATATTATATGCCCAGTAATCATATTATTATCCCCCAATAACAAGTCTATTAGGGATCAATAATTAATGAAAAATGAAGATGTTTATAATTTTGAAAGTTTTAGTATGGTTATCCAAATAAATAATCTTATTATTGCCCCCCTAATAATCTTATTATTGCCCTGCAATAATCTTATTATTGCCCCCCAATAATCTTTTTACTGTCCCCAATAATTTTATTATTATATTCCAATAATCGTTTTATTGCCCACTAATGATTTTATTATTGTCCAACCAAATCATAATAAACAAAACAATCACTGCTAGCAATATCTCATATTGAAATCGGCCAATTTTTTGGAGAAATAAACCACTGCAACAACCATTGGAGGCCTCCTACGCATTTTACTAGTAAGAAGAGGAAAAAAAAAAAAGAAGAGAAGCCTGAACTACAGCGTCAGAGCCCCGACTCGGAGCAAAGCCCAGACCCGAACTGTGGTTGCCGCGTGGAGCTTCGGATGACGACCCTGGCATGGCGGCGGAGCGTAGGAGGTTTTCTTCTCGTGGCAGCGGCGCTCGCAATCGGAGATGCAGTCGAGGTCAAGCATCTCACCACGGAGCTTGTCGGGTATGGCGTCGACGAGGACAAGCTTCGGAGGTCCTGGGTTAGGATGGTATGGGCGATGGCCATGCCGACGTTGCCGGACTCTTCTTCTTATTCTTCTCCGGTGACAATAAAACGATGGCAATAAAACGATTATTGGAAGAGACCTTGTCGGACTCTTCTTCTTCTTCTCCGGTGACCAGTGGTCAAGCATCTCGCTGCAGAGCTTGTCGGGTATGGTTTCAACAAGGACGAGCTTTGGAGGTCCTGGGTTAGGATGGTCTAGGCGATGGCCATGCCAACGTTGCCGGCGCTGATGATGGAGATCTTGGTCTGGCAGTTGGAGGAGGAGGGAGGGGTGGCGCTGTGGATGGGCTTGAAGAAGGCATGGGTTAGATCGAGGCCTCCGGGGCCTGGCGAAGAAGCTGAAGTGCTTTTGCCAAGAGAGTCTGAGACGAGTTGAGAGAAAGAGAGAGAGAAATCGGTGAGGGGGAGGAGAGAGAGAATAGATCGAAGAAGGGAGGGAGGGAGAGAGAGATGAGTGTAATTTATTAATTAAAATGAGGGCAATACTTTCAATAGATGTTAGATTGGGTAAATGAGGTTAAAAAACTCTTAGTGAAGTAAGTGGGCAATTCTTAAGCTGAAATTGGGTAAGTGGTCACGGCCCCTACTGACAAATGCCTACCCTTCTTCAAGGCAATGAAGCGGTCTCATTGCAAAGTGGTAGATTGGATGCCTGATTGTGAGGCGGCATTTCAGGGCCTCAAGGAATACTTGGCCTCCGTTCCGCTACTCTCAACTCCAGTATTGAGCAAAATACTATACATCTACCTAGCAGTATCCAAGTTCGCCATCAGCTGCGCAATTGTCCGCAGGGAGGCATCAGAAGAATTGCCAGTATTCTACGCCGGTAGAGGTATGAATAGAGCCGAAACAAGGTACCCGCCACTTAAGCAACTTGCGCTAACACTCATAATGGCCGCTAGAAGGTTGCGTCAATATTTCCAAGCACATACAATCCATGTTCTCACAAATCAACAGCTAAAGCAAGTACTCCAAAGTCTGGAACACTCAGGACACCTCAGCAAATGGGCAATAGAACTCAGCGAGTTCTACATCGATTACAAGCTAAGAACCGCTATCAAGGGACAGGCTGTTGCTGATTTCATAGCAGAGCCAACAGAACCACAGCCGGAACATACCACTGATGCAATGTCGGAGGGCAGCATTCAACAAACTGAAACCACTCAAGCAAAGACACCATCACAATGGAATCTCTATATAGATGGTTCCGCATGCGCCAAGGCTTGTGGCACCGGTATCATCCTCACCGGACCAGGGAGACTTAACTTAGAGTACACCCTCAAGTTTGATTTCAAGACCTCCAACAACATGGCGGAATATGAAGCACTTATCACAGGGCTATTGTTAACCATCGATTGTGGAGCAGAAAGTGTCGACATTTTCAGTGACTCACAACTGGCAAGCCAACTCTAGGCCGAAATATGCCTTGACGCGCCGACACGCACTACCCAAAGTTGTCTCTGCAGAAAGGACCAAAACTCAGCAAATTGAAGTGTATCAGTCCCACATTGAAAACAAGAGTGAGGTAACTCACTATTTCACCTATAAAAGGTCTACTTCTCTCTCTTCATTCATTATGCATTTAATAGCTATCTACCGCTACATTTGTCAATACAAGTACATCGTCTAACTTCAGCATCAGAGGAGCGAAAGACCGCCAACCGTGGTCTCCCCTCTTGACGCCGTTGTATTTCTCTTGACAGATTAGCGAGACTTCGTAAACTCTACACCTATCAGAAGATTGGATGCTAGTCCATGTTATTGGAAGCCAACATCATATGGCGGTATTCTGAACATCAACACTACCACTCTTGCGAATTCTTTCTATGATCTTCCAACCTTGTGGCAACCAGTGTGGCCTACCCTTATTGATTCTTCTCCCTCTCCTAGAATTAGAAGTATTGCCACTGCTACAGCTAAGCTTGTTAGATTTTCTAGGTCTCCCTGGTCGACACTTTATCTGACTACCATGTTGAGGGTTGGCATGATCTTGCATAAACAGAGGGTTTCCGACTTGTCCTACTTCTAGTGGAATTAGAAATGGAGAATTTTGTGTAGGTACAACTTTATTGGCTCAAAAAATAATGAAAAAAATTAAATAAATAAATAGGAACATCCATCATCTGATTGATGTCATCAATATTCATTTTCTAATTTTCTCGAACATTAGTGATGGGAAAGAATCCATAATCAATTTAAGACAAGAAAATAAATATCGATTTTGTTACTATAATAACCTACCAATTAACCTAATGGGGTTCATCTGGCCTTTTAATTTGTTATGTATTTAAGGATTCACATAATATGTGTGTCACGTCCTGATTTTCAAGCACAAATAATAAATAAATAACAATCACAAATACTCCAGGCGTGATGGTTTAGACATCAATATAAAACACTAGCTAGGAAAAATTTTCTTTAAAAAACAGCAAGTAAAGATGTCATGAACATACAATGTCAATACAGACTCATCCAATAGAGTCTTATATTACATTGCATCAAGTTTACAAACTAAACTGAATAGCCATTCAATAATTAAACAATCCCACCCCACTCACTACACAACGGAAGACTAACAAGTGCATACAACAATTAAGTTGCTAAACTCATGACTGCAACGGCAAGGGACCACAGCTCCATCACGTTCACCCTAACCTGCAAGATAGACCCCTACACCATTGAATAGTGTACCGGATTGAAATAACAAACTCGGTAAGCTTATGAAAGATCGTGTGAGTAAACTCCAAACAACCAACATAACACATGCTTAAACCATCTCAACCTACAAAATCGATATGCAATTATCACCACAAACATCAAGTTCATGTCCTACAATATCATGCTCACATACGTTAACTCAAAACTAAAACCCATATGCTCTGACTCTCAACTGATACATGTACGACGACTTCCGAACTACATGTATCATCAAAGACAAGATATGCTCTGTAATAATTGACAGTGGTCTACGAGAGAACTTTGTCACAAACAAAGTTGTGGATTATTTTCAATTACCGATAGTGAAGCTAAGGGATTCATACTGGATTCCATTTGGAGATGATGAATATGCACAAGTAACAGAGGTTTGTAAAGTTCCTGTCTCTATGGGAAAATTTTATAAAGAAGAGATTACTTGTCATGTGATTGACATGGACGACACTTATGTGCTTTTTGGAAGACCATGGCATGAAAGCGTCAAAGGTGGTTATTGCAAAGACAACACATATTTATGTAGGTGGGAGTAGCACAAAATTAAAATCAAGCCTGGAAGGAAGAACATCAAGAATGACCATCCTGAGGTGTGTGAAAAGGAACATGAAGAAGCCACTTTAAAGATTGAAGAGAAACTCATTAAGGATAAGGAAGTTGATTCATTCATCACATCGATATCCATGTCATGCATGACTAATTGTGTTCAAGATCAACCCAAGGAGAAAGTCATTGCCCATTCCTTTTCAAGTGGAGGAGTTCAAGTTTCAAGATGCTTATTCTAAACTTGTCTACGGTATTGGATTCATGGTGATGCCTTTTAATTTCGAGAATATTGAAGTTGATGGCTTATCATGTTTTATTCCTAGTAATGATCGAGTTGCATTCAAGAGGGACTCGAGGTCGAGTTCTTTTCAAGTGAAGGAGACTGATGTAGGATGAGATTTTAGCCAATTTCAACAAAGAATCTCGAAAAGAAAGAAGCGTCTTCACATCAAGAAGAATAATTTGAATATTGAAAACTGGTATTCAAACAGACTTCTTAATGATTGAATTAATCATAAATTACTATTTTGGATATATGGGGATTCTCGAACAAAATCTTGGTTGGGATTCCAATTATATATTTGCATAATATTCTTTAGTATCTAGGATTCTATTTCTGATTTTTATTTAATGAGGTTTAATTCGGTTTTCTAGTTTTAGTCTATAATAAATTATTCTTTTTGTTTTCTAGTTGTATTAGGTTTATGCTATGTGCCCTATATATAAGGCACCTCTTAGATTGTAATTTTCATTCAAGTTATCAATAAAAAAACCAAATATTAGAGAAGTTTCTCTATGTTTCTTACGGCTGTGTCCGTAATTGCTAGTGGATTCTAGCTTATCTCATATGGCTTTCGACGCTTGACGGAGGAGCCCCTTACTATCGTGTTCACGCTTCCCGTATCAGATAGATAGAGCGAAATCTAGAGATAGACAGAGTGATCGAGATCTAGATTGATATAAATCAAGAGAGTGTACGTTAAGATTCAAGAAAGTGTTGCTCTCTGCTCGTCTCTTTAGGGTTTTATATAGTCCCCTTTATCAAAATGACGATAACGCCTCCTTACTTTCCAGATAATTATAATGATACTAAGGGCAATTCTAACCATGAAGTCTCATTTGGGGGTGCTATACTCAATTTAACACCTCTTTCTTGCATTGTTCATATAGCACCCAATTCTCATCTCCAACTATGAGGTGCTATATGTGATATTATTTTCACTATTCTTGATTAAAATTTAATATGAGTATAATATTATGAATATTATATTAAAAATATGTTAATTTAATTGCATGGCCCCGCATTACTGTTTATGGTCCTGCATCTGGAAAAGTCACATATTTATGACTTGGTTTGAGACTAAGTCCTATACTTTTGGGACCAACTCCCCCTAAAATGGATTATTGGAGAGCCCAAGTGCTATATGGGTCTCAAATATGGGATAGAACCCACATGGTTGGAGTTGCCCTAAGGGGTAGGGTTTTATGTCGAACCTTCTTATTACCCAACCAGATTCTTTTGTCACATATAGCCTAACTGTAAGGATTTTGGGATGAATCCAACTTATTTGGAAGTCATCGACTACCTGACTGCTCGTAATCCACAGCGATCATATTTCTCACACACTCGTTATCTTAAAAGTATCTTTTAAACAATCGATATATTTTTCATACATCAAAACAAATAGCAAATGCGAGAAAAACAACTAACTGAGAGTTCGAGTCCCCTATATGGATTCTGAAACTTTTGCTTCATGTCGTCCTAACACTTTCTGTACTTCAGTTCCTTAAGTAACTGGAGTCCTAGATTCTAACATAATAACTTCAATTGTCAATTCATCAAACTCATTACCATTTACCACTCTTAGACTTTTGACCAATCATGTATCAAGACATTTCTCAAATTGACACAATTTCATTTTCACATTAAGTGCACCCAAAAATTACTAAGGGCACCTAATCACAATTTTCCCTCAATATCCTTAACAATATTTCAATGAACATGTTTTTTCAAAGCACCATTACACCCCAATTTGCATACTTTTGACTACAAGAACCAATCAATCTCCAGGTTATGCAATACTCACATAACTTGATTAACTAAAGAATCCATATTTTGGATTCTAATTCTTTGCTTCCTGAAAACAAGCCTTAAATTCCAATAAGCCCAAACAATCAACCTTTACGCGTTTAACTCAAGTATTCACATAAACCAATTAGAATGGCAATAACAACCTCTTCACCAAAGCTAACTAGCTAGAATCTAGCTCGCCTCAAATCAATGTC
This sequence comes from Rosa chinensis, assembly GCF_002994745.2. Taxonomy (NCBI): domain Eukaryota; kingdom Viridiplantae; phylum Streptophyta; class Magnoliopsida; order Rosales; family Rosaceae; genus Rosa; species Rosa chinensis. The sequence continues at coordinate 25,329,057 of NC_037091.1, read as the reverse complement.
AAAACAAAACCAGACGACGTGTCCAAACAGACTCTGTCCTTCGATGAAGAGTAGCTAAGCCGATGAATTACTCTATCTATGTTAACATATAGAATTGATAAGATTAACACGAATCTGACCCATCAATTGAATCAGAATAGGAGAATTGCCTTACCTTCATTTCAATTCGATTACACTTTCTGCTTTTCAAGATGACTTGGCCTTAATTGTTCGTTCTAGGACAAGTAACATCATCGAAGTTAAACCAGGAAGCTCCAAAGTCGCTACCAAAATTGTAAATGTGATGGCAACCGAAACCTCCCAAAAACCCAATTTGATCAAAACTCAACCATAACCAAAACCAAGTATATCAATGTGTAGAGCATGATGAGGAGGTCGAGTTTCATACCTCATGCATGGCCAAAGATAATCGAAGTCACCGGAAAACGTGTCAGAACCCCCGAAAAACCCAAGACTACTTAGCATTAATTCTCTCTCCACAGTCGACGATTGAATAAATGGTGACTAGAGGCGTGGCGGCGATGTCCAGACGAACCAAACATGACTGGTGCGGCAGCTGGAGGTTGTGTTAGGTTCATAATTACCTAGTAATTATTCTCCTAATCTTGCACTTTTACTTAACCTTTGTGTTTATTTAGATATATTTATTATGTTTTCCTTATCATACTAGGAAATGATGGATAAGCTTGAAAAGGCACTAAAAAGTCAATCTTAGCACCTTTTCCTACTCCGACTAAGAGAAACCGAGCTACGTAAGAAAGAAGAAGTGGCAGCCTGACCAAATGAACTCCAAATGAGCTGAAATGTTGTAGAGAGATTTTAGATATCCTGAGTATCATTTCTTATGAAGAATAAAAGAGCTAGTTCGGAGTGGAAGACCTTCAAAAAATCCATACAAGTTTCTTCACTAGAAGACAAAAACTGTAAAACCGGAGCTGTACAAATTATGGCAGCATTTATGGCCAAACCACGGTGAACCAGAACCTGAAAATTTACTAGGATGATCTGCACATGTGGATGAACATTTGGTATGAACAAAGCGAACCACATTATTTTGTAATTTTGGTATCTCTAACATTTATAAATTTAATCGAACTTTTTGTATGTGATACAAACTTAGATGCTCTTAACCATCTGATCCAAAAAGAAAATAAATAAATAAATAAATAAAAATAAGGCTATGCACATACTTCACTAATATAAAATTTCAATTAAAAAAGAAAACGATGAGAGATCTAAAAACTACAATTGATAAAAGAGTAATTAACATCTCCTCATATTCTAATAGGCAGCTCCCTCAACCAGCTTGCTCAACTTCTTAGTCCTCAATCGCTCGATATGTGCCTCACTCCCTTCGTAATGATACCTGCACATAACAAAAGGATCACTACCTCTCAATATTGTCTTCTCTTTTTTTTTCTTTTTTTTTTTCGAACAACAGGCTCACCTAACATTGCAATTCAATTTCCACTATTAAAGAACAAAGGAAAAATATTTGATAGAATTTCTTGAACAAATATTTATAAATTTAGAAACTGAACATGTCTAGTGCGGGATCTTCGATCAGATTCAATTTATGACTATGTTACTGCTTGATTAGGGTTCTTCATATATAGTCAAAGAGTTTAGAGTTCTTATGCATACCTTGGTGGTAAAGATATTAAAGGACTCAAGCTCTGTGCAAGCTTAACAGCTTCGTCCTCAGTATTCACCATGTGACTGAAGCAGAAATATCTCCCGCAAGCAGACTGGTCCTCTAGAGCTCGAATATGAACATTTACAAGAAAATCCACGTCGACAAACGCTAGTACACCATTTTCATACATTTGAGCAGCTCCTGCAAGGAGTCCGTAAAACCGATGATGAAAATTAGCAACTTGAAGATAGAAAATGAAGTTCATGTATCAAAGTAGACCACTTATCTCAAGAACACTTTGTACGTGGTTATTGGTTTGATAAAATAACATGCCAAACTATTTTGCAACAAGATTATTTTTAAACTATACCGACCGTTAAGATATGACATGGTTGTTCGCGGATTTTGTTGTGTGACACTAGGCCCAAGGACTAGTCCAGAATTTATAGAGACCATCTTAAGAGTCCGGTCCATTGATAGAGCCCAAGCAGCCTGTTCCGATTGTGTCTTTGCCAAGGCATACCACAACTACAAAGAAGAAAATACAAAACTAAGTTCAATATTAACATATTGTAACTAGTGCCTGTACAGTATACCTTTGTTTTTCTTTGCTAATTGTGTATAGATTAGATGCTTACTTTTGAGAAATTGACGTACCAAAAATACCTAAACTATATTAAAAAAAAAAAAAAAAAAAAAAAGATGAAGAAGAAAAACACTGATAATTTTGACCACCGGATCATGTCCTCTTTACGACATGACATAGGTGCTCTGATGTGGTGGTAAACATATATAAGGTGCTTGCCATGGCAGCGCTACCACTAAGGATCTTATTTGGCTGACAAAATAATTGAGAGGTTGCGAAAATGAATATAGCTTACCTAAATTATATTAGCACTAAGGGGTGACAAGAAAACTCCCCATGTGAAAATATATAATTTGAGAAAAAAAAAAGACAAAATTAGATAGAGAAAAACAAATATCTATCTATACTATTATTAAGAGAAAAAGATTTGTTAGCCAAAATAGAAAAAAATGTACCAAAATGACCCTGAAATATTAAAAAACTATACAACTCATAAAACAGATAGGGGTGATATAGTCAAATTACAAAATAAACAGAAAATATAAATAAAAAAAAGGTGAAAATGAGAAACAGATAATTAAACTACCAACTTCTATCATTCCATAAAAAACTACCCACTCCTGTAAATAACTTCCCACTCCCTATTAAAAAAATATATATATAGAAGATGACCTTCAATTTCCTGCAGAATTCTGGATCACTCCATGACTTTTCATCCACATCCTTCTCAGAAGAAATGTCCTCCTTCCATATTGCTGCAGCCAACGAAGAAGAGAACAAAATCTTCTCCACGCTGTCTGTCTGAGCACATGCTTCAACAACATTGATTGCTCCTCTCACCTCCAAATTCACCATTTTTTCCTAACAGAGCCAGAAAATTGATAATTATCACCATGAACGTAGAAATAAGATGGAAAATAAGAGGGAATGTATTTAGAAATAACATTACGTACATCGTATGCTTCTGGACTGTCTAGACAACAGAACACAGCAGAGCAACCTTTCAAAGCCAAAACAATGCTATGATAATCCAAAACATCAACAGAGAAAACTACTAATCTCTCTTCTTCCTTCTCCATTTCCCTAATTCTCTTCTGAATCTCTGTTTCCCCTGCATGGATCATATGGTTAAAACCGAACGATTAGATCGAGATAACTGAAACTAACTTGTATAAGATAATCCTCGATCAAATTCAGTCTTAATAAACATTTCACAATAGTGCAAATGCTTACCATTCTTCTGGGTAGCTGCGTGAACTCTGAAGCCTCGAGCAAGTAATCCTTTGAGAATCCAAAAGCCAACGTAGGTTGAAGCATCAAGAACACAAACTGTGGGTTTGTCGTACTTCATTTTGGGGTTTCCTTTTCATTCAAGTTTTTTCTTTCATACGCAAATCTCTCTTATATATACATATAGAAAATGAAGGTAAGACAGAGTTTGGTGAACTATTTTGTAACACGTTCCCATCTACTCACCATCTTATGTTGTAGCTAGGACTATCCCGCTGCCTCTTTGTTTTGTCTTTTCTTTTTTTCATTTTTATAACAAAAGTGGACCTTTTATTAAAGAATTGCCAAGCATCCAATTTTCTGGCATTATTCCGATTTCTTTGCCAAAAACATAAAACATAAAATCCGATTTTCATTCAACTTAAACATAAAATTCAAATCTGATTTTGGTCAAAGGACTATCTATATAGATTCCTTGCTTCTAGGCTGCCATAATTTCCATGAGAAGTAATCCCAATTTAACTTTGACATACAAAATAGGAAGGGTAGGTTTCCTTTCCCAAGTTCAAGATGTAGGCATAGGCAATTCCAATTCGCTAATGTTGAAAGACGTGTGAACGGAATGGATGGATGAATGGTTTCCGAATTGACATGAATTGGTTTTATAAAAGAGCATACATACCAAGACGAGGTATGTTGTAAAAGAAGCCACGTAATCCACTATCCGGAAAGAAAGTCATTCAAGACTTCGAGTTATCTAGATCACGGTCAACGAAAAATATGAGCCTAACAAATTGTACAACAGACAGAAACATGTATATGGAGTCTTCTGGAAGCCATATATTCATTACTTTCTAAACTATGAACCTTCTACAGAAAACTGCAGTTTGAGCCAAAAGAGGTAATTCCTGCACCCCTAGCCTGCAATCTTTTTCTAACGCCTCTGCTATCAAGGATATGTATCTACCAGCTTGCCACCTAGTTGGTTTAAATCAGTTATAAGCATTACCAACTTCAAAAATTAAAGATTTCATTTAGGTTTCAATTCCCAACTGAAACTTTCCATATTTGATTATTTCTACCAAATTAAGTAGTATTTGATTATTTCTACCAAATCCGTATTTTGATTTTTGGTATTACCAAGCTTTACAATAAGTCTGTGTTGGAATTACTCATAGAAAAAACCCTAAGCGACAAAACTGGCACACCTAAACTCTAGTTCTGTCTCGAACAACTTCGAGCCACTGCAGCCATTCTTCTACCTTGGTTCTCAATTCCAACAACCCAGATCTCTCCATCATTTTTGTTGTGCCTCGTAATTACCCGTTTACCGGTCATTTGGAGGGTAAATGATTAAAATATTTATTTTTACCTTCGTTTCGGACTTTGTAGGGTTCCAAAAGTTGACTTTTCCTTCGGCTTAGATTTTGAGGAAACTTCATTCTGAAAAGTTATAGAGGGCGTTAAACTGAGTTTGTGAACACGTGGTACACAAGAATCAGAGTTATAAGGAATATGTTATTAAGGATTTAAGTTAGTAGCATTTTTGTAAATAGTAGGAACTTTGATACTATAAATAGTTGTTTCTTGTTTTGGAAACGACCATATGGAAGTTTCCTGAAATAGAATCCCCAAAACCTAGAAAAAGGCATATTGGCCCCGAATCTTCTCGGCCTTGCCGGCGTTTATTCCGGTCACATCATGCCATGATACCGATTTCATCTTAACCGTGTCAACCTCCTCTTCCTAACATGGTGGCAGCGTGCAACAAATCTAGTGGTGGAAGGCGCAAAAAGCAGAAAACTCTCTGAATGACCAATTTTCTTAACCTAGTTGAACTTCCAGTTCCGGCCCCTATTTCAGATGAAATTCCTTGGGTTTGAAGCCCTCCCGACGCTTAACAATCCCTCCAAGTTGTGTAGCTCAATCGATCGGAGGTGGACAAATCAACCATTTAAAGTTTGGGGCCGTGACCAGTTACCCATTTTTAGCCCAATATTTCCCCAATCACTCCACCTTCAACTGTTTGTGCCCACTTACCCAATTCAACAGTGTCATGACTCATCTAGGCTCCAGAAAAAAAATGATATTACAGTAGTGCCACTACACTAAAAACGCACGACTCGTCAGTTATCTGTCTCTATCAAACGTCAAACCGATTCAAACCTCTTCCTCCCTCCATACCCGATTCTCTCTCCCTCTACCTCACTCGCTCTTTCTCTCACTCTCTCACACGTCGATACTCACCGTTCTACGGCGACGACAATTCAAGGTCCGGCAACAATTTCCCTTTCCCTTTTTCGGCTTCGAAGATATCGAAACAGGTAAAAACTCAATTTCCGACTCTGTTTTCCAGATTTTGATGTTTTCTGAGGAATCTATTAAAGAAATCTTCGTTTTAATCTTGTTAATAGCTTCATTTTGGTTACATATCTGTGAAATTTGTGATACGACTTTGCATGTGCCAAAATCTGTAAAATCTAGGGTTTCTGGTTCATAATTGTGAAATTTTGTTATGAATGTTGTTTGTCGATTTTAAACTGTTAATTGAGCGAAAATGAGGATGGTTTGAAAGCCTATTGTGGAGTCTTAATCATAAAAGATATAACATTATTGCCCCCCAGTAGACTTTGGATTGAGGGCCAATGATCACTCCGTTGTTCATTAAAGTACAGAAATCTGCTATTCTAAGAAAAATGGATGGTTTTTTTATTTGTCTACTGGGGGGCAATAGAAAGATTATTGGCTCCCAAAAATTCTTTCCCTGTGGTTCATAAATTGCCTTTAATTAAGGCTTTGATATGTATTCTGTTTTTAAGTTTGATATCTGGTTCGTGTAGTTTGTTAAATAGCTGTAGTAGATAAATGAATAAAATTGTTGGTTTTTTGTTTGTCTAGTGGGAGACAATAGGCAGATTATTGCCCCCCACCCCCATAATGTGAGATTTGAGACATTATCTGTTGTTTTATGTGTAAAGAAGTGCTATAATCTGTGAAATATAGAAAGTGGTGTAATATTTGATGGTCTATTGGGGGGCAGTAGACACATTATTGCCCCCTAATAATGTATTTATTATGGGTAAGTAATCATCTCTTGTTGATTATAAAATGATCATTTTGGTTTTGTTTGTGATAAAGTGCAATACTCTGTGAATCCTGCAAACTGGTGGAAGTTTTGAAGGTTTAGTGGGGGGCAGTAGATACATTATTGTCCCCCAATAATGTCTTTGTTAGGGGTCATAAATTTTCTCGTGACGATTTTAGAATAATCATTTCGGTTTTGTTTTGATGCAGAATGAGTAGACCGAAATTCACCCTAATGAGTGACTCGGAAGAAGATGACCAGAGTTCAGACAGTTTGGATAACTGTAGTCGGTCAACATTTAACCAGCCCCTGCAAAAAAAATTTGACGAAATCAGGAAGAGGAAGTGACAACAGGCAGATGAGATTTCCGACCAAGAATCTGCCGAAGAAGAAGTCAATGAAGATACAGAACAATCAATTGAAGAAGAATCAGAATCAGAAGGCGAACATACAACGAAGAGGTTTGTCATCAAAACAAAACAACAGCAAAAAAGGAAAACAGTTCAAGAGGAAGAGGATTCAGAAGAAGAAGAACTAAAGAGGAAGAAAGCCAAGAAGCCTAAAAAAGGGTCAATTAAGAAGGAAGTGTTGAAAAAAGAGACCCAAAAATCGAAGATAGAGTGGAAGCAGCAGAAGTGCACGCTCAGTTCCTTCTGGAGAATGGTTGACGCACACAAGGAGAGAATACCGGACGAAACAAAGGAGATATTGAGGGGTATAGACTTTGGTGAAATGATCGAGCCATTCTAGCAAGACAAGATAACCGAGATCCAGCTCCACAAGCATGAAGCGGACTTGGAGATAACCGAGATCCAGCTCCACACAGACAACAAATGGAAGTTTGGGGATGTTGTTATGGAAATAACAGAGGAGGATGTCACGGCGTTATTTCAGCTTCCGGCTTCAGGACAAGTGTTCAATGTGAACAGAAGGGTGGTGAGGGAAGAGATGGAAGACTCCCCAATATTTGGCAGCCCTTTAAAGATGCAGGTTGTCCTCAGAACAAAGGTGGAATCGAAGCTGGTAACTGAGTTGACAAAGCCGGCCAATCAGAAAGATGCCAGGAAGATAGCAGCGCTAACGATCACATATCTATTCAGCACTTTCTTCTTCAATCGAACCGGAGCTCAGATTACATGGGATATGGTCGCTGTATGTGAACGGATTGAGACCATAAACTTGTACAACTAGCCAAGACTGATTCTGAACTTCTTGATGGAAAGGCTACAAAAGTATAGGAGGAACAACCCATCTACAATGAATGGATGCCTCTTCTCATCTACTACTGGTTCCTTGAGAAGACCAAGGCAAAGACCTGGATACCTGGAAAGCAGAATGAAACTCCACGATTCATCCGATGGTCGATAAAGGAAATATTTAGCCTGGAGTAGCTGTACAGGAATGAGAACTTAGCCGTGGTAAGCAAAACACAAAAACATTACATGGATGTACATATATGATTACTACACCGAACTGACTTGTCAAATGTAACAGGATCTGATAAAAGATGGACCGTGGTCTGCGAAAATTGAACTGGAAGACCTCGAGCTGGGAGATGAGGTGCAGGACACACCAAGCTTTGACAACTAGGTGAGTATCACAGCTGATCTTGTCTACTGCCTATTATTGGGGGAAAATAGATACATTATTGGTCCCCAATAATGTTTTGACACTTCTTCAGTAATAACTTAAACTAGGCCTTGCAAGTGAAAAAAATGATGTTTGTGTGTTTCTTTAATACATTGGCTTGTTTTCCATGGAAATATGAGCTTTTATGGTGGTCTACAGGGGGGCAATAATATTATTACGGACCCCCAGTAAACACATTATTAGGGACCAATAACTTACAGGTTTTGTTTATATTGTTTGCAAGTGCCCCAGGCAAGCCAAGCGGAAGAGGAACAAAATGAAAGGCTGACAAGGAATATGAAAGAACTAATCAGGGGGATGGAGGCAGCCATCGGTGAGACAAAGCCCACCAAAGAAATGGAGGCAAAGCTAGGAAGGCTTGCCAAAGCAAACGAGAAAATGAATGCATAGAACAAAGATCTATGGGCCAAGCTAAAGGTTGCCGATGAGAGGATTAAAGTTCTGGAGAATGAAAAGAGGGCAAAAAATAACCTCATCAGGGCGTTGTACATCAGGCTTGGAAAGGAGAGGTCCCCCTACAACAAAGACAGCTTGAGATAGTTCCTTTCACGCAGAAAGTGGCCCCCCAGGATGAAGTTGAGGATGAAAATCCAAACTTTGGACCAAGCATCGGAGAGGAAACCCATTATGCAGCTAGTGTGGGAAAGTCGACAGGCACGGTGACATCAATGTTTCCCATTGCAATGGAATTACCTGAACAACAAGATGAAAGCCGTTTACAACCGGAGCAACCAGAACGTGGGAATCAAGAGGAACATGAACAGGTCGATAACATAATAAGGATGATTGCTGAGAAAGAAGTGATGGCAGCAGTTAGAAAGGAAAAACAGAAAGAAGGGACCCATGCTGAACAGTAAAAACAGAAGAAAACTCCCGAGATACATTCTATAGAGAAGAACTTGAAGACAGACCGGAGGGTTGCCAAGAAGTCTAGAGAAGAGGAGTGGGAGTATGACACTCCTGAAGAAACAAAAATGAGGAAGAGAGCTGCACCTAAGAAAGCTGGAATCATGCCGCAAGCCCAGAGAAAAATGGAGAACAAGATCAAGATCAAGGGTGTCAACGGCGATAAGCAAACATGGAGGACACTAGACCCAACAGTGGCAAGGCACTATCGAGACTTCTTCAATGTTGCTGTGAAAGACACGTAAGAACACAGCCTGTTTTAATATGGTACAACAATTCAGTTTCCGTATTTCATACTGATTACATATGCCTTAAAATCAAATGTTTCTGTTTGAACAGAACCGAGTACTGGATCAACATCAATCTTCTACACCGGATCACCAAGCACGACCTCAGAGTAATCATCCAAGAGGGGGATGTCAAAACTGATGTAAGTCTTCCAAAGAAGGGATCCATTTAATGTATTACTGGGGACCAATAGAACGATTATTGCCCCCCAAGTAATTTGGTTATTTAGGGCAACTTGCTTTAACCATGTTCACTTATATGGTTCTGATGGACAATGAAATGACACAATTGCAGGTGATTAGAGTTTATATTGACTTGTTGAAGTCTGATACCGTAAAGCGAAATGCGCAAGTGGGATTTCTGACTGTAGATGCTGCAGTGAGTATCCTAAACCCAGCACATTGAATTTTCAGTTAATAAAGAGTAGTAGTGTGTAAATAAGGTTAAAATGGAGGGCTTTTGGTTGGTTTACTAGGGGGCAGTAGACAGATTATTGGCCCCCAATAATCTATTGACTATATGTTATTATTTGTGGGTAATATATTATTCATGGCTGATACGTTTATTTGTATTTATAGAATGGAAATGAAGTGTACTATGTTGGTCTATTGGGGGGAAATATACATATTATTGCCCCCCAGTAATATGATTGTTTGGAGTCAGTGGTGGCTTATTACCCAACAGTTTTAAGTTTTTCCTTGTATTAACTTGGTTATGTTGTCTATACAGTACTATGCTCTAAAGTATGAACAAAACAAAGAAAAAGATGAGGATACTAGACCGTTTGAGTGTGGTGTTGAAACGATGTTATATGAACCGCTGTGGTCAATCTTCCGTTTCAAAAATGTCCTAGTACCAATTCACCACAGCACAAGCATGCACTACACTTTGCTGGTAGTCGACAATGAAAAAAGGAGCTTCACTCATATGAATTAATGAGGCCAGCAATCGATGAATTCACCAATGAGGAGAAGTACCACCTGAATGCAGCAAGAGTGGTATGTAATCACATGAACAATGCTTGTTTATGTTTATCATGAATTTGTTTAGCATGCTTTTGAAGAACTAAACTTTTTAATCTGCCAAATGACAGACAAAGCACATCAAGAAGTTCATACATGCTGTGAACTTGACTAGGATGAGAATCCCGGGGGACAGCCAAGATCTAGAGGTCACACGAGAAAAATGCAAAGGCGAAGATGACAAGGAAAACCTAATTATTGTTTAAGAAGGAATGATCGAGGAGGGAAAACAAACCAGGAACTGGATTTTGCATAATAACGTTGTGGAGACAGACTATGAACTCTATGAAGACTTTGAGTGTCCGCAACAGAACACAACATCGTAACTATCTCAAACCACACTTGTTGACATTGTAAATGTGAAACATGATGATATGGACTTGATTTCTAAATGCTTTGCTTACAATCTCTCTGTTTATTGCCCCCCAATAACATTTAACATAAATTCATTTATTAATTTTGCAGTGTTGATTGCGGACCATTTATGCTCCATTTCATGGAATGCATAGTAAATGGCGAAGATCCTACCAAGGAAGGCGGGGACAACATGAGGAAAAGAATGCCTGAGAGGTTCATGCACCTTTTATTGGGCAGAAAGTGAGGAGCGACATTAGAGATAACATATGTAGAAATTTGGTTTCAGTATTTGAAGATTAGGGATTGTAAAGTTCTCATACTATCCTTAATTTCAAACTATGGTGGAATGGGCTGCAATATTGAATGAAATAATATACTCTTGCTGACCTCAATTAATAGCAGGTCCTTTACAAATTAGGGTGACATTACATGCAGTATTCGATTCATGCTCCATAATAGACATGTTTATTGCCCCCTAATAATATTCGTTATTTTGGTCATAATAGTCTTCGGGCTCACTAATAAGACGGGCAGAAGTATCTCAGTTGGTAATGAAAAGATTAAAATTGTTGGCAACATTTGATATGGGTTTCAAATCACAAGAAGGACTGTAGAACTCTGAATGGATGACATTATTGGGAGGCAATAAACAGTTTATTGCCTCCCCAGAAACCTGTTCGAAATTTATCTTCAGCTATCTAAAAGCAATTTCAATCAAACCAAAAGTAAAAATCTGCCATCTGAAAAGAGTAATGATTGTTTGAGCCTGAATATAAATAATTACTGGCCCCCAATAAACCCATTACTGCCCCCCAATAGAAAAAAGTAAAACCTATCAACTCTTTACATAAACATATACTACTGCTGAACGAGAGGTTCAGTGCAGCTCAACTTGTTATGAGTGCCCATTTTGCCACAACGGCCACAACGAATAAGCTTCTTTTCAACCTCTCCAACCTACTTGAATCGCTTCACCCTAGGCCTCCCGGGTGGCCTCTTTGCAAGGGGAGGTAATATACATTCAGTAGCAGATTCAGAAGAAGACATATCAATATTGGTTATCGGCCGGATAGGAAAACTGTAGCTCTTCTTGAACATATCAACATGAAAGTACTTATATATCAATATAATCATAGACATTTTCAGAGGTAGCTTGTATTGCAGCAAGGCCGTGAGGACAAGGAAAACAATTGATCGGCCATTTCACACATGAACATGAATGATCAGAAATGTTGACTACATAGGAAAAGCCAGATCGAACCTTGTAAACTCCAGGACTAGAATAATGGACACTGAAACAACGAGATTTCTCCATCTGCACCTTCAACCTTTCCTCCATTTTGGGAGTTAGTTCTGTGGTCCAACGTTGTGCCTCATCCCTCCTCTCCCCCATCTGCTCCATTTGTTTTATTCTTGTCTGGTCCAGCATACAATAGACAGGCATCAAACGCTCAATTGCAATCCAAGAGTTAAATGATTCAGCAATCCCATTAGCCATAATTCCATATCGGCAGCTAGTATAAAATGCACGGCACCAATTTTCCACAGGGATTTCAGCAAGAAAAGGGTCAATAATATCGGCACCACCAACTGCTCTAAGCAACCGCAAATTGAAACGGTATTCCTTCTCAGTGGAGGAATATGCAACCTTAAAAAACTTATGCTTAACATCTTCTATCAAGACAGAATTACCTTTACCCCTATATTTACCTGCAAGGTTCACCACCAAATGCTTGTAATAAAACAGATGTGGATTACCAGCAAATATCTTATCGAAAGCACTCAACAAACCAGTACCCCGATCACTAATACATGTGATGACTCTTCCTTGAGGTTCAAGCAAAATCTTCAAATGCTTGAAAAAGAATGTCCAATTTGCATCTGTCTCAGAATCACAAAAACATATGGCTAGAGGGTAGAAACCTGCATAAACTAGATCACAGAACAATCAGTCTACTGGGGGCCAATAATATTTTTATTGCAGAGCAATAAACTATAGCAGCATGGCATTGCACAGAAAAAATGATATCAACAACAATGAAAGAAACTAAAACAAGAAATATTAATCACACAGATGAAGAAACTATAACAAAAGCCAATATTACTTGGGGCCAATAATAAAATGGGGGGGGGGGGGGGGGCAATAAACTATACCGCTACCTTGATTTCCATTCCTTCTAGTTGCAGAAAGAATCTGACCTTTGTAAATGCTTTTACCAAATGTTCCATCAACATACAACACAGGCAAACAGAATTGGAAGCCTTCAACACAACCTTGTAGGAAATATCAAACCCATATGTTGATTTGAACTTGCTTATAATATCCCTTGGCTTCAATGAAAGATTATAGCTAACATCGGCAGCAATGCAAGTCTTGACAACCTTGGATCCCAAAAGCTTATGCTTTTGAGTCCTAACTACACCCTTGCAAGTGTGAATATTATTCAACTCTGTTATATAAAGGCAACCATTGGCAGATGATGAAAGAGCACGAAGATGCCAATCACAACCTTCGGTTCCAACATTTGCACAGACTGCATGAATACGGTCCAAATCATTTCTCAGGAATGCAAACTCGAAACCAACTGCAACTGCATACTTCCTGAGCTTCTCACGGAGCTCGGCAGCACCATGAAACTTATCCCCAACATGATGAATATAAGAACTTCACTCATCAGAAAAATACGTCTTGTGAACTTCAGTCCTGAATGCATCACCCAAATAATCACCTTCATCAATAACTTCCGAACAACTATCCACTGAACAAGTTCTGCTGCAACTTCCCCCAATCTTTACAACTGAAATATCGACACACTCTAACCTATGAATTCTAGCAGAGCAAAACAGCATCTGGAAATCACGATCCTTACGAAGAAAACAAACTTCACAACCAGGAACTGAATACTAAAGCTCAATAACATCACTCGGCAAAAACTGGAATGTATGGAAAATGTCTTCATACAACTCAGAGTAGCTCATACATTGATTCAAAGGAACCATATAACGTTTACCAGAGTAAAGGCACCTAGCAACAAAAGGATCAGCCATAATCCTGCGGAAAAAAACACAGGAGAACGAATATATTATTAACCCTAAAACACATATTACTGCCCCCCAATAAACCAATTAGTGCCCCCCACTGATTTAATCAAAACTACCAAAACACATTAGAAGCAGTACCAAATTACTTTTAATATAATGAAAAGGATAACTACACAACAATTACAGCGACTTAATAACACATAAAAAACATTACTGCCCCCCAATACACAGAATATTGATCCCCAATAATATAGTCAAAAATACTAAAACACTTCGGAAAATGTAATAAATTGCTATGCACCCAAATAAAAAGATCAGCAAACAACAATTATAGAGACTACATATCATTTAACACACATTATTGGCCCCCAATAGAAATATTATTGCCTCCCAATAATATAATCAGAACTACAACAACACTTCGGAAACTGCTCAAACCCAAATCCAAGCATGAATTCACCAAAAAAAACACGAAGTTAATATAGAAATTCAAAACTAAACAATACACTCAAAAACACCTGGAAAATAAAATCAAAATTGCAAAAACAATTCAAAACCAAAACAAACACAACACGAAGCTCTGATTCAGAAAAATCAGTTTGAAAATAACACAACAATTCGTACATCAAAAAACCTAAAATCAAACATATTAAATCGGGCAAAAAGTCAAACAGATTAGATAGAGCTAAAGAAAAAAAAAAGCAAACCGCAATGGAGGAACACAAAGAGCATCTCGATCTCGCTCCATGTGAAAATCGCAGCAGATCTTCTCTCTCTAAGAATCGCAAGGCTTCTACCACCAGCTCTAAATAAAAATTGCAGAGCTTCACACACTGAAATCGTCGGAGAGCTTCACACACTGGAACCAAGAAATCGCACAGCTTCTCTCTCCTGACTCTAGAAATTGCACAATTCTTCTCTCTTTAAAATGGTAGAGCTCCACTCTAAAAAACCAGGGAGCTTCTCTCTCTACAATTCCAGCCGATCCTCTCTCTCTCTAAAATCGGAGAGCTTCGCTCCCTAAATCACGTTTCTATTACAATTTGAAAGCGTTTCAGTTATAGAGGGGCAAAAGGGTAAAAAATAAATGATAAAACAGGCACGTGTTGAAAAGGTTGGGTAATTGGGGTTTAAAAATGAAAACTGTTGATTAAGTGGGCAATCTCTTAGAGTGTTTGGGTAGTGGGGTTAAATAACCCAAAAATTGAGTAGATGATCATTTCCCTTTAAAGTTTTTGGTACCAATTCGGTGTTGGAGGTGGCGACGTGTGGGGGTGCGTCTGGCCACTTAAGGTCTTTTATTTTTATTTATTATGGAGAGCTCATCGTTATGAACATGTGGATATAGTTCGGTAACCATACGATGAACTTTGGGATCGATAGGAATTTTTGAAGTTTTTGATATTCGGTTTCGATTCGGGACGATCCGACTGTTGGATCAATCACATTCTTCGATAGGAGGTTATAGTTATCGACTCAACGTAACCTATGAAATTAGAGCTCGTTTCAATTTTATTATCGCCATTTTATTTTCGAAACTGAAAAACAGTAATTCATGATATCAAGCTTTCGACAAATTATCCTTTTTAGGGTTTCAACTTTATCATTCCCAATTTATTTTCGACACTCGAAAACAGTAATTCATGATGTCAATTTGTTCAGGTCGACGTGTAGATGAAGCTCACAGAGGAATTCATCGACGGCTGTCATAGCCACAATTCAGTGAATGAACATTTGTTTTTTAAATTATTATGTATGTAGTATTATTTTTTCGAATATTAATTTATCGTATTGATTTATATTGATGAAACATGATATTTGATTTTTGATTTATGATTGATTTATTGAGATTTCATGAGTTATATTTTTGATGGCATTTTGATGATTTACGAAGCTGGTGAAGTTGATATTATTTTTTACTTTCCGAAAGTCTTTATTATTAAATTTTGAGGTATTAAGATTTTCATTTAGAAATGTCATAAATTATTGAGATTTTTTGTAATACTCCAGAAATTCGTTATTATTTTCTGAGTATTTTTCAGAATTTATTTAGTGGTTTTTAGTACGAGTACGTAGTTCGAGAATGATGTGGAAATATTTTGGACGAATAATTACTCTAAACGTTTTATTTTTGAGGGGTCAAAGAGTTGACTTTTTATTTGTTGAGTTTCTCCGAAAACTTCCTTCATCGAAGTCGTAGAATGCGTCGATACGAGTTCGTGAACATGTAGCATGCATAAATCGGAGTTTGGATGAGAAAGTTATGGTTAGTGGAAGTTTATGCTATTTTTGGAAATTATTATAAAAGGATTTTCTATTTTGGTATTTCATAGTCTGATATTTTGGAAAGTTGCCAAAACCGAAAAGTCAGAAAGCTGTGTTCTCTCTCCTCAACATCAACAGACTCGACTCGGAGCAGGTATAAAGTGACGAGATCACACATATATGTTGCAAACATGCCTGCAAGGATGGACATCTATACGAGAGGATGTAGCACCACCCTACATGGAGGTAGGCATGGCGCCAACGCCATAAAGAGTGGCACTCTAGAGTTACAGGCCATGGCCCTAGTTAGGATGCGTGGGAGGCTCGTGGGTTCGATGGATACTTTGGCACAACTGAATCCTTTAATCATCGACACTCAAAATTTGTCTCATTAGAACGTTTTGGATTAAGGTTATCGTTGGGGGACGCCTCAACGTCAGAACCTATTCCTGAGAATATAGAGCTCAATGAAAATTACACTAGTGTACATGAGACATGTGATAAAAACTCCATCATAATTGATGATGTATTTGCGCATTTCATAGCACATAAGTTTGTTAAGTCCGATAATATTGAACCACACTCCGTTGATTAATGAATGCCAACGTAGAGAAAATTGGCCTAAATGAAAAGATGTGATCCAGGTTAAGTTGGATTCTCTAACGAAGGGGAAGGTTTTTCGAGCTAGTGATGCCAACACCTCCTAACATAAAACCTATTGACTAATGGGTTTTCGTTAGAAACCGTGATGAGAAAAGGAGATGAGGTTTCTCACAAAATGCCTTGGAATCGACTACGAGGAGACATATTCTCTAGTAATTGATGTCATTGCACTCTACTACCTTGTCAGTTTGGTAGTTTCGGAATAACTGAACATGTAGCTTATGAATGTGGTCATCACTACGTATCTTTATGGGGATCTAGATACAGAATATACATGAAGGTTCATGGTGAACTGCATTTACCCAAGTAAAGTGGCTCTAAAGCACGGAGCACGTTTGCAATGAGGTTGAAACACTCACTGAAGTGGCTACTTGATTGGGAAGCGATATGTGAATGCCCTCGCATCTCTAAGACAAGTGTCACGCCCCTAATTTTTAACACAAATAAAAGTCGATATATAATCTCATAATTGAGCGTGATGGTTCAGCCATCAATACAAAATACCTAGAAAACGTTTTCCTTTTAAACTAAGTACATACTGATGCCTTGAACCCACTATGTCAATACAGACCCGCTCCACAGAGTTATATATTACATATGCTTATGAATTAAAACGTCACAGCAAAATAAAACGTAAATGCTCCTCAGAGCTACTACAACGGAAGTCTTTCCAATGGTAAAATCACAAAATTGGCTTCCTACCGTATAGTTGTAATCACACGATCTTAGCTTCCACCACGATTGTCCAGACCTGCAGGATTAACCCCTACACCATTGAATAGTGCACCGGGTTGCCACACAACAAACTCGGTAAGCTTATGAAAGCTCATATGAGTAAACTCAAAACCACAAAGCAGAAACACATTCTTAAGTCACCACAACCTAACAACGATAAGCACATAACTCACAACTACAACAATCTGTTTCATAACTTTCCATAACATGCTTATGTAGGTCAACTCGTGACTAAAACCCCATGCTCAGATTCTCAACCTAGCATCCAATTACACAAATTCCAGTCAAACAAAACCTCCTCAAGTAATATTTGGAAATCCTTTGACGCACAACGGTGAGTCACAAAGATCACACTCATTTCCTTCCCACCGGAAGCCTTTGTCATCAACATGACATCAAAGGTGAAAACAATGAATCACCTTCCTATCCTCATATGGAGCACAATCGTCACCACTATGGCATTTAAGATCAATAAAATCAAGAAGAAAACAAGGCGAACACAATTCAAAACAAGCACAGCAATTCATAGTAACCCCTGCGTATAGTTTTAGTTCAGGAGGTCACATTAAAACAAGTAATTGAAGTCATAGTAATCATCATAACCTCACAATCTAACATCCGTAGGTCGCTTCGACCATCATAGTAGACCTCTCCATCTTTGTTAACTTAATAACAATTCAACTTCGCTACCGAGCAGTCATCACACAAATTTCACTGGTCATCACACAGATAGTCATCATCCAACTGATCATCATACAGATTTCACCGGTCATCACACAGATAGCAATCGTCCAACTTATCATCACACAAATTTCGTCGGTCATCACACAGATAGCAATCATCACAAAGATTCATCACACTGATGTCATCGAATCATCACACAGATATTCCTACACAAGCTACCATATCTTAAATCTCAATTAAGATGGTCATACTAGACTCATGGTATCTCCACATGAAATTCTACAATCACAACTCAATACACAATGTCACCATTCTCGAGCAATAATGAATTTATTTTCAAATGTTGTTCACATCACAACGAAGCCACCAATACATATATATTTCACGTAAATATATATATATATACACACACACGTAGTCATCCACTCAGGAATGCCACTAATACCAACTATAGTTTGCAGTTAAATAAATAACTCTCAAAATGATCATGGTATTCTGTTCGTAAATGAACCTCGTGAGATTACTCGCCTCTGAATCCCGCTGCGTCTTCACACACTAACCAAGACAAGCACAAATCGCCGCAATCCGCTCAATACAAGCTTGTCAAGTACCTAAATACATACGGTCTCGATTCAGTGCACGAATCACAAAGTGATTAAAGTCTGAAACCCCGTTTTGAACTAAAACCACAAAAGTGACTCCAATTGAGCCGAAACCACATCCGAGACCACCCAAAGTCTCTGGAATACTTCTATGATTGATATGTCAAAACCACAAGTTGATCAAACACTCGAATCCTCACAGATCGAATAATCGAACGGTTCGAAACTATGAAAACCCTAACAAGCTCATACGATCTCCAAAAATTAAGTGTTGTATATCTAAATACTTGTATCGACAAGTAGATCAAAATCAGGAACAGAAACTATCTCTTAGGTGGCCGAAAACCTCTAGAAAACACCACCACAGTGGCGGCGCTGCCGCAGGCCCAAAGTCGAAATTTGACAAAACTCTTAACACAAAAGTTCTTCATCTCAACTCTAATTAAAGCTTTCATAACTAGGACAAAGTCTAAATCAAAGCCATATGGCCGGAATTTACCTCGAAAGCTTTGAATTCCGATGAACCCTAGAATCCTGAATTTCAAAATTCGATCTCCACATGTTGAATCGTTGCAAGCCACCTTAGGAGAAAGCTTCTACGTCCTCTGGGCTCCAAAAGCCCTCAAGAATCATAGGCAAAGATGGTCAGAATCTCTAGTTCCGACGAAGGCGATTGCAGCTCCGTCAAGGCCTCTTCTCAGCCTTGCAGCGCCCACCACAGCTCGACCCACACTCGATGGCTTCCACATGCTTGTAGAGGAGGTTGAGGTGAAAAAATCCCACTTGGTTTCACATCCTATGGTGGCCGGATGAGGGAGAAACCGATCGGCAAAGTGGAGAGGGCGACTTGAGCTCGGGAGAGAAGAGAGAGAAAACTTTCCAAAAATGGAAACTCTAATTTTTCTGATATTTTTCCGGAAATTTCTCATATATACCAAAATAGAAACTTTTTCCAATGACCATAACTTCTCCATACGAACTCCGATATCCGCGTTCCACATGCCACGAACTCGTATCGCCGTGCTCTACAACTTTCGTGAAGGAAGTTTTCTGAGAAACCCAACGAATAAAAAGTCAACCCTTGCATCCGCCCCCCTCCCTAAAATGACGCTTCTTGAATAATTATTCGCCCGAAACACTTCCGCTCCATCCACGAGCCACGAAACCATCCGATAACCACTAATTAAATTCCGGAAAATAATAACGAATTTCCGAGGTACTACATTCTACCCTCTTTAAAGAAATTATGGTTTGAAGTCTACAACATATGAGCCTATGAGCATTTATGAGGATAATGCTGCTTGCATTAAATAAATGAAGCAAGGTTACATCAAAAGCGACAACACCAAGCATCATCAGCAACAACAGACTTTCCACAAGATCAAAATGAACTAGGTTCGATTTGAGGACAGTGTGGCAGACTTGTTCACTAAGTCACTAACTAATTCCACTTTTGAGAAACATGTTAATAGCATCGTTTGCAGAAGTTCCAAACTCCCATGACCGTTGTCATCAAGGGGAGATGCATTAGGAAGAGACGTCTACACATTTAGTCTCGAAACGTGAAAGGTGTGTTATACTCTTTTTCTCCTTCGACCGACGTTATTTTTGTCCCACTGAGTTTTTGTTACTCGGCAAAGTTTTTGACAAGGCAACAAGATGAGCACCACATTTGGGCGACACAAGAGGGAGTGTTCAAGTAAATCCAAAATATGTGTTTGGGTCAAACTCTAGTTACTTGTGCAAGTGGATTAATATCATAGATATCTTTGTAGATATCCATTCATTATATTATTATATGGGGTCTTTTCCCGTATACCCAAAAAGCGCTTGTATTTTTCCCAACTGCCCAACACTTTGGTATTACACTGTTGTTGATAGAAAAAGACTAACAAGAATGGTTTAAACAAACAAATGCCTTTTGTATCCTATGTTGACCTTTGGATTCTTCTACAGTTCTATCCAACAAAAGGAGCAGTTTTTTAAAAAGTCAAAACGAAAACAAGACTAGCCTTCAACATGCCACATTTCGCCTAACGATATCCTGTCTAAGCGGCTACTCACAGGGCGGAATCACTGCTGCTTGTCCTAATTTTTTCTGTTTTTAAAACTGACTCTTTCAGGTGAACAGTAAGTTTTTAGAACCAGTAAACTATGAATGACAATTACCATGATAGATATGAACTGATAAAAAGAAATAAACTGATAATAACTATATTCGTTAAAGAAGTGAGTGAACAACCATCTGAATTTATTCAAATATACATATAGTTAAAACATTCAGAGCCTCATTCTCAGCTAAACAGCAAAAGCTATTTAGCTATCCATAAGAATGAGAACAGGTACTTACTTGATGAAAGCACACTACTTCACACCTGGACAAGAAGGAAGCACACTGCTATACTACTTGAGAGAAGACTCTTCTGCTCAATTCTAACTGATTTTTATGTTTCGAATTTAGAACTGCTATGTCCTTCTTCGAATATCCTACTGATATCGAAGTCTTTGAATGCCTTCTAAGAGAAGCTAAGGCTCCTTATATAGGGAGCGGAACTCAAACTAGAATTCAAAATAAAAAAATGTTCAGAACAACTCCGTGACTCTATGCTTTTCTGAGTGCTTCTGCTGGTGGAGGTCGTTCGGGGAAAAGCAAAAAGCAAGTAGGGTGAGAAGTGAAGTGTTTTTTACTTGTCCTTTTCTTTTGTGAAAAGGAAAAAGCAAAAGTAGCTTTAGAAAAGTCTAAAGGTCTACAGTTGCTATTTTGGTGCTGATTCTTCACTTGTAGCTTCACATGTTCTCGTCTGTTTCAGAATGGTGGCCAAAGAAAAAGGAGTTGTTGTCTGCCTGGGCCATGCGAGTTGTTGT
This sequence comes from Rosa chinensis, assembly GCF_002994745.2. NCBI lineage: Eukaryota > Viridiplantae > Streptophyta > Magnoliopsida > Rosales > Rosaceae > Rosa > Rosa chinensis. The sequence goes on along the minus strand of NC_037091.1, from coordinate 25,307,441 downwards.
TGCATTGTCCTCGATGTCTGTATCTACATACATTTTGTGGTGGTTGTCATTTTCAATCTTTTCCACCCAGCGCATGCATGCCATCGTCGAGTCTATCTCTTTTCTGGTTAGAGATAGGAATAGGTCACTGCTGACTACGTCAGGATGATCGTAAGCAGTGATGATTGTTTTTTCTCCTGCTGCCAGGAAGGTATTGCTGATATCTTCAGAGATGATCTTCTTCATGTATTCCAGGGCCATGGCCTTCATCCAGGGAATGCTTGAATTTGGTTGACCATTGTACCCAACACAGGCTGGTTGAAGATATTTCCTTGGGATAATTCTCACATAGTGATATGGAGAAATATATTCAACTTCACCGTTTGCCTTCTGGATCCATTTTGGAGGAGTGGATCTGAACTTCAGACGAAGCATACAATCATCTTTTCTGATGTTTTTTACTGTGTTTACAATAATAGGTGGCAAACCTTTCAGATTATCATTAGTTTTAGTCCACAGATTATGGACAAAACCATTTTCAACAAGCCAAAGTTTGTGTTCCTGAGGATGTTCACTCTGAACATTAACTAAGTACCTTCCAACATAAGGTCTTGACACAATAAAGAGAGTTGGAGGAACTAGTTCTTCTGGATTATGTCTTCTTATCAGACTATGGAATTCATGCCAGTCTGATTCATTAAGTGCCATGATAGGGACCCTAGCACTTTCAGGACTTTCTAGGAAGTGAATTTTCTCTTTTCTTACAGCACTCTGCTGCATATGGATCTCTTCATTCTGTGGTCTGGCATTCTCATAAAGTTCTTCAGCTAGAGCAAAGAGTGCCGGGAACATTAGACCACTGCTTCTTTCCTGGAAGGCAAATAAAAGGTTATCCACGATTGCCTTCTGGTGATAAGCCAGTCTTCAGGTAGAGCAAAGAGTGTCGGGAACATTTATAACTCCACTTGGAGTTGGTCTGCTTTTTGGCAAAGCAGCAGCCATCAACGGTCTTAATGTGCCTTTACCGTCTGCCGTTTGAGACGGGCTAGCCAATCCTTTACCCTGGGATTGATCAGTTGAGGCCAAGCCTTTTGAGCTTAGCAGAAACCTTTTAAGGATTTTCTCCTTGGTTTCTCTTGGATCCTCTTCAGGTTCCTGTTCTTTCCCAACTCTTCTGCTTCTAGGATTACGACCTTCGTCGTCTTCTCTTTGGCTGAACATTGCCATTTCTCTGGTCAATGCATCTGGAAGATAATTCTTGTTTCCTGCAATTAATTCAACAGTATAATCATATTGGTTAAGAAATAATTGCCAGTTAGCTAATCTTCCTCTGTCAGCAGCTTTGTCAAGTTTAAAATTTTTAAAATTCTTTACTCTGGCACAATCGGTGCGGACAGTAAAGTTTTTTCCAAGATATGCTGGAGAATTTAAAATCGTTTTCTTGACAGCTAATTTTTTTTTTTCCCCTGTGGGATAATTCAGTTCTGCAGGGCTGAACTTGCCACTGCAAAATTTGCACATCTTTTCAATGTTAGTTCCAGGCGCTCTCGCCAGAACCACACCGGACCAGTAATTATCACTCGCATCTGTTTGGAGGATAATTTCATCATTTTCCTCTGGTTGCTGTAGAGGAGGGAGGTTTTTGCAGAGATTTTTTATCTGCTTCACGATCTTTTCATCATCTTCTGTGAAGGTCTATTTTCTTTTGGAACTTGTCTTAGGAGATAACATTGCCGTTAACCCTAAGATCTTAGGGATGAAATCTCTCCCATAATTTATGACACCAAGGAATCTCTCTAGACTCTTAGCATCAGGAATTCTATTTGGAAACTTCCAGATCTTTTCAAGAATATGTGGTTGGAGTTTTATCACTCCATTCTTGATGTTTATCCCTTGGAAATCAACTTCATCGAGGATAAAGAAGATTTTCTTCTCGCCTAGGATAATTCCATACTGAACTATCAGCTTTACTACCTCATGGAGGTGTTTCATGTGTTCTTCTCTGTTTTTGGAGAAGACCAGGATGTCATCTATGTAGACGACGCAGAACTCCGCTACATGCTTAAAGATGTTGTCCATCTTTCTTTGGAAGATTGAGGGAGCTTGCTTTAGACCAAAAGGCATTACCAACCATTCGTAATGACCTTGTGGTGTTCCAAATGCAGTGAGAGGGATGCTCTCAGGATGCATCTTGACTTGCCAGAAACTCGACTTTGCATCGAATTTCGAAAAGACTTTGGCTCCTCTGAGCTGGTTGATCAATACTCTTACTTGAGCAATTTGATAACCGTCTTTGACAGTCTTTTTGTTGACATCTCTGTAGTCAATCACCATTCTAGCTTTGCCTCGTAGATTTTCTGCATGATTTCTCACGTAGAATGCTGGAGCATGATGAGGGCTAGTGGAAGGTTGAATTAATCTCTTTTTCAGGAGATCTTCAATATCATTTTTGAATTCTTTCTAATCTTCCTCTTTGTACTGAGGAATGGCTTTGACATGACAGATGGCATTCATGTCATGCAATCTCAATTCACAGACCACTGGGTCTTTTTCCCAAAACTTCTGAGGATTTGTATCAACATTCTGCTCGAGTAGTTTCTTGATTTTTTCAAGAGTGGGAATTTGTTGAGACTCAAGCTTGTTCTGAAAGTGCTTGAGGTTGTGCTCATGGATGAAACTAGCTTCTTCATCTTCACTAGTTTCTTCTTCTTCTTCTTCTTCGGAAGATTCTTCAACAAGTAATTCTTCTTGTTGCTTGATTTGGAGTATAGGCTCAAATTTGGGCTTGTAGGGGGTAAGATCACCACTATTTCGTTGCGATCTCTGATACTGAGTAGTAAAACCGGGACCTACCACACTTTTTGCTTGTGTGAGTCGGTCTGCCCAGAACACCCGTTCTCCTTTCCTGAAGCCTATCGCTTCTTCATCCTGAATGAATCTTTGTTGGAGAATAAAATCATTTCCCAACAAGAAATCAGATCCTTGGCCTTCAGACTGCCAAACATTCTGGATGATAAATGTTCCTCCACCAATGGTGATATGAACATTTTTTGCTACTTATTTCATGGTGAGATGGCTCCCATCAAATGTGACACCAGTAGCGGATTTTTTCTTATCTTCTTTCCAGAGTTCGTCTGGAATTGCAAATCTCTTTGCAACAGTAAATCCCGATCCATTATCTACAAAGGCATGTAGATTATATTTTTTGTGATCTGGGAATTTTAGTCCAATCTCTATGTAGTTGCTGTATCTACTAGTAGAGACGACCTTCGATTGTTGAAGCTCATTTTCCTGAGCTTGTTCCTTTAGAATGAATGGTTTACATTCTTCTGGAACAATTTCTGGTAGTTCAACTAGTTCAATCACTTCATCGATTTTTTCTTCACCGATGATTTCTTCCTTTATTTCTGAGGAAGATAGTTCCATGGTTTCCTGGAACAGAGTTTCAACTTCCTTCGCTTTTTTCTCAGCGAAATACTCTTCATATTCTTGTTCAACCAATTGGCTTACAAGGCCATTCTTGGTTTTCCTTCTTGCTTCAGCTATGAAGCATTCTTTGTGATAAGTCTTCTTAGACTCTTCACAAAACATAGGGAGACCATTCTTTTCGTGACACAAGCAGTAGTCACAAACGAATGTACCAGGGTTCACCTGATAAGAAGACATGAAAGTTTCTGTCTTGCTTTCTTCCCAGTTTTTGATTCTCAAAACATTCATTTGTCTGGATTCGAAGTACTCTACTTCGGAATCTATCTCAGACTCTTCTGATGAATTTTCTTCTTCAGACCAGGCAAAGTAAACTGACCTGTCGTCTTCCTCATCATCAGAATAGGCTATTTCGTAGCCTTTCATATTTGCTACTTCTACTATTTGCTCATATTCTTCAAAGAGAGCTTTAGTAGATCTTTTACCCTTTTCCGGGCATTCATTGGCATAGTGCCCTTCAGCTTTACTTAACCAACATCTGCAAGCTTTCTTGCTTGGTTGTTTATGCTGATGAGTATTCTTCTTTTTCTTGAAAAATTTCTTTTTAGGATCTTCCTCCTGCTTCTTGTGACTGGAACTTCTTTTGAATTTCCAATCTTTCTTCTGATTACTCTTTTTGAATTTTTTAGAGTAATATTTTTCTTTCTTCTTCTTTCTGTGGAACTTGGAATCATGACATCCCCAATTTGTGGGTATATCCAATATTCCATAACATAAATTTTCAACTCCTTTGAGTTGCTTCTTGGCCATCTTAGCTCTAAGATTGGCTTTGCATTGCTCCTTTAGTAACTGCCGGATTCTGTCGGCAATTCCTCCAACTGAAAATCTTTCAATTGGCTTCTCAGCTATGCTTTCTCTCACAGCTGTTCTCCATGGTTCAGGGAGCTTTCTGTGCAACAGATTAACTAGATCAGTATTCTCTAGTTCACCAATTGTACAGTAATATTCCTGAAACTCATTCAGGTATTCTTCGAAATATCTCATGTCGCAGAACTTGAGAGCATAGATATTCGACTTTGCCGTTTCTTTGGCTTTTTCACTCAGATTTGAAAGATCTCCACAGAACTAATCGTACAGGGGTACTGCAAAATCATACGGAGACTTTGAATTTTTTATCTCTTCAAGGCAGTCTTTTCCTCTGGCAGTTTCTTTGAAAGATAGGTAGTACTTTTTTGCCACTCCAGTAAGAGTAGTTTCATAGTACACCTGCAAATCTGGTACTTCAAATTTGCCAAGGGTAAGTGCAGAAGCCATCATCAGGCTATCTACCCATTGGTCAATGGTTTTTCTTTTGTCTAAACTCTTGTCTAGATTTAACAAGATGCCATAGTTCGTGATAGGAACTCTGGGCAGATTGTCCTCTGGGACAAATCTTTGGGAATTTCTTTCCCCTTTTTTACCCGTGGGGGCTTTCTGAAATGGGAGTTTTGTTTCCCTTTTTTCTCTGCTAATGAAAGTTCTGGAGTTTTCTTCTTCTTCCATTTCAATATCTTGATAAGGAAAGACTTTTCTCGTCTTTCTGATTTTGAATTCTTTCATTTCTTCGATTAGTTTTTCTAATCGTTCAGGATTTTCACAATTCTCAGCTTCTTCATAAAGATCATAGAGCCTCTCAGCTCTGAGCATAAGGACTGGTCTGTTTAGATCAGCTTCCAGATCTTCTTCTAATATTGGCTCTTCAATAGTGGGTTTTGTACCACTGACACTAGCTTCTCTAGTGCTATAACTTCTTCTCAAAAGGTTGTTATTGTTTATCCTGAAATTTCCAGGACAGACATCACTCTTTCTGTGATTGTCGCAGTTGAGGATGATTTCTCCAGTTCTTCTACTCTCGTAGATTTTTGCTTTTGCTCTTTATGGTTGCTTTTTTGGACCGGATAATTTTCATTCAAGAGGAAAAGTCACTTCATTCCAAGTAATTTTATGAATCTGCTGTGAATGGTTCTTCTGATTGGTGAGGAACCCAGTAGTAAGACCTGGGATATTTGTTATCCTTGTCTTAGGGGCTACTGTGGTACTCATCAATTTATAGTATATTCTGTATCCTATTGCGAGTTCTTGCATATCTTCTTTCATTGATATGTCATCTGTCTTGACTCTCAGTCGGAGACAGTGAGCTGCATCTTTCAAGCTGGTGGTGAAGTTGGGGAAGCAGTTGAAATACGCCACTTGATTGCATAAGGATGCTTCGAGTGTTCCCAACAGACTAGCTTGGAAGTCTGTTAACCTGTTGTCCTGTAGAACACATAGGACTGAACAGTTTATGCCTTCACGAGCAAGCAGATTTATGCCTACTTGGACTGCTCCAATATGCATAAATTGATATTTTTTTGCTTGTGCTCTGGCAACTTCTGAAGGAGTGATCAGTAGAAGATCAGTCTCTCCTCCTGCTGTAGCGGGGGTTATGATTTCCAATAGTTTAAAATAATGGCTATCCATTAAATCAAACTTTCCCCTCTTGTAGATTTGTTTAAAATCTAGTTTTGGAATTGAGGAATTTTTTACCTCTTGTTCGATTTCGTTGAATTCGAACTCTTCAGCATTTAGGAGTTGTACTCCTTTCTTCTTTCTAAAGATGCTTAACATCTTCATTTCTCTTTTTTTCGGGTTTTCATACCGGATACTAGTCTGACTAGTAGATGGTTCCAGAAAAATCATGTTTGGAACAAGATTTGAATCTGGTTTTTCTAATGGTTTGAACCCATTAGCTTTCTTTTTTACTGTAGGCACTTTCTTGTCCTTCAGTATAGAATCCAGCGTTTTTTGCTGTTATTTGATTTTTCTACTAACACTCGTTAGTTTTTCTTCTTCCGTTTTTGGAAGTTCCTTGATATAATCCAGTTTGTTTTCCAATCTTTCCAATTGGTGGATTATAGAAGGTAGTTTTTCTAGATGAGTTTGACATCTAGATATTTCTAGTAACAGCTTCTGATATTTCTCATCAGAAGATTTCAGTAGAGAATTTATTTTCTCTAATAACAATTCTGACATTGTCCCCATTAAGGAGGGTTTCTCCTTTGAGCTATTTTACAAGCTCTGATACCAGTGATGTGCGGATCTAACCAATGCTCAAATAATCAAGAGGTTTTTGTTCCTCTTCAAGAACATATAGGAGATTATCAATCTATTCTTCTATTTTATATATTCTAGTCTGAAGTCTATAAATAATATCCCAATAATTGGGAGATTCTATATCGAGACTATCTCGATAAGCTTTTAGTTTTCTCAATTTTTCTCTCTCTTTTTGCAATTCTTTACTAGTGTGTTTGCAGATTGCAATCAATTCAAGTCTGTCTACAATCGAAATTATGAATAGTAATTTGTACTGTTTACCTTTTGAATTTAGAGGATGATTGTTACATCAGCATATATATTCAAATAAAACTCTGATGGGCCCACCACATTTCTAAAACCTTTATATAAACAATGAAATAGACGACAAAACTATATGAAAGAGACAAATGCATATGCAAACTTTGACGACAGCAAAGAAAATTGCTAGAGAAAGGAATAAAGGATACTAATGTTAGGGATTTTGAAAAGATGGGTAGGTAAGAAAGAAAACAAGGAAAGTTTGTGTAAGGGAGAACAAAAATAAGACACTGGGGTGTATGAGAAGTATTTTCTCGAATTTGGGGTGTATGAGCATTAACCCTTATGTTTTCCTATACAACTCTGATTCTATGCTTGTAATCCTCTATATAAAGAGATCACTATTATCAATAATATCACAACTCAATTCTCTCCCAATTTCAATTTTCCTAAAATACATTAAGTATTAGAGAAGACCTTATTAAAGTCTTCATGGACAAGGGAGAATTAAAAAAAAAAAAAACTTATTGAGGTAAGTGAGATAAATGACCCAGAATTGGGGTAAATTGACAAAAACCTATTTATTTTTTATTTTCTTCAAATAATTTTTTTTTTCAAATAAAAGATTTCTTTTTTATTCTTTATTCTTTTATTTTATTTTCAGTGACTAATTTATTGAATTATATGAGTCAAAAGAATGGAATTTGCATTTTGGCTTCAATATGAAGAACTTGCAGCTTAAGTTCTTGTGCATATTCTTACAAAGAATGGTACAGAAATTGTGTCCGAACTCTCATACTTGAGCATACCCATCATACCGCGATGAACACAAAGCACCTATCTGCATGATACCTCATTCCTGAGTCCTGACCATGTCGTAAGATGGACAGATTGGACACAATTAAGTCTTGAACAAGCTGGATGAAACCTGAAAGAAGCATGCTCTTGGAAACGTCAGAATGGACAGATTATCTATACATGTTATGATATCTAACAGCTCAGCTGAAAATGGCTCTAGTCTACAGCTAGTGAGAGCTTGCACACATCAAAAGCCTAACATCCACTGTATACATCAAGATTGAGCATACATTTTAAGGGTTGGTAAGGAATCAGGAAAAACAAAAAAACAAATAGATATAATTGACATGGAGATAACAACATCAAAATCTATGACAAATCAATCTGCAGTAGAAAAGGAGTTCCAAACACATTATTCAATGCCTCGAGAAGCATATGTAATTTTTTTTAATAAAGAAATTAATGAAAACGCCATGGAAACCTGATCAGAATGAATGAGCAAGTGATGGGGTTAAACCAACAATTAGACTTCATAACATCAATTTTCCAATCCTGGCCGAATACTCGAGCATAAGAAAATTTGGTATTATATCACTGATAGATATGGAAATGCATGGACAGATCTCTTATGACTTAAGTTCAGGAATAAATTATACAATTATATTTTCTGTCAGTAAAGTTTATTATGAAGTTGGACTATCAGCCTACTAATTTCAATCTCCCCTCCCCAGAGTTAATAACTTCAATAATCAGCCTAGTGTAAGGTAACAGAAAAAGTTTTATAGCAGAGTAACAACGATTATGCAGGAATGGGCTCCAAAGCTGGAGCTTCCAAAAGCACTTCCAGTGCAGGCACATTGTAAGATTAGAAATCTCCAACAAAAGTTTGGAAATGAAAACAGAAATAAAGAGAAAATATATGAATAACAGAAAATGAGCAAATACACAACCTGATGGTGGAAATAAAATTTGAAATACATACAATTGTGAACGAACAAAAAAGAGCTGAGTTTCACGGAAGTTCAGTAAGATTATGTCATGCAAAGAGATTGTCATCCCTGGTATATTATGAATGTAAGCTAAAGGTCAACAAAGAAGTAAAAAGATCGCATACAACCCATCAATCATGAAAAAAGAATAGCCAAACTTTCCACAGCTATAGATCCTAACACAAGGGACAAACATCATAGATATATATTGCATGGGAAAGCAAATGTAAAGAACTGCTACAGTTTATGAGAAAGTAAATATCTAGACTTGCATAGTGTCTTCTTAGTTTACTACATTTTAAAGACTTCAGAATAATACAGAATTATTGGGTCGTGACCTATTTTCTTTTCTCGTAAATATTTAGTCACATAACTAAACACAGACCTTAAAAGAGCAACAACTTCCAACTTTTTTCCTAAAACTAGCTCTACTTAAATTTACCAGAGGCATACCAGAGAAGAGCACGTTTAAATAAGAGATATGATAGTCATATCAAGGGATTATTAAAAGATATAAGTCAGACGAACCTTCACATGATGTGGCATAATCTTAATATCGAAGGGTGCATGAAGCCATGCTTCAGGTGGATAGAGCAAAAAATTCTCTGGCTTACTGGTATAGACATCTGCATATTGATGAATATGATACGCAAAAGCAGATTCTTGACCTTTATCCGTAAGGAAGGTGGCTCCGAAAGAGCTATTGAACATTCTCTTCATCTTGTAGCTTGCCTTACGCCTGCACTCATTTAGCTCGTCCAACAGTAGCTTGGCCTCACTTTTCTGACTATTAGCTACCGTTGCATGCAGTCTACCAAGCAATTCTTGAAATATATGAAATTTCGCCTGTCCAGAAAGAAGTTTCAGAGGCAAACTTAAAAAAGATAAGAAAATTAACTACTTTGAACAGAAGAAATTCTCCATGCACATCGAGGATTTTGGCCATTATGCAACGTCAGTTCATCCTATCTACCTGAATCGACGTTGTACCCAACAGTTAACTACTATTGCAATGTTGATTCCAATACCAGAATTTCTAATTTCCTGTAGTTTCTCTACATTCTATTCTCTTTGCTCTACATCAATGAGAACAGAAGCTCATCAACTATTTAGATAAATTGCTTTGTCAAATAATTTTAACAGATCTCATGGGTGCACTGAATGAAAGAGAGATGGTCAAAAGTGAGTTGAAAACTCAATTGTCATAAAAAATTAAAATTTTTAACTAAAGACCAGGAAAGAGTACTCTAAAGATGATAAAATAATGTTTATGTAATTACTAGATGTTGCTCGTATTCAATCTATAGTAGTTGTACACCAACTTCAAGAAGAAACAGAAATATTCCCAACCCACAAAAAACAAAAAAAATACAATAAAATAAAATAAAATATGAGAAGGCCACCCAGTAAATTAAAATGAGAACATTTTCGAAAAATATACCTGCTCCACGCGGTAAGCATCCTCATTTTGTATACGTATTTCATCCTACAAAATTAATGGAGCATTTCAATAATGTGAATTCATAATAAATAAATAAATAAGACTTAATCTGAAATGTTCATAAAAGCCAAACAGCATATCTCATAAACTACCAGATCTGACCATTGATTATCCAAAGCTAAGAGTTGATAAATCTCCAAAATGGTGTTTTCTTTTGACCAGTGATTATCCAATTATTTGGAAAGGATTAGTAGTAACCCAGGTTGCTCTCACCTTAATGAGAAGACTAAATTATACTAGCTGATATCAAGGCAAACCCACAAATAAATGTAAAATAGTATGACACAAATGACTTCATCAGCTGTGGGTAGAGCTCCAACTCGACATCAAAGTTGGGGAAGAAAGAAGAGGGAGGGGCCCACAAAATCAGGTACAAATGATGTAAAAATATAATACAAACAACAGAAAGACTACAACTTCTAGTTGTAATGCAAAAGAGTCACATAAAATGGTAGATCTTTTGAAGTAAAGGCTAAAAATGCAAATATAACCTTCTGTCAGAAGACCACTGATGTAGGATAACCTAGGGGTTTATGTGTTTATGGTCTGAGAAGGTGGGGGTTTAGGGTTATGCTCTGTGGGGGAATGGGTCTTCTGATTTAAGAGCTGGAATTGAAGGGAAAGGAAGAAATTAGATAAACCTAGAATCACACCAAAAGGGTTCTTGGCATCCAACCAAGATGTCTTGGAGTCACACCAAGACTTCTCATGAATCACTCGAGAGGATATTGTTTGCAACAAAACACAATCAATCTCATTCGCTTTGATTCCAGACCAAAGATTAAATGAGCCTCATAAATTACCTCTAGAAACCCTAAAAGACTAATTATTAATGACTGACAGCTAATGGCTTAGGAAAACAAAACATAAGACCCAGAAAAACAAAAACAAAAACAAAAAACAAAAATAAAAAAACAACTGTCAAAAACAGAAGAAAACCCAAGAGAACTCTGGAAGGAACAGAAGACTCTTCATTTTCCATCAACCACCAAAGAGAACAAAAGGACGATGACGTCAACATTCATGAACTGAAGACACACACACACACACCCCTTCTGCTTAAGCTATGATATGCTTTCTGCGTAAATATTGCTAGGCTTAACAAAATAAACTTTCTGCCTAAGCTAGGGTATACTCAACTTCTTCTTTAGAAAGTTTATATAAACCATCCAGTCCTCATGAGTCCTCTCTGGGTCGGCCTGGTCTGATCAAACTCAACTTAATCACACGGAATAAGAGTTATCACCCAAAATTCTCAAAAATAAATAAAGTTATTACCCAAAGAAACAAACTTTCAGCCATGCAGATTGGACATATCAGGGGCTCGGTTAATATACCAATTGCAGAGTGAGGACTCAAATTATGATTCTCAACACCTACAGTGTAATAGACCAAAAGCAGGAGTTGGGAGAACCAGAAAGATGCAACAATTATAGCTTTTGAAGACCTTTATCAACTCTGCAGGATCAACAGTTAGATCCTTTTCAGTAGCATAAGACGACAAAGAGCTCTGCTCCTATTTCTAAGAGCACCATTCCTTTTACCTATTAGACTGTAAAATTATGCAGATTGTAAACCACAATTCTGAATATATAACACAACATTCAGAAGAATTATGGAAAAAGTCATACTTCTAGTTCATGGATTATAGCAGCAGTGCGCCAACCAGCTTTTGATGGTCCCCTTAGGTCGCTAAAGAGGTGATCACCAAAGTATATCACCTACCAAATGGGTGTAGGGAAAGGATTAGTTTTAATTAATCAAAGAGAATAACAATACAGAGGCATATGAGAAGTTTGAAAAAAAAATAAAATCAAATGATACTTTAATACCTCTGGTCCCTTCCACTTAGTAATTTGAAGGAATGATTTCAGGCATCCGTGGTAATAAATTTTATTAGGAAGAAACGCATCCACCTTCATGAAAGCTAAATTATCCTTCTCTGCATCATAACAACTGCAGAAAACAAGTTTCACAAAACACCAAAGAAGCTACAATGTTAGCTTTTCTTACAGAAATGAAGAATAAAACTGAACTGAGAAGAGGATACCAAAGTACACAAAACAAGAGGTTCGAAGAAACTATTGGTAAATATTTACCAGTTTTTAGGTGTATAACATAAATGGTACAGGCATTCACCGTTTGACACTCAACTTCTATACAAGGAACCAACAGTCAAAACCAAAGTTTTAAATAGCCAAGGCATTTTTTTCTCACATTGCACCTCATAGTCTTGAAGCCCTGACGCATAAGCTCTCTCGAGTGCAAATGGGAGTGCTTTAGAGTTGGGTGTTATTGGTTAAAGTGAAAGACTTGGGCATATTTGGCTGAGAAAGCAAAACAACGTAGGTTGCAACTTTTTCAAAACCCACTCCAAGAGCTGTCGCTTTTGGTTTTTTTTTTTTTAATAATAAAAAAGAAAAAGAAAGGCCAGATCATGATGTCATGATGTCATCTCTGCATACGCTTGGATGAGTTTTCCACCACCTCAACAAGGGCATGCTTCACTGGAGAAGCATGTGCCTACTGTGCCTTTTGCAAAACAGACTGATGCCCTGAGGCCATTTTCTTCCACCTCTATGGGTTAGGCATTTGAAATACTGGTCAAACCCTCAGTCCAACAGTTGAAACATAACCTCAATTCTTATTGTTTAAAGGAATAATGTGTATCCGGATTCCACCTCACCTCAGTGTTTATGTGAATTCCAAATGCAACTACAAATTTTTTTGTTAGAAAGCCGAAAAGAAAACTGAGCACAACCACAGTGTTTTTTTTTTTTTTTTGTTGAGAAGTATACAAAATAAAGCACCTTGTCTGATGTCTATCTCACATGTAACTATTTATGAAACAGAAAACAAAATCGAAGATACACACCGGAATGGATGCTCAGATGTGTAGAAATCTGGCTTATTGGCTTTGGCAATCACAACGTCAAAAAGTTCCCTCCAAGAGTCATTACAACCCAAAGAATCCTAACAAAAAGTCACATTATACTTCAACCAATTTCACAAAATCCCAAACGAGAAATATAAGAAATTAATCTATGGCTATGCACAGACACATTCACATTCACATGAATAACAAACAAACCAAACCTTTCTTAAGCAAGCATCAACTTTATTTTTTTTATATTTTTTTTTCAGACCATACAGAACCCCCTCCTATTTAGCTCGAAATGGCTGGCAGTTGTGAGACGAAAGCCATGAATTTGTGGGATCCTTCCCTAGTGCAACAACTAAAACCCTTTCGAGCCAAACCAAACCGATTCTGGTTGTGCCCTTCTTTTCTCAAAAATGGTGGCCATCTTCTTCAAAGTTGGCCTTCTGTGGCTAGCACGGTAGCACCACATATAAAAACTAGCAAGTCTCATATACAGCTTCAACACTTTACTTATAATCAAGTGTTACAAAGGCTACAATAGGATCTAATTTCACACGCGACACGATAGATACTAATTTATAAATCAACCACATACACCTCGGTACTGCAGCTATGTCGGTAACAATTTCAGTGATGAGACAAAAATACAGTATATCTAAACTCTTAAGACATAGATGGATTTGAAGATTAGAGTGCATGAGTATAACTCAAAAGTTGGCTTGGAAAAATTGAATTGTACAGAGTTGTGATGACGTGTGAGACTGACATTCTATACATGCATGTTGATCCCCCAATGTGATTGTAAACCAGGACGCTCAATAGCCCAAACTCCGAGAATCCTAAATATTAACCACAAACATCTGGAATTACTAACTCCCTCCCCTCCTCAAATACGAACAAAAGCATACATAGTCAGGTAAACCCCTAAATCAGAAAGATGATGCATGCCCATACAAGCAGATCATCCCTAACAAGACAAGATTATAAACAGGTTGGATTAGTGGAGTCAATGGACTCAACTAATCCACGGGTAGGGTTAGGTACTAGTATTTAACATTAGACAGAATGAGACTGCTCAAAAACGACCCCTAGCATGAATTGCCACCCCTATACACTATCAACACTTTATATTCCTCTATTATTGAAAGGCTGCATATTTAGAAGATAGTGATTCCTCACAACAGAATAGCATGCTAAAACTGGTAGAGGTAGAATTTCCAGTTATTTGACTTTACCTCCAACAAAAAACGCATTCCTCCATCCACAAAGTAATATGGAGAGTTAGTCAGCAAGAAAAGTTTCTTTCCTTTTTCCTTGAGCATCTTCAGAAAGTGTAACAGCTGGCCCTATATTGACCGAGATAAGAAAAAGCAACAGGATATATAATAAGCTCAAAGCCCCAAAGTAGACAATTGGATTAGATGCTAGGGTGATTTTATTCTCAATAAAGCAGTCATCAACATCAGCATGATTGTAACATATCATCTTGCTACATAACATACTTACAGATGTTGTAGGACTTACATTTTTAACAAGATATTTACGGGGATCAGAAAGAATTCCTCTATGAACAAGTCCAGTACGGTGAACATGCTGAATCGCACGATTTACATCTTGATAGATGTAACAAGCATCAAATTCCAGCTTAGCATCCACAAAATATTGTACAATGTCTGCAATCAGGCATGCCTATAAAGTACAATTTAGACAAAACATAATTGAGTTAAACCAAAGTGAACTTATTCCTATAACGTAGGAGATGACTGATAGCAGTTCACCTGTGCATTGATAGCAGGTCACATGTACATTTTTTTTTTCTTTTTTTTTTAAGGGAGCTGAAAGTAAAGAGTATTTCTTTCTTCACTGGCCTGTTACCCTATTAATTTAGCACGATCTTCTTTGGAAGCTAATGCATTTTTTCTTGTGTGGAAAAAGTAATTTGCACATGGAGGGGTTCGAGGGAAGAGCAGTACCGTTATTAACTTAATATGTGAGGGCTGTTGTGTGGATGCTATAAATGGAAAGAAACAAAATGATCTGTGAAGACTAAAGGGCGGAGTGAGGGAGCATTGGTACATTAGAGGTGCAGTTTCTGGTAACATAGATAAAAATAACATCATTTGTTATTCTTAGGTTGCAACAGGTGATACTTAAATTTACATTTGGGATCACTCAGATGTTATTCTATTTCAAATGGAAAGGCTTAGGATTCTGTATCTACTCCAGTAGACAGCTCCTCTACTATGATTGCAGTACAACCTTTCTGGTCTAATTTGTATTTCTTAACAACAAAATTAAAAACTTGCCCAATGGCTGAAAGATTGTGTAAACAGGTCCATACTAAAATTTCTTATCATATGTATATTGTTCTAATGCAGAAATGTTGAGATCACCACCTTAGAGACATGAAATGAACCCCACCCCTTCCCTTGGACCTTGTTGGGAGAAATGTGGTAATTAAATAGAATAGCTAACCTCGCTAAAGCAGAAGAAATCCATCAACCCAACAAGGCTTCCTGCTTGATCACGACCGATACGCCTTGTGCCATATATCTCATCTATTTCCTTCCTACTAAGCTGCATGAGATTTCAGAGAGAGAGAAAGAGGATGGTAAGAAACAAATTTGTGCGCCAAAATCTTATTGAAAAACTTTAATTGACAAAGAAATGCAACAAAATTTTGAAATGCAAAGAAGAAAAAATCAAGAGCAAGATTATATACAAACAATATTGAAATTACAATAGAAGTGAGTGAATAGATATTGTTGAAACAAAAAAACAAAAAACAAAAAAACAGCAAGGGGTGACCTTTTCCTTTAAGCATCATCCACAAGAATTATTAGAACTCTGAACAATCCTTAAAAGCAATGAGGTTAAATCCAGATGATAAGCAATTAGATTCGCAGGATTTCATACAAGGTTGGGTTCTGGCAGCTAGTAACCATGGGCCAGTGAGTTATTGTGCAAAGAAAAAAAAATGGTCAGCTGTTTCATAGTGAGTCACATTACAAATTCATTTGTACATGCACCTTTATTCCTACATTTGATTAAAAAGAGCTACAAGTCAATTTTTTTATTTTTTTTTATATACAGTAAGGCCAACGTCCAGAGAGAAAACTAAAATAATGAATCCCTTTACTTAAATTTCTTGGAATTATGAATCTCCTGGCATAGGGTATCCATGCCATTCATTCTTTCTACTAAGTTAATACAAAACTACTAAGTACTATGAGAATTGAAATACACTATGGCCTAAAGCTGTTAAAGCAAGTGATCTAAAGGCCAGAGTTCCCAGTCCCCTGTAGCCTTAGTACTACTGCCCTGTCTCCACGCCCCACAAATCCTTTTGGTTCTTTTGGCAAAATATGTGAAATACATATTCTGCAGTGACAACTGTTCTTACTTTCATAGGCATGGTCTTTTATGTAAGAAAAAATTAAACAAATTGCTTACTGTTAAAATCGAACACAAGTTATATGAATGGACTTGTATCTTCTATGTAAATAAGTTTAAAACTCATGTCTAGACCTTCTAATTTTTCAGTTGCCAAATTGAAAACATCAATCATTTATAAGTTCTATCCGTCATTCCCGAAGACAGAATAACCATTATTATGAGGTGGATCCCTTAAGCCATACATTTCAGATTAACTGCAAAACACTATAGTTACTTTCCTCAAAATTTGCTGTCTTGTTTTCCTGGGAACCCATCAAGCACCTACCTTAGAAGCATTATCTATAGCCTAGGGCCCTAGTAAAAAAATAAAGAAAATATCTCCATATAAACTTCCAGTTCTGGAAAACATTATACAGTACTAAAAGCAAAATAATTAATTTTGAAGTACCTTTCGACGACCATAGTAGCATCCATCTGGCTCAATTGACCCAAAAAAGTCCAGCTTCAAGAGACACCCTTTCAATTTGTCATAGCACAGTCCTCTAATGGGAAAAGTAGGATCGTACTTAAATTCCATGCAAACCTCAGGATACCGGAACTGAAACAATCACAAACAAACATCTCTAGTTAAACAAGAGCAAAGCATCAGCACCACAAAGTTTATCAGTATTGCTTCAATGGATCTAAACTGACCTCATTGACCATATGCTCCTTAGCAAGATCATATATCAAGTTCTGTAAATATGCCGAGTAATGCACCAGCGTGTAGTCATAGTCAAATCCATAAACTTGAATACTGTCCAACCTCAGGTTTTTATTTACATATATCCCTAATTTGGATGTACGATATTGATCAATAACAGAACTGACATGAGCAATCGAGCTCAACTGAGAAACAGGAATGACGGACTGACAAACCTTCCGGATTCATCTTCGGCACTTCTCTAAGTGCCTGTGGAATCCTGAGGAAACTCTGCTTTGCGGCATCAAATTCACGCCGAATCTTTGCTATCTCATCACCAGCAGTCACAGAATCAGCAGCCTCTCCATTCTCAAATTTCAACGCGGTTGGCTCGGGTGTAGCAATGGCTCCATAACTCCGAAAACCTAAATTTAAGTGAATTGAACAGCTCCATTCATTCGTAATCATCAACAGACAATCACATTTACAGTAAACGTTACAAATCATAGTGCAACTCATTTTCTACAGGCCTTTAGATGAGTAAAAGATTCAGGCATTGTTGAACAAATTCATATCGAAATTCAACAGAGAGAGAGGAAGTGAACCTTGTAGAGCTCCAGATGAGTAAAAGCTCGTCCTCTGCAACAAAGCACAAACAGATGAGATTAGAAGCTTCACACAGAGAGATATCGAGAGAGAGAGAGAGAGAGAGAGAGACGTTGATGGAAGAGCAGAGAGGAGGAAGCAGCCTGCGAAACAAGGCCATGGGAGGGGAAGGGGTTTTAGGTTTGCATTCGGAGGTGGGGATTTAAGAGTGGAATGAGAGAAGCTCAACTTGTTTAGTGGTGTATGGGAAAATCAAGCACCTCCATTTTGACATTCAGCTCGTGATGCAGCTCAACTTGCTTAGGAGAACAAGACATGGAGGAAAATTATTCATTTTCGTCAAAAAGTTTTATCTTTTTGGTTACATTTTCGTGAAAAAAATAAAAATAAAAAAAATTTCTCGTATTCTATTCGGTCAAATGTTGACTATTCCGCTAAAGTCTATAAATAATGGGAGTGAAATGAGTTCTTCAATTCATTTTGTTGCCTGATATCCATCACTGACAATCATTTAGTTATGTCGTCTTCTTCTGTTTTGCTCTAACCGATTGTAGAGTAGATCAAACAAACAATTATTCCACTTGGTTCCTCGATGCAATTACTTCATCATCTTAGGATTTGAAACTAGATTCCCTAATAAAACTCCAATTACATGCCTATATCATTAGAAAATAGTTTGTCACATGCATCCTAGCGATCATTTTAATGAATTTCTATGCAGTGAGACCATCACACCCACCTCCATGCCTATCTCTGTTCAACATAAGGGATGTTACCTAGAACGGTGAGATAAACATCCAACGATTGTTGTGGACTACTTTTAAGTGATCATATCTAAGTCTTTTTATATTGTTGGCTTACAAACCATCCAACATTTTCACTTTTCTAATTGTTATGGAGCAAAATAGGAAGAAAAATTTGAAAGATAAAAGGTAAATTTTTATATTGTTGGCTTACAAACCATCCAATATTTTCACTTTCTAACTTTTATGGAGAGGCAAAATAGGAGGAAAAATTTGAAAGATAAAAGGTAAAAGGTGAAAAGTATGTACGAAATTAAGAGTTTTTTGACAAAAAGAAAATGAAAATTAAGAGGTGTAAATGTGTAATCAGAAAATTTAAATTGAATACAAAAAAAAAAAAAAAAAAGCCGAGCGAAGTCATGGCTCAAGAGTCTGGACTGAGTCGAGTCGACTCCAAACTAAAACCCTACTAAAAACCCTCACCACATTTTTCCACAGGGAGACTCTGCAAAAACAAAGAGCAGGAACCAATGTCTCCCTTTCACTTCACCTTCCGCTCCGTCCTAAACCCCCACCACCACCACCACCACCACCGCCACGTCAGCCGCAGGACCTTCGTGGACACCACCATAAACTGGGTCCGCGACCGCGGCCTCGACCACGTGGTCGAGCGGGAGAGAAACCTCCGGCCAATCATCAACATCAAGAACCTCATCAAATCAGAGCCCTCCAAATCCCTCCCCATTTCCCTCCTCACCAAATCCCGCGACTCCCTCATGATCCCCACGCGCCCCGTCGAGTTTGTCCGCCAATACCCCTCCATTTTCGAGGAGTTCCTCCCCGCCGGCATCGCCGCCGTCCAGCCCCACGTCCGCCTCACCCCGCAAGTCCTCGACATCGACGCCAACGAGCAGTTGATGTATCAGAGCGTGACCTACACGCACCAAGCCGCCGATCGCCTCTTCAAGCTGCTAATGCTGGTGAGAAGCAATAAACTGCCGCTGAATGTCATCGAGCTTTTCAAATGGGATTTGGGGCTTCCTCAAGATTACGTGGACACCATTGTGCCGGAGTTTCCGGATTACTTTAAGATTGTAGTCGGGAAATATGGGCAGCCGGAGTTGGAGATGGTGTGTTGGAGTGATGAGCTGGCCACTTCGGTTATGGAGAAGAAAGCAAAACAGGGCTATGTCAAGGGAATGCCGCTTGCTTTTCCTATGCGGTTTTCGAGAGGCTTCGAGATGGATAAGAAGCTGAAGAAGTGGATTGATGAGTGGCAGAAGTTGCCGTATGTGTCTCCTTATGAGAATGCAGCTCATCTGTCGTCTCAGAGTGACGAGTCGGATAAGTGGGCCGTTGCGGTTTTGCATGAGCTTCTGCATATTTTGGTTCCGAAGAAGACAGACAGGGAGAATGTTTTGGCTCTGGGAGAGTATTTGGGGATTAGATCGAGGTTTAAGCGGGCATTGCTTCACCATCCGGGAATATTGTATGTGTCGAGCAAGATTAGGACTTATACAGTTGTGTTGAGAGAAGGGTATAAGAGGGGTGCCATTATCGAAAATCATCCGCTGATGGACATAAGAAACCAGTATATTCACCTCATGAATGCTGTGAAGGAAGATGGTAAAACGATAAGTTCCAAGGAGAAGAAGAAGAAGAAGGGAATTGAAGATTCTAAAGGAGAGGATGTAGAAGAGGAAGACGATGACAATGAGGAAGAGCTGGAAGGGGAGTTGTGTGATTCGTCTGATGCTGAAGTGGAGCATGACAATGTTGACAGTGAAGACGATGAAGAAGAAGATGAAGACGATGATGAAGAAGAGGGTGTGACAAGCATTCGAATGAATGATGCTAATACTAGAGGAAGAAGAGCTAGGAAATCTAATTTTGATGTCATGACGCCTTCCAGAAATGCTGGAAGAGGAAGTTCAGGTCAAAGAAGAGCTTGGAAATCTGATAATACTGGGAGAAGGAGGTCCGGTGGACAATACCCTCTTAGGAGAGGGGATGAAGTCTCAGCAGAAACTTCTAGAAGAACACAAGCTGATGTTAGGCATAATGTCCACCAAAATTCAAGAGAAAGATCAGATCGCTCCAGAAGCAGGGGGAGTTATTCACCAGACAAGAAGAATTATGTTTAGTGAAAGTCGGCTAGTTTTCTGCAACAACATTCCGATAGGTTTGTTCTATGTTCTAGATACTACCTTGTTATGAGCTTGGAAATATATTTGCCTGCTTAACAATTGTGATTGACAATGGCTGTGACTTATATGTTCATTCATACAATTAAAACCATCAATAAATAAAAACTTTATATTAATGGCATGAGAAAGCTTTTGCCTGTTTGAGTTTAGGAGACCCCCAACTCTGTTTCCCTAGGGAGCATATAGTAACATAAATTGGTAAAACATCCACTTCTTCTTCCATACAGAATTACCCTTCTTTCACCATTGATGCAAGCTGCATGGAAGGCGTAGAATAGAATGAGGAGAAATAAGTATAGCTGAGAGTATAATGGCCTATGGCCTATGAAATTGTAGTCAAATATAAACAGTTGGTAGAGAACACAATTAGGCAATAGAAAGAAGCTGTAAGAATCATTCGTACATCATAGCATTCAGCAGTCTTGCAGTGTTCCTATTGTTAGTTAGGAATCTCAGCAATAGGACACTTCAGTATTGCTTAAGATGAAACTCTGGGTGTACAGCTCTCTGGGAGATTGCCATGCCTAAAATGATTAAGCTTTTTTTCACTGAAGTTTCCATTATAAATAAAGCATTTCCTTCTTGTTCCTAAATAATAAGAAAACAGACGAGCCAGAGGAACTAACCCCACGCAAAGAATTCACAAATCTCATTTCAGTGTTTCCCTTTTTGTTTCTTGATGGCCACAGGACAAAGATGTTCAATTGAAATCCCAAACGGTTTTTTAACACATTTGCCTGCTCAGGCATGGCATGCCCAGTCTTCCCACTACATAGCTCTAGTAATTTCACCTCTCCTTCCATGATAGAATGGGTTATGTGACTTTGTAGGTCTATGGTCTATAGGATCATCTAGAATGGATGTCTAACATTAGCTTAGATACAAACTTTTCCTGCTTGAGGTGCAATTTTTTCTTGGCCAGTTTTCACTATTTCCCTTCTGTAATATTATTGACACCCTATGTTGTGTTGGTTTTATAAGGAGATATGCATAGGACAAACTGTGTTTCCCCCTATTGAGGGAAACCTTAAGCTTTTTTCTCAAAGTACATGTAAAATAAACATTTCTAAATTAAAAATGGATAAAAATGTGAAAGAACTCCATTGAATGAAAGATTGGGCAAGGAAGAGACGGAGTTTTCAAAATAGGTTTGAAGGCATATGATCGCATGGAGTGTAGGTAGATGCAGAAAGGAATTCGGGAGGCCAGCAAAAAATTTGGTGCTTCACGTGCTTTGACATCAGGGAATCCACTTAACTTTTTCATCTACAGTGGTAGTAGATGTTTCAAGTAGATTAAAGGACATAGCAAAGGAGGCCTATTAGGTGGAGAGTTGTCAGTTGGCACAGAAGATGCCCTTTTGACTTAGCTAATGACACTAACACTATTTTTCTTCTCAGGGGATAAGCAGAAATAGAACATCCTTTAATTATTTTAGGGAATTTTAATTAACAAAGCCAAGTGTTTGCTTGTGAATTATGAATGGGGAAAGTGGAAGATCATCAGTCTCTGAAAAGATTCATGCAAAGGGTAGGTGGCTGTGGGTATCTTTGGTGTTTTTTTTTTTTTAATTGCTCAAGGATATGTTTTCAGTTTCTTTAGAAAGAAGGAATAGGAAATGTAACACAATTTCATAAACAGTATTTTCTTGATGCAACAATCTTCTTTGGAGGACAAAAAAAAAAACACAATGACCATAGATCCTGTTTTATGAAACTTGAATGTCTGAGATTTAAGAGGAGAG
Organism: Rosa chinensis; assembly: GCF_002994745.2. Classification (NCBI taxonomy): domain Eukaryota; kingdom Viridiplantae; phylum Streptophyta; class Magnoliopsida; order Rosales; family Rosaceae; genus Rosa; species Rosa chinensis. Next base: position 25,285,117 of record NC_037091.1, on the reverse strand, counting down.
AAAGAATCATAAAGCAATTGTAGAGGATTCAGGTCCTTGTTTATGAGATGTATGACTTATGAGTTAAGGGTAAAAGGCTTCAAGTTTCTCGTTAGTAATGGAGGTTAACACTTAACGGGTTATTACATAGAAGATATCCTGTTTGGTAAATAAGAAGATATCTGCTTTTCTTATGAAATCACTGATCCTGACAGCAATTTGGTTAAGCATCTGAAAGGTCATCTTTCATTTCCTCTTCTAATGATCAGAGGCGAAATATCCTTCTGGTTTTGAACATATCACATATACATATACATATACATACATATATATATATAGGGGCGGGTTCTGAAGCGGACGTCCGCACTTGGCTAAAGTGCGGACGGCGACGCAGCGGCGGCGTTCCAGGCTGCGACGGCGGCTCGGGGCTTGGCGGACGGAGGCCGGAGGCTTGGCGGACGGTTCTGGGCAGCGTTCGAGGTCGGAGGAGGTCGGAGTTGCAGGTTTCTGGGCAGCGAGCTCACCTGCAACTGCAGGTTTCTGGGCAAGCCTGCAACCACGTCGCCGGCGACTCCACCGACTGCAGACCCATCCGTCTGACCCGTGGCGTCCGTCCGGCAAGCTCCGCTGCTCCGTCGCACCCCGAACCGAGCTGCAGCAGCGCCGTCCGCACTTTAACGAAAGTGCGGACGTCCTCTTTAGAACGCGTCCGTATATATATATATATATATATATATATATATATATATATATATATATTTTCTTTCCCATACCTTCATCCTTTTAGGTTTCCTCATCATCTCTGTTTCTGGTCCAGTCTTGTTTAGGTTTTTGCATCTTGTTTCTTTTCCTCTTAACTCTTGTTGGTGCAGCTCTTTATAGCTATAGCATGGCCCAGGTAACATTAATTTGGGTTTTGTTTCTGATCATTATCCATAACCGGCTTTCTCTTTATTTTCCAGGGTTGAATTTTTATCTCATTTATTCTCAGTTCACTCTTCTGAAATGTCAAAGAAAATCATCTCAGCTTTCAAAACAAGTATTTATTTTAGGTTCTTCGAGATTTTTTTTATATTGTTTATTCTTGTACTTTGAGTTTTCTTGATTTTTTTTTTTTGTTTAATTTTCTGATTATTGGTGTGTTTAATGGGTAGTTCTCTTCCAATTAATCATAATACAGACTTCGCTGGTTAGAGAAAGAAGAGTATTATGGCCCAGTTGTTTTGTTTTCAGCATTGTACATATTAGAATCTTGTCCACGTTATAGAATACCCTTTGATAAAATCCTCTGTCGCCACCTTACAAGTAGTCCACATTTATTATCTTCTTTGAAAATTTTTGACGAACAACTACTATGTCTTTCTAGAACTACATCATTTCACATAGGCTGTTCATATGAATTGTTGTTTTGTACACGTTTTGTTTTTTCGTTCTAGGCATTTCTGTTTTCTTTTACCTTTTGCATGACTATAATTTATTCTTTTAATCTTTCCTTCTTGTGTTTTGGTACATAGATTCATGGCTTGGACTTTTTCGTTGAATAAAAACTGAAACTGGACCTGATTTTCCTCCTTTATCTGCTAATTACCTGATATGCTTATGGCATTATTTCAGTTGGCATGATGTGTCCGAGAAGAAAACCTGCATCCCCCAAATGTGACGAAGAAGACTACTGGAGGATCTGTGAGCTTGCCAAAACTTCATCTCCAATGGTAGTGAGAACAGACTGTGATATGAGTTGTAGGGGCTTCACTGTTTAATCTGATCATTCTTACTGGTATGAGTTTTTTTGTTTGTTTGTTAGGAAAGTGTATATGATCCATCTTTCTGATAATGTAAGTGAAAAGATGAGCGAGACCAGTACACAAGGTATGATACCAAAACCTGTGAAAAAGTAATATGGCTGCTAGGTTACTGAGAGCATCAATTTGGAGTCTTGGACATTCAGATGTGCACATGTTACTTTTATCAACTTTTTGTTGTTATACACCTCCAAACATCAGAAAATTCATCTAGAATCCTTACTGAAGTTTCACTCTAATTCTTGTATCTTGTCTTTGCTGCACACTATGATTCATTGCAGGTTTACGACATAACGTGCATTGATCACTGTATTATATTTGTTAAATACACTGAAGTCCATCTACCACAGTAATGCTGATTTGACCATCTTATGGTATTTCCTTTGAATACCTGCTGCCTGCTGGCCCCCAATTTTCTCATCCTTTTTCTGCCGTGCTGGTGATTGTGCATCTGCAGGCCGTTTTGTGCATCTGCAGGCCGTTTTGTGCAATCGGGGTTGTTTTTTTCATGAGAGAACTCTCTCTCGCTGATTCCAGTTGCTTACTAGTGTTGTCTAATAAATGCAAGTGAATAAAAACAAACAGTTTGTATGTGCACGGAGCGTCAGTGTATCATCTCTTTTCTTTAACCAAAAGCAAGACTTGGAGAAAATGAAAACAAATACTTCTTTAATCAAATTGCTTATATGAGACCTTAAATCCTGAGTTATACTAATTGAAAATATTACTGGGACATAGCATTCTAAAGCTTCCTAAAAGCTATTCCTTTTCTCACCTGCCAAATACAACTTGAACCAAACCCAATTATAAACTGGCAAAATACAAGCTTAAAAATATGAAGTTTTGTATCGAAATAAAGTTGAACTACAAGCTAACAACAAATCATGCTGTTCTTGCTTAGAACTGCTGGTGCTGTAGTCTTGTGCACTATTTCATCTCGACATCGTTAAGGTTTGAGTAGGTTAAATTGTTGAACCCTAAGGAAAACTTTGATAGAAATTAGCCTTGTTTTTTTCTTCTGGATACTATCTCTGCTGCCCAAGCTTTGCCTACATCAGTCTGGAACTTCCCTGCGAAAAAGTTTGAAATTACAGAGAATATAATAAGCCTCTCATAAAGTAACTCACAAATACAAATGCATAATGCCACAAAATAATTGACTGACGCTCCTAAGACTTCATTCACATTTGGGGGCATGAATTATTAATGAACCTACAAATGCATCTCCCATCTAATGGAAGCGAGTGGATATTGATGCAGATGTAATCAAAATATCAGGTTCAAAATATTAGTGAAAAATGAGTAAAAGAAAAACTTGGATATGGATGCAAATCAAATCAAAGACAGAAATGTATATACCAGCAGTTGACTGGAAAAACTCATCCAAGTCCTTTCCTTGACCTGCATAAAAAGAATAGAAAAAGATTTTAGCCAGACACGGGAATCTTTCATAAGCGCACACTATAGGTGCAAACTTTATATTCTTTGAAAGTGTAATTATAAATAATTGCCAAAAAGGATAAGTAATTATAGTTAATATTGTGTTTGAAAAAGTAACAGCATGTTTGATACTGTAATACCAAAATGATAAGAACAGCCTCACCATTCTCATATTCCAAGGCTTGAAGTATCATCTCCACCTGCATGTAAGAAACAATTATAAAAGTAAGCTATATGTTCAACTACCAAGGAGAAAATTTTTAGTACCAACTCTAGCAAATCGATTACTACCAACATGAAGTTATGAACAACATTTTAAGTGCCTGCAACTTCTCAGTCAGCTTCTTTATCCTATTATCTCTTTTTACTCAAGTTATGTGTTACCTTACAGATATTGTCTGTATGACATCCCATAAATAACAGTATTTGAAGTCCATTGACCCTCACAAAACCTACATTATTCTTAATTTTTAATATTTAACTTTAAAAAGTGTTCGTCAATTTTCATTCAGATTATCAAAAAACAATGAAGGAAAAAAAAAAACCTAAACCTGGCCAATAAACACTGTAGCATTTGAAGTGATTAGCCATTATTGTACATATATGTCTTCCAACACCACGTACACAAAAATCATCAGCTGGCAGCCTATACATAATTTTCACCATATATGACTGAACTAATCGTAGGAAGTGCTGAAGTTCACTCATTTAGCAGGAAATATGAACGGACAACATACCTTGTCAAAGTCCTTGACAATTTGAGCTTCTGGGGAGGAATTCCCCTCATACTCCATCCACAATTCACCTATTTCCTTAGCTGAAATTTGAAACATAAACAACTAAAATATGAGAAACAGTTCCCACTTTCAGGTCTAATAATATCAAATGTACAAATCTGGGAGGTACTAATTTAATACCTATTGAGCCTCCACCAAGTAATTTGCACATGTGGTCCATTGCCTCTTGTTCTCTTCGGTTCTTCTCTGCCTTCGGTACCCCATCTGTGGGGGTTATATCCCCAACAATAGCTACCAAGAAATCATACATAACCACAATTTATAACTCGACAATCAACGAATGGAATTCATTTATTTTTCTACAAAAAGATAACCACTTAATATTTTCAAATTAAATTCCAGAATGTAAATAACTAGGATTTCAACCATCTAAAAGTAGAATCTTACAGTAGTAATTACCAATTTGTTAATATAAACATGCCATACTGTAAAAAGGAAAGTCCATTTCTAAACATGTCTATAATTTTCATTTCCTCATTTCAATTTCGAAAACAACAAATTAGAGACTCACCTTCAGCAATGTCATGAACAATGGCGATCTTTATGCACCTGAAATATCGTAAAAGCGAAACTTAGTAAAAACACTAGGGAGTTGTATAGAAGCAGAAAATGTGAATCTCAAAACTTAACTTGTCTCGATTGACACCAGGAATATCCGAAGCAATGAGAGCCATTAAACCCATGCGGTACATATGGTCAGCCACAGACTCTGGATCCTTCACATCTCTCTTAACCCATCCAGCTCTCTTCGTCGTCTTTACAATCACAATCACAACAGACACACATTCAAATCCAAAACACATTCGCGAGGAAAAGTGTGAAAATTCAAAATTGATTACCTTAAGGCGGTGGCAGAGGGAGAGAAAATCAATGGCAGACGAGGCGGGAGGAGAGGAAGAGGTTGGGTCGGGGTGGATGGCGTCACCGCCGGTGTGGGATGACGGTGACGACGAAGCTTCGGTGGCCATACGGCGAACCCTATAAGAAGGAGAAGCAGAGGTGAGTGTGGGCTTCAAGGATGTGAGGGGAGCGGAGTAGAGAGAGGGTGTTAGGAGGAGCGATTTACAGAGGAACGCTCGACTCATTTTTTTTCCTTTCTTTTTTCGATTTCCTTCCTTTTTGCTTTCCTTTAATTTTCGGCCAAATTTTGTTGGGTCCATAGAATCCAACACATTTGGTTATCTCATTAGAGCAAGTCCACCCGTTGAGCTTGACCGATCAAAACTATTCACTGTTTTTTTACCTTGTATTTTCACTATTGAGGTTAGCTGGTCAGACACTGTTCACACTATTTCCACCATTACGGATGAGAATCTTTCTTTATCAAAGTTCTATAAGAGTTTTTACAGTGATCAATGTGATACTTTAGATTTAGAATCTGCCATTGTGATACTTTTGTCTATTTTATATCAATGTTTTATTAAATGTGAGGTCATGTTTTTTTTAGATAGAAAATGACTCGGGGTGTGTTTGGATGTGCTATAATTTTAAGAAATACTGACGAAAGATGAACGAAAGTATCACGTTGAGCTGATTTTACAAGTTTTGGTATAATATTATTTTTTTTTAATTATCAGGTATTATTTTTACAAGTGCTAAAGAATTTGATGAAAAACTATCTCAAAGGTAAAATCACTTTCGCTTCCCAACTACCATTGAAATAGATACAATGAACAAATTGCAAGCCCCGTCTACAAAATAAGTTGCTTGACTTCTAGGTACCTAAAGGGCGATTCTTGCATGTCTCAGTTTAAATTGGAGTAGTGTTAAAGTCACCTCTTTGACAAATAAATCGTCACTTAATAACAATATTATAGTTGATTGACAAATAGAGTGGGTGAGTTCAGAATTCCAAAGTTCAAGTTTTCTTTCGACTTTGAAGCTTCCGATGCTCTTAAGAATTTTGGACTTCTGGGAGGTTTGATAGAAGAGGTGAAATCACTCGTGGGTAAGCCACTATTAATTTATTCCCAAATAAAGTCGTCATTGAAGTTAATGAAGAAGGCATTGAAGTTGCAGCTATTACTTTCGGAACTGTCAGTATATACCTTGGTCTTTGACTTCATGGATCACATGCGTGTTGTTGGCGACTTTGATTCATGGCCATGGACTCCAACCCTATCCTCCTTTACAGGGGGAAAAATGGTTGTATTGATTTTATTTAGACAAGAGGCATAGTGGGAAAATTAAAGAGGTGTACATAACATATTGGTTACTTGTAAAAGTAAGTTGGAATTCTATTAAGTGGAGAGGTCCAAATGTCAATTTTAGAGGTATGAATAGAAACTCTCAATTTTTTTCCCTTACGCATATGATTGCAATCGTAAATGAGAGCATTCGTAATTAGTATTACATTTACGGTTGTCTTCATGGCTGCAATCATTGACTCACTTGTAACTGCAATCATTGCTGCACTTATGGCAAAATTTACCACCGTATTTACGGTTGCCATCACTACCACATTCATATTTGTCATAACTGTAGGCCCAAATTTGTTGACCACCCCCATAATACCTCTAAATTTCTCTTTGGACACTCCTAAGAAGAAATTTCTAAAATCAGAATTCCTTCTCTGGATACCCAGCTTCTTTTTTGGACACCCACTCTAGAAGAATTCTCCAAAAAGAGTTCTGTAAACCCAAATCAAATCCAACCCTTTTAACTCTTCTCCAAAACCAAATCCAGTCTAACCCCAACTTGGGACCAAGCCCAATCTTTTTCAAGATGAATACTTTTAGACCCGAACCAACTATAGCTGTCATGTCCTGAATTTCGAATAAAGAATTTCAAATCTGAAACGCGATTACTTAACAAGCCCAAGAAAAACACTTGGAAAATTTTTCATTTAAACTAAGTAACAAAACAAACCAAGGTTACAAATGTCAATATCAACTCATTCTTTAGAGTCACATATTACATTACAAAAAGTATACAAATTAAAGTGAACGACAATTCAATAAGTAAACACACCCACCACACTCATTACACAGCGAAAGACTAAAACCAAAAGTACACTTCTACATCCAAGCTACGACAGCAATAGAGCCACAACTTCGACGACGGTTACTTGTTACTCTGACCTGTACAATAACCCCTACACCATGAAATAATGCACCAGGTTGAAATAACAAACCCGGTAATCTTTTGCAAGCTCGTGTGAGTAAACTCAAATAACCACAAAATCACCTTTTCGACTCAAGAAAGACAAATCAACACAATGATTATTTTCAAAATCAAAATCTTGTTCTTTTTAAGGAAAGCACAAGTCACCACCATGATAAACCAAATCATTTGAAATCTCAACAAGAAATCCAAGAAATCACTCTTCTTTCCTCTCGACAGGTAGCATTTATCACCTGAATGACATAATAAAACATTTCTTAACTCACTATGAGTCTGTTGGTGAGGAAAAACTCTGATTAGGAATTTGACCCAACAATTAATGCGGACTGGAGCAGGAGATGAACCGGGAACAATCGAGAAGATTTTATTCGTCGTTGACCTGCTGTTGATGAAGCGAAGACTCCCCTTGGCTTCTTAACTTGTCACTGCTCCGTGATTCCTTTCCGCTCTGTAACCTCTCTCCATCACCTCCCTCTGTAGTCTCCCTACATAACCTCCCTTTGTAGTCTCCCTCCGTAGCCTCTCTCTGTAATCTCTCTCTGCTTCGAAACCTCTCTCTGTAGTCTCCCTACGTGGCTTCTCTCTGTAATCTCTCTCCACTTCTTGGCTTTGATGAGGAAGCGGAGACTCTTCTTCGCCATTTGTGCTAAAGAGGAGAGGGGAGGGGGTACCTGCAAAAGACTTTCCAATGCCTAAGTCAATATTTTTTTGAGTCATGTATAGAAGTCTCAACTAGAGTACGATACCATACCTGATTGTTTTGTCCCTATTTATAGGTGACTTACAACTTGGGCTACAAGTAAACTTGCGTGGCAAGTTACCAATAACTTGGGTAGAAAGTCACCATTAAGGGCGCACTTACTCCTGCAATAACAGTCACTTATTGGCGGCCATGATTGCCACACTGAATGTCGCATTAATCATCGCATTTACGACTACATTAACTGTCGCATTTACTGCTGCCATTATTTCTCTTTAATTGCCTTGATCGTAGGTTCAAATTTGTTGACCACCCCCACAATGCCCCAAATTTTCTCTTTGGACGCCTATCCGAAGAGAAAATTTCGAAAAAGCTTGAACTTCAAAATAGGCCACCCGAGCTTCTCCTTTGGGCACCCATTTTAGAAGGAACCCCAAGATGAGATCCCCTAGGCCCATACTAGACTCACTCCATTCAAGGCCCAACTTTGCCTCCGAGACCAAATCTGGTCAACCACGTCTAGGCCCAAGCCCATATGTTTTTATTAGTTATTTATTTATTTATTTATTTTTAACTGAACCCTAAGTCCTTGCTACTTTCTTACTTTTTTTTTTGTTCCTTCGTTTTTCCTGACCTTATTTCTTAATTCCAGTTTTTCCTAACTTTTGCTTTCGAGCCAGCGCATCGAATCCGATCGAATCAAAACTGCCACTTGTAAGTTTTTGCTTTATTTTTTATTTTCCTATACCAGCCTCTGCTTTGGGATAGAGGTTGAATTGTAGTTAAACCGAGGCTGCCTCTTTTGCCTCATGCGAGTCTCTTGCTGTTTATTTTAACTTCGATGTCCCACTTATTGCCTCTTCTTAATTTCCATTTTTATTTTCTACAGCTCCGCCTTTCGCTTCCATGGCTCCCATCAAATTTACCGATTCGACCTTACCTCAGAAAGGGAGCTTAGAGTCAATTGGTGAACCTACACCTTGGCAACCGATGCATTCAATTATGGAGAAATGCGCTGAAACGTATTCTATCCCGAAATCGGTCAAACTTTCAGTCGTTCCTGCAGACGCGGATATCTACACTGGTAGAAATATTCCCGACGATGCCTTGATCTTGTCTCCTGAGTACTTACCTTATGTCAGGTTCCCTATTCACCTGTCTTTCAGCTCATGTGGGCCATGCTTGGTCTGCATCCATTTCAACACCTACCTCATGTTATCTGCCTTTTTTATCATGGGTTTGAAGTGGGAAGTTTCCCTGAGATTGTGTGATTTCCTATACCTCTACAATTGCCCCAAGCTAAGTAAATATTTTCAGTATTTCAATTTCACATCTTTTCCGAAGATGAAGGTGTCCGCATGGATTTCCACTCGTGACAATGATTGGAAATCTAGGGCTTTGATTATCTTTGGCGATTGGCGATCTCCTGAGCTGGACTTGCTTCCTCTGATGACCTTGGTATGTATTATGTATCTTGATTACACTGTATTATGTTAGAATCTTCCTTCCAATTGTTTATTGAATGTGACTTGTCATCTCGCAGCTTATAAGATTTCTCAAGCAAAATTCGACCTTCCCCCTAATTGCTTGCAATGGCTGGAGTCTCTTCTTGTCGGGTAGGGATGGTATCCCTCTCAGTTCGCAACCTTTGAGAATTTTCTTGGCATGGTGTCCAATCGTCCTTCGGCTTTGTTTGGCCCCTATTGAACCCATGTGAGTAAGTCTCTTTTAGGAAAAATGTTAGCACTCCAGGTTGCCCGCATGGAGGGTCATTTCTATGTATCGGAGAGTTGTGAACCTTTGTTCGTAGAATACCTTGCTATTAAGGACACATTCAAAACGGTCATCCCTGGTTTTGGGGTCGTGATAGTTGGGGAGGACGACATGGACGAAGGTTCAGAGGAGAGGGAGGAGGGATTCAATGGCGACGATGCAGAGGAGAGACTGCATTCCCACGTCGTGTGGGAGTTACCCCAAATAATCCCCCCTCCTCGGAAATTGAGGAAGTTGAAGGCTGAAAATGCTCATGACAGCGACGGCCCTTCACATGCTCCCTCCATCGACTCGTCTTGTAGCGCCCTGCCACGCTCTCCTTCGCTAGGGGGCTCACTTCCCTAAAGACCTACCCTAAGCGAAGCCGCTGATCCTGCTCTTCAGAGAGCTTCTTCGTCTCAAGATGATCCAACCACTTTCATGCCACTGCCGCCACCCAAGACTTTGGAGCTCAAATTCAAGAAACGGGACAGCATATATATCTTAGCTGGGGAGTCCCTTTCTTCCAATGGCTTGGCGGCGTCAGCAGTGGTCGATACCTCTGTATCGTCACATCCTAAATTAGGAGGTCCTCCCAAGAGCCCCATGGCGCTGTATAATGACGTTTGTGCCTCTCAGCTTGATGTGAGTATCTTTACTTTTCCCTTCTTTACAGAATCTCTGCTTCATTTAACTAATTCTCTCTTGTTTCCCTTTTCTCTTGTGCAGGCTTTCTTGGCATCTCATCGCCTTTTGCTCGGCCTTGATGCTTTGCATACAAAATGACAATATAAACTCAACGAGGCGAATCGTAAACTCGAGTTTAAAGAGAAAGAGCTCGATGATCAGATGAGGACAATGGTGGAATTGGCCTCTGTTCTTGAGGACAAGAACCGTGAGATAACAAAGTTGAAGAATGACCTAGCCTTAGTAACTTGAAGCAAAAGCGAGGAGTTCCAAAAAGGTGCTATTAAGATGAAGTGTGTGGCAGCCAAATACTTCTGTTTCGGATGGAATCAGGCTCTGACCGAAGAAGACAAAAGGCGCTACATAGGCCCTAATGAGTTTGATCGTTTTTATGGGATTGATCCTATGGGTTATTCTCCCATTCGAGGCATGCGGCCAAGAGATGTCCCGTTGCTGGCCTTGAGCGCGTCTGATGAGGAGGAGGAGGAGGAGGTGTCATCCGCCGCTTGAGTTAGATTGATGATCAATCTCTCCTCTTATACCATGTGGGCCCGACTACGCTCCTTAGTCTTGAAGCTTTCGAGGTTGTTCATGTCTAACCTTGCTTTTAATATTTCATGCTTATGTAATAAAAGTCGCATGTGAGGCGACTGCTATTTCCTTTTTCACAAACCGTGGTTCTATTGTACTCTATTGTACTTTCTTGATATTTCAAGAACATATGAAATTGCATTTTAAATTTTAATTTCAATTTTAAACTTCTCAATTACCTTTGAAAAGACGGACTAACCTTTCCAAATGCTTGCCACTCTGACGGTGATCGCAGTTCTCAACGGCTTCGTTGACGGTTACCATGATTGTGTCAACCGAACTCTGAAACAATAGCTTTGGTCTCCATGGCATTGACGATGGTCTCCATGCTCTCTCTTGAGCAACTATTGTCGGCTATACAAGCTTTTTTGACCCTTCATTGCAGTCACACAATTTTCAAATGCAATTTGCCAACTTTCAAATGTACTTACCTCACCTATCATGCCTCTTTGTTTTTCTTCGTTGTACTCGCATACACAAGAAGAAAAACAATTTTAAGTGCTTTATCCGCATATGCACTTGGTCACCGTAGGCTATCTTTGTAGTTTTTCTGGGCGGAGTTTGCTCGAAAAGATGTTGCCCCCAATCCCTGCAGAGGTAATCTGGGTCATGCCCCCACGCCTCACAAGTGTCGTGGCTATCTCACCCTGCATCTGCGAGGGTATGGACCATCCCGCCCCACTTCCTGTGGTGGCAAAGCCTTCTTACCCCTTGTCTTGAGGTGGTAAGGACCATCTCGCCCCACGCCCTATGGTGACGACAAGGATCACCTCACCCCAAGTTATGTGGTAGGGAAACCTGCTTAGCCTAGGTCATGTGGTGGCGAAGCCTGCTTACCCCATGTCCTGCGGTGGCAAGGACCATATTGCTCCACGTCCTGTGGTGGCGACAAGGACCACCTCGTCCCACATCCTGTAATGGTGAAGCCAGCTTACTCTGTGTCCTGCGAAAGCAAGGACCATCTCACCCCACGTCCTGTGGTGGTGACAAAGACCACCTCGCCCCACGTTTTGTGGTGGCGAGGCCTGCTTAACCCACTTCTTGCGGAGGCAAGGACCGTCTCGCCCCACTTCATGTGGTGGCGACGCCTGTTCCTGGGGTAACATGAGTAAATCCGACAACATTTTATTCATACTAAAAACCAGCCGTAGGCTTCATTTTTTCCTTGCCACGCGCAGTCAAATTCAAGCATGGGAAGGGACAAACTACTATCTTTATATACCTGTCACACTCGAGTTACTCATCACGAATTTTTTAGCAGAATGAGGCAATATAACATGCCATACTCACATATCCCACCAAGAATAAAAACATTCAGCAATCCCTAAATACTTTTATTTTCTCACCTGATTTTTGATTTTTTTGGTCAAGACAAAGTCATGATATCATCGTACCTTTTCCATTTCGCGAGATGAATTTTAGGTCCTCAACTAGATTTGACTCACCTCCGCTCGATGTTTGTATTAGGAAAACCAAAAGAGGTCCTAATCAGAATTTAACCCACCTGATTTTCCATTCTGCTTGGTTTCCATCACTCCCAGCCCTTAAGTGATGGAATAAAATGTCCTGAGATGCAGCTCCCTCCATCACTTTTTAAGTAAAAGGGTTCCCACAAACGGAGCCACATATTGGTGAGGAAAAATTCCTATTAGGAATTTGACCCAACAATTAATGCGGACTGGAGCGGGAGCTGAACCGGGGACGATCGAGAAGCTTTTATTTGTCGTTGACCTGATGTTGACCAAGCGAAGACTCCCCTTGGCTTCGTAACTTATCACCACTCCTTGATTCCTTTCTGCTTTATAACATATCTCGGTTACCTCCATCTGTAGTCTCCCTACGTAACCTCCCTCTGTAGTCTCCCTCTGTAATCTCCCTTCGTAGTCTCCCTCCGTAGCCTCGCTCCGTAATCTCTTTCCTCTCCGAAATCTCTCTCCGTAACCTCCCTCTGTAGTCTCCCTACGTAAGCTCCCTACATAAGCTCCCTCCGTAGCTTCTCTCTGTAATCTCTCCCCAGCTGCTCTGTAACCTCTCTATGTAGTCTCCCTATGTAGCTTCTCTCCATAATCTCTCTCCACTTCTTGGCTTTGATGAGGAAGCGGAGACTCCTCTTCGTCGTCGGTGCGAAAAAGGGGGGGGGGGGGGGGGGGGTACCTGCAAAAGACTCTTCGATGCCTAAGTCAGTATTTTTCTGAGTCGAGTATAGAAGTCTTAACTAGAGTTCGATACCATACCTGATCGTTTTGTCCCTATTTATATGTGACTTACAACTTGGGCTACAAGTAAACTTGCATGGCAAGTTACCAATAACTTGGGTAGCAAGTTACCATTAAGGCCGCACTTACTCTTGCAATAACCGTCACTTATTGGCAGTCATGATTGCCACACTGAATATCGCATTAATCGTTGCATTTACGGCTACATTAACTGTCGCATTTACTGCTGCCATTTCTTCTCTTTAATTGCCTTGATCATAGGGTCAAATTTTTTGACCACACCCACAGAGTCTCAACTACAGTAGCACTCACAAATTAAACTAAATAAAACCAATAATCCCTGCATAAAAAATTAGTTTAGGAGATCACCAAAAAGCACACAATCCAAAATCATAGTAATCCCTGTATATAGTTTAGTTCAGGAGACTACGTTAAAATCAATTGATAAAAAAATCATCGTAATCCCGGCATATAGTTTAGTTTAGGAGATTACATTAAAATCAAACAATAGAAATGAAAGAGGAAAATAAATAAGGAAATGAAACAACTCACGCTAAAGCCAAGAAATCGCCCATTCAACTCAAGTGAATACTCACACATTTTAAATACAACACCCATGTCCCTCTTGGACAATAAAAGAAACAATACAAACCTATAACTCTCTTTTAAAAATGTGTACTTACGAGTCGCAAGTAATTCCCTGGTTACCCCCATGACATACAATGGCAGATAGACTAAAGCTCTAACTGAATCATAACAATCACTCGGCCAAAGGCTTGGTATCTCAATATTCTTGCCTCTGTCACTACTGTGACATCAGATCCTCAGACGAAAACATCACATGACTCAAAATGTTACACCATAACTCAAAGGTCCACATGACTTAAAATGTGACACTAGGTCTCCACAGACCAGAAAAACATTTAAACAGTCTCACATGACTCAAAATGTTGCCCCACAGTTCAAAGTACTCTTTCAACAAAATATAAATCAACATTCTCAATATATATTGTTTTCCCACAAAGAGTAAAACCACAAAACACCATCATAAATTAAAATCATAAATATTGTTCTCACCACAATACCACGCCATCAAGATATATATATATATATATATATATATATATATATTTCACGTAAATATACACACACACACACAAACGTAGTTTTCCACTCAAGAATGTCACTAATACCAACTATAGTCCACAATTCAAAACTCAAGAAAATCATTTTTATAATAAAACCTCATTTTAGCTTACCTATGAACTGTAGACGATCAAGTTCATATAATTTAAAACAAATATTAATTTCAGAAAACGATTTCACAATTTAGTAAATAATCCAAAACAATAAGTGAACTCCGTCCATAAATGAATCTTGTGAGATTTACTCACCTCTAAATCCAGCTACGTCTTCTGTTGCAGTCGAGATAAAGTACAGAACACTCTCCGTCAATCACCTAAGTAAAATAAGGTCTCAACTTAGTACATGATTAAAACGAAAGCAATTACAGTTCGAATCGAGCACTTGAACCAGAAACCTAAGATTTCAACAATCAAGACAAAACTTCCTCCGAGACCTTCCAAGGTTTTCTGAATACTTCTAGGATCAATTTTATAAAATTATACGACAATCCAATGGTCGGATCCTCACCGATAGCAAACCGAGTGAACCGAAACAACTTTAAATCTAACATGCTTCAATGATCACAACATGATCCCATAATATAACAACATGCTCGTATCGACGAGTAGGATACAACAACGAAAAATAGAAACCCAAAAAGTGGCCCAACGCGCCGCCATGAGCCATCACAGTCCACGCACCGTCGACAACCTCTGAATTGGGTCATGAAACATATGCAAAATCTTCACAACAACAAGCCCAACAACTTCTTCAACTATCACAAAGTACAATTTTAACTATAAAAACAAGAATTTAACTCGAAAGCAAAGGGGCGATTGAAAACCTAGAATTTCATCTCTTCTATTCGGCCTCCACACTTCAAAATGCTTCTAGCTAGTTGGAGGGATTGATGTATGTCTCAGAAGCTTCAAAAGCTCCCAAAAATTGCCATCGGAGGTGGCCGGAACAAGGAGTAATCACGATAGGTCCGAAATTGCCCCGTCACCGCCTTCTCCACCTTGCTGCACATTCTACTCCTCAAATTGAGCCACCAAACCACCACAGACTTGAAAATGGGGAAGAGAGCTTTCCAACGGCACCGGTGGCGCCCCAATCAGTGGCCGGATGGCGAAGATATCGCCAAAAAAAGAAAACGGTCGGTCGGGATTCATAGCTCGGGGGAGAGAGAGAGAGTTTAAGGTTTCTGTTTTTGGAAACTTTCCGAAAATAAATTATGAAAATAATTTCTGAAAATTTTCTATTTATAGGAATTTCTCAAAATAGTAAAAACTTCTACAGACCATAACTTCTTCATACGAACTCCGATTTTCATGTACCGCATGTTCACGAACTCGTATCGATGCACTCTCAACGAATAAAAAGTTAACTTTTTGACACCTGAAATCATCACTACAAAAAAATATTGCAATGGCTACCACAGTTAGAGTAGGCGCAAAAATGCCGTCACCATTGGTCATAGATTTTCTACGGGAAACTCACAAAATTAAAATTGGTTTGCGACGGCAAATTAACACCGTGGCATAAAAACTGATACAATTGCAATGACATCTTTAATGTCGTAGTCAGGATTCTTGCTACGCTATAGTTGTCGTAGCTTTTTTTACTTTTTATTTTATTTTTCTTTTATACTATTTGGGTCTTAAAATCATAATCAAAGTTAACCTAGCTTCAAAAGGAGAGGGGAAACGAAAAAGAGGAGCGCGCCATAGTTAACCCAAAAAACTCAATCTTCCCGAAGAATGAAACCTCATACTCCATCTTCCCCTCCCCTCAACCCAAAAACTCTTCTCTAAAGACTTATCTAAATCTTAAAAACCTCATATGCAGTACTCACCTTCGTCTCTCTCGCTCTCTGGGTATGTATCTTCTCTCTCCTATCAGTAGGTTCAATTCGGTTAGTTCAAATTATCAAATGAAAGAGATGAGATTTTTGTTGTCTGAGAGGAACCAAGTATAGAAAATTTGTTTGTGTATCTGAAATCACTTTCAATTTTGCTTATTTGTGGAAGAACCGTTATGTTTGTTGATTTTGGTGTTTGGGTATGTCAATTGAGAATTTGGGTGTGTCCATTTGGTACTGAAAATCTCAATATGAATGGAGCTGACTTCAATTTGCTCTGTGGAGAATTCAAAGCACTGGTCCTGCTCTATTCCTTCACATGGTAGATAACGATATCTCGGTTGTTTAATCTTTTCGTTTAGATGGTTTCAGACCCTAAATCTTTTAATTTGAATTTGGCCCTGAATGGTTTTCAAGCCCTGCGTAATTAATAGCTCTGGTTTTGTTTATCACTATATGGGTTAATTCAGTTGCTGAAGCTTTCAGCTAAATGGTATATGCATGTGTTTGTGATTATGTTTTAGTTTTCCGTGGTCCTATTCAGTGGTTGGTTTTGAAACTTGGATATTTATATGTATTATGAGTAATGACCTTTATAGCTTGTAGGGGTTTTCTGAATGAAAACAGATATATACTTGGTTTAGTTGGCTGGTGTTTTTTATTAGCTAATAATGTGCTATTTCTTTATCAACTTGTCTTCAATTTTTAATTGTCATATTATGTAGAATAGCATCTCCTCTTGACTACCTTTGTTAATTGGCCATTCTTTGGTACTCTTGCTCTCTCTTTTACCAACGTGCTTGCTAAGATTTGCAATTACTTTGCATGCATAATTATATATCTGTTTTGCATCTTCTTTCAAAAGCAAAGAAAACTTTTAGTTGGCATTGGAATTTGTTTTGAATTGATAGCATCTGTATTATTTTTAATTGTGGGCTCGTCTCTTGTTTCAGCTACTGATGGGTGAAGGCAAAGTAAAATGAAGATTGCCTGACTATTAAGAACACGTAAGTTATTCTAATATTTTTTTCAAAATTTCTTATGTTTGTTTTGTTTCGGATGTTGTGTGCTCTACATGATTGCCTAGATGGGTGCATATATTAGGTTTGTAGCTCTAATCATTATGGCATGTTAGATTTATCGTTAAAATATTATCTTGCGGACTTTGTGTGTAATGGTTTTCAGGCCCTAAATATTTTCAATTGAATTTTAAAGTCTCGTAGCAAATTTTCTTTGCCGTTTTTGGTTTTCAAATCGTATTTCCCAGGATTCGAAGTACGAATTTTATGTGTACTGGCATTAACGTTCCTTCCTAGGACGATGATTGAGGCAATAGTTATTGAGACTAGTTATTTCTATGAACGCAGCCTTGCTAGTACTCATGCAATAAGCTTAATATTGTATAGATCTATTCTCACTTAGTTGTCTTCTAAAAAAAAAAAAATGTGTCATGTAGTTTGATACTTAATAATCTATTTGCATCTTATTAATTGTTTGGCTTTGCAGCTTCTTTGCATATTTCTCGGAGGCTAGTCTACTTTTTCCTCTATTCTCTATTCTCTATCCTCTATCTTCCACTCGTCATTAATGGTTTGAGTCTAATTCCAAGTAAGCCTTATCTTTTTAACATCTTGGATGTCTATGAGATTGTTGGGAGTAAATGCAGAAGTTATCCACTTTATCTTTTTTGGTTACTGCTTTTATATATATTTTTTGGGTTTTTGTCCATTTACACCATTTTTAGAGATTTTTTTCCCCCTTACCCCATTAAGTTTTTTTAATTCCCTCTTACCCAAACCACTCTTAGGAGGTCTTCTCTAATACCCCATTAAGATTTTTTTTTGTTTTTAATTTTTTTTAATACCATTTTACCCTCACCTTTGTTACTTAGAGAGAGAGAGAGAGATAATGGAAGAGAGCGAAACCATAAGGGACTTCGCCGGAGCCCCGTCACCGGCCGCCGAAATCCAGTCACCGGTCTCCGAAATCCGGCCAACTTTCGCCGGAATCCGGTCATCGACCTCCGCCCACCGGAATTTGCTGAAAATCTCACCGGAAAGGTTTTTATGCCCCCAATAGACCTTTATTGGCCCCTATTGCCCCCCAATAGATGCCTATTGCCCCGAAAGTCTATTGCCCCCCAATAAACGACTATCAGCCATGTATTGCCCCCCAATAGACGTTTCAATTACCAAAATGGGAACTAATTTTCCTAAAATTACACAAATAAAACTTTGATTAAAGAAAAAAAAGAGGAGATTACGTTAATTCAAAACGTCTATTACCCCCCAATAGACCTGTATTGCCCTTGGCATAACACCATTTTGCAGCTTGTTACTCTAATAATTTACATTTTATATCATCAAAATTTCTCATTAAAAGGCAAAAAGAAGAATAGAGAAAAAAAAAGAAGAAGAAGGACCGGCTTGATTGAGCTGTTTATAGGTACTTGTCGCCGGGGAAGGTGATGAAATTGATTTGGGCACCCCTTCTCCCTTCTGTGAAGCTGTGAGGCCGTGAAGCCATGCTCGATCTCACCGGAAAACCGCCTCAGGTGGGCTCGCTGGTGAACTTTCGCCGAGGAGGGAGAGATTGATGTTGCCATCGACCCCGTCCGAGCTCTACCACCACCCACTAGGCCAATAACGTCAATATACAACACTTTTTACACAACGAATTTTTTTTTTATGTTGTGTGATGAAGGAAAGTGAATCATACAACACGTTTAAGAAACTTTCGTCGTATAAGGCTGTTAAAATTCAAAAGTTTTTAGCTAGAAACTCATTGCACAACACTTAGAAGAAAGGTTTGTTGTGTGAATGGAAAAAAATAAGCGGCACATTTCCCTCCTACTTCTGCTCAAACTTCCCTCATGTATAGTACAACAGTCTGCTTGTATCTGTTGTATGAGTGTAGCATGCAAAATGTCACACAACAGTTTTTTACTTTGTGTTGTCCAAATGACGAAGATATATTGGGAAGGTTTGGATGTGCCCCAAAATGTCATTCATTCCCCCCAAAGCGAACAAATTTTGATTAAAATGTAGGCTACATACATGCACTCCTACAGCGAAATTACTTATTTGTGTTGTCTGAATGAAAAACACCAATTTCTAGCACCAAAAGTGATATTTTGATTGCACATAAACAAGAATTTTCCCTCTTTGCTCCCTCAGCTCAAATTTAAATATGTAAATAATCAGACAACATAAATTGATTTATGTGTTGTCTGAGTCGGGGACACGAAATAATGCGCGCCTTTGACAAATTAATTAGGGCTATCTAGCTACAGACCATCTCTATTCTGAGTATTATCTCACTCCCACTTTGGGCTTCAAGCTGTTTCAAGTTTTCAACACTCGGACAAAAACTCCCTTTTCTTCGAGCCAGCACCCAAACTCTCTCTCTTCAGAATTTTCTTCGAGCCAAACAGCCGTCACTCACCCAATACTGAAATCAGTCTCCCCAATACCAGAAGGGAAATCTTCGATTGGGAATCCGGGTCTTCAATTTGGATTAGTAGGTTAGGGTTCTTCAATTGGAAACTCAATTAAGTCACTCTCTCTTTCTCGCTCATATTCTCCTGCGCGACACCAACACCTTGTCTTCTTCTCTATAACAAGCGTTGTTTCTCACCTCCTCTCTCACCTTCTTCACCTCTACAACTACCATGGAGGAGAGAGAAAGCACACATATGATAATCGAGGAGAGAGAAAACAGATCTGGGATTTCTTTCTCCTCCATTGCTAACGATGCTGGGTATAGGTAGAGCTCCTGGTAGTGGAACCTCTCTTTTCGATCACCAAGTTCTCTCTTGGCCTCACTGTAATCTCTCTTTTCGATCTGTTCATTTTCAAATCTTCAAATTTGTGGGTTATTCTCTAGTTTAAAGAAGGTTATTAGCGGCAGTGGCAGTGAAAAAATGCCACCGCCTGCACCGTCGCCCGGTTCGCCACCGTCACCGTCGTCTATGTTGTGTGCACCAGGTTTCCTTGAGGTAGACTCAGATTCTGAAATGGCTTCCATTTTTGTATTTCAAGCATTGGAATTAGGGATTTCTTAATTCCATGGATTTTGTTTCAGTATCGAATGCTTGTTTTATGAACCGACTCTGTATTATATATTGAATTTAGGGATTTCTTGATTCTTTGGTTTCATGAACGGTAAACTATACTATATGATTGTTATGAACTTTGTATATGGAGACTTGAAGAAAATTGTGTTAGATGTCATGGTTGTACTAATTATCGCTATTATTTGGTTCTGAGTTTTATGTGTTCCTGATTTCCAAGGGTTTATGGGTCTGGTGGCTCTTAAGTTTCCTTTATGTTTAACATGAAGATTTGTGGTTTAAGGAATTTGGTATACCAGCATTCTTCCATTTTCCGATGAATATGATTGGGTTTTTTTATGAAATGGGTTTAAATTTCTTCAGCTATTTTGCTTTTGACAATTGAAATTAGGGACTTCTCGATACTTAAATTCTAAGGATGTTTGTAAAGAGAAAGATTGACCCTCTGTAGTCAATATGATGCTCTTTATGACCCATTTGGACTGTATGCTTCTTCAATTGTATGGAAAGTCATTTCCAGTTCAAGATTTCTACTCTATACTTGCTAGAAAAGTTCGAAGCTTTAATCAAATTCCCTGACCAGTACTATATTGTGTGTATTTCTTATGAAACTTGAATGTGGAGATATACTTTATAATTATGAATTCTAGTTGGTTCTGAATTTTATGGGCTTTCATAATCTCCAAATTAGGTTGTTTTGGGGGGTCTGGTGTTCCTAATTGTGTTTAAGCTCCTAACTTTCACCCTCCATACCTTAATTTCAAACTTAATGCTTTGGTGTGTATAATCTGCTGAGCTGCTAGTAGTCGAAATTTTTTGTTGAATGCATTTGATGATTTTGTATGATATTGGTAGCATTGATATTTGTCCTTTACACTCTTCTTTTTTGACCTTTACACTCTTCTTCAGGGTCTTCTTCAAGTGAAAGAGACTTTGCAGAAAGATTTGTGGAGAGAACCAAATAAGGGTGAACTAGCTAAGGCAACAAGTATGAGTGTGGTTTAAGTGAAAAAAACACTTGGACAATTAAACCTGTAAATGATATATTAGATTAGCTTTCGGCTAATTTTGGGTTTCAGGTAAACTGTGCTTTAAGTGCCTTTCATTTCACTTGTCTTCTTTTTTTATTCTCACTCACATATGAGACTTGCATTGGGATGCTAAACGCATTTAGGCTTTGAGCACCATGTTTACGTTGCTAAAAGGATTCGTCTTGATTTCAGGATATTTGCTAGTACTAGCCAGGTTACCACTAGAATTGATAATGTACTGTGGACAATCCTATGACTGTTAATGGACAATGACTCTTGTTCTTCTAGATAGTTGATAGATACTTAACAAAAACATAAAATAATTCTCCGAAGGGAATTCTAGTGCAATATCCATGCTTGGAATATAGAAGGAAGGCTTTCATTCCTAAGTCAACGATCGTTTGCCATGATGCTCTCTTGTGTCATGCAACTCTTTTGAATTGTTTCAAAATTATTAAATTACTTTCAACTTCTATGCTTACATTTGTTGATCCAATCAACTTGGACAACCTCGATCTTAAAGCTCTTTTTTATTTATTCAAGGATCTCATAGCTCTATGACTGGCAACTTGGTTCTCACAGCACCAAATTTTTGGTTTCACGGAGCCCATTCTACACTACAAATTGGGATAGAGTCTTAGTTGTATTGAAATATTATAGATCCCAGTCTTAGTTGTATGGAAGGATACTAGAAGGTTACATATATACACACTGATATCATAATTAAGTTAGATTGAAATATTAAGTTACTCAATAGACTAGATTACATTCCTAACTAAATTTAAATAGCAATGCCTAAGTACTTGTAGTGCAGGAAAACTGCTAACTGCATTTTTCAAAAACTTTCATAAGAGCAACATTATTCTAGTATATATTTATTTAAAAAAGGAAAGCAGAATCTGGTTTCACAATTCATTTTTGTCTAATCTGTTTTACCTTTTCTTTTTGTGTTATGATTGCATAAAATCCATGTTCTTCCTCAACCCAAAATTTATATCTCAGCATTAATATTTACACACACGAGAGAGTGTTCTGTATAGCATATCTTTTATACAGAACTTTTTTGTATTATGTTCATAGTGCTTTCCAACCAAAAAATCAATTGGCTTTAAGTTCATAGTTGTCTTATGAACATCACCATTCTTGGCACTTGATTGGGATTTTACTTTGCAATTTTCTGGTTGTTCTCAATTTTTATTTGTTTAATTCTAAATTTACCTGGCGTGACTATATATCCAGGTATACTCTTATCAGATCTAGATTCCAAGGGATATTTTGACTTATTAATTAAGGTATGCTATCAAGGCGTGACTATACTTCATGTTTCTTTCCTTTTATTGGAACTGTATGTTGGTGTGTCCAGAAGGGAAAATGAGCTAGCATTTTGCAAGCTTAAAACCATGAGATGCAGTTGAAGTGAAGGGGTAACCTATATTTACCAGTGGCAATGATAGGTAGAGGTTACACTCTGAGTTGTCTTATAATGAGGTGTATCTTTTCTTGCAGACCCATTGAAAAGCTGAGATATGTTCCCAACATGAAGAAGCATATTAGCATGGTAAGAGCATCTGTTGATTGTTGTTACTAAATATTGATTGTTATTACTACTTTGTGAACTAGATGGTTTTTGAACCAGATTATGAGGTATCCTGTTTTTTAATTGCTATTGTCCAATTATCATTTCCTTTTTTCTGACCAAAAGGATATCCATATCTTGACTACTTATAAAGGTTATGATGATCCAATCTTGGTCACATCTCTCAAGTGTAATTTCTTTTCTTTCATCCAGATTGCAGGTGGTTCTTGTATTACTTCAATTCTTCAGGTCATTGACGCTATACTTCAAAATCTTGTTGAGACAACCAAGGTGAGTCTTAACTGGTATTTTACTATATCTTCTTTTTGGTATTCATTCTTGTGTTCAATCAGACCACTTTTGGTAACTGTGAGGGTTTTGGTGTTTAGGGCCAGCGATAAGTGTCAGAAGGAGAAGAGAAAGCATGCACTTATGCAGCATTTTCAAAGGAGCAAGCTAGTGCGCTAGTGTTGCCCACTGCCACATTTATCAATTCGTCTTGAGAAATGCATTAGTTTCATCATCAACTTTTGATGTTCAAGTAGATAGGGCATGTACTAGGATGCTTTTCTTATTTTAATGTTGGCTTGGATGGTTGGGAAATGCTCTCTTTTTACATTTGACGTTTAAAGTATGAGTTGGATTACTCATTTGATGGTTTTACAATATGGCTTCTTTCCAATTGATCACTGTTCATTAGGTCAAAATGGAGCACCATTAGCAATGCATAAAATGCAGGCAACGAATATTGTCATACAACAGATTTTATATGTCAATGTTAGGTTGTCTCAATTCATTAAATCTGGGTACCCACACAATGCATTCTTATATATCACACAATGGTTTTACCAAAAATGTGTCTTCTCAATTACACTCACACAACTGTAAAAATAGAAAGACGATGTCTAAAACTAAGCTACACAACAACTATAGTCTATAACTGAAGTGTGACGACAAATCAGAAGACAGTGAACATCAAAAAAACGTTGTCTGAAAATGCTTTCCAACAACAGCTTGAAAAAGATTCTGTTGTCTGACCCTTGCACTTGCCATGGGTTGCATGGCTGCGCAGCAGCTCTGCCTAACATCTGCCGAGGGAAGGCACAACACTGATAACAAATTAAGTGTTGACTGTTTGTGTTTCATACAACGGGTTTCCACCGTTGTGCCATTTTTCATCACACAACGCTCCGATACACAACGGAGATCGTCCAAATCACACAACGATTTTGGTCCGTTGTCTGTTAGCTTTTTTGGCCTAGTGACCCCTGCCACATCTTCCCTTATTCTCAGCAGATCAGCCGGAGATGCTACTCCTCCGAAACGGATACAGGAATCCAATTCGTCGCCGATGAAGCTGAGTCAACCAAAAGCAATCTCCAGTGTTCGTCAACCTCAACCACCGAGAATGATGAGTTTGCGCTACGACGGGCTGGGTTGGGCGAGTTCCAATCGGATTTATCCTCCAGCTCCGGAGCTTCGACGGTACAGAGAGAGAGAGAGAGAGAGAGAGAGAGAGAGAGAGAGAGAAACCGGAGGGCAAGGACCCATGGGAGGCAGAAGCCTTCGTCGCCGATGAGGTTGATCTCGACCATCACTCATATCCTGGCCTCTGACGACATTGTTCTGGAGAATCTCGCCGGCATTGAAAAACCGGCGTGGAAAAACGAAAGGTATTTTTTGCCGGCGTGCTGGAGAGAGAGAGGAGAGAGAACCAGCGAGTTGGACAGAGAGTCAGAGAGAGAGGACAATGGCTGTAGTTGTAATTCTTTAATTGAGTTGAGGGAAAATTGGTCATTTTGCTTTAGATTGGATAAGTGGAAACAAAAATCTATTGCTGGGGTAAGTGGGATAATTTTTACTCATTTTGGGGCTTTGGGTCAAGGACCCAAATATTTTTTTAATGTATATTTGAACAAAGCTTATTTATTGAAAATTTCGATCATTATTTGTGTCCATACTCACTTACTTCATAAGCATGCTACTCTGCCCTCTTACCTATATATAATCAATTTGCATACTTTAATGCGTATCAGATTATTGTTATACTAGAGTATATATTAGGGATTTATAGTCTTTTTGTATTGTACTTTGATGCCAGCTCACTTGGATGCAATGCTTGTTCACTTAGGTTAATTGTTTAAAGTTCTTGGTTTGGTTGGTAGTAATGGTTATAATTTAATAAACTGTATTTTGCTTGGCTATTTGTCTACCCACATGCACCAAATTCCTCTGAAACCACTGATGATATAATACAAAAAGTAATTGAATCTGTGGCAAAAAAGTTTCAGGATCAGCTTAATATGCTACAAGCTCGAAATGATTTTTTGGAGAACAAAGAGAGGAGAGGCACAGATCAAAATGGACAGGTTTGTCATCACAAGAATAATTGCTTGAATATTTAGCTCCTATTTAATGTGCACAATTTATTAGATGGTATTGATGAGATAATATAGCAAAACAAGAAATATGAAGTAATACGGAGACATTGAGATTTCAGTTTGTTTTGACAAGATATATTCAGCTTTCACAAGAATTGTTTAGTTTAATATGCTTCCCTATATACGTCATATGTTGGTTTTGTAAAAGGTCTCTAAAAGGTCTTTTTAGTGGGATGTATTTCCTTGTTTGAGTAGGTAAATTTTGTTAGTTCTGTATGTGTACAGTAGGCAGGTGGATCATAATGTTCTATTATGATTATATGTGTCCTTAGTCCTAGAATTGTTTCAAGTGAGGCATTATTGCCAATATTTATTTGATCTGTTTGCCCCTTGCTATTGTTCACATATATACCTTTGTTAATTTATTAATGATGAATATACATACTAGTATCAACTTGTAAAAGAAACACTAGCTTTGATGACACTTGGTATGAAATTTCCTCTCATACTGTCATTCTCTTTGTAATATGATTATAAAGAATGGTGCAACCTGCGATATTAATTATTGGAATTGGGTTATGGTGTGACATTGAAAAAGGGTGATATGCAAAGCCATACATGATATATCTTTTTTTGTTTTTTTGATGTCTTAGGTTCCAGATGCAACTAGTGACCATGAAATTCGGAGGGAGTCTGTAGGAGAAGAAGGGAATCCAGATTCAAGCAGTGATAGAGCAATGGAATGAGTTTCAATATGTTATTGCACATATTCTGATAGTGCAACATTGGAATTTTTGTTAAGTGTTACTCTTGGTTGTCTTCATTAGGTGCTTGGTTTTGGGCATAACTTTGTACTTCTTCTAATTACATATTCTGACAGTGCAACAACTTAATTACATTGCAATGAAATAGATGAGTTAATGAACAATATATGTGTTGTATATTGATATTTTTATCTCATTTTTGGATGTTGCAAAAATACAGGTTTTGTTAAAAAAAATGTTGGTTGGCTATTAGCATCGGTGAATTGCCGTAGCCAAGAATATATTTCTATATAACACCACATCGAAGCTATGACAACGAGATAGTGGCAAAATTTGCTATTGAAAAATTGGCGGGAAACAAATTTCGCAGGAAATTTTTTTGGCGGGAAGTAATACAATTATCTTAATATTTTTTTGGCGGGAAGTAATACAATTATCGCGACTGGCCATCACGACGAGCTTGGCGTGACGACGATCCTCTGTGAATTGGTATGGTTTAAGTGCTTGGTTCTTCGATTTTATGGTGTTTTGCATTGGTTGGATGATCTAAGAGACCAATTTGATTTCTTTCACATTTCTGCAGGCTTGGGTTTTCTCAATTTTAAGAAATTTTGTGAAAGATGTGAATTGATGGTCTAAATTTGTGGTATAAAATTTGATGAAGAAGACAAAGAAGAATCATGTGAAGTGTCGAACCCATTTATTAGTCCGATGAGCAGAGCCAATGGGACTCATAAAGGTCGAGACTTTAATAGTACTGGGCAGAACAACCAGTTTGCGATTTTGGCTGCTCTGAGGAAGTCTCTGATTACTTGCAGTGTGGAGAGGCCTCCATTGATATTAGTTCACCTACTGAGGTGAGACATGTTTCGCATGTGACCTTTGATAGGTTTAATGGGTATCTGGGTTTGCCTACTGAGCTTGAGCCAGAGGTTCCCAGGAAGGCACCTAGTATACTAATTTTGAAAGAGGCTTGCTGGGGCAGTGGCATAACTCTGGGTCCGGATGAGTTCGACGACGAGTTTGGGGTTGATGAAACAAGCGGAGGATGTAGATTTTGGGGTTTTTGGTGGAAATCAGGGGGAAGAGAGAGTCAAGGTTGATTTTGAGATTTTCCCTTGCATGTGGGCCCTACAAGATCTAGTTGGCATGCCACATCAACGAGTTAGCGCCTCAAGTTGACGAACTATTGACGGAATGATCTATTGGATGAGAAATAATAGTGTAAGGGTGTTTTTGATGAAATTAGAAGTTCAGGGACAGAATTGATTTTGGACCTAAAGTACAAGGTAGTAACCAATATTTAGCCCTAAATTTTGTAATGGCAACGGCATTAGGAGTAGCATGAAACCGTCGCAGAGTAAGTGTCGCAAATCTCTTTGCCGTGGCTAAAGGTATTGGCGACGCCACCAATGGCGTCAGAAGCTTTGCCGTCGCAGAGCTATCACAAATGCTTTTTTGCGACGGCAAAACAACTTTTCGTGACTGGAGGGCGCCGTGGCTATTGCAATTTTTTTTTGTAGTGCGTATTAGTGACCAACTTAATAATTTCAGGACAATAATAAAAAATTAATAACGAATTTATGGGGTATTACAATAACTCAACCTCATCCAGACCTGAATTCGACCCGCCTCGTTCGTGGTTCTGACCCGGTTTCATTCCAGCTTCGTGCGACCTGATTCTGGTATGTTCCGGCATCTCTCTGAACCGATTCCGTCCTAGATTTTTCAGATTCTTGTTGTTGCGAGATTCTCTGAATTCTCCCAGGATTGCTCCACGATTAACTGTTTCACCTATCTTTGTCCTTAGAAAGAAGCTGTCTAGGCTGCTAATTGGACGGCGGTTAGGGCTGGAGACGATTGAGGAGATGACGGTGGAGAAGAAGTGCAGCGGTGAGGTCAGAAGAAGCCGTGAGAGAAGAGCTAGAAGGCTGATCTCTAGAGAGAAGAGATATGGGTAGGAATATGAACGTTTGGTATGGGTAGGAAGAACAAGAGAGAGAAGAGAAGGAAAGAGGGAGAAGGAGAGAGAAACAATAAAAAAATAAGGGGCCGTGACCACTTACCCAATTTCAGCCTAAAAATTGTCCACTTACTCCACAATGAGTTTTTTAATCCCTTTTACCCAATTTAAACATGAATGACAATGTTACCCTCATTTTAATTAACAAATCCCTCAGACTCTCTCTCTATCTCGACTCTGTGACTCTCTCTCTCATATCCAGATCTAATCTCTCTCTCTCTCACATCCAGATCTAAAACCACCATAACCCCACACACCCCCGCCCCCACGACAACCAGCTCACTTACATCGGCGGCGAGACCAAGATCCTTGCCGTTGAACGCACCATCAAGCTCTCCGCCCTCTCCCACATCGATGTGTAGTTCAAGTACCAGCTCCCCAGGGAAGACCTCAATGCCTTGATCTCCGTAACCAACGATGACGACCACGAGCACATGATGCCAGACCTCGACGACGACGCCTCTACCGGCCCTCCGCCAGGCCTGCCAGGATAGGGATCACTTCGTTGAGGCTTGGAATTCGAGTCCTGAGACAGAAATAAGAAGGTGGAGTAGAGCCACTCCGGCTGAGATGCTGGATCTGGTGGCCAATATGGAGGACCATGACGTTGAGCCCAACATAGGTTGTCTTTTTTTTTTTTTGGGCAGAACAACCTGTGTCTAGTATGTGAAAATATGCAGAAAAGATGTTTTCATTCCAGTTATGTACTCGAATAGCATCTGTCAAAGTGACTTCCTATACTAATGTTTAATTGTTTTAATCGTCTTGTTGGTATTTTTTTGGGAGCAATGATAAGATTATTGATTGGCAATAAAATATTTATTGGGGCAGTAATTAGATTATTGGGAGGCAATAATATGATTATTGGGAGGCAATAAAAAGAGTATTGGGGCAATAATAAGATTATTTATTTGGATAAACCTCCGAAAGCTTTCAAAATTCAAAACACCTTCATTTTTCACTAATTTTTGATCCCCAATAAACTTTTTATTGAGGAGCAATAATATGTTTATTGGGGGGCAATAATATAATTACTGGGTATTATTGGGGGGTGATAAAATCAGACGTTGGAATCTGGTCACCAGTCCCGTAGCCGGATTCCGGTGAACGGTCGCCTGATTCCGGTCACCGGTCGCTGGAGTCCGCGGCCGGCCACTGGTCACCGGAGCACAACAGGGTGGAGGATGACTTTTCTCTCTAAGTGAGAAAGAAGGAGAGGGCAAAAAAGTCCCAAAAATAAATAAAAAGAATGAAAAAAGAATTAATTGGGTAGTAGGGAAATAATCCCTTAGAGTGTTTTGGGTAAATGGGGTTAAAAAAACTGTTAGTGGAGCACGTGGGCAATTTTGTTATTGAAATTGGGTAAATGATCATTTCCCCAATAGAAAAGACAGATGAAGTTGCCTCTGTCAAATTTGACAGACCAAGTGAATATGTTATTTCCACGTCAGATTTGACATAAGGGTTGGAGGAAAATAACATGTCAAAAGTAGTCGTTGGAGTGTCCATCTGGCAAATGACATAACCATTGGAGATGGTCTTAGAGAGTTAACTCGGTAAAACTTTAACAGACTGATAAATGAATGTCAAGGGTAGAATATACCGTTGGCGCAATGCTGACTCGACCTCAACAAAAATTATATAATTTTTCGAGAAGACAAATTTACCATATATCAAAGATGAGTTCACCGTTCACTCGAGGGTACTGTTCATAGAACAGTAAATTTACGGTTCTGCCGTCCTTTTTCTGTAGACTGTTCACTAGGTTACTGTTCATAGGACAGTAAATTGGCTGTTTTGCCCTCCTTTGATATTTTGTTTTAGTTCTGCTGTGCGTCGATCTTATCTTCTTTGAATAGATGAGTCGGCTGTTGCTGTGTATCGATTTTGGCTTCTTCTCTACTCACCAATCCTCAAAAGAACAACAGAGAGCAATACAGAAAGAGAGACCTGAAGCCCTTCTTTTTTTCTCCTTCATTGTTCTACAAGCTTCTCATTCCATTGCTGCCATCAAAATAATCTTGAGAGAGAGAGAGAGAGAAATACCGTGTGTTTGTTTGCTTTGTGCGAAGAGATAGAGAGATCGATTGTTGCTGCAATCACGTAATCAACCGATCGATTGTTGATCGGTTTCTTTCATTTCTGAGTTGAATTGATAGAGAGTGGGGGTTGATTGGTTTGATTAGGTATTGGCTGTCCACTATTTGATTCGAACGTTTGATTTTTCTAAGGAATTTGTATTTGTTGATTGCAGATAGAGGTTCTGGGCGGTTGATTGGGGAAAACGGTGGAGCTGCACACACCAAAAATCTACGGGTGAAGGTAATTTCTAGGCTCAATTGATGAAATTGATGCTATTGTTTCAAAAGTTATGAACGTTTTAATTTTGAGTGTTCTTCAGTTATGTCAGACTATGATTTTAAGTTGGGCAAACTACTATTTAGTCCCTCAAGTATGCCTTCGTCCTCGTTTCAGTCCCTGCCTTTCTAATTTAATCCCAAAAGTCCCTGAACTCAAAATTTGAATGTCAACTGGTCCTTTTCGTCCATTTCATCCGGTTGCTTGATGAGGTGTCGGTTTTGTACTTGCTAGCTCAGCGCCACGTAAGCCATTGATTTTATAAAGTGACAAAAATGCCCCTGCTTCAGTTTCTTCCCAAATTTCCTCTGCCTTCTTTCTTATCTTCTTTCTCCCTCTGTCTACATTAAGATGTATGTAGAACATAACCCAGAATGAATTGATTTGGATAATCATTTGCATTGGTCCCAAGATGATCTCTGGAGAAAAATCAATGAAAAAAAAAAACAAAATATATAAGAGTGAGTTTGGGAAATGGGAATTGGGAATTAGGGAACGTACTTGAGCAAGCGGAGATTAGCAATGGTGCTTTGAAGCTTGAGTTATCGTAATCGACGGCGGGCATGGTCAAGTAGACACAGAAGAGGCCGGAGGAGAATATGAAGAAAATAGAGGGAGCAGCCACAACCTCCCAGTGCGTGAGGGCAGCCGCTCTGACTTGGGCTTCTTGCCGGTGGACGAATCAGTCACGCTCACTCTCACAAACTCATGCCCGAGCTTTCCTCTTCTCTTCCTCCTCCTGATTTCCATCAACATCACTGCCAGCGTCGCTTTCGACAACGCCGTCTTCCTCCTCCTGATTTCCATCAACATCACCGCCAGCGTCGCTTTTGACAACTCTGTCTTCCTCCTCTTGATTTCCACCGACATCACCGCCGGTGTCGCTTTCTAGGCATGTCGGATCTTTCCTCTTCTCTTCCTCCTCTGAAGCCGTCGGGTACTCATCTCTGATATATGAAATTGTCTAAATTTGCGTTAGAATTTGGCTCTTGGTTTATTGAATTTCTTGTTCCCGATTACTTTCTCTCCCATCCGCTCTCTCCTCTATGAACCTAATACCATGAAATTTGCAGGTTGAAGAAATTCACGGTAATGGGAAGTGGTGGTGACAATTTGGAGAAGAGAGGAATCGTTGGTGGCGATTTGGGTTAGCCGGGTGCGCCAGAAGAGAGAGAAGGACACCCAGAAAGGTTTGGGGTGTCCAAAGCAATTCTGGGCATTGCTTCGTCGGCGCGTGAGTCATTTTCCGGCATCTCCGAACAATGTGGGAGCTGGGTTTGAGTCGCCAGAGACCGGTGGACATCGTGACGACAGAGGTGAGGCACGGTGGTGCTAAGATATTCACTGGTGGAGAGAGAGAAATCTAGATCTACTTTCTCTCTCCTCGAGTTCTCTCAGGAGACTTAACCATTTTGGAGGAAATTTGGGAAGAAACTGAAGCAGGGGCATTTTCGTCACTTTATAAAATCAGTGGCTTACGTGGCGCTGAGCTGGCAAGTACAAAACCGACACCTCATCAAGCAACCGGATGAAATGGACGAAAAGGACCAGTTGACATTCAAATTTTGAGTTCAGGGACTTTTGGGATTAAATTAGAAAGGCAGGGACTGAAACGAGGACGAAGGCATTCTTCAGGGACTAAATAGTAGTTTGCCCTTTTAAGTTTTAGTCTTGACATAGAGAGTAATTAAGGTACATCTTTAAGAAAAACTCACTAGAGATTGAGTAATCCATATTAATCTTCATAGGTGACTTAGAATCGAGAATTTGAGATGTTATCTTCCAGTTTCTGAAGGTATATAGGAAATGACAGGTTCTCATACTAAACCCACGACCATTTGAAAGTCCCTCTTCGTCTCATTTCTATAATGTTATATTTCTTGGAGTTTTGTGCAGAGATGACCATGGAGATATAGTAACTAGGCCGTAGGCAACCTCCATTGCATATGAAACTTCATGATCTCAATTAGTGAATCCTCAACTATATGTTTCTGGGTATTGCATTAATATGAAGCATAAGGAAATAAAATTGAAACAAAACAGTAGAGTTTTCTTTCATGAATGTCTTACATTTCATTTTTAGAATATGACACGAGCCAATATAAATACAATGAGGCAAAAACATGAGAAATCAGTACATAAATTTCGTCTTTTTGTTAATTTCTTGATGATCGATCAAGTAGTTTGATTAATTGTGGTGGTTCTTCGAAATAATCGATTTCCCGGGTTTGGGTTTTTTTGAGTGTCGATATGTGGATGTAAGGGATATCCTCTGAAAATCAAGTTGTTTGACACTCTCAGTGAGAGAGGTTTAGACTGGAAACAAGGGTTGCTTATAACTTGTCCATCTTTCTTGCTTTCTTTGACACTCATAGTACTTTTGAATTTCTCACTTTGAATATTGCTGAGTGCTGAATTGGGTTGTTTTGCAGGATTATGGATTGTGCTGCTGCTGCTGCTGGTGCTTTGTTTGAATTGGGTTGTTTCAGGTACATACTTTTAAAATATTTTTCAATCACATCTAGCCCTCCATTCATTTTGATCTCCACCCTTGATTTGGATTGTATTAGCCTTTAAATAGTCCTTCCTCTCTCCCAAAACCGTGCAACCCCTTGGCTCCCCCATTTTGGAGCATCAAAATCTCTCTTTTCTCTAGTTTGAGGTTAGTTTTTCATAGCTTGTACATAGTTCTTTGACTTTGTGTGAGAAATAGGTGTGTAGGCACTTGGGTTTCACCAAAATCGAAGTTACTACACACTCTAAATCAATCACAACACTTGCTTTCACACATTCGAGTCTTTGTTCTTCTTTGTTCTTGAGTTTTGTGGATGTGTATGGTGTTTTGGGTTGTAAAACCGAAAATCTCATACCTTGAAGCAATTCTCTCATCATTTGACATTTTTGAGAGCTAGGTAGAAGGTTGGGTAGTTTTTCTCTTTTTCTTTCCTTCTCTCTTTAATTTGATGTTCATTGCTTGTATTTGTAATAACATGTGTTGTGAGTAGTTGGTTTTGTAAACTTATGTGCAAATAATGTAAATTTCCATGTGTTTTGATGTTTATGCATGTTTTGAATCTATGGGCTTCTAAACTTTAATGCTTACTAAATGTGTTTACTAGCTTAGTCACCTAGAAAGCATGTTTAGGAAACTAATGAATTGGAAACTTGAACTTGACCACTTCTTGAATCAGTGAGCACGTGTAGCCTTTAGGTGGTGGCTTAATGATTCTTATGGGAATTGTTAAGTTGCTTGAACTTCTTACTCTAAACTTAATGCATGTGTCATGAGTTTAATTACTCTAAGGGGGTGTTAGGCTTGTTGTTCATAGCCCACTTGTGTTTTAATGAAATATAAATGGGACTAAGGTTGTGTAATTTAACTTAGCTTCACCAAAGTTTGTTGAATTGCATGATTAGTTGGTTTCTTGGTAGCTTCACCAAATCACTAAGGGGAAGTTTGTCAAAGCATGTTATTAGATCAAATATGGGTTACATTTTGTGCATGAGTAAGGTTAGTTGCGATGCCTAAGTCTTTATTCTTCTCATTGATTTAGTCTCTACACTTTTATTTGTTTATTTTATTTTATGCAACTTAATTTACTTCATAAAAATTAAAATCAACCAAACCGCTCACTACCACAATTGTAAATACCATCCTCATGATTTTTAGCTTCCAACGGGCTAAGGTTGTGAATTTGTAAAAAGGTAGATTTTGCATGTGTTTTCTAGGTTTATTTTCACGGTGATCTAGTTAGGGTAGAGTTACTCAATTAAACCTAGATATTTGTCTATTATCTACACAACCTTTACACTTCAGATGGAAGTGATAGACCAATCAATGGAGATATTTAACATGCTTATAAAAAAGGGAAAATGGTTCGTATAGTACCCCGCCTTTTCCTCCTTATAACTTTTGGTACCTGACAAAAAAAAAATCAATATGGTACATGAGGTTCTTTGCCCGACCGAGAATTGGCACATATGGCCGATACCCCCGTTATGGAGATTGCCAGCTGGCAAATTTATAGGGGTACTTTAGTCCCTTCACTCACTCCCGCCCAAATTAGCAGTCATACTTTCCCGCCATAATTTTTTTTGGACTTTAGTTACATTTACCTACAAATTACTCAGCCATACAATTAGAATGTGGCGCCAAAGTTGAAGAAAAAGGAGGGTTGTTGAAACTATAGATCAGTTTGGTACCTAAGGTTTTTGGCCCGACAGAACATAAGTATCTGTAGTGGCAAATATTCATCCTGCCAGAAATGAAAAACTGAACTGCACATTACATGAAACAAAGCTTGCATTTTCATAAAGTTAAAGGCAAATGCAACATACAAAATACATCTATGAAACCATTGTCTAGAGAGCTATACCAATAACTACATTTTCAGCTAACACATCCTATTCAGATTCATTGTTTGCTAATGGAGGGGGATTTGCTGGTCTAGGTTTTCTGTTAGCAAGCACTTTGAACCTTCTGGTTGTGAAACTAGTTCTGGAGGAGCTGCCTGAAGCTGTAGCAATCTGTGATTCCTGGGTTGCCACATAAGCTGGTTGGGAGTCTTGCACATTTTGGGAAACTTGTGGCTCTACTTGGTCAGCTTCGTAAGGATCCTGTTGCAAAACTTCCTCATTTTCTGGCTGCTGCATAGCCTCATCTTCCTGCTACTGCTGCATATTCTCACCTTACTGCAATTCCAAAAACATATAATTTAAGTTTCCCAATCACAACATGTGAATCTCCAAAATGATATGGAGAGTGTTACCTGATTCCTTACCTTGCAGGTCCTCTTATTGTGGCCCTTCTTCCTGCATATTCCACAAGTGACCTGTTGGTAATAAACTTTAGGCAACTTCTCTGCTCTAGGTAGTGGGGCTACTTCACCTTTTAAACCAGTTGTAACAAGTATAACAAAGTCATATATAACTCATCATTTCACAACAAAGTTAGTATTAAAATTGGAAAAGAACATAATTAAAATTAGCTAATAGGAAGTATGACTGACCAGGTTCCTTGTTCCTTGACATTTTGGGCCTCCCAGGTTGCCTCCTATAAAGAGGAGGTGCAATGGGCCTATATATCTTGTCCCACTCAGCCACTCCAGCTATTGGGAATAAAATAAGCTCATATGCCTTCATATAGGTGTCCTTGGTGAAGTATTCATGCACAAAATCATCAGGCCTCATCCCTTTAGAGTGAATTGCAGCTACTGCATGCCCACAGGGTACCCTAGAGATGTCTCATCTCTTACATGTGCAGGTCCTTGCATCCAATGACACTGAATGTGCAGCCACCACACCTGAGGTATATGCTACCCCTCTACCTTGAATCTCAAAGATGTTATTACTTGAACTGATAACCCTGTACTCATGGCTGAGCTCTACATTCTTCCTCAGCTGTTTTTCAATCCTTGGCCCAACATTACAGCTCCAATTAGGACCATATTGTCTTCTATTAGCTAACCTCAACATAGTGGCAACTCTGATGTCTTCCAAACAACTAAGAATGGTCTTCTTCCTAGCTAGTAGGATGCTTTTGTTGAAACTCTCTGAATGGTTATTTAACAGAATATCACACTTGAATTTGGGGTCAAAGTGTGACTTTGACCAATGTTGTGCAGGTCTGTCCATGCACCATTGCCAACCAGATACTGAGCTTTTCTTCATGTCCTCCAAAGCATCCCTGAACTGATTCATTGTGCAGCTTCTAGCAATAGCCCACAGTTTATGTTTCAGTTCCAATCCTACCAAAAGGAATACAAACAAATTGTTACACACATGTCCTTTCAATCACAAACAGGGAACCAAAGTAATAAGATAGAGAGATGCAAACCTTGATGTCCATTTGATTTGAAGTTATTGTGAAGAGGTCTCACACAATGCACATGTGCAGCTTCTGGAAATAACTCATTTATGGCCTGCTCAAACCCTTTTTGCTTGTCACTCATGAATGTGTAATGAGTGCTGTGATGTATATCCAAATCCTCCCTCAAGAATTCCAGAAGCCAAGTCCAGGTCTCCCTTGATTCTGCTTCCACAATTGCCCAGGTAACTGGATAAATCCCATTATTCCCATCAATCCCCATAGCTAAAAGCAACTGGCCTTTGTGAACTGATTTTAAATGGCACCCACCTAATCCTATATATGGTCTGCACCCCTCCCTCCAATCCTTTTTCAATGCAGCCATGCATATGTAGATCCTTTTGAACCTTGTAACCTCTCCATCTAGTTCAGTGTGAATCCTGGCATAGCTTCCAGGATTCCTCTTCTTTAGCTCTCTAGAAAATTGTACTGATATGCATGGCTCCCTTGTGCAAGCTTAAGTTCCTTCACCCTTGCTCTATAACCATCTGGTAATCCACCTCCATTTCAAAATCCTTGTTGATTGCATTCTGCATCCCTTCCCTTGACCAATTAGGGTCAGTCATAAAAAAATCCTGATACTCTTTAGCAATAAAAGGTGCATGCATATGATGATATGATACACCTTTTTTCCAAAAGAAGCACACTTGTGCTCTTGCCTCAGAGTTCTGATGAAAATGGTTGGATTATCAGTGTCAGTAGTTGAGGCATAGATCCTTCAAGGGCAACCAAGTGATGTCTTGCACCTTGCCAACACCTGTGTCAAAGTAGAATGAAAATAGTCAAACTCTTATAACTAATCATCTATCAAAAATGTAGCTTATTCAACAAGGAAAAAATGTGCCATTCATTAACAAGATACCTTGTGTCTTGTATTTGTTGGAAACCTGATCTCCTTCCTTGTTTGAACTGCATGCTTCCTTCTAGCCTGCTTAAACACCTTGGAGTTTGGAAACTCCATTCTCAACTCAAAGGTAGGCCTCTTCATGTCCTCCTTAGGCCTGAACTCCCTCCACTCACTATATCTTCTCTTGCATTTAACATGGAACTTCCCTCTGTCCTCATCCTCCTCACCTGAGGATTCATGTAGACTGTGTAACCCATCAGAATCGGTCTCATCTCCTTTAGATATTTCCCCCTCGAACCCCATCTCATCAAACTCATTAACTCTGCTGCTGTCCCCATTCACATTCTGCTCAAACTGCACATCATCATCCTCATTGTGTAGGTCATTATCTAAATCCACTATCCTATCAAACTCTGGGTCCTCAGAATCTGTTGTGCTTTCAGAGGAGACATCCACATCTGGAATAGAGTGCCTCCTTGAACTCTCACCTCCAAACCAAGTAGCATACCTCCTTTGCACCTCCTTCCTTTTTCGGCCCTGATTCTTCTTTGTAGGAGGACTATCTTCTTGAACCACAGCTTTGCCCTTGTCCTTTCTTTTGTTGTTTGCTCTTTCCACTTCCGACTCATTCATGGATGCTTCAACATTATGAGGCCCATGCCCATTCCCTATTTCTTCTTCAACTCCCTGTCCAACCTCATTTTCATCAGGCCCTTGTGCATCCTGTTCCTGAGGCCCATGTCCATCCACATCTAGGTCTGGCCCACTTCCATGTCC
This sequence comes from Rosa chinensis, assembly GCF_002994745.2. NCBI lineage: Eukaryota > Viridiplantae > Streptophyta > Magnoliopsida > Rosales > Rosaceae > Rosa > Rosa chinensis. The sequence continues at coordinate 25,247,349 of NC_037091.1, read as the reverse complement.
TTTGGCATCAACTGTGTCATCATTGGGCCCATCACTTATGTCATCCAAGTCCACAAAAATAGGCTCTTGAGCATGACCCAAGTCCTCAGGCCCCAATGACTCTTCTTCCTCCTCATCACTAGATGGTACATTGGGCCCTTCCTCCACATCATCAATCCACCATCCAATGAACATAGCATGGTTAAGATTTTCTTCAAACTTATCAAGCTCGCTAGCAGTAAAAATCCTCCTTTGACTTGGGCACACTATGTACAAGTCCAGATAATTTGACCTGGACATACATAGTGACACATCTCCACAGCTTCTTGATCAGTGCATAAAGGCAGATACCCATCCCCTTCCTCACTTCCAAGAATTCTAAACCAGAATTGAAATGGTGGCATTTGGTACCCCAAATCATAGGCCCAGTAGTGTATCCCTGTCATAGACATTGTGTCCGGGTCTACTCTATCAACATAGCACACTTGGCCTCGTCTGTAAATCCTATTCAGTCCCCTCTCACTATGAAATCTCCCCCCATGATGAATCCTCATAGTGAAAAGATTGGGATCTGCAATGGTAAATTCAACAAATTATTTAACTAAGTTTCTTCAGTTAACCTACCTAATCAACATGGTATACTCATCTTATTCAAACTATTACACACAATGCACACAAATAAAAGAGTAGCAAAAAAAAATTCATTCACTCTCATTCATTTAATAGTTATGAGGTTCACCAAACAAGCACCAAACCCAACCCTCTTCATTTATGTCTAGAATCGACCACTGCTGGGATTTATGAACCCCTACCTCCTTTCACTTGTTTCATTTAACCTCCCCAACCACTTCATCCCCGACATCATAGCGACAATACCCTAATTTAAAATTGCAGACCCAGACAAAAACCCTAAACAACAAAACACATCAAACACCCTAAGTCCAGACAATACCATATAAAGCCATAAACAATACATAGGATTCCAATAGATTCGAGTAAAATGGAAAAACTTTTTCCCGGGGGGGGGGGGGGGGGGGTAACCATTTTTTACCTGCGTATGGCGGTAGATCCCCATCAATTTGAAAGCATCTCCATAACCTACCCACCATCGTACAGATCTTGCCTTTCTCTGTTTTGATTCAGAGAATCGAATCTCTGTATAAAAGTGAAAGAGAGAGCGACAGTTCAGAGATTCAGAGAGAGAGAGAGAGTTACAGAGGGAACTTTGACTTCCCTTTCGAGATAGAAGAGAGAGAGGTAGAAAGTGAGTGAAAAGGAAGGGGAAAACATCTTAGGTTAAATTGACACAGATGAAAGGACCAGAGTACCCTCCCCCATTTGAATTTTGAATTTCTCCGTAACGGGGGTAACGACCATATGTACCAATCCTCGGTCGGGCAAAGAACCTCAGGTACCGTATTGATGTTTTTTTTGTTGTTGTTAGGTACCAAAAGTTATAAGGAGGAAAATGTAGGGTACCGTACGGACCATTTTCCCAATAAAAAAATGCACTCTTTGTCCAGACAAGATTAATTAGCCTTGATCGAAGTTGGATGACCTCCTCTTGATAAAGTATCAGCCTTTCAACCATATAATTTGGGGACTTAGGTTTTTCTCAAAGTGCATGAAAATTAGCCTTGACGAATTCAGACAATCCTTTTGATGTAAACATAATGAATTAGGTTTTCATAAAAGCACATATATATTATAAGTTTGCAAAGGCCATAAAAATTATAAGTTGCAAATTCAGAACATCGAAACCAATGTCTAACTCCCCCTTAAAGGTATTGTCATTTTTTGTAATGTTACCACAGTGACACAGGCAGAGTAATTTTTTTTTTTTACATGACATGAGAAGTTATTTGAGAAATTGTTGTGGAGAGTTATTTGAGATATGGGTGTGGACATTTAATTTTTAAGAAAAATTGCTGTCATATTTTGAAAAGTTACCACCCTAATTCAAAATCAATTGACTCGTATTTAGGTCAACTCCTACTTGATTGAATTGCTGCTGTCCGAGCACCTTTTGATGGTGGACTAGGTGCATGTTGGTTCACCTTCCTGACATGAGGCTACACATACTCATGGATCTTCCATCTTATCAATGATGATAATAGATCGAGCATCAAAAGTTCATGATCCTCCGACGAATTTTTATCATTCTCCGACGATGACCATCTCTAACACTAGTTTAAATATGAGAATTGATCTAATGATCTATATATTCTATACGTCAGTTTCATTTTAATTCCATACATGGAGAAGACAATTTCTATCATTTGTTGCGTCTGTTGTCTACTCCTTTTTCTTTTCATCGAAAAAAAAATATATATATATATATATATATTTATATTAGTCATTCTTTGCTAAGGAAGTCCTTAGATATGTTTAATAGACCTACTTTTTGATCGCATATCCACATCTCAACCGTTTAGTTTTTAAGTATATATGAGTAAATCATATCTGTAAATTTTCAGCCAAATTGATAATTATTAAGACATTTAAAACTGCGATTTACAATTATATACACGAACGATTCAAGTTGGACAGATTCTTTTATTCATTGATTGAATCTAATTCTATACCTTAACTATTAAAATTAGAAAATGAATAATAAGGATTAAGGAGGAAAATGACAGTAGGACCTGTACACAAAAGATTTACCTCCACGTAGGCAAAGATCAGACAAGGCTCATAACAAGCCAAAGTTACTTAAATACCCCATCGACCTCAGCGTCGGCAGTCGAGCCAAGACTCCTCACCAAGTGACAATCACAGAAAATAAAGGCGACAGCAACTACAGCTGGATCTCAAGTGTCCGGAATCCAACGGCTGCTGTACGACAGCTCTAAATGCTCAGTAGGCCCCACCACACAGCCGTATGTCACGATTGTACCAGCTATCTCTTTCCCCTTGTTAGCTGTCTGCTATCAACAATCACCGCCACGCAGACGCAGGCTTCAAAGCCTAGAAAGCCAGCCTATTTAATTCTTATTAAACTAATTGACCTTGATTCCCGCTTCAGTTATGTCCAAGAAACTTCCCACAAGATACCCAATTGGATTCAAAGACTCGGTCTCATCATGTTCGTATTTGTGTTTTTTTTCTTTAGCCAATTCAAACTACTCCAAATCATACATCCCTTTCCTTCTGTGACGTTTCTTATAATTTATGTCATGCTTCACTGTCGCTGAAAATTTACAACGCTGGAAAATGAAAACTTTCTCTTATCTTTTTTTGAAAACAAAGGCATATCGAATTAGAATGATGGCCCAGAAGAAACCTGAAACTTTTCCTTTACAGAAGAAAATAAAGCATCTAGTAAAGGCGAACCCTGTTCTTAGCTCCCCAAGTAAAGAATGTATCTTTTTTTTTTCCTTCTTTTTGTTGGCCCTGGATTCTTTTCCCAGGGTTTTCCATTTGAAATTGGGAAACAAAAATCCCAGAAAAGAAAATTAAAAAAGAAGAAGGAAATACTAGTTTACAGGTTTGCCGTTATTGTAACCGTAATAAGAAAGGTACCATCTAACAAACTTCTTCAATCCGGTTTGCAAATCGGTCGTCGGCTTATACCCGATTTGTCTTCGGGCCAAGCTTATGTTCGCGTGCGTGAACGGAACGTCGCCGTTTCCGAGCATCTCCACTACATTCCTCTTCGCCTTCATCTTCAAATGCCGCTCCAAGATGTTCACAAGTGTGGGTACCGTCACCGGCGACGTGTTCCCCAAATTAAAGATCCGGTACGGTGCGGGTCCCCGCTTCTTTCCGCCCGACCCGGTACTCTTCCCGGAGGTATCCAAGGAGCCCAAACAACCCTTGACAATGTCGTCAATGTACGTGAAATCCCTGGCCAAGTCCACGTGGTTCTTCCCGCGGTAAATAGTGATGGGTTTACCCTGAAGGATGTTGCGGGTAAAACTGAAATACGCCATGTCGGGTCGGCCCCAGGGTCCGTAAACCGTGAAGAATCTCAACCCGGTGATCGACAGCCCGTAAATGTGGTTGTAAGTGTGGGTGATTTCCTCGCCGGCCTTCTTCGTCGCGGCGTAGAGGCTCGCCGGCTGGTCTGTCCGGTCGGATTCCGAGAACGGGACCTTGTCGTTTAAGCCGTAGACGGAGCTGGACGAGGCCCACACAATCGACGGCTGAGGATTGGCGGATTTACATACCTCGAGAAGCGTGACGAGGCCGGCGATGTTGCTGTGGACATAAGAGCCGGGGTTCTCCATGGCGTACCGGACTCCGGCCTGAGCGGCAAGATGCATGACGTGGGTGAAGGCCACGGTGTCGAAGAGCTTGTCGAGGAGTTTGTTGTCGTTTATATCTCCCTCGACGATGAAGATGCCGTGGCCTTTGAGGAGGTTCCTTCGGGCCTTCTTCAACGACGGGTCGTAGTAGCTGTTGAAGTTGTCAAGCCCCACGACGCCGTCTCCGCGCTTTTTCAGGGCCATGGACACGTGGGTGCCGACGAAACCGGCCGCCCCGGTAACCAGAACGGACATGCCGCCGGAGCGGTGGATCTGCGCGGAGTTGCGGACCTGCTTCTCCCACTGGATTCCTCCCCAGGAGGCCGAGAAGTACCGGCTGCCGGAGTCGACGAAGCTCTGGAAACTCAAATACGACGCCGTAAGGGCGATCAAGAAGAGCGCCCACAAGAACATGGTGCTTGTGGAGGCGAAGCAGCGGTGGAACTGGCGGTTCATGGTGTGGGCCCGCTCGATCTTGAACTTTCCCGGCGTCGACGGGAAGAGCTCGTCTTCCAATTGCGACGGAGACGGCATTCTTCTCTGATTATTCGTAATCGCGGAAACTCTGGGTTGTTCCTAAATTTTGTTTTTTTCTATCGTGATCTTTGAATCCCTGAAAATTTTGGGGTTTTGGAATTTGAAGAAAAACTGAAGAGGTAGGGATTGAAGAGCAAGTGCAGAAACAAATTGAAAATCTTTTTGGGTTTTGAAATTTTTGGGTGAGTGAAATTTCTGCACCTGCCAATTGAAGGATGGCAATGGTGGGTTATATACAGTGGTCACCCACAATCATACACGACGAAGCCATAGACGCGTGAACGCGTTAAATGACCGGGACGACCAGTTCGGAACCGAGAGAAGAAAAAAAACAAAATAAACAAAAACCCAAGGGTAGTTTGGTCCGGAGCAAATATAGAAGTAAACACATGGGAGCTGAAAATGTTGAATGGGAGAATAAAGTAGATTTTGGAGAGATTTTGTTTGTTTGTTTGTTTCCTTAATTAACTAACAAAACTAGAACAGTGGGTCGGTGTTGGGCAGTTGGTAAATGCTTACGCGCTTCTGGTTCTTATTTATATCGGGTGTAATTAGGAGAATGCTTAATATAGCAATAATTGCTTGGTTATTTGTATTAGGTAAAAATAAAATATTTTAGAAATGGGATTACTATGATCTTAAGCAAAGTGAGGCCAGTGGAGAGAGAGTGTGGGGAATTGGTCATCAAGTGGGTATTTTGATATTGACCAGAACATGGGCACCACTCCATTGGTTGTTTTCTGAAATTCATAGTCTAGGGGCACTACTCAAATCCGACAACTATTATTTTCATTTTTTTTTTAATTTTTTTTTTTTTTTAAAGGACTAAAACTGAAAAACGCTACTAGTTTAGTAATTGGGCGGTGATGCCTGAATATGGGTGTCCTACACTTCCCATTTCTGGTTTTTTTCTTTTTTTTTATTTAAATTTTTCTTTCTTTTTTGAGTTTCGGGTGCCAGCTTTGAAGTGGGTGTTTTTGGGGAATGGCAAAAGACGGTGAGGTATATTTATGAACGATTGGCTGGCAATGGATGGGATTGGGAACATGACCCTTTTCTTACTCACTCCCCTCGCTTTGTATTCTGCAATCTGTAGTGTAGTGTAGTGTGGTGTAGTGTAGTCCACTTCTCTGTGCATTGGTGTCTCCGCTTCTTCTACTTTCATGGAACCTTCGATGGTTGTTCGTGTATACTTCTTAAAACACGTCCACGTTTTTTCTTTCTTTTTCATTTTTTTACTCTCTGAATTTGTCTCTTTTGCCACACATATCTTGTAATGGGAACTGTCTCGGCTTTCACCAACCAACATTACCCCTCTGATATTATTTTTCTTAAAAAAAAAACTCTGCCGACCTAGCTCTACTAGGGTTTGGATTTCGGCGTTTCTTCGGGTTCGCCACTCCTGCACCTACTCCATATTCATGGAGTCTATCATGGGTTTCAACCTATTTCTCTTTACTCTCGTGAGTGGCTCTCCACAGTGGCGGTGGTGGGGTGTTTGTTTTGATTGCTCGAGCAGAGGACGTTAGAGGTGGTGGTTGTCTCCTAGGGTTTCCGAAGTCTAGGCAATGGAGATGTGGTGGATTGTCGGTGCAAATGGCTCTTGACATAGATCCTGTGAAGAGGATGTTGTGAGGGCGCGTGGGACAGTGGTGGTTTGACAGGACCCGCCCCGAATTTCACCCTGAAATCCGAGGTGGCCCTGTGGGGCCCACCTTAGGGATAACTCTACCAAAAATTCGGCAGAGTCACCTCTAAAATGGACTACCCAAAAACCTGTAAAACACACAAAACACTTTAAGCAAACCAACCTTATACTCCTGGAGCCACCCTGCTCCCAATTACCAACAACTCCACTTTCACAAAACACAAACTCAGAAATACTAATCCCAAAGGTTAACAGAGCAATACTACTATACACAAGGATATAAAAAGAAGAGTAAAGGATCAAGCGATCCTACGCTGCGGAAGTAGTGACAACTATGCCTCAAATGTCATGTACGCCTGACCTCCACTAATTCGCCTGCAAACTGGGCATTAGAAATCGAAAGGCCCAGGGGAAAGTAGACAAAAAACGTTAGCGTGAGTGGACAAAATAAACAATTTAAAAGAAAAAGGATTTCATACTTTCCCACATTTATTTCATTAAAAACCGATGCATGCACAAATGGTAAAACACATTTAACTTTAAATCCAAGGATTTCAAAACGATACACCGACTAGCCCCGCTAGTCACAAGATTCGAAAAACAAATATATTGTAAAACCGAAATCTCGTTTCTCAAGAAGATAAGACCAGCCCCGCTGGCTACAGTGAAAATCGGACTAGCCCCGCTAGTCAAGCAACGAAAAAAATATGGGGAAGAAGTTTCACCATACGAAAGAAGGGAGCCTCCCAGGCTCGGGTCGGAGTGTCCCACACTCTGGAGCATCCCATGCTCTGCTCTTACTCACCCACGAACACATAGTAAGCAGGGAGGAGTACTAATAGGCTAGCTAGCAATAAATATGACGACCTAGGTATGGTGGGTTAAAATCATACGAAAATCGAAAAACAGTAAGGCTTCCCCATAAGTCCCGCGAATAAAGAAAACACAGGTACGATTCCCAACCGTACCGAAAATTCTCGTAGAAAGTCACATAAATCAACAGCGTGTCCCACACGCTAAAAGAATAATTAGATTATCAACAAGGCATTCCCAATGCCAAAACCGAAAGTCGATAAATAAATAGGAAATCACTTCATCGAAATCCCATTTCGAAAATCTTTCCAAAAATCTCAAATCAACGAACAGAAATATACTTAATTCTGGAAATCAACTCGGAAAAATAATTAGTCAAAATTCAACATAAATTATAAATTCGAATCCGAGCACAACAAATTAATATCCGAAATTCACCACCGGTATAAATCAATATTTATTTCATGAGAATCATTATTGAAAGCAAATCCACGAGATAATTCGCAATTAAATTCATATGCTCGGAAAATAATATGTTAATTAAATAGAACATGCTTTAATATATAAATGCATGCATCACTTATTTGAAAACAAAAGTCCACTCACAGTACTATTGGGCGACCACGCAAACGAGTTCCTTCATTTAACCGTAGCTTGAGGCATTACCCTGTACACAATTATATTTCCGTAAACGGCAATCCGATAAAATAATTACGAACCTAAACGAAACCTGAAAATCCCTATCTCCATTACTTCTCAAATTCAACCCAAATCTCTCCCACAACACCAATTCCTCAATTAACATATTCCAAAACGAAAACGAGGGAAATCCGACGGCCGAATTTCTAACAATTCAATCACAAAACTTTAAACTTCGGAAATTCACAAATAATTCCAAACTCCTCCATAATTCACCAAACTTCACATACAAGCTCTACAACATATATACAATTTAATGGGCTAAAAACCAAAATTAAAACACTGCCCTACACGCCTCCACGCGCCACCAACAGTGGCAGCGCATGGGCCCAACGCGCCACCGACAACCACCTCTGATGGCCACCAAAATTTGGCAGCACCATCTACTCAACAAATCCAACCTCTTTCTCAACTGCAACAAGTTCCAATTTTACCTGGAAGAGCTCCAATTTGGCCGGTGAAAAATTTCCAGAAATTCCAAGAACCGTAGAAATTGAAATTGTTAATTCGACCTCTACACTGCAAATTGAAATGAAAGACCTTAGGGGAAATGATCCATGTCAAAAACCGAACCTTCGACGCCAATTTGGTGGCCGGAGATTGCCGGAATCGGAAAATATCGGCGTTGACTCAAAACTGCTACAGTGACCGTCCTCTTCTTCTCGTTGTTGCATCTTCCGTAATTCATATTAAGCTACGAAACGAACTAGAAATGAAGGGAAGGAAGAGAGCTTTCCAACGACATCTTATACGTCAAAATCCGTCGCCGGACGGAGGAGTTATGGCCGGAAGAAGGTGAAGAGGTCGGAGAGGAAGAGAGAATCGGGGAGAGAGAATCGGGAGGGCTCGGTAAGTTTCCGAAAATGAAAACTTACCACAGTAACTCGGCTATTTATAGAAAATTACTATGAACAGTAACTTTAGTATTTTGGCCATAACTTTCTCATATGAACTCCGATTTTTACGTACCACATATGCACGCGCTCGGTTTAACGTCCTCTACAACTTTCATGAACAACATTTTCTCAAATTTTGACCCGAACAAAAAGTCATATTTTAGGGCCCCCTAATAGTACTGAAACGACAGTAAAAGTGAAAGTAAATGGCGTTTACCGTCCTAATGATTAGTAAATCAGTAAATTTAGGTTCGGGACGTAACATGGTTTTTTGGCTATTGTTCATTGTGGCTGGCTGACAGAGGTGGCAAAATGCAGCGATTTGGTTTATCCAAGTGGAGGCATCACCGCCTTGCGCAACCAGGGGTTGACAGGGACTGATCGAGATTTGGCTGGTTCTATTCGTTTTGATTTTGATCGTGCAGGTCTGGTGGTTCGCTCTTCATCTTGGTCTCTACATCGCTTGGGGGTGGTCGGTGTGGGAGTGAGTCAGCGGTGGTTTTGGCGATGGGAATGGAATGGGAGTTTGTTGTTTCTAACCCGAAGCCAACTGTGCATCTGGATCCGGATCTGGGATTCGGGTGGAATCTGCAACAGGATCTGGATCTGGGATCCAAGTGGGTTTTGGATTTGGACTGCGACACGCTATCTTTGTTGTGTTGTGTGTCAAATGCTAGAATGGCTTGGGACTCCTGGGCGTTATTTGTATTGGATTCAAGACCCAAGTTTATGGTACCTGTTCGTGAAAGATCGTCTGCCAACATGGCCATGTTCTGACACTCTTGGTCGGCTTCGATCTTTAGGTGGGAGAGTGCCCTCATTCCAGTGCCAAATTGGTTTTTGTCAATTTGTGCATTGGAGTTGCATGGGTAGTCAAACCACTGACTACTCAATTCACTACATGGCTACAATCCGTAGTATAAAATCAGTGATGCGTTTCGACGTTGTTGCTCTTGCATTTTTAATTCTTGTATTTCCGATGCAATTTTCGTATCTTTTTCATTTCGTACTGTTATTTCTTTCTTGATGCTTGACGTCGTTTCATTGTAATCTTTCAATTTCAATAAAGGACTGACCTCATTTTACTCCAAAAAAAAAAATTACCCCTCTGATTTTATTAAATTTGATATGATAATTTTTTTTTTAATACAAAGCATGACTGGTGTTTTTTGTTTTAACGCAAGAGGTGTTAGTCCATTAATAGTAAAGTGGGAAACATTACAAATATGACTCACCTGAACACTAGGCTACAACAGATATGAGCCATGAATGAAAAGCATACAACAAGCCCTAAACTAGTCAAACACAATGAAACCCTAGAAATAAGGCTCCAACTTCCTCAATAACCGAACACTACCAGGTAAGCTTCCGAACACAGTCAAGATTTTTCCCCAATATTATTCATAGACCCAAAGAAAACACCCTACGTACACATAGGAGCCTTCTCCAGGCTCAAGAAAAGATAAAAAATAAAAAATACTGACCCACCAATCCAACTGGGTGCAAGCCCAAACCAAAGAAAAGAAAATTCTAGAATGTAGACCCAGAATCCCAAAATCAACAGCAAAGAGCGCAACCAAACCCTAGCTGCCATTCCTCCTATTCGGGTCGCCATCAGTGTCCCCAGACTTCCCGCTGGGCCAAGCCCCGCATCGCAACCACCGCCAGATTGAGAAACCGAACCGTGCCCCATATCAGCTACTGCACCAACCTTCTAGCCTCGAAAACCGCTGCATCTAGATCTACCCTCCAAAGCTCTAGCAAAGCATCCTCGTCACTCACACTAGGAGGAAGATCAGAACCAGGACTACTATCGACTATGGACAACCGACCCGATCTAGTATCATGCTGCCGCGTAATGACGCCATCTCCGCTCGACTCACCAGCCATGATCATGAACAATGAAAAAACACGATCCTATCGAGGGTCTACCCTTACCCCCATAGCCAACACCTGGAGAAGAGAAGGAAGAAAACAAAAAGGTAGCCGCGCGCCCTCCCCCCCCTTTAATGCTTAAAGCCAGTTGGGGTTGTCGTCACAGAGCCCACTAATGCCACCATTAGAGATGAGAGCTAGGGAAAAAAAAAAAGAGAAAGGAGACGAGCCATGGGGGAATGTTTAGCATGATTAGTGCTTATATATGCATAAAAAATGTTACATAATCTAATAGAACTAGAAAATGTATTTAAGGAAAGTAAATACATATTCCTTGTAAAGTACGACAAAATTAAAAACCTAATTTAACTAAGAAAAGAAATAAATTTTAAATTCTAGAAGAATACCAAACTTGTTATTTGTTGGTTTAATTAGTTGTTATGGATGTGTACTTATTTTCCTATTTTTGTTTAATTTTTGGTTAGTAATCTCATTCTTAGGTACTTATTTCTCATCACATTAAGAAATAGATCAATGAAGTTGTGGATGGGAAGACTCCAGGGGATATTGGCGACAAATTTTTTATGGTGGAGCTTATGGACAAGGGGATACCTATACCGAGGGTCCTATGCCTTCTTACAACGAACCTTATGTCATGTGTAACTCTCTGTAGCACTCACCTTTTGAGTGTTCTTTGAGATTTAAGTACCCAAATTTTAAGCAAGAGTATGAGCATAGGATAGACATGTATAAAGAGACAGTTGTACTATAAGCATATCCTGAAGAGCAAGCTTATTAGCCTAGGAAACCATCTCTTGAAGAATTACTAGTTCAATTGCAAGTCTCTCAAGCTCATTGCAAACTTCTTAAGAAATGATTACACATTCCAATGAGTAACTCAAGATTAGTTTTGCATGAGAGCCACTCTTCACCATTTTTCATGAGCAAGAGTCTTTCCTTGACCAAGTGGAGCCTAATTCAAGAGAAGAAAAGTATATTGAGCATCTTAAGCAAGACTTTGCTATTCAAGTTCAAAATGATGATGTCGATGTGCATGATAGCAAGCTTGGTTATGAAAGTTACAATGTAGATGAGGTGAGAAACTAGACTTCGAAGGTGTGGGTGCAATTAATATTAGAAATCTAAGCTTCACAGTGAACATGAGGGATTAGAAGATCATTTCGAAGAAGATGATGACTTCTCTAGTGAGGAGGTTGAGGCGCTTGAAGACATACATCATGTTCCCTCAATTATTGAGGTCAATATTCCCAAGGAGAAACATTGTCCTTCATTACCTTATGGTAATGATGAAGTTGAAGAGTTAAGGACTCTCTCCTCCCATAACCAAGGAGAACAATCATAAACTTTCCCAAGGTGAAAAGTAGAATATTGATTACTTATGCTTCCCATGATAAAATAGTTTAAAGTATTTTTATGACAGGACCAATCCCAGATTTCACGTTGAAATATGAAGTGGACATGCGAGACTCACATTAGAAAAAATCCTATAAAAAATTTGACAGAATTTGTTTCACCTTGTGCCTAAATTTACTTGTTTACTAGTCATTTGGACTGTAAACGACAATTATCTTGACTTTTTACCTTTGTTTCCATACTTTTAGGGGAGCTAAAAGTTGACTTTTTTATTCTGTTAACTTTTTTAGGCAACTTTCTTCTAGAAAGTTGTAGACTGCGTTAAATCAAGTTCGTGGACATGCGGGACAATAAAATTGGAGTTTGTACGAAAAAGTTATGATCTAAAAATGCGAAGTTACTATTTTCAGCAAACCTTGTATAAATAGCAATTGCAACTTGCCATTTCCGAAAAACTTTCCATTTTAGTCTGAAACCTTATTCCCTTTTTTGCTCTGCTCGATCCTAATTTCCTGCCCGACCCGACGAGTTCTCTACCTTCCGACCACCCCAGACCACCGGGCCAGTCGCATTCAGTGTGCCTCTTCAAAGTGACTAAGTCTATGGCCACCACTCGCTCTAATTTGCACCTGAGACAGACACAACCCGGCTAGAGCTCTATTCTCCGGCCACCTCAGATGACGCTACCACCCAAGAATTGAAGCTCTCCTCATCGTGGTTCGAACACACCAAGTTTTGTCTTTCAATTCTATGCAAGGAGGAAGAATTGAAGACCTAAAGATTTAGGGCTTCCAAATCCTTTCCAAGGTAAATCCGGCTAAATGGTTTCGAATTTGACTTTGTGATAGTTGAGATTGTTGTCAGGCTTGGCTTTGTGTTTATACCTACACTAGCAAGCTAGTTCTCTACATCACCAAGCATAAGTAACACCCACTTTGGGACATCTACGAGACATGGCAATGCCCAACCGCGACATCCATTGTGTAGCCCTATGTTCAAGCTACGCCACGGTATTCGAAAGAGGCAAATCCGTCGCCGGGAAGCCACGTTCCCGCCCTTGCCAAGATGGCTCCACAACATGGCTTTCTACATGCTTCTTGGACTAGCTAGAATTGTGTGGTTGCTTGTCCCACATCGAAAACCATGTAAAGGAAGAGCATTCCTTCACCTATAAAAGGAACTCTCCTCCCACTTAAACACCATTCATTCAATCCAATCCCATTACATCTCTTGTAATCTTGTTAGGCCGCAAGGCTCGACACACTAGTATAAGCTTTCAAGTGGACGTAGTTTCCCGCTAAAGCGAGAGACGAACCACTATACATCTCGTGTCACTCTCTCTCTCTCTCTAAAGCTAACTAGAGATCCCCAACGGATCCTAACGTTAACATTGGCGCCGTCTGTGGGAAGCCAACACAAAGGCTTCGTCACTTACCATTGAGTTAAGTCATCTTAACCGAGCTCAAAATAATTTCTTTCTTTGAGTTATATAATCGAAATTCTTAGCGGTAACTTGTGCCATCGGGGCCGGTCAACGCCCAACATGGCTGGTCAACTCCGGTCAACGCCCACCAGGCTCAGTCAACGCCCATGGACCAGTCAATGCTTGGTCAACGCCAGCTCAAGTAGTCAACGCTACACCAAAAAAAAAAAAAAATTTGCCGCTCACTGCTTTGGACACCCAGAAAACTTCTCTGGGCACCCATGTTCATTCTTCGAATCATGCATCAGCGGTACATTTCCCGCCAGCTACTCCCAGCAGAAGCAACATCCGCTAGCTTCCTACTCGCCAAAAGGAGCTCCGCCAGTCAAGGCTTCACCGCCAGCAAGCTCGACTGCTACCTCCAGTAGGCCATCCTCCGCTGGAAACGGATTGCTAGCCAACCTCCGACAGAAAATCCTCCGCCACACTGTACATTGTACACCGCTAACAAGCGGCAAGTATCGGCCACACTTCTTCAGCGGCCAAAGCTCCGCTAGGAAGCAAGCTTCAATCATCAGCGCCTCCGCTGAACTCCAAAACTCCGCTCCGCCGGCCAGCCTTCCGCCAAGACTTGTTGCAAGCTCCGCTCCTCTGGCAACCGGCCACCGCTAGCCTGCATCAGCCGGACAACCACCGCTACGAGACACTAGCGGTAAAACCTCCGCCGAGCACCTCCGCCGTCCATGATCCGCTGGTGTCCCAAGACTCCGCTCCGCTGGACAGAGCTCCGCCAGCCTCTGCTCCCTGACCCGAGTTTTCCGCTAACCCGAACTTCTTCCGCTAGCCAGCTCCGCCGAGCTTCACCGCTGGCCAAAGCTCCAACTCACTGGCCAAGGCCACCTCCTGCTAGCGCTACCCATGACAACTTCCATCTTCTTCTTCGATCAGCGTCAAGGAGAATGGTGCTCAGTCATTACCCATGAAGCTCAATCATTACCCATGAGGCTTTGATCTGGCATCAACTAAACAACCAATCAATCAACCTCAAGCTAGCTCCGTCGGCCAGGTACGGCTGATGTCCAAACTCCGCTGATATCCCAAAGCTCTGCTAGGAGCCACAACGCCGCTAGCAACTCACCGCTAGCCAGAAGCTTTTCCGCTGAGCACCAGCCTCCGCTAGGCCTGCCATCCAGCGTCTTCGCTGAGCACCAAGTCACAGCTAGGCAACTTCCACTGTACTCCGCCGAACATTCAGGCCACTGGTCAGTGTTATCTGGGCTATATTCGCTATACCCAGCCATAATAGCAATTCCATCTCTACGGCAAAGCTTAGTGTTCCTCCCTATATAATTAAAGCACCACGTGCTTCTGCTTTATCTCACAATTTATGGCCACATACACTTCTGCCGCATGGAACACCTGGTCTCTTCACTGAACTTGCAGCATAACCAACCATCAAGATAAGTTTCTTATCTCTTATTTGGGACACACATGCCTGTGCCTTCACACAAGTCAACAAAAGCATGATTAGCAATATATGCTTGGGCCATATAAATTATGCTTATCTTCTGTACACACATATAATACACTTTTATATATGCCTTTGATACATTTAGTTATTATTGTGCATGCCTCTAATTGATCAAAAAACTTGACGCACCCTTATAACCATGCACACGTATGTGCTCTTGTATATGCTACACGTATCAACTACCATAAATTCGTGCCACATGCATATACATTAGCTGTCAACAGGACACCTAGCTAGCTCGCATAGGCTATGTTATCTATTCATAAGTGGAATAATTGATGCCCACATCCAATTCCACTTGATGCACATACATAGTATCATGGGCACATATAATTGGACTTGATTTATTTCTCCCTATTCAGAACACATATAGAGTTGTTATGTACATGCTATATATTCAATGCACGTGAACATGTTCAATGCCATGATCAACAATACTCCTGAGTGAAAACTAAGGCTCACTATTATATATTTATGCACATGCATGTTGTGTATTGCACGCAAGAACCGACAAAATAGGCTCATACTTCTCACCATATATATTTTATGGGCTTGGGCATATGTACATATACATAAGCTGCTGCATATGTATATCAATGCAACATGCTTATCTCACTTGTGCCATATACACTTTGCTCACAATTTTATCAAAGTACATATGCAAATTATTAGTGTTGATTTTTCAAACCTACATATTAATCATCTATTTTGTTTCAAGGAAATTCAACTATTTCTATTGAGCATTCAACCTCAACTACGAGTTGACGTACATTATCGGAGTACTTTATCCGCCACAAGCAATGAACCTCAAATCGGCATAAGATAAGTGCCTTCCTCTTATCTTTATGCTCTTACAATTTGAGCTACCGCCGATGCCATGACTATACATGTCTCTATAACCCTTAAGCATGCCTACAACATGTTATTAGCAACTTTCCTACAAGTACACGCTACACACATACATGCTTAAATTCACTTTCATGTGACATTCATCTAGAACCTTGTGACACTTATAGCTCAATTAAATATGCTCGGATAAACGCTTGCGAAACGGTTACGACTCGCTTGGGTATCAAAGCATGGCCGCGACTCGTTTGGGCTACGCCCCGCACGCTCATACAGCGCCTACACCCAACTTGCTAGAACACCTAACTCGCTCCACTTATCCAACATGCTTTAGTTACGCTCTCGGTTCACAATGCTTCATACATATGGTCTAGCCTCCGGGCACCACACTTTTTCACGTTTTCTTACATATGGTCTAGCCTCCGGGCTCCACGAGTCTATGGTCTACGACCTACCGCCATGCGGCAGGGCGACACCCCATTATCTCATGCACTTCATACATTAGTGCACCTTCGATGTAACTACATATACGAATTTTTGTCTTTTGTGATACAGGATAGCGAGTCCCTTCTTGCTTGCGGAGCTCGGGGACTTGTAGGGGCCGTGCGCCTCTCGGATATTACTTATGCTTGATGACTTCATGATTTGAACTCCCGAACCAAGAAGCTACTCTTACTCGGGGACTTCGGGGACTTGTTTATACCTACACTAGCAAGCTAGTTCTCTACATCACCAAGCATAAGTAACACCCACTTTGGGACATCCACGAGACATGGCAAGGCCCAACCGCGACATCCATCGTGTAGCCCTATGTTCAAGCTACGCCATGGTATCCGGAAGAGGCAAATCCGTCGCCGGGAAGCCACGTTCCCGCCCTTGCCAAGATGCCTCCACAACATGGCTTCTTACATGCTTCTTGGACTAGCTAGAATTGTGTGGTTGCTTGTCCCACATCGAAAACCATGTAAAGGAAGAGCATTCCTTCACCTATAAAAGGAACTCTCCTCCCACTTAAACACCATTCATTCAATCCAATCCCATTACATCTCTTGTAATCTTGTTAGGCCGCAAGGCTCGACACACTAGTATAAGCTTTCAAGTGGACGTAGTTTCCCGCTAAAGCGGGAGACGAACCACTATACATCTCGTGTCACTCTCTCTCTCTCTCTCTAAAGCTAACTAGAGATCCCCAACGGATCCTAATGTTAACACTTTGTGAATCTTTTGGCATAGGTATATGGTGACCCAATTCGGGGTCAGAGGTGGCGGCGTGTGTTGCCTCTTCTGGATTTCTAATTTAACATATTAGATATAGCTTAATGTTACGAGCGTATGGATACAATTTGGTAGGTATATGTGGAATTGAACTTTATGATCGGTAGGAATATCACGAATACATGTTAATCCAACCATTAGATCGTAGTGATTTTTCATTAGGACGTTACAATTATTGAATTAATGAAACCATTAAAGTTTGAGAAGATTGCGATGTGATTTTGGAATTTTGAGAATTTCAATGAATTATTAAGTTAGAGTTTCAGGGTTTCGTGTGAATTCGAATGTAGTTAAGTATTAATTTATTCTCAACAAGAACGTCGGTTTTGAGTATTAATTTCGAATTTGCGATTTCCTTGAATTTTGTTTTATATATGATTTGTGATTTACTGACCTGCACAAAATTAGTGCTCAATTTAAAACCCTATCAATGTAGTAAGAATAAGTAGAATCGTTCTCAACCGGGGATTAGGGAGTAATTAATTCCTGAAAAATAAAACGTTAGCAAAACAAAACTATATATTATAAACAATATTTACGAAAAATACAAGTAAAGGGGATTACGGATTTTTATTTCATTTAACAACTAAGTAAATATATACATGTGTGTGACACATCAAAACCAGAATCAAGTAGAATTATATGGATGGAACGAATTTAGATGTAATTAACTACTATTAACATGTTGGCAAGGTTTCAAACATCAAATCACGAATCAAAATATGTCAAAGCATAGAATCAATCAAGAACAAAGATGAACGCATACAAAGTTCTTTTTACTTCCCTTAATTAAATTAACTAGATGAATGCACCACAGTTAACCCTATTAATCATGCAATTACTAGTGGTAGCTAATCACTAACAAGAACACTTTCAACGCATTAAGAATCATGCAAATTTGATCAATTCAAGTCAAGAACACAAGTTAGAATGCTAATCAAGCATGCAAGACTCATTGTTAATTTACCTAAGTAATTTTAGGTTTTCCACTTAAATAATTAAAGCCTAGAACGCTAGTACCTTAATATGGATTCAATTACATGTTCATCAACCTAAGTATGTGTTAATGTTTAAGATTGAGCTATGGCCTAAGTCTTTGTTAATACTGGTCCGATGCGCGGACCGCTACTTGCAATGTTCTCGGAGCTTCCGCTACCTGTCAAGTAAAATACAAAGTGGCGTCAGAGGGAGACCGCGTTGGACGGTCTTCTCTTCTCCGATGCCTAAGTTAGTCAATGTATTTATGTCGATAGAATAACAGTAGGTAAGTAGTGAATGCGTAATTAATGAGGAAAGAAGAGAGAACCTTTTGTAGGTGGGGAAGAGGTTGATCTCTTCCATGTTTTAGATGTGGGACTGATACGCTTCAGTTCCCAGCTTCTAGAGCTTCTGATGCCATCTTGACGCGGCTCGTCGACGGTGATCTGGGGGTGAGCCGGGGCTCAGGCGGTAGCCTGCTTGGCTGTGTTTCCGCAGGTCACTCCGCTGATGGGAGTTGGTACCGCTAGCGGTAGTATGAGCGTAGCTCATTAGAGCTAATTATTCTTGGAAAATACTCATCCAAGTACAAGTCCCCCAAGTCCCCAGTCAAGGAGGACAATCTTGGTTGGAAAGTTGCCTAGCGGTTTGAAGAGTTACTTCCGCTAGACTTGCAAAAGCATCGTCAGTGCATTATCAACCATGGACTTACTGAGTAAACGCTTTATACCCTTTCGGGTGGGACCCTGCTAGGCCCCGTAGGGAGTCCCCCACTCCCCGGCTAAGATAGACCTCCATTTGGTCGGTATATTGTTTGTTGAGGGGAGCTGCATTGAGCAGAGGGTATTGGGTAGCGAGCCCAATCTTTGGTACCCGAGTGGTGGGGGTCAACGTGCCTAATTAGGGCTATTGTAGACTATTGACGTGTCCCCATGTCCCGAAGGGACGTAGCCTGACTGTAACGTCGTGTGGCGGTCGTCGTCAGAATAAGGCGTTGCCTCAGGAATTGCCGTTGGCAGAAGTCCCTCCGCTGATAGTAAGTGGCAAGCAGTGTCGCGGGGATCTACTTAGTGGTAGCCCAGTGAGAGGTGTTGGGCTCAGCCGAGACTGTCGCGCTTGCACAATGAAGAGAGAAGTTCCGCTAGAGGTGTTGCGCTTAGCGGAGATTCTCACTAGAAAGATGAAAAGGGAGAAGTTCTGTTAGCGGAGTTGCGCTTAGCGGAGATTCTCATTGGCAGGATGAAAAGGGAGAAGTTCCGCTAGCGGAGTTGCGCTTAGTGGAGATTCTCACTTGCAGGATGAAAAAGGAGAAGTTCCACTAGCGGAGTTGCGCCTAGCGGAGACCTGCCTGTCGGATGAAAATGGAGAAGTCCGCTAGCGGAGATTCTCACTTGCAAGATGAAAAGGGAGAAGTCCGCTAGCAGAGATTGAGCTTAGCAGAGATTCTCACTTGCAATATGAAAAGGGAGTAGTTTTGCTAACGGAGTTGCGCCTATCGGAGACCCTCGACCATTGGTGGTCTTCCTTTTCGACGGTTACTTCGAATAGACGCTTCGTTTGATGACGTTCAACACGTGGCCAACATGTATTGGGCTAGCGTGTGGAATAACGTCCTCGCAGCACGCCCGCATCCTCGCCATTAATGCGAGTAATTATTGATTTTGTAACTGAGGCGATGCCTCAGTTAATCCGAAGAGTAAGTGTGATCGTGGGGCACGTGTATGGCTATCCTGTGATGTCATTTTTCAGCGGACGGTTTAGATTGGTTTGATGTTGACATAAAAGAGAGGGAAACTGAGTGCTTCAACACTTTGCACTTTAAACTGATATCATCTTCTTCAAGCTTTGTTCACTGATAGTCGAGGAGTGCCTTCTACAAATCGAGTGAGTGTCGTTCGGTGACGGAAAAAGACCCTTCGAAGTGAAGATATACACCCCAAGTGTACCGGATTTCTCATATTTACAGGTTGGTGATTTAAGTTTCTCTATTTCATTGTTTGTTAGTTTCTGGTTTTATTGCTTTGGATTGGTTTCTGTCATTCCCTGATGTGTTTGAGGGTCTAGAATTGTGGTTAGGGGTGGGTTTAGGTGTTTGACAGAGGGTTGAGGTTTCTTGCTTGGTAGATGGTCAAATCTGGGGTTTGAGTGTGTATGCGCTTTGTTCTTGTTTTGGTTGTTTCTGGGTTTTATGGCTAACTGTTCTTGGATGAAAACTGGCGTAGGGATAGTTTAGATCGTTGTTGAACTAACTGACCTGGTTTTAGGGTTTGTGATGGCTAGCATTGTAGAGATCTCGAGCAGTGAGGACTCTGGGTCTGACGTATCGCTCAACGTGGCGGATATGATATATATTGACTTGTTGCGTCCGTCTACCCATGCTGGAACCTCACTGTCCGATCGGCTAGATATCGAGCCACTACAAACCATACCTTGGAATGTAGCAATGGGTCGTGCCGGGTGTCCAGAGAGCTCTAGGGGAAGGGAGGATGTTGCCGCTCGTAATAGGCGTGAGGAGAGGTTAGCGAGTAATAGTGCTGCTAGCGGTTCTGCTGATGGGGGAGAGACTGGAGAGGAGGAGATTGATTCAGCCTGGGTCCTTCCTGACGGTACCCTAGTGGGCGAGGTGGGCAGAATGATGATTGTAGCATCCATGAACCGACTAAAGCTGGTGTTTCGCCTCCCTGGGGTTGTGAAACTGCGCCCCCCAACGAAGGACGAGAGAGAGTCGATTCTGCCAGCTGGGCAAGCTGCCGTGCACGAGGCGATCTTTCTCTAGGGAGTGACGTTTCCCCTATTTCCAAATCTCCAAATTTTGGTTTATGAGTTCGACCTCTCGTTTGGGAAAATTTGTCCCAACATGTGGCAGTTGTTGATGGCGATGAACTCGCTCTGGTGTCTGTCGGGATGTGAAGGGTCTACCATGGCAGAGGTACTTCACTTCTACGAACTTGTGTATGTGAAGCGCCAAGGTTGCAGCGGGCAAGTGAACTTGAGCCGCCGCCAAGGGGCCCCGAAGCTAATCGAGAATCTGAAGGATTCCATGTCTCCTTGGGGGGGAACCTTCTGTATTGCTACCGTGGGGTGGGAATATCAAGCGAGGTCGAATAAGGGGGTGCTGATATTCAGGATTAAGTCGGAGTTCCAACCTATCCAAGGTTGTGATATGCTCAAAGCAAGCATATAATTTAACCCTGTAAATGTCATCATTAGTATATAGTAAATGGGGATAGTTCTATTCTGGGGATTGAGGGTACACTTGTCATTGTAATACAATTAAATAATTAAAATAAAAACAAAATATAATATTTACACATATCTATATTATTTACGAAATTAAGGGGGGAAATAGGGTTTTAGGTTTTCGAAAAACAAAAGAAAGAAATAAAACTAAGTAAAAACAAAAACACAAATACAAGAATGAAACATAAGAAACAAAGATCAAAACCAATTTCATAATCAAATTCGAATCAACCCTACAATTGTTCTTCCAAGTCATGAGAAAGAAGTTGATCATGTGAAACATTTGAAGCAAACGATTTCCCATATTTTACTTTCCTTTACTAATTAATCTAAGTGAAAGCATGAAGATCAATCCTATCAAACATGCAATCAAAGTCTAGAAAACTGGCTAATCAAGCCATGTTCAACGCAATAAACAAGAGAAAGGTTATCAACTTAAGTGAACAACTTAGTATGAATAAGTTCATCTAATTGCAATCCTTTTCAATTAAATTTGATTCTTGTCCAAAACCTTTACTACTTTTGATTCAAGTTCACAAAACTATTAGGTGAATCATAAACTTAAATCTAGCACCAATTACATGCAAACCCTAGATGTTTCGAACCACATAAGATAAACACATAAAAGATATCAATCAAGCAAATTTAATTGAACAATCTCACAAAAGCAACTATAGAATCACAATCATAAGAATCGAAATCTTCATTCAATCATAAAATTTCAAAATTAAACTTTGTTCAAATATCATTGTCAACTAGAAACAAATCCAACGGAAATCAAACAAGGTTACAAAGAAAGTGGTTGAATTACACCGTGGATGGAAGATGGAGATGGATGCTTGACGTTTTGAATCCTTGAAGCTTGAAAGCAAGTCTTCAAGGTGGAGGATGGATGATGATGCTCACGGCTCCTTCTTCTTCTTCTTCTTCTTCTTTCTTGCTTGAAACGTTGAATGCACTAAAGGGTGGAGAGAGCTTTCGTGTATATAGTAATTTTCTGAATTGTAAGGTGTGTAAAACGTCTAGAGTAGGGGAGTATATATAGGGAACGGAAAACTTGGTCTCCAAGCCGTTTATTCCTCCTTTATTTTCCATAGAATTAATTTAATAATTCCACATAGCTTCCACCAATGATAATTTGCCAAGTAAGCCCTAGTGGTCATCCAACCAATCATAAAACTCCAAAATGATTCCCTAATATATAGTTGCCGAAATTCCATGAATATGTTCTGATCTTTCTCTTTTATTTCGGCCAAAATCCCTTTAGGGAATATAGGAATGAATCTAGACGCATTTTGAGTTTTTTCTTGATGTCCACACTTCTTCTTTCCTTAAAACTCTCCCTAGAATATCTCTTGGCGTAATCTTTTATTTCCTTCTGGATTTTCATGCCAACTTTCTCTCTTTCTCTTGGTATTTCACGGCAAACACTCCAAGGGTACCTCTTTGCGTCACAAACCCTAAAATCCAATGGGCTTTTATCCATTTTGCCGAAAATCCAAGTTAATCCCTAGAGTTCTTGGGCCTTGTTGCGTCATCTTCAAGCCATGTCATCTTCCAACGCCATTTCGTCATTATTTCGGTCAAGTCTCTTGGTTAGCTTCGGAATCTTGCTTGGTACACCTTCCTCTTTTGAACCGGGTTTCCTGGTTGGAACAGGAAAGCTTATTTCTTCATTTCTGCTCATTTGTGTAGCCCTTTGTATCTCATCTTCACACCTCTTAACGTTTGCTAGCTCCTCTTTCCTTTCGTGAGTTCATTTCCACTTTTGAATTCCAAGGACCTGAAAATTGAAACTATTACTAAAAACAGAAACTTTCTAAAAGTGAGAAATGGAAACTTTCCATAAATGAAAAATAGAAACTTTCCAGAAATGAAAAACGGAAACTTTCTAAAAACCGGAAAAAAGAAACTTTCTAAACCTAAAGGGATTCATTTAAGGAAATAACTAAGTAAATATGAGGAAATAACCGTTAAAACGTCGCATTAAAATGCTCCTATCAGGTTGATGCTAGCTACCGCTGCTCAGAGTTGGTGGTTTTGCTTGTGTGATAATTCCACTATTTTGTTCTGATTATTACTTCAATTTTTTGTGTGTAGCGGACTTGCGCTATAACCTGACACGCGAGGAAGAGTGCCACGTGACAAGGATTAGAGGCTGTTGGAGGAATCGCAACTTGCTTGACCTTCGTCCCCTCATCGGTTGTGAGTCGTTGGTCGATCAACAATTGTCGCGTGCCCTTGGTAAGTAACTTCCGCTGATCTGAACCCTAACTCAGTTTGTATCAGGCTAATCTGTTGTTTTTGTATAGATTCTCCACCGGGTAATAAAGCGAGCCGCGACGCTTTTCCCAAAACCATGGACCGCGCAGAGATTAATAATTTTTTGGAGGGTATGTACGCCACTGGGCTGGTGGCTCAGCAGACCGTCGTTGATCCACAGACACTGGCGGTGAGCCAGTCAGAGACCCTAGTGGTGCTACCGATGCCGCACCACTCTCATCTCGGCGCCGACTGTTCTCCCGTGGTTCAAGCAGGAACTAGAGCAGTTCGCGGGGCTGCCGGCGGGAGCAGGGTATAGGCCACTCTAGAGAAGGTGATGGAGAGAGTGCCCACCAACCATTGTGGGCCCTAGAAGGACAGAGTGGTGTCGGGGAGGGAACCTGTTACCATTGCGGTGTTGGAGCCGCAGGTGACCTCGGGACCTGTCGCCACCGGTGCCACATCGGCGGTTCTTCAAAATAAGCGGCAGCAGAATGACGCCGATGAGGAAGATGAGGCAGTTGATGCGGAGACCAATGGGGCTTGCCAACAGAAAAAGGCCAAGCAAGCCTGGCAACCGGTGACTGTGGCTGTCGCTGGGGAGACGCAGCAGGGTGGCTGGACTCGTTCTCTGCTTATGCGGAGTTTCTGACCTATCTCGAGAGGGAGTTTATGTTCCACCTTGGCGAAAGGCTCGGGTTCGGAGGGCTGGATGGGACAGTTCATTTGACTGCCGTTCAGCAGTCACCACTCAGCTCGGCTTTTGGACATCTGTTAGTCTGGATGCACGAGCTATTCCTGGAGGTGTCGACCCAGCCTTGGGTTGAGCGGTAGCTGAGGGAGGATATCAAAGGTCTCTAGAGGGAGTTAGTGGAGGCGAAGGACAAGCTAGCTGATGTTGAGTGGTGCTTGACCAACGCAGAATGTGACGCTATAGATGCCCGAGGCAAGTTGAATGTCGCCATTGAACGGGACCTTGAGCAAAACGACCACATCTCCAAGCTAGAGCAGGACATAGTTCTGCTGAAGGATCAATTAGCGGCGAAGGCTAAGAAAGTTGAGATTTTTTTTGTGTAGTTTGGAGGCTGCCGTCGTGGAGTCGTTCAAGCAATCTGCGGCGTACAAGTAAGCAATGATGGAGGTGGTGGAGGCTGGTGCTGCTGCCAACCTAGACTTGCTGAACTAGAAAGGCGCCATTGACTAGGTGAAAGCATCCCAATCCGCAGGGTCGTCGGGTCAGCGGGAACCTGCGAGCAGTGTGGTTCCTACTCAAGCTGAGGCTGCCTGCTTAGGTAGTGGAGAGAGTGGTGAGCATCCGGCAGACGACTTTCAGCAGTCTCCACCTCCTACTCAATCCGAAATTTCCCGCGCTGACCTCATGGCCGCCCACACCCGAGCGGATGGCACCATGGTGACGCCGAGCCCTACCTCTTTTGGGTCTGATCAGACGAGCCACCTGGCTGTGTAACAACCACCGTTGGGAGGTGAGGATGCCGCTGAGGCTTGTTTGCTTTTTTTTTTCTTGTAAAGCCGCAATGGTTCATGATCCTGAAGTAATTTTTTATTCCGCTGGAGTTGGTTAAAGCAACCGTTAAATATGACATTGACAACGGATCGGTTGTCAACAAGGACACATCCCACTAACCATTTATCGAGCATGGCGTCGATCAAGAATGGATAGTCGTGGGGGAGATGTACTCCGCACTCCTCCTCCTCTGAGAAGGTGATGGCTTCATAACCAGACTTTGGGAGTTTGGCGGATCTCTCATAGCGGATGTTGCAAACTTCTTTGGGTTGGTTAGTGCGTGCATAGCGCTTTTTTGCCCTACAAGACATGTTGGTGATTGGAGCACCGTCGTCGATGGTGTTGATGCAGCACATGGGTTTGATATTTGCGACCACAGGTGGTGGTTTGCGCACCTTGAATTGTTCCATCTTGTCATCACTATATAAAGTCTCAATAGCCATTTTGAGAGCATTGCAGTTGTTGGTGTTGTGACCGCTGTCCTCGTGGTATTTGCACCACTTGCGGGTGTTCCTGGGCTTTCCCACCCTTGGGTATTTTCTTGGGGGTGGTGGCAGAATCTGGTCCTTGCATTGGTCGTATATCCCCTCATACGAGGTTGTGAGGACTGTAAACACTGCATACCGCTGGGAGGACTCCGTTTGTTTGTTACGGTTATCCCCATGGGATGAGCGGTTGCCCTTGTTGTAATGCTGGTCCTTTTGCCGCTTGCTCTGGTAGTTGCCCTATTGCCATTCTCTCTTCTTATCAGTTGGCAGCGTAGCAGAGGTTTTGCCAGCGGTCTCCTGATGGCTGGATGAGGGCTGAGTGGACTTTACCGATGTTGGCTGTGATGGTGGGGTTTCTCCATATGTGATGAATTCTGCCTGTGCATGGATGACTGCCTCGCCCATGACATGGTCATACGCGGGATTTTGATGATTGTAATTGAGGTGATAGAGAAATGGCCCTTTGAGGAGTCCTTGCTTGAAGGCTGCTAATGCCATTGTTTTGTTAAGATCACGGCATTGAGATGCTGCCGCTCGCTACCTGGTGACAAATGCCTTCAATGTTTCCTCGGTGCCCTATTTGACATTGAACAACTGACTTGTGTTGTGGTGTTTGGCTGCTAGAAGGATGAACCGAGAGAGGAAAGCATTTGATAGTGCATGGAATAAGTCGATGGATCCATGTGGGCATTCAAAGAACCCGCTCATTGCCTCACTTTCTAGCGATTAACTGAACAAGTAGCAGAGGGTTGCGTCATCAAATCCCTTGTTGTTAGTGACTTTTTTGAAGGTGTCCATGTGGACGAAGGGGTCAGTCATACCGCTATAATGTGACATCTTTGGTGTCTTTGCATATGCTGGTCTGACGGCCTACAGGATCCTGCCGGTGAATGGCCCTGGCCTGGACGCAAAGAGCGGATTTGGTGTTGGCACTGGGACACCTGCCTCTGCCCAGATTAGCCTTTGTTCTAATTGTTGCATCCTTTCCAGGATTAGGGCGATTGCGTCACTAGAGGGCCCCGCTTGGAGGTTCCGCTGCGCCAGCTCCCGCCTGGGGGCAGACGGATTACCTTCAGTTTTGGCCCTAGCTGCATAGCGATTGGTGTGAGGTTGTGACTTCGCTTCCTGCTCCAACATTAGGCGAGGCAGGGGAGGTGGGCCCATTCCCAATAGTTCTGGTGGGTTCAGCGGTACCTGCATCTGTATGATTGGTACGAGTACCAATCCGTAGGTGTTGGGTCGACTACGTCTGATGCTCCGTGATTGTTCGCTCTGCGTTGAGTTAGCGTTTGCCTCCGACGCCTTCTTTAATTCGTCGAATTTTGACATCAGTGTGGCCACTTGCTTTTGGGCCTCGGTTTTCTCTCTGCGCTCTTGTTCGCGCTCCCTATTTTCCTTGTAGAGGTCCGCTAATGCTAGCTCATACATAGAGGCGAGATCTTGACTTGGTGGGCAACTATTGCCCGGTCAGGCCTCAGCTGCGGTTTGGGTCAGTGGGACATGGGATGAGCCTTGGGGTTCCGAGCTGGGGTTGACCGGAGTGTTGAATAGTGCTCGGTTAACGTTAATCGTTAGGATAATGTTAGCCGCGGGGTTGGTGGGATAGGGGTTGGCAGATTGATCCGCTTGCTCTACAGCGTTTCCCCCGTTATGGTTAATCATGGTGATTGTTGTGGTGGGATGGCCTTTTGTTCAAGGATTCCCATAGACGGCGCCAATGTTAGTTTAAGATTGAGCGGTGGCCCAAGTCTTTGTTAACGCTGGTCCGATAGGCGGACTGCTACTTGCAATTTTCTCGGAGCTTCCATTACCTGTCAAGTAAAATACAAAGTGGCGTCAGAGGGAGACCATTTTGGGCGGTCTTCTCTTCTTCGATGCCTAAGTTAGTCAATGTATTTATGTTGATAGAATAACAGTAGGTAAGTAGTAAATGCGAAATTAATGAGGAGAGAGGAGAGAAGCTTTTATAGGTGGGAAGAGGCTGATCTCTTCCATATTTTATTGTGGGACTAATTCGCTTCAATTCCCAACTTCTGGAGCTTCTGATGCCATTTTACGAGGCGCGTGGCGGCTCGTCGGCGGTGATCTGGGGGTGAGCCGGGGCTCTGGCAGTAGCCTGCTTGGCTGTGTTTCTATAGGTCACTCCGCTGATGGGAGTTGTTACCTCTAGCGGTAGCATGAGCGTGGCTCATTAGAGCTAATTGTGCTTGGCAAATGCTCATATAAGTACAGTATGCATCCAAAGATCAATTAACACATAAAAGATGGGATTGAAGCTCGATTAACAATCATGCAAGAACATGTAGAAATCGCAATTTATCAACTTAAAAACCTAAAAACTAAAACATGCTTCATAGTATTTGAAAATCACATAACTAAAATCAACACTTTATCATCACCAGAAATTATAAGACAAAACCAAAATAGAAAACCAAAATCGCAATTCATAGAAAAACCGAAATTGTTTACAATCCAAAAATTGAAAACAAATTATGGAGTTCATGGTTACACATTTGATCTTCAAGAACGCAAGAAGCTTCAAAAGGTGGTGTACTGGATGAGAATCACGGCAAGGATGCTTGAAGGGAGAGGATGAACGCTTCATGGCCTTGAACTTGGAATTCCTTGAAGTTGCCGAAACTTGGAAGAGAAGGGGAAGTGTTTGTGACTTTTGATTTTGAATTTTGTGGTGTGTAGAAGAGTTTTACAAACCTCCTTTATATAGTGAACGTCAAGAGCTAGGGTTCCCTTGAATTTCTCTTGAATTACATCCCATCGGCCAATAAGAAAATTCCTTGAAGTTTGGAGAGCAAGTAACCTTCTTCTGCTGCAATCTTCCATGTAGTTAGACTATATTTCGGCCTTCTTGTATGTAGAATCATAATTCAATACTTAGTCCTCTATTTTCTTCTAAAAAATTCCCTAGAAATCTGAAAATATATTTGCCAAAATTCCTTGATATTTTCCTTTGTTTTTCACGACAAAAAGCAATTAGAATGGGCCATGGACTCCGTGAACCGACTAAAGCGGGTGTTTCGCCTCCCTGTGTTTGTGAAACTGCGCCCCCCGATAAAGGACGAGAGAGAGTCGATTCTGCCAGCGTGGCAAGCCGCCGTGCACAAGGCGATCTTCTGCTAGGGAGTGACGTTTCCCCTATTGCCAAATCTCCAAATTTTGGTTTATGAGTTCGAGCTCTCATTTGGGCAGATTTGTCCCAACATGTGGCGGTTGTTGATGGCGATGAACTTGCTCTGGTGTCTGTCGAGATGTGAAGGGTCTACCATGGCAGAGGTACTTCACTTCTACGAACTTATGTATGTGAAGCGCCAAGGTTGCAGCGGGCAAGTGAACTTGAGCCGCTACCAGGGGGCGTCGAAGCTAATCGAGAATCTGAAGGATTCCATGTCTCCTTGGCGGGGGACCTTCTGTATTGCTACCGCGGGGTGGGAATATCAAGCGGGGTTGAA
Organism: Rosa chinensis; assembly: GCF_002994745.2. Taxonomy (NCBI): domain Eukaryota; kingdom Viridiplantae; phylum Streptophyta; class Magnoliopsida; order Rosales; family Rosaceae; genus Rosa; species Rosa chinensis. Next base: position 25,218,246 of record NC_037091.1, on the reverse strand, counting down.
TGAGGGGGCGACGACATTCAGGATTAAGTCGGAGTTCCAACCTATCCAAGGTTGATGCTAGCTACCTCTGCTCAGAGTTGGTGGTATTGCTTGTGTGATAATTCCTCTATTATGTTCTGATCATTACTTCAATTTTTTTTTGTATAGCGAACTTGCGCAATAACCTGATGCTCGAGGAAGAGTGCCGCGTTGCAACTTGCTTGACCTTCGTCTTCTCACCTTAGTCTTTCAACAATTGTCGCGTGCCCTTGGTAAGTAACTTCCGCTGATCTGTACCCTAACTCAGTTTGTATCAGGTTAATCCGTTGTTTTTGTATAGATTCTCCGCCGGGTAATAAAGCGAGCCGCGACGCTTTTCCCAAAGCCATGGACCACGCAGAGATTAATAATTTTTTGGAGGGTATGTACGCCACTGGGCTGGCAGCTCAGCAAACCGTCGTTGATCCACAGACACTGGCGGTGAGCCAGTCAGAGACCCCAGTGGTCCTGCCGATGCCGCACCACTCTCATCTTGGCGCCGACGGTTCTCCCGTAGTTCAAGCAGGAATTGGCGCAGATCGCGGGGCTGCCGGCGGGAGCAGGGTACAGGCCACTCTCGAGAAGGTGAGGGAGAGAGTGCCCACCAACCGTCGTGGGCCCTAGAAGGACAGAGTGGTGTCGGGGAGGGAACCTGTTACCATTGCGGTGTTGGAGCCGCAGGTGACCTCAGGACCGGTCGCCGCCGGTGCCACATCGGCGGTTCTTCAAAATAAGTGGCAGCAGAATGACGCCGATGAGGAAGATGAGGCAGTTGATGCGGAGACCAATGGGGCCCTCTAACAGAAAAAGACCAAGCAAGCCTGGAAATCGGTGACTGTGGCTGTGGCTGGGGAGACAGAGCAAGGTGGCTGGACTCATTATCTGCTTACCCGGAGTTTCTGACCTATCTCAAGCGGGAGTTTCTGTTCCACCTTGGCGAAAGGCTCGGGTTCAGCGGTCTGGATGGGACAGTTCGTTCGACTGCTGTTCAGCAGTCGCCATTCAGCTCGTCGTTTGGACATCTGTTAGTCGAGATGCACGAACTATTCTTGGAGGCATCGACCTAGCCTCGGGTTGATCAGCGGTAACTGAGGGAGGAGATCAAAGGTCTCAAGAGGGAGTTAGTGGAGGCGAAGGACAAGCTTGCTGATGTCGAGTGGCGCCAGACCAAGGCAGAATGCAACGCTATGGATGCCCGAGGCAAGCTGAATGTCGCCATTGAAAGTGACCTTGAGCGGAATGACCAAGTCTCCAAGCTAGAGCAGGACATAGTTCTGCTGAAGGATCAACTAGCGGCGAAGGCTAAGAAAGTTGAGATTCTTCAACGGGACTCTCCCGCCAAATCTGCTGAGGTGAAAAAGTTGGAGGGCGAGGTTGCCCGGCTGGAAGCTGAGAAGAGCCACTCGGAGGCTGCCGCCGTGGAGTCGTTCAAGCAATCTGTGGCGTACAAGCAAGCAATGATGGTAGCGGCGAAGGTTGGTGCTGCTGCCAACCTGGCCAGAAAGGCGCCATTGACTGGGTGAAAGCGTCCCAATCCACAGGGTCGTCGGGTCAGCGGGAACCTGCGAGCAGTGTGGTTCCTACTCAAGCTGAGGCTGCTCGCTCAGGTAGTGGAGAGAGTGGAGATTGTCCGGTAGATGACTTTCAACAGACTCCACCTCCTACTCAATCTGGAATTTCCTGCGCTGATTTCATGGCTGCCCACACCCGAGCGGATGGCACCATGGTGACGCCGAGCCCTACCGCTCCTGGGTCTGATCAGACGAGCCGCCTGGCTGGGTAACAACCACTTTTCATACACGTCCATGTCTTCCACAAATAAAAAATAATCAAACCCTGAATCAAATACGCAATCCTCCCCTTTTCTCTCTCAAAATTTTGTCATCATCTCTTCAAGTCAAGAAGCCGTGATCAAGCTCCATCTATACATCTCCTTGCCGTGGTCCTCATCCACCTTTGAAGCCGTGATCAAGCCTCTACCACCTTTGAAGCTTTCTTGCATTCTTGAGATCTTCAAAAGTGTAACCATGTTCTATTCTAGTTTAATTTCGGTTTTCTTTTCTTGTAATTCAAAACAGATTATTGTTTTGTTATTTTGGATGTTTTGAATTCTTGTTAGATTAAAGTTTGGATGTTAAAGATTGATTTCCAATAGCCATGAAGCATGTTTTGTTTTAGGTTTTTCATATTATAATTTTCGGTTTCATATATGTCATGATTGTTTGTTGATTTTGTGCTTCAATCCCACCTTTTATGTGTTTATGTTCTTTGGTGCACAACTTAGAATTATAACCATGTAATTGGATCTAAATTAAGATATAATTCCTTAGGTAATTCCTTAGAATTATAACCTAGCGTTCTAGGTCTTAATTGCTTAAGTGGAAAACCTATAATTCCTTAGGTAAATCAACAATGAGCTTTGCATGATGAGATTAGCGTTCTAACTTGTGTCTTTGCTTAAATCAATCAAACTTCCACATGTTCTTAATGCGTTAATTGTGTTTTGTTGGGAAATTGATCACTCACTAGTTTTGCATGATTAATAGGTTAATTATGGTGCATTCATCTTGTTAATCTAATTAAGGGAAGTAATAAGAACTTATGCATGCGTTCATGGTTTGTTCTTGATTGATTTCTTTCTATGAAATGTTTGATAATCTGCTTAATGTGTTAATGGTTGTTAATTATATCTCTACTTCATCCATTCATCTACTTCTACTTTGATTCAGATTTGTTTGATCACTTGTATGATATTTAGTAATTAGATTTAGTTAGAATATAAATATTTTCGAAACCCCCCTATCTTGTAATTTTGTAGATATATACTTTGTGAATAATACTAATTTGTTTAACGTTTTTGACAGGAAGTATACTCCAATCCCCGGCTTAGAACGATACCCTACTTTTTCTATACTACAATTCGATGCAGGGTTTAAATTGGCACTCACTTTGAGTGTATCAGGTTTTCAAATTATGGGAACTTGAGAGTGTTGGGTGATTCACACTAACTATCTTGCAAATATCGATGCCAATTTCACAAATACATGCATTTACTTTATGTGTTAAGTCCCGTATCTAGTACCGGCCAAGACTACTAAACCAATTATCCTTTCAGTGTACTGATTATGCCTGTTAGGGGCATAATCAACTCTCTAACTTAGCCATTACGCTGGTCAAGGCCGCGATATCTAAAATTAGAGACCTAGAGAGCAAGATAATAGAGACCCAAGCAAGCTTAGCTACAATTAAGCTAGCTAATGGTTACTACACTTAAATCCTAGATGCCACATACTAACAAGTTGTCAATTTACCAATCTAATCATCAAAATTGCCCACAACATAATTTCAAAGGGTGACAAAGCCTAGAAACATGCTTCTAAGGTCCAATAAATTCATATTAAAAGCATACACAATGGAAATTGAATTTATTAAAGTTAAAGCATCAACATTTATACAAGATGAGTTAGGGCTTCACAACCCTAATTGCCAAAATTGAACAACTCACAACCCATTACCAAATACATAAAAAAATTAAGAGAAATGATAGAGCAAAGAGGGAACACAAGCTAGGCTCACAATTTGCTATAGGCAAATATGAACCCAACTTGAAATTAAGCCCCCACTTTTTACCAAAACCAAAATCCGTTTGTAGTGATGAAGACTTGATGATGTAAAGTGAAACCTCCTTAATTGTTTCCTGAGAAAAATGGTAGAGAGTGATATTGGGAATTGAGAGAAAATGGGAGAATAGAAAAAGAGGTGGGTTGCTGCTACTGTTCGTAGGGGGAGAGGGGTCGAATGAATGATGGCTGCTGGTAGGCCTGGGCACAGACCGAGACTGCGTGTCAATTAGCTAGGCCTGGGACCAAGCCCATTCTTTTCGGGCCGGGCTCAAATAAAGATTTTCAGTTATAGGGACCGTGAAGGACTGGACTAAATAGGCCCGTGCCGGCCCTGCCTGGTTTTCAGGCCCAAACGAAGAGAATAACATCCAAATTTCATAGCTTCTTCAAAGTTACAAAGTACGAACAAATAAAGTTTCAATTTGAAGAAAAATCAAGGTAAACAAAGTACAAACAAATGAAGTTACAAAGTACAAACAAATGAAGAATTGAAGTTTCAAACATATCAAAGTTACAGACCAAATAAAATTCCAAACCAAATAGGCAAATAATATTACGGACCAAGTAAACTAGCAGTTTCAAACCTCATTAATTTGCTTCCAAGCCTCCAGCTGCTGCCATCAAATGGTGTCCAGCAAACCATGTCATCCTACAACCATTTCACATTATGTAGATCACATTATTAGTTTATATCACACATCACATTAAAAGCTTACAATAGAAGAAGTTTTTGGCAGAAAAACAAGCAAGCTAATCACATTAAAAGTTCCATTTCAATACAACATATCACAATAATCTCAGGTCGATCTCTGTACCACCAAGATTAGCTATTGATACTGGAACCTGTTCCATGGTAAAATAGAAAGGTATGTAAAATGAAGGCAGCTTCCATACTCTAGTTTGAAAAAGATGTGTGCATGGAAAACTTAGATCTTTTATGTGGTTTAGCAGCACAAATATCATGTACAAATATATTCTTTTGACATGGTGGATAAGATTGGCACAAAGTTCAATTTCAATAACAGATCACAAATCATATACTAACAAAGTGACACAATTGTAGGAGCTAACCCAACTTTGACAGCATGAATAACTGGTTTTCTCCCATCCACTCCTTATTAATTACTAGCCTCAGTTCTGGAACTGATACCACTGGTTTTGTCCCATTAGCTGCATTACTAGTCCAATCCAATCCAAAGTCCGTGGCTATGCTTAATTGCTTATATATGGCAGTCACAGGTTACTTGAAGTTATAAGAACAATACAACACTACAGGCTAGGCTTAGAATTTCAACATTGTTTACATGAATTGAAAGTAAGATGATAAGGTTTCTTAAGAGGAGTGAAAACTCATGCATCAAGTGTTATCAAACCATAGCACGTGTTATAAATAGCAAGCATAGCAATTAGCAAGCAATCACAACAAGCAATGTGGTTCCTGCAATGGCCCAATAATGTTTCATTTGATCTCAAGAATTTGCCAAAAAAAAAAAATAAGAGGACAGCAAGCATTGTAATAAACCGAAAAATGCACCCAAGCAAGCACACAAGCACAAAACAAAGTTTAAAATGAACCTAGCAAGTACACCTTTAGAAGTAGATGTTGCTGTCTTTGCAGCCTTTGGGACCCTAGAATGCTTTGGAGGCTTTGAAGTTGCCACAGCCGGAATTGGGGCTCTATTTTGATAATCTGCAGGTTAATTGGCAGAAAATTATGAACCAGAAAACAGTCCAAATATTGAACAAAAAAGAGGGAGAGTTGTACCTTTCTCAATATCTTCACACATGTTCATCTCCTCAATGATTGGAACATACTCTAGACCCATTATTTCATCACTCTTAAGCCAGTTTTGCAAGCATATAAGGGCTTCAACACTTCTAGGAGTTAAGGAACATCTATGAGGATCGATTACTCCTTTGCCTGTGCTAAAGCATGACTCAGAAGCTACTGTGGAAACTTGAATAGCTAGCACATCCCTTGCCACAGCTGGCAAGTTAGGATATTTCGATCCATTGAGCTTCCACCAAGTTAAGATATCGAAGTCATCCCCTTCTTTTGGCTTTTCAAATGGATCGAGAATGTATTGATCAACTTCACTCTCCACAACAATTTCGTTCAAGTCCTCAAGCGCCTTGGCCCAATTATCCATCATCTCTACCATTTTTCCACTTCTTCTTTTCGTAGCAGATGGCTTTTTACTCTTGACACAGTTTTTTTTTTTAGTTGAACTCACCGTCGATGATTGTGTATAGATATCAATCAAAGCAACAAGCAGATCTTTCACTTTTGCTTCCTTTTGTCTAACCAAATTCTCATCCATCTCCAACATTTCCCTCATAACATGGCCGACATTGCGAAGTTTATACCTAGGATCAAGAACTAAAGCAACTAGAAGAAGTTGATTGACGTCATCCATGTTGCCAAAGTATTTATTAAACTTATTTCTCATCATCACCGCCATCCGAGCCATTAAAGCTTCTGTTTCACTTTCATAGTTCATTTCCGGCTTCAAAAACAGCGCATTAATCTCACACTCTATCTACACAGTGTCATGGAAAGCTGAAGCTGTAGTAGACTTCGTTGTTGCACTGATCCTCAATGTAACCTCATAAAAAACTCGTAGAAATCTAATAAAAATAGTAGCATTTTCCCAATCTTCATCTGTGGGTGGTCCGACCATCTTCCTACGAGTTTTTGACTTAATTAGCATTCTCTTGAATCTCTACCACTTCTAAATCCTCCTCTATCAAATCCTCATATTCACCGAAATAACCCGAGTATTTGTTGTCTTCCTCTTCAGCTAACCGATCAAACCCCTTTCTCAACTGCATTGCTGTATCTAACATTAGAAATGTAGAGTTCCACCAAGTTGGAACATCAAGAATGCATATTTTATTAACGTCTAACTTCTCCTTCTCAACACACATCTTAAACTCATCCAACCTTGAAGCAGAAGACCTCACACACCTCATTGCATTTCTAATAGCTGCAACCGACTTGTCCAAAATATGCAAGCTAGATCTAACGATAAGGAAATGTGAGCCAAGCACCTCACATGCATATAATGTCCGTCCAAAACAGGGGGAACATACCAATTCAACATCTTCTTCCTAAGATACTCCACTGCATGGTTGTTGGCAACAGCATTATCAACTGAAACAGTCATCACTTTATCAATCTTCCATTGCACCAAACATGTTTCTAAAATCTTCCCAATGGCGGTGCCGTTATGATTGGGAATCACAAAAAAGTTCAATATCCTCTTGTGCAAATTCCAGCCCATATCGAGGAAATGCGTTGTCACCACCATGTAATTGACATTCTACATCTAAATCCAAGTGTCGGTAGTCAAGCACACTCTGTGTTTGGCCAACTCACCCCTAAGCTCCTCTTTCTTAGCATCATACATCTCCAAAAATTTCTGTACAATCAACCTTTTGCTCGGAATTTTCCATCGAAGGATGGCAACAGAACAGAAATACTGAAACCCAGCCTTTTCTACTTAACTAAATGGTAGTTCGTCAAGAACTATCATTACAACACAAACTTCTGTAAAGGCATCTGGACACTATTGTCTCACAACTACACCTTTGTTCCCATCACTAGTCAACACTTTCTGGCCATCTTCCAAATCTACTCTACAGGGATATTTCTTGCAAACATTTTCAATATGACGCCTAAGAGTACTAGTACCACTATTGACAGGACCTGCCCCGGATTTCACCCTGTATCAGAGCTGACCCTGATGGGGCCCACCTTAGAGATAACTCTACCGAGAGCTAGCCGAGTCACCCCTAAAGTGGACATCCCAAAACATTAACCACAATATATCAGAGCCAAATGAAGAAGTGCGGAAGCTATTCGTCAACTATGCCTCAAACCATGTACGCCCAACCTCAACTAATAGCGCCTGCAAACTAGGCATTAGAAACCGAAAGGCTCAGGGGAAAGTAGACGAAAAACGTTAGCGTGAGTGGACAAAAATAAACAATTCAAAACAAAAAGGATTTCATACTTTCCCACATTTATTCTCTTAAAAATCGGATGCATGCACAATAAGAAAACACATTTAGCTTTAAATCCAAGGATTTCAAAACGATAAACCGATTAGCCTCGCTAGTCACAACATTTGAAAAAATATATCGTAAATCCGAAATCTCGTTTCTCAAGAAGATAAGACCAGCCCCGCTGGCTACAGTGAAAATCGGACTAGCCCCCCTAGTCAAGAAACGATAAGATATAGAGAAGAAGTATCACCATACGAAAGAAATGAGCCTCCCAGGCTCGGGTCGGAGTATCCCACACTCTGGAGCATCCCATGCTCTGCTCTGCTCTACTCACCTACGAACACATAGTAAGCAGGGAGGAGTACTAATAGGCTAGCTAACAATAAAATATAGCGACCCAGGTATGGTGGGTAAAAACCATTCAAATCCAATAAATCTATAAGGCTTCCCCATAAGTCCCGCGAATAAAGAAAACACCGGTACAATTCCCATCCGTACCCAGAAATTCTTGTAGAAAGTCACATAAATCAACAGTGTGTCCCACACGCTAAAAGAATAATTAAATCAGTCGTTTCCTTGACAAAAATTCCATTTAAAATCAGAAAACAATTCATTCCCGAAATCACTTTATAATATTTCATAAATCTCAAAACCCAATCAAATCCGAAATCACTTTATAATCTGAAAACCAAAATCACTATCGATAGCAAATCAAAGATGATAATTAAATAAAGCATTACCTTAGAGAAATAAATGCATGCATAAATGACAGGACCTGCCCAGAATTTCATCCTGAAATCCGAGGTGGCCCTGTGGGGCCCACTTTAGGGATAGCTCTACCAAAAATTCGGCAGAGTCACCCCTAAAATGGACTACCCAAAAACCTGTAAAACACAAAAAAACACTTCAAGCAAACCAACCTTATACTCCTGGAGCCACCTTGCTCCCAATTACCAACAACTCCACTTTCACAAAACACAAAACTCAACAATACTAATCCCAAAGGTTATCAGAGCAATACTACTATACACAGAGATATAAAAAGAAGAGGAAAGGATCAAGAGATCCTACACGGCGGAAGTAGTGACAACTATGCCTCAAATGCCATGTACGCCCGACCTCAACTACTAACGCCTGCAAACTGGGCATTTGAAACCGAAAGACCCAGGGGAAAGTAGACGAAAAACGTTAGTGTGAGTGGACAAAAATAAACAATTTAAAAGAAAAAGGATTTCATACTTTCCCACATTTATTCTCTTAAAAATCTGATGCATGCAACCATAAGAAAACACATTTAGCTTTAAATCCAAGAATTTCAAAACGATAAACCGACTAGCCTCGCTAGTCACAACATTCGAAAAGATATATCGTAAAACCGAAATCTCGTTTCTCAAGAAGATAAGACTAGCCCCGCTAGTCAAGCACAATAAGATATGGGGAAGAAGTATCACCATATGAAAGAAGGGAGCCTCCCAGGCTCGGGTCGGAGTGTCCCACATTCTGGAGCATCCCATGCTCTGCTTGACTCACTCGCGAACACTTAGTAAGCAGGGAGGAGTACTAATAAGTCTCGACTACACCCACGTAAGAAGGAGAACTAAATGACGACCCATGTATGGCAGGTAAAAACCATTCAAATCCAGTAAATTTATAAGGCTTCCCCATAAGTCCCGCAAATAAAGAAAACACGGGTACGATTCCCAACCGTACCCGCAAATTCTCGTAAAAAGTCGCATAAATCAACAGCATGTCCCACACGCTAAAAGAATAATTAGATCATCATCCAGGCATTCCCAATGCCAAAACCGAAAGTCGAATAAATAAATAAGAAATAACTTCATCGAAATCCCATTTCGAAAATTTTTCCAAGAATCTCAAATCAATGAATAGAAAGATACTTAATTCCGGAAATCACCTCGGAAAATTACTTCAACGAAATTTAACATAAATCACAAATTCAAAATCGAGCATAACAAGTTCAATTCGAAAATCCAATTGACATAGTAATAAAAATATTTAAATCCGTTTAATATGCTCGATAAATTAAAACAATAATTTAAGTCACTAATTCATTTCCCAAAACAAATCAAGACAAATCAACAATAATTTCCCGAAAGCAAAATATAATAACATGGATTAAATAATTAAATAATTAATTCAGGAAAAACATTTGCATGCATCCACATTTAAAAGCAAAGATCCACCCACAGTACTATTGAGCGACCATGCAAACGAGTTCTTTCATCTAGCCGTAGCTCGCGACATCATCCTGTACACAATTATATTTCCGTAAAGGACAATCCGAATAAATAATTACGAACCTAAACGAAACCTCGAACATCCCTATCTCCATTACTTCTCAAATTCAGCCCAAATCACACCCACAACACCGATTCCTCATTTTACATATTCCACAGCGAAAATGAGGGAAATCCGACGGCCGGAATTTCCCACAATTCAATCACAAAACTCTGAACTTCGGAAAATCACAAACAATTCCAAACTCCTCCAAGATTCACCAAACTTCACATACAAGCTCTACAACATTTCTACAATTTAATGGGCTAAAAACTGGAATTAAAACACTGCCCTACACGCCTCCATGAGCCACCAACAGTGGCAGCGCGTGGGCCCCACGTGTCCGCGGCCACAAAATTTTGGCAGCTCCACCTACTCAACAGACCCAACATTTTCACAACTACAACAAGTTCCAATTTTACCTTGAAAGGCTCCAATTTGGCCGGTGAAATTTTTCCAGAAAAACCCAAGAACCCTAGAACTGGAAATCGTCGATTCGACCTCCACACTGCAAATTGTGGCTCAAGGATAGGGGTGAAATGATCCTTGACAAAAACCAAACCTTCGACGCCAGTTTGGTGGCCGGAAATCGACCGGAATTGCGGGAAATCGATGGAAATCCTAATTTGCTACAGTGACCGGCCTCTTCTTCTCATTGCTGCACCCTCCACAGTCCAGAATCAATCACCAAACCACCATAGAAATGAAGAGAGGGAAGAGAGCTTTCCAACGACATCTTATATGTCAAAATCCGTCGCCGGATGAAGAAGTTATGGCCAGAAGAAGGTGAAGAGGTCGGAGAGGATGACAGAATCGGGGAGAGAAGAGAGAGAGCTCGGTAAGTTTCCGAAAATGAAAACTTACCACAGTAACTCGGCTATTTATAGAAACTTATCATGAACAGTAACTTTAGTATTTTGGCCATAACTTTCGCATACGAACTCCGATTTTTATGTACCACATATGCACGCTCTCGGTTTAATGTCCTCTACAACTTTCATGAAGAACATTTTCTCAAATTTTGACCCAAACAAAAAGTCAACTTTTAGGGCCACTAAAAGTATCGAAACAGAGTAAAAAGTGAAAGTAATTGTCGTTTACTGTCCAAATGATTAGTAAACCGATAAATTTAGGTTCGGGACGTAACAATCAATATTCAAAATCAAACATCCACTCACAGTACTGGTTGGCAACCACGCAAACGAGTTCCTTCGTCAAGCAGTAGCTCGATATATCGTCCTGTACACAAGTACACTTCCATAAACGACAATTCGAATAAATAATTACGAACCTAAACGAAACCCGAAAATCCCTATCTCCATTACTTCTCAGATTCAATCCAAATCACACCCATAACACCAATTCCTCGATTTACATATTCCACAACAAAAACGAGGGAAATCCGACGGCCGGATTTCCCACAATTCAATCGCAAAACTCCGAACTTTGGAAGATCACAAACAATTCCAAGCTCCTCCAAAATTCACCAAACTTCACATACAAGCTCTACAACATTTATAGGATTTAATGGGCTAAAAACTAGAATCAAAACACTGCCCTACATGCTACAGCCGCCGCCACCAGCTCTGATGGCCACCAAATTTTGGTAGCACAATCATCTCATCATTCCAAACACTTTTCTCAACTACCACAACCCGAGAAAACAACTAGATCTAGGTCAACAATTAAGAAAACAGTAAACCCAGATTTATGAATAGTACCCAGAAATTCAAACCTCGATTTTTCCTCCATGTTGCAAATCGTGACTCAAGGCTAGGGGCAAAATGATCATTGTCAAAAACCGAACCTTCGGCGCCAGTTTGGAGGCCGGAGACGGCCGGAATTGGAAAATATCGGCATTGACTCAAAACATCTACAGTAACATTCTTGGGCTCGATTCATCGATTTCCGGCTAAGAAACGGCAAGCTACCACCGCAGGCGAGTCCAGGATGAGGAGAGGAAAAGGATGATGGCCGCGGCTCGCTTCCAGGTAAACGAAATTGAGAGGACGCCGGAGTTGCAGAGGAGAGGGAGAGAACGCGCACGGGGAAGGAGAGAGGGAGAGTTACCGAGGTGGGTTTCCGGAAATGGAAACCTACCGTGGTAACTTTCCATATATATGAACTTACCATGAACAGTAACATTAATTTTTCGCTTATAACTTTCGCATACGAGCTCCCATTTTTACGTACCGCATATGCACGCGCTCAGTTTAATGTCCTCTACAACTTTCATAAAGAATATTTTCTCAAATTTTAACCCGAACAAAAAGTCAACTTTTAGGGCCACTAAAAGTATCGAAACAAAGTAAAAAGTGAAAGTAAGTGTCGTTTACCGTCTGAATGACTAGTAAATTTAGATATGGGATGTTACAACTATAGCCCGAATCGGCACCAATCTCTGTTTGATATTACTTACAGCGAGCTTTACTGGTGTGGCTGACTTCAACCTCCTCCCCATCTTTAGTTGCTTTAATTGGAACATCAAATTTATCAAAATGCTCCCAAAATTGTGACCTGCAACGGCTGTTGCTATTGCTCCCATACTCTCTCTCTTTCTCTTCGTGCCAGTCGCACCACCTGCTAGCTCACTATCATCACCGACCTTAGATTGGCTGGAAGCCACCACCAACTCATCCCCAATAACTGCAGCTGCTTCGAGTTCCATTGCTGCTTCGAGCATTATCAAAATCGATTCTTGAAACCTTGTACCTAGATATAAAAAATTGGAATCAAATAACCCATGACTGAAAAAATAAACTAAAAAACGAATTTTGAGTTACTGAACCATTTACTGGTTCCAAGCCATGACTGAAAACTCAGTTTGTATTACAACAAATTTCATATCAATGCGCATACAGAAACCACTAACTGAATGGATACCTTGCTGGGTTCGAAATCGGGAATGCTAGGTTCGAATCGATTGTTGGGTTTTTGGAAATCGGGAAATCGGGAACTCGAAGGCTACATATGTTACTGATTGCTGGGTTTTCATCGGGTTTTCAAGGGCTAGGAATTCGAGTGGGTTCGAGCTGATCGAAGAAGGGCAGAAGGGATTGAGGGCTACAGATGCTGGGTTTCTGGAAATTTCAAATTCGAAATCAGGAAAGCTCCTCAGCTGGGTTCGAGGCTTCGAACTGCTAAGGGAAACTAGAGATTTAAGGCTGGGTTTCCAGAATGAGGAGTTGATTCCCTCTTTTTAGAGATTTAAGTTGCAGATTTCCAGAAAGAGGAGGTGAGTTTGAGGTTGGGGTTGCGTTTAGTGGTTTGGGAAAGGCTCGAGGTCAATTTCCAGAAGGAGACTGTGAGTTTGAGACTTTGTGGTCTCTTAGTCAAGGCAGTATACCTACAGATTTAGGGTAATATGACTTCGGGCTTTTCTTCAGGCTTTCAGCCATTTGAATAACAAGGCCCGGGACCAGCCCGGTTAAACACAAATGGTTCTGGCTTCAATTTTTTGTGTTTTTTTTCCTCAAACCCCGGCCCGGACCTGAAAGTCCGGATAGATTCGGTCCAGGTTTTCGGTCTCTTGGGCTAAAATGCCCAGCCCTAGCTGCTGGTGTCTCCTCCTTTTAATTATGGTCATGGACTGTTGGAAGGGGTAGAGGAGAGATAAGGTGATGGGTGAGGTGTCAGCAGATGATTCGTCCTAAAGAAAAGAAAGAATGGTATGCCGTTCATGAAGAATGAAATAATAGTAAAGTCATGGACAACCACATGTCATCATGTAATTGACTACTTTAATTAAACAAAATGTTTAATGGCTGCACATTGGCACTGGCACGTGATGATGGCTCTGATGCTAAACTTCAATCATTAATTAATCATTATCCGATGATTAATTAATGAAACCAATGATTAATTAACAAAAATTCTTCTTTTCTTTAATTCTCAATTATCCGATTTCACATCATTTTATCTCGTTTCTGCAATTCCTCTTATTTCCTACAAAATAAATAACAATAGATTAATTACATAATAATTGACTTGAGAACTAACTTATTTATAGTGTTTTAGATATAATTACATGCATACAATAGGCCAATAACCTCAATATACAACACTTTTTACACAACGAAAAAAAAAAATTGTTGTGTGATGATGAAAAGTCAATCACACAACATGACTAAGAACCATACGTTGTATAAGGCCATAAAAATTTTGATGTTTTCATGGAGAAGGTGATTCCACAACGCTGGCAAGAGTATTCTGTAGTGTGAAAAATTAAAAAAAATGGTGGGAGATTTCCCGCCTAGCTTGACACAAATTTGTGTCCAAATATGTACTACATTGTACAACATCATGGTTATACCTGTTGTGTGATACTAGGTTGCAATTATCATACAACAGTTTTTGACTTGTGTTGTATGATTAAATTAGATATTATTGGCAATTTTGGATGTGCCCCCAAATGCTACTCCTTCTACCCCAAAACGTACAATTTTGGAGAACTTATATAGGTCATGGTTTGAGGATCCCACAACGTAAAAACCTTATTTCTGTTGTCTGAATGAAACTTGTTTATAGTAGCACCAAAACCATTGTACATAGCACAGCTGCGCGGGAACTTTCCCTCCTTGGAACCTAAGCTGAAATTTAAGTTGTAGACAATCTGACAACATATTGGGATGTGTTTGACTTTGTTGTGTGATTCATTTAATTTTGGTTGTTTGAGTTTTTTATTTTTTGAAAGGAATTGTGTGATTTTTTGGCACAACTTAGCTACAGACCAAATTTGTCTCACACTTATGAAATTTTCACTGATACATTTTTCGAAACAGAAACCGAAACTCGATACTCAGCTCGCTCTCTCAAACAATGAACTCTTCTCTCTTCTTCAGAGCACACAGCAGAATTTCTCTCTTCTGAGTCTCAAACCAAAATCATCGAACTCAAATTCCAGGTCCTAATCCAGCATCAATCTCTTCTAATCCAACATCGAACTGAAAACCCAGAAAAATCTCGCCCATCTTGCCTTGCAAACATAGAAAACATCATTCTAGCCAAAGCATCTCAGTCTCAATCCGTATCGTGGTCTCAGTCTCAATCCATATCGTGTTGCTGGTAAGCCCCTCGGTTAAGTGTTAATGGATTTAGGGTTTCTTCAAGATTGGGGATTTAGGGTGTTTTTCGATTAAGTGTTCTGCTCAATTTTCCTGGGCGATTGCATTAGGCGGCAGTGCAGGCGGTTTAGATGGAGGCGCTCTCCCTCTCCCCTTGAAGGTCGACGGCGCTCGGTCTCGTCGACAGGTGACGGCTCAGTCCCTCTCTCAAATCAAGAACTCGGTCTGCTCCTCTCACTCAGATTCGATCAAAAGCTATCTGGGTTTTTACTTATTGTTCTTTTGGCTAAAATAATCTACTAGTAATTGTTCTTTTGCTTGTTTCTTGATTTTGTTTTTATGCTCTTGCGTGTTGGCAGATCTAAATTTTGAAGGTAGAATGAAACTTTTCAAAAAAGAACGTTTCTTTTCATGATCATTGGCATATCAGAAACTATATTTCAAATTCCTAACACCGGATAAGTTGTGGTGGCTCTGTATTGTTGTTGCAGTTTTCATTCATCAGTTTTATTGAAATTCCGATTATTGTGATTAAGTTGGATTTAAGTGAATTTGTTGTCTGGTATCCAGTTTGTTGAAAGGCTAACTTATTATTCAATATTTCCTGGTGTATTTTCAGAGCGATTTGGGGATGGTGATACTTCTCAAATTGGTCTAGATTTTGATGAGGTAATTTTTTGTACCAGCTTTGAATGAAAATCAAGTTGATAAAACTTTAGTTATAATTGGTTAAAAAAAGTCTGAACGTCCACCAAGTTAGCTAGTGCCTTTACTGAATTACATGCCTTTTAGAACCAAAACCCTTTCTGATTTCATCAATCCATAAACGATATAGTAATTAAGTTGGTTTTTGGGTTTTTGTTTTTGATGAAACTGGGTTACATTGCTATAAGAAATTGACCCTCTTTGTGATTTTTTTCAGTGTTCTATTAATGCTCTTTAGTGCTTGGACGAGCTGAGCTTTTGCCAAGGAGGTGAATAATTTCTTTCTCTATTTTGGTTTTGCTTCTGATTTGGTTTCATAAACAATGTGAAAAATTTGATAGGATTGAATGTTTTATTGCAATATGTTGAGGTTCCGAACCCATTTTTGATAGGATGATGTTTCGCATGTATTGGGGATTTGGGGCTGGGGTGGAATTGGAAAAGCAGCGATTGCATATCTGTGTGGGTTCCGATAATTAAACATGATCTGCTAGTTTCTAGTCTTCGTAGTAAATAAGTAGGAAGTACTGAACTACATGGTGCCTAAATTGAATGCTTCTTTCGCATTTAGTGATACTAATTGATATGCCATTGTCTATATTTTGCAGTGTTAATGAATTGATGCATCTTGATTCAAGTTTACAACTGGAAGTCTATTCGATTTGTCTATTGTCTAGAATCTCTTCTTTTTTGCTTCTTGGGGCTTCCTATTTGCTTATTTCGGTGAGTAGTTGGAGTTCTATTTTGTATTGAAATGATATTCTTTTTGTTTTGATTTTGGTGGATTCAGGTCTGATCATTTTTTTTTAACTTTGTTTATGCTTTTGTTGTTCATTCTGTTCCCGTTGCTGTTGCTGCTTTCTGGTTTTGTTGTTTGCTCTGCATGCATCGATTGGCTCTTCTTTGCCTATTTGGGTGAGTTGCTTTCTATTTTTTTTCTTTTTACTCTTGAATTTGTTTTTAGCCTTTTTAGTTCTTCATATTTTTTGTTTGAAACCTTTTGAGTTTGGTTATTTGCATAAGGGGTTTGTGTTACATGTATATGGTGCATGTTTGAGCTGAGAATAAATTAGAAGGTCAAAATGTATAGCTAGTGTGTAATCTGCATATATATATATATATATATATATATATATATATATATATTTATATTGCAAATCTGTGGAGATGTTGAACCCTATATATGTATACATATGATTGGTAAGCTAGAATTACAAACCATCTTGCTATATAATATGGTAAATATGTGGGTGGAATGAAGACATAAATTACATATGTCAAATCTAGCAGGCAAAGACACCCGGATTAGATGAGCTGAGTTATGACTTTGTAACTTTCAGTGAGTATATATAATTGATGCTTAGGATGCATATGGTGCACAAACCACAAATTGCAGAATGGTTGAATCATTTGTTAATTGATGTTTTAGTTCCCTGCCTTTTTAGTTCCACATTCTGATTGTGGATGATAGCATCATACATAGGAAGGTCTTTGAAAAGCTATATAATATTTATTGCTCTAAAGGTAGCTAGATGTCTGTGAATGAGTCACTGAAAAAATAATTGGATTTTGTTTTGCAGTGATGGCTTTTGACAGTGGAATCGGGGCTTTAAGATAATTAATGGGTGAGTGTTTTTGCTATTAGTTGTGTTTCTGTTGCACCTATTTTTTATCTAAAGAGGATATTGCAGTGCAGCTGTTGTTTAGTCTCTTGAAATTGGGGTTCATCTGATTCTTTGTGTCGTTGTAGTCCTTGTTGTTGATAGGTTTCTAAGTTTGGTTGTCTTCCATGTTCACAACATATTTACCATATTTCAATGCTGAAAGGCAGAAGAAAGGTCAGAGTTCAGTCTTGTGGAAAAATTTGGCAGTAAGTTTCACTAATTAGTATATTTTTGTCTTGAAAATACTGGATTTGGTTCATTTTGTGACTTGTTTACACATCATTTGTTTTTAGGGCATTCCTCCCCAACCCAGTAACAAGGAGTGCGGGTACTTTGTCATGCGTTATATGAGAGACATCATTGAGGTTAAAGACTTGACATTGTTTCCAAGAAAGGTACAAGTGGAGTTTATAAATGTAGTCACTTTAACTTGGTTTATATTGACTCTTTTATGTTCATGCCTCACTTTCATATAATAAATTGATTCAGTGGGAGAGGAGAGACAACAGTCAATATACCCAAGCAGACATAGATATGATGCGAAATGAATGGGCAAAGTATGTCGTGAAGGCGTATGTGTAGGAGCTAAAGGAAAGCATAAGAGGAGTAGGTTGTTGGTGAAGGAAAGCATCATTTTTGTGCTTCTCTGCTGGTACAATATTCATGCATTGTGTGGCATGTTTTGTAACAAATAGTTTGTATTTGTATCAGCTTTTGATGTCCCAAGTAGATGGACATTCATTTGAATGCTTTTCTTCTTTCAATGTTGGCTTGGATGATTGGGAAATCCTCCCTTTTACAGTTTGAATGCTTTTCTTCAAATAGTATGAGTTGGATTATTGATCATTTCATGGATTCCAGTGTCTTTTCTTTACAATCAGTCACTGTTCATTAGGTAAAATCTAGCATTATTATCAATGCACAAAATCGAGAAAAGACGATTATCACACAACATAATTTCTAATGTTAATAATGTTGTCTGAAGTAACAATTTGGATGTTCACACAATGAATCCTTATATAACATGCAACGGTTCTAACAAACATATGTTGTCTGATTTACAATCACACAACTGTAATAACTAGAATACGTTATCTAAAACTAACACACAACAATAAAATTTCCAAAAGTGAAGTGTGAGGATAACTCATACAACAGATAAAATAAAATGCAGTTGTCTGATTGCCTTTCATACAACTGCTCGGAAATAACTTCCGTTGTGTGAATGATGCCATTGACATGTGCAGCATGACTGCACGGCAACTGTGGCTGCCATCTGCCGAGAGAAGGCACAACGGTTTTAACCAAATTAGTGTTGACTGTTTGTGATTCACACAACGGGTTTCCACCGTTGTGTGATTTTTAATCACACAACGCTCCGATACACAACGGAAATCGTCCAAATCACACAACGAATTTGGTCCGTTGTCTGTTCGCTTTTTTGGCCTAGTGATAGCAATGCGTGTAATCAATCACTAAGCTAATTTTCTTTTTTACTGCTTTCTTCAAATTAACCAAAAGCAGCTTATACCCAACAAACCATTTACTTAAATTTGTCCTTTCTCTTTGTTAGCCATTACCCATCTACGTGTTAAACTCAAAACTTTACCATTTAACATCAATAAATAATGGGTATAGCCCAAACTCCCAGCTCACTTTGACAATATCAATTTCACCAGCAATTCTTCATGGTACTTCAGTTCCAAGATTTCCTTCCAATCTCTCTAATCATGAAATCTAGCCACAATCTACTAGCATATTCAACAACTTGAATGATAGACGGAACTGAACCAAAACAAAGTCGGAGATACTCGAGCTCTTTGATCTGACCTCGACTATTTATAGCCAAAATTTAAATTAAACCTGACGGTCGAAATCAAACGGTGGAGAGATGAACAGTCCTAATTGCACCGCTTTGACTGATTGATTTATTTTATTTTTAAACACTTTGATTTTCTTTTTATTTAAAATGAAATTTTTTTTTATTTGGGTCAGAATTTTATAATAAATAAATTGAGTGTCCGAAAAATTCAATGAAAAATTACCACGGACTCATTGTGATGCATACTTCATTACTAAGTCCTCAAATTGGAGATTTCACTTCAAGAAAATATTCAGAAAAATTTCTCAATGTCCTTAATACTAATCGAGATCACAATTTAATCTCGAATAATCTCATCTTAACTCTTTAAATTTTAGTGAGACTTACAATTTTTATTATTATTTAATCTAATATGTTATTAATTTATTATTGTAACTTTATGTAAGCCCTGTGAAATTTTCAACGTCTCTTTTGGACGAACTAATTTTTCGCTATCAAATGTGGAGTTAAGGACTTCGAGAAATGGCTTGGGCTTGGACCTTAGGCCCAAAAATAGCTTAGGGATAGAATCTGTAATCTACTTTGGACACCCAACAAACAAGTATGCTAGTGAACCCAGCCCAACATAGTTGACCATTGACTCGAGCATCTCCCTTGACCAGATGAGGTTTTTGTAGCTCATGATAACATCTTTTTATAATCTCACGATCTGTGTGTGCATGTATTTATGATTTTCTTACTTTACTTTATTTCATAACAATGGGTGAATTTTAGGATGTCACGTTCTTTACAAATAATATTTCACCTACTTGGGCTGACACCTCAAAAGAAATTTTAGTAACAATGTCACTAAACGGAATTTCTATTCGTCTTATTTGACGTTTACTTATCAATAATTGCTCTGTCTTTCAAAAATACTTTTAGTTACTTAAAATATTGTTCTAACTCTAGCAATTTTCAATTAAACTTGCTCCACCATTTTTCCGTCTAATTACAAGTTTAGAAAACCCAATTCTTATTTAATCTTGTCAACATTTTAAGTTGAAGTTTCTCTTGTTATATTTCTATATACTTTTCTCTCCTTAATATTTAAATTTGAAAACTTCTTTTCTTGCTACATGACTTAGCTGATTTAAAACCTTTTTACTACCTAAGTTGAGTCTTTTACTTTAAACACAAAATTCAAACCTCCCTTGCTTGTTCCTGTCAAATTGGACAAAGAGAAAAGAGAGTCTCGTTCAGCTACTCTCCTACATGTTGCCTTCATGTATATGGCGATGTCTCCAAAAGAACTTTCCAGGCCTCCAAAAGGAACCATCCCAACTAGAACAATCATTAATTCACCTCCCCTTCTCTAATTGCCATCCCTGAGCACGTTAGCCTGTTCCCACATCCAAAACACGTCTACCTCAGGACCTCTGATAAAAAGGTCTTCTTCATCAAAGTTGTTCATCTTCGTCTCCTCTATCCGACCTTCAAATTTTAGCCCTATAGGAGGCGTCTTGAAACTTGTGCATTAATCAAAGTAAGAGCTGCTCATAAATGAGTCTATTCCGAATTTCAGCTTGTATTCCTCCTCTTACTCTACTCGGATTCCCCAAATCTCCTTTGAAATTGATTCTAATACTTGGTAAAACCATTGTACAATCTATTTTCCATCTCTTTCCTCAATCTTTAGGTCTAATACATTTAAACAACTGCCCTACTCATTTGAGAATTTCCGTTTTACTTTGCACGTTCGAATTCAAGTAAATTTCTTGGCATGCAACTGAACTTGACCAAATACAATTTCATCAGCTCTCTTTCTAGTCGAATTCTTTCGGTAAAACTTACTTTTTGGTTGGTCTTTGGTGGTATCATAATCTCTTTAACACTATGTTTGATTAGGTTGTTATTAGGAATTCTTGAAGTTTACAAACTTGTCACTATTGTAGTTGGTACCTTGTTGCTTTAAACTTTGATTTTTCTTTCATTCTGATGTGTTGGAATTACACTATATCATGGCTATATCTTGAACATTAAAATCGTACCTAATCCAGAGTTTATTTGTTATATGTTGCTGTCCAAACATGCATCACGTTTCGAAACATCATATCATTGAGCTACACGACATGCCCTTATAGTATTAAAGAGTGACTCAAGTTTTAGGTTTTTAGAATATTTAGAGACATCCCTTAAATGTCTTAGAGTCTACTTGACTGGCCATATTGGGTTATGATTTGAGCATTTTTGATTCGCCTATCGCGTAACAATCAACACGGTCATCAAAGATGGGAAGTATTTACGTCCCAGTTTATCGTACCTCTAGGATTACGAGATAGCTAAGAATCCTATGGTTCTAGGTCACCGAAAATCACTTGCACAAACAAATAAAAATAGAAAAAATGCTAAATAAGGCACCGAGCCTCATTCAAGCATGACTTTGCATCACACAAAGTCACATAAGACGGCCTTGCACCAAGCAAGGCCTAGATAGGGCCGTGAAACACACAAAAGTGCTTGTAATGCTCACGCCCACATGGATTTACAAATGAATGGTAGTGGGAAAGTCACAATGATAAATAATAAATAAACTAACTAACTATGACATAAAAATAAGATAGATAGAAGGATGGGATGCATCGCATCAAGGGTCACCATGGAATTCAAGGTTCTCCACACAAATCTAAAATCATATAGAATGATGATGATTAATTCAAATGATGCTTCAAATGTTTTGGCGGATTTCCATTTAGCATTAAGAGGTCGAAAAGAATGCTAAATTGATTGTCATAAAATAGTAGTCAAACCTAAGCAAAAACAAGAAGAAGAAAGAATACTTAAGTTTTGGCTACTCCATACTAGTCTCAAACCTTATGCCTTGTTAGGGCCATAAGTGCTCAAAACTAAATGCTTTATGTTTCGACAATCGATTGTAACACACTATACCAACCATCACCACAAATAATAAGGTCGAAAAGAGTACTTGTGATAACAATTACCCTACCCAACAATTCCGAATACTATTCAGACAATCAAGGGTAATAATACTCAAAATTGGGTGGGTGACTTGAGAACCACAATCTAAGAAATCCAAATGGATTATAGAGATATGCAATGGGCAAATTAATTCCACCATACTCATGCCATAATCTAAATTGAAACATAAATTCCCCAATTTAATATTCTAATTCAAACACACCAAACATAGATTAAGGAGGGGAAAACCTAAACCATACATCTAGAGTGAAGAAATTAAAGCAAGAGTACACAAATCATATGAATAAACATCAATTTTATTAATTCCTCAACAAAACCATACAAAACTAAACTTGGGTTTCAAAACCCTAAAACCATGAGAGATCACACACAAGTATATATCAATACACATCAAACAACACCATAAGCAAGAAATAAGAGAGAGAAAGAAGAGGGAAAGAGAGGAGAAATCCATGAAATTTAAGGCAAAGCTTGTCACTAGCTATTGCCATAACTTCATGGCTTCTCTTGCTACCCTTATGATGTCATGGTGTAGAGATGGTGGCCTAGATACCGCAGATGTGTGTGCCTCCTCCTTGTGCAAGCTTACATGTGAAGAATTGGGGATGAAGAAGAGAAGAAGAGGTGAGAAGAGAGAGAGAAGTCCCAAATTCGGCCAAAATGCCTAGGGTGTAGAAAAATGGGTTTTAAGCTTCTTTGATCTTGGGCCTTGAACTTCTTGCTATTGGACCAAGTTGTTGGTTGACCATCAGGTCAACCAGTTGATTTTTTGTCTTTTAGTCGGAGTTGACTTTTTGCTTGAATTCGCTATTTCTTTCATCTTTTTCCTCTCTTGACCATAATTTCCTACAAATGAAGAAAAAAGTAATACTACGAAATAATACTTGAGTATTCGCTAATTTCAAGGTAATTAGGGCAAGAAACACACGTAAATCGCGTGTGAATCACACCCCCACACTTGAACTTTGCTTGTCCTCAAGCAAACTAAGTGCAAAATAATATCCAAATATCTATTAACTAAAACACATATGCTTGATCTAAAGAAAATGTGGTCTTAGCCTTCCCGACCATAACCCTCAGAGAACTAATTATGTATATGACCATGACGTTGACAAAGCACAACATAGGATTTATGAATTTCTAAGGTAATTAAGATGCACATGTGAGAAATTCTCAAGTATATGCATGTGATATCCATGTATCAAATCAATCCACCATAATCAAATAGGCACATAGAAGACCCGATATAACCCACTAAACTCACATAGGTTCACTAAATATTACTGCTCAAGTGTTTAGGGGCTATATGTGTTTCACTCAAAAACAATTTCACAACACGCGCCGCCATATGCTTGCTCTTTGATCTCATCTCCGCTAGGTAACCCACAACATTCAAGATCAAGAGGTCTTTTATTTGGTTGTAATGGGGCTAAGGGCAAGCGGTTATAAGAAATGAAAGATAAGGAAATACAAAGTCCATGTAAGTCTGTGAAGCAATTCTCTTTTGTAGAGATATTAGACTTTTGCTTTCGAATGCTAACTCACTTACTCTAAACCCAATGTACAACCCACACTACACTATACTATAAACAAAAATAATACTAGCTATTTTTTTTTTCCAACACATTTTTTTTTTCCTCTCCTTTTCTACTTTCCTTTTCCTTGAACTTTCTTTTTATTTTCACAACTTCTTCTGCTTTTTTTTTTTTTTTGAGAACTTTCTTTTCTATACAAATCACTCACTCCCACACTTATTCTTTTGTAACTCACACTTTTTGACTTTTCCTTTCTTTTGAAGCACTCAAACATAAAATCATTCTCTTGAATCGCTTCACCAACTACCATGGAAGGGTAGGATAAAAGTGTATAGGCTAGGTAGAAATTTGTGGTGCGAATGAACAAAAAGGCTAATTATATAAATAGGCTCAAAGTGGCAATCTAGTAGTAAATATCTTTGGACACATGCTTCTTTGGCCATGGTGGTATATAGTCCTAATGCCTCAATCCTTTCTATCATGTCGCAAGCTAAAAGTAGCCTCGAGAGGTCTCAAGCAAGTTCTAGATACGCAATGTCATGAAATTGTACACACATGAAAGAATAAGTGAATGAACGATGCATACACTATAGATATAGGCACAAAAGCTCATATAAAAGGGCATGCAAGTCAATCAAATCATCTACATGCTTCTCTAATTATGATGAACCAACCTAACCATAGGCTATGTGCACACATATAATCAAGCATCGATCACATATACGCTTTTAGCAACATACTTTCTAAAGTATTCTTATTGCTTTTTCTAATAACAAGCTCTTAATTGGAACCCAAATGCCTTGGTTATTAGTTAATAGAGTATACTAGAGAAAAGACTTTTCTTCATGAACGATTTGCTAGCCTTGTTTGTAGTTGTCTGCTTCACTTATTTGATTTGGTTCGGCGTCTTGATAGGATCTTGTGAGGTTGGTGGTTGCTACAAGTTTGCATTGAGGCCAAGCACTGCAAGGAAAATCTTGGATTCCAGGTAGGGTGAGCATTTCCTTCCTTTATGGTTTTCCTGTGTATATTTAATAAATATTGATGCATGAGAAAGTTGCATTGTTTTTGGTTGACATGGTTGAGGGCCCTGTGGTATTTTAAGCTAAATGCTCTATTCATATGTTAGTTAATGTAACTGTTTCGATAACGTAAAACTGGAGCTAGACGTGCTTGCTATGTTTATGATTGATGACCTGAGAGTTTTGGGGGGGGGGGGGGGGCAACAGCCTTCGGATTTGATACCGTCAACCACCAGTGAGGGCTAGGACACGGAGTAACCAATTGATCCTTGAGTAGGAGCCGATGTGTGCGGGTAATTAGCCAGAAAACGGACACTCTCGCCGCCTTGAGAATAATTGTTGACTAGAGTATGGATTTTGTGGCTGTTGGCCTTGTTCTCTTTGAGGGCACGTGATCGGTCATCAGGAAAAATGATCAGATTTGAAAGTGAGTACCTCTAACTGTATTAGCATGCTGCATATGATTTCCCTAAAAACAGATAAAAATACTTTTCTTAGTTACCGCTGATTTTTAATGTCTTTGATCGAGCTCACAACTATTTCGTACGTATAGTTTTCATTTATAACATTTTCCAAATGCATTGGGGGGTGTCAGCCCCTATGGGGCATGCGAGGACGATAGCTTACCCCTACATTTCAGTTTTTTATCAGCAGGTTGTAGCTGAGGATCGGGACTGAGTTGGTGGTTTGGCTTTTCAATGAAAACTTGTGGCGATTTTCAAGATTTGACGTGTCAGGTAATTTTTCATTTTAATTAAACTATGAACTTTTTAAGTTCCAAGAGGCCCGCATACCTGGGGCGTGTCTCTCAAACCATCCAATTTTATTCGCATGATTTACTTTCGAGGACTTTTATGTTGTAAGCTTTATTGCACTATTAATACTTTACTTTCGCTATGCTTTATTTGAATTGTGGGTTCGCTCAACTTAAATGCATTTTCTTCAAATAAATATTTTCATAAAGAAGCTTACTTGATTTAACGTCTATTTAGCACCAAAGCCCTTGCGGTTTCGAGTTGATGGACTTTCGGAACATCCTAAGTGACGTGTTGAAAGCTCATTGGCTTGGGGTCGCGGCGCTGTGGTATCCTCCTTTGGGATGCCACACTTTATATATACATAATTAATTTACTTATTTGGTTATTATTTGAGGACATTTATGAAAATCCAAAAATTTAAGTTGGCTTAGTCTATATATCTATACTATTATTAAGAGAAGAGAGTTTTACTAAAATATCCCTCAAATATTAAAAAATCTTTGAACTGAAATATTTGCGAAGGACAAAAATGGCATTCACAAAATAAATAAAAAATTAACATAAAGATAAAAATAAAAAATAGAAAAGGTGGAGCAATTTTCTCCACATATTGTGAAATAACTGCTCACATTCTGTGAAATAACTGCCTACATAATTATCCACACCCATAGGGTGTGTGCGCGTCTAATCAATATTAATTATGAGAAGCTGTAGGTTTTTTCTTTTATGTTTAGCCTATAAACTATGTAAATGTTTGGCATAGTTATAGGCTCACTTTTAATAAGTGAGCGATAAGTTCGAATAGAGAAGTCTATCCTATGTACCACTGTGGCTCCTCCACGAATTCTTGTCTAGCCATTGTTATGTGTCAGTGGATAGGTATGTAATGGCCTTCTTGGCATGCGATATTATTATCAATGGAATTTCCATTAGTTCAAAAAAAAAAAATTAATTAAGCAAATATTGCTTATGGTTAAATTTTCAAAAACCCTGTAATTGCTCTTCATTTATTAGGGCTCTGACCATAATTAATATCATATATCAGGGATAAAATCATAATTAAAAATAAAAATAAAGGAAATGTTGAACTTGGGAGTCGTTCGTTCCCAAACGTGGGAGAATTTCTTTCTACCTGCTTTTGCAGTTCTTCCTCTTTTTTTCTTCTAATTTTTAATTACAATTTTAGGTATTGAAAGATAAGAACAAAAATTATCCCAAAAAAAAAAAAAACTATATCAAGATTTTGCACACACAAAAATATAACAAAAATAAAATATAGTAAAAAGACTAAATTGACACAAGCGTGAGCGTGTCACGCGTGTGTTAAGAGGCTAGTATATATTTAAGAGAATTCACTTTGTTAGTCAAAGTGGGCGTGAAAACTACTTAAATACCTTGATAATGATCATTTATCCAATTTCAGCTTAAAAATTGCCCACTTACTCCACTAATAGTTTTTTAACCCCATTTACCCAAAACACTCTAAGGGATTATTTCCCTAATACCCAATTAATTATTTTTTTATTATTTTTATTTATTTTTGGGACTTTTTTGCCCTCTCATTTTTCTCACTTAGAGAGAGAAATCATCCTCCACCTTGCTGTTCTCCGGTGACCAGTGGCCGGCCGCGGTCTCTGGAGACCAGAGACTAGTAACCGGAATCCGACAACCAGTCACCGGAATCCCGAATCCGACTACCGGACTGGTGATCGGATTCCGGCGTCTGATTTTATTACCCCCCCCCCCCCCCAATAATCATATTATTGCCCCCCAGTAACAAGTTCATTGGCGATCAATAATTAGTGAAAAATGAATATGTTTTTAATTTTGAATGTTTTAGTAGGTTTATCCAAATAAATAATCTTATTATTGCCCTAATAAACATTTTATTGCCCCCCAGTAATATTATTATTGCCTCCAAATAATCTTATTATTGCCCTCAAGTGAAATGCATAAACTCCCAAAACCAAAATGAATACACAGACACAATTGATCAATTTATATGTTCAATTGTATAAGTTCACTTTTTTTTTTTTTGTCCTTCCCCATTCTTGGAACTCAAATTTTTTTTTTTTTTTTTAAATAAAGCTATGGGCACCCAGAAATTGCTTTGGGCACCCTCTGGAGTGTGAGGCCGGTGCAGTACTAGTTGAGGAGATTGTGTAAGGGGATCAGAGTCCAGATGCAGTGCTCCGATTGTGAGGCTGGTGCAGGAGTGGTTGAGATCGTCTCTGATGGCGGACATCCAAGTCGAGAGAATCGACGTCAAAGCTGGCCTCGAAGTAGTAATCGAAGACGTGGCCGGGGGCGTCGATGTGGGTCCCCGTGTGGGTGGGGAGCTTCATCTCCAGGCCAGAGGAGCTAGCCGACGCAGTCGACAGAGTCAAACGCCGGCATGTCGAGGAGGAGATCGGGGGTGAATGAGTCCCTATCGCCGGTTTCTGCTATAGAGGTGGCTGATGTCGAAGATTCGGCCGTTTCTGTGGACTTCGTGGCGAGGGGGGATCAGGTTGGTGGTGGTGGCGCCGAAGGAGACGTCAACAGGGGTGGTGCCCGGAATGGAAGGGTAGGCTGTGGTGGCGTGGGAGAGGGTGGCCTGAAGGGAGAAGAGGAGAAGGAGAAGGATTGGATTCATGGTGAGAGTGCTGAGGGGAGTCGAGAGAGATAGAAAGAGAGAGTATGGGGGCAAAACTGTCATCAAATATTAGATTGGGTAAATGAGGTTAAAAAACTCTTAGTGGAGCAAGTGGGCAATTGTTAGACTAAATACATTAAAAAATTAATAAATGAGGAATATAAATGTAATTAATAAAATAACAGAAAAAAAATACTGAAAGGGAAAGCAAAAATATAAAAAAACACTGAACATGGAAAAATAGGCTTGGGATCGGTTCTCATTTTGGCATTTTTTGCCTGAACCGGAACCGGAACGGGACTATTTTTTCAGTTCGGTTATGTAACTTTTCATTGCCGGAACCGTTTTTTCCTGTTCGGTTATGCACTATTTCCGGTTCCTGCACACAGCATCAAAAAGCCCCAATTTTGCAATTTTTCAGGCCAACCTCCTGCTCCATTCCATCAACCATTTTCAATAATTGGGTGGTCCAAATCGAAGTGCTTCCAAATTCAACTTCTCTCCCTTGACGAAGTTGCTGCTTGCGACTTCTTCTTTGCCCTCTTTCTCTTCGCAGAAGATTGAATGAGGATCAAGGTTTGAGATTTGGGATTTCAGAAGATTGAATGAGGAGCGAGGTTTGGGATTTGCTGATTTCTTATTTGAAATGAACTTGTTGGATGGTTTTCTGGGTTTTCGTCTTTTCAAATTGGGGAAGAAGTGAAGACAGAAGGTTTATGGTTTGCTGGGATTTCAGATGAATGAGATGATTGAATGAGGGTTTGTAGGGATTGGCCGATTTGGTATTTTAGATTGAATGAGGGTTTTCAGTTTTTTTTGGGTTATCGAATGGGGGAAGAACGAAGAAGGGAAGAGGTCGAAGAACAGGAGAACTGAAGAAGAACAATTCGATAGAGAATTATGGATGAATGATTTGTGATCGAAATGGGTTTTTTTTTCTTTTAGTTTGTTAATGAGTTAATCAAAGATGGGTTATGGGCTTCAGATTGGGACATGGGTATATGGGCTTATAAACCATATATGGGCATAATGGATAAAGGGGACTAGTGATCGGTTCCTCCGGTTCTTGTTTGTTTGCAAAAGTCAGCACCGAAACTGAACTGCAGGCTTTAGATCGGTTCGGGTCCTCCAAAAAATGACGTGTTTTATATGAAGAACCAGACCGAACCGCCCTATTCCGATTCGGTTCGGCGCGGTTCTCCGGTTCTCGGTTCAGAAATCCCAGCCCTAGGGAAAAATATCATTTGCAGATAACTATTCCTACTCAATGCACATAACTAACTACAATCTGCAAATAACTTTTGTATTTTTTTTCTATTTTAAATAATTTTATTATTTTTTCTAATAAAAAAAGTTTCTTACACATAAAGAACATGTAGTTGCAGACTAGCAAATGGAAATGTTGGACTAGCACAGAAAAATCAAATAAAATGTGTTGAAAATCTATCCGTATATTTGGGGAATAAAAGTTGGTGTTTTTATTAGTACTACACACTGTGTGGGAAATGGCGTCTATCTTTTGGTCTAACAAACTGACAATTGGCAGGTCAGTCGTTAACAAGACCGTCCCAAACTGTCTCCGTCATTCGGCAAATCGGCAGCTAGATCGAATAATATTGGCATGCGTTTGACAGAATATTATGTTGTTTACCATTTTCTAAAGTTGATCATATGTGATAGAGATAGATAAAAACACATACAGAGCCAAATGGAATAGCTATGTACAAGTCATCGAACAAGTAGTATCATTCTAAACCACTCCATTCTTTTATTGACAACCACTCAAGTACTTGGTTACATAATACATAACTAAAATAAAGACACATACTTGACACAATCTACTCTCTCTCTCTCTCTCTCTCTCTCTCTCTCTCTTCATAGGAAATATCGTTTTACTTATATTTTGTCATAGTAATAACAAGGTGACGACAATAGTTTTCGCCGATAAGTGTTGGAAGAACCTTATACATGGCCTTAATTTCCACAGCCAGACCCAGCCCTAGACCCGGCATAAGATCCAGCAGAAGAACCAGCTTCAGAGCCCCCACCCGATGATCCTGACCTTGAACTTGACCTTGAGGAAGAATGTGAGCTTGAACTTGACTCCGAACTTGACCCAGACCCGGAGCCAGAGCCAGATCCTACACCGGCGCTCGAACCACTCCCACCAAGCCCAAGGCCCATTCCGGTACCGACACTAGCCCCAACACCACCGAGGTCTACCCCGAGGTCCTTTCTTGCCACTCGGCCTTCGGAAAGTTGCATGGCAAAGGTTGAAATCAGCAAACCTGCTAAGAACAAGCACTTCAAACTGAAATTACCCATGTCTCAAACTGTTATGATGTTAATTAGGGTTGGTACAAATGTTAGAGGGACTGCATTGAGCTATTTATAGCTGGTGATAGTGGAAATGGTGGGGATCAGCGTCTAGAGCGTGGTATGATGAAGTGGGATCAGTATGTTACATGTGTACGTATATATGTTGCTTTGATATTGGAAAATGAGACGTGTGGAACCATTTTATGAACAAGAAAGTTGGTGGATCAAAAGGAGAACGAAGTATAGTGGATGTTCCTCATTTTGTGGTAATAAGATTATGTTTGTGTGCATCTGTGGTTTTGATTATTAGGGTGGTGCCGACTCACTCACAAATGATAGACCTAGCTAGCTACGTACGCACCCACTGCTGGTAGTGGGAGTATGACTGGCTCCTACTATATTGAAATTTTAATGAACAAGTTACGTACAGATTGAGCAAGTCGCATGATACCCTATATGAATTGGGTGGTCTCAGTTTTTCTAATACTATTTTATATAAAATGCGCATGCAATTCTGGTCCAACCATAGAAATTCAGAGAGGCTAATTTTGGTCGTTGAACTTAGTTTTTATATAGGAATAGGCCCCAAGATTTATGGCTCTAATGCCAGTTGTCTCTCTCTCTCTCTCTCTCTCTCTCTCTATCTCTCTCTCTGTATATATCTATATATATATATATATATATATATACATATATTTTTTTTTTTTAGAAGAAAAAGAACTACAACAAGAAACCCCTTGGACACCCAAGGCTAGCAGAATCCAGAAGCAACGCTGTCAAGGCCACAGACGGAATGGAATTGAACCAAATCTTGGGATTGGAAAAATCATGACCCATTGAGGTGATAAGATCCGCAACGAAATTAGTCTCACGAAACACATGAGAGAAGGAAACAGCCTCAAATTTCGCAGTAAGGCAGGTAATGTCGGCGATCAAGGATCTGATTCTCCAAGAAGTGTCACAAACTTTATTAATGCAGTTGATGATAAGAAGCGAGTCACCTTCCACCTGAATTTTTGTGATGTTATAACGAAGTGCCTGGAGAAGGCCATCTTTGAGAGCAGAACCTTCCGCAATAGGAACTGACGTGACACCAAGCTTATGGGCACCCGTCAGGATAGGCCTACCATTAGAGTCCCTGATAATGAAACCCGCCAAGATATATAAATATATATTTATATATATAACTTTTTATATAAGGATAGGAGTCTCTGGATAAGACCTAAGAATTGTGGCTCTAATGCTAGTTGTCTTTCTGCGTGCGTGTGTGTGTGTGTATATATATATGTTTATAATCATGTTCAATGTCGCAGTAACTTGGATAATGAACCAAAGGTCATGTGATTATATATATAGAATTAATTTGATAAATGCTGTATTAATGAGTTATATATTTCTACTCAAAAGGAATTCGGCCTCATAAATGGTTTTAACATAACACTAATTTATATTTTTGTTTTCTTTTAGACTCTAAAACTGAAGCTCAAAGACATGGAAAATTAACTCTTTATTACACTAATACACCATTACACTATAAACACCAGGTCCATTGCTAGAATATATATGTGGCATGCGTATATTGATATAAATATATATATATATATATATATATATATATCTGATGTTAATTTGTTCGTTTGGTAGAATGGAATCCAAGGAGTCACAGTATATACATGCCACACAATAATAATAACACAGTTACACCATTGCACCAATATACCAATATACAATTACACATGTCTCTAAGAACTAAGCACTGCCCCTCTCATTGATAGCATATCTAGCATATAATCATATATTAGTCTGTCGTTATTCTAATGCATGTTTATTTATTTATTTTTTTTTCTCCAAGGGTGTGTATTTATGTATTCCCAATAAATAATCTTCATTATTAATATAACTCCAATATATATATATATATATATATATATATGTGTGTGTGTGTGTGTGTGTGTGTGTGTTTATGTATATGTAGATACAAAGAGGTGCAAATTGTTATAAAATAAAATTTGACTACTAATATCTGTCCACGTAGCCGATATTTGCCTCACTAATTGTATCTTGAAAATGATCAGTATCAATAACTATAGAAAAGGTGTTACAAATTATATTAATTAAGACATGCATGACTCCAGTTTGGAACTTGGAAGGATGTATAATAGCTAGCCTTGTCCTTCATTTCTCTTACAGTTGAGTTTAATTCCCTTCATCTAATATCGGTTTTGTTGCATGCACGAGTTGTGATGGAATTGATGGCAGACATATCTTCCAAACTATTCTCTCTTTGACTGCTTCGTTCCATAGCATTAGCTGGATTTAATCCGACCAGAAAGCTAATATACAGCTGCAGATTTTCTTGCTTCATTAGCTTATACAAAACTGTGCCGATTCTATTGGGTTAGCAATCCTTCTATTTACTGCTGTCTTGGTTGGATATGTTGGTAGTTTTTAGTTCTGTAGTTATGCATGTTTCTTTCGTTCAATGAAATTTCCATCTCTGCCTCAAAAAATAAATAAATAAAATAGCAGAACAGAACGCTATTCAAAACTTTATTTACATAGGCAATAAGTAGCATGGACTTGCAATGTATAGATTTTAGTTAATTTTCACCCTTGTTAGGAGATCAAGGGATGCATAGAATACCTGTCGCTAGCTATTAGAGCATTCACAGTAGTATTTCTTGAGGTGCATGCATTGTATGTTCTTTTAATATATAAAAATATATAGATTGATTAATTTTGCCACACAATACAAATATTTTTTGCAGGCTGAACATCCAATCGTACTGATCGATGCCTCCAACTGAAATACGGATCGGAACCAGATAATCAAGACTCAAATATTTCACCAACTATCTTATTTACTAACACATACAACACAGAATTAATTAAAGGTGCTCGATCACAATTTATTGTTATCACTATTCTTTTAGCTTGCTGATTCAGTAACCCAATTGATGAACTCTTTATATTTAGTTGCTGCCTCCACTGCCAGAGCCCTCACCGTATCCCCGCCCCTCACCATAACCCTCACCATTACCAGAGCCACTTCCCCTCCCCGAACCCCCGCCCCCTCCAGAACCCGAGCCCGAACCACGTCCACCACCCTGTGTATTTTTCCCTGAAGACCCCGACCCGGCCCGAGATCCGGCAGATGAACCTGCCTCGGAGCCTGCACTGCTACCTCCACCACCAGACCCAGAAGTCGAACTTGAACTTGATGAAGCTGAACTTGACGCAGAACTAGAACCGCCGGAACCTGAGCCAGATCCGGATCCGGATCCGGACCCTGACCCAGAGCCACCTCCACCTCCACCTAGCCCTAAACCTAGTCCCACTCCTGCTCCAATCCCAATTCCTCCAAGATCAATACCCAAATCCTTCCTTGCAACTCGGCCCTCGGATACCTTAATACCTGACATTGACATAGCAACAACAACCAAAGCAAGAAGAGCTACTGACTTGAATGCAGCCATTTTTTTTTTCTGGAAGTATGTAAGCAAATGACTAATCAATTAAGATGGAAGAATTTAGTCTAGTACGTAGCTTCAAACTAATGCAATAAGAATGAAGTTCTCAAGAAGTTGTGGAATCCATAGCATGCAAATTAGCTATTTATAGTGGGTGTATGTTGGCACTGTAGAGTGGAAGTGGAGAATTGTTGGTGTGTTTTATCATTTGAAGTGGCATGGTGGTGTAGGCGGTGATCATCGACGTGGCATGTGTGGACTTTGGTGCCAAAGTTTTGTGGCGTAGAAATAGCAAAGAGAATCTCCAGTTTCGACATGTGTGTTTCTTTATGTTTCCGTCGCATGCCATTTGATCTCCACTTACTATAGTTGTGTAGTGGACCAGCGAGTAGCTATATTGCTCTGTCTCGTAACTCATCACGTTTCTAACGGAAAGTGTTTTGTGTACTTGTTTATTTTATTTTATTATTGTTATTATTATTATTTTTTATGGATGAAACACAAAGAAGCCACCCTGCACAACCTAAACTCATCAAATTAAAATGTAAGACATTTGAAATTGATCAAGGCAATGCTGAGCTCCAGCTCGCAACATTACAAGAATGACCCAGATCAACAACCGCATTCAAAAACCATCATTTATCAAGCAACTTTCCTTACGTTTCTAGACACCCATTTTGTTAAATACTTTGGATTATTGGATTAGTAATATATCTAATGGTCCAAAATATTTAAAATTTGGTAACTTGTTTAGCCTTTAATCAATTGATTATCAATTGACAATTACGTTTTTTCCTTTCTAAAAAAAAAATTAAAAAAACCTTTTAACTTTGGCTCACCAAATTACAATTAGTTAAATAGTCTTTATTACTATTTAGTGTTATCATTAGCCAATTAATACTTCTTTTTTTTTTTTTTTTGAGAAAGAGATAGATATTTCATTCCATCAACCAGAAATCATACATTGGGGGGGGGGGGGGGGGCATAAGCCAATACCCCAAGAAAACCGCGGTTACAGATACCATCAGGCCAAAGGACCTAAACTCTAACACAAAACACCTCTTACCAAGGCTATATTGAGCATGTACTCCCGAAAGTCCTAGTAATACCTCGTAGTCAACCGCAAAGTAGACGTCGTCCTCTTCAACACTACGTCCAAAAAGGTACCAGACTACATGTAAAGGATCGATCGTCGACAAATCGACAACAAAAGTAAACTAGAGTTGAAACAAATCGTCCTCGGGAAAGACACCATAACAATGGCACAACTACAAATCCAAGACAACCAAACCCTCGCTCATTTGAGGAGGGACTTATTAGACACGTATTAGGGTTTAGGACATGCATTTTACGTATAACTTGTATTTACATGCATTTTACAACAACCATTGATGTAAAAATAGATAATCTTTGTTATAGATATAGTAACTACTTCACGTATAACTTGTTATTACTGCTTTTTGAACTAAATTAGAAATGTTACCATAATGTATTATCATATAGGTAAACCATTATATTTTGACTAAAACCACGTATGTCCTCATTAATGCAATGAAGTTCTCCTTTGCATAATTAAAGTAATATATTGTGTAATTTCCATCGGTGAAGTTATAATTACTTTCCGTTGACGTAATTTACCACAAACTACAACAATTGATATAAAAATGATACTTTTTGTTCTAATTGTAATAATTACTCCATCTACAACCTATGTACTGCTTTATAGACAATTTAACAAGTGTGACAACAAATTTATTGTCAGAGCGGTAAATCTTTATGTTTTTATCATTAATGAAATTATTACTTCAATGACACATGCATTTTATCATAATCTACGTCAATTGATGTAAAAGCGGTAATTTTTGTTCTATTTGTAGTAATTACTCCACCTAAACTAATGTACTAGTTTATGGACAATTTAACAAGTGTGACAACAAAATGGTAAATCTTTATGTTTTATCATTAATGAACTAATTACTACAATGACTACACATTTTACCACGACCCCCAACAATTGATGTAAAAGTCACTTTTGTTTTATTTGTAGTAATTACTTAAAAAACTGCATCATTTACAAGATTATCAACCACTTTACAATTCTGACAACATTTGTGTTGTGAACATGGTAAAACTAATATTAGACCAAAAGATATGTAAGTACTCAGTATTGTAAAAAGGTTCTCCATTTGATAATTAATGTTCTCCATTTGATAAAAGTTGTCCAACCATGATATTTACATCTTTGACCACTCAATTACAATAACCACAATAAGTGTGGTCATAAGTCGTAATTTTAGTTCTACTAGG
The DNA here is from genome assembly GCF_002994745.2 of Rosa chinensis. NCBI lineage: Eukaryota > Viridiplantae > Streptophyta > Magnoliopsida > Rosales > Rosaceae > Rosa > Rosa chinensis. The sequence goes on along the minus strand of NC_037091.1, from coordinate 25,182,020 downwards.
TGTGATTTCTTATTTTGACAATATATGTTACATGTTTCTAAACAGTATTACAAATCAAGATAGAATGTATTGTTAATATAGTAAATTTTATTTTTTAAAATGATATATGTCAACATTTAAGTGGATAACCTGTTAATCATTTCAGTAGGTTTCCATTACATTAATTTATTAAAAATAAAAAAATAAGGATGTATACATTAAGGTACCCTAGACGGCCCCATTTATCAATACATTTTCTACGCTAACAAAGGTGAAACAAAGTAGTTTTTTTTTTTTTTTTGGCAACATGAAACAGTAATCTCATTATGTATCTCGGTTTTGATCAGGTATTGGCTTGTCAAACCCAAAACTAGGTGCAGAATCAAACTGTTAACTGAGATTCAATAAATAAAAAAACTGTTAACTGAGATTGTACTTTCTCTTCTGGTGAAAGTGATTGCATTTATTTTTGGGGGGTGAAATTTGCACACTCTATATTGCAAACCACACACCCTATATTGATGGAGTACGAGAGCGAGCTGTTTCGGGGGGGGGGGGGGAGAATATCTTGTTTCGGCCCCGTTCATGCCTCTGCCGGTGTAGAATACGGGGAGCTCATCCTGGCCCTCCCGCCGGACAATGGCGCAGCTTACCGCTGTCTGTGATACTGCTAGGTATATGTACAATGTTTCTCCCTGCACAGGGATAGAGAGGAGCGGAACTGCTACCAAGTATTCCTTCAAGCTTTGGAACGCTGCCTCACAATCTGGGTTCTAGTCGATGACCTTCTTGTGGGTTGTCTTCCGGACTTTGAAAAATGGGATACATCTGTCAGTAAGTCTTGAGATAAACCGAGAAAGGGAGGTTAGTTTTCCCTGGAGGCTTTGAACGTGCTTCTTCCACTCTGGAGCTTTCATGTTGAGGACGGCTTGTACCTTGTCAGGGTTGGCCTCTATGCCCCGCTCACTGACTATGTAACCTAGAAATTTGCTGGCGGTGACGTCGAATAAGCATTTTTCTGGGTTAAGGCGCATACTGTAGGCCATGAGAATAGCGAATATGATTCTGAGGTTTGCCATGTGTCCGCTGGACTTTATGCTTTTTACCAACATATAGTCCGCGTAGACCTCGATGATTTTTCCCAGATGTTCAGCGAACATAGCATTCATCAGCCGCTGGTAAGTTGCACCGGCGTTCTTCATACCGAAAGGCATGACATTGTAGCAGTATAGGCCCTTATCGGTGGTGAAGGAGGTGCACTCTTGGTCACTAGGGTGCATCTTGATCTGATTGAAGCCGGAGAAGGCATCCATCATGCTGAGTAGCTCGTGCCCAACGGTTGCATCGACCAGTTGGTCTATGCAAGGTAGCAGGAAACTGTCCTTGGGGCATGCCTTGTTGAGGCCCTTGAAGTCGACATACATTCGCCACTTTCCGCTGGGTTTTTGGACCATGACCAAGTTGGAAATCCACTGAGGGTAATTTACTTGGCGGATGAATCCAATGCTCTGGAGCTTGGTAACCTCTTCCCCTATTGCACGGTATCTCTCCTCATCAAAGGCCCTTCATCGCTGCTTGATAGGGTAGGTGACTTTATACACATTTACGCAAGCGTACGTGTCATTGTCAAGATAGGGAAATATTATGCCCAAAGTTTATCGTACCACGGGGATTAGTGGCTAACCCACAATCCTTGGGTAATCGGAAATAAAGACACTTAGCAAACAAAGAAAAGAAAAAGAAAATAAATAAAAATGTTAATCTAAGACACCAAGTCTTAGCAATGCTCGGTTTTGATTTTCACCAAAGCCTAATCAAAACTAAGAGCCTAGTGATGAATATTTACAATGAGTTGGAGTTCAATATTTTGAGAGTTGATTTTAGATTAACAAAATGTAATGAAACGTAAAGCAATTAATAAAAATGCAAATAAATTAATAAAATTGTAACCAAATAAATGGGAATGTCGGGTGTTAGGGAGGTTCCTTCACCCAAATTCTATGTGTCGGAAGCTAATATAATGTAGATGCAAATCCCTACTTTGGCAGTAGTCGTATCCAAGGCGGTTCAAGGCTCAAGGACCGAAATTCCCTTTCATGGTATTCCTACTCCGGTTCAAGGGCCGTAGGGACTCACTTGGCATGAATTAGAACCGGTTCAAGGGTCACTAATTCACATCAAGAGGCGTAGAGATCGAGGAATTAGACTACTAAGCGGCCCGCCAGCGCAATCACGCAACAGGTGTAAATCACCATGCTTATAATCCCTCGAATACGAAATTGAAGGTTTCTAGCTTAGGAATTAGAGGGAGTCAAGCCCCTAACTCCATCCTAGACATGCTCAAAATAAACACCCTAGAGTTGACTAGGCTCCTAGACATGCATTTTAATCCAACAAAAATAGATATAAGCATCCATCATATGAAAATTGCATCATTACATTAAATTAAACATCTTTTACACAAAATTTGGGTTAGGGACACAACCCTAAACCCAATAAGGAAATTACTCACAACCCATAATTATAGACATCAAAACTACAAAATTCAAAGAGAAAAGAAAAGAGAAGTATAGGAGAAAACAATGATAGCCACAATTAGCTAGAAAGCCAACATGACTACTCTTGAATTATAACTCCCACAATTACCAAAATCTTGAATCTTGTAGAGGTTGTGCCCTTTGATAGATCCTTGAAGCTTTGTGTGAGTAAATCCTTGAAATCCCTAAAATAAAACTAAAGAAAAGAGGAAAAATGGAGGAGAAGGAGGAGAGAGAGCAGCCCAAAGGGGCTGCCTCTATTTTTGGTGTGGCTCCTGTTGTTATTTTTGGGTTGTGGGGGGAAGCTGCTCGTATATATGGGTGAGTGTATGATTAGGTTTAATTGAGTGTGTGGCTGGTGTGAGAGGAAGGAAGGAGAGAGAGGGACATGCGGTAGCATGGGATATGAGGGAGGAAAAAGAAAAGAAAAAGAAAAGAAAAAGAAAGAAGAAGAGGTAGCACGTGGGGAGAAGAAAAGAGAGGGAGGTATGATGCCAATGCTGATGTCATTATGACGTCAGCACAGCAGAATTTTTATTTATTTATTTATTTTTTCTTTCTTCTTTTCTTCACCTTTCTTCCTTCTTTCTTTTCCGGTTTCCCCATTGTTTCTTTCTTCTCTCTTCTCAATACACTTCCACACATATTATCATAGATAATTGGATTCCGCTCCTTTAATGGTGTTGACCACAGTTGACCCGCATTGACTATTTAGTCATTTTGTCGGAAACTCCAATTTGCTCCAATTTCGCACCATTTTATCTCGTTTCCGCAATTCTGCTTATTTTCTACAAAATAAATAAAAATATATTAATTACATATTAATTGACATGAGGATTTGCTTATTTCTAGTGTTTTAGATATGATTACACGCATATAAATGTCTGTAATCAGTAGGCGGATGGTTTGATACTCAATTTGTGCGTTATGATCTCGGGGGAGATGCCTGGCATATCAGCGTAGGACCATGCAAAGATGGCGGCGTTGTCACGTAGAAACTGGGTGAGTTCAGCCACTACTTCTGGGTCTAGCTGAGCGCCGATGCGGACTCTCCGCTCAGGGTGTTCGTCGGATATGCTGATAGTCCTTAAGGATGTTTCTCGGTTGACAGGCTCTTTTTTGACATACTTCTTCTCTTCATCCTTGGGGTCCTCAAAGATATCTGGTGCCGCTGCATGATTTCCCAATGTTAGGATTTCATGGCGGTGTGCTAATCGTGCCACAGTTGTAGAATAGCACTCTCATGCCAGTTGTTGACTTCCCTTTACACAGCCTGTTCCTTTGGGAGTGGGGAACTTCATGAGGAGCATGTACCCGGTGATGATGCACTTGAGTTTGTTAAGTGCCGGTCGACCAATGATGGCATTATATGAACTGAAGCAGTCCACAATGATGAACTCTGTATGGATTTCCACCATACGTGGACTGGCGCCGATAACTAGTGGCATGTAGTCGGAACCCAATGGCTGTGTGACGTCACAGGAGAAGGTAAGCAAGGCGCATGATCCTGCAGTAGTTTTCTGTTCCGCCGAAGTTTGTCGTAGCACTTGTTGAAGATGACATTTACAGTGGATCCGCTGTCGACAAGTATCCTTCCCACTGACCATTTATCGAGTACAACGTCGATCAAGAATGGATCGTCATAGGGCAGATGTACTCCGCATTCCTCCTCCTTTGAGAAGGTAATGGGCTCCCAACCAGATTTTGGGAGTTTAGCGGACCTTTCATAGCGGATATTGCACACCTCCTTGGGGTGGTTAGCACGCGCATAGCGCTTTTTTGCTCTGTGAGACATATTGGTGATTGGAACACCACCGTCGATGGTGTTGATGCAACCCAAGGGCTCAATGTTGGCGATTACTGGTGGTGGTTGGTGTACCTTGAATTGTTCCATCTTACCGTCTCGGTTTAAAGTCTTAATGGCTATTTTGAGGGCGTTACAATTGTTGGTATTATGGCCACTGTCCTCGTGATATTTGCACCACTTTCCAGTGTTTCTGAGCTTTCCTACCCTTGGATATTTTCATGGGGGTGGTGGCGGGACCTGGTCCTTGCACTGGTCGTGTATTTCCTCGTATGAGGCCGTAAGGACTGTAAACACTGAGTACCGCTGGGATGACTCCATCTGTTTATTACGGTTATCCCCATGAAATGAGCGGCTGCCCTTATTGTAATGTTGGTCCTTCTGTCGCTTGCTCTGGTGGTTGCCCTATTGCCATTCTCTCTTTTTATCAGTTGGCGGTGCAGCAATGGTTTTGCTAGCGGTTTCTTGATGGCTGGCGGAGGGTTGGGTGGACTTTACAGGCGTTGGTGGTGGTGGGGGGGGGGGGGGGTTTCTCCATATGTGATGAATTCTACCAGTGCATGGATGATAGCCTCGCTCATGACATGGTCGTAAGTGGCGTTTGGATGATTGTAATTGAGGTGATAGAGAAATGGTCCCTTGAGGAGTCCCTGCTTAAAAGCTGCCAGCGCCATTGTCTTATCAAGATCGCGGCATTGGGACGTTGCCGCTCACCACGTGGTGACAAATGCCTTCAATGTTTCCTCGCCCTCTGCTTGAGGTTGAATAACTGAGTTGTACAGTGGTGTCCGGCCGCCAGCAGGATGAACCGAGAGAGGAAAGCATTTGATAGTGCATGGAATGAGTCAATGGACCCTGGTGGACACTAAAAAAACCAACTCATTGCCTCACTATCCAGCGTTTCACTGAACAAGTGGCAGAGGGTGGCGTCATCGAACCCCTTGTTATTGGTGACTTTTGTGAATGTGTCCATATGGACAAAGGGGTCAGTCATGCTGCCGTAATGTGACATCTTTGGTGTCTTTGTGTGCGCCGAGCGGATGGCACGCAGGATCCTGGCGGTGAATGGTCCTAGTCTAGACTCAAAGAGTGGATTTGGTATTGGCGCTGGGGCGCCTGCCTCGGCCCGAATTAGCCTTTATTCTAGTTGTTGCATCAGCTCTAGTATTAGGGTGGTTGTGTCTCCATCGGGTCCTTCCTAGATGTTCCGCTAAACCAGCTCTCGCCTGGGGACAGGTATATTACCCTCGGTTCTGGCCTTGATTGTTGAGCGGCTGGTGTGTGGCTGTGACTCCGCCTCCTGCTCCAACATTAGTTGGGGCGGAGGTGGTGGTCCCATTCCCCGTAGCTCTGGTGGGTTCAGTGGTATCTGCATCTGTATGATTGGTCCGGGTACCAATCCACCAGTGTTGGGCTGACTGCGCCTGGTGCTCCGCGATTGTTTGCTTTGCGCTGGGTTGGCATTTGCCTCCAGCGCCCTCTTAAGCTCGTCAAATCTTGACATCAGTGCGGCCACCTGCTTTTGTGCTTCGGCCTTTTCTCTGCTCTCCTACTCGCGCTCTTGCTGCTCATACATAGCGGCGAGGTCCTGCACCGGAGGGTGGCTGCAGCTCGGTTGAGCCTCCGCTGCAGTTTGGGTTGGTAGGACCTGGGAACTGGCCAGGGGTTCCCCACTGGGGTTGACCGGCTTGCTGAATAGTGCACGGTTAACGTTAATCGCTGGATTGACGTTGATCACTGGGTTAGTGGGATGGGGGTTGGCGGATTGATCCTCCTGCTCAGTGTTTTCCCCGCTACCATTAGTCATGGTGGATGTGGTGGGATGGCCTTCTGTTCAAGGATTCCCACAGATGGCGCCAATATTAATGTTTAAAGTTCAGCGGTAGCTAAACCTTTACTAACGCTGGTCCGATGTGCAGATCGCTATCTATGATACTCCTTAGGGCTCCCGCTACCTGTCAAGTGAAATACAGAGGGTGTCAAAGGGAGACCGCGCTAGGCGCTCTTCTCTTCTCCGATGCCTAAGTTAGACAATGTATTTGTGTTGACAAGGTAACAGTAGGTAAGTATTAAATGCGTAATCAATGAGGAGAGAAGAAAGAACCTTTTATAGGTGAAGAAGGAGCTGATCTTCTTTATGTTTTCGATGTGGGACTGACATGCTTCAGTCCCCAGCTTATGGAGCTTCTGATGTTGTCTTGGCACGGCGCGTGGCGGAGCGTCAGCGGTGATCTGGGGGTAAGCCGGGCTCAAGCGGTAGCATGTTTGGCTGTGTTCCCATAGGTCACTCCTTTAGCGGGAGTTGGTGCCGCTAGCGGTAGCTTGAGTGTGGCTCATTATAGCTAATTATGCTTGAAATGCCTATGTAAGTACAGGTAGCTTGTGTAGGAATATCTGTGTGATGAATCGATGACATCAGTATGATGAATCTTTGTGATGATTGTCATGTAAAGCTTGTGTAGGAACATCAGTGTGATGAATCGCTAACATCAGTGTGATGAATCTTTGTGATGATTGTCATGTAAAGCTTGTGTTGGAATATCTGTGTAATGAATCGATGAAATCAGTGCGATGAATCTTAGTGATGATTGCTATCTGTGTGATGACTGGCAAAATATGTGTGATGATCAGTTGGATGATTGCTATCTATGTGATGACCGACCAAATCTGTGTGATGATCAGTTGGATGATTGCTATATGTGATGACCGGTGAAATCTGTGTGATGATAAGTTGGATGATTGCTATATGTGTGATGACCGGCGAAATCTGTGTGATGATCAGTTGGATGATTGCTATCTGTGTGATGACAGGCAAAATCAGTGTGATGATCAGTTTGACGATTGCTATATGTGTGATGACCAGGGAAATCTGTGTGATGATCAGTAGGATGATGGCTATCTGTGTGATGATCGGTGAAATCTGTGTGATGATCAGTGTGATGACTGCTCGATAGCGAAGTTGAATTGTTATTAAGTTAACAAAGATCAAGAGGACTGCTGTGATGATCGGAGCTACCTACGAATGTCAGAGTGAGGGGTTATGATGATTACTATGACTTGAATTGCTTGTCTAAATGTGACCTCCTGAACTAAAACTGTTCGCAAGGGTTACTATGAATTGTTTTGCTTGTTTTGAATTGTGATTGCCTTGTTTTCTTCATGATTTTATTGATTTATGGTTTGATTGATCTTAAAGGCCATAGTGGTGACGATTGTGCTTTGTGTGAGGATAGGAAGGTGATTCATTGTTTTCACCTTTGATGTCATGCTGATGACAAAGGCTTCCGGTGGGAAGAAAATGAGTGTGATCTTTGTGACTCACGATTATGTGTCAAAGGATTTCCAAACATTACTTGAGGAGGTTTTGTTTGACTGAAATTTGTGTAACTGGATACTAGGTTGAGAATCTGAGCATGTGGTTTTAGTCACGAGTTAAACTACGTAAGCATGTTATGGAAGATTATGAAACAGATGGTTGTAGTTGTGAGTTATGTGCTTATCGTTGTTTAGGTTGAGGTGACTTAAGAATGTGTTTCGGCTTTGTGGTTTTGAGTTTACTCATACAAGCTTTCATAAGCTTACCAGGTTTGTTGTGTGGCAACCCGTGCACTATTCAATGATGTAGGGGTTAATCCTACAGGTCAGGACAATCGTGGCCGAAGATGAGATCGCGTGCTTACGGCTATACTGTAGGAAGCCAATTTTGTAACTTTACCGTTGGAAAAACTTCCGTTGTAGTAGCTCTGAGGAGCATTTACATTGTATTTTGTTATGACAATTTAATTCGTAAGCATATGTAATATATGATTCTGTAGAGCGGGTCTGTATTGACATGGTGGGTTCACGGCATCAGTATGTACTTGGTTTAAAAGGAAAAAGAATTTCAGGTATTTTATATTGATGGCTGAACCATCACGCTTGTATAATTATGGGATTATATATCAATTTTTATGTGTTAAAAATCAGGGCCGTGACATGAGGCATATCCTAATTTATAACATCCAATAGTTTACACATTGTCACTGAGTTTGCAATTCCATATCAATATACAATGGGCAATGACCGAACCAAAGCTATACATTACAATGAGGAGCAAGCAGTGTTGATGAGGGCCGGTAGCGATGCTGGTGGCAGCAACCTGCAGTGACACCGATAGAGGGAGAGGGCACAGCCAGATTTTTTTTTTTTTCCAGTATCTATTTAATTGTTACCAATTGTTATTATTCGGTGATCAAAGCATTTGTGATCGCTCACATCTCATTAAAATAATAAATTTTTAAGTATTTTAATCTTAACCTTTTTTTTTTAAGGAAATTTTAGAATCCTTGACCCAAAGCACCAAAATGAGTCAAAATTATCTCACTTACCCCCGCAACAAATTTTTATTCTCACTAACCCAATTTAAAAACAAATGACTATTCTACCCACTCTGTAATTAAATAACTACAGCTACTGCCACTCTGTATCTCTCTCCTCCATTCGATAGTTCGATCTCTTTCTCTCTCTCTCTCTGCAAACACCATGAAGCAATTGATCCATCGGAAACCGGCGACCCCGATTCGCAATCGAGCTTCCATTATGCTTCCCTAGAGACTGTGACTCGCAATCGAACTTCCATTATGCTTCCCCGGATACTCCGATTCGCAATTGGAAGGAGTAGACTGGCCGCTTCTTCAGCGACCCGAATGGAGACGGCCTCTTGCTCCAGAAGCTTCCGCCTCTCTGGTATCGCTACAACAACGCCGTCATCAACTTCGTCACCATCATCCGGTCGAATTAGAACGAGTAAGACTACTTGAGGACGAGATCTCCACCATTGATTTTGTCCTCCCGGTATGTGATGGTCTATATACTGCAAGGCTCCATCCGTGATACACTAAAAACAAGCGCACAATTTAACCCTGCAAAATGTAGTTGTCAGTATAGAATAAGTAGGGATCGATCAAGCAGGGGATTGAGGGTACACCTGTAATTGCATAAACAAATAAAGAATTAATATAAAAAGTATGAATTATTATTTACAAAAATAAAACAAAGAATAGAAATATATATAAGTAAATACAAATAAGGGGGTTTTAGATTTTTAAATTAAAAATTAAAAGAAACAAAAATAAAAATGTAGAATACATATACAAGGATGGAATGCAAGGAACAAAGATCAAAACCACAATCATATGAATGAAATCCAATTACAATTGCTATATATAGTTGATTATCTATGTCATGAGAGAGAAGTTGACCATGTGAAATGTTAAAAAACAAACGATTTCTCATATTTTACTTTCCTTAAATAATTAACCTAAGTGAAAGCACCTAAATTAATCATATTGAACATGCAATCATAGTCTAGAAAGCTAGCTAATCAAGAACACATTCAATGCAAGAAGAGCAAAGAAATGATGTCAACCAAAGTGCACAACCTAGTATGAAAAGTTCATCTATTATCAATCCTCCTTAATTGATTTCGACTTTTGTCCAAAGCCTTCACTACTTATGATTTAGGTTCACAAAACTATTAGGTGAATTGTTTACCTAAATCTAACTCCAACTACATGCTTATATCCTAAGTTGGCCACCAAAGAACACAAACATGCAAAAGTTTTCTGTAATCCAAAGTGAATCAAGCAATCTCACATAAGCAACATAGAAATCAACATATAGAAATCACAACTTTATTTCAAAACATATAAACAGGCTTTAAACTTTGCCCTCAACGTCATGTTAACTAGAATTCATAACTCTACGAATCAAACAAAGGAAAACAAAAGAAAGTATGAAATACACCATGAAAGATGAATGACAAAGTCTTGAGACTAAGAACTTGAAGATCTTTGAAAGCAAGCAATCTTTTAGGGACAACACAAGGATGGATGGCGGCTAGGATCTTGATGTATTGCATGACTTCTTCTCCTCCTTGGTTGAGACGTAGAGCTTCTAAAGACTAGAGAATGGAGAGAATTTTTGGTGTGTGAAAAGAATAAAAGAATGATTAAATACTTGTTACTCCTCAAACTTTTCCCTGAAAAACAGTTTAGTTCCTCGCCTTTCAAATTAAACTGAATAGTCCTTATTCTTTCTAATTGTCACACAACATGTCCAAAACAGGTCTAAAATGACTATTCTACCCCCAATATCCTTTTTTTTTTATTTTTCCTCTCTCTTTTTAAAATTTTTCTTTTTTTTATTTATTTATTTTTCTGCTTTTCTCTCTCTCCCTCTCCACAGATCGATCTTATCCTCCTCACTACTCTCTATAATTTCCCATCTCTTTCTGGCTTCTTCTCTTCGCCATAACTTCCAGCTCCAGTTCAAGCTTTTCCGGTTTAGTTTCCAGCAAAACTCAATTGGAGAGAAGATCTGACAGCAAACCCAACAACCACTCCGGCGAACTGTCTCTGCCCATCTCTCTCTCTAAATGAAATTCCCAAAATGATGGCGGCGCTGCGCCTGAAGACAACGAAGTATGGGAGAGAAAAGGGAGGAGGTAGTGGGTGATGAAGGAGAGGCAGGGGTGCACTTGAGCCAGAGGCAGTGGAGCAAGTGTGGGCAGCAAGTGAAGGACACAGGTTGACAGGACCCGCCCCGAATTTCACCATGAAATCCGAGGTGACCCTGTGGGGCCCACCTTAGGAATAACATTACCAAAAATTCGGCAGAGTCACCCCTAAAATGGACTACCCAAAAACCTGTAAAAACGCATTCACACTTCTAACAAATCATCAATAATCTCCTGGAGCCACCCTGCTCCCCAAAACCCATCAACTCCACAATCTACAACTAAAATCCAAACAATACAACATAATCCAAATACACAAGTGCAACTCCCAAACTTTACAATATTTGTCCCATAAGTTATTAGAGCAATCTAAAAGAGAAAAAGAATTCATAATACAAATAGGTTCAACGATTAACCTACAATATGAAAACAACTGCAGCAGATGCTATGCCTCGATCCTACTATGTCGAACCAGCTACTTTGCAGACTGGGCATTTGAAACCAAAGGACCCAGGGGAAAGTAGATAAAAACGTTAACGTGAGTGGATAAAAATAAGTAATTGCAAAATAAATGGAGTTATACTTTCCCACATTTATTCATTTGAAAATCCAATGCATGCAATAAGGGTAAAGCCAATTATCTTAAAATCAAGCATCTCATAAAACTAAGCCAGCCCCGTTGGATAAGTGAAACCGGACTAGCCCCGCTAGTCAAAGATAAATTAAGAGTATGGGGAAAGTGTTATCACCATACGATAAAAAGAGGGCCTCCCAGACTCGGGTCGGAGTGTCCCACACTCTTGAGCATCCCATGCTCTGCTCTACTCACCCACAAACACATAGTAAGCGGGGAGGAGTACTAATAGGCTAGCCAGCAATAAATATGATGACCCAGGTATGGTGGGTTAAAATCATACGAAAACTGAAAATCAGTAAGGCTTCCCCAAGATCTCACGAGAAAAAAAAAACATATTCCAATGACGTGGCCCCGCACGCCAAAATATTCTCGAATTCATAAATACATAGGCGAGGAATAATAGATGAGTAAAATTCTCTCGAAAATCCCATTTTCGAAAAAATTTCAGAAATCTCAGAATCGATGAATGAAAATATAAATAATTCCGGAAATCACCTCAGAAAATACTTCATCGAAATTCTATATAAATCACAAGTTCAAAATCGATCATAACAAACTTCAATTTGAAATTCCAATCGATATGGTAATGAATACTTAAATCCAATTAATATACTTGATAAATTTAAAACACTAATTTAAATCACTAATCCATTTCCCATGTCAAAATCAAGATAAATCAATATCAATTTCCCGAAAGTAAATTATAATAATAATGTGATAATTAATTAATTAAAAACTTATTTCGGGAAAAGCAATTGTAACGTCCTGGACCTAAATTTAACCGTTTACTAGTCATTTGGACGGTAAACGACAATTACTTCCACATTCTAGTTGTTTCGATACTTTTAGTAGCCCTAAAAATTGACTTTTTTTTGGGTCAAAATTTGAGGAAACTTCCTTCATGAAAGTTGTAGAGGACGTTAAACTGAGCGCGTGCATATGTGGTGCGTAAAAATTGGAGTTCGTATGTGAAAGTTATAAGCGAAAGATTGAAGTTACTGTTTACGATTACTGTTCATGGTAAATTTCTATAAATAGCCGAGTTACTGTGGTAATTTTCCATTTTTGGAAACCTACCCGGCTCTTTCTCTCTCCTCTCCCCCGACCCTTTCTTCCCTTCTGTCCGGTTTCTTCTTCCTCCGATATCTCCCTTCTCCGGCCGACCCACAACGGAATCTGGGCACCAGCAAGCTCGTCTCCTCCCCCTTGTCACGCCTGTGGTGGTGTTTTGCGGCGGCTCGACCGGCGGAGCTCAGAATTGAGCCGCGAAGATTACAGTAGCCGAACGGGGGTTTCATCGATTTCCGGCGATTCCAGCCATATCCGGCCACCAAACTGGCGTCGAAGGATCGGTTTTTGCCAAGGATCATTTCGCCCCTATCCTCGAGTCAAGATTTTCAGTGTGGAGGTCGAATCGAAGATTTCAAATCCTAGGGTTCTTGGGATTTTCTGGAAAAATTTCACCGGCCGGTTTCGACTATTTAAAGGTAAAATTGGGATGTGTTGTAGTTAAGAAAATTGATCAGTGTGTTGAGTAGGTGCTACTGTCAAAATATGGTGGCCATCGGAGGTAGTGGCCGCCAGTGCGTGGAGGTGTGTGTGGGCAGTGTTTTAATTTCAGTTTTTAGCCCTTTAAATTGTATAAATGTTGTGGAGCTTGTATGTGAAGTTTGGTGAATTTTGGAAGAGTTTGGATATGTTTGTGAATTCCTGAAGTTTGGAAGTTTTGGTTGTCGAATTGTGGGAATTCGACCTTCGGCTTTCCTTTGTTCCGATATGGAATACTTTAATCGACGGAGATATATTAATGGTGAAGTTTGGATTGAATCCGGAAAGAAATGGAGATGTGGGATTTCGTAGGGTTTTGGGATTCATTATAGAATCGTACTTGTTGATCGAATTATTATTTACGGAATATAATTGTGTACAGGACGAGGTACCGACCCATCGCTTGACGAGGATCCTTACGCTTGGGTACCACATTAGCCGCATACTGTGAGTGGACTTTTTATTTTCAAAGAATGATGCATGCATTTATTTAATTGCTTCCGAAGGATAAATTGCTTATCGTATTACGTTTTTGAATTTATGATTAATTTCGAATATTATTTTTTTCTATGCGCGGATTCAGAATTTATACTCTAATTTATTTTCAAAATATTCGCCAAAGGGAAATATTGGTTTATTATGGATTTTTTTTCTCACTTACTTATTCTGAGATTGAGAGAAATCTTGGCGTGCGGGGTCATGTCTTTGCACACTTGGATTCTTATCTCGTGAGAAATGTGGGGAAGCTATACAGATTATTGGTTGTCGACGATTTTCTTCCTCACCATACGCGGGTCATGTGATTAGGTCTCCTCCTCACTTACTTTGTGTTTGTGAGTGGCAGTTGAGGTTCCTTTTCTCCTCCTCACGTGGGTGGCAGTCGAGGTAATGTTCTCCTCCTCGCACAATCTATGTGTGAGTGGCAGTCAAGGTTATTAGTTCTCCTCCTCACACAATCTATGTGTGAGTGGCAGTTGAGGGTAGGTAGAGCCTAAGGGGCTCCTTTACCCGTATGGTGACATCTCTTCCCCTTATCCTTTTATTTGTTACTTGACTAGCGGGGCTAGTCCGATTCTTTTAGCCAGCGGGGACTGGTATGTTTTCACGAGACTCCGAGTTTTAAAGACATACGTTTTATAAACGTTGCATGCATCGAAGTTTTTACGAATTTAAATACGTGGGAAAGTATAAACTTCTTTTATTTTGTAATTATTTTATTTTGTCCACTCACGCTAACGTTTTTATGTACTTTCCCCTGGGCCCTTCGGTTTCAAATGCCCAGTTCGCAGTGTAGCTGTTCGGCTTAAGGAGTTGAGGCTTAGCACCACCACTGTCATCTATCCCTCGTAGGTTAGTTGCTAACCTACTTTGTATATCGTTGTTCTTTTGGTTTTAGACTGCTCTGATAACCTTGAGATTTTTGTATTAATATTGTAACCTATGACTTGGTTGTAATTTGAGTTAATTGGATAATTTGATACTCTAAATTGTGGAGTTGTGCGGTTTTGGGAGCAGGGTGGCTCCAGAAGTTTTGGGAGGGTTGTTTAGAAGTGAAATTGAAATTCTACAGGTTTTGGGTTGCCCATTTTTAAAGGAGGTTATGCCGAAATTTTTGGTAAACCTTCTTTAAAGGTGGGTCCCGCGGGGCCACTTCGGATTTCAGGGTGGAATCCGGGGCGTACCCTGTCAACAATTGCATGCATCATTATTTAGAAACAAAAGTCCACTCACAATATACGGCTAACGTGGTATCCAAGCGTAAGGATACTCGTCGAGCGATAGGTTGGTGCCTCGTCTTGTACACAACTGTATTCCGTAAACAACAATTCGATGAATAAATACGATTCTAAATCAACAACTCCATTTCTTTCCGGATTCAAGCCAAACTTGACCATTAATATCCATCCGTCGACTAAAGTATTCCATATTGGAAACAAGGGAAATCTGAAGGTCGAATTCCTACAAATCGACAACCGAAACGCCCAAACTTTGGAAAATCACAATCTATGTCAAACTTCTCCAAAATCACATATTCAACCTCTACAACAATTATATCATTTAATTAGCTAAAAAAAATCACAATTAAAAAAACTGGGCTACGCACCGCCGCCACCGCCACCAGCTCCAATGGCCACCAAACTTTGGTAGCAGCACCTACTCAACAGACCCAACAACTTTCTCAACTGTGACAAAGTCAGTAAATGAGCAGAAGTACCTCTAAAATTAAGGAGAAGGTTGAACCCAATTCGTGAATAGTGACCTAGAATTTCAAACCTTCGATTCTTCCTTCTTGAGTCAAATTGCTATAAAAGGCGCTTCCAAAGAACCTAACTTGATCGTCTGGGGTGGCTGGAATTGGAAGAAACTAGCGTTGACTCAAACTGCTACAGTAAACTTTCAAGGCTCGATGCGTCGTTTTTTGGCCAAGCCGCAGTGAGCATCCACGGCCAGCGCCGAGAAGAGGAGGAGACGAGTCCAATGGTACTAGCCTTGCGCCACCAGGTGGCTGGAAGAGAGAGAACGTCGGAGTTGCAGAGAGCGCCGAGGAGAGAGAGAGAACACGAGAGGAAGGAGAGAGAAGAAGAAATGAAAACTTACAGACCACAGTAACTTTTCAAAATTTATACCAATCTACCATGAACAGTAATTTCTGTTTTTCGCTTATAACTTTCGTATACGAACTCCGATTTTTACGTACCATATATGCACACGCTCGGTTTAATGTCCTCTACAACTTTCAAGAAGGAAATTTTCTCAAACTTTGACCTGAACAAAAAAATTAACTTTTAGGGCCACTAAAAGTATTGAAACAAAGTAAAAAGTGAAAGTAATTGTCATTTACTGTCCAAATGACTAGTAAACAGATAAATTGAGATATGGGACGTTACACGAGCTAGAGATAGGCCCAGGCGACTCGCTTGACGAGGCGGTTAAGAATGGAGATCTCGTAGCCTGAGTTGGTGGTTAAGTTGGGCATCGGGGACTGGACGGCGACGAAAAAGGAGGAGGAGGAGGAGGAGGAGGAGGGGAGGAGGTCCATGAGGGGGGTGTAGAACTTGAGCTTTTCAGGGACAGAAGCTCCAGGTCGAGCTCTAGCGGCCGATGGCGTGGCATCACGGAGCCATTTTTGGTTGGGAAGCTGCAGTTCTGGCGGGGCTTATTGGTGGGAGTGGTGGAGGATGAGGAGGAGGAAATGTGGCTGAGCTTAGTAGGGACGACGACGGAGGTGGAGATGGAATTGTGGCAGCGGAGCTTCCATGAGAGGTGGAGGGGGCCCACAAAGCGCTGCAGAGTGGTAGTGAGTGCGGTGGATCGAGTGGATAAACTCGAGGTCAGATACGAGCTTGGACAGAGAGAGAGAGAGAGAACAAGAAAAAAAAAATTAAAAAAAAAAGAGAGAAAATTTAAAGAAGAGAGAGAAAAAATAAAAACGGATCTCAAGGGTATAATAGTCATTTTAGACATGTTGTGGACTTGTTGTGTAAGAATAAGAGAGAATAAAGACTATCCAGTTTAATTTGAAAGGCGAGGAACTAAACTGTTTTTCAAGGAAAAGTTTGAGGAGTAATAAGTATTTAATCCATAAAAGAATTGGTGCATGCGTGAAGTGGTGTTGAGAATGGCTGCTATTTATAGAGGAATCCTCCTCTCTTGTGATGCAATCATGACCAATCATTTAGAGGTGATTTCTCCTCCAAATTTCCTTGATTTTCTCATGACAAAATCTTGAATTTTCTGATCTCTTTTCCCTTGAATAGTGACCGGATACATCCCTTATTCCTCTCTAGTATTTTCTGATTTTATTCCTTCCTCTTAACTTGCCTAGAATTTTGCATGGCAAACTCCACCTTTCTCTCCTTTGAATTGCATTAATTTCTTCTTCCAATAGTTGTGCACACAACGAACTCCTATAATCAAGAAAAATCAGAAATTAATTAGAGTTATAATCAATAGGAAATAAGATAATTAGGATAAATATTGAATATAAACACTCCCCTTTTATCTCCATGAAATAAGAAGAATTTATGTGAATGAAAACTCTTTGAATTCCTCATTATTTATGTAAGTCTTCTTATCCTTCAAGTTTCCTTGATTTCATCACTCAAGAGTTTTCAATGGGATGGACTCCTAAATTCCCTCTTTAAAAGAAGAAAATCAGAAATAGGAAAGTTCAAAGGACAAAAGTTCCCAAAAACAAAATAGGAAATATTTCCTAAAATGAAAGAGGAAAGTTTCTAAAATGACTTATCCTTCATTTACGCTCATTTCTGCTCTTTTTTTAACCCCTTTTCTTCGATGTACCTAGAAAATAGAAACTAAATTAAAAATGATTAAGTAAAGGAAATAACTAAAAAAAATATGAGGAGTTAAATATTAAAATGTCGGATTAAAATGCTTCTATCAGTGATTTTTTGGTGGTGTGTTTGTGACATTTAAGGAGAAATCGATTTGGTGATAATTGGTGAATATGGAGTTGTATAGTCTGTAGGTGAGCAGCTTGAGTTTGGCACAGTCTCCGAAAGGAAAGAAAAAAAAATTGAATGTCTATTGAGGGGCAATAGACGTTTGTTGGAGGGTAATAGACGTTTTGAATTGATATAATCTCTTCGTTTTTTCTTTTAATCAAAGTTTTATTTGTCTAATTTTAGGAAGATTAGTTCTCATTCCGACCACCGAAAGTTCTATTAAGGGGCAATATACGTCTATTGGGGGGCAATAGAGGTTTATTGCCCCTCTATTGAGGTCTTGAAGGGCAATAGACATCTATTAGAGGGTAATAGACTATTGGGGGCAATAGACTTTTCTGGTGAGGTTTTCAGAAAAGTCCAACGGGCGGCGTCTGGTGGCCAGAATCCGGCCATCGGTGATCGGAATCCGGCGAAGTCTCTTATTTTTTTTTTTTCTCTCTCTCTAAGTAACAAAGAGGTGAGGGTAAAATGGTATAAAAAAAGGAAAAAAAAAAACCCTTAATAGAATATTAGGGAAGACATCTTTAGAGTGTGTTGAGTAAGAGAGAATGTTTTAATCGGGTAAAGTGGGAAAAAAATTCCTACAAAAAGATAAAAAAAAAAAAAAGAAAGAAAAAGAAAAAAACACAAAACAATACAAAAAGAGAAAGGAGTCCCGAATTGGTGAAACAGAACAGAAGGGGCGATGTTTGGTTACTTTTAATTATAAGTTGGTTCAATAGACTTTACAGAAACCCAGGTCGTTGAGGTCAAGCACCCACTCACAAGGCCAGAGAACCATCTTTCGATCTGGCAGAGCAAACATATACCCAACTCTCTTTGCTTTGTCTGATTTCATCGTGAGTACCACTAATCCTCTCCTTTTGGTTTATATTTCATGAATTTTGATGCTACTCAATTCTACACTTAGTATGATTGAATTCCCATACGCCGTTGAAATTGAATTCCTATTCTTGCGTTATTGGTTGATACACTGCAGATTGGTTATTATTTTCTTGGTTATCTATTTCAGAAAGAGAAGTTATGGATTTGTGATACTCTTTCTACTTCTTCCATTGTGTTTTTTTTTTTCTCTTGTTCTCGGTATTGTTTTGCATATCAAAAACTTTGGAATGGTTTCTTGGAGGTCTATGAATGCTTCATTATAGTTGACCAGTTGACCTGGAACTTCAGCTTTAATCTCCTTGTATTTATGGTGATCACCTTTGTTATTCTTCTTGAAGCTTATAATTACTTGATTTTATCTTATATTTCAAATGTAGGTAGCTACAACTCGGGTTTAAATGAACTTCCATTGATGTTTGTACCGTTTGAAGGAGAATATTAGGGGAAAATGGCTGGGCGACGACATATTTTACCATCCTTTGACAGACGCCCTATACAGTCTCCAGGGATGATGCGGCATGGGCCATTGCCTGGGTTAGGTCGTGCTCCTGGCTACCGAGTTTTGGAGCCAGTACCCCGTGCTGAACTACTGGAAAACAAAATTGCATATCAAGCAGCAGAGATAAAACAACTTGCAGGAGACAATCACAGACTGGCAGCTACTGAGGTGGATTTGAGGCGGGAGCTTGTAGCTGCAGAGGAGGAAGTTCAAACAGTCAAGGCGCACATGAGAAGCATCCAGACTGAGAGCGACATCCAGATCCGAGCGTTGCTTGATAAGATTGTAAAAAAGGAACAGGAAATTGCAGCCGGTGAGGGTGTGAAGAAGGAATTGCAAAAGGCTCACATGGAAGCACACAGCTTGGTGGAAGCACGGAAAGAGCTAAGAATTCAAATTCGACAGGCCACTGATGAGTTACAGAAAGCTTGTATTGAGGTTAAGAAACTGCCAGATCTGCATGGTGAACTTGATAGTTTGAGACAAGAACACCAGAGGCTGCGGTGAGTCACTGAAGTTGTAAAACTACTATCATGTTTATTTGCCTATTACATGAGTGAGATGCTTAGAACTAACTGTAAAATATAAAGTATCGTTCTTCACTTTTATTGATACCTTCATAAACTTAGAGAATAACAGGTTGCAAATATCTTTTCTATGTTCTCTCTTTCTGGAAATATGTGAACATAGCTTAATACATGCTTGTTCCCTTTGATTGATTAGAATCATATGCTGGATTATTCACATATTCAAATCGCAATGACTTATCTCCAATCTGTTCAGTCATTAGAGATTCCACCATATATGCATATTCCCAGTATCATTTGGGTTAGATTCATGTTTCATTTTGAGTTTTTTTATTATATAAATCTTCTAACTTGATCTGCTCATCCTCTCAATTCGTCGTGTGTAAAACAGTGCTACTTTTGAATATGAAAAAGGTAGAAACATAGAACAAGTCGAGCAAATGAAAGCAATGGAGAAGAATCTAATGGGCATGGCAGGAGAAGTAGAAAGGTTGCGTGCTGAGGTCTTGAATGCAGAGAAGAGAGCACAAGGTAAGTTCCCTGCCTGTCTTTATGGTTCCTAATATCAGTTAAAGCTTTCTTTAGATAGTTTAGTACTGATTCTCCTTCTACTTATTTTAGCACCAAATCCACGTAATGGCGGTTACATGAATCCAGATTCTTATTACACTGCTACCATGCCAGGTGCTAGTGCGTATTTTGATGGTTATGGAAGGCCTTATGTTTCAATGGGTAATAGGCCACTGGGAGAGGGAATAATTCAATTTGCCAGCAGCAGCAGCAAGCAGCATGCTGCTGCAGGTATTCCAACTGCTGGGGATGGTGCTATCTGGGGAGCAGCATATAATCCCTTGCTTGGCACTGCTTCTGGTGGTGCTACTGTCCCTACCACTGGGAGCAGTGCTGTTTGGGGAGGAGCATATGATTCAGCACTTGCTCGTCAGTAATCATAGAGCCAGCCCTGAGATTTTCAGGGCAGCTAATTATTAAATTGGGCCTATGCATATGTTAATGAATTTGATTTTTCTTTTGTGTATTATGTCGTATTAAACTTGAGGTTAAGTGGTAGGTATTTATGTAACTATTATTGGTTTGTTTTTAGGTTACTATTTATCATAAATGGGTTATAAGTAGCTGCTGAGAAAAGATCAAGTGCAAAGGCCTGGAAAATCTTTTGAGGCGTCACTGAGAGATGGGGAATCCAGGTTACACAATTTCTTTTTGAATCATTCAAATACTTCTATACTTGGTCACTATTTTGTGCTGTTCGAACCCGAACAGTAATTAGTTAACAAAATAAATAAGTAACCTATATTATTTGGTTGTCATTAAAATTTATCATGCTGCCCTAGACCTTCCCTAGGATTATTAGGTTCTATTGTTCTTTTTTTGGTGTGTTTTTGTTATGCAAGTTTTGATTGGAAGATAAGAAAAATGGTGTGGGATAGAAGGTGGGTGATTAGATATCAAATCTGATTTTGTATTATAGTTTTATAATAACTCGTATATTAACAATCAACAGTGTACAAAATAGACATTATGTTTTTGCCCGGGGTGGGCTTTGGGGGTGACATTGAAGTTGGACTAGGGTTAGAATTTGGAAGACGCTTGGTTGTGTACTAACATAATGTCGTATGAGGTTGGCCATAAACTGTGCTGGTTAGGTTTTCTCTTTTCTGGGTCAAATGTGGTGTTTCGAAGTTGATTAAAATTGCATACATCAACTTTAGCTTCTCTCAATTTATTAAAAACCTTCAGGTTTAGTTTCTGTACCTAAAGCATTGGAGTATGTAAGGAGATTTTGGTAGAAAAGAAAAAACCTTTTGTGGGCAGGTTTGCAGTGTTCTCTTCTATTCCTAGGACCTCTCACCTGTGTCTCAATTCAGTCATATTAGTACAGTTTCGGACAAAGTGATCAAACAGCCAGCAATATCAATAATCTATTTCAGTAAATTATTAATCTTTTGCCCCAAATTGGAATTAGATTCATCAGACACTTAGAATTTCAGAGATGGTATGGAAATTGCAAGGTAAATTGTGGTAGGACTTGGGAAACTGAAAGGCTGGGACTGAGGGGCGGTTGACAATTGAGAAAGTGAAAGTGAAAATTAAATAATAAAATTGATTACCTATATACCTTTTAGGCGTGCCAAACACGATATCCATAGGCGGGCCAAGTTTGAAGATGGCAACCGTAGTTAGTAAAAAACGGGACCTGTATAGTACGTGAAAAATGCATACGTGTATTATTCGGACATTTGATCAAATAGTTCGTTGAAAAGTTTGGCAAAATATTTTTAATTAACTAAATAATTAAAAATTTAATTAAAAATATTCATTTTCGTTCAATAATATGTGTAAAATACGGAAAAAAACGTAAAAATCATGTATAGTGTGTATAATACTTTTGGCTTCAAAAGTATGGGAAATTTAACGAGTCCTTTTCAAAAATATGAAGTACGAAAGTATTTTTGAAAAAAACGTAAGTACCGTATTTTATTCGCTTATAATATGAAAAATTACTAACTAGGATGGCAACCAAGCTCACCTATTTACCTATTTACTTTTTATAGTGATTTAGGGCTAGATTGAGATTTCTGTGACCTAAAAAAAAAATGTTGTTGTGTTGTAAAAATAATCATTTGTGAATTAAAATAGGTTCATGTTTGGTAAAGAATACTTTAAAAGTATTGTTAGTACATAAAATAACTTCAACGAAACCCTTAATTGAAAGCAGCTTCTAAAAGCAACCTTTGGGTTGCTTCTAAAATCTGCTGCCAGTGACTTATAATTTTCGATTAAAGCTGCTTTTTATTTATTTACCAAATACAATAAAATCTAAAATTTTAGACAGAAGCTGAATTTTTTTTTTTAAAACGAAGCAATTCCCAAAGGGGCCTTAATGCAACGAGTCCGAAGTGCGCTATTTGAATCCCCAATTGATGTCGTAATTAACAACTTTCTATCTAGGTAGACAACCGATACAACTTGGTGGAAGAAAATTTTTGTAACATGTGGTCACTAATATTGTTCACATCAGTTATGGATTTGATTCAATAGTATGTCTATATCTGGGGTAGTGGATTGTGTTGTGTCGTGTTGTGAATCGGTCAATATGTGAAGTCGAAAACACAAATAAGCACGCTACACCAAGATAAACAACCACAAAGATACGAGCACAAGAACACGGCATCTAAGGTGGTCTAGCAAAACTTTTGCCTATGTCCACCGAGCAGATTGTTATTCCACTATATTTATAATGGGTACACAATCATACCAAGCCTCAAACAGACCTAATGAACAACCAGAAAGTAGGGCTGCCACTTGGTTTGGTAATTACCAAACCGATCAAATACCAACCGATGTTTTAGGTTCGGTAAACCGATTTTTTGGTAACTTAGACCGATAAAACAGAAATCGAAAATTACCGAAAAAGTTGGTTTGGTGTTGGTAAATACCGAATCTACCGATTATCTAAATATTAGATTTATAAACTATAGTTTTCAATACACATACATGTATACTAAGAAATAATTAAACATAAAAACTTTTACAATAGTATGAACATTACTACATATACTACATTAATAGTAAATGCATTTTAAGTAACCTAGTCAAAGATGGTTAAATAATCCAGTTTTATTGAAAATTGCTAAAACTTGATGTCATATACACAAAAGAAAGCTATAATTAGTAGATGAATACAAAGTTTATGACTATAAAATTCAAAAACCTAGTTTTGTTCATTCTAATTTATATTATAAATAATTAGTTGTTCTAAAGTTGGTAATACCGAAAACCGAAATATCGAATTTGATAGATACAATTAAAAACAAAAAATTTTGGTTGGTAATTGGTAGCTCAGTTTTGAAGTTGGTAATACCTATAACCGATTCGAACCGACCGAGTGATAGCCCTACCAGAAAGAATAAGAAGACAAGGACTCTTTCTTCTCTTCCTATCTCTCTCTTCTTTGCCCTCTCTCACTCTCTAAATTCGAGAATGGAACACATTTTGCTCTCCGTCTCTGTGATCTAAAACCAAGAGCAGAACCCCTCCTTGTATAGCCATAAGGATATTAGCTTTCTTCACTGATTAGGATATCTATTCCTATTGGTGGTAGGCAATTATGCCTTCTCTTTCTCTGTAATCAACAAGGATTACAGACAATCCTACATCAATAAGGATCTTCTTTCCTTACTGGAACTCCATTCATCAGTAGGAATCCAAAAGTTACTGGGTAAACAATTCTCATACTCTAAGACAATTGTCTTAGGAAAGATTCATGGGTTGGAAACCCAACAATGTGTTTCTGTAGTGACAATTCTTATTTCATCTTCGATACATGGTAACTCTTAGCTGACCCATTTAATCATATCATGCTTAAATCAATCGATTTCTATAGTTGACTAAAGTCTTTTTTTTTTTATAAATATTTTTTTACACATTCGTTTCTGATTGTTCGCGGTATCCCAAAAGCTTCCTAGATCTAAAGATTAAACCGCTAGGGGCCCGAATGGCCAACATGGCATTGCAGCTCCTCTGCTGGCCACATTTATAATTCAATAAATAACACTAAATACAAACCCAACTTTCGAACGCAGGATGTGGGATAGATGTTGCAAACGGGTAGGCCTAGCCCGACCCGACCCATTTTAAGCGGGCTTAGTCATGCTTCGTGCAGTGTTCGAGTCGGCCCATTTATTATCATGTCGGGGTCGTGTCGGTCCATTTACTTAAACATTAAGCCCGGTCTGGCCCATAGCCCGAGCTTATATCGTGCCAGACCGTGCTCGTGCCGGGTCAATAAATGGGTCATGTTTGTGCCTACCCATTATAAAGTAAGATTTTAAAATTTTAATTTAAGTAAATAAAAATTAATTTTATTTAACTATTTAGAAAATTAAAATAAATAAAGTTATACAACATTTTTCTTAATCTTAGCTTTTTAAGGTTAGTTTTCTACATTTAAAAAAAAATATTAGTTTTCTAATAATTTTTTATATTCTACTGTAAGTAGAAAGAAAAAAAAAACTCAAAAATATATTTTTTTTAGTATATTATTGTGAGATTAATCTTTATTAATAAAATGAAGATTTAGTATCATATATATATATATATATATTTATCTATAGTTATATTATTGTGAGATTAGTCTTTATTAATAGACATATATTTAATATTTAGAAAAAATACTTGTGTCAAAATAAGGATATAATGTTTTATTTCACTATTTGACAACATTAATGAAATAATTTTTTTTTGGAATTGTCATGAGATTTTGAATAAAAATGTCTAATATTCAAATCTCATCATTATAAGTTGTTAATATTTTTAAAAACAAAATGAAATTTTATGTTTGTAACAGGCCGGCCTACAATAGGTCATACTCGGGCTGTGCCGGGATGGGCCAATGAGCCAATATTCCTAGGCCCAACCCAACCTGTTATTCTAACGTGCTCGGATAGTGCCGGGCCACTAATGGGCTTGGGCAGTGCCAGACGGCTTTTAAACGTGTTTGGCTCATGCTTAGCAGTCCATTCCACCTCTAACGTGAGGGTTTCACATCTTCAACGTTCTGCTGGATCCAGTGCATCCAATGAATCACTTGTTGTGGTTACTAAAGTCTTAGTTTAGTTAGTTCTCAGTTAAGTATATCACTTCTACGTTATTTAGTTCACCTTAAATATGGTGTTTTTAGAGAAGGCGACAACGTTTTATTAGAAAATTTAAGAATATGATATTCAAAGTGCAAATTCTTTTTGTTGGTGATAAAAATAATTTTTTTTATTCAACAAACACAAGATTACAAACAAAAAAAAAACAAAAAAGAAGAAGAAGAAGAAGAAGAAACTGGAAAGAGAACAAGCCCAACAAACAAAAGGAGAAAGGGAACATAAAGCCCATTCCAAATGTTGAGGCCCACCGCGAACCTTGGCATTTTGGGTGCCCAAATCAAATCACTAGACGTTATACTAAAATAGAGTATCCAAAAAAGAATGTGTATTCGACGTGTTCAAAAATATATATCCGTTGAATAAATATTTTTTTTGGTACAAAACCGAAAATCCCAAAGCCATTGAACTACAGCGGTTTGATCCATTTTCAAGGGTATTTGGGCAGTCTAACGACCCACTAGATGCAACCGCAAGTCCCAAACAGAATTTCTGACTCTACTAGTCAAATTCATCCAATCCGAATCCCTGATTTCACCTGTCAAAATCACCTGAACACCAAGAAAAGTCAAATCATTTCCAAAATTACCTCAAACACAAATCCAAAATAAATCGAATCCCTGGTTTACTCACACAAAATTCGTCCAAATACAATTCATATTCAGAAATAATTAAAGTTTTTTTAATTATTTGTTCAAGTAAATCCAGAATATGTGTCTGATCCAAACTCTAGGTTATTTGACCTAGTTGTAATACGGTTTTGAATTAGAGATATTCTCGGAGATATTCATAGATATCCGATTAATTGTAAGATTATTTTTCCTTGTATAACTTTGATTCTATGTCTAGTAATCCTCTATATAAAGAGATTCCTATTATAAATGAAAGTACGACTCAATTCTCTCACAATTTCAGTTTTCCTTAAACACGTTATCAGCACGACCCCCTAACTCTAAAACCTAATAGCCAAAACCCTAAATCCGAATACAAAACCTTGAAAACTTTTCGACCCCCGCCACACACCTTGAAGCCCCTCCACCCCAGGAGTCCATAACCGGCGGCAAAACAACCAGAACCGGTCGGAAACCTACCAAACTGGCCATCGGAATCTCCAGACGACCCGCAGCAAATATTTCACCAGTTCACCAACATCCGGACCTCCAGTTGCTACCAAATTTTGTCAGCGATAGCATCTTAATCCCAGGATTCGGGAATCAAAATTTTTTTTTCCCGAAACCGCCCTTAAAGGATTTGAACAGGCTGAAAATAGTAGCTGAACCATTGAACTGCTGAGGCCCGTAGCCCAGAAGCCCAAATTGGTAGAAAAAGAAAAGAAAAAAAAAGAGAGCCAGCAGGCCCATTGACGCAACCCACTGCCATGTCAGCTTCATGACCCACTGCCAAGTCAGCCAGTGACCCACAGCCACGTCAACACCGTGACACATTGCCACGTCAGCACCGTCCACTGCCATGTCAGCTCCGGCTACTTTTTCCGGCCAAATTTTTCGACAACCTATTTCGAGGTAATTTTTACTAAAAGTTTCTGTTTTGAGTTTTTCTGTTTTTTTCTCGATGACTTGCAACCTCCCTTTTTCTATCCCTATTTCTATTCCATAGGGAAGACCAAAAGCCGAAATGTGAGGGTTCGTGCTCACTCCAAGCTTGGAGCTTGTAGAGTCCTCCAAACTTAAGAGTTTGTTGAGATGTTATGATCAACCACAAACACATCATTGTTTCGATCTAATCCAATTCCTCTTGGAATCGGATTTCTTGGAAGCGACTACGCTCAGAATCCCTAATTTCTTTGAAGCGACTACGCTAAGAAATTTTATATGTTTTCGTGGTAGCCTTTTACGCTTCGAAACTAACCCTAATTTCTTGTTCTCTTTCAGGATGAGTAACCTGAACAGACTGGACTTCGCTCCATTGGGAACAACTAGCTCTGGATATCACAAGTGGGTTCATGATGTCCGCCAGCATCTCAAGGTCGATGGAATCCTGGGTACAATTCTCGAGCTAGCCTGGACGTGCTAACTGTTAAGCAAGCTCAAGCTTTGGAAGTAAATAGAGCAGCCTTAGAGGCAAATAAGGCGAAAGTCATCATCCTAATGACTAATCATATGAATGATTTGCTCCAGTACGAGTATATGAATGAAGAAGACCCCAGTAAGCTGTGGGTCTCACTCGAAGAAAGATTTTGCAGCGTCCGTGACTCCCTGCTTCCCGAACTAGAAGTGAGATGGCATAACCTCTGCTTCTATGATTTCAAGTCAGTTGCTGACTACAACTCAGAAGCACTTCACATTAAATCCTTAATGGATTTCTGTGGAAAAGATATCACATATGCGATGTTGATTGAGAGAACTCTCTACCTTCTCCGTCTCTGCATTAATGGTTGCTAAGAACTATCAAATCGATGTTACAGCAGGACGGACCACAAGGTTTCATAAGCTCATTGAAGCTATGAATGTCGCTGAAAAGCATGACAACATCCTTGTGAAGAACTATAATTCGAGATCTGTGAAAACAAAGCATATTCCGGAGTCCAATTATAGTTGCACCCCTAAGAGAGGGCGCCAAGAGCGAAACTCTAATCTTAGGAATACTTCTGGACGTTCTGGTCCATATAATCGCTCTATTAAGGAAGGTAACCGCCAAAATAGGCGAACACGGAACAGAAGAGGTTAACGTGGAAAGAGAGAGGGACGCAACGCCTCTGGCCATGTTGGTGGCGCCACCAACACTAAGAGCCATCCTTAAGAGCCCCTCAATCAATGGAGTCTGAGCACAAAGATGTATGTTCTCGATGTGGAGTATCCGGTCATTGGGTACGCATTTGTAGAGCTCGTGAAGAAATTGTCCCTGCCTACAAAGCATATTGTGAAACAAGAGAAGCTCACTAAATGGAACAAGAAGATCAAGAAGATGATCTAGAGAGAAGGGTTGAAGACCACAAATCTGGCTGGGATCAATAGATCGCCAATTCTGTTTAAATTTTATTTTTCCTAGAGATGTAATAGGCAATTGTCATATACTTTGTAGTAAATGTCATTGGTTTAGTTTTCTTCACATAGACTCATCCAAGATGAGTATGATGTCTAGGAAGGTTTTGAGATAAGTGGTACTTAAGTGAGCCTTGCTCCACCAACATCTCTCTACTCACCTGGTCATATTTATTTTGGAGTTGCTGAAAGAAGTCAAATGACTACCTTTGTTTTGCATTAGCTAGCATTTGGATTAGATTCTCTTAATAGTTAAGAAACAATGATGTACTCCATTGACTTATGAATAAAATTTTAAGTTCTTTTCATTATAACTCCATTTTGATTCTGAGCATATTACTATGTGACTACGATGGCTGGGCCAACAATATTAGTTCAAGGACATGGAATAGCCCAAGTTCCATTTGCCAAATGACACCTTGATTAATGTTGCAAAAGCTCTCTATGCTCCTAGGGCCAAACACACCTTATTGAGCTATTCGAGCCAATGGATTCGATGCGAAAACGCATGTAGAGAACATAAATGAGTTCCTTTGCAAAACCTCTAATGAATGTGAACAATGACGCGTCTTAGAGAAGTTTATGTCTCTCTAGTGGACTCTATGTCACTATTCAAGCTATTAAATCCAATAAAGTCATGAGATAAGATTTCTTGGATTTAGACACATATTGACTTTGTCACGACAGAATAGGTCATCCTGGTCATGATATGATGATCTGTCTACTAAAGACTTCACACGGACATCTATTATTTCGAGCGAAGCAAAGCACGAATCAAAGGTTGATTCCTGGACTAAGTATGACAGCCGCCGCTGTCCACAACCAGCCTAGGGCTGGCACAGTCCCTATCCATGACGCCATGGAAAGCGTCCATCATGGTGATGACATCCCGGGTGATGCTGCAATCACCAACTTTGCTTCCAATAGCGTTTCAGACGCTCAAGCCCAACCAAATCCTCATTGGTTGCTTCTAAGGCCTTTCGCTCGTTTTACAAATCCCGTTCCTTAAGGAAATTAGGACTGAGACCGTCCTATGCAAAGGATATGAAAATACTCATTTTGTTCTTACATAGAATCTATGGGGATTCTGTGAACTGATTCAACCAACTTGCAAACGTTTAAATATCTCATGATGTTGGTTGACACGCAAACACGTTGGTCACGTGTTGTGCCATTGTCCACCTGTAAATGCTGCTTATACTACACTCCTATCACATATCATATGACAATGAGCTCAGTCCTCAGATCATCCTATTCAGTCAATTGGACTTGACAATGCTAGAGAGTTTACATTGAAGACTTTCGATGATTATTGCAATGAGACTGGTGTTGGGCATCATATTTCTATGTACACACCCAAATGGTATCGCAGAAACAACTACGATGATAGTCCGGATATTGGTAATGCGCACCAATCCCCTTATATCCGCTTGGGGTGATACTATATTCCATGCAGTGTGGGGGTGGTCAACAAATTTGACCCTACAATCAAGACAATTAAAGAGAAGTAATGGCAGCAATAAATGCAACAATTAATGTAGCTGTGAATGCGACGATAAATGCGACATTCAGTATAGTAATCATGGCCGCCAATAAGTGACGGTTATTGCAGGAGTGAATATGGTCTTAATGGTGGTGTGCCTCCTAAGTCACTGCGACTTGCTATGCAAGTTTACTTGCAGCCCACGCCGAAATGCATCTATAAATAGGCGATTCGACATCGAGGTAAATCATCAAATTCCAATTCTCAATACTCCACTGCTAAGAAACGTACTGACTTAGGCATCAGAGGTTTTTCTGCAGGTACCCCCCTTTCTCCTTGAGCCGACGGTCAAACTCTAGGTCAACACTCGAAGGAAGCCTCTCGATTGTTCCCAGGTGCTCCAGTCCGCATTAATTGTTGGGTCAAACTCCTATACGGAATTTTTCACCTCCAACAAGTGGCGTCGTCTGTGGGAAATCATTTATCCCTAAAAAGTGATGGCGCGAGCTGCCCCTGACGGGATTCCATTTCTGTCACTGAGGACTGGTAGTGACAAACTTCCTCCCCACCAGCCACCGAATGGGTCCATCCCGAGCCCCATCGGCAACCTGAACTTGTCTCCAGCTGACGAGACGCAGAGGTTAAGGCAGGAACTCGAGCAATTTCGGAAGGAAAAAGGGGACCGCGAGGCTCGTCGTCGACAAAAACTTGAAAGGTTCTTACAACTTGACAGTGATTCGTCAGACGACGACACCATAGGCGATCTCCACCAAACTAACAACGTGGTAGCCAACGCAGGAGCCGGCGACGTTATTGGGGGAATCTCTGGTGGACCCCTCGTCGAGGGGATGGGAGGCACGTCGAATGGGGGGTAAAACGGCAGAGCCGGATTAGGCCAGTCCAAGAGGGCACGCAACGAATCATGGCGCGAGAAGATGGAAAAAATGATTGCTGCATGCAAGCGTGTTGGCCCACAAGAGCTGGCAGCGGAAATCACCAGAGACGTTGGTAAGTCTCCATTTACCGATGACATCTTGAATGCGGCAAAACCCCGCCGATTTACCACGCCGGTATTCCACAAATACGATGGAACGACCGATCCGGTGGACCATATCAAGGGGTACAAACAACAGATGTCCATCGGGACAACCGACAAGAAATTAATGTGCAAGATCTTCCCTTCCAGTCTCACGGGGCCGGCGTCGACATGTTTCCAAGACCTCAAGCCGCATTCCATACCGAATTTTGACACATTGAGCCGCGCTTTCATTTCACAATACTTCTGCAATCGCAAGCAAAAGAAGGATATGGCGACTCTGTTTAGTAAAAAGCAGAAGCCGTGAGAAAAGGTAGGAAAATTTTTCGAAAGGTTTAAAGCTGAAATGCGCCATGTTCACTGTGATTCCTAATTTGCCGCGATCACCTTTCGAGAGGGGTTGCTTTTGGGGATGCCATTATACGAAAGTTTATTGCGGGATCCACCAAAGGACATAGACGACATCATCACAAGGGTAGAGGGAGAGATCTGAATTGAAAAAGCCAAAGAAGCACGCGAGGCCCGATACACCAGTGTCGTTGCCTCCGGTGATGAAAGAAGGCAAAATCATGGCAACCATCTCGGCGTAAGGCCGGACAATTGACACCACTACGAGGCAAAGCCTCGAACTCGCCTACCTAAGGAATGGTTCGCCTTAAGCCCTATGACCATATTCAGAAAACACTAACATGAAGGGCTCTTCACGAAACCCCCACCTCAACCAGAGTCAAGAGACGCATTCGAACAGACCAAATATTGCCCTCTCCACGAGGCGTTCGGGCACGGGTTGTCCAAGTGCGAAGCATTGCGGCCAACCATCTCAGAGTTGATGAAGGCAGGGAAGTTATGTCAATACCAACCTGACGGCCAGGCCGATGGAGGTAGGGCAGCAGGCAAGGTTGAAAGCAGAATCCCGGCAAAGGACACGAAACTGATCATCAGAGAAATATTGGCCATACATGGAGCCCCTTATATCGCTGTGGAGGAAGAAGTGCGCTTGAGGTCGGAAACCCGCCAGGCAGAGAAGATTTGTAGAGTATGCCAAATCGCGGGTAGCCCCTCGGCAGGGCAGAGCTCGTCCCCCACACCGGTAATTAGTTTCTCCGCAGCAGATACCATTGGCATCCAGTTTCCCCACCGGGACACCTTGGTCGTGACTACCCAAATCGCGAACGTCCTGGTGCGGCGGATAATGGTTGACGCAGGGAGCAGCGCCAACGTCATATTCTGGGAAGCGTTTGAGCAGATCGGATTAGACAAGACACTTATCCGCAAAGCCTGGTTGACGGCCTTTGAAGGTTCTGAAACATGGCATGTGGGCGAGATTTCATTACCAGTGACGATGGGAGGGAAAATTGTGGAGGTCGATTTCGTCATTGTCAAGAAACCATCGGCCTACAACGCCATTCTAGGCTGGGATTGGCTCCATAGGATGGGAGTCGAGGCTTCGACTAGGTGCCAGGTACTCAAATTTATTTTCGACGACGGCCAACAGGTGATATCGGTTCGAGGCGATCAACTGCTCTCCAAGAAGTTGCATGCCATGGAAATTAAGCGCTCTCCACCGTCGAATAAAGGCGAGAAGGGTTCATCGACATAGCAATTAACGGAAGACCTGCCAGAAGATGAGGAGCTTGAACCGAACCCGAACCAGCGACCACTGAGCCACTTCAGGAGGAAGCCCTCGACGCCTCTAGCGAGAGGAAGGTACTGGTAGGCACCCTCTAAACTGAAGAGGAACGAGCTCGCTTATTACAATTCCTGAGCGAAAATCAGGACGTGTTCGCATGATCACACAAGGATATGCCTGGAATTGACCCAGGCGTCGCATGTCACAAGTTAAATATAGACCCAAGCTTAAGACCTTACAGGCAGCGTCAACGACGTTTTTCCCTCGAAAGGAATAAGATTATCAGCGACGAGATTAACCGCCTCCTTGAGGTAGGCTTTATACGTGAAGTTTGGTGCCCAACCTGGATCTCGAATGTGGTCGTAGTAAGAAAGAAGAACGGAAAATGGCGAGTGTGTGTGGATTATTCGAATCTAAATAAGGCATGCTCTAAAGATTGTTATCCGCTCCCCAAGATTGACCAACTCATGAACGCCACTGCCGGGTGCGAGTGTTTATCTTTCTTGGATGCGTACTCTGGTTATAACCAGATACCTATGGCCCCAGAAGATCAGGAGAAAACAACGTTCATTTCAGAATGAGGCCTGTATTGCTATACGGTCACGCCGTTTGGCCTCACCAACGCCGTCGCGACCTACCAGAGGCTCGTCAACCGAATGTTCAAAGATTTACTTGGGAAGACCATGGAAGTTTACATTGATGACATGGTGGTTAAAAGTAAGCATCGGAAGGACCATATAGAGCATATAAGGGAAGCATTCGAGATATTAAGGCGGTATGGCATGAGGCTCAATCCGACCAAGTACTCATTTGGGGTATCATCTGGACAGTTTTTGGCAGATCTTGTGAGTAAAAGAGGGATCGAGCCAAATCCAGAGAAGGTAGAGGCCATCGTCCAAATGCGCCACCCAGAGACGAAAGAGGATATACAGGTGTTAACAGGTCGCATCGCCGCATTGAGTCGCTTTATTTCTTAGCTAACTAACCGATGTAAACCCTTCTTCCGCGCATTAAAAAATAAGCAAGCCAATTTTTAGGGTCCAGAGCAATCTGAAGCGTTGGCTAATTAAAAAAAATACTTAACCAGCAGATAGTTTCTCTCTGTACCCCGCGACGGCGAGCCCCTCTGCATATACTTGGCAATCTCAGATGTGGCAATTCCTAGCGCCGCCTTGTTCAGGGAAGAGGGATATCGACAAGAACCTATAACATATACGAGCCGCAGCCTCCTGGATGCTGAGACAAGATACTCCCCATTCGAAAAGGTAATCCTCGCCCTGGTTACTACCAAAAGGAAGTTGCGACAATACTTTGAGGGGCATAGCATCACGGTATACACCAATTTGCCAATTCGTGCCATCCTGTCAAAACCAGACACATCCGTAAGAATGGCCAAATGGCCAATCGAGCTAAGTGAATTCGACATTACATATAAGCCGAGGTCGGCACTCAAGGGCCAGGCGTTAGCAGATTTCTTGGTCGAGTGTCACTTCCCAGCACCGATCCCCGAAGTTTCATGGCAAGATCCATCTTGGGAGATGCACGTCGACGGTGCATCCAATTTCTCAGGGGCGGGGGCAGGCATCTTACTTCAAAGTTCCGAGGATGTCCAGATCGAGTGGGCGGTTCGTCTTGATTTTCTGGCATCAAACAACGTGGCTGAATATGAAGCTTTGGTGATGGGCTTAACCTTGGCAAAGAAGCTACGAATCCAATACTTGCAGGTATATTCAGACTCGCAGCTAGTTGTCGGGTTGTCAAATGATGACTACGCCACCAAGGACGAACGCATGTCCAGGTATCAGGACTTGATTCGAGATTTGATGCGCGGGTTCGAACAACTTTCACTGGTCAAGGTACCTTCCAAGAAGAATTCCCGCGCTGATGAGTTGGCTAAAGCCGCTTCAAGTTGCACAGAGGTTATCAACATCGTTAAGATCGAGGTGCTCGAAGGACCAAACATTGAAGGTAACAGGCCGCGACGACAGGTTATGGCGGTCGAGTCAATTCCGAACGACTGGAGAGGTCAAATTGTCAATTACCTCGAATTTGGCATACATCCAGACGATCCAAATGAGGCCAGAAAGCTCAGGATGAAGGCTGCACGGTACCTAGTGGTAGAGGATGAACTTTTTAGGCGCTCATTTTCCGGGCCACACCTTAGATGCCTGGGCCCTTCTCAGGCAAAGCTCGTCCTTGAAGAAGTTCACGAAGGATCATGTGGGGCACACCTCGGCGGTAGGAGCCTTGCACATAAAATACTCTCTCAAGGATACTATTGGCCATATTTATCGTGGGAGGCCGAACAATATGCCAAGAAATGTAAGCAATGCCAACGACACGCGCCAATAAGCCATTTGCCTGCCGAAGAGCTTCATACATTAGCCGACCCATGACCTTTCGCCAGATGGGGAATGGATATAGTCGGTCCCTTACCGACAGCACCCGGCAGACTCATGTACGCACTACTTGCTACAGGCTACCACACAAAATGGGTCGAAGCATATTCATATGCCACGATTACGGGAGAGATCGTGGCAACATTCACATGGTGGAACATTATATGTCGATTCGGTCTCTCGCAGTATATCATATGCTACAACGGAACGCAATTCAATAACCAGAAGTTTCGAGCTTTCTGTAACCGACATGGGATTACATTGCATTTTTCTTCAAGGAGTTACCCACAAGGTAACAGCCAAGCCGAAATAACGAACCGTACCATTTTCGACGGAGTCAAGCGGCAATTGGAGCGTAAACGAGGCAAATGGAGTGAGGAGTTGCAACATGTTCTCTGGGCTTATCGAACCACTCGTCGGGAGCCAACCGACGAAACTCCGTATGCCTTGACTTATGGAATGGAGGCTGCCATCCCTACCGAAATCATTCTCCCTACAGTTAGGACTCTTACTGTTGAGAGGGGAAATAACGAGGAGCAAATAGCAAGGCACCTTGATCTTCTTGATGAAACGCGGGAAGCGGCCGCCATTCACCTTGCCAATTATCAGAATCAAGTGGCAAGATATTTCAACAAAGGTGTCCGGCCGCGCGTGTTCCGGGTGGGAGAGCTTGTTCTGAAAAGAGTGGTCGAGGATATCAAGGACCACGGCGCGGGAAAAATTAAACCTGTTTGGGAAGGGCCTTATGAGATAACGGAGGTCTACAGCAAGGGAGCATACCAACTCCAGAATATAGGCACTGGACGTGCGCTATACCCCGCCCGTGGAATACTATCTATTTGAAAAAATATTACAGTTAAGGTGGGCCGCGGCCGGGGTGGCGACACGAGTAACGTAGTTTCCTTCCTTTATCTATTGAATTCTAAATGCTGTTAAGCAATTTTTCGCTCCTGGTTGTATTCGATCTAAGTTTTGTGGTCGCTGGCCGGGATAATGCGATGTCGTTTGTTTCAACTTGTGTAATCACACGTGCCTCACCCCTCGCCAAGGGCGGGGGTGGGATGATGGACCACACCCTCGCTGTGGGCGGGGGTGGGATGGCGAGCCTCATCCGTCGCCGAGGGCGGGGGTGGGATGATGGACCACACCCTCGCTGCGGGCGGGGGTGGGATGGCGTGCCTCACCCCTTGCCGAGGGCGGGTGTGGGATGATGGACCACACCCTCGCTGCGAGTGGGGGTGGGATGGAGTGCCTCATTCGTCGCCGAGGGCGGGGGTAGGATGATGGACCACACCCTCGCTGCGGGCAGGGGTGGGATGGCGTGCCTCACCCCTCGCCGTGGGCGGGGGTGGGAAGATGGACCACGCCCCCGCTGCCGGCGGGGGTGGGATGGCGTGACGAATTTTATATGTGCAAGATCTGGTGGTTATGCAATCGGTTATGTACGGTGAATGGGGGCAATCCCATCCCCGGACGTTGTCATGCCGCCATACGTGGCGGATGCCCCTCCATTCCGGTTTGGTTTCCATTCTTCTATTGTTTTGCACGGCTCCATGCCTCGAATATTTTTGTTTTGTTTTGTTTTTCTTTCTGAGCGTCTGCGAGCACAGACAAGAAAACACAAGGGGGCAAATAGGAGAGTGGAATACAAGGGGGCAAATAGAAGAGTCAAAATAGATGCCGATGTCGAAATGGATGCCGACGTTGAGGCACCCTCGTCGAAATAGATGCCGATGTCAAAGTGGACGCCGACGTCGAGGCACCTTCGTAGGAATAGATGTCAATGTCGAAATGGACGCCGATATCGAGGCACCCTCGTCGAAATAGACTCCGACGTCGAGGCACCCTTGTTGAAAAAAACGCCGACGTCGAGGCACCCTTTTCGAAATAGACGCCGACGTCGAGGCACCCTTGTCGAAATAGACGCTGACGTCGTGGCACCCTTGTCGAAATGAACGCCGACGTCGAGGCACCCTTGTCGAAATGGACGCCGGCGTCGATGTCAAGACGCCCTGGCCTTGTCGAAATGGACACCAACGTCAAGGCACCCTTGTCGAAATGGACGCTGGCGCCGAAGGCTATAGAGTTGTTATAGTAAAATAAAACATTTTTTACTATTTTATTTAGTCATCAACAAGGAACACTCAAGGCTAGAAATTGAAAGAAACATCGAAAGCAGCTAAAAACAGTCATCTCCCACGTGACCTTTATTACATGAACATAATGCTGAAACGAATGAAAATTCGTGGGAAAACTTCAATGTCAGGAGGTGCCGTCGGAGCCCACGTAGTATGGCAAAAGGGACTCGTCTATCCCGGGGAAGTTCAATATCATGCGTTGTCGGTATTCGATGACGGCATTGCGATATCCATCTTCACGACTTTGAATGCGGACCTCGTCCAGAAACCTTTCTCGTTGGTAACATTCGCGGAGCTCTACTTTCAGGCACTCCGCATGGTCCCTCGAGCGTTGAAGCTCCACTGACAAGTTGTGGACCTCCACCTTCAGATTGCTGGCCTCCGACAAGGCATGCTTGAGCGAATCCTATAGCATGAAGGATTCCTCTCTCAGAGTACGGAGGCGATGAGATACAGGACTTATACCCCTGTCAGTACTCATGCTCCAATGACGAGGGCGACTAGGACCAGCACGAGCCTTCGAGGCACTAGGAACACTCACCTAGCCATTGTCGAGGTAGTTCAACACATCTTCAAGGAACTGGCGAGTGTCGAGATCAGATGCGAATCCCCCTGAGCATTTGGAGGACCTGGACAAAAGGAGAAAACCTTAATAGACTACCCGCGCCCATAATAAGAGAAATAAGAGAGAAGTAAAGCAAGGAAATAGAGAAACCTATCAGAGGAGCTGTTAGATGAAATCACAATAGGAGCCTGACAGTCAGGAGTGCGTTCATCAACACCAAGGATCTGTTTGCCACGTCCTACGGGAGAGTTGAAAACGATACGGATTTGTTTCCTTTGTGGAGCCATGGAGACAAAAGTGGGAATCCAAAAGAAAGTTGTGAAGATGATGCTCAAATTTGGACAGATACGTGGCTATTTATAGGCAGAGTATGAAGATTTGGAGATTTAGAATTTAAACAAGAATCCGCAAAGATGATAGCCATGATAAAAGAGGGATCTTAGCATTTAAAAGGCAATATTCACATTTAAAGTAGGGAAAGGTGGATATCAAGCAGGAAAATATCTTTTAGATATCGGTATTAAATCGCGGATATCATCATTTAAATGCAGAGATTCTGCACCAACCATTACATCATGGGGGAAAATGTAAACAAAATCAATGGGTGCGAGACTACAATAAAGGGAATTATGACGGTTTTATTGAAAGATTGGGACAATTTATTGGCTGAAATCAACTTAATAAGAAGGGGAAAACATACATAAAGTCACATTGGAAACTCCTATGGATTCGAGTACAACGAGAATAAAACAAATGACGCCGCTATCTCAAACGGCTATTTGGAGCAAGGAATGGAGGATACTTCGTCTCACCGCTAGGCCCCTCGGAAGCACTCGACGTCGACGAAGGAGCATCCCCTGGTAGCATACCACGAATGGGAGAATAGTCCCTGGGGGCAAACCCATAAAAGCGATCGAATTCATCGGGACCTACGTAGCATCTATCATTTTCCTTAGTCAAGGCCTAGTTCCATCCAAGTCGGAAATGTTTGGCGGACACATGCTTTATTTTGGCGACCCCTTTTTCGAACTCCTCGTCTTTACTTCGAGTTATCAAAGCCAAATCATTTTTTAACTTTGCTACCTCGCGATTTCGGTCCTCGAGGATGAGGCTCAGCTGCGTCATTGACTCCATTTGGTCGTTTAGTTCCTTCTCCTTGGATTTTAGCTCTTGGTCAGCCTTCTCAAGGCGTTGTTGCTGCCTGGAATGAAGAGCGTCGAGACTGCGCAAAAAACGATGAGACGCCATGAGGGCCTGCACAAGCAGAGGGGAAGATGGGTAAATGCATGCAGATATGAATAAGAATGGAAAATAAAAGGAAAACGGTACTTACATCGAGCTGAGAGGAGCATAGGTCGTCATAGAACTCCATAGTGCTCTTGGGAGGCATACCCGATCTCGGGTTCGATGACGCCAAGGCACCGGCTATGGCTGACGTCGCCAAATCGTTGGAGTCTAAGGACTCTCCGGCTATGACGAAAGAGTTATCACGCTTCTTAAATTTCAATTCCAAAGCAGTGGGAGGAGGCGGTTGCATGGAAGAGGTCGGACCCGACGGGGGTGAAGGGGCCCTCTAGGCACCAAGTTTGGTGCTTGTCGGGGGCGCAAGGGGCCTCGAGGGAGCAACGTCAACAGTAATATCCCCAGGGACGTCGAGGAGGGTGAACCTCCACATGAAGAAGAATGCAGAGCCAATTGAGTAGGCGGAGCACGAGGTGGGTCATAATTAGCAGAGGGCTCCACAACCTTTTGCTTCTTCTGATGCAGAGGAATCATTTATAGGAGCTCACTCACGAAGAGGAGCGACCTTCCCTCATCAGTATCATCGCCCTCAGGGTCATCCTCGAACCCCTCCGAATTCACACCATCTTCATCTTCCCCCGCTATCGAAATCTCAAAGCAAGGAACGATTGATTTGAAGGCATCCTTAGCCTCGAGGTATTAGGCAAACAAAGGCTCACTGAGGTCGGACCGGTAAAAGTGGCCTTCCATTTTCGAAACGAAGAACGCAAAGGCTGTTCCTAACGTTGCACCAACTACGCCGCTTTGATAACTGCCGAACAAAGTCGAGGGGCGGCTGGACGTGATACCAAGGAGATTTCCGAGAGTCACGAACTGAGAGGGATACCATCCGCGTCTAACGAGGTAACGTTCCAGCCATTCTACACTGCTTGGTGGAATTTTGGCCTTCGCTTGGGAAGGTTTGTAAGCTGCATGGCGAATGGTCAAAGTTAGCGCGCAGATAAACAATGCGGTGAAAAGGAAATAAGACCTAGGTACTTACCAAGATCATCTGCGAAAGCCCTCGGGGGAAGGAGGTCCAATTCGAGAGAGCGCCAATCGCCGGTAATCATCAGAGCCTTAGATTTCCACCCATGACAATTATTGGGAACTACCATGAACGTCTTCATCCTCGGGAAGGGGGTGAAGTTAAAATATCAGAATTTAATAACCCTAGAGCAGTTATAGAGATAAAGAAAGTCGGATAATCCCAGTGAAACTTCCCATTTCCAGCCCATGATCAGGAAGGCCGACAAGAGAAGATAGGAATTTGGGGTAAGCTGAAATGGGTGTAATCTAAGCACGGCCCACATAAGCTGGAAAACAGGGTGAATAGGGAATCAGATATACCGCAGCTACTCGGGAGCCAGTATCAGGGCACCTTTAGGGATGTTTCTACCGGTGTAGATGTCCGCATCTGCAGGGACCGCCGAAATCTTAACTCGAGGCGGCATGGAGAACGCCTCGACATATGTCTCCAGGACATGGTTTTCCGGTTGCCATGGCGTAGGTTCAGTAGTTGACTCTGCGTTTGTCCTTTGACTCTTCGTTAAGTCAGTAGTTTTGATTCGAGCCATGAGGGTATAAGGGGACGAACCTGCGAAAAGATAAGTGAAAAGTGAAAACCCAAATAATGGTGGAATTATTCTAGCGGTGGAATTAGAAGAATGAAGCCCCAGAGAAAGAGAGGTCATGGTCAACGGGACTAGAGGAAGAAGAAATAAAATAAAACAAAGAGAAGCAGAAGAAAAAAGGAGCAAACAACAAGACAAAAAGCAAAAAGGAAAGTGAGAATGCAATGGGTACCAGGTCGGGTCCGAGCTAGGGAATGCGGATTAGTGACGAAGGCCAACGGGCGCCGGGACGTGGTCGGATTAGCTGCTTTGAGGCCGGATTGGCCCAGCCAAAGCCGAAGCCGTGCTACATGGGGCTGGAACCGGTGCCGGGTAGTAGCTGGAGCGGCGACTCGACGGCCACAGGCAGTAGGGTTAAAGGCAGTCGGCAAGAAACCGAGCGGCTTCCAGGTGACGTCGGGAGACAGAGGTGGAGAACTAGCCGTGGGTGGGGGCCTTTTGTAGGGAAGATGCACCAAAAAATCACGGGGCAATCAACGGGGAGTGCAGAGATTCTTGCGATAGCAAGAGGCTGGAAAATCCGGCCGGAATCATGCTAGAACCAAGCTGGGTGTACGCCGGATCGGGCTGGAGCTGGGTGGTACCAGAACTGGGCACGAAGCCAGGTCGAGGAAGGTCCCGGTAGGGACGAGCATATCCAAGTCAGGTCTGACCCGTTACTAAAAAAAAAAGAAATGAAAATTGGGTCGGGAGACCAGATTTGGTCTTGAAGGCAGAGTTGGGCCTTGAATGGTGCAGTGTGGGTTTCGTCTGGACTTAGGGGACCTCATCTTGGATTCCTTCTCAAATGGGTGCCCAAAGGAAACGCTCGGGTGGCCTATTTTCAGAGTTCAAGCTTTCTAAAATTTTCTCTTCGGATGGGTGTCCAAAGAGAAAATTGGGGGCATTGTGGGGGTGGTCAACAAATTTGACCCTACAATCAAGACATTAAAGAGAAGTAATGGCAGCAATAAATGCAACAATTAATGTAGCTGTGAATGCAACGATAAATGCGACATTCAGTATGGTAATCATGGCCGCCAATAAGTGACGGTTATTGCAGGAGTGAATATGGTCTTAATGGTGGTCTGTCGCCCAAGTCCCTTCGACTTGCTATGCAAGTTTACTTGCAGCCCACGCCGAAATGCATCTATAAATAGGCGACTCGACATCGAGGTAAATCATCGAATTCCAATTCTCAATACTCCACTACTAAGAAACGTACTGACTTAGGCATCGGAGGGTTTTCTGCAGGTACCCCCCCCCCCCTTCTCCTTGAGCCGACGGTCAAACTCTAGGTCAACGCTCGAAGGAAGCCTCTCGATTGTTCCCAGGTCAGCTTCCACTCTCGTCCTCATTAATTGTTGGGTCAAACTCCTCTAGGGAATTTTTTAGCTCCAACATGCAGCTATGCTAATTCGTCTACGACCCACCGCCACTCAATCTACCTCTACGTTACAGCTAGTGACTGGGTACAAGTATTTTGTACTTACACACATTTAAGTGAACCATTTATGTGCCAATTGGGCCGCCGCAGCGCACTATGATGGGTCCTTACAAACGAATGGGCAACTACGTTGGATTTGAGATTTCAACAATCTTCTGCTACTTAAGGCCCTTGCTAGGCAATCTCTTTACTGCATGTCTTGTGGATTGTCACTTTGATGAGACATTTTTCCCGTCATTAGGGGGAGTTAAGAACACTAATGTTCAGCAGGAACGACAGAAATTGTCGTGGCCAGTCCCCACTATGTCTCATCTCGATCGCTGTTAAAGTGATGGGATCACACATATCTGCTGCAAATATGCTTGTAAGGAAGGACATCCCTACGAAAGAATGTAGCGCCACTCTACACGGAGGTAGGCATGGCACCAACGCCAAAGAGAGTGACACTCTGGCTTTATAAGCCATGGCCCCAGCTAGGATGCATGGGAGGTCCATGGGTTTGACCCCAGCTAGGATGCATGGGAGGTCCATGAGTTTGAAGGATATTTTGACACATTCAAATCCTTTGATCATCAACACTCAAAATCTGTCTCATGAGATTCTTCAATATTATGGTTATCGTTGGGGGACGCCTCAAGGT
Organism: Rosa chinensis; assembly: GCF_002994745.2. NCBI lineage: Eukaryota > Viridiplantae > Streptophyta > Magnoliopsida > Rosales > Rosaceae > Rosa > Rosa chinensis. Next base: position 25,139,730 of record NC_037091.1, on the reverse strand, counting down.
CAGAACCTATTCTTGAGAATATAGAGCTCTATGAAAATTACATTAGTGTACATGAGACATGGGATAGAAACTTCATCATGATTAATGATGTAATCGCGCATGAGTTTGTCGAGTCTGATATTGAACCATGCTTCGTTGGTGAATGAATGCCAACATAGATAGATTTGGCTTAAATGGAAAGATGCGATTCAGGTTAAGTTGGATTCTCTAACAAAGTTGAAGGTTTTTGAGCCAGTGATGCCAACACCTCCTTACATAAAACCTGTTGACTAATGGATCTTCGTTAGAAAGTGTGATGAGAAAAAGATATAGTAATCTTACCTTATGGTGCAAGGCTTCTCACAAAACGCCCTGGAATCGACTATGATGAGACATATTCTCTCGTAATGGATGTCATTGCACTCCATTACCCTGTCAGTTTGGTAGTTTCCGAATAACTGAATATGCAGCTTACGAATGTGGTCACTACGTATCTCTATATGGATCTAGATACGACATATACATGAAGGTTCATGGTGAACTTCATTTACCAATGTCAAGTGGCTCTAGACCACGGAGCGCGTTTTACAATGAGGTTGAAACGCTCATTAAAGTGACTACTTGATTGGGTAGGGATATGCACACGCGTTTCCATAACAAGTTTCGGATTTTATCACGGTTCATGTTGGATATGTCTTCATTGGAAGCCCTTAAAGAGTTAAGGGAAACCGCAGAACACTTGAAATCTGATTTTGAGATGAAGGATTTTAAGAGAACACGATTATATCTCGATTTGGAACTTGAGCAATGTGTTGATAAATGCTTAGGCATTTTGACAAGGTCAAGCCTCAAGCACCCCCATGATCGTCTGTAGTCTTAATCCTAAAAAGGATCATATTCGTCAGAAGGATGATGGCGAAGATGTGCTAGAGGTAGAAGTACCCTACAGAAGTACAATAGGCGCATTATTGTACTTAGCTCAATTCACAAGACCGGACATCTTATATGCTATAAACTTGTTATCTAGATATAGTTTTGCGCCAACGCGACGCCATTGGATTGGTGTAAAAAATATATTTTGGTACTTGAGGTGTACTATTGATATGGGCTTGTTCTATCCCTACAGAGAGATGATGGATTCGGACCCATCACACACCGAGAATGCTGCCAACACTGGCCTGCGTTCTCTATCCCCATCCCAAAACGACATATGTTTTGGAAGGTTTTATTGATGTTGGGTATCTCTCTGACCCACATAAGGTCATTCCCAAATTGGTAATGTGTTCATCTTGGGTAAAGACCGTGATATCTTGGAGCTTTACAGGATAGACCCTAGTCGCGACTTCTTCAAACCATGTAGAGATTTTTGCTCTTCACGAAGCGATTTGTGAATGTATATGGATTAGATCCATAATTACGCATGTTCGAAGAAATTGTGGTTTAAAGCCTACCATGAGCCTATGAGCATTTAGGATAATGCTACTTGTTTTGAAAAAATGAAGCAAAGCTACATAAAAGCGACAACACCAAGCATAATCAGCAACAACAGACTCTCCTCAAGATCAAAGTGAATTAGGTTCGATCTGAGGACAGTGTGGCAGACTTGCTCACTAAGTCAGTGCCTAAATTCCACTTTCGAGAAACACTTTGGTAGCATCGTTTGCGGAAGTTATTCGAACTCCCATGACCGTAGTCATCAGTGGGAGATGTCTACATGTATGGTCTTGAAACATGAAGGGTGTGTTGTGCCCTTTTTTCCCTTCGACCGAGGTTATTTTTGTCCCATAGAGTTTTTGTTACTTGGCAAGGTTTTTAATGAGGCAACGAGAAGAGCACCACGTTTGGGCGACACAAGGGGGAGTGTTCAAGTAAATCCAGAATATGTAATACGGTTTTGAATTGGATATATTCTCGGAGATATTCATAGATATCCGATTAATTGTACGAGTATCTTTCCTTGTACAACTCTGATTCTATGTCTTATAATCCTATATATAAAAAGATCCCTATTATCAATGGAAGTACGACTCAATTCTCTACCAATTTCAGTTTTCCTTAAACATTATTATTTATTTTATTTTATGAATACGAGTGAAATTATGTTGGGTGACATTTTCACTCACTGTGTGCAAATTTTTACTGAACATAATTTTTGGCACGCCCAATGAGACCCATTCTTCATTTCATCTCCTTTATGAAGATACTAATAGATTGCGTTTGTGTTTTGTAGGAAACGAAACAATGGCACCACATGTTACCATTTTCTTCCACAAGCTCCCAGCAACCGACGACAACACAAAGAGGATCAGTCATCATATGTCCTTCATGATTGGCCATGCACTCGTCACCCATAGCATGATGAAGCCGAAGGTTGGAGCCAAGCAAGATAAAAAAAAAGTTGTGAAGGTAGTTAAGACGCAGATTGTCAAAACCCCTTCAAAGAATGCAATGAGAAACCAGGGGAAAAGAGCCGTCAGGGATAAAAGGAAGAGAGACGTTGAGGCCAAGACAATTGAGGCCATTTTGGCAGAAATTGCTCAGCTGACACCAACTCTAGTCGAAACTACTAGGATCCCAAAAACCCCTTCATCCACTAAGCCCCACATGCCAGCTCATTTCATGGTTGACACTATCCCAGTCAACCTACCTAGCATTGAGAGTGTGATGGTGACCTCTACTGAAGACATGGACGAGGATGAAGCTTTAGTGACTTAGGAGTCCACTACGTCTTCACAAGAAGGCCAAAACGTTGACCGCTAGAAAATAGCTGAAGGGGTAGTCAAGGCCCTTAATGTGCCATCAAGACGTGGAGGAAAACCTAAGGGGGTCAAGAATAAAGAATATCCAGTTTTCAGACACAACTCTTATTCAGGGCCAAAAACTCGCAACAAAACTCAGAAAATGGCACCTAGAGACATATTGTCAGTGGGTACTACATAAGAAGATGAAGAGCTATCCTGGAAAGAGAATCCATTGTATGTGGAGCTTATAGTCTAAAAAGTTTCCCAACTGCAAGAACACCGGATTGACGTTTCCTCACAGGGTTTAGAAAGTAGCAAAAGCAGGGAAGGCTGGCTCAAATTGAGTACCAATTATATGCCCCTCTCCAACCTCTCTCTTTGAGAAACCCTAAGGCCGACCTTTCTGAGTGTGAATTCGTGCTCGTCCGGTGGCACCCTGCCGTTTGGGCTGGCTCCGGCCATGCTGACATCTTAGGGCTGCTAGTAGACGGGTTCTCGACGTATATTGTAACGTCCCGAACTTGAAATTTACTGGTTTACTTGGCATTTTGACTGTAAACGATCTTTACTTCACTTTTACTGTCGTTTCGGTACTTTTAGTGACCCTAAAAGTTGACTTTTTGTTCGGGTCAGAATTTGAGGAAACTTTCTTCATGAAAATTGTAGAAGACAATAAACCGAGCGCGTGCATATGTGGTGCGTAAAAATAGGAGTTCATATGTGAAAGTTATGGGTGAAATACGGAAGTTACTGTTCTTGGTGAATTGTGTGTGTATATATATATATGGAAAGTTACCACAGTAGTTTCCAGTTTCCATTTCTGGAAACCCACTCGGTAACTCTCTCTCACTCCTTTCCCAATCTGTCCCTCCTCTCCCCGTCGGCCTCTCTCTTTTTCCGTTCGATTCGCCGCCGTCCGGCCACCTGACGGCGTGCCACCAGGCAATATAGGACCGCCTCCTTCCACTGCACGCATCGGTGGTAGTAAATCACGGTGATTTGGTCGGAAAACCCCGAATCGAAGCAAGGAACCTCACGGGGGGCAGTTTCAGCTTTTCCGGCGATTCCGCCATTTCTGGCCGTTTCCGACCACCAAATTGGGTCTGTAGAGGAGCCCCGAGCCGGTGATCATTTCTCCTAAGACCTTTGACTCCGATTTGCAGCGTGGAAGGAGAATCAAGGAAAACCCGATTTTAGGGTTTGGAAGTTTTCTGGGATTTTTTCACCGGCTGAATTCATGCACTTAAAGGTAAAATTGGAATGTGTTGTAGTTGAGAAAAATGTTGGGCGTGTTGAGTAGTTGTTGCTGCCAAAATTTGGTGGCCATCGGAGGTGGTGGCCACTGGCGCGTGGCCCCCACACTCCGCCACTGTGGGTGGCGCGTGGAGGCGTGTAGGGCTGGTTTTTAATTCCTGTTTTAGCCCAATTAAATCCTATAAATGTTGTGGAGCTTGTATGTGAAGTTTGGTGGAAATTGAAGGAGTTTTGTATCGATTGTGTAATTCCGAAGTTTAGGTTGTCGATCATTGAATTATGAGAATCCGACCGTCAGATTTCTCTCGGTTCTGCCCTAGAACCTTTAAACTAATGAGTTGGTATTAGGGGTGAAGTTGGATTAAATTGGAAAAGAAATTGGATGTTTGATTTAGGAGAATAAGATATTAGAATCGTATTTAATTGCCAAATCGTTATTCACGAATTATATTTATGTACAGGGCGTCGTACCGAGTTATTGCTCGACGAAGGAACTCGTACGCGTGATCGCCTAAATAGTACTGTGAGTGGACCTTTGCTTTTAAATAAGGATGCATGCAAATGTTTTTCCCGAATTAATTATTTATTTATTTAATTCCATGTTATTATATTTTACTTTCGGGAAATTATTTTTGATTTGTCTTGATTTGATTTGGGAAATGAATTAGTGACTTAAATTATTGTTTTAATTTATCGAGCATACTAAACGGATTTAAATATTTTATTACTATGTCAATTGGATTTTCGAATTGAAGTTGTTATGCTCGATTTTGAATTTGTGATTTATGTTAAATTTCATTGAAGTAATTTTCCGACGTGATTTCCGGAATTAAGTATATTTCTATTCGTTGATTTGAGATTTTCGCAATGAGATTTCAATGAAGTTATTTCTTATTTATTTATTGACTTTCGGTTTTGGCATTGGGAATGCCTTGATGATGATCTTGGAAATGAGTTTTGTTTCGATTTATGGAGATTATGTTTTATTATTATTTCTCTTCTATTTATTTTTGAACTTGAGATTTTCTTGGAGTGTGGGACACGTTGTTGGACATTCATTTGCGAGAGTTGGGGAAGCCTTATGTATTTATGGATTTATGTGGTTTTCGGATTTTCTTTTGCCATACTTTGGGTGACTATTATCATGCTAGCATTGATGTCCGCCTTTGTGGCGCTGGTTACTGTCTTTGTGATAGTAATGCTGAAGCCCAGTATCCTAATCGCTACACTTAGTGGCGTGTGGGTATATAACGGGAGTATATGGGAGTACTTTAGCCTGAGAGGCTATCACCCGAGCCTGGGAGGCTCATTCGTATGGCTATCATCTTCCCCTACTTATTATATCATTTTTGACTAGCGGGGCTGGCTTGTCTTTACGAGATTCTCAATTTTAAAGATAAATGTTTTACCATTGTTGCATGCATCGAGTTTTTAAAGGAATAAATGTGGGAAAGTATAAATTCCGTTTATTTACAATTATTTATTTTTGTCCACTCACGCTAACGTTTTTATGTACGTTCCCCTGGGCCCTTCTGTTTCAAATGCCCAGTTTGCAGGCGAAATTAGTTGAGGTCGGACGTTCATGGAGTTGAGGCATAGTCAACAGCATGGCTTCCGCGTTTGCACTTGAATTAGGTTTTCCTTGTTTACCTTTCTATTATAATTGCTCTAATTACCAGTGGGATTAATGTTATTCAAGTTGTGTTTTGTGTTATTTGAATTGGACGATGTTGTGATTTGGGGAGCAGGGTGGCTCCAGGAGAATAAGGATGGGTGATTTAGAAGTTTAAATTTCCTTTCTACAAGTTTTGGGTAGTCCATTTTAGGGGAAGTTCTGCCAAATTTTTTTGGAAGAATTTCTTCTAAGGTGGGTCCCGCAGGGCCAGTTCGGATTTTTAGGTGAAATCTGGGACGGGTCTTGTCATATATGGTTCGCAGGAGCTCTTTGGGTGGGTGTTTGGACTCCCGGTTTGCCGGATGGCTTGCCATCGTTTCTGGGGCATCATTGCTGAGCGGCGGTTGTGCTGACCAAGACTAGGCAACATTGTTAATAGCAACTTGGATTTGAGGCAGCGTAGATTCTGAATCAACAACGGTGAGGATTGTGAGACGTTGGTGCGAGGCAGTACATTTTCGTGGCGGCGTGGAGTGCGAAGATCTCAGTCGTGGCATGGCGATGTAGAGGCAAGAGCTGGGCGGAGTAGGTCGGCAATGTTGCTGCAACTAGTACGTACGACATGGCGTCTTGTAGATGGATGTGGACCTGGACCGAGCTTCCTTGATGGGCTCTGGATGGAACTCTTCCTTTAGAGGCTCTTGGGCTCAGTAACTTGGGCTAGGGTTCTTGCCCTAGGCCCGTCTTATGTTTTAGCTTGTCTTTTACAATAAATTCCTTTTAGGAAGCTAATGCACACTTTTAAGTGCACTCTTTGTACCTTAGTGCCTCTAGAGTAGTACCAAATAAGGATTCCCGCTATGTCTACATACATGAATGTCTAATGAGCAGGTCTAATTTTCAAGTACCACGGTGAGTACTACCACTATATTTTTTATCTGTCTGTACATTAATATATATATATTGGCACCCAGTCCTGGGTTTGGTTCAAAAAAAAAAAGTAACTGTTATATTATTTGGGATTAAATTCTGCTTACTATCTTGTACTTTCAAAGGTTCATCAGTTTAGTTCCTACACTTCTAATTTAATCACAAAATTCCTTGCACTCTCCAATTTCATCAAATCGATCCAATCCGTCACTATTTCGTCAATTTTCGCTGTTAAAATGTTGACGCGAGACCTTCTCACAGAGAAAATTCCTAAACAACCCATCACTAGGCAGCCCGTCGACGCGTTAGTGTTGTGAATGCAGATGGGTAGTTTGGAAATTTTCCCTGAAAATTGACGGAGTGGTGACGAATTGGATCGATTTGATGAAATTGGAGAGTGCAAAGACTTTTATAATTAAATTAGAAGTGTAGGGATTGAACTGATGAACCCTTGAAAGTACAGGGTAGTAAGCAAAATTTAGTCATGTTGTTGTTTTTTTTTTTTTTTCAAGACGGTATTATATATAACAGACCATAACATTTGTAATTGCTGTTGTTAGTTTATACAAAAATAGTTCAAGAAGCAAATATTTTCTTTATATTGATTAGAGTTTAGTTGACATTACTATATTACTCAACTACTTTAAAAGACAAAAACAAAAAAAACTCATATATGCAGACACATGAATTGTTGTTATAATTACAGATATAGTAATTAGTTTCTAAAAACCGTTCAAAATGAAATTGTCTTGGATTGGGATTCTAGTTTCTGGTTTTACCAATACCATTTTATTTTTGGTCTTGTATGAAAACTACTTCATAATACTTAAAAAAAAAAAAAAAAAGGGCTGGTGCTGCTGCCCTCAAGCCTTGATTAATGAAATTGAAGAATATAAAGGGGAGCCATAGAGCCTAAACCCCTAATTACAATAAGCATAAAGAGAACATCCTAAAATAATACAAAAACTCTCCACAAAATCTATGAATTCTAGCAAGCACTAAATAGCAAAGAGTGCACAAATGGCTACTCAATTTGCTTTGACATAGCGATGACTTACCGGAAAGATAACTCTATCACGAAGAATTATCATTACAAATAGCAAAGTTTTCCCACTATGTTGCCGCATGGAAACAAATCCGGCGACACTTAATTTCATTATGTCACTTGGAGGTTGCATCCATTTAATCCAGTAAATGGCTCACCGCCTTGCTAGGCCAGACAAGGCACACTGAGTGTGCATACCGGGACCAAGCCCACTTCACCCTATCCATAAGAGATAGGAATTTATTGCTGGCATAAAGCCATAGCTAATTAAACATAAAAAATAATAATACATAGGATAAAAAAAAAAAAAAACATAAAAACAATTTGGGACTTGAGCCCAAGCCCAAAAAGCTCCCTGCCCCAGTCCAGCATGAAGACCGCCTATGTCACAATGCCGCCAGCTAGCACAGAGAGTCCTCATCGTCCTCCCATCGCTGCATACCCGCCGCTCTAAGCAAACACCGGATACCCGCCGCTCTAAGCAAACGCCGGTCGTCTCCCCACCCCTCCATCCTCACCAACACGCCAGCAAGCATCACCGCCTCTTCCAACCATCCCCCTCCACCGGACAGCTCCAAACAACCCAAATTGGGTTGGAGTCTGATTCGATCTTAGCCAGTCAAATCTCATCCTTACCTCTACCCTCTCATCACCACCAGGCGAACACACCTCTCGCCGTCAGCACTTCGCCCTTAGGGAGATCGACACCAGCCCCGCTCGTCAACCGTCGAACCCACCACCAAAAACTTGTTGACCCATAAAATGTAGAGAATACTGATTCTACCATGGATAGAACCCAACCCAGGATTCTACCATGGAATTCGAAGTGGACTTATGTAGTTCATCTAATGAGAAAATTTACCAAAGATTTCGGCATTATCTCCGCTAAAAATGGACAATCCAAAACTGTAAATTCTTACCTAATACTTCCACAATAATAAAGAAATATGCATAACCACATTAGAAGACCTCTTGTACTCACCAATTTTGTATTTTTTTTTCTTGTAAAAAAGAGGATCAAATGGTTTCACTCCTGCCCCCATGGTGACTTTAACCTATGACTTCGTACATAGGTAGTGGGTGCTCTAACCACTGAGCCAACACCACTTCGTCACCAATTTGCAATAACCATCAATGAATAAATAAATTAAAGCGTCTCTCGTCCAACATGTACATACAGTTTCAATTTACCCTAAATTTCTTCTAATTAATACAAATAAATATCACTAAATAAACTGCAGCACTGACATTAATCTCCTATCACGCAACGTGCTGCCGTTGGCCACAGGAATTTTATCAAACTGAAATTCAAACTCGGATGGGGGTTCCCACTGTGCATTCATATTCTTGGATAGTTGAGTTTGCCAACTCAACAGCCCATGTGGTTCGAGCCAATGTATCTATACTATTATTAAGAGAAGAGATTTTGTTAGCCAAAATCAAAATTTTTGACAGAAATGACCGTAAAACATTAAAATACTTTGAGAATTAATTAAATCACAAGGGTCATTATGACAATTGTAAATTATATTTTTATTAACAAAAATAAACAAAATAAATCCCACAAATTACACTTTTCTCTCCCACTAGCCTCTCTCTTCAATATCTGTTTTCATCCATTATCTCTTTTTTTTCTTTTTTATTTCGAAAAGAAAAATACTTACACATGCTCTAGAGTATGTGTAGAGAAATGCTAGTATTTTATAATGGAGGTCACTTTTTTTTTTTTTTTTTTTGTTAGAGTAATGAAGTTTTCTTTGGAAAATAAAAGAAATGAAGTTAAGATAGCATTTTGCTAAATAATTAATTTTTACAAGCTCCGCACTTGTCGGAAAGGAAGTTTCGTTTTAGAAGAGAGTAAACTGTTCTGTTCAAATGATCCGTCCGACGGCACGTCTTTGAGACGTCATCGTCGGACGGGTAGTCCTGGAGTCTGAGTCCACCGGTGACGGTTCGAGGCAGGTAGAGGCTGGGAAGGTGAGGAACGATGGAGGACTTCTGGTATTATGCGGGGCAAGCTACAACCACCGAATCGAGCTTTTGACGATCGGATCCTCCTATGGTCGCCGTCATGGAAACCTCGTAGAGGGCAAGGGCGACTCTGGTTGCACCCCGGATCCGACTGGAATTTCAGGGTGACGAAGATCTGGCCACTGTTGTTGGGCATCTACCCACGATGGCTTGTTTTGCCAGACTTGGCTTGACATTTCTGTGGTTTGGCGGCGGATGGTTCTAACGCTAGCGTGTTTTGGCTACTGGTGCGAGCCGTGGATTGCCGGCAGAGTTTTTCGACAGTGATGGTGGTATGCGTTCAATATCACGTGAGGGAGGATGCAAGGGAAGTTGGGTCGTGGGCCTTTGCTTTGTTGATGGGCTTTTCCTGGTGGGCTTGTGATCTTTTATTAGGTTTTATAAGTATTGTTGCTAATTTCAGTCCTTGTAGGTTTGTTTTTCAAATAATTTTCTGCCATTCTCTGGTAGAATTAGGTGGGCTTTGTCCCAGCTTGCAGGTTAGGTATGCATTGTCTGGTCTAGTGAGGAGGCGTGTCGTTGTTGACTGGACGCAACTTCCTAGTGACATAATGAAACAGAGTGCCATGGGTCTTAGTTCCGATTGACAACATAGTGAGACAACTGTTTTTATTTGTCAACTAATGATCCTCTTCGTGAGAGTGATCTTGCCAGTCTATCACCATAAAGCAAATGCAGTTGCGAGATGTGCAACCATTGCTATTGGGTGCATGTTATGATACATTATTTTTGTAGAGATTTCCTGTTATTATTGCGAGACATTCTCTTAACGCTAATTGTAAGTTGGGGTTAAGGCACCACGTCCCCCCTCCCCCTCCCATGTATTATTTTGTTTCATTAATTAAGGCTTAAGGACAGCCGTATGGACCCTAAATGAAGTTTAAGCACTAAATTTAGTAAATTAGGGGGAAAAAATATCATTTTCGCCGGAAAGGAATCCAAATGTTTATGTAACATTACTTTCCGCTGGACAATCGGTCATCGAACGACCCGGTGAGAAACTCAGCCCAACTCTTCATATATACCTTTTTTTCCCCTCGGCAAATCTTCCAAATTCTCTCGCTCTTTCATTTTTCATCGACCCAAGTTCTCAGTCATGGCCGAGGTTAGCTTCTTCCGCCCCTCTCTCTCTCCGTATATCTTATCGTTCAAGGATTTTGTTAATTCCATCATTTTATGAATCTCTCTGTGTTGGGCTAATTCTTCAAACAGAATTTCGTTGTGAAAGTACCAATTTTTTATATTAAATTGTGGATTTTTACATTAAATCGTTGATTGATGATTTCGTTCAAAGATTTATAATTGACTTTTTATATTGATCTGTTATTTGTAGATAGATTTATAGGTCTACAATATTTTGAATGATGTATTTTCAGATTAATGAATGAGATGTTGCGTCTATTCCTTTTAAGAGTGAAACTTGGTGATGAAAAAAATATATATATTCTGATGTTGAAATTTAGAGTTGTTATATGGATACCCTTAAACCTGTATCAAATGTATTTACAGTATTTTAGATGCATGTTGTCTCTGGATTAATTTGTCCATTTTTATGGATGATTAAGTGTGAGGCCCCAACATCCTACATTTTAAGTGGCACTTCAATATTGTTGATCTAGTAATCAATTTTATTTACTTTCTGGAAAAATGAAGTTGTTGCGTCCAGTTGGCTACCGTCCACAATTTGTTATATTACTTCTTACATAAAATTTCTGATATGTATCTTAGGTTGAGCTGAAAACAGCACCTGCTGATTTTCGATTCCCTACGACAAATCAAACCAGGCACTGTTTCACGCGATACATTGAGTTTCATAGGTAGATTTCTGAACTTTATTGCATGGTAGCTTAATAGAAAACAGTTGATTGAGCCTTCAAACATTTAAAACCAATTGCAGGTGCTTAGCAGCAAAGGGTGAAGAGTCTGGTGAATGTGAAAGATTTTCCAAATATTACCGTTCGCTTTGCCCAGGCGAATGGGTGAGTATTTCTTAGCTTTTTTCTTCTGCAATCGACGGAAGATTTTCTCAGGCTTATTCAGATATTTTGCATATTATGTACTTCTAGGGTAAGATGCTTAATTAAGCACTTGCATGTTCTTAAGTTACAGAAATTTAGAAGATCGGGAAAATAAATCAAGAACATCATTTAATCTTTTGTAGTCCAGTTTCATAATTTTGAGATAAAGAGGAGTTTTGCAATAGAAAGCTCTGGTAGTAAGCTCTCCAGTCTGCAATTTTAATCATAGGTGAGGTAGATAGTCTATTCCAGCAAGGCTTTTAGGCTAGAGAGGAATGTTGAAGTTTAATGGAAATGTGGAATGGTGCATTTGTTTTGGGGTAGTGTGGTTAGATATATAAAATAATGGTTTAATAGTTAAAGTATGGAGTTGGTGGAGATTTGATAAAAAAGAATTGGATTTGGTATTCCTTGTTTGTTTCATCAGAGTAACTAAATTCCCTTTTTCCTCGTCTTTATATTATTTTATTTTATTTTACTTTTTCCTTTTTTGGGATGGGAGGGCTGCGGTAGTGTAGTGGGAAGGCTAATTGCTTAAGCAGTTTGGTCCATTGTGCTTGTTATGTGCTCTGTATAGTGTTTTTCCTTGGTTACTGTTGATGGTTTTTCAAGTGCAGGTATCATTAGCAATTAAACTGGACAATAGATATTAGTACTTTTCACCTCATTACATTTAGTTTCTTAACCTTTTCATGGGCGCTTGAATTCCTGTAGGTTGAGAAGTGGAACGAGCAGAGGGAGACTGGGACATTCCCAGGTCCGCTTTGATTTAACATCAGCAGCTTGGAATGATCTTTCTTTCACATGAAAAGTTATGGTTCACTTTTGTTGTTTTAAGTCTTATGAGTTGCATGATTTTCAGTTGGATCATTGTGAATCAATAAGTAACCAGTTCAAATTTCATTGGGTTTATTGAACCACTGCATTTGTGAAGGACTTGAAATAGACCTGAAATGTCATTCTTGTTTAATCTTGGGTTATTTTCAGCACAAATGGTTCCCTAGTTTGATAACATTTTGAGGTGTCTTTTTTTTCCCTCTTATGTTCCTTTTTTCTGGCTACATCAAGTTTGTGCTCTTCCCCAAGAGGACAGAATGGTCGATCTGCTTTGAGTACATTTAGTATGAACCAGGAATAAAGGAATATAGGAATGTTTGGGAATCAAGGAATAAATTGGTTTTGATGTTTGACTGTTTTGAGTACTGGATTGCTAACTTGTAGTCGGTTTGCAATTTTGATTGTTAACTATGTTGATTATTAAGAAGGGATTCCTATTAAGAACTATAGACTGCTAGCTTCTTCTTTTCTTTTTTCTTCTTTTTTTGCTTCCTCGAAGTAGGGACTCGTTTCACAATAGCTATGAAGTAGATAAATTTGGTTTTCGTTCTGATTCTTTAATTAAATAAGCATGTATGTCATTAGGAGTGGTCAAGGGTCCTAATTCTTTTTTGTTTATGTGCAACTTTTTTTTTTTCCGGTTATGGTTCAATAAGAGTTGAGTATGATGTTAATTGGAGTCTCGTGATTAGGCTTTTGAGAACATGAGTAGTCCCCCAATAATAAAGCTTTTAGTGGGGATTAATAAACCTCCTAAACTTTTAATAAATCTCCTAAAACTTTTAGTGGGGCTTGCCCACCCTGCTAGTACATCCATTTTGGATGAGTTATGGTTAGAGGACACTCCGGACATTATTCTTGATGTTCTTATACTTGATGTTCCTATAGGAGATGGTTGTAATTCATTACAAGGTTCAAGCTCTACGTCCTCCTTGGTGTTTACCTGATTATTAATAATAGGGTTTTTGTCCATTTACCCTATTTCTAGGGATTTTTTTCCCACTTACTCCATTAAGTTTTTTAAATTCTCTCTTACCCAATACACTCTAAAGGAGTCTTCCCTAATACCCCATTAAGATTTTTTTTTTTGTTTTAAATTTTTTTTAATACCATTTTACCCTTCACCCTTTTGTTACTTAGAGAGAGAGAGAAAATGGAAGAGAGAGAAACCATAAGAGACTTCGCCGGACCCCGTCACCGGCAGCCGGAATTCGGTCACCGACTGCCGAATTCCGGTCACCGGCCGCCGGATTCCTATTGCCTCCCAATAGATGCCTATTGCCCCCCAATAGACGTCTATCAGCCATGTATTGCCCCCCAATAGAACTTTTGGCCTATTACCCCCAATAGACGTCTATTGCCCCCCAATAGACGACTATCAGTCATGTATTGCTTCTCCAATAGATGTCTATTGCCCCCCATAGGACTTTCAGTCGCCAAAATAAGAACTAATCTTCTTAGATTTAGACAAATAAAACTTTGATTAAAGAAAAAAAATATATATATATATATATATTACATCAATTCAAAATGTCTATTGCCCTCCAATAGACGTCTATTTGCCTCCCCAATAGACGTCTATTTGCCTCCCCAATAAACGTCTATTACCCCCAATAGACATTGAACTATAATCACAAACACTGTACAATCTCTTCAAATTTACTGACTATCAAATTCCAATAGCAGGTTCACAATTACCACAACACTGTAGAGCCAGTAAATAAACTTAACAGAGATCAATTCGAGTCAATCAGCCATGGGTAAAACAAAACCGATACAAAATCCGGTGAAATTTACCGTTCCGGAGTCCGATACTGGACTCTTCGGTGTTTATTTTGGAAAGCACGCTTTTGTATCAGTCTTGGAAGTCAAACTAATCAAGATCCCTATGTATGAATTGGCCGCTGAGCTCGATTTCGTATCGCCCTCGGAATCCATGGCTCTTTGTAATTCGAAGCTCTCTCTCTGTAAAGCGACACCAGGGAGCTAGGTAGAAGCAGCGAGCACGAAGAACAAGCAGACGGCAGAAGAAGATCCATAACTGCTCTCCCGACATACATACAAATTCATCATCATCTACATCAAAACCCTAAGGATTTAGATTCACAATCCCCCAAATTTGACCAAAAATTCACACACAGACGCATAGATGAGCATGAAACTAAGCAAGCGAGCTAAGATTGGTAATGAAATCAAACAAAACAAAGGAGAAGGAAAAAGGAGAGATTACGAGAAAATGAGCGAGGGTCCAGGCCATGCCGGGAGAGAAGAGAAGAGGCAGAGAACGATGAGCCATGAAAAGAAGACGATGAGAATGTAGGTGGTCCAAACGCCGGGGTACGTAAACCATTCCTTGTTCCGATTCAGATATGTCGGTCGCACTGCCGTCACGTACATCTCCTCCTCTTCCTCCTACACCGTTGGATTTCCGGATTTGGATATGTGCGGCGGAGATTGAACGGAAACGAAGAGAGAGAGAGCTAGGAGATGAAGATGAAGAGTGGCGACGATGAAGAAGGTAATAAGGAGGAGACGCTCATCATCACCGACCAGATAGAGAGCGATCTGAAAGAAATCGGAGAGGGATGAGAGAGATTAAGGGGTTTATTAATTTGATTAAGGGCAAAATAGTCATTTTACTTCAAATAGGGTAAGTGGGAATAAAAATCTCTTGCTAGGGTTAGTGGGATAAATTTGGCTCATTTTGGGGCTTTTAGTCAAGGACCCTTAATAATAATATGGGGAGGAGCTCCACCACTCCTACCTAATGGGTAATCTTACCCGCTTTCAATAAATATATATATATATATATATATTCATTTTTCACTGATTATTGACCTTTAATATAACTTTTATTTGGGAATTGGGCGGTGCAATAAACTTTTATTGGGGCTCAATAAACCTCCTAAAACTTTCAAATTCAAGAACATCTTCATTTTTCGTAATTATTGACCCTCAATAAAACTTTTATTGGGAGACAATAAACTTTTTTTTTTTTTGGGGGGGGGGTTTCAATAAACTTCTAAAAAAATTATGAGATCTCCGGCGATCTCCTCGTGGACTTCCGGCGACCTCTCTAGTGATCACCGACGACCAACGAGGGTCCGACGACATCCGGAGATGTTCCGGCTCTATGACCTCTCTCTCTCTCCCACTTTATCTCTATGTGACAAAGGGAGAGGGCAAAATAGTCCTAAAAATAAATAAATAAACAAAAAAAAAAAAAAAAAGCTTAATTTAGTATTAGAGAACAAAATCTATTACCCTATGAGACTATGAGCAATTGGGAAATCCACAAGTTTGGTAGGATAAGGAGAACTAATTTAAAATTAGGGTATTTGGACATTTCTCCAAAAAATACTTCATCTTGAATGAGCAAACTTGGGAAGGAAAGCTTCCTGAATGTGCCAAGTGCTTTCAATTTTGATCTTCACGTTGACCAAGAGGTTTCTGTATTTAATTTCTTTGTATTGGTGTTTTCAATAAAAATATTTAAAAATAAAAATAGAAAACAATCCCTCTGATGATGGGTTTTCATTGAGCAATCACATTGATAGTCAGCATTGCTCACCTAAAAGGAACAGTTTAAGATGATGTGAGAAATACGTGTCTCAACTCTCAACCACATTTAAAATTATAACAATTTAAAACTATATATTTATTTTCAACCGTCAAATTCACTCACAGTTCCTCAAAAATCATCTCTTAGATAAGCAGTCCTTCATTGATGGTTAGATTGCCTCTCCTTACCTATACTAGTGCCACAGAACAAAGAACGTAGCCAGCAAAAGTCCGGCAGATAATTACTTTAGGCTGTCAAGTTTTTTTTATTAACTTTTAGGCTTTCAAGTTTCAAATGCCATTTTGCCAAAAAGGCTAAGAGAAGAATTAAAAAACAAAATGCAAGGAGAGAGATTGTTTGCAACGCTGTATCAAAATAAGCCAACTCCTAGTCATCACATTCTTATTTATAACTCCATAGCAGCTGGCGCCACAGCCATCTGATACAATTCTCGCCCATAGAAAACTGTACTAACATTGGGCCACTGGCCAATTATTAGTCTCTTCAAATAATACGTCAATCAATCCTTCAGTGACACTAAAGTCAGTCTCTAGAGTTTTGACTAACTTAGAACAACTCCAACAGTTTCCTTATATCTTGATTTTTCTCCATTTTAGAGAAAAATTTAGCTGTTTTGCCTGTTTACAACTAAATATACTGTGGAGTATCTGATTTCATGAATTACACAAAAAGATGAGATATAACATACCATCCGTCCTTTCCAACATCTAAAAAATAAAAAATATATATTCAAAATCGATGGGCGTCATGAAATTTAGTCATTTTTCTATACAACTGGTTAGCCAAGCAAACAGAAGTAGTTCCATACATCTCTGTGGGAGGCAATTTGCAGTAGCCAATTTTACCTGTCAATCCATAGAATTCTCGTGCAGTAGAACATACTCTCGGCTGAAAATAAAAAATAAAAAATAATGAGAACTGTCAAAATTCGATATTTACACACACCCACACACACATCCACACACATCTATATTACTAGCAAAACAGCAAGGATTCCAGATCATATCAAGGACAGAAAATAAGAATTTGGGCAGTAAGACAACAGATTCTTGAATTAGGCAATACTTCCAAACAAATGCAGGTTCAGCATATACAAGCACTGCACATTTGATTTTTAATATGTTCCAAGTACTCTTTAAGAGTATAAATTGTATCGCATCTTTTTCCATTTAAGATTCTGGTTAGTTTTACATTCATCTAAACTTTTAGTTCGTATTCATGTGCAACTAAACAAACACAAATATCCGCCACTTCCTGATCTGTAGCTGAAACTTAACCCCGCCCATCTTGTTGAGTTGGTTTCTAAAACCAATAGTTTTAGCTAATTCCAAAAGAGGTTACCTTAAAAACCAAACCAAGTGAGCATTCAACTACAAGTATCATTACGGTAAATAACAAGGGATAAAACATGAAGCCTAACAAAAATATATTGTTCAAAGAAAAAAAAGATTAATAAATAAATAAATAAATTTCTTTTGCAGTGCTTTCCTGGAAGACAGCAATCTAAGCATCACAAAATATTATACTGGATCATAGTGGATATAGATCAGTGACTTACCTACTATTACCAAATTTAATCGTGTCTTTTTCCATAAGTTCATAATATCGCTGAGGTTCAATTGCAGTTTCCTGCAAAAACAAAGGAAATATTAAAGCTAAATTCCTGCAAATACAGCCAAATCTCACCCTACTGCAAACAAATGACATTTGTAAATATAACACATCAATTTGAACCACTTACATTGACAAAAGTTTTATTTGTGCTTCCAAGATCCATTACGTAAGGCCTATAATGGAGCACACAAGAAACTAGATATCACTATATGATAAACAGGGGCCAAGAGGCCCAAACAGAAAGAAAAATTACAGTTACAGAATTCACAGTCCTAAATCCCAACTATAACCATATAATATTTGAAACAATCACTCCTCAATTAATGGAATTAACCAGAAATTAGCTGTATCTTACTTGACTTCCTTTGACAATGTACCATCTGGTTGCTCCTTTTCTACTTGCCTGGCATGGTGGATAATTGATACAAAATTATTTGCTACTGACTTGGAACATAAATGGCAAAAATAAAACAGAAAATTATGGATCTACCGGAATTGTAGAACAGCATGTTGCTTGCTGCAGGACGGGTGATCCGTAGGGATGTCTGCCACCCTTCTTTCCCTCCCGAAAAGGTAACAGCTTTGGCGATGTATCTTAATGGGTTCTGCAAATATGTTGAACTTAGAACAGAACCAAAACTCAGAAAATTTTTTTGATCATCATGATAGATCCCAAAAGAAATGGACAAAAAGATCAGCAAGCGAATGACATTAGCAATGAACAGGTAGAAGTAGGATTTTTGAATTCCTACTAGATTTGGAAAATCACCGAACACAAGTGATCACAAAGTAGTGAAAGGTACATGTTTGGAATGCTAACCACAAAGTAATAAGATGCTCACTCAGAACTTGACTGATCTAAAATCTCAGTAGACAAGTAAACAATACAGAACCAATAAATTTAAAAATAAATAAATAAAAAGTTGAAGGAACTAGACAATTAAGTATCAGAGTTATCGGTGTATCATTTGTTACATATTTTAACCACAAAGAGGAAATTTCCGCAAGAACTGTAACAGCAACAACCATTTATCATGTGCAGAGGACAAAAAGTCTATTGAAGATGAATTTTATTTTATTTCGTGACGAGAGATTCTTAATCATGTCTAATCTCCAATACTCCCACAATCGCACCCAAGCTGATAATGTTTGAAGATATGTCCATTAGGTGTAAAAGAAAGGAATTACTACATGAGGCTATCGTGACATTTAGGTTATAGGAAAAGGTTACGTGTGTGAAGGTTTTTACTAGATGAGATGGTATGGTATGGACACAAAAGTTGTCACAAGCCTAAGGTTTAATCAAGTCTTAGAAAGCAATAATAGAATATTCAGTCATCAGCTCCAGCTTCTCAGATTTAAGACCTGAGGACACTTTATTTGCAAAAGGGCTTGTAACAAGGTTCTTTGGTTAACAGGACATAAGGCAAATTTTAAGTATTGTTATTAAAATGTAGTCTGTAATGTGCAGCTTCTTCAAAATCATTGCTCAAGTGCTTCATAACTACATCAGAGACTTGCCATAAAAAAGGAAAGAAGCAACAACATGGAGATAACTCCCAGTATTAAATTTCAAGAGACTTGCCATTAAAAGCTTCACCACCCTTGAAAACATAAAGCCGCCATTTTACACAAGGTGGCCGTCCTTCTGCTGGCTCAGTGTATAATAGTGTTATACCTGACAAATAACAACTCATTAAAAATAAGTTTTTCTTCTTCTTTAAACCTTCACAGTAAAGGCAAACACAAATCCATAATCGCTACACTGAATGTACATACAAACTGTTAGAGAATGGAAAGTCTACTGATATTAAATCCAAGTATTATAATTAGTTTCCTAGATTTTAAAGGTGTAATCTACTTTCCTTATTTATAATTAGTTTCCTAGATTTTAAAGGTGTAATCTACTTTCCTTAAGTAGGTGATTTGGTTGTCATTTAGTTTATCATTATAATTAGAGTTATTAGTTATTTAAACCTTTCAGTGTTATTATTAATCAATCTCATTCTCTCCCCTCAAGATTCTGGACATGGCATCAGAGCATCAGAGGTGCATCACCAGTATAATTTGTGTTCTCATCTTTGGATCATTCTAGACAGTGTCTCTTTGTTAGTAGTCAACTCTTCTCCTCTGGCAGAGTCATATTTTGTCGTTGTTTGGTCTTAGCGGTTTAACGCCCATTTCAGTTTGGATGAAGATGCTCAGCAAGATCCTAATCCAAGATGTAATCTTGGTAATGTTTTGCTGCAAGTTTAAGTGTTGTTTGAGTGCCATATAGCTAATGAGGGTTGGATATTTGTATTTGGTTACTGAATTTAGTACATCAGCCTAGAGGTTGTTTTTGGTTGTTGAGTTTGATGGGTTGAAGTTTGTCTACTTTCTTATATTTCTACCCTGAAGTTTACCATGCCTCAGAATAACAGCTGTCCTCAACACTTTCGGACCCCAGAATATATTCCAGTGTGTAGGCATGTGATGCCCAAGTTGTTTGGAGCAATAGTATATGTAGTCAGCTCTGTGTAAGGGGACCAAAAAGTTAGAAGTTTTGTTAGACAAATGATGCCCTACATTAATGATTAATCCAGATTTAAGAATACTGAAGAAGTTGAAGATAAAGGCTTTAGGAAACATGGCTTTAAGAGACATGAACCAATCACACAATACTATGTTTTGAGTTCTCAATCATGTTTTAGACTAATGATTATCATCTACGTCCAACTTAAGAGGGAGGGAGGGGGGGATGGATTTTTGTTTAGGTTTGTGATCTAGTTTTCAAGAGTAAGGGATGCATTGGTTATTTAGGTTTGTATTATGATTAGTTGTACCCTATGTAACCCCATTAAGGGTTGTGACTAGTGCACTCAAATGTCAACACAAACATTGACCCAAACAAAAGTAAGAAGAGGATTGACATTTTGTTTCAAAAACAAAGAAATGAACACCTCACCCCTGAATCTATTGGTTTCCGCAGCAAGCTTTCCAGATAGCTCAAACGAAGGTTTTTGCTGCAAGTCAAGTAACAGAAGGAAAGGAAAGGAAAGTAAGTATAATTGCCACCTTCCACCCAATCAAATAAATTATCGCAATAAAGTTTATGATACTTGGACGAGGTTGGGATAAACAAGATCCTCACAGATTGCAGAAGGTCACTGAGAATAATTTGACATAAATAACCGTAATGTAGAAAATAAGAGTTATGATGTAAAGAAACCACACAACTCACCTTTTTCTGTGCTTCCAAGGCCTCCTCAGCAGCTCTCATCATTGCTACTGAATCATTCTCATCAATCCTGCTCAAGCAAGCAATCAACAGCTCATTAAAGCTATATTAAGACTTAATAAAAGAGTGCACTGAAATAGTAAAAATATCATAGCCCGAAGCCCCGAAGTGTTGTAACCTATATTTATGTGAAACTAGATTAACAAATAAACAGGCATTCAGTGTCTGAGAGGAGTCGGATCTTCAGACTTAAAAACCACAAAGTGTTTTTCTTATGTTCTCTGTTGCTTTGGAAAACAATAATTCATCAATACACAAATTACACACATATAGCTTCTTATATAAATTCAGTTTATATTAATAAAATATACAGAAGAAAACTATAGTTGTGAAAAATAATATTTGAATACAGGAAAAAGGTACAATATCAAAGTAAGGAAAATTATAGTACAAAGCTAAAAAAATAAAAATGCCACCCAAGGAAAATATGTAACGACTGATAGATTACTCAACTGTTCACAAAAGCATCAACTTACCCATGCTCAGCTTCCCTTGACTCTGGTACCTGAAACATATTAACCAACAGTACACCTCACATAAGAATCAATGCAACTACAGACATAAGCAAGTATATCAATAACTAAATTGACCAAAAATTAATGCAAAATTTATTATTTATTTTTTGTTTCATGTTGTGCTTCATCCAAGAAAGTCCTATACATACTACTAACCCCATGTGGTAGGATGTCATTGAACTCCTATGTATAATGTAGGCACAACAAATTACAATATGAGTGCCTTTTAACATTGTCTAAAAGCAATATATACACTTCTCTAAAAAAGTTAAAAGACGTTCGGATGGAAGTTGTGAATGCTAATTCTCTACAAAAGAAATTTTTCCAATGAAAATGAAATTTACACTCCCTAATTTGCAATCCACACTCATTGTTTCCTTTGTTGGTTGAAATTTTTATAAAAAGGCAAAATTTAAGTTATTTGAAAAAGGAGACATGGAGTGTGGATTGTAATATGGGGAGTGTAAATTCACTCCCCTTTTGCCAATTGCAAATATAAAGTAATATGAAAAACCGTTTGCATGTATTCGTCACATAATTTAAGAGCAATTTCAGAATAAAGTTATTGCAAAGGAAGGGGGAGTGGATATCACCAGACACCTCATAGTGAGCTCTGGTATCTGCAGCTTGTCGAGGCGACTGAGTTTTGTGTTTTTTCTTCTGGTGTCCATTCAATGGTGAAGTAGACTCCCCATGTCTCGATCTTGAAGACCTATGACCAGAACTGTCTTTTTCTGTCCCTCTCTCCATTCCTTCAGTCTCATTTTCCCTATCTGAGCCATTTTCCCTTTGCATACTTCTGTCACTCCCTCTGTGATGATTTCTTTCATGGCCCTCAATTACTTTATCTCCATATTTTGTTTCATCCGGATGTTGAGGTGAGGGAGATCTATGCCTACTCCTCCGGTGTCGATCTGATGGAGAGGTATCATGCCTTGATCTTGAAGATTTACCATTGGTATGATCCCTTCCCGACAATTTCTCATTTCTATCACTCCCAACTTCTCTCTCTGGACCCCCCTCCTGTAAATCCCTACCGATCCCCCTACCATTCTTCCTTTCATCTTCTCTCTCAGGCACTCTTCCAGCTTGAGCTCTTCTTAACCATTTGGTGCAAGGAGAAGGAGAGCGAGGAGGAGGAGTGGGCGACCTTGCATGCTTGGGAGACTTGGGGCGACTTGAATGCTTCACTGCAACGGGAGAACTGCCTCTCTGGGACTTTCTATGTTGATTAGGTGATCTTTCTGTTCGAGATTGACTCTTCCTATAAGGGCTCCTTCTAGGAGGAGATCCATGGTCACGTACTGGAGATTTGGAATGATTTTTTAGATTACGCCCCATCAAGGAACTTTTCAAATGCCCATGCAGCCTTCTCCTGACAAACATAACGTGAGAAACAAACTGACTACCTTGTAAAGACTTAGCAGTCATTATTGGACCGGGCCTAATCAAAATCCACACAATTTAGGGATAGGCCAGACCAGGGCCTCAATATACAAGCCCTAACCTGCCCCAAGAGTAGGGCAGCACAGGTCAGTAGAGCTGGCTGGGATTGGAGTCATTCCTTTTTCTTTCTATTTCTAAACTAAACTGAAAAACATAACACAAATGACAAATGGAAACAACACTTGAAATTAGATATAAGTTTCTCGAACTGGAAGACATGATCTAATGCTGAATATATTAATAGTTTACATAAATTGCAAGTAAAATTAAACTTGGGGTGGAAGACTGCTGCATCACTAGTTTGTTAGAACCAAACACCATCCATCTCCTTCTAGCACCTCCGTTGACATTTGAGGTGAATAACTAAATAGTGTCCGTTTAAATCACCCGTAATTACTAAGACTTGAACAACCAAGTTTCTTATCAATACAGAGAAGTAGCAGCCATTCAATGAAAAAGTTCTCTAAGATTCCTTTATGCTAGCCTATCCTAACTATTGAATATCAAAGCAAAACCAACAAAAGCAAGACCAGATTATTTATGAACATTACAAGGTTAAGTGACCGTCGATAAAAGTTTCATGTCTATAACCATGACACTCAAAAAAAATTTCCTGTCCCCTATAAACCACGACACATCCATAGATCTTGGAATAAACTAACCCTTCCAAAGGATTACTATACAATACCGGTGAGCAAAGAAAGAATCTCACAGAACTCTATAATCTTACCTCTATATGAGAAGCTTAGAGGCTATGTTCTTTGTCAATGTTATCTATGTTATCTTACAAAACAAGCACATGGCTATGACTGAGGCTATGCTACCTATACATCATTCGATTGATGAGGATTAATATGCAGAGGCATGAGGTCATGCTTTCACACGTATAGCTCTAATTTTCTTTTTTCATTTGTTATATACAATCTGTATTCTCTTCCTTTTGGCCTCAAAAACAATAAAACAAGGGCAAATGACGAAGACAAACAAATGGCTTCATTCCAAGCATGAACACATCGTCCCGCTTCAACACCTAGCTGTCATTTAATTATGAGGTTCACCTACTTCCAGTTGACATATGAAAGGAGTTTCTAAAGCTGAAACCATATGAACTGAATTTCTAAAGCTGAAAAAAAAAAAAAAAAAAACAAATGCTTCACAGGGAAGAACATATCACGTGTTCTAGACTTTTAGTCGTTTGATTCTGATAAGTAGAAAAGAAAATATGATCTCCCCGACCATTTTTTAAGAAACCTACAAAGCTCCAACGTTTGACACAAAACTTCACATCCCAATAGCCATTATCAGTAGTTAAGTAAACCAAATCAAACCCACCTGAATAATTCAGGTAGAATCAACAATAAGAATATCAGAGTTAATCCCTAAATTCAACTACTACGAATCTAAAGTGCTAAACCAATCCAACATGCTTACTCAATTATACTTAACTACGAATTTAACAATAATTCAAATGGATACTTACAATTCGGGAAGTTAGATGGGGCAAGATGAAGAACGAAGAAGACGACGGGAAGAATAAAATTGGAAGAGACCGCTTGGAATTTGAAATTGGAGAAAAACACTGAAGACTGGACTGGATACGCTCAAACGCTACTCTAAACGACGTCGGATCACCTTATAATTTTTCTACATTCTTAATACTAAAAAAAAAAAAAACAGAATGGGCTGACCGTCAGCCGACACTCATCCAGGTTATGTAGGTCCGTCGTATTTAATTGAGAACATGCAAGGTTAGTTTGAGATTGCCATGATTTAAAAACAAAACTAGGCATGGACATTTTAACCTGGAAATCCGAAAATCCGGATTGGACCGATGGGTCGGGTTTTGAAAAAAAAAATGACAGAAAAACAAAAGGCTTGGACCATTAGCTTTTAACGGGCCGGTCCCGGGCCCACGGATCCAATGACCCTAAAGCCTGAAGACCCGAACACACCTCTTAATACCTCTCAGTTTTATCATTTTATCCTCATATATGGAATTGTTTTTCTAATTTTCTGAATCTTCCCTAATCCCTTTCTACTCTACTTCGAAGAACAGAACCCTAAACCCTAAACCTCAGTCAACTATCCTTTATTCCTTAGCAAAATAACAAAGCACAATCAAGGATAGATGACATGCCCACCTACTTCCATACCCATCTAGATTTCAATCAATTCGTCAAACCCCGTCTTCAATCCCATTCAATTCCTTTCCTGACTTTGTCAAATATCTGATTTCCCAATCCTATCCTTAACCCCCAAGCCTCTTTTTCAAAGAACAAAACCTCAGAACCCTAATTCCTAAATGGAAAACGCAGCTTCGGTTTGTGGGAGTGAGATGGTGGTTGCTTCCCGTCATTCCAGCCAGTTTAAAGGGTTTGAATTTAAACTATGAAACTCCATTTGTTTGTAACTTTGAAGATTGGATGCTATTTTCTTCGTTTTGTATCTTAGTTTGTGATTTGTATGATGGGTTAGGTTGTGGAGAAACTGTAGCCAAGTCAAACTGGACTTTTGGGCTCAAAAAATTGGAAGGACCGACCCTTTCATTCACGGTCAGGGAATTCCCGGTCCCTAAGACTAAAAAATGTGATTCGAGCCCGGCCCGTTCAATTCTGGTTCGGTCCCGAGCCATGCAAATGTCACGTCGGGTTGGGACAGTGCCTAAGCCTAAAAAAAACTGTTGCTGCATATTTTTAAAAAGTGCTGTAAGTATATAAAACAATTTCAGAGCGTGTTTTGATCTACAGCAGCTTCTAAAAGCAACCTTTGAGCTGCTTCTAAATTCTGTTGTCAGTGACTTATAATTTTTAATTAAAACTGTTTTTTATCTTTTTACCAAACACAATAAAATCTAAAATTTTAAATAAAAGCTTATTTTTTTAAAAGCGAAACAATCACAAACGGGGCTGCAAGCTTCTCTCTAAAAGTGAGGACTAAGAAGCAACATAATTAGCCCAAGTGGTGAAGCTTGTTGGAAATTGGGTTAGGATTGGATTATATCAGGAGTTTGTTTTCCTTTCAATATGACAAAAAAAAAAAAAAAAAAACTAAGTGGGTATTGTTTAAGTAAATCCAGAATATGTGTCTGACTCAAACTCTAGGTTACTTGACCTAGTTATGATAGGGTTATGAATTATAGATATTCATAGATATCTGATTAATTGTACGATTATCTTTCCTTGTACAATTCTGATTCTATGTCTTGTAATCCTCTATATAAAGAGGCCCCTATTATCAATGAAAGCACGATTCAATTCTCTCCCAATTCAGTTTTTCTTAAATACGTTATCAGCACGACGCCCTAACCCTAAAACCTAATAGCCAAAACCCTAAATCAGAATCCAAAACCTTGAAACCTATTAGGCCCCCGCCGCAAATCTTGAAGCCCTCCATCCCAGGAGTGCAGAACCGGCGGCACCACCCCAAGAACCTACCACCGGAAGCTCCAAACCACCCTCAACAAATATTCCACCGGTTTACCACCTTCAGACCCCGAATTGCTACAAACTTTTTACACAGGCAGCCCCTCGATCCCAGAATCCGGGAATCGAAAAAATTTTCCCCTGAATCTGCCTAAAAGTAGGTGAACCGGCCACCTGACTGCTGCTACATCTTGAATCGGCAGAAGAAGAAGAAAAAAAAAAAGGAAGTCAAAACCCAAAGGTCAACGGCCCTGAAGGAGTCAAAGCCCACTACTACAGCCCACTGATATAAGATCTGCCACGTCAGCAGACACATCAGCATCTCTGCCATGTCAGTAACGGCGCCACGTTAGCATAGTCAACGCTGGTAAACTCCGGTCAACTTTCGGGCGACCTATTTGAAGGTATTTTTTTTACTAAAAGTTCCCCTTTTTTAGTTTTTATTCAATTTCTCTTCTTTTTCTCGAGGACTTGCAAACTCCCTTCTTCTACCCCCCTTTCTTTATCATAGGGGAGACCTAATTAAGCAGAACTGTGGGGGTTCGTGCTCACTCCAAGTTTGGAGCTTGTTGAGATCTCCAAACTTAGAGTTTATAGAGAATTTATGATCGACCTCTTACGTCATTGTTTAGATCTAATCTAAAACCTCTTGGAATTAAATTTCTTGGAAGTGATTACGCTAAGAAATTCCTAATTTCTTGGTAGCGATTATGCTCAGAAATTTTATATGTTTTCGTGGTAGCTTTTTCCACTCCGAAACTAACCCTTCTTCTTGTTCTTTTTCAGGATGAGTAACCTGAACAAATTGGACTTTGCTGCATTGGGAACAACTAGCTTTGGATATCACATGTGGGTTAATGATGTTCGCTAGCATCTCAAGGCCGATGGAATCCAAGATACATTCTCGAGCTTAGCCAGGATGTGCTAACTGTTGAGCAAGCTCAAGCTTTGGAAGAAAATAGAGCAGCCTTAGAGGCAAATAAGGTGAAAGCCATCATCCTAATGACTCGTCATATGAATGATTCGCTCCAGTACGAGTGTATGAATGAAGAATACCCCAGAAGGCTGTGGGTCTCACTCGAAGAAAGTTTTGACAACGTCCGTGACTCCCTACTTCCTGACCTAAGTGAGATGGCATAGCCTCCGCTTCTGTAATTTCAAGTCAATTCTTGACTACAACTCGGAAGCACTTCGCATTAAATCCTTAATGGAATTTTGTGGTAAAGAGATCACATATGCGATATTGATTGAGAAGACTCTCTTTACCTTCCCCGTCTCTGCATTGATGGTTGCTAAGAACTATCGAATCAGTGTTACTGCAGGATGGATCACAAGGTTTCATGAGCTCATTAGAGCTATGAATGTCGCTGAAAAGCATGACAACATCCTTGTGAAGAACTATAATTCGAGATCAGTGGAAACAGAGCATATTCCGAAATCCAATTATAGTCACGCCCCTAAGAGAGGACGCCAAGCACGAAACCCTAATCTTAGGGATACTTCTGGACTTTCTGGTCCATATACTCTCTCTACTTGGGAAGGTAACCGCCAAAATAGACGAACATGGAACCAAATAGGTCAACGTGGAAAGAGAGAGGGAGGCAACACCTCTGGCCATGTTGGTGGCGCCACCAACACTAAGAGCCACCTAAATGACGTTGTCAAAGCTCATCAATCAATGGAGTCTGAGTAAAGAGATGTATGTTCTTGATATGGAGTATCTGATCATTGGGCACGCATTTGTAGAGCTCATGCAGAAATTGTCACCGCCTACAAACAGTATTGTGAAGCAAGAGAAGCTCACTATGTAGAATAAGAAGATCAAGAAAATGATCTAGAGTGAAGAGTTGAAGACTACAAATATGGCTGGGATCAATAGATCGCAAATTATGTTTAAGTCTTTATTTTTCCAAGAGATGTAATAGGTAATTGTCCTATACTTTGTAGTAAATGCCATTGGTTGAGTTTTTCTTCACATAGGCTCATCCAAAATAAGTATGATGTCTACGAAGGTTTTGAGATAAGTGATACTTAATCGAGCTTTGCTCTACCGACATCTCTCTGCTCACCTGGACATATTTATTTTGGAGTTACCGAAAGAAGTCAAACGACTACCTTTGTTTTGCATTAGCTAGCATTTGGATTAGATTCTCCTAATGGTTAAGAAACTATGATGTACTCTGTTGGCGTATGAATAAAATTTCGAGTTCTTTTCATTATGACTCCATTTTGATTCTGAGCATATTTCTTTGTGACTACGATGGCTGGGCCATCAGTACTAGTTCAAGGACTTGGAATAGCCCAAGTTCCCCTTGCCAAATGGCACCTTGATTACTGTCACAGAAACTCTCTACGCTCCTAGGGCAAATCGCACCTATGAATAGCTAATGGATTCCATGCGAAATCGCATGTAGAGAACGGAAATGAGTTCCTTTGCAATACCTCTAACGATTGCGTACAAAGGAGCATCTTAGAGAAGTTTATGTGTCTCTCCAGTGGACTCTATGTCACTATTCGAGCTGTTAATTCCAATAAAGTTATGAGAGAAGATCTCTTGGATTTAGACACATAATGGTTTTGTCACGACAAGATAGTTCATCCTAGTCATGATGATCCGTCTACTAAAGATTTCACACGGACATCTACTCTTTTGAGCTAAACGAAGCATGAATCAAAAGTTGATTCTGGGACTAAGTGTGACCGTCGCTGTTGCCTCTGGCACCGCCACTGTCCACCACCAGCCCAGGGCTGGCATAGTCCCTATCCATGATGGCATGGATGGCGTCCATCATGGTGATGGCGCCCTAGGTGATGCTATAATCACCAACTTTGCTTCAAGTAGCGTTTCAGACGCTCAGGCCCAACCACAATCCGCATTGGTTGCTTCTAGAGTCTCTTTCTCATTTTACAAAGCATGTTCCTTAGGGAATCATTCTGTTCTTATATAGAATCCATGGGGATTCTGTGGACTGAATCAACCAACTTTTAAATATCTCATGATGATTAGTTGGCACGCAAACACGCTGGTCACGTATTATGCCATTGTCCACTTGTAAATGCTACTTATGCTACACTCTTAGCACATATCATATGACAATGGGCTCACTCCCAGGATCATCCTATTCAATCAATTGGATTTGTCATTGCTAGAGAATTTACATTGAGGACCTTCGATGGTTATTGCAATGGGACTGATGTTGGACATCGTATTCCCATGTACACACCCAAATGGTCTCGCGGAAATGACTACGATGGTCGCCAGGATATTGGTAATGCACACCAACCTCCTTATATCCAATTGGGGTGATGCAATATCGCATACAATTATGCTAATTCGTCTACGACCTACCGCTACACAATGTATCTCTGCATTATGGCTAGTGACTGGGTACAAGTATTTTGTACTTACGCACATTTGAGTGAGCCATTTATGTGCCAATTGCTCCGCCACAGCTCACCGTGATAGGTCTTTACAGACGAATGGGCAACTATGTTGGATTTGAGATTCCAACAATCGTCCGCCATTTAATGCCCTTGCTAGGCGATCTCTTTACCGCCAGATTTGCCGGTTGTCACTTTGATGAGACAGTCTTCCCGTCGTTAGGGGGAGATAAGAACACAGATGTACAGCAGGAATGACAGAAATTGTCGTGGCCTATCCCCACTATGTCTCATCTTGATCCTTGTTAAAGTGACGAGATCACACATCTGCTACAAATATGCCTGCAAGGAAGAACGTCCCTACGAGAGGACGTAACGCCACCCTACATGGAGGTAGGCATGGCGCTAACGCTAAAGAGAATGACACTCTGGCGTTATAGGCCATGGCCCCAGCTAGGATGCATGGGACGCCCGTGGGTTCGAAGGATACCATGGCACAACCCCATCCTTTGATCATCAAGACTCAAAATCCGTCTCCTGAGAATCTTCTGGATTAAGGTTACCGTTAGGGGACGGCTCAACGTCAGAACCTATTCCTGAGAATAGAGAGCTCTATGAAAATTACACTCGTATACATGAGACGTGGGATAGAAACTCCATCATAATTGATGATGTAGTTGCGCATTTCATTGACATTTTTCATATACTCAGAATCAAAATGGAATGAGTATCAAAATGGAGATATGAAAATACTCATTCAACCAATGTGGAATGAGTATTTTCATATGCTCAGAATCAAAATGGAGTCATATACTCATTCTGTTCCTACATAGAATCCATGGGGATTCTATGGACTTATTCAATCAACTTGCAGACGTTTAAATATCTCATGATGTTGGTTGACAAGCAAACACGTTGGTCAGGTGTTGTGCCATTGTCCACTTGTAATGCTGCTTATGCTACACTCTTAGCACATGACAACGGGCTCACTCTCCGAATCATCCTATTCAGTCAATTAGATTTTACCATGCTAGAAATTTTACATCAAAGACTTTCGATGGTTATTGCAATGGGACTGATGTTGGACATCATATTCCCATGTACAAACCCAAATGGTGTCATAGAAACGACTACGATGGTAGTCAGGACATTGGTAATACGCACCAATCTCCTTATATCCACTTGGGGTGATGCAATATCGCATGCAGCTATGCTAATTCGTCTACGACCCACCACCACTCAATCTACCTCTGCATTATAGCTAGTGACTGGGTACAAGTATCGTACTTAAGCATATTTGAGTGTGCCAATTGCGCCGCCACAGCACTCTATGATGGGTCCTTACAGATGAATGGGCAACTACGTTGGATTTGAGACTCCAACAATCATCCGCCACTTAATGCCCTTGCAAGGCGATCTCCTTACCGCTAGATTTGCGGGTTGTCACTTTGATGAGACAGTTTTCCTGTCGTTAGGGGGAGATAAGAACACGGATGTTCAACAAGAATGACAGGAATTGTCGTGGCCTGTCCCCACTATGTCTCATCTCGATCCCCGTTAAAGTGACAAGATCAGACAAATATGTTGCAAACATGCCTGCAAGGATGGACATCCATACGAGAGGACGTAGGTCCACACTAAACGGAGGTAGGCATAGCGCCAACGCCAAAGAAAGTGGCACTCTGGCGTTATAAGCCATGGCCCCAGCTAGGATGCATGGGAGGCCCATGGGTTCGAAGGATACTTTGACACATTCCAATCCTTTGATCATCAAGACTCAAAATTCGTCTCATGAGAATCTTCCGGATTATGGTTATCGTTGGGGGACGCCTCAACGTCAAAACCTATTCTTGAGAATATAGAGCTCTTTGAAAATTACACTAGTATAAATGAGACGTGGGATAGAAACTCCATTATAATTGATGATGTAGTTGCGCATGAGTTTGTTGAGTCCAATGATATCGAACCACGCTTCGTTGATGAATGAATGCCAACGTAGAGAAATTTGGCCTAAATGGAAAGATGCGATCCAGGTTAAGTTGAATTCTCTAACGAAGAGGAAGGTTTTCGAGCCAGTGATGCCAACACCTCCTAACATAAAACCTATTGACTAATGGGTCTTCGTTAGAAAGTGTGATGAGAAAAAGAGATGACAATCTAGCCTTATGGCGCAAGACTTCTCACAAATTACCCGGGAATCGACTACGATAAGACATATTCTCTCGTAATGGATGTCATTGCACTCTACTACCCTGTCAGTTTGGTAGTTTCCAAATAACTGAACATGCAACTTACAAATGTGGTCACTACGTATCTCTATAGGGATCTAGATACGGAATATACATGAAGGTTCCTGGTGAACTTCATTTACCCAAGTCAAGTGGCTCTAGACCACGAAGCGCATTTGCAATATGGTTGAAATGCTTACTAAAGTGACTACTTGATTGGGAAGGGATATGTTCGCGCGTTTTCATAACAAGTTTCAGATTCTATCGTGGTTCATATTGGACATGATCTTCATTGGAAGCTCTTAAAGAGTTAAGGAAAACCGCTGAACACTTGAAATCCGAGTTTGAGATGAAGAATTTTGGGAGAACACAATTATGTCTCGGTTTGGAACTTGAGCATCATGTTGACAGATGCTTAGGCATTTTGACAAGGTCAAGCCTTCAAGCATCCTCATGATCGTCCGTAGTCTTGATCCTGAAAAGGATCCTCTTCGTTCGAAGGATGATGATGAAGATGCATTAGGGGCAGAAATGCCCTAGTTAAGTACAATAGGCGCATTATTGTAGTTAGCTCAATGCACAAGATTGGACATCTCATTTGCCATGAACTTATTAGTTAGATATAGCTCTGCACTAACACAACGCCATGGATTGGTGTAAAAGATATCTTTCGGTACTTGAGATGTATGATTGATATGGTCTTGTTCTATCCCTACAGAGAGACGATGGATTCGAACCCATTACACTCCAGGAACGCCGCCAACACTGGCATGCGTCCACTATCCCCATCCCAAAACAACATATGTTTTGGAAGATTTTGCTGATGTTGGGTATCTCTCTGACCCACACAAAAGTCTTCCCAAACTGGTTATGTGTTCACTATGGGTAATACCGTGATATCTTGGAGGTCTACAAAATAGATCATAGTCGCTATATCTTCGAACAATGCAGAGACTATTGCTCTTCACGAAGAGGTTCATGAATGTATATGGATTGGATCCATGATTACACATGTTCGAACAATTGTGGTTTGAAGTCTACCACAGATGAGCCTACGAGCGTATAGGATAATGCTGCTTGTTTTGAACAAATGAAGGAAGGCTACATCAAAAGCGACATCACTAAGGATAATCAGCAACAACAAACTCTCCTCAAGATCAAAGTGAACTAGGTTCAATCTGAGAACAGTATGGCAGACTTGGTCACTAAGTCATTGCCTAAATTCCACTTTCGAGAAACATGTTGGTAGCATGTTTTGCCGAAGTTATCCGAACTCCCATAACAGTTGTCATCAGGAGGAGATGTCTACATTTATGGTCTCAAAACGTGAAGGGTGTGTTGTGCTCTTTTTCTCCTTCGACCGAGGTTATTTTTGTCCCACTGGTTTTTGTTACTCGGCAAGGTTTTTAATGAGGCAACGAGAGGAGCACCATGTTTGGGCAACACAAGGGGGAGTGTTCAAGTAAATCTAAAATATGTGTCTGGCCCAAACTCTAGGTTACTTGACCTAGTTGTAATAGGGTTTAGAATTAGAGATATTCTCGGAGATATTAATAGATATCCGATTAATTGTACGATTTTCTTTCCTTGTACAACTCTGATTCTATGTCTTGTAATCCTCTATATAAAGAGGCCCCTATTATCAATGAAAGTACGACTCAATTTTCTCCCAATTTCAGTTTTCCTTAAACAAAAATAAAAATAAAAAGTTCTTGACTCTTTTGTTTATCTAACGTTTTTTTCATTTCTTATATTTCCTAAATTCTTCATTGAAAATTTTTCTTTTATTTATTTGGTCATGTTCCATAATACTGAGACTTTTTTAACATTTTTTTTTATATAAAACCCACAAAAAATAAAATGATAAAGCTCACTGACATGGTAGGTGCAAATGTTTTTTTTTTTTTACGTTCTCTTTCATATATGTATATAAGGAAAGGAAACGTTTGGCAATTTTTTTGGTTTCAATTCTGTCTTTTTGGGAAAAAATTTGAAGTATGTTCTTAAATATATATGTACGTAAGCCCACAAGAGTATATAAATTGCAAATAAAAAGGATTCACAAAAGAAAAAAAAAGTTGAAAAGCTAAAACTAATTACTTAATTAAATGCATGTGAAATTAAATAAGGGTAAAGAATTTCACTTCCCGTCTTTTAATTGTATTAATTATTTGAATTTTTTAGATAATGGAATACACATGACATGCAATGAGTGAGAAAAGTAGAAATGAAAAGGTTAGAGGGGAAGGTTGCTAGCATTTCTCTTCGGTTTAACATAGCTCGGAAATGCCTCAAAAAAATCTTAACACCGGAAACTTCTAATCCTCGATTCTTCTTCTTCTGATTGAATCGAGTTAGAATATTGATACCAATGAAATCAGAGAGAAAAAGGCTCCAAGACCCAGCCGGTTTCACAACTAGAAGTTGCTGGAAAAATGAGATCGGATCGAGTCTGTAATTAAAAACATAGGCTACGATGGTTTGCTATAATGAGATAAAGAAGTTATAAAGTTTCACTTTAATGTAACTCTAACGGCCATAAAAATAATTCACTCATTTGCCGTCACTTTCAATCAAATTACATGATTTTTCAGCTCGCACGTGTGAATTATTTTCTAATCAAGAAATTACCGTAAAACATTATTAAGAAACCAAGAATGAAAAAGGTAAGGTAATAAAAAAGGCATACCTTTTATAAAAGTCGTGTTAGAGTCAAATAACCGTCAACGAATTTTTTTTTTTGAAAGACACCGTCGACGTTATCAGGAAACGAAAATGAAAATTTGTCTTCAGGGAAAAGAAAATCGACTTTCACACACGTCATATGCCACTATATAAACAAACCCCACCTCTCTCTCTAGAGAGTCACACAGAAATTGCTTGCTTGCTTGCTTGAAACAACAGCGAAAATGAGACTCAGCAACAACCTGGTGGGCTTTCTCAACTTTCTGACCTTCCTCTGCTCCATCCCGATCGTCGTCGCCGGAGTATGGCTGAGCAAGCAAGGCAACACCGAGTGCGAGAAGTTTCTGGAGAAGCCGATCATCATCCTCGGCATCTTCCTCATGTTCGTCTCCCTGGCCGGCTTCATCGGCTCCTGTTTCCGCGTCTCCTGGCTCCTCTGGCTCTACCTCCTCATCATGTTCCTCCTCATCGTCGTCCTCTTCGGCTACACCATCTTCGCCTTCGTAGTCACCAACAAGGGCGCCGGAACCGTGCTCTCCGGTAAGGGATACAAGGAGTACAAGCTCGGTGACTACTCTCACTGGCTGCAGAAGAGAGTCAACAGCACCAAGAACTGGAACAAGATCAGGAGCTGCCTCAGTGATAGCAAGGTCTGCTCCAGTTTCCAGGACAAGTATCTCAATGATACTCTCCCCCTTCTTTATACCGAGAACTTGTCTGCGCTTCAGGTAACAACATATCATTCTTTTGCTTCTCATTGCTGGAGATCTGAAATCTCGTTGATGGATTCGAATCTGAATTTGATTTTGATTTATGTGTTGCTTTCAGATCTGAATAATAATTTATTTATAGGTTAAGAAACAGATCTGCGCATCGTGTGATGGTGATTTTTCTTTTTAATTCTTTCATGTTTGTGTTTGAGGCCTGACATTAATTGTAGAATTTGAATTGTGGATGTTGATATGATTTTTAATTAGAGTAGAGTTTTTTTTTTTTTGGGATATTAAAGATAAAAAATGGACTGTAGTTGAACTGTTGTATAATATTCTGTGGGATAGAACTTGACTTTGAGAAAGGTTAAAAAGGCCATCTTGACAAGTTTTCAGCTAATGGATGAAAATGATGTATTTTTGTTCTATTTTTATAGCCATCCATTCAATTTTGAATCAGCAACTTTTGTAAAACTTTTGTCAAAAGTTTTACATGATTAGTTTTGCAGGTTCCCCCCCTTTTTGAAAGTCATGTACATGTGAAAAATGAGTTAGCAATCTAATTATTTTTTGCAAATTATTTCTTACAGAGATACATGTAAGAGAACTGGCTTTTTTATTCTTTGATGTTTGAGGCCTGGGAATTATTAAACAATTCAAATTGTGGATATTTGATTTGATTTTTAAATAAAGGTTTTCTTTTGTTTATACTTTTTATTGTATTCTCATAAAGGGGTGCAATTTAAACGATAGGGAAAAAGGATTAAAAGGCCATCTATTACGACAAAAAAAAAGATGATTGGACTGTTGTTGAACTTTGGTATGATATTCTGTGGGATAGAACTCGACTTTGAAAAAGGTGAAAGACCATCTTGCCAAATATTCAAATTATGGATGAAAAGGGTGTATTCTTTTATTTTGATAGCCAACCATTCCACTTTTGAATCTGCAACTTTTGTATGGTTACTTGATTAGGTTTTCAGGTTCCCCCTTTTTAAAGTCATATACATGTAAAAGATAAAATTAGCAGGCTAATTATTTCTTGCAATTAAAGGTGCTTTACTCACCTTTTTGCTTATTCTGTGGAGTAAATTCTCATCTGATAGACCTTTATTAATAGACATTTGGTGGTTTGCACAGTTTCTTTACTTACTTATCCATCTCATCTTATAGCTATTATTTGTGGTATTCAAAGTTTCTTTACACATCCATTTAATTTACCCCCTTACCATTTTGTTGCGGTTGGAGAGCTTGATTTGTGAATTAGTGGCTTAGTATATGCCCTGTTAGTCTTGTTATGCATTTAACCTGGGACGAATGCTATTGTTTCACGCATTTTGCTTTTACATTTGGTTGTAGATCAAGTCATTGTTCCTACTGCATCTCTCCTTTACACCATGTATTTATATATGTGTGTATGCGTAGCCATTTGAAGTTTCCTTTTGTACTCGGTTCATTTTAGTATTCCAATTCCCATTTGATGATTGCAAGGACTACTTTATATACTCATTTTTGTGAAGGACTATTACAATTTCTGAATTTCCTAAGGGGAAAAACTCAAAGGGTTCTTGGTACCTTTATTGGTTTGGCTTATACATTGAAATTTTATACTTTTCAATTGTGCCCGTCACTCTCTACCTGGAGTCTAGATTGCATTGAGTTATCTCTCTGTCGATTAAAAAAACAGGCAATTTTGTGTAATAAAATTGTCTGTATGTTTCTCTTCCACTTTGTTGTGTTTCATCATTTTGGACTTACCAGGTCTCCTAATGTGTTTATTGGTTTGCAGGCTGGCTGCTGTAAGCCATCAGATGACTGTGGTTTTGCCTATGTAAGTCCCACTGTCTGGACCAAGAATGCTACTGTTGTTTCTACCAACCCTGACTGCAATGCATGGGATAATGATCCAAAGGTTCTGTGCTTCAACTGCCAGTCATGTAAGGCTGGACTGCTCGACAATCTGAAAAGTAACTGGAAGAAGACGGCTGTTGTCAACATTGTCTTCCTTATCTTCCTCGTCATTGTGTATTCCGTAGGGTGCTGTGCATTCAGGAATAACAGGAGGGACAATTATTATAAGCAGTAATTGAATATTGGAAGCAGCAGTAGTAAGTTGGATTGGATGTAAAGAGTAGTTGGCAGCTTTCTCTTATTACTGATGGAAAACCTATGTCCTATTGACCATTTCACCGTGTTAATTTCTTGTAAAGTCATTCGTCATGGTTGATGAATAGTTTTCGGCTTTAAACTGGCGTAGGTTATATGAATATGTTTCTCATCTGGCTACTTATTTTATGCTACGCTGCCTTTTCTTCTATGACATTGCTTAGAAAAATGATGACTGAGCTCAGTTGTTTGTCCATGCGTTTGTTGCAAGCCGGGTTCGATTGCAACCTGGTTACAAAGGTCTTAAGTAGTCTGATGCTTAACTAGAGGACCTTCGAGATATGCGTACGTACACAATTTTTTGGGTATCAGGCCAAGTCTCCGACTTGGTTTAACCTAATTTCTAGAGATCTGGAGGCGCTATGAATAAACGAAGTTTCGAGGATATTATCGTCCGTCGAGACCTTGCCCGCACCAAACATAAGATGTACATGAATTGTAGGGCTACATCACTAATTGCTGCTGGTCAAGGTTTTGGTTGAGTGTGGGAGAATTTAGTAAACGAGTTGTAGATTGCAGATAAGAAAGTTTGTGGAAATTTGAGAAGGGACAAAAAGTAGCAACGGGGAGTAGCTGGTGGAGGCACCATTGGTTTCTTTGGTGGAAGTTCCATCATTGCCGGGCCTATTTCTGTCAGCGTGCTTATCTTTTTGTTTTAATTCTTGGGAATATGGACACTTGTTAAAAAGCAGCGCATTCAGGTTCGGTATTAAGTCAATCGTGTCTATTCGTTTCCATCCATTCTTAATTAGCGCTTCTGTGCTTAGCGTCAAGCTAGCAAGCTAAAAAGTTAAATTGTACCCATAAATCACACCAGCTGTCGCGTATAGGCTAATCAAGATCCGTCTTCGACTTATGCCTTGAACATAAATTAAAACTATTCTTTTATTTATTACGGTTGGATGAACTCGATAAAATTGAGTGACCGTGTCTGTACTATATTTCAAATTAAAGAGCAAAAGTGGATTAATTTGAGGGAGAATTCTTTTATATATCAGCAGTATTAATTTGAGGGAGAATTCTTTTATATATCAGCAGTGCAATTGAATCAGCAGATTCAACATATTTCAATCATTAATATTTATAGACCATGTTCAAAAACACGACCGCTCAGGCTGCCTAAGCGCTGGGCGGCAACTGACCACCTCGATTAACACCAATTTAGGCAGCCTGAGCGGCAACTGACCGCCTCGATTAACACCAATTCGGTGTGGCAGGCGGGCTGGGATTTGGGCGGTCGATTAGTTGGCTTGGGCAGTGATTAGTCGGCTTAATCATCTAGGCGGAGTAGGTTGCCTAATCGATATGTTTTTACCAAATCACTCTTATTTCAATGCCATGGCCACCGTCGACCACCACCACCTCCACCTCCACCTAGACTCCATCCCTGTCATCGACCTCCACCTCCTCACCCAATCCAAACTCTACTCCTCTCCTTCTCCTCTTTCTCTGACATCTCACTGCTTCTACCCAAAATTGACTGCTCCATCTTCTTAACTCCTCCATTGGTCGGCGCCGACTTCTGGGCGTCGCTAGTTGCTTCCTTGAAGCATTGCCTCCAATGGACTTGTGAGCAGTACGGGCCATCGATTTAGAAGAAGAAGATCGATGAGCTGAGAGAGAGAATTAATGAGATTTTTTGTTGTTTGTGGTGGGAGTGAAGATTGTGGCTTACTGGCCTAGTTGTTCTCAATTCAACGGTCATTATGTTTCCACTTCTGTTTTTTTTTTTTTTTTTTTTTTTTTTTTTGAGGAGAAAGAAGGAAATTGCAACGAAAAACCCCTCGGGCAACCAAAGTTAAATTTGTCCCAATAAAGGGCAGGGAGTGCCAAAACAGGGAGACACTCCAGCCAAACTCTAGGAGACGAGCCTGATCCCGTAGATGTAACAGCATCAGCTAAGAAGTTCGCTTCCCTAAAAACATGAGAGAAGGAGATGCTTGCGAAGGAATTAGCAATAGAAGCTATGTCTTTGAGGAGAGATTTTAACATCCAGGGAGCTTCACACTTGCGGTTGACAGAGTTAATGATTAGGGACGAGTCACCCATATGGTCCAGGTTGAATCGCTTAGCAGCTAACAAGCTGTGATACCCCGGAAATTCATAATTATTTTCTGAGGATTTTCCAGAATTAATTTTATAACTATTGGACGGTTTCGTGGCTCGTGGATGGAGCGGAAGTGTTTCGGGCGAATAATTAATTGAAGGATATGGTTTTAGGGGGGTTGCCAAAGGTTGACTTTTTATTCGTTGAGATTCTCCGAAAACTTCCTTCACGAAAGTTGTAGAGCGTGTCGATACGAGTTCGTGGACATGCGGATTGCGTAAATCAGAGTTCGTATGAGGAAGTTATGGCCATTGGAAGGAATTTCCATTTTAGTATAAATAGAAGTTTCCCGAAGGAGAAACTTACTATTTTCATTTCCTTCCATTTCCGGAAACTCATTTTTTTCTCTCCCTTTTTCTCTCTCGGTCGATACCTTCAGTATCGAAGAAAACCGCCTGACCCGACCCGAACCCGGCCGATCCGACCCGACTTTTCCGGCCAACTGCGGCGGTCTCCGGCCGTGAAACTTGGCCAGCAGGGTCGCCTCCTCCGTCTGGTCGTCCCTCTGGTGGTCTCTATCGCCGATTCTTCTCCACGGCGGCGCTGCAAGGTGGTGCAGCCTTGCGTTTTCGGACCCGGCCGGAAAACACAACTCCGGCGACCTCATGGCTTCAGGCTTCTTGGGTTGAGTTCAGAACAAGCTTCCTGATCGATCCTTGGTGTTTGTTTCGACCGGTTTACGTGAAAATTTGATCAACTCGGATTGGATTACTGTTCACGGCTTGTGAGGTAGTTTTCGATCCCTTAATCTTGTTTTCTGACTTCGATCCAGTTATGAAAGTTCACAAGCATGCTTAGATGAAGCTTTTTGATGTTGGGAGTTTTGTGAGATTTTGAGTTTTGGCCGGCGACGGTGCGCCACCGCCTGTGGCGGCGTTCTGGTGGTGTTCCGGCCATGTATGGAACTGTTTCTGGTATTATATGTCTTCTACTCGTCGATACGAGCGTTTCGATATATAATATGCAAATTTTGGAATTCGAATGGATTTGTTATGATTTTTGCCGTTTCATATCGGTGAATTTATTCGATCCGTGAAGATTTGAGCGTCCGATCGACTTGTGGTTTGGTCACATCGATCGTGGGTGTATTCCAGAGACTTTGGGAGGTCTCGGATATGGTTTCGCCTCATTTGGCGTCACCTTGGGAATTTTGGTTCTATTTAGGGTTTCGAACGTTATCCCTTGTGATTCATTGACTGAATAAGAGCTGTAATTCCATAGGTACGTGACGTAGTAACCCTTGGACAGCTATTTTGTGGATTGGTTGCCTTGTTCTAAATTGAAGACGCAGCGGGAATTTCGAGGTGAGTAATCTCACAAGGTTCATTGATGTATGGAATACCTTTATCGTTTGGTGAGTAAATCTCACGATATTTGTTATGAGCAGGATCGATATGTGTTATGAGTAGGATTGATATGTGTTATGAGCAGGATCGATATTTGTTATGAGTAGGATCGATATTTGTTATGAATATGGTTGATATTTGTTATGAGCATGATTACCCTATCGTCTTGGAGTTATTAGGTTAACTATGACTATAGTTGGTATTAGTGGTTTTCTGTGTGGATGGATGACTATGTGTGTATATATATATATATTATGGGATGTATATATATACATATATATTCATGTATTAGTGGCTTCGTTGTAAATCTATGTGATGATCGTTATCTATGTGATGACCAGCGAAATCTATGTGAT
Source organism: Rosa chinensis (assembly GCF_002994745.2). Lineage (NCBI taxonomy): Eukaryota > Viridiplantae > Streptophyta > Magnoliopsida > Rosales > Rosaceae > Rosa > Rosa chinensis. The sequence continues at coordinate 25,098,441 of NC_037091.1, read as the reverse complement.
GATCGCTATCTATGTGATGACCAGCGAAATCTATGTGATGATAGCTATCTATGTGATGACCGGCAAAATCGCTGTGATGATCGCTATCTGTGTGATGATTGGCGATATCTTTGTGAATCTATGTGATGATCCTTGAAATCTATGTGATGATCAGTAGGATGATGTAAATCTAAGTGATGACCGGTGGAAATCTGTGCGATGATCAATGTGATGACTGCTCGGTAGCGGAGCTGAATTGTTATTAAGTTAACAAAGATCGAGAAGACTGCTGTGATGGTTGGGGCTACCTACAGACGTCAGAGTGTGGGACTTCGATGACTACTTTGTCTTGAGTTGTTTGACTTAGTGTGACCTCCTGAACTAAATTATATGCAGGGGTTACTATGAATTGTTTTGCTTGTTTTGATATGTGATTGCCTTGATTTCTCCTTGATTGTATTGATTGATGGTTTGATTTACATTAAGAGCCATAGCGGTTATGAACTGTACTCTGTAGTGAGGATAGGAAGGTGATTCATTGTTCTTCACCTTTGATGTCATGTTGATGACAAAAACTCCTAGGGGGGAAATGGGAAATGAGTGTGATGTTGGAATTCGCCGTAGTGCGTTAGGATGGCGTTAAACATTTCTTGAGGAAGTCTTGTTTGACCGAAATTTGTGTAATTGGATGCTAGGATTGAGGTTATGAGCAGAAGGCTTTTGTGAAATTTGTGTAATTGGTTTTGAGTTACTCATACGAGCTTCATAAGCTTACCGGGTTTGTTGTATGGAACCCGGTGCACTATTCAATGGAATGGTGTAGGGGTTAATCCTGCAGGTCGAGGAGATCGTGGCTGAAGCTGAGGTGACGCCTGTGCAGCTTTATGGTAGGAAGCTATCTTTGTGACTTTACCGTTGTTAAGGACTTCCGTTGTATAGTTACTCTGAGCTGCATTTACGTTTTATTTTGTTGTTGACAATTTATTTCGTAAGCATTGTAATATATAACTCTATGGAGCGAGTTTATATTAACTTTGAGGGTTCAGGGCATCAATATCTGTGTAAGTTAAAGGGAAAAAGATTCCAGGTATTTTGTATTGATGACTGGACGTTCACGCATATATAATTATGGGGTTATATATATCGATTTTCATGTGTGTAAAATCAGGGGCGTGACAGTTTGGTATCAGAGCGTAAGGTGCATATTTGGTGACAATCAATACTCCTCGAGTGATGGCCCGTCTGCAGCGGATCCCCATCTGATGCTCTTCGGTATTGATATAGTCATTGGGTATGCAATGAGTGTTGGAATGTGAGTCTTCAGGGTAGTGTTGGCCCAGTGAATAAATTGTAGGAGCTTAAGGTAGCTTCTAGGAGTTATAGTCTTTTGAGGAATGAGGACCTTTAGATTTAACTCTTATTTACGTAGGGGATAAAATTGTATCTTCTGACGTAGTGTGTGATTGATTTAGTCATAGCGATGACTTATACTTGTATTTGAAGATTTTACAAGTATTAACCAAGGTTGCTATGCTCCTTAGGTTATGGATTCACAAGGAGGACGAGCTAGGGGTCGAGGTAGACCCAGAGGCAGGGGTAGAGCCCGAGGTAGGGGCAGGATTCCTCCTCCTGTTGAAGAGATATTTGAGGATGAGTTCGAGGCATCGAATGTTGAGCTTCATGTTCCACCTGTGGTGGAGGTTGCTAATGTTGTAGATCCTACTCGTTTGTCGAAGTTGGCAAAGGAGATTTCGAGATTGGGAGGAGTTCCATTTCAGGGAGGTACGGATCACATGTTGGCAGACCAATGGATTGAGAATATGAAGACTTACTTCGAGATGGTTGTCTGTGACGACATTGAGAAGAGGAAGATTTCCACATTTATGCTCCAAGGCGATGCACGGGTGTGGTGGAATGGCACACAGAGGGTGATGGACGTGTCCACCATGACCTGGAATGAGTTTGTGGAACTGTTCAGGAAGAAGTACTTTCCGCCTTCAGTGAGGGAGCAGATGGAAAGGGAATTCATCTCGTTAGTCCAAGGGACTAAGAGTGTGAGGGAGTATGAGGCTGAGTTCTCAAGATTGTATCGCTTTGTGCGGCAGATGGATGCTGAGAGCTTAGCTATGAAGTTTCAGTGGGGACTGAATGCTTCAATCAGACGTGATGTTGCTGTTCTGGAACTGAAGGTGATGGAGCTCATTTTCGTTAAGGCTATGGCCATTGAGCAGGAGAATCTGATTTTCCAGGAACAGGAGTTAGCTGACAGGGACCTTCGAAGGAAGGGAAAGGCAATTGTTGTGAACAATGAAGGGACAGATAATCAAGGTGGGTTCTGGAAGAGGCAGAGGACTCATCAGCAGGCTCCAGGTAGAGTGGCAGCTGCACCTGCTGGGGTTGCACCTAATGGGCAGGTGGCACCCTTAACATGTTATAACTGCAAGGAAGTGGGCCATATGGCAAGGCAATGTTTGAAGCCGAAACCTAGGTCGTGCTATAATTGCGGACAAGTAGGGCATTTGGCTAATGAGTGTACCCGACCTCGGGGTATGAGACAGAGGGATCAGCAGAGGCAACATCCTCAGGGACATGCGGGGGTGATTGCTATTGGCCAGCAGAACGCGGGGGTGCAAGGTACCTTATCTGCTTGACACTAATCTTGTGTAGATGAAGTGCTTATCTGCTTGAAATTAATCTTGTGTAGATGAAGTGTGATAGTAGAATACCGCATCTCTTTGTGCTAGTGTAGTGATGGGTTTACCTGACATCTTTAGTTAGACCTTTGTGTGTGGTATCTTTTGGGAAGGAGTAATTGTTGAGCATTATGTATTGCCTGTTGCATATTTCACTTTTGTGGTAGTTGAAATTCTTTGCAACCCTAGGTGTGCGCAATACCATATGACGATTCATGCGTGAGTAAATCTCACAAGGACCTTTATGAACAGAAATACCATTATTGTTTTGGCGTTAATTATTTAACTGCAAACTATAGTTGGTATTAGTGGGCATTCCTGAGCGAATGACTACATATATATATATATATATATTTAGATGAAATATATATATATCCTTGTGAATGATTGTGATGAATAATAATATGCATGATGGTGTTCATATTATTGTTAAATGCGACTTTTCAGGAAACGATATTATAGAAAAAGATGTTTTCTATTGTTTGGAAAGTATTGAGCTTGATGTTACATTTTGAGTCAAGCGTGACTCATTTTAGATGTATTGGTTTTGTATCAAGGGTCACAGATGGTGAGCAAGGATTAGGAAAAACCGAAACTAGATGTTGTAACGTTTTTAAGTCGGATGCGACTTACTTAACGTTGACCTTAAGACCAGGTAGGGTCTAAGAAGATCTTATGTCACAGATGGTGATAGATCATAGATAGTAACAGGTTGCAGACGGTAACCTTGATGTTTGACTTCATGACCAGATGGGGTCTGAAGGTCATGAGTCACAGACGGTGATAAATGGTTGAGCTGAGACCAGATGGGATCTAAAGATTATAGGTCACAGATGGTGACAGGTTGCAGATGGCGACCTTGATGTTGATTTCCTGACTAGACGGAGTCTGAAATCATATGTCACAGATGGTGACAGATCACAGATGGTGATAGACCACAGATGGTGATCAAGGCAGGGAATAGGTAATCACGTCCTTAGTAGGACGAGTGATTACAATTTCAATAGGGTTCTAGTTTATCTGCCATGATAGCTTATGGGAGTAACGGTCGAGGTTACTTGAGACTCATAGGTATGCAGCTTGAAGGAGAGTTTCGATGGCATTCTTCTTTAATTGTCTAGATGAGACTTGAATTGCTACTTGATGGTTAAGTTAGCAAATAAATCATGGTCATAGTGGTGACTCATGTTGTCCTTTCTATGGAAAGGATATGAAACGTTAGAAGGAAATCATGGCTGCATGTTTCCTTAAGTAGATTGATGTGAGTTGTTGATTGATGATTGAGTTGAAGTGATGCTGTCATTTCAATTCTAGGAATGCTAGTGTAGCGTTATCAATGTATTGATGCTGATACTATTGATAACAGGATTCTGGACCCTTGTGTGATCTGTGTGTAGTGTTGCGGTCACAAGAGTTTTAGTGGGCAGGGTACGAGGATGGGAATTCATAAAATGATTGGATTACCACCAAGTGGTGTGGTAACGATTCCTACTGTTGAGATACTAGGTGAAGTACCTGTATCCACTATTGATCGAGGTAAGTCGTACTTTGAGAGGAAGGCATTCTTACTGGGAATGAAAATTTGGATTTGAGCTTGATTTACGCGTACTTGTGGGAATAGCACGTGTAAATTTCGGGACGAAATTTCTTTAAGGGGGGTAGAATGTGATACCCCGGAAATTCATAATTATTTTCTGAGGATTTTCCAGAATTAATTTTATAACTATTGGACGGTTTCGTGGCTCGTGGATGGAGCGGAAGTGTTTCGGGCGAATAATTAATTGAAGGATATGGTTTTAGGGGGGTTGCCAAAGGTTGACTTTTTATTCGTTGAGATTCTCTGAAAACTTCCTTCACGAAAGTTGTAGAGCGTGTCGATACGAGTTCGTGGACATGCGGATTGCGTAAATCAGAGTTCGTATGAGGAAGTTATGGCCATTGGAAGGAATTTCCATTTTAGTATAAATAGAAGTTTCCCGAAGGAGAAACTTACTATTTTCATTTCCTTCCATTTCCGGAAACTCATTTTTTTTCTCTCCCTTTTTCTCTCTCGGTCGATACCTTCAGTATCGAAGAAAACCGCCTGACCCGACCCGAACCCGGCCGATCCGACCCGACTTTTCCGGCCAACTGCGGCGGTCTCCGGCCGTGAAACTTGGCCATCAGGGTCGCCTCCTCCGTCTGGTCGTCCCTCTGGTGGTCTCTATCGCCGATTCTTCTCCACGGCGGCGCTGCAAGGTGGTGCAGCCTTGCGTTTTCGGACCCGGCCGGAAAACACAACTCCGGCGACCTCATGGCTTCAGGCTTCTTGGGTTGAGTTCAGAACAAGCTTCCTGATCGATCCTTGGTGTTTGTTTCGACCGGTTTACGTGAAAATTTGATCAACTCGGATTGGATTACTGTTCACGGCTTGTGAGGTAGTTTTCGATCCCTTAAGCTTGTTTTCTGACTTCGATCCAGTTATGAAAGTTCACAAGCATGCTTAGATGAAGCTTTTTGATGTTGGGAGTTTTGTGAGATTTTGAGTTTTGGCCGGCGACGGTGCGCCACCGCCTGTGGCGGCGTTCTGGTGGTGTTCCGGCCATGTATGGAACTGTTTCTGGTATTATATGTCTTCTACTCGTCGATACGAGCGTTTCGATATATAATATGCAAATTTTGGAATTCGAATGGATTTGTTATGATTTTTGCCGTTTCATATCGGTGAATTTATTCGATCCGTGAAGATTTGAGCGTCCGATCGACTTGTGGTTTGGTCACATCGATCGTGGGTGTATTCCAGAGACTTTGGGAGGTCTCGGATATGGTTTCGCCTCATTTGGCGTCACCTTGGGAATTTTGGTTCTATTTAGGGTTTCGAACGTTATCCCTTGTGATTCATTGACTGAATAAGAGCTGTAATTCCATAGGTACGTGACGTAGTAACCCTTGGACAGCTATTTTGTGGATTGGTTGCCTTGTTCTAAATTGAAGACGCAGCGGGAATTTCGAGGTGAGTAATCTCACAAGGTTCATTGATGTATGGAATACCTTTATCGTTTGGTGAGTAAATCTCACGATATTTGTTATGAGCAGGATCGATATGTGTTATGAGTAGGATTGATATGTGTTATGAGCAGGATCGATATTTGTTATGAGTAGGATCGATATTTGTTATGAATATGGTTGATATTTGTTATGAGCATGATTACCCTATCGTCTTGGAGTTATTAGGTTAACTATGACTATAGTTGGTATTAGTGGTTTTCTGTGTGGATGGATGACTATGTGTGTATATATATATATATTATGGGATGTATATATATACATATATATTCATGTATTAGTGGCTTCGTTGTAAATCTATGTGATGATCGTTATCTATGTGATGACCAGCGAAATCTATGTGATGATCGCTATCTATGTGATGACCAGCGAAATCTATGTGATGATAGCTATCTATGTGATGACCGGCAAAATCGCTGTGATGATCGCTATCTGTGTGATGATTGGCGATATCTTTGTGAATCTATGTGATGATCCTTGAAATCTATGTGATGATCAGTAGGATGATGTAAATCTAAGTGATGACCGGTGGAAATCTGTGCGATGATCAATGTGATGACTGCTCGGTAGCGGAGCTGAATTGTTATTAAGTTAACAAAGATCGAGAAGACTGCTGTGATGGTTGGGGCTACCTACAGACGTCAGAGTGTGGGACTTCGATGACTACTTTGTCTTGAGTTGTTTGACTTAGTGTGACCTCCTGAACTAAATTATATGCAGGGGTTACTATGAATTGTTTTGCTTGTTTTGATATGTGATTGCCTTGATTTCTCCTTGATTGTATTGATTGATGGTTTGATTTACATTAAGAGCCATAGCGGTTATGAACTGTACTCTGTAGTGAGGATAGGAAGGTGATTCATTGTTCTTCACCTTTGATGTCATGTTGATGACAAAAACTCCTAGGGGGGAAATGGGAAATGAGTGTGATGTTGGAATTCGCCGTAGTGCGTTAGGATGGTGTTAAACATTTCTTGAGGAAATCTTGTTTGACCGAAATTTGTGTAATTGGATGCTAGGATTGAGGTTATGAGCAGAAGGCTTTTGTGAAATTTGTGTAATTGGTTTTGAGTTACTCATACGAGCTTCATAAGCTTACCGGGTTTGTTGTATGGAACCCGGTGCACTATTCAATGGAATGGTGTAGGGGTTAATCCTGCAGGTCGAGGAGATCGTGGCTGAAGCTGAGGTGACGCCTGTGCAGCTTTATGGTAGGAAGCTATCTTTGTGACTTTACCGTTGTTAAGGACTTCCGTTGTATAGTTACTCTGAGCTGCATTTACGTTTTATTTTGTTGTTGACAATTTATTTCGTAAGCATTGTAATATATAACTCTATGGAGCGAGTTTATATTAACTTTGAGGGTTCAGGGCATCAATATCTGTGTAAGTTAAAGGGAAAAAGATTCCAGGTATTTTGTATTGATGACTGGACGTTCACGCATATATAATTATGGGGTTATATATATCGATTTTCATGTGTGTAAAATCAGGGGCGTGACACAAGCCATCCTTAAGAGCTGTACATTCAGCCAAAGGAACCGTTGAAGATCCAATTGACCTCGAACCAGCAACAATAGGGTCACCAAAGTGGTTTCTAATAACAAAGCCCGCGGCAGCCAGGTTGGAAGAAGAAACAGACCCATGAAAGTTGAGCTTGACAAAATTTTCAGGCGGCGGGTGCCATTTAATGACTTCACTTAAGCCAATGGAAGTCGTAGCAGAACGGGGGTTATGGGTCCTGTAGACAGCACAAAAGGAGGCTGAAGCATGCACTACAGAAGCCGGACTGAATTTCAAGTCCCTGAACAAAACATCATTACGCTTTTTCCATATTTGCCAACAAAGAAGCAAACAATTTTCCAAAGCATCCATTGGTGCATTCTGAAACATGTAAACAATCCAATCATCAAAACAATTAAAGGTAGTAGGACTTTGATTCAGATTAGCCATAGACCAAACAACCCAAACTTTTGGGCACGATTGAAAAATATGATCCAAATTTTCCACACCATTATTACACAAGCCACAAATAGGATTGATACTAGAATTGAAGCGAGCAAGTCTTGCTCTTGTTTTTAGTCTATCTCTAACAAGAAGCCAAGAAAATATTTTTGCTTTTGGGGGTATATTGAGCTTCCAAAATTTGTTCAGCAAATTAGCCTTAGGGTGAACATTCTGATTGCATTGAAACCAAGTGGCTGATTTGATGGAAAATTTCCCATTAGAAGTCGGCCCCCAAACAAACTCATCTTCCCTGTTAGAAAAAGGAAGATTAGCAAAGGAGATATCTCTAACAATCGAAGACTCTAAATATAACCCTTAATCAATGATTAGGATTTGATATTTAATAATTTCTCACCTGGTCTCAAATTCTCATTACCAAGATCATGAAACCTCAATCAATTTTATTATTTTTCATATTCTTATTTGTATAATATACTTTATGTTATAAAAATAAAATAAAATTAAAAAAAATAAAAACCGCCTAGGCTCCTGAGAACTAGTCCCTTACCCACCGCCCGACTAACGCCTAGCGATTTTAAGAACCCTGTTTATAGGCAACAATTTTTTTAATAACTAAAAAATATACTTAATATTATCCAACAATTCATTCACGTTGGTGGAAGTGCACATCTATGCACTGAATACTCCACAAATTCTAATTTGAGACCAATAACACTTTGTAATGTAATCTACAAATTGTGGTCTAAAGTTATTGCTAATAGGTTGAAGATTTTTCTCCCTCAAATTATTTCACTATATCAAAGTGCCTCTGTTCTAGTCGCCTTATCACTGATAATCAATGTTCTAAAACTCGCTAAGTGCTAGTTGTATGGTGACTAGGATACTAGTGTCCAGGCGCCGCCTAGGTAGTTTTTATTTTCTAATTCAAAGTTTATTTTTTATAGCATATAATTATTTAAATAAGAACATAAAAGAATGTGAATTTTACAAATTCAAATTTAAATTTCAAAGAACAGAGATGTTAAGAATTTTATGAATTGTCCGGTTTGATTTAGGAATAGTATGTTGAGATATTTTCATGGTCATGTATAGTGCACACTAGTTACAGATCCCGCGCTTTGCTGCGGGTAGTAATTGCATTCAAGTCGTTTAACAATTATCAATTGCTTTATTTCTAATTGAACTAACAACATAAATCAAATGAAGTTCACAGTTTCATAACAGAAAGAATCTAAATAGCCAAATCAATTCAAAACAAAATGGAAAAGAAACAAAACCAAAATCAAAAAGGGACATTCATAGGTTAAGTATTCTTCTTCACTTCTAGATTACCGACTCTATCTCACTTTACATTCACACCATAATACCAACAGTAATCAAGTTAGGAGTTTAGAAAAGTAAATTACTTGATGCTCTGCTTTCTTCCCGTATATCTAAATCCACTTAAAAAACTGTTTGAAAAGTGTAATAAATTTTAGGGACATAATAATAATATATACGGAATTTCCTTAGGTGATTTTAAACTTCAGCCGACTCTATCTGTATATCCAGCATCTTCTTATATCAATCCAATTTTGATGAGAAGAACAACATCTAGTCTATCCACTCCAAACATGCTCGCATGATTGAAAGTATCATTCACCTCCTTGAACTTTTCCAACTGTCACTACATGAAAATTTAGCTTAGTACTTGATTGACTTGAGAGTTTTAAAAAGGGGAAATGCACAAATACTCAATTAAGGAATCCAAGGTCTTATGCAACTGGGCTAACAGAAGCAGCAAAAACTTCCATGTTTATAGAGTCTAGTTGTGGGAGCATAATTAAATGTAAACATCACTCTGAAAATGGATGGTAATCTAATGAGTTGGGATGGTTTCAGAAGTACTCAGAGATCAACAACATTGTAGTAATAAGTACGCAAAAGAATAATCTCACATAGATTTCAGTCTATGAGTTCCAATTTCTTTCATTTAAAATTACACATTAAATGTTCTATGAGCAACTGAACATGAAATAAATCTGATAGAACAAAAGCTTAAGATTGGATTCATATATTCATTCATTTCAATTAAGAACTGATCCAAACCAGGATAAAGCATAGAAACATGAGCCAAGAATGCATGCAACAACAGACTTGTATAAGAGCAAAAGATGCAACCACGGAATATGTCAGATATTCTTGTATTCCAATAAATTAGATATTCTTGTTGTGATGACCTGAATTTTCGTTATTAAATTCCTACAATTAATAATTGATAAGTTGTACGAATTATGGGTGTTATGCTTTGTTCGTATGTTATTTGGGAAGTGAATTTATTTTTGTACGAATAATTATTCAAAGGGCTAAATACTGGTTACTATCCTGTAGTTTAGGTTCAAAATCAATTCAGTCCCTAAACTTCTAATTTTTATCAAAAATACCCCTGCAGTTTCAATTTTGATTTAATAGGTCCAATTTGTTAGTCTTCCGATAATTAGTCATTTAACTTGTTGACGTGGCTCATATATGGCCTATGTTTTATGATATTGTGTTGATGTGGCATACATAGTCAATTTAGCAGTGTGTCTCACTATTAGAAATCTATCAAATAAAAAGTTTTGGAAAAATTTCAGTTTACTACCCTGTGGTTTGCACTCAACATCATGTCAGTCCCTCACCTTTCAATTTGATCAGCAACACCCCTGTGCTTTCATTTTCTATCAGCCGTGTCCAAATTTTACTGTGTCGTTTAATTTGAATGTTTACTTTGACAGAGGGGCCCACTTAAAGGGGTAAATTTGTCATTTCACACAATTTTCCTAAAAAAAAAAAACTAATCAAAAACCCCATTCCTCCATCTCCACCCAACTCTTCTCTCTCGACCCTCAGATCAACACCTTGGCCTTACCGACCCCATGGACCGCTTCTTCGACGATCTCGCCGCCAAGTCCCTCTCCCTTTCCAATCTGGTCTGTCCGATCGCCGCCTCCATGGATTCCGGCCCGGCCCATTTCACCCTTTCAGCCCCATCGCATTAGCCGCCCTCATTCTCCATTCTTGTCCTCTTTTCCTTCATCGCAATCTCTTCATCCTCCTCCTCATCATCTACAATGGCCCCAATACCTGATTACTTCACGACGAACATCTTGAGCTCAGAGTCTCTGCATCAGGTCGCATTGCTGCTGAGCCTGACCTACTTGCTCCTCCACCTGCACATCGAGCACCATCACAAGCCCAAACTACAGCTCGGACCTCCGACCCAGACTTGTCCTCGTCGTTCAATCTCGCCATTTCGCCTTTTCCGGAGGGCTGCAACTGCGACGAAGATCGCTGCGATATGGCCGGAGGAGCCATGACTGATCCAAATTGAGGTCAGGTCAGGCTACGGTACTCTATACTCGTTCGGAGATCTAAAACCAAGAACAAGAATTTGGTCACTGAGACATGTGTTCTACTCGACGACGGCAAATTGGGTAATTGCCAAATGAATTGGTATTGCTTTTGCTAGAGTCTTCACTGCTGCTTCCCATGAAGCATCTGAGGTTTTTGGGGGACAGAAGATTCATGCTCTTGAGATCAAAGCAGCGAGCTTTTTCGATGTGTTTGTTAGGAGTTCTTTCTTGATATGTACTGCAAAATGGGTCTTGTGGGGAATGCATGTAAGGTGTTTGATAGAATTCCTGAGAGGAATTCAGTTTCGTGGGCTACTATGATTTCTGGGTATGCAATGCAACGCTTGGCTGGAGATGCGTTGGAGCTTCTCGGGTTGATGCGTAGAGGTGAGGAGAGTGAGGGAGAGAATGAGTTTATTTTGACTAGTGTTGTGAGTGCCTTGGCTATTCCGGAGTTTGTTGATACGGGGAAGCAAGACTTGAGGCGAGGTAAGAGGAGAATGATTTTGGAGAGCTCCGGCAAGGGCAAGGTGTTGATCTGAGGGTCGAGAGAGAGGAGGTGGGTGGAGATGGAGGAATGGAGTTTTTGACTAGTTTTTTTTTTTAGGAAAATTGTGTGAAATGACAAATTTTCCCCTTTAAGTGGGCCCCTCCGTCAAAGTAAACGTTCAAATTAGACGGCACAATAAAATTTGGACACAGCTGATCGAAATTGAAAGCACAAGGGTGTTGCTGATCAAATTGAAAGGGGAGGGACTGACATGATGTTGAGTGCAAACCACAGGGTAGTAAACTGAAATTTTTCCAAAAGTTTTTCATCAAATAATCTAACCATAGGTTGAACCCATAGCAGAATATTAAGAAATTGGACCTGTTAGATCAAAATTGAAAGTACAGGGGTGTTTTTGATGAAATTAGAAGTCCAGGGACTGAATTGATTTTGGACCTAAACCACAGGGTAGTAACCAATATTTAGCCCTTTGAATAATTTCACAGTTTTAGGGGGGTGTACGAAGTTTGACTTTTTATATGTTGGGTTTCTCCAAAAAATTCATTCACAAAAGTCGTAGAGCGTATCGATACGAGTTTGTGGATATGTGAAACGTGAAAATAAGAGTTTGTATGTGAAAGTTATGGTCTGTAGAAGTTTCAGATATTTTTAGAAATTATTATAAATAGATTTTCTGTTTGGGGAAAATCATAATTTACTTTTCTGGAAACCTTTCGAAAATAGAAATCAGAAAGCTCGCTTCTTTCTCCTCAACCCCGACTGACCCGGCCGATGTTTCGTTTTTTGGCGATCTCTAGTGGTGAGACCAACCTAGATCATTTTGTCTCCTCCGATCCATGCGGTCCTCCCTACGGTGGTCTCTAACGGCGATTCTCACCCACGGCGGCACACCAAGGGGGTTGGAGGCGAGGGCTGTCAGACCAGACTGGTTCTCCCGATTCCGATGATAGCGGAGCTTCAAACTAACCTTGTTGAGCTCGCAAAGGTCTCCTCCTTCGATCCGTGGTGGTAGTTTTGATCGAATCTCAGTGTAGAATTGCAACTCGAGGTGAACAGTGTGTTTGAGCTTGTGGAAGCGATCAGCAGCGATCTAGGCCGAGTTGGGCCTTGCTCTAGGTATTAAAGTTGCTCTTCTTGGTATTCTTGACATTTTGGACGGTTGGATTGCTGTAGTTTCCTATGGTAGAGCTTGGCAGTGTTTTCGGCCATGTCAAGGGCAGTTTCTGGTTTTATATATCATCTACTTGTAGATACGAACGTTTTGATATATAATACGTAATTTTTGGAGATCGTATGATTTTGTTATGGTTTTTACCGTTTTCGATTGTCTTGGTTTTTGATCCGTAAGGATCCGGCTGTTCGATCGACTTGTAGTTTTGGCATATTGATTGTAGGAGTGTTCCGGAGACTTTGAGTGGTCTCGGATGAAGTTTCTCCTGAAGTGGCGTTACTTATGGATTTTAATTCAAATGGGGATTCAAACTTTAATCGTTTTGTAATTCGTGTACTGATTTGAGACCGTACTTTCCTTAAGTTCTTGACAGAGTGCGTTATGTAAGTAACTAGTTATGTGAAGACGCAGCATGAATATAGAGGTGAGTAATCTCACAAATGTTCATTTACGAACAGAGTTACCTTATTTGTTTTGAGAGTTACTTATTTAACTGCAAACTATAGTTGGTATTAGTGGCATTCCTGAGCGAATGACTATGTGTGTGTGTGTGTGTGTATATATATATTTATATATTCATGTGAGTGTGATGTGTGGGGAAACAAAATGCATGATCGTGTTCATATTATTGTTTGAAGGCGACTTTTCAGGAAACAATATTGTGGAAAAAGATATTTTCTATTGTTTGAAAAGTGTTGAGTTTGATGCTACATTTTTGTGTCAAGCGTGACTTGTTTTAAATGTATTGGTCTTGTACCAAGAGTCACAGATGGTGAACAGTGATGGGGAAATCTTCTATTAGATTTATGTAACATTTGTAGATCGGGTGCAACTTATTTAAATGTTTGATTTGGAGACTAGATGGGTCTGAGACCAAGAGGAAGTCAATAGCTGGCATGAGAATGTTACTCAACAACAGTGACACGATCGATGCTAACGGGAGGAAACCACCCACTACTAACAGATAAAATTGACGACCCCAGAGATGATGAGAAAAAATATGTAAAAAAGGAACCTGTCAACCCGGAAACATCCCTACTAGTCATCAGCATCTCCGACGAGCACCCTGAGCGGACAGTCCATATCGGTGCCCAACTCTCCCCTAAGATAGTAGTTGTGAATAAATGCTTCTAGCAATTAATTACACATATTAAATATGGTGAATCTATTTACAATAGCCATAATGACATGCACGTTGTCTGGGTTCAAATCTCAGCAGAATCAAATCATTTTTCCTTTTATTTGGCTCTGCTGGACCAAAGAAAGAGTGGGCTTGATTGTGAAGCCTAAGCCTATAGGGCTTAGTCTGCGAGCTCGTGAGCCAAGAGGCCTATTGGGCTGCTAGGTCCCGCGGAGGGATAATGGGCTTGTTGGGCTAAGGCTAGTCTGCCAAGGAATGAGATGTTATTAGTCAACCATTTCGGTAACTCCAATTGAATACGACCAGGTAAGGAATGATGAGATTTAGCCGGAGCGAGACTCACTTAAGTACACAGTCTCATCTGAACCTTGCCTAGACATCGTATCCAACTAGATGAGCCTAGTTGGAGAAGATTTATAACCATTGCCATGTCAACACGTGGCGAGCTTCTGTGCTAGTCTCACGGCTTGGGCCTGAGCCCCTGGCTTGAGCTTGTTGCTGCGACTTGGGCTTGGTTTGAGATTTTGAGTCAGCCTCATTTAATATTCACCATTAACTATTAACATAAATAAATTTAATATACGTTATTAAATCATAACGTAAATAAATTAAATTATATAATGGAAATAACTTAATACAAAAATTATTCCCCCTTTTTTTTCTTTAAATGCTTATGGAATTAACACATCCTTATATACCCCATAAATATTACATAATCCTTACGACAATAAACTTAATGTACAACATTAAGAAATTGTAATGAAGTAAATAAATATTGTAAAGTCATTATGGTAATGAACTTAACGTACGCTATTAAGGGGTAATTAAATATCATGCAATAATTATGGTAATGAGCATAATATATGGCATTAACAGGTAATGATGCACGTTATTATGGTACTAATATTAAATAGCATTGATATGTGTTAATGTGCCATGATATATGTCAATCAAATCCACAAACATGAACAAATATTTATTCTAAATAAATCAATTGTATGGAATTAGGGTTCATGCATCATGGGAGATTTCAATATGAAATCACAGTTTAATAAGCATGAAGATATAAGATTTAAAATAACGAACAAAATTGGGTTCATTCTCCATGGTGATTTTTCATTTTCAATCCATAGGCTCAATAAGCATGAATCACAATTAAGAATCTTGAAAACCAACTTGGTTGTAGAGCTAGTAGGGTGATGATGTTGATTGAATGATGAATCGACTCTTTTCTGCAATCCAAGAGCTATTCCCCTCTTCTAGTTGGCAATCCATAATCCAAATTCCAGAGTTATTCGTGTTGATAATGTGTTGTAAAACGATAGTAAAAGAATTTGAGAGAGAGAGAGTTTGGATGCAGAGAGATGAAGTGTTTCTATTCATCTCACCATGAAGTTTATATAGGACCACCTCAGGTTTACAAAAGGTAACTATTTAACAATGACACCAAACATTCGTGTAAATAGAAATCAATCAAACGCTAATGATATTTTGTTAATCACCAATCAATCTTAATTGGTGTATATCACGCAACATTAATTGCTATTACATGAACAGCCACATTAATATTGACAACATCACCAAATTATTTTCTTCATCTTACTCATTTGATACAAATGAGGAAGGGGAACTTCATATTCACCTTTTCAAATAAATAGAAGCAAAAAGAAAAATGATTGGAAATTTATGATGATCGAAAACAAAATGTAAAAATAAAAAGAGAATATAACCTACATGGAAACAGCAGAAAGGGTGAAAACTAGGTAAATTATAAAGTAGTAGCTAGACACGTTGTAATACCCTAGAAATTCGTTATAATTTTTCGATGATTTTCTAGAATTAATTTAGTGGTTGTTGGTGCGAGTATGTGGTTCGTGGATGGAGCGGAAGTGTTTCTGACGAATTTTTATTCAAAAAGTATGGTTTTAGGGGGGGGGGGGGCAAAGGTTGACTTTTTATACATTGGGTTTCTCCGAATCCTTCACAAAAGTCGTAGAGCGCATCGATACTAGTTCGTGGATATGTGGAACGCGGAAATCGGAGTTTGTATGAAGAAGTTATGGTCAACGGAAGTTTATGCCATTTTTTGGAAATTACTATAAATAGGATTTTCTATTTTAGGATTTCATTATTTACATTTTCGGAAAGTTTCTGAAATAGGAAAATCAGAAACGCTTTCTTCTCTCTACTCGAGCCCTAGAATTCGGTGGATTTTGCTCGACCGGACCTGACCTTTTCTGTCAACTTCGGCAACCTTCGATCTTGAAACCTGCACAGACCTTTGCGCTTCCTTGTTCTGGTCCTCCCTGTGGCAGCCTCTAGCGGCGATATCCACCAACGGCGGTGCAACAAGTCGGCGAGAATAGGAGCAGTCAGACTTGATTGGTTCTCCGATCTTCGACGATGGCGAGTCTTCAAACCAAGCTTGTGGAGCTCGCAGCAGCCTCCCTTGTCGGTCCTTGGTAGTGGTTTCGAATGATTCTAAGTGTGGAGTTGCAACTTAATGTGAACAATAATTATTGGGCTTTGG
This sequence comes from Rosa chinensis, assembly GCF_002994745.2. Lineage (NCBI taxonomy): Eukaryota > Viridiplantae > Streptophyta > Magnoliopsida > Rosales > Rosaceae > Rosa > Rosa chinensis. Next base: position 25,082,030 of record NC_037091.1, on the reverse strand, counting down.
ACGACAATTGGTAGCGATCTAGACCGAGTTGGCTTGAACCCCAAGTATTAAAGTTGCTCTACTTGGTATTCTTGACATTTTGGACGGTTGGATTAATGTGGTTTTAAGTTTTGGCTAGTGGTGGCTATGCAACCGCCTGTGGCGGCACTTGGGCGGCTTTCTGGCCATGTAAGGGACAGTTTCTGATTTTATATATTATCTACTCGTCAATACGAGCGTTTTGATATATAATATATAATTTTTGGAGATCGTATGAACATGTTAGGGTTTTTGTGATTTCAAACCGTTCGATTTTCGATCCGTGTGGATTTGACTGTCCGATCGACTTGTGATTTTGATATAGCGATCGTAGAAGTGTTCCGGAGACTTTGGGTGGTCTGGAATGAAGTTTCACCTTGATTGACATTACTTTTGGGGATTTTAGTTCAAAACGGGGGTTTCGGACTTTAATCGCTTGTCATTTGTGTATTGAGTTGAGACCGTATGTGATAGGTACTTGAGGAAGTTGTCTTGGACAGATATTTGGTGATTGTGTTATCTCTGTTCTATATAGAAGACGCAACAGGATCCAGATGTGAGTAATCTCACAATGTTCATTTACGAACGGGTTTACCTTATCGTTTTGGGAGTTAATTATTTAACTGCAAACTATAATTGGTATTAGTAGCATTCCTGAGTGAATGTCTACATATGTGTGTGTGTGTGTGTTGGTGGATTTGTTGTGATAAAACAATATTTGTGGGTGCGTACATTTTATTGTTTTGAGGTGTGGCTTTTCGTGAAACAATATTTTGGGAAGTGTTGATTTCTATTGTTTTTTAAAAGTGTTGGGATTAGTTGAACTTTTTAGGTCAACGGTGACTTATTTAAATGTGGGTCTTGTACCGGGAGTAATTGATAAGGATCAATTATTGGGAATCTTTTATTTTAGATTCGTGTAACATTTTGGGTCCGTTGTGAGTTGCTTAATGTTTTGGTCTTTGTATCGAGAGGTCACGAATTGTGATCGGGATTGTGTAACATTTTGGGTCCAGTGCGACTCCTTAAATGTTTTGGAATTTATACCATGGATCCAAAGACTTGAGAGTTGAGGATTGTGGATCACAAAATGTGATCGTGGATCACGAAATGTGATCGAGGGTCACGAATGTGACCGAGGGTGGGTTATCGGGACCATGCCCTTGGCCGGGGTATAGTTACGATCAGTTAGAGCTCTAGTCTGTCCTCCGATGTATCTCATGGGGGTAATAATGAGGTTACTTGTGACTCATGAGTACGTGTTTTTAAAAGAGAGTCTTGAGTATATTCTTTCTTTTATTGTCCATGATGGACGGGAGTTGTTTCCTTAAATGGAACGTGTGGGTTTTTCCCGCGATTTGTGTGAGTTGTTTCCTTAATTGGAATGTGTGGGTTTCCTTGTGATTGGTGTGAGTTGTTTCGGTTGTTGTATTTGAGTTTACTCATACGAGGTTTCATAAGCTTATCAGGTTTGTTGTGTGGCAACTCAGTGCACTATTCGATGGTGTAGGGGTTAATCCTGCAATCAGGGTAATCGTGGTTGAAGCTGAGGTATCGTGCTAGCAACTTTACGGTAGGAAGCCAATTTTGTGACTTTACCGTTATTAAGACTTTCGCTTGTAGTAAGCTTTGAGGAACATTTACTTATTATTTTGTTGTGGCAATTTAATTCGTAACTTGTGTAATATTTGACTCTGCGGAGCAAGTCTGTATTGACATAGTGGATTCAGGGCATCAGTATGTACTTGGTTTAAAAGGAAAAAGTTTTCTAGGTATTTTGTATTGATGGCTGAACCATCACGCATGTATAATTATGAGATTATATATTGATTTTTAAGTGTGTTTAAAAATCAGGACGTGACACACGTTATAAGAGAGATCGTACTGCTGCTAAGTTTCTGGAAGTTGCTCCGACTTGGACTAAAGTTATATCAACCACTGAATGAGTCTGATATTCACATGCAGGATTCATGAACCGTGACTATGGCACACAGAGACAGGACACAAACACAAATTTCTGTATCTTTGTTCGAAATTAGTCCAATCAAGCTGACTATGGGAAACGCCAATCACTCAGGTTTATATAGGACTACCTCAGGTTTACAAAAGATGACTATTTAAAGATTACACCAATCACTCGTCTAATTACAAATCAATCAAATGCTAATTATATTCTGTTAATCACCAATCAATCTTAATTGGCGTATATCACGCAACACTAATTTCTATTACATGAATAACCACATTAATATTTACATCACCACCAAATTATTTTCTTCATCTTATTCATTTGTATCAAATGAGGAAGGGGAACTTCATATTCACCTTTCCGAATAAATAGAAGCGAAAAGAAAAATGATTTTATGATGACCGAAAACAAAATGTAAAAATAAGAAGAGAATAGAACCTACATGGAAACAGCAGAGGGTGAAAACCAGGTAAATTATAAAGTAGTAGACACGTTATAAGTGAGATCGTACTACTGCTAAGTCTTTGGAAGTTTCTCCGACTTGGACTAAAGTTATATCAACCAATGAACAAGTCTGATATTCACATGCTGGATTCATGAACCGCGACTATGGCACACAATGGCGGGACACAAACACAAATTCCCGTATCTTTTCTTGTTCGAAATCAATCCAATCAAGCTGAGTAAGGGAAACAAACCAAAAGAGATTACAGACTTTGTTGAACACAAAAAAATCAAGATAAAGTAGTGGAAATTTTCATGATAAATTAAGTGGTCAGTATCAATTGACTCCCCTTTTCATTTTCTCCAAACTTAGACGACTCTCCATAGATGGAACAATTTTTCAGAAGGGAAAAACTGTCATAATCTGTGAACTTTGAAGTAGACATCACTGAAAGGAAAAATAAAAATTAACCTCAAAATTGTTTCATGAATGTGGCAGAAAATCCAAATAATTCAAGCTTATTATCAATAGTAACACAGATTATTATCAATAGTAAGGCAGAACACAATTTTTTACCAGATGAACCTCAAACTATTAACTGTACTAATTCTCAATTTTCTTTAGCACTGCTTTTACTGTACATTGTTTTGGCTTTTGAAAAACTTCCTTCAAAGAGTTGCAAAAGTTGAGGCTTTACATATAAAAATGTGTATTTTCTTCAACATAACTTCACAGCACCAGGAATTTTCTCTTCCGATATAGAAAGCACATTGGCCCCATAAATGAATCTATTGAGTGAGAGAACCACTGTCCTACTGCCACCTGCTGATGCAAAGAGGCACAAGAACCTATGTCAAGGCTTCAGCCATCAGCGAACAATGAGATAGCTGCTGGTCATAAAGGTCACAAAAATGCGGTACTTAGCATCATGGTACTTCTTCACCTTAGGGTCTTTGGATGGATGGATGACCTACCAAATTCGGGAGGGGGGGGGGAGGCATACTGAAAAGTGAGAAAAATAAGGGATAACATATTCCACTTCCAAAAGCATGACACAATCAGAGATCTGTAGTTCCTAATAGGTACTTGCATCAATGAAAGTAACACCTAAAGGTCACATATTTAATTGTCATTTTAGCACCCGCCAAAAACTATAAATCATATGACAAAATCATCATCATGTTCCTAGTGCCTTCTTGCATTCAAGAAACATACTTGCGACTCAAAAATCCAAGGTCATGCTACTTGCAACTCAAATTTGTCAGACTGAATATCAACTTATTGAAAACTTCTCCCAAATGGACCTATGATACACTCGACCTTTTCATTATCTACATCTCAATAACATTAAGAAAAATCCAAGTAAAAAGTGCAAAGGAATCTTCATAATAGAGCAACTGGAGTCCGTAGGAAAATCTTGAACAATCTGGTATGCAGCTTTGATATATATCATGTGTGCACATTGAGCATATGTCAGAGTCAAATGGACTATCACATATGCATCACTATAAATTGCTCTGATTATTTTGGGAGAAAAGGAATCCTCATTCACCATCGTTTACGGGAACAATGCTATAGATACACTAACATCACGATGTATGTAAGACAACAAGTTTTATTTTATTTTTATATATATATATATATATATATATATATATATGTATGTGTGTATGTATTTTGATACCCAGAAATTCTGCAAACCCGCTTCGCAGACCCAAGCTCAAATTGGGCCCTCCTGTCGAACACTACAATCTTTACGTGACAGCAACTCCAACAAATAGCAAGGTAGGTATTGACAGGGGCTTCAAATCCCATATCACATGGCGAGTAAACCATGGGCCTTTCCATTCCTAATAACCCGTCATTGGTATAACAAGTTTGGTAGTTTGAATAAGGTAAAGAGGAGAAACAGAACAGAAGAAACACAAGCATTACATGCATTCCTCCTCAAAGTGAGATGGAAGTTCTAGCTTGCAAACTAGTAAGAGGTTCCAATTTGTGTGCCAATAGAGTAAAAGAAAACAATTAGAAGTACTAAAGAAACGTTTGAAAAAACATACCTGCCCCGAAGCATTCAGGGCCTTCATGGCATCATGCATACTAAAATATTTCCTTGCAGCTACAGCACCAAGAATGGCAGCACCCAATAGCACAGGCTCACTCTCCCATGGAAGAATAATAGGGCAACCCAAACCAAGCACCCAATTGCATGTCTCAAGTTTATGCACATGTTTAAACAAAGGATTGAACTTGTGCTGGTGTACTTAAAAGGATAATACCCTTTGTTTAGTTTGCAACATCCACATCCACAGTGGATGTGCCAGCAGCGGGTTTATATATTTTTTTTTATCTTTTTGAAGAATAATCAGCGTATACAGCCAGTTCACTCACTGAATAGAAACATACTAATTTCAGAAACCAATAGCAAACCATTGTAATTAAAGGAAGATAGTCCAGCAATATGCTTAATGTAAAAGTTGAAGCATAAGAATAAACTTTGTTTTGATGTTTCATACAAACGGAGATAAAGAGAGGCAAATTAGAAAAGAGTAAGCAGATGAAAAACACATGATACAAACAAAGACCAAGAAACAGGGGCATTGATAAGTGTGTGTGTGTGTGTGTCACTGTAGAGAGAGAGACAGACAGACAGACAAACAGACCAATTATATCTGCGTGTTCTTGTATGAATAGTGGGTTCTTAACAAGGCCTCCACATGCTAGTATAGTGTCAATCTGCAAAACAAGAAACAGATACACACAAAAGGTTACATGGGATAGGTTTTGGTATAATGCAACGTTTCACGTGCTACAGAGTCGTCACCTAAAAGCCTCCACTCCCATAACATTTTAAAAAGTTCTGTATTTTCTTTCTCTAGTAAGTTTTGTATGGTTCTATTCTGTGATTACCTTTCAAAACCCTGTTATATTTTGTTGCCCACCAATCAGATATAACATTTGCTTAATGTTAACTTCGTGCATAGATACTGTTTTTCAAGAAACACTGAAAACCACAACGAGATTTTATCAGCACCATTGATGTCTATTGGCACATCACTAAGTATAGAGACTCATATTATGCACTGCCTTTCTTCAAGGAAGCTCTGTAAACATTTTGACCATTTCAGATACTCCTTTCATTATATACTCTAATAACTTTTTCATTGTAAACAATAACCCATAAATCATAGGCAGTAAGAAATTAGGTGGAATTGGGATGGTCATGTAAAAGAAGCGCACCGATAATTTTGGAGATAACAAATCCTATGGAGTTCAACTTATACTTCTATAAAAAAAAAGGGAAAATGGTCCGTATAATACCTGAACTTTGCCTCCTTATAAATTTTGGTACCTGACCTTAAAAAAATATCACTTCAGTACCTGAGGTTCTTTGCCCGACCGAGGATTGATACATATGGACGTTAGCTCCATTACGGAGCTTGCCAGCTGGCAAATTTACAGGGGGTACTTTCATCCATTCGTATATGAATTAATTTTTTTTTTCTCTAATCATTTTCTCTCTCTCTCTCTCTGTTCGTTCTCTGTTCTTCTCATCTTCTTGTTCACTTCTTTTGAGGGCATCGCAGCTACTTTGGAGGTGGTTGTAGAATGAAGCCATGCAATTGCACATGCTCCGAATCGAGTCCTCCATTTCTTTCTGACTCACACTCACTCCAAAGCCTCGATTCTTCTTCATTTTTGTTGAGAGCTTGGTTTTTGTTAGCAGCTCAAATTCTGGAATGGCGAGTCGGCCGTCTCTGTTGTCTCCACTGTCCTCTACTTCCAACTATGACCACTCCCCCACTCAACCCACCTCGACCTGACCCACCAAAAATGCGGGCCTCTCTTGCCCCGATCTTGGCCCTCCTTGCCCTCCTAATCTACCCCTCTCCTCCACTAGGCTCACCTCCCCACCACCGCCTCCACTTTTCTCTCTCTCCACAGAGCCTTCCTACCGACCCACCACCAAGTCCAACTCGAACGCCGCCGTCGCCCATGCCGGTGGAGGACATGGGACGCAATTCCATATTTTTGCAATGAATGTTTCTGTCCCAATTTTAATTCAATGCAAGCAATTCAACTATTTTTTCCTGCACATCAAAACCCAATTTTATGAGGCTATTGCGTGTTCAGTGTTTGCAGTGGTGGTTCTAGGTTGTTCATTCACTTGGGTTTTAGACTTCTGGGTTAATATCCAATTTGAGGCTCATCAGACCCATCAACCAACAACCGGCTCTCTTGGTCAGCAACCACCTCTCTGTCCTCCATGACTGACCCAACAATAAAGACTCGTTTTTTCTAGGCCGAGATGATCCGTTTCTTCGAGCCGGGTTTACTGAAGGTTTGGGTGCACAAGAAGAATGGAAGAGTGGGTTTGTGGGGTTGAAGATTTAAGGAGGATGTTTGTGGGGTTTGCGGGTTTAGCAAAGCAAAATGGCCATAAATATGATTGTGTGGTGGTTTCGCTGGGAGATAGATACCGGCGGGAATGGGAGAGAAGTTGCTCAAATAGGGACTTCACAGAAACATTGAAGGGATTGTTTTGGGGGGGGGGGAGAGATGGGTGCCCAGATCAGATTTGGATCCCATAAAAATGATTAGAGAGAAAAAAAATAAATTCATATATGAATGGACGAAAGTACCCCTGTAAATTTGCCAGCTGGCAAGCTCCGTAACGGAGCTAACGTCTATATGTACCAATCTTTGGTCGGGCAAAGAACCTCATGTACCGAAGTGATATTTTTTTAAGTTCAGGTACCAAAATTTATAAGGAGGCTTCAGTTCATGCATCGTTGTTTCCAATATCTTGTTCAGAAGTTCAAACACATAAATGCCTAAAAAGAGAAATCAACTTAAGTTAGATGAGTGAAAAGCATTCCCCCTGTGTAAATTAGTAAAACGATTAGCATGTACTAGGTTGAGCAATGGATCTCACGTTGAGAAGCAGCATGATTGGCAAGGTGAGGAGAAGCAACATGGTTTTCAATTATGTAATCCAATAATGCACCCGTAGCACTCTGACCACCTTCTGTGAGCCATTGTTCAGGTACCACAGCTGAAAATTTTTAAATGAAAAGTGTATTAGGTGTTTGTGGCATTAACAATGTTATGACTACTGAACAACTCTTCGTTTGGGAAGTTAAAACAGTGGCCACAGAAATAGATGTATAAATTCACATACCTGACCAATACAGACCCCAGACACCTGGAATGAAAAGCTTCTTCTGTGATACAATCAGATGGCAAGTAGAAGTTCCACAGACTAACATCATACGATGGCATAGAGCTTCAATATCAGACTCTGAACATATAACAGGTTAACGAAAGAATATGTCACCTTTAAGCTAAGCAACTTAATTAGAATAAATAAAAAAGCAAAATGGATAAGCCTTGGCAACCTTTAGGCTGAGAATCTGATGAAGGCACACTTTCCAATACCCCCACACCACCGGCTTGAGCATCAATTGGCGAAGTCCCAACAGGAATCCCTGCTACAAGACCTAGTTCCTGCAAATTCAAATTACTACAATAAGAGACTAACACAGGAAAGAAGTTCAAAATATCATTTTTAATCACCCTCCAAAGCCCACCAAAGAATGATGTGCTCGATTCTTGCAACTAAACAAATGTATATGCTCAGTTAATGGACCTCAAGGGAGTGCCACTTGAAATCAATGAGAAATCTTCAGTACAGAATATCTTGCTTTCGCAGCAGTAGATGTGAGACCGGAACCCAGAGGATGGCCAGGGAAAGCTACAATTCGTCCTGTTTTTATCTCAAGTTATTAAAAGGAGCCAGAAGTCCCAAATGGTAACAGAAAAGAATGTAAGCATTTGGCACAATAACCAAGATAGACATAAAAAGTCATAAATGCACTCAAATTGACTACCTTCACTGTTTCCAGATAAAGGCTTGGTTGAGGTTCGTTTTAACTGTATTTGCATAAAATTTAATATAAGAAACTGACAAATAATAAGTGCCTGACCTCAATGCTAAATGGCAGAAGAATTCACAGAAAGTTATATCGATCAGCTTACAAAACGCCACTTTTTCATCAAAAAAGACTCAAGTCAATTGTGTTGGAGTATTTTGTATAATACATTGTTGCAAAACAAGTGACAATATTCATATAAATCAAGTTATAGCAGGGGGCTTCACTCTTCTACAATAAACAATCCTATTCCCTCGCAGTCCTAAAGGTTCATCTCCCATTGACAAAAAAAGAGTAGGAACAATAATCTATTTTGGCTCGAAACCAATAACTTCACAGAGTATCTGTGCTAAAGAAATTATTTGTAAACAGGCGCCACTGAACCAAATATATATAACCAAACTGTGATCCTTGTCATACTAAGACCATCCCTTTGTACGTTTCAATATTCTCTAATTACTTTAAGTACAAAAACATGATTTAATACTTCTAAGCTATCAGCCTGTTAACCTTGGAGTATATGCAACAGATCATTATTTAAGCAGAAAATGCATGAGAAGCAATCTTTTAGTAGTTGCAGTTATCTGAAAGGAATAAGTACAAGGAGTCCAGTATTGAAGTTTGCAGCTTATATGAAGGATAAAGAAAGAAAATGCTAACTTTATGGCTTCAAATAGGACGTCTCTCTCACAACAAGAAATCTATAGAGCACTAGTCACAAAAAAATAAAATGGCAAAAAAGCAAGGTCTTTAACATCTTGTAATTCTTGTTAAATTATCCATCATCAGCAAATAACAGAACTGTTTAGTGAAAATCATGAGAAAAATTACAGGATTCTATTGTCACTGGTCAAGACTCATAGACATCCAAAAAAAAAAAACAATTAAGACACATAGAAAAACTTCGAATTCAAAAATTTACCTATCTTAGCATGATGCCCTTCTACAAGATCACCTAATCCAATCTCCTCCCAGAAATCATCACCCCATCCACAAGCTTCCATGTCTCGAGAATCTTTCTCATTGTTTTGCTGCATATGTGGATGACCAAGATATGTCCATTTGCAAACTGTTGTACAGAGACTACGTGTATCATCTCCTGTGGCCCTAAAGATATGCAAAAGCTAAGAGTAAATAATAAATTGAAGTTTGAGGGGTCTTGTACAGCCTGGATTTTTTGTTACGTTTATGAAATGATTTTCTGCAGATTCACGTACCTGTATGATAACCAATCACTCAAGTCCATCCACCTGAAGACCATTGACCAAGATTCTGGCAGATTTTCTTTCACCCATAAAAGCTGCAAAAGACGGTCTCTATCTTTTAATAAATGGGAAGAAAAAAAACCATAGGAAAAGAGAAAACAATATATGAATTCAAGTACAAAAGAACAATAAAAAAACAAAAAAAAAATGAGCATGTTGACTAGGTACATCTACGGCAATTTTTGATGCACAAATGTAGATGCATAAAATAGAAAACCACACCATGACCAGACTAGCTGTAGAAGTACCTTTGGAGGCTGCATCTCAGGGGAAAGAGCTCCACCACAGTACTGCAGGACGGGTGAGTTGCGTGAATTGATCCTTTCAGCTTGTTCTACAGCTCTATGGTCCATCCATACTATTATGCTTCTTCTTGAATCACCACTCCAGGAAACCGTAATAGGAGAGCCATCAGCATCCACTGCAACTGCAGAGAGAAAACATTTTACGCTGATTAATGACTGTACATAATTTTCAGCCTTCCCATTGTACTCCAAGCAGCTATGATAACCAATTTTCTTTCTAACACAAAAGTACAGTGACACATAAACAGGAAGCCACAAACCTAGTGAACAAGTAGCCGCAAATCCCAGACCCTTCACTTCATCCCCGGAAACTTCTGCAAGGGAGCATGCTGCTTTTACAGCAGCACTTATTGCATGTCAGATATCCGTCGAAGATTGCTATTTCAAGACAAACAGACAAACAAACAAGCAGTAAACACAACGCTACATTTCGAAACCACATTCACTTTTCCAAAACACATAATATCCTCCACATTCATTTCAAATTACCACCATAAGTATCCATGTAAATTATAATACAGCCTCTACTACAAGTACTAATGAAATTCACTTGTTTCTAAGCATTACCTCAACGCAATCACCGTCCTTCCAAACCTGAATCGGACTGCTAGACGAACCTAGAAGCTTCCCATTCTCATCAAACACACCTATCACAATTAGACTACAGAATTTCAAAACTCCAATAATTTCGATAAAATTACGGTTTTGACATAAGAGAGAAACGATGTGAGGGTACCTGCGCGACGGCGGAGGTCATTTCGAGAAAGATAGAGGAGTATGAGGAATAAGCGTTTGAGGGGGAGGAGCGTTGTGATGGATGGTGTTGTGGGCGGAAGGAGTGGCGTTGAATCGGAACGAGTCCATTTACCAGACATTTCGTTTCTTTGTTTTCTTCTTCTCTTTCGAGGATTTGGATTTTGATCTTCAAATTTTCACACGTAGCTTTTCTATCATTTTTACACTCATCTAGAGTAGCAAGAATGGAAGATGAAATTGTATGAATTATCATCTTTAAGACTACGTAACATATATAGAGATGGACTCATCCATTTTGTGCCACACTATAGCTTTTGAGACCATGCCTAATAATGAAAATTCTTCTTCTTTTTTTTTTTTTTGAGAGAAAGGAGGTCAGAACTTTATTAAACTTTTGAAAATTACATGGAAATAGATTCAACTGCTAAAGCAGCTAACAGGAAAGAAGGAGAAGAAAAATAAAAAAGGATTAATTTCAGTTTATCCTCCTGAGGTTTCGGGGTGTCATCATTTCACCCCCTCTACTTTCAATTTTGAATTTTTACCCCCTAAACTTTCCAATTTCTACTATTCTGTCCAAATTGGACGTTAAGTTTGACCCTTGAGGGCTAAAATGGTCATTTCAACATAAAAAAATAAAAAATAAATTTTTTTTTTTCTGTTTCTTCGTTTTTTATTTTTTATTTTAATTTTTTTTGTCTTCAACCTATACACCAAGTTATAATAGGTTTATAAAAACAAAAAAATACTCTAGGTGGTTGAAAGCCACTCGCTGGTCTACGATATTTGTGATATATCTCCGATAAAATGAAGAATTTTAGGATATATCCCCAATAAAGTGAAGAAATATTTGTAAAAAATAATTTTACACTTTATCTGTAAATAAATATCTGTATATCCCTAATAAAGTGAAGAAATATCTATGTGTAAAAGTAAAATGATATTGGAATTGGTCTACTCATTTCATTCATAACCCCTTTATATAGGGATAGGATTACAACGGAAATATCAATTACATTGATGATACTAAATGCTGATTGAGCTGTGATTTGTAATTGCTTGATTCCCTCTTCGTCTATTTCTTTGACGAAGGCACATAATGTGCTTTTCCTTTAACACTCCCCCTTGTGCCAAGTCAAAGATGAAATGGTGCATGAGTTGTTGCCTCACTAAAAACCTTGCCAAGTGACAATAAAAACCCTGTGGGACAAAAATAAAACTTGGTCGAAGGAAAAGAGCACAACGCACCTTCTACATTTGAGAATGACATGTGTGTGTTAGACTCCCCCTGACGTCTACACCTCCCCCTGATCATTACATTAATCAAGTGAGCTTGGAAAGTCTTCGCATCCCTATGCCTTTCACATGTTTCTCAAATGTGTCCTTAGGCAGTGATTTGGTGAACAAATCTGTCACATTCTCCTCAGACCTTACTTGATTCACTTGAATCTTGAGAAGGGTCTGTTGTTGCTGATTGTAGAACAACTTTGGCGATATGTGTTTTGTGTTATCACCCTTAATACAACCTAGCTTCATCTGTTCGATGCAAGCTGCATTGTGTTCATAAATGCAAGTAGGCTCTTCAGTGGTAGAACTCAAACCACTAATCCCTCGAATATGTGCAATGATAGTTCTTAACACTACACCAATTTTTCAATCAGACGACAGTTTTTCACTGTCGTCTGATTATAGGCATTGCTGTTGTCTATCTCAATGTCGTCTGATACATAATCAGACAATACCAAAAAACTGTCGTCTGATAAAGTTTAGTACAACAGCAACTACTATGATGTCTGTTGTCTGAATACCACGAAGAACAACAGCAGCTTATATACTTACTGTTGTCTAATAAAGTTTAGTACAACAGCAGCTACTATCATGTCTGTTGTCTGAATACCACGAAGAACAACAGCAGCTTATATACTTACTGTTGTCTGAAGGCTGTGGCAGACAACAGGGGCTTATATGCTTGCTGTTGTCTGAAGGCTTGATCAGACAATATGTACTTGCAAATCCCATTGTCTATCTATTATTGATACTATAGATTTCTAAAAAAAACCATTGTCTGTTGTTTTGCTGGACAATGGCTTTCTCGTTCTTTTAGTCCTTAAAGTATTATAGTTAGATGATTCATACAACAGTTTTTGTTAGGCATTTTATGATGATCAATTATTGGACAATAGTTTTTAGCTGGAATAGAATGGTCCGAGAGACATTCAAAAGACCTACATTCTGCATATATGGGATCCAAATGACAACCCAAAACACATTTATTTATGTAAAGATTCGATACATTCATCCATATATCCAACAAAGTCATTCTATCCCAACATTAACCCCCACGATACTAGCTTGTCCATAAATGTGATGCACATTAACCTTGCCTAAACCTCACAAATATGTGAAAACAATGCACCGGCAGCTTTAAGTACATCTTTTTGTTTACCCTCAGTAAGAACCTGCATATAATAATGTAGAGATGAGTGAATACATTATATATTAGTATTATATATCTTAAAAAGCTGTAAAGAGATTGTAGAAATATTAGAGATAAAGGCGTTCAATTAATCAAATGCAAATTACAGTTCTTACAAGAATTTACTCCGTTGTACCTGCTAAGATAGTCCTATTTACAACATCAACTAGCAAAGCATAAGTTTATGGAATTTAAATCTTCTTATGTACACTTTTAAATCTTCTTACTACTTTATAGTTCATTGTTTCTATATAGAGCACAGTATTTAACCGGACCAATCATACAAATGTGAAATGCCACAGACCAACAATGGTAGAACAGAACATACCAACAAATGTAAACCTACAGCTATTAAACACGTACATATACAAATAGATAAACTGACCAGCCAAAAAGAGAGCATTTTAAGAAGCAAAAATTTCAAAGTCAATATTTAGGAAGGTCAAGATCAGTAGGCAATCATAGTACCTGATCACATAAAATAACTGTGCCAGGACCAAAACCCTCGTTTTTGAACTCATGGCCTCTGTAGACGTCAAAATCAATCGTATATGTTAGTGTAAACGCAAGAAATCTAAGCAAATCATGATAAAATCCTTGGCGATCAACCCATATCAGAAACAGTCAAAACTTGGTAATCCAACTATACTAAGCAATAGAAAACAAATCAAAAAATGAAATCTGAACCCAAAAACAACACAAGATAACGACAGACATAAAACCCAGAACAAGAACAATCATATAGAAATGACACCCAACAAAGAGCACACAAGCAATCATAAGATTAGCCCAAATTTAGAGGTTAACAAACTATAAAGCATAAATCTTTAATACCCAGAAAGCGATTTCTGTTTGGAACCGAATCCGATCAAGAACCCAGAACAGCAACAGGTCGAGAATTCAAGAATCAATAATGGGTATTGAGAAGAATAGGAGACCAAAGCATCTGAAACAAGAACTAGCTTTTTCTCCTCTGTCGGCACATTAAAAGTAAATTTAGGTAGGCAAGCACCAAATTGAGGTGATAATATAAGAGAGAAACTAACAACAAACACAGAAATTACAAAAATCCCCAAGCCTTCAAAAATAACTATGAAATTATCATGCTGAGGCTTACAGTGAGACGTTGGAGTTTGCTAGTTCGACGAACCAATGAGTGTGAAAGATAAGTATAAGAGTAATATTCTGTAAAGAATTTTTCAACGGTTTCACTGCAGCTGCACGAACCAATACTGTGAACTGATTAGGCTGAGGTTTGGATGAATAGAAGTGAGCAATTCTTCTTGATGAGATATAACTGTACTCCTGCATAGTGATTAAGTTGAATACTGTTGATTCTATTGTTCTAAATGAACCACCAAAATCTGATGAAACAAAGCCATAGAAAAGAAACAAAATATAACTTACATTGTAAAGAAGATAGCAGACGACTGCACTGAAAATATATGCTGCACAAAAATGAACCCATAACCTCTGCACAAAAATGAACCCATAACCTTTGAAACCAAAATTAACAGTCAGGGTCTCCTCATAATAGGTTTTACCATATGCCTACCATAAATATGATAAACATAAATGAACTTGGAAATATCTGGCCACAACTCCATTAAGAGGAACACGCTGAAGTAAAGATTAAACTAATCTGCAAGCAGGTAATTCAATATCCTCCGAGTCTATGAATGTTCAGACACAATAGGTAAGTGAAAACTCTAAGTCAGGTGCCAAACACGGAGGAACAGATCCTATTTATATTAGCTATCATAATCTGCCAGGGGGAATTAGAATATTCCCCACAGACCTAAACCCAAATCTCAACCTAAGATCAAGCTGCCCTCACCACTCATTAATCAACCAACTCTAACTTAACCGAAGGACACACCGACTTATACGGCTTATAAATGCCATAAATTTGATAAAATTGAAAGCAATAGAATGGAAACTGGGAAACAACGTGTGGAAATATGATAGATGTTATAAATGACCCTCAACCCAGTGTAGCTAATGCAACTATCAAAAACTACAACACCTAGTGTTTAACATTACAATTTCATCTCAGTATTTCCCACAATTTTCAACCACCCTCCCATAAGAACCACATACATACCAGTTTGAGCCATCATCCACATTCGAAATACTAAACGTGTCCAAAGACTTGTTGGGCAAATCCGAAAAATCCACCTCCAGCTGGGTCCCCAGAAAATTTATTGGCAGAAGAACAAAAACCCCAATAATCCCACCAAACCCAAACACCTTCAAACTGCACAAACAAAAAAACCCAACTTCAAAAATCAAACTCAAATCCAATATACCCTTTAACACTACTAGTCCATCCATCACTAACCTGAAGATGAAAATGCGCATAAACACCACGGCATCCAAACTGGCAAAATAGTTTGGAGAGAAAACTAACCAGTTGAAATTCACAGATTTAGTTTGAGGGCAAAGTCCAGAAAATGATCCTAATCTCAAAACTAAAACCAAAATTGCAGAAATAGCTTCCTTTCAAATTTTATCTTTTTCAATACTAAATGTTTAAAGTTCAAACAATTTTGACATCTTCTTTCATGTTACCAAAGATATACCCAAATTAAACTCACAACTCTTCGAAAACCCAGCAACCTCTTCGAAGACAAACCCAAATTTTCCCCAAGCCTTTAGAAATTTCATTCTTTCTTTAATATATCAAATGGGTTTATCAAAAGCTAAGCATATAACTAAAAAATATGCAAAATTTGAATGACAGCAACCAAAGTTTCAATCTTTCTTCTAAAGTTTATCAAAAGCTTCAGACTTTAATCACACAAATGGCTATTCAGCAATACCCAGAGAGTAAAATCAAACAAAGTTGAGTACCTAAAGTTCAGAGGGAGCAGGGTGAATGAGTCCGAGCAGATCGAGCTTGGGCAACCCAAAAAAAAAAACACATCCAACACTTCGCACTTCAAGCCTATTTGCCTGAAATCTCTTAACAACCTACTGGGACATGATATCGAACAGGATTTCAGGATTCACACTAATTTTTCTTCTCTTTTCTCATGGTTTCCCCATCATCCATACAATCCCTGACGAACTCCGGCGGGTTCCAGACCATGAAGCTGTTGTTGATGAAGGTTAAGTTTGAGAGGATCTGCCTTCAAACTGCTTAGTAGAGACGGGTTCGTGGTCTGAGAGCGGACTGAGGGCGGGACTGAGAGCGGGACTGAGGGATGAGAGTGAGAGAGAGTGATTTTCAGCTGGAGGCGGACTGGGTGTTTTGCTCGATGGAATGGGGGCGGGGCTGATCGAGAGAGACGGGTTCGTGGTCTGAGAGCGGGCTGAGGACGGGGCTGAGAGCGAGCTGAGGACGGGGCTGAGAGAGACGGGTTCGTGGTCTGAGAGCGGGCTGAGGGCGGGGCTGAGGGCTGGGCTGAGAGCGGGACTGAGGGATGAGAGTGAGAGAGAGTGATTTTCAGCTGGAGGCGGACTGGGTGTTTTGCTCGATGGAATGGAGAGGGAACGAGTTGAAAGAGTTTAAGTGTTAAAAGTATAAGTCAAACCCTAACTAAAGTCAGCTATTCATTGTATCCAAAAAAAAAATTTAAAACTCAGACGACATCAAATAAAGTGCATTGTCTGAAACTCATGTAACAACAGACAAATTAAAAACCATTGTCTGAACCACTTAAATCAAACAACATCTTTCAGTAGCCATTGACTTACAAGATATCAGACAACAGACACCTAATAACAGTTGTGTGACTGAAAATAATCAGACAACAGCAAAAATCAACCATTGTATAAATGAACCTTGGACAACATCACATAATAACTGTTGTCTGAATTAATTCATTCAGACAACATCAAAAAAATAAACCATTGTCTGAAATGCTATTGCACAAGAACCAAGAAAAAACTGTTGTCTAATTCGAAAACTCAGACGACACAATATTTCTTGCTGTCGTCTGATTAAATCAGACGACAGTTAAAATGTTTGCTGTCGTCTGATATGTGTTGTCTGATTCCAAAATTGGTGTAGTGTAACCATACACACTCACGAACCGCCTCATGTACAACAATGATCTCTGAGTGGTTCGAGGAGGTAGCCACAAGGGTTTGCTTGGTCGATCTCCAAGATATCGCCGTGTTCCCATAGGTAAATGCATAACCAGTTTGGGAACGACCTTTATGTGGGTCAGAGAGATACCCAGCATCAGCAAAACCAACCAAAACATCATTTGGCGTTTCGGTGTAGTGAGTGGCATTTTCGCCATCAATATTTTCTTCAGGGATTGCAGTTCCATTTGCGGTCCCTCTTGTCTCTTTGTAGGGAAAGTACAGTCTCAAGTCAATGGTTCCTTTTAGGAATCGAAGATGTTCTTGATACCATTCCAGTGACGCTGCGTTGGCGCTAAGCTAAATCTAGCTAACAAGTTCACTGAGAATGCAATGTCTGGTCAAGTAAATTGGGCTAAGTACAATAATGCGCCTATTGCACTTAGATAGGGAATTTCAGCTCCCAACACTTGTTTGTCATCTTCCTTTGGACGAAATGGATCTTTCCTTGCATCCAAACTTCGACCGATCATGGGAGTGCTAGCAGGATGTGCTTTGTCCATGTTATATCGCCTGACTTTTGGACATATGCAGACTGGTGGATTAATATTCCACAAACTCGGTGTTCTAGTTCAAGGCCTAGATAGAATCGAGTTTTCCCAAGATCCTTCATCTCAAATTCGGATTCCAAGTAGCTCGCGGTTTCTCTTATTTTATCAAGAGTACCAGTTATGTTCATATCATCGACATATACTACTACAATTGCAAATCCGGAACTTGTTTTCTTTATGAATACGCAGGGGCATAATTCATCGTTCTTATATCCCTTCCCAATCAAGTAGTCACTTAGACGGGTATACCACATCCGCCTGGATTGTTTTAAATCGTAAAGTGAGCGTTTCAACCTAGTTGCAAACGCACTCCGTGGTTTAGAGTCACTTGGCTTGGGTAATGTAAGGCCATCAGGCACTTTCTTATATATCTCTGAATCTAGATCCCCATGGAGATATGCGGTAACCACATCTATGAGCTGCATTTCCAGTCCTTTGGAAACTACTAAGCTAACTAAGTAGCGGAACGTTATAACGTCCATTTTTGGGAGAGAATGTCTCCTCGTAGTCAATTCCAGGGCGTTGTGAGAAACCTTGCGCCACAAGGCGAGCCTTGTACCTTAGGACTTCATTCTTCTCATTACGCTTTCTGACAAAAGTCCATTTATGTCCTACAGGCTTTACACTTGGTGGGGTTAGCACTACCGGACCAAATACCTGTCTCTTTGTCAGAGAATCTAATTCTACCTGGATTGATTCATTCCATTTAGGCCAATCTGCTTTTTGTTGACATTTTTCAACAGAGCGTGGTTCGATATCATCGTGCTCTATGATTCCTTGAGCAACAGTATATATCATCAATGTGTATGGAAGATCTTTCTATCAACTCATACGCACTCTCGTAATCCTTTGAGATTTCTTTGTTCTCTGGAATCATTTCAAACATCGGAGCGTCCTCCAGTATTGATTCATGGACATAACTATAATCAGAGATAATCTCATGAGAGGGATTCTATACATTGATGATTGGTTTGTGCCTTACTCACCCTCTTCTTCCTTGGGTGAGTGTCAATCGAACCAAGTGACCTCCCCCTCTTCCTTGGGGAGCCACGGCCTCAACCACACCTCCACTAAGTGCGGTTGCAGTGCCTCTATCTGCCACACCGTGCCCCTTGTTGGGGACTTCTAACCTTGCAGGCACATTTGCAGCTGGTATATGTGATCTCGTCACTTTTGCGATATCAGTAAACGTATCAGGCATCGAATCTGCTACGTTCTGAAGATCGATTATTCTTTTCACTTCACTTTCACTTTGTGAAGTGCGGGGATCAAAATGAGACAGAGTGGGGACAAACCACGACAATTCCTGTCGTTCCCTTGGAAAATCCTTTTTCCTATCTCTCCCTAACACGGGAAGACTGTCTCATCAAAGTGACAATCCGCAAATCTAGCGGTAGAGAGATCGCCTGTCAAGGGTTCCAAATAGCGGATAATTGTTGGGGATTCGTATCTAACATAAGTACTTAATCGTCTCTGAGGACCCAGTGTAGTGCGCTGTGGGGGCGCAATAGGCACATATATTGCGCAACCAGATATGCGTAAGTGTGAAATGTCAGGCTCATATCCAGTTACCAACTGGTACGCAGAAAATGGTTGGCTAGCAGTGGGTCTGAAATGAATAAGTAAAGCTGCGTGCAATATTGCATAACCCCATGCAGATATAGGCAGGTTGGTGCGCATAACCAATGCCCTAGCCACCATCTGTAGTCTTTTGATGGTGGCTTATGCGAGACCATTTTGTGTATGCACATGGGGTACAGGATGCTCTACATCGATCCAAATAGATATGCAATAATCATCAAATGCTTTTGATGTAAACTCTCCAGCATTATCAAGCCTTATAAACTTGATAGGGTGATCAGGGTGGTGAGTCCTTAAACGTATAATTTGTGCTAGGAGTATTGCAGCATTTCTTGTGGACAATAAAACGACATGTGACCAGATTGTCGAAGCATCCACTAGAACCATAAAGTACTTGAATGGTCCGCATTCTGGATGGATAGGTCCACAGACATCTCTTTGTATCCTTTGTAAGAATGGAATGTTTTGTTTTGTATCTTTAGCATAGGAAGGTCTCGATCCTGTTTTTGCTAAAAAGCAGGCTTTGCAAAATGAGTGATGTGCCTTTGAAATAGTCAATGAGGCATAATGGGAGGGAGGTAGTGCTTCTGGTACTTCAGAAAGCAATGACTGCATTTGAGCAATCCTAGAACCGACACCTTGTAATGTGGCGGATTTTTCTCCCATTTTTCACTCGAAAGAAGGGATGTCCATGTGAGTTCTTGAAAAATACGGATCATCATGTCACTACCTCGGTGCCATAGGCGGTCATGTAAAAACCTGTATGAGTCAGTGTCCCACATTTCATTGTTAGTGACAGTATAGGATTCAATGATCCGAATCCTAGTGAGGTATAGTCCACTAAATTGACTCATAAGTTTCTCTAAGATGTGTTTCCTTCCACAGTCATTAGATGTAATATCAAGGTATTCAGTTCCATTCTCACGGTGTGTTTTTACATGATAACCGTTGGCACAAATTGCTTTGAAACATTAACAAGGTTCGATTAGCTCTTGGTGCATACATAGCGTTTTTGACTTTAAATATATCTCAGATTCTTTAGAGTAATTTTAGTAGAATGATAATCTTTTCATTCTAATAATAATTTTTTCTCTAGATGTATTGCTTTACATCTTTATATTGCAATTTCGAACCATGTAAATATGTGTATAGAAAATAAATTTGAATAAATTCAGTGCTTCAGAATAAAATTCAAAATTTATTAATAAGTCAACGATAAGCAAATCAAGGTCTTTGTTCAGAAATCTAATTCATCAAACCATTCTTTAAGACTAAATAATAGTCTAATTAAAAATGAGGCATTATGCCTTCACAACTATCTTTGGAAAATAAAATGAATAAAGCAAATCAGTCAAGATTGAGAGCATCCATTGACTTAGCAAGTTCCTCTTTGCCATTGAAGTCTGCAATTGTAAGGTTGACGTTTAGGTCATGACCTTCTTCTTCCATGTAGTGAGTCTCTTGTTCTTTAGACTCTCTATACCTCTTGTAATTGACTGCTACTCTGTTGTTTGCTTGGCAGTTCTTGTACCAATGCCCAATGAATCCACACATATAGCACGGTTCATTGTCAACTCTTTCTTTTTGCATCTTGTTTCCATGATCCCCATGTCCCTTTCCACGTGGTGCATGGTTGCCACGTGTGTAGGGATCAGCACGTCTAAACCCCCTTGCATTGGAGTTATTTCCACCTTTCATTTTTCCATAATTAGCCTCGGGAATTTTCTTTGTCCCAGTGGGCCTGGCATTGTTATTCAAGAGAATCTTATTTTGTCTCTCAGCCACTTGCAGTAGGCTTATCAACTTATTGAAGGTTGTGATTCTTTTGTTGTCATAATCCAACTGATACTGGTTCGCTAGTATAAAAGCTGAATTAGGAAAGGTGGTAAGAGTCTTGTAGATCATATCATCTTCTGTGATTTCCCTTCCACAAAAATTGAGACGTGCTTTTAAGCGCAACATGTCCTTGTTGAAGTCATTGACCTTTTTATAGTCAAGTAAGCGGATTCCATTCCACTGAATAGCTAGTTCTGGGAGTAAAGTGTCATGAATGTTCCCAAAACGTCCTTTAAGGGCATCCCACAATTCTTTGGGTGTCTTCAACTGAAGGTACTCCCAGCGTAGGCTAGGATCAATATGTCGCGTCAGAAACATTAAGGCATCTGCTTTCACCTTATTAGATAGTTCATCATCTTTGGGGTCAGTAATGATGGCAGTGTAGTTTTTTGCCACAAAGGCAGTTTCCATATCGGAAACCCAACGATGGTACTCAAGTCCTTCTGAGTCCAAGATGTCAAACTTAGGTCGAGTTGGATCAGCCATCTACATAAAACAAGAGAGAATATATAAATTACGCAATCATAAAGACATCCACGTAAATTATTTTCCAAACATATGAATTAGATTTCAAGATCAAGATTCGTAATGGTCACATTTTTTTCGATGCTATGTGAAAATACTTTATCACAGTAAGTGTGTGTATAATGCGCATGAATTTTCATTATCATGGCCAAACGATATTGATATGTTGCATTAAAAATAATCATAGCACATTTAAATATAGCATATATAAAAAAAATAAACTACAAGGCATGCTCAAATTTCACAAATATACAACAAATTATATACTACACATAATAATAGCAATAATATAGCATGCGTAAAATAAAATATAAACAATAGCATAATTAAAGGCATGCTTAGGAATAACTATGTAAGCGTAAATAAAATTCACAAAACATGCTCAGAATTGCATAAATAATATATAACAAAATATATATGGCATGTTCAAAATAAAGTATAAACTATAGCATAATTGAAACATGCTTAAACATAATTATTTAAAACATAAATGACAAGGCATGATGTAAGAGGATTAATATTATCGAACAAAACATGCTTAATAACAAAATATAATAAAAACATAAACAATAAAGTATAGAGCATGCTTTGTTAAAATTATAAAATAAAATAAAGAAAACATACTTGATTTCGAGAAAATAAAACAATCCTAGCACACGCGCGTGTTGATGCAGGCGTGCGTAGCGATGTTTTTGGGCTTGAGAAAAACTGGGCCGCTTTCTCTTTTTTTTTTTTTTTTTTTAGCAATGAGCTTTGTTCTTGTTTTTTTTTTTTCCTTTGTTCTGGGCCCCTTTTTTTTCGTTGCTTCTTTTCTTTCTTTTTTTGTCTTTTTTTTCTTGGGCCTCAGGCCTGTTTCTTTTCTTTTGGGCCGGCTCTTTACTTTGGGCCGGGTCCCAGTTTTTTCTGTTATTTTTTTCTTTTCTTTCGCGTCCTCTTTCCTCCCTCCTCCTTCTTTCTTCGCCTGTTCTCTGTCCTTCTTTTTTGTTTTGGCAGGGCATCGGCAGTGGGCGTGGAGGCTGGATCAGCGAAGGCAGCGGCTCGGTGGAGGCTGGATCGGCAAAGGCAAGAGGCTGGATCAGTGAAGGCAGCGGCTCGGTGGAGGCTGCTGGGATCTGCAAGGTTGAGCGAGCGCGCGGGCAGTTGCAGGAGGGGCTGGGCTGCTGGGCTGCGACTGCAAACGCCGGACTTGCAAGGCGGAGGCGCTGCTGCAGTTTGCTGGGTTGGGCTGGAGGCCCGTGTGGGCTGGCGGGGACGAAGGACTAAGCCGGTTTGGATTGGGTCTGGCCGGCTGTGAGCTTCGCGGCGGGGAGGAGAAATGGGGATTTGGAGGATGGGGGCCGATGGTGTTGACGCCGGGGTTGCTGGGTTGTGCAGGTAGTGGCGGTGCAGAGAGCAATTTCTCTTGGTTGGGAGGTCGATCTGCTTCTGCAGAGTTTTTTTGTTTTTTTTTGAAAGCGGCAGAAAAGAAGAAAAACTTTTTCTTCTTTAGGGTTTCGGGTTTTTTTTTTTTTTTTTTTTTTTCCGACGGAAATAAACTAGAAAACTGGACTTTTTTCTTGGCTATTGGCTCTGAGCGTGCTGATAACGTGTAAAAGTAAAATGATATTGGAATTGGTCTACTCATTTCATTCATAACCCCTTTATATAGGGATAGGATTACAACGGAAATATCAATTACATTGATGATACTAAATGCTGATTGAGCTGTGATTTGTAACTGCTTGATTCCCTCTTCGTCTATTTATTTGACGAAGGCACATAATGTGCTTTTCCTTTAACACTATGTAAAATGATTTTTGGTCTACGATATTTGTGATATATCTCCAATAAATTGAAGAATTTTAGGATATATCCCTAATAAAGTGAAGAAATATCTGTAAAAAATGATTTTACACTTTATCTGTAAATATCTGTATATCTCCAATAAAATGAAGAAATATCTGTGTAAAATTATTTTTTACAGATATTTATTTACATATAAAGTGTAAAATTATTTTTTACAGATATTTCTTCACTTTATTGGGGATATATCCTAAATTCTTCACTTTATCGGAGATATATCACAAATATCGTAGACCAGCGAGCGGCTTTCAACCACCTAGAGTATTTTTTTATTTTTATAAACCTATTATAACTTGTGGTGTATAGGTTGAAGACAAAATAAATAAAAAAACAAAAAAAAAACGAAGAAACAGAAAAAAAAATAAAAAATAAATAAAACAGAAGAAATTTTTTTTTTTAATTATTTTTTTTTTATGTTGAAATGACAATTTTAGCCCTCAAGGGTCAAACTTAACGTCCAATTTCGACGTAATAGGAGAAATTGGACACGGCTGATTGAAATTGGAAAGTTTAGGGGGTAAAAATTCAAAATTGAAAGTAGAGGGGGTGAAATGATGAGAACCCCAAACCTCAGGGGGGTAAACTGAAATTAATCCAATAAAAAAACTCATGCAACTCAGTACAAGCTCTTGCTGCTATAAGGTGTGCAACCTTATTTGCACTTCTGTTAATATGAACCAACTTCATATTAGATTGACTTTCCAACACCAACCCAAGATCCTCATATAGCCGACTTAAGACAGATGTATTAATTCCATCCATCCTAGACAATTGCCTCTGCATGATTTGACAATCTGTTTCCAAGAAAGCTGGAACAAAATTATTTTCAACTGCAAATTGCACCGCCATAAAACAAGCTAACACTTCTGCATGTTCAGGAGACAAAAGGCCGAACAGTGGTCGACCTCCCCCAGCAAGCATCAAACCCTGATGATCCCGAATAACAAAACCAATACCGCCATTCTTTGTTATGTGATTAAAAGACCCGTCGATATTGATCTTATACCATCCCTCAGATGGAGCAGACCAACGCTCGATCCTTACAGTACGTACAACCCCCAATTTCACGTTATAAAATCTGAAGGCATTCAACCTAGTCATGCATTTGATTAACACATCACAAGCAGGCAGACTTTTATTTTCCCAAACTCTACAATTGCGTTCCTTCCATACTCCCCAAAGCAGATAAACCAAGTCGCCCAAGTCCTTCAAAGCTAACTCAAGAACACAATAACCAAACCAATCTAGTAATGCGTAATTGGCTATATGAGGATTAAAACACACTTGAGTCAAAACTCCATTGGATTGCAGTAGTTGCTTAGTGTACGGGCAGTCTCTACAAATATGCAATGTTGTCTCCAAAGCCGAACAGCACAGCACACATACTTGGGAGTCCAGTTCTACCTTTTTGATACTAGCCTCTCCATTGATGGTAGTATATTATGACAAACTCTCCAGATATGCACCTTGGCAGAGTTAGGTATAGTAATTTTCCACAACTTTTTCCAAAAATTCACACCAACAGACAATTGGAATGGGCTTCTAGAGTTAGAAGACGAGAAATCAAACCTGTAAGCTGTTTTCACGGTAAACTTGCCATTTTTCTCCAACCGCCACACAACTCTATCTGGACCAACCCTTCTACTCAAAGGGAGACTCAAAATAGCTTCTGCCTCAGCTAATGGAAATAGACGTTTAATCAAGGTAACATTCCATAGCCCTGCATGAGTAATGAGATCTCGGACCTGTCTAACCTCTGCAACTGCACCATTATTCCCCACCGGTGTAAACTCTGGCACCCCTGGCAGCCAACAATCATCCCATATATTAATTGTATTTCCATCACCAACCTACCAATAAGAACCTTGCCGTAGCAGTTCCCTTGTGGAAAATAAGCTTCTCCATGAAAAAGAAGGGGTAGCATGTGGAGTAGCTAACCAAAAAGAGGTATCCGGAAAATATTTGGCCTTGAAAATTCGAGCAACCAAACAATTAGGATTATTCACCACACGCCAAGCATGTTTGACAAGCATTGCATAATTAAAATTGGACAAACTTCGGAAGCCTAACCCACCTTCTTCCTTAGGATTACACAACGCCTTAAGAAAATTCTTCTATATGCACTCACAGTGCAAGTGAACTAACATATCCAATACATTTCAACCATTGATATTTATAAGCAATTTTGTTAATAATAATAAAAAAATGTTATTAATGTTTTCCAATCATCCATTCTTGTCAGTGCAATGAGTACTCTATCGTTGAACAATTGTTTCTTTTTCGGTGTTTATATTCTAATTTTCTAGCATTTTGTCATATCTATATAACCAAAAAAACAAAAAAGAGAAGTAGCATTTTGTTTTGACAATTCTCGTAAGATTCTAAATATGTCCAAAATTCTATGTTCACTATGTCACCAAAGTCATCAGACAACAGTCAAGGACTGTCGTCTGATTCAAAAAATTTATGTTGTTTCCTGACCTGATTCTCTTAGGCCTTCAGACGACAGTTTTAACCCGAGATCTATCTTTCACTCAAACAACAGAAGCAGGCCAATAATCTGTTGTCTGATGATGTCCAGATATGTCGAATTACAACTTTCTGTGCTTGTATCTGTAATCAAACGACAGTTATATGTTGTTGTAAAGGAGCCTGAACAACATATATTCATAAAGTTCTATTGTTTATTTTCAATTAAAATGACAGAAATCTGTTGTCTGAATATGTCCAAAACTGACATTGGACATATTCGAGGAACTTATGGTTTGAAGTCTACAACAGATAAACCTATTTGCATTTATGAGGATAATGCAGCTTGTATTGAATAAATGAAGTTAGGTTTCATCAAGGGCGACAACACCAAGCATATATTGCCTGAGTTCTTTTATAATCAGTAACAACAAGCACTTCTAAAGATTGAAGTGAATCAAATCTGATCAGAGATAATGTAGCATACTTATTCACTAAGTCGTTAATTACCTAAATCCACCTTCGAGATACATGTGAAGAGTATCGGATTGAGAAAGTTATCCAAACTCCCATGATTATAGCAATCAAGGGGAGATGTTCTCATCAGGGGGAGGTATGATGTCTACATGTTTGATCTCAAAGAGTGAAGAACGTGGTGTACTCTTTTTCTCCTTCTCGAGGTTGTTTTTGTCCCACAAAGTTTTTATTACTTGAGCAAGGTTTTTAACAAGGCAATGTTTGAAGTGTTATCACCAAGTTTGAGCGGAACAAGGGGGACTATTGAAGGATGTTGACTTTAGTGTGCCTTGTCAAACTAGGATTAGTTCTATAGTTGTAATAGGAGAGAATTCCTACTTCAAGTTAGAATAGGAATCCTTGTACTCCAAGAAATTGTACTTTCTAATCCCTATATATAAGGCTCTTATTATCAATGAATAGACACACTAATTGACAGGACCCACCCCAGATTTCACCCTGAAATCTGTGGTGGCCCTGCGGGGCCCACCTTAGAGATAACTCTACCGAGAATTGGGCGATTCACCCCTAAAGTGGATTACCCAAAACATTAACTCACAATATATCAGAGCCAAACGAAGAAGTGCGGAAGCTAATCATCAACGATGCCTCGAACCATGTACGCCCGACCTCAACTAATAACGCCTGCAAAATGGGCATTAGAAACTGAAAGGCCCAGGGGAAAGTAGACGAAAAACGTTAGCGTGAGTGGACAAAAATAAACAATTTAGAAGAAAAAGGATTTCATACTTTCCCACATTTATTCTCTTTAAAAACCGATGTATGCAACAATTAGAAAACACATTTAGCTTTAAATCCAAGAATTTCAAAACGATAAACCGACTAGCCTCACTAGTCACAACATTCAAAAAATATATCGTAAAAACCGAAATCTCGTTTCTCAAGAAGATAAGACCAGCCCTGCTGGCTACAGTGAAAATCAGACTAGCCTCGCTAGTCAAGCAACGATAAGATATGGGGAAGAAGTATCACCATACGAAAGAAGGGAGCCTCCCAGGCTCAGGTCGGAGCATCCCACACTCTGGAGCATCCCATGCTCTGCTCTACTCACCCACGAACACATAGTTAGCAGGGAGAAGTACTAATAGGCTAGCTAGCAATAAAATATGGTGACCCAGGTATGGCGGGTAAAAACCATTCAAAATCCAGTAAATCTATAAGGCTTCCCCATAAGTCTCGCGAATAAAACAAAAACACGGGTACGATTCCCAACCGTACCCTGAAATTCCCGTAAAAAGTCACATAAATCAACAGCGTGTCCACACGCTAAAAGAATAATTAGATCATCATCAAGGCATTCCTAATGCCAAAACCGAAAGTCGATAAACAAATAGGGAAAAAACTTCATCGAAATCCCATTTCGAAAATCTTTCCAAAAATCTCAAATCAACGAATAGAAATATACTTAATTCCAGAAATCACCTCGAAAAATTACTTCAACGAAATTTCACATAAATCACAAATTCAAAATCGAGCATAACAACTTCAATTCGAAAATTCAATTGACCTAATAATAAAATATTTAAATCCGTTTAATAGGCTCGATAAATTAAAACAATAATTTAAGTCACTAATTCATTTCCCAAATCAAATCAAGACAAATCAACAATAATTTCCCGAAAGCAAAATATAATAACATGGATTAAATAAATAAATAATTAATTCGGGAAAAACATTTGCATGCATCCATATATAAAAGCAAAGGTCCACTCACAGTACTATTGGGCGACCATGCGAACGAGTTCCTTCATTTAGCCGTAGCCTGCGACATTGCCCTGTACACAATTATATTTCCGTAAACGGCAATCCAATAAAATAATTACGAACCTAAACGAAACCCGAAAATCCCTATCTCCATTACTTCGCAAATTCAACCCAAATCTCTCCCACAACACCAATTCCTCAATTAACATATTCCACAATGAAAACGAGGGAAATCCGACGGCTGGATTTCCCACAATTCAATCACAAGACTCCGAACTTCGGAAATTCACAAACCATTCCAAACTCTTCCAAAATTCACCAAACTTCACATACAAGCTCTACAACATTTATAGGATTTAAATTGGCTAAAACAGGAATTAAAAACCTACCCTACACGCCTCCACGCACCACCAACAGTGGCAGCACGTGGGCCCCACGCGCCGGCGGCCACCACCTCCGATGGTCACCAAATTTTGGCAGCACCACCTACTCCACAGTCCAAGCATTTTTCACAACTACAACAAGTTCCAATTTTACCTGTAAGTGATCGAAATTGGCCGTTGAAATTTTTCCAGAAAAACCCAAAAACCCTAGAATTTGAAATCGTCGATTCGACCTCGACACTGCAAATCGTGGCTCAAGGCTAGGGGCAAAATGATCCTCGGCAAAAACCGAACCTTCGACGCCAGTTTGGTGGCCGGGGACGACCGGAATCGCCGGAAATCGATGAAAATCCCGATCTGCTACAGTGAACTTCATAGCTCAAAATCGAGCTCCTCCGGCCAAATCGCTGCAAAACACCACCACAGACATGACAAGGATGAAGAGGCGAGCTTGTTGGTGCCCGGATTCGGTCGTGGGTCGGCTGGAGAAGGAAGAAATCAGAGGAGGAAGAATCGGACCGAAGAGGAGAAAATAATCGAGGAAGAAGAGAGAGAAAAACTGGGTAAGTTTCCAAAAATGGCAACTTACCACAGTAACTTCCTATATTTATAGAAACTTACCATGAACAGTAATTTTTATATTTTCACTTATAACTTTCGCATACGAACTCTGATTTTTACGTACCACGTATGCACGTGCTCGGTTTAACGTCCTCTACAACTTCCATGAAGAACATTTTCTCAAATTTTGACCTGAACAAAAAGTTAACTTTTAGGGCCACTAAAAGTACTGACACGACAGTAAAAGTGAAAGTAAAGGTCGTTTACCGTCCAAATGACTAGTAAACGGGTAAATTAAGATACGGGACGTTACACTAATTTTTTCTACAATCTCTCTCGAATCTCTTATTCTTAAACAAAAAAGAGCAATTGCATCAACTATACATTTCCTTGTCATTTAAACTAATGAAAGTGAAGCATGACAAATTGACTGATCTGAGGTACCAATAAGAGGTACCAATGTCATTTAATCAGCTTGCTTCTCCCTTAGTCTGGTGACGTTTTAATCTCACTTTGGAAGGTGTTATGGAATGGAAGGGTTATAGGGAATATTCAAGTCTGTTTTGTGGAGAGCATGCTACCTACATACACGAGATATATTAACTACAAAGGGTTATCAAGGTATTTCGGTTGTATAGTTTGTGATCAATATGAGAACACAAGTCATATCTTTTTTGACCCCCTGGTAGATAAAGATATACTTACAGGTCATCATTTCAATTTGCAAGTCAGGCCTTTTGCCTTATTGTTTTTCAAGGAGTGGATGTTGGAATCGGATTTGAATTTGCATACTGATATTTTTGATCGTTTACTCATGTCGTTTACTTATGATTATCTTATATTCTGGTCAAATTGCTCACAATCTCCTTTGACTGTAATGCAGATCTGATGGCTTTGTATGATGAGTTCCTTTCAGCTTGATAATTTTCTCTAAGAAATAGCAACAAAAGGTTCCGAGGTGTTAGAAACAGTACTGGGCACTTAGAGTTGGTTTTGCTCGTCGAGTTCATCATGTTACTTCTGCTAAACAGGTAGAGCTCCTAGCTATAAAGGTTTGTAGATTACAGAGTTGTTATTGCTTGCTTGCAGTGTAAGTGTTGAGTTCTTCAGATAATTACATATTCCACTTGTACATACCACCTATATTACATACCGCCAAGCATAATCAACAACCTCGTTGGTGGGTCCCACAACATGGCTAGTCCCGCCTACGACATGCATCCGGTAGTCCGACACCCGAGCTACTTCGCTATGGTGGAGGTCGGCCGGTACCTCATAGGGAGGCCACCCTCCCATGCTCTCCAAGAGGCTTCAAGAGAAGTAAATATGTGTATTATGTCCCACATCGGAAATGTAAACTAGATGAGGACTTCCTTTAGCTATAAGAGGAAGTCCTCCCCTTCTTAGAGGGGATGGATCCATGATCCCCACACTTGTATCACTACAAAGGTCACTTGACCTCACTCATAGTAGAATCTCTAAGTGGACGTAGCCTTGCCTCAAGGGCAAGGTGAACCACTATACATGCTTGTGTCCCTTTCTCTCTCTCTCCCCATCATGATCCACACTTAGTTTTCGTACCGTATTCTTCAGTAGAAACATTGGCGCTAGAAGGAGGGTACCCTATGTTTGGGTATGAACCTCCGACCTTGAAGACAAGCCATCCGGGTACCATGAGCCGTTCGGGTACATTAGTACATACGAGTACTTGAGTTAGCGGGCGGTACCCCCACCCCTAAGCCTCCGGTACTTTCACTCAACTCGCTCGACAGGCAAGACCCGGATCCTATCTGGACCCCGGCCGGCATCGGCAGTTCCCGAACCCAATTGCAATCCAGGTACCGCTATCACCACTGAGAGCTACCATTAATCTTGTGAGTTCATACCAGCACCTCATCACCACCCGGTAACCAACAACCTAACCCGGTACCCATTCATCAACAATTCAAGTCATCATCATCGACAACCCCAGGATCCAGCCTGCAAACATACCGAGTCAGCAACCTGTCCGGCCAACGCAGCATCTCGACTCGCCCAAAGGCTCCAAGCAATTGTGAACATGACCTCGTCCTATGTGTCATCTCGGGTACTCACATACCCGTCCGGGACCTTCTGGATTCTCTTCTTCCCAGAGATCATAGCCACTCAAGACCCCCTTCACCGAGGCCATCAGTTTCCGGCACCCTAATCATCATCCAGGACTCCGGGTCGCTCCCAGCACCACGAATTCCCCGACAACTACACTGACCGGTACCCTCCTCCGCTCTCGGTGAGGTCATTACAACTACCGGTACCCTCCTCCGCTCTCGGTGCCCTGAGCAGTTTCGAGCACGACTACTGTCAAAGTGCCATCTTTCCGGCACTTTGGGTAACTACACTCTTCCGGGACCTCCGTTACCTCTCCCCCACCGGGATCATCATCGTCTCAATCACAGTTACGGGCTGCAGTTTGTCAAACTCCACCGAGAGCTTAGATTTGTTTTCTTCTCCGGCATCAGCTACCTCTTCCGCAGTAGTCTAATAGGAAGGGGGGGCTTCCTTGAACACCCATGCATCAACCTTCTCTCGGAACCGGCCAACGCACAACGACCTGTTCACTTTCATGAGTTCATGACCCCGGCGGCTTAGTTGACTGACTGGCTCGGTGAACAACCCTCCATGCAAAGCTAAGTTGTCCCATTCACACTTAATTGAAATTTCAAGCATGCAATCCCTCATGTTTTCTCTTTATACGTGATCTGTTCACATAAGTACCACGTATCAGTCAACTAGATATACATACACCTATATGGTTTCTTTGTCCATGGTACGGTTACACGTGCCCTATAACTTTCACCATGCATACAAGGTGTCTTTCTCTCTGCCTATACGTGTTGCACAAGCACATTGGCTCATAATTGAGGCTGTGCCCCACGGCCACCCATGCCCCAGTTCAAACACATCTATCACACTTTATTTTTACGATTTCCCACAACTATGCATGCTTACTGTTACGCTACCATTTCATAACGGATCCTTCTGCCTATTCCATCAAAGATTGAAAAAGTTTATATGTGGAGATAGCTAGGTTCTAATGCATGCACATGCATTCAATTTAAGCATGCTCACAGCAGTACATACTTATTTAAAGGCATGATTACATGATTTCTATTACTATTGCATGATTTCTCAAACCTTATTATGCTTGATTACATAACCTTTTAATTACGGCATATATGTACTATTTCGAACAGTACATACTATGACTGCACAAATTACGTCATGCAATTTACGTGTGGTAGCCACATTAATTGGTTAGAGGCTTTGGTAAATTATCATACATTTGCTGCACTCAAACTTTACACTCCTCATAATTATATATTTTTTTACTAGCCACCCTGGGAGCTAACATCTATCTTCTATTTTGAGGAGTCTCGATCACTCGATCCGGCTATATCACTTACAGATTCCAATGTGATGCTACTCTCCAAAATATACACACCTATATTTGGACAACTACAGTTTTCTTACAATATTTGCATTACTCTCGGACGGCTCCAGATAAGTTATCACTTATGCTCTTTAAATTTGAGCTAATATAAATGGTTTACATGCTTCAAATAACGATTTCTATAATCTAAGCATGTCTACAATATTTGATAATTTCGATATCATATCTAATATGCCTATGTATTAGTGTCAAACGTTAATTTTATTGCTCATCAATTAAATTGCTACATATATACATATGCTAGGCAAGTGAAACATGCGGCACTTAAAATCTCCGCCCCGAGCGAGGTACCCCAACGGGGTCACGAGGCACAAGCCATCATTCTACCCGGGGCCATGCCACCGGGTACCAGGGCCCAGAGCCACCGGACACCCCAACGGGGTTACAAGGCTCAATCTCTTATTCTACCCGGGGCCACGCCACCGGGTAAAGGAGGCCTACAGGCCCTCATTCAACCCCATTGGGTTAAGGAGGCTCAAGTCCTTACATGACCCCACCGGGCCACGCTATCCAAGTCCTCATGCTACCCTATCGGGTACTAGAGGCATCAAGCCCTCATGCTACCCCATCGGGTGCGAGAGGCATCAGGCCCTCATGCTACCCTATCGGGTACTAGAGGCATCAGGCCCTCATGCTACCCCATCGGGTGCGAGAGGCATCAAGCCCTCATTCTACCCTATCGGGTACCAGAGGCATCAGGCCCTCATGCTACCCCATCGGGTGCGAGAGGCATCAAGCCCTCATTCTACCCTTCCGGGTATCAGAGGCATCCAGCCCTCATGCTACCCCATCGGGTGCGAGAGGCATCAAGCCCTCACGCTACCCTATCGGGTACTAGAGGCATCAAGCCCTCACGCTACCCTATCGGGTACTAGAGGCATCAAGCCCTCATGCTACCCCATCGGGTGCGAGAGGCATCAAGCCCTCATTCTACCCTATCGGGTACTAGAGGCATCAAGCCCTCATGCTACCCCATCGGGTGCAAGAGGCATCAAGCCCTCATTCTACCCTTCCGGGTATCAGAGGCATCAAGCCCTCACGCTACCCTATCGGGTACTAGAGGCATCAGGCCCTCATGCTACCCATCGGGTGCGAGAGGCATCAAGCCCTCATTCTACCCTATCGGGTACTAGAGGCATCAAGCCCTCATGCTACCCCATCGGGTGCAAGAGGCATCAAGCCCTCATTCTACCCTTCCGGGTATCAGAGGCATCAAGCCCTCACGCTACCCTATCGGGTACTAGAGGCATCAGGCCCTCATGCTACCCCATCGGGTGCGAGAGGCATCAAGCCCTCATTCTACCCTATCGGGTACTAGAGGCATCAAGCCCTCATTCTACCCTATCGGGTACTAGAGGCATCAAGCCCTCATGCTACCCCAACGGGTGCGAGAGGCATCAAGCCCTCATTCTACCCTTCCGGGTATCAGAGGCATCCAGCCCTCATGCTACCCCATCGGGTGCGAGAGGCATCAAGCCCTCATTCTACCCTTCCGGATATCAGAGGCATCAAGCCCTCATGCTACCCCATCGGGTGCGAGAGGCATCAAGCCCTCATGCTACCCCATCGGGTACTAGAGGCATCAAGCCCTCACGCTACCCTATCGGGTACTAGAGGCATCAAGCCCTCATGCTACCCCATCGGGTGCAAGAGGCATCAGGCCCTCATTCTACCCTTCCGGGTATCAGAGGCATCCAGCCCTCACGCTACCCTATCGGGTACTAGAGGCATCAAGCCCTCATGCTACCCCATCGGGTGCGAGAGGCATCAAGCCCTCATTCTACCCTATCGGGTACTAGAGGCATCAAGCCCTCATGCTACCCCATCGGGTGCAAGAGGCATCAAGCCCTCATTCTACCCTTCCGGGTATCAGAGGCATCCAGCCCTCATGCTACCCCATCTGGTACGAGAGGCATCAAGTCCTCAACCTACCCTTCCGGGTATCAGAGGCTCAAGTCCTCAATCTACCCTTCCGGGTATCATAGACTCAACTCCTCATTCTACCCCATCGGGTACCATAGGCTCAAGCCCTTAGAAAACCCCACTTGGTACCGGAGGCGGGGTAAGCCAAGGTCCAATCCCTTGCTTCTGAGTCATCTCACCTCCCGAGCGTTCTGTACACTCGGGGGACTTATTCATACCACATATCATAAGTGGAGATAGTACCCGACTGGGACTATCATTGAGCTTCACGCTCATACTTTTTGTGCTACAGTCTATTAATGGAAATATTGAAATTTTTCACCTATTGTTGATCGCGATAATTAAATTTCTTTTACATCCCATTAATAAGACCATAGGACAAAACTCACGCCCGCTCAACATGAGCGAGCTCAACTCTTACGTTCCGGTTACACATAAGCCAAACAATCGGGTTATGGCTTATACGTTCGGGGTAAGTAAGTTAGAGTTCCTTCCTCTAACCTATACTCGGGGGACTATCATGGTTATGCCATAGTCTTGCTAGTATGGCGAATATTTACTTCGATACCGGAGCTTCATTCTTCGTCTCACCGGCATCGTCGAACATAATCTAAGTCTGAATTCCTGTTTTACTAACTGCGTGACTTGGGGGACTTGGCGAGTAACAACACTCCCGATCCTAACACATATGCATCACGTGCATACAACATTACATATCATTATGTCTTACCGTGTTCATCACACATATCATTATGTCTTACCGTGTTCATCACACATCTTTGCATCATGCACCTCGAGACATTTGACTCAAATGTCACTTCGATCGCCCTTAGCGCAATCAATATGCTTTTTGTGCACTCATCTTATTTGCAGGTACTAGCTTGATGAGGGCCCCGGGACACCAACATAACCGTAGAGTCCCTTCTTACTTACGGAGTTGGGGGACTAGTATGGGTATGACGTTCAACGAGGTCATCACTCATACTTGGCGGCATCATATTTAAACTCCCCAACCAAGAAGCGCCTCTTACTCGGGGACTTGGGGGACTTATACATACCACCTATATTACATACCGCCAAGCATAATCAACAACCTCGTTGGTGGGTCCCACGACATGGCTAGTCCCGCCTACGACATGCATCCGGTAGTCCGACACCTGAGCTACTTCGCTATGGTGGAGGTCGGCCGGTACCTCATAGGGAGGACACCCTCCCATGCTCTCCAAGAGGCTTCAAGAGAAGTAAATATGTGTATTATGTCCCACATCGGAAATGTAAACTAGATGAGGACTTCCTTTAGCTATAAGAGGAAGTCCTCCCCTTCTTAGAGGGGATGGATCCATGATCCCCACACTTGTATCACTACAAAGGTCACTTGACCTCACTCATAGTAGAATCTCTAAGTGGACGTAGCCTTGCCTCAAGGGCAAGGTGAACCACTATACATGCTTGTGTCCCTTTCTCTCTCTCTCCCCATCATGATCCACACTTAGTTCTCGTACCGTATTCTTCAGTAGAAACACCACTGGAATCATGAATTAAACTGCCACTTTAGAGACCATAAAACAAGCCAAAAACCTCCTAAAGGCCAGCCCAAAGATGAGATGCAAAGATGAGCAGAGGATAAGGAAAATCTGGAATTTCTGACAAGTCTTTTTGCAAAGCATTTTCAAGACCGTCGCTGGGTCACGTTCTAGGAAGCTTTCTAGAAGGTTTTTGTATGGTTTTGAAGAATGACATTAGGAGTATTATGTGGCAGAATCTCACCTTCGAATCTGCTAGGAACCCTTGTCAAACATGGAGAGGAAAATCAATCATAGTTGAGAAAGGAAAGTGATTTAGAGGCTATATTTTATGAAGATATTCGTGGCAGATTTTGGGACGAATTTTATTGGACTTTTGCTACATTATACTTATCAAAAGATGGTTAGAAAGACTTAAGAAAGGTTCAGAAGATTGTGTGGCAACTAAGCAAGTGGAATTAGAGGAAAATAAGGAGAACTCAACCTGGTTTTGAGGAGAAAAGCTAGGGGTTTGTAAACCATATAAATAGGAGGCTGCTTTGCGTCATTGGCATACCATATCATACAGATTTCATGCCTCAAAATACCCTTAGTTCTCTGGTTTTCAAAGTTCCATACAAGCATAAGGAGAAGAAGCCGCCGAAGCCGCCAAAGCCGCCATTTGCCACCACCGTGAACATCCATCTTCAAGCAACATCCACTTTGTCTCTTCACTCCCTTTTCTGTGATTTTGTCTTCTTATTTTCAATATGTTACTGTGTGTTTACCTTAGACCAATGAGTAGCTAAATACTTTTGTGTTAGGGGCTAGTTTGAAGTCCTAAACTATGGTTCAAGTTTCATAATAAATTTCTATGTTTTAGTTACTTTGTCGAGGAGATTGTTCTTTGGTTCTGGATTAGATGAGTCTTTTATATGTATGTTTTCTGTGGTTGCAAACATATAGGATATGCATGTAATTGGTGCTAGGTTAAACAACAATTCACTTAATAGTTTTGTGATTCTAACCGAAGTAGTAAAGCCTCTCGCCATGGTGTGTACCAAAGATGAGGAATGCAACTAGACACACTTATTGTGCTAGTTTGTACACTTAGATTGACATCCTTCCATATGTGCTTAATGCTTTAGAACTTGCTAAATGTAGGAGCTGCTTGTGATCTCTATGTTGCATGTTTTCAAAAGATTCTAATAACGGCGCTTGTTCTTGTTAGAACAATATAGGGAAGTAATATAAGGTACTTAGCATGCTTCTAGCTTTGTAACTTGGTCAATCTCTTTCTCATGACTTAGTAATAAATTTAGAAAGTAAAATTGGAACTTGGATTGTGTTTAGTGGTGGATAACGAACTCCTAACTGCTCATCATCATATTCACAAACTTTACTTTAGATTCATCTTTTGTTCTTACTTTATTTTCGGTAGAATTAATTAGCAATTCCCCCCTAATTGTGTTTTTCAATTTGTTTCATACTATAGTTTAACATTCTAGTTTTGTTTTTTAGGTTACATAAATTGAAGGTGAACCCTTGATCCTTGGCGTAGAATGATCCTTTACTTTCACTAAATCACTACTACAACTTGACAACAAACAGGGTTTTAAATTAGGGAGAATTTTTCAAACAGTACCTGAACTAAAGGTCACTGTGAATTAACGTGTCTACCTTTACACTAACTACACTTTGGTACCTGGACTATAAATTCCGACAACATTTAAATACATGACGTTAACTTTTCCGTTACGGGGAAGACACCTGGCATATTTTCAGGGGTATAACTGTCCGTTCATGTTCTCCCGCATGATATTGTACAGAGACTTTGCTAGCTCATCTTGTTTCCCTCCAAAACTTGAATCTCTCCTACACATCAACGAATCCATTTAATTTTCCCTCTAAAAAACAGAGTTGCTGTTACTTTATGTAATCAACTCCAGTATTGTTGACCATGGAAAAGATGCAATTTCTGGATGAAACTAAAATGATAAAAACCGGAAAACATTTCCATTCCAAACTGTGAAACCAATATATAATTACCGATGGCAGTGACATTGTTCAAAATCAAAACACCAATCTGTTGCTACTCAAAAGCATGGCATTTCAAAGTTAAAGCCCTATAAAAAAGGGAAAAAGATGGAAATGCCATCATAACAGAGTGTTTCACATGCCAATATGCCGAAATTTGGTTTCACCACAAAACATAGTTTTCTTATCAACACCCTTCAAGGTCTCCACAGTCTCCTTTGCACCTGGATTTTAGGAACCTAAACAGTCTGACTGCTTTGAGAAGATGCGGCAGCAAGCCGGGTTGATTTTCTTATCGTTAGCTTGATCCTTCGTGTCGGCATCTTGTACCTCTTGCCTGATGAAAATGGTCCAACTGATCGTCTCTGTGACATTTCAGTAGCCTAGGAATGTAACACAACATTGAATGAGCATTCAAACATGAAAATAAATGACATTTTAAACTTACAGCTTCAAAACTCATACACAATCATGGCCTACCTGACTGTTTGGTTGCACCATATTGTTGTTGCCTTGAGAAATCACAGAAACATCACCTTCATCTTCAACATCTGCATTGACTCTGAAATTGACGTTGAGGTTCACATTGACATTGACATTTTCATTTCCCTGCTGATTGACATGATTTTGATTTGGGAAAACTGACGAAGCCTGAAAGTTTGATTCCCGGGTTGGCACTTGATCCTCAACTGCGGGCTGCTGTTGATCAGGCACATCATTTTCAACATTAGCTATTGCCGCAGGTGGTTCAACTCTTTCATTGCCACCCTGCAATCAGTTTCATTGGTCAACATTAGCAATTGAATCATACAATTGAACTCCCACAACAATTTATATAATTCACTAAATTGTACCTCGTTTCTTCATACACAAGTTCTCTTGTTATGTCCTTTCTTTCCACATATCCCACACTCCACTTGAGTATAATGGCTCCTTGGCAATTTTTCAATTCCAGGAGCTGGTGGCTCTTCACCTACATTTAAAATCAATCAATTTGGTTGAAAAATTAATGCATTTAATGTTAATTGAACAATCACAAATGGGAATATTACCTAGTTCTTTAGTCCTCTTGGTTCTGGGCCTTCCTGGTTGCCTTCTGTGCAGTGGTGGATTGGTGGTGCTATGGATCTCTCTATAACTTCCCATTTAGCAGCTCTAGCAATTGGTTGCAGCATCACCTCATATGCCTCCATAAATTTCTTCTAAGTGTGCCATTCAGATACAAAATCTTCTGGAGACCATCCCTTTGAGTAGATAGCTGCAATTGCATGTCCACATGGGATTCCAGACAAATCCTACCTTCTACATGTGCAACTCTGCAAATCCAACTTTATTGAATGTTAAGCAATCACTCTAGTTTGACAGCCTACAGCTCTGCCATGCAATTCAAATCTCCATTCACTTGACTCTACTGACCTGTACTCAGTGGCCCATTCTGCATTTTTCCTCAACAATTTCTCTATTCTAGGTGCTACCTTTGACCTCTATCTTGGTGCAGAGTTCCCTCTATTTGCTAACCTAACCATACATGTAACCCTTATTTCCTCCAAACATGGTATTATTGGCTTCTTCCTAGCATCAAGGATGCTCTTATAAAATGACTCACTGTGATTGTTCAACAAAACATCACATTTCAGGATCTCATCAAAGTGAGACCTAGACCAGTGAACAGCCGTCCTATCATTACACCATTGCAAAGCTGTGAATGAAACTTTTGCCAA
This sequence comes from Rosa chinensis, assembly GCF_002994745.2. NCBI lineage: Eukaryota > Viridiplantae > Streptophyta > Magnoliopsida > Rosales > Rosaceae > Rosa > Rosa chinensis. The sequence continues at coordinate 25,042,109 of NC_037091.1, read as the reverse complement.
ATTATTCATAGCCTTTGTGTACTGTGTCATGGTACTTGCTCGTGCAATAGCCCACAGCCTTTGATTTAACTCCAGACCAGTATGGCCATCTGATTTGAAATTACTGTGCAAATGCCTCACACAATGCCTGTGGTGTGAGTGAGGAAATAGATCCTCAACCAAAAAGGAAACATTAGTTGGCAAACATTGACATGTCAAGAAACAAGTACAAATTGAAAGTCATATTGAATTTACCTTGATGGCATGTTCAAGCCCTTTCTGCTTATCTTATATAAAGGCATAGTGCACAGAATGATGAATATCCAAGTCTTCTTTGAGAAAATTGAGAAACCAAGTCCATGAATCCCTGGTTTCCTGCTCAACTATGGCCCAAGCAATGGGGTAAATCCCATTATTGCCATCTATACCAACTGCTGAAAGTAAATGACCCTTGTGCACTCCTTTAAGATGACATCCATCTAACCATATGATGGGTCTACATCCAGCCTTCCATCCTTCTCTTAGAGTAGCAAAACAAATGTAGATCCTCTTAGACCTTGTTGCTTCACCATCTAGCTCAGTTTGAATCCAAACTGATGTCCTTGGATTTCTCTTCTTCAATTCATGTGCATAACTTTCCAACATATTATATTTCTTTTCAATACTTCCATGTGCCTGCTTCAAAGCCCTTGCCTTAGCTAGCCCTATAGCACATATGATATCCCACATCCATACCAAAATCCCTGCTAACTGATTTTGAATACCCTCTCTAGACCATTTACCATCTGCCATGAATTTGTCTTTATATGCTTCTGCTAAAAAAGGGGCATGGCAATGATAGACTCTCTTCGCAATTGAAGAACACTGATGTGTAGGTCTATATGTCCTAATCTGCAGTGTAGGAGAATTCTCATTCGGGCTGCTGGCATATAACCAAAAAGGGCAACCTGGGCTAGTCCTGCATCTAATCAAAACCTTATGCCTTGTGTTTCTTGGGAATCGAAGCTCTTTCTTGGTCAACACTGCATGCTTCCTCACTGCATGCTTGAAGACATTAGAATTGGAGAAAATCATTCCAAGCTGAACCTTGGGATTCTTCATGTCTGTCTTTGCATTGAACTCTGGCCAACCCGAGAATCTCTTCTTTCCCTTTACCATAAAAGGTCCAGTATCTTCTCCCTCATCATCTGTATCATGAACACTCTGTATTCTATCAGAATCATCACCATCACCTGATATCTCGCCACTGAACCCCATTTCTTCATATTCTGGCACCTTATTAGTGTCCCCTTCTAATTCCGCGCCTTATGACGAAAGGTGAGTCGGCGTGGCGTAAAGTGAAGATTCAACATTCCTCTGAAACAGATCCTCGTCTTCCTGATCATCCAAGTCATAGTCTTAGTCCACAAAGTCTTTATACTCTGGATCATCTGAATCATCGCTCTCCGAACTATACTGTTGAGCAACTCCAGCACTTGAACTCTCACCATCACTTTTATTATTATAGGTCCTCTTCAGCTCCTACCTAGGCCTCTCCACTTTTCTTTTTGGTTGCTCAACAACCTTTTGCTTGCCTTTGTCCTTGTCCTTGGTAGCCTTAGAAGTAGGAGCTTGCCTTGGCTAACCATCACTTGGCTGTGGCTCCCTAATCTGAATTCCTGCACTTGGTCTTTGTAAGCTAAACCCATCACTATTGACATTTCTTGGCCCAACTCTGTTCACAATCCTTTGCCCACCTCTGTTGACATTCCTTGGCCTACTCTCGTTCACATTCCTTGGCCCATCTGTAGGCACCTCACGTGACCCATCAAATGGCTGGCTGCTTCCTCCCACATCTGGCTCAGGTCCAACACCAGAGCTTAGCTCATTAACTTGACCTCTTCCAAATTGACCTCTTCCTCGTTTGCCACTACTTCCTCATCATCTGTGAAGGGCAGGTCCTCAATAAAGTGACCGAAATACAGCAAATGGTTAGGATCTCCATTGTTCTGCTCCAACTCCCATGGTGTGAAGTTTATCCTTGGAGCTAAACACACCATATAGACATGCAAAACCTTCCTTCCAGCTGGAATGAACTGTAACATGTCAACTAAATCTGCATCGTTCACTATAGGCAAGTACCCAGTCCCTGGTTCTGAGCCAGGTATTCTAAACCAATAAACTATTGGGCCTTGGATGTAACCCAAATCAAAAGCCCAATAATTATGCTCAGTAAAGGCAACCTTATGTAGGTCAACCACATCCACATACACAACCGATTCACTTGTTATGTACTCCCTATTCATACCACTTCTACTATAGAATCTACCTCCATGATGGATTGCGACAGTAAACACATCCATATATGCCTGCAATCATAAAACAACATTTATTCATCAACAGAGCACTTTTCCAGTTTCCTTCAATATTTGCATCAAACATTACCTACCTATTTTGACTGCCCTAAATTGCTATCAACAACTATCAGAAAACCATAAAAATCCCACCAAACCAGAAACACTAATAACAATAAATTTCAAATTCAATTCAAACCTTATTTCCCCAAATGGAGTTGATGCTTAATTAAAAAGCTAGAACACGATAACAACAAAACCATTGTATATGTACAATACCACAAAACCCTAGAAAGCCAAACTTCTATATGCATAAACAAATCAATTCGGTGGACCATCAGCCACTCAAAACCACAAGAAACAGAGACAAAACCCTCAAAAGGAAACAAAGCACATTTTCCATACCTCTATATATGGGTGGATCTCCATCAAACCTAAAATAACTCTAGTAATTCGCCATTCTACAATAAAGGAAAGATTTTTTCAGCAAAAAATCTTTTTTATCAAATACACGGATCAGTTTTCCTCTATTCACTCTGCCCTTATTCTCTACACTCTCTGTTTCTCACAGACTGGGTGACAAAGGTAAGATTCGGTATCATTCGTGTTAGAAAGGGAAGAGAAAAGTGTTGACTGAAAATGACCCCATCTGCCTCTTAAGTATCAGATAAGGATAGGGTTATTAGGCAAAATAAAATTTTGTCCTCGTTTATTTCATAATGGCATCGGACGTTATGGAAAAGTTAACGGCATGTACTGAAATATAGTTGGGTTTCATACTCCAGGTACCAAAATGTAATAAGTGTAAAGTTGGGCATGTTAATTCACAGTGTCCTTTAGTTCAAGTACTGTTTGAAAAAATTTCCCTTTAAATTGCGTGCTATTTTCAGCATAGCATCTCTAACGAAGAGGAAAGTTTTTCGAGCCACTGATGCAAACACCTCCTACATAAAACCTGTTGACTAATGGGTCTTCATTAGAAAGCATAATGAGAAAACGAGATGGTAATCTCGCCTTATGGCATAAGGCTTCTCACAAAACGCCCTGGAATCGACTACGATGAGACATATTCTCTCGTAATGGATGTCAGTGAACTGCACTACCCTGTCAGTTTGGTAGTTTTCAAATAACTGAACATGCAGCTTACGAATGTGGTCACTACGTATCTCTATAGGGATCTAGATACGGAATATACATGAAGATTCATGGTGAACTTCATTTATCCAAGTCAAGTAGCTCTAGACCACAGAGCGCGTTTGCAATAAGGTTGAAACGCTCACTAAAGTGACTACTTGATTGGGAAGGGATATGTGAATGCCCTCGCGTCTCTAAGATAAGTTTCGGATTCTATCGCGGTTCATGTTGGACATGATCTTCATTGGAAGCCCTTAAATAGTTAAGGGAAACCGCTGAATACTTGAAATCTGAGTTCGAGATGAAGGATCTTGGGAGAACACGATTATGTCTCAGTTTGAAACTTGAGCATCGTGTTGATAGATGCTTTGGTATTTTGACAAGTTCAAGCCTTCAAGCACCCCCATGATCATCCGTAGTCATGATCCTGAAAATGATCATCTTCATCCGAAGGATGATGACGAAGATATGCTAGAGGTAGAAGTACTCTCCTTAAGTATAATAGGTGCATTATTGTATCCTCCCCAATGCACAAGGCCGGACATCTCATTTGTAGTGAACTTGTTAGCTATATATAGCTTTGCACCAAAAGATATCTTTCGATACTTGAGATGTACGATTAATATGGGCTTGTTCTCTCCCTACAGAAGATGATGGGATTCGGACCCATCACACACCAGGAAAGCCGCCAACACTGGCCTGCATCCTCTATCCCCATCCCAAAACGATATTAGTGTTTTGGAAAGTTTTGTTAACGTTGGGTATCTCTCTCACCCACACAAAGGTCGTTATCAAATTGGTTATGTGTTTACCATGGGTAAGACTGCGATATCTGAGAAGTCTACAAAACATACCATTGTAGTTATGTCTTCGAACCATGCAGAAATTATTGCTCTTCACGAAGCAGTTAGTGAATGTTTATGTAATACCCCAAAAATTCATTGTTAATTCCTAATGGTTTTCGGGAATTAATAAAGTGTTCGTTAGTGCGATTTCGTGGTTCGAGGATGGAACAGAAAGTATTTCAAACAATTATTCGCTCGAAATGCTTTGTCTCAAGAGTTGACTTTTTGTACGTTTCGATTCTGTGAAAACTTCCCTCACGAAAGTTGTAGAGCTCGTCGATATGAGTTCGTGGACATACGGAACGCAAAAATCGGAGTTCGTATGAACGAGTTATGGCCTTCGGAAAAAGTTTCTATTTTGGTTAAATAGGAAAAATCAGAAAAAAAAAAATCAGAAAATCTCAAAGTTTCCAAAAACGGAAACTCTTTCTCTCTCCTCTCTCCCGACCACGGTTTCGCCCTCTTCCTTTCGTCGGCCGATTTCTCAATCGTTCGGCCACCGTTGGCCACGAGACGACTTGTAATAGCTTCGCCTCATCCTCCTCTTGACTTCTGTGGTGGTAATCGAGCACGAGACAAGCCGTAGACGGAGCAGCAAGGCCGGGAACCTCCACAGTGGAGTTGCAAATTGCCTCCATCAATTCTCCCTCCTCTGGCCACCATAGCCGGTGTTTCTTGAGGGGTTTTGTAGCCCAGAGGTTGAGGAAGGTTTCTCCCAAGGTGGCTTGCAAAGATTTCACGTGTGGAGCTCGAATCGAAGGATTGAACTTCTAGGGCTTAATCGGCCCCTTTTGTTCCAAGGTAAAATTCGATCAATTGGCTTTGATTTAAACTTTATGATAGTTGGGAAAGTTGTTGTACATATTGAGAAGAAGATTTTTGGTTAAGGAAGTGTGGCCAAATTTTAAGTTTGACGGCGGCGGCGCCGTCTATGGCCGTGGTTTCTGGCCACTTCCGGCCATCCCAGGAACAGTTTATGTTCCTATTTTTAATCTACACATCGATACGATCATTTCGATATACAACACTTAATTTTTGGAAATCGGATGAGCAAGTTATGATTTTTAGCGTTTTAGGATTTTCGGTTTGATTGGTTAACTATCCGTGAGGATTCGGCCGTCCAATCAACTTGTAATTTTGATATATTGATTGTATAAGTATTCCGGAGACCTCGGGTGGTCTCGAATGAAGTTTCACCTCAATTGACATTACTTTTGAGATTTTAGGGCAAATGGAAGTTCGAAATATAACCGTTTTCGATTCGCGTACTAAGTTAAGATCGTACTGTACCTAGGTGACTGAATGAGTGTATTCAATACATTATTGTTGTAAGAGAAGACACAGTAGGATTTAGAGGTGAGTAAATCTCACGTGGTTCATTTACGAACGATTTACGAATAAATTTACTTATTGTTCGGAATTAATTGATAATTGTAAATCGTTTTTAGAAATGAATATTTGTTTTAAATAATATGAACTCGATCGACTACAGTTCATAGGACTGTGGTTCACAGGTATGCAAAATGAGATTTTAAGTATAAAAATGAGTATCTCAATAGAGTTTGTGCTATTGTGAACTATAGTTGGTATTAGTGGCGTCCCTGAGTGGATGACTGTGTAAGTGTGTGTGTGTGTCTGTCTGTATCTACGTGAAAAATATATATATTGGTGGAATTGTGTGTTTAGTTCACTATGTATACTTACATGAGCATTTGTAAGCATAATTAGCTATAATGAGCCACACTCATAATACTGCCAACGGTACCAACTACCGCCAACCGTGTGACCTACAGAAACACAGCCAAGTGGGCTACCGCCTGAGCCCCGGCTCACCCCCAGATCACCGTTGACGCACCACCACGCGCTGCGCCAAGATAGCATTAGAAGCTCCAGAAGCTGGGAACTGAAGCATATCAGTCCCACATCGAAAACATGGAAGAGACTAAGCTCTTCCCCACCTATAAAAGGTTATGTCCTTTCTCCTCATTAATTACGCATTCACAACTTACCTACTGTTATTCTGTCACATAAATACATTGACTAACTTAGGCATCGGAGAAGAGAAGACCGCCCAGAGTGGTCTCCCTCTGACGCCGCTTTGAATTTCACTTGACAGGTAGCGGAGGCTCTGAGAACATTGTAAGTAGTGGTCCGCCCATCAAACCAGTGTTAATAAAGACTTGGGCCACCACTCAATCTTAAACATTAACACTATGGTTGTGCAATGTAATGTTAAGAAAAATAAATGAATTTGGAAAGAAAAGATGGTTTGGTCGGCTTTGAGGTTTGTAAGAAGTAGGTATGATTTTGGTGATGGTTTTTAGTTGAGAAAACAATAATTGGAAAATGACTTCATTATTGTTTTGAAGTTGTTTGAGTTGAGGAAACAATCTTTTGTGATGACCAGTGTGGTGATGATATGTGAAATGATTTGCATGATGATTGTGTGTGAATGATGTGGATTGTGGCTGTTGAGTGATTGGTGTTATCAATGGTTGATGGTGTATTGTATTCTAGTTTATTTCTATTATTGAATTGCTATTTTCTTTAGTAATCTTCTGAACTAAATTATATGCAGAGATTACTATTTTCTGAATTGATTGGTTTAATATAATCTCCTGAACGAAACTATATGCATGGATTATTATAATTTTTATTGATTGGTTTTAATGTAATCTTCTTAACTAAACTATATGCAGGGATTACTATAATCTTGGATTGTGTACTTTTAGTGATCTCCTGAACTAATTTTCTAAGCAGGGATTACTGGTTTTATTTACTTTAATGATGTGAGTGCAGTTGTGGTTGAGACTCGTAGTGAGTCGAGAAATGTTTTATCACGTCGTTGTGGTGATAAATGATTCCTGTCGAGAGGAAATGAGTGATTTCTTTGGTTTGTTGTTGAGTTTTCATATGATTTGATTTGTCACGGTGGTGACTTGTGTTTACCTTAAAAAGAAAAGGATTTTGCTTTTGAAAAATAATTATTGTGTTGATTTGTTGTCCTTGAGTCGGAAAGGTATTTTGTGGTTATTAGGGTTTACTCACACGAGCTTGCAAAAGTTTACCGAGTTTGTTGTTTCAACACGGTACACTATTCCATGGCGTAGGAACCACACTACTCGTAGGCTCCCGCTAACCAGATGACCCGGCAGGTTGGAACTCTTTCACGCAGTTGATGGCGCCCTTCTGCTTTAGCATGTCCAAGTTGGCGGCAGCACCAGCCTTCGCCGCCTTCATCATGGCTCGCTTATACTCTGCAGATTGTTTAAACTCAGCCACGGCGGCAGCCTCAGAGCTGCTCTTCTCAGCTTCCAGTCAGGCAACCTCGCCCTCCAGCCTCTTCATCTCTGCAGATTTGGCGGTAGAGTCCCGCTGAAGGATCTCAACCTTTTTAGCCTTAGCCGCCACTTGATCCTTCAGCAGGGCTATATCCTGCTCTAGTTTGGAGACGTGGTCGTTTCGCTCGAGGTCCCGCTCAATGGCGACATTCAGCTTGGCGTGGGCATCCATAGCGTCGCATTCTGCCTTGGCCAGGTGCCGCTCAACATCCGCTAGCTTGTCCTTGGTCTCCTTCAGCTCCCTCTAGAGACCTTCAATTTCCTCCTTCAGTTGCCGCTCAACTTGAGGTTGGCGTGATACCGCCAAGAACAACTCATGGAGCCCCACTGACAGATGCCCGAAGGCCGAACTGAAGGCCGACTGTTGGACGGCTGTCGGACGCACGGTTCCCATCCAGCCCGCCGAACCCGAGCCTTTCGCAGTGGTGGAACAGGAACTCCCGCTCAGAGTCAGTCAGAAACTCCGCATAGGACGCGAAGGAGTCTAGACCGCTCGCCTGCACCTCCCTGACAGCAGCCATTGTCACCTTTGGCGGGGCCTGTTTTGCCCTCTTCTGCTGGCGGGCCCCGATGGCCTCCGCGTCGTCTTCCTCTTCTTCTTCATCGGCGTCGTTCTATAGCTGCTTCCTCTGCAGAACCCCCGGTGCTACACCGGCGGCGACAGGCCTCGAGGACACCTGCAGCTCTAAGACCGCAGCGGTAACGGGTTCCCTCTTCGCTACCACTCTGTCCCTCTGGGGCCCACGGCGGTTGGCGGGCGCTTTCTCCCTCACCTTCTAGGGAGCAGCCTGTACCCTTCTCCCGCCGGCAGCACCGTGATCTCCGTCTGTACCTGGCTGAACCACGGGCGAGCCATCGGCGCCGAGATGCGAGTTATGTGACATCGGTAGCACCACAGGAGTCTCATACTGGCTCACCACCAGTGTCTGAGGGTCAACGACGGTTTGCTGGGCTCCAGCCCAGCGGCGTACATACTCTCCAAAAAATTGTTCATCTCTGCGTGGTCCATGGCTTTGGCAAACTCATCGCAGATCGCTTTGTTACCCGACAGAGAATCTACATGAAAGGCAACAAGTTAGCCTGATACAAACTGAACTAGGGCACAGAACAACGGAAGTTACTTACCAAGAGCACGAGTCAACTGTTGATCGACCAACAGCTCCCAACAGGTGAGAAGACGGAGGTCAAACAGGTTACGATTCTACCAACAACCTCTAATCCTTGCCAGGCGACACTCTTCCTCGCGCGTCAGGTTATAACGCAAGCCCGCTACAAAAAAAAAAAAAAACGAAGTACTTGTTAGAACAAAATGGAGGAGTTATCGTACAAACAAAACCACCAACTTTGTGCAGCGGAGTCCAGCAAGAACCTCAGATCGGTTGGAACTCCGACTTAATCCTAAATGTCGACGCCCCCTCGTTTGTCCCCGCTTGATATTCCCACCCCGAGGTAGCAATACAAAAGGTTCCCCTCCAGGGGGACATGGAATCCTTCAGATTCGATTAGCTTCGGAGCCCCCTGGCCGCGGCTCATTCACTTGCCCGCTGCAACCTTGGCGTTTCACATACACCAGCTTGTAGAAGTGAAGTACTTCAGCCACGGTAGGCCCTTCACATCCCGATAGGCGCCAGAGTGAGTTCAATGCCATCAGCAACCGCCACATGTTGGGCAAATCTGCTCAAAGGTGAGGCCAAACTCGCACACCAAGATCTGGAGATTGGGAAGTAACGGAAAGGTGACACCTTGGCGGAAGATGGCCTCGTGAACGGCAGCGTACCCCGCCGGCAGAATGGAAGCCTTCTCATCAGCGGTTGGCGGACGCAACTTCACCACTTCGGGCAGGCGGAACACCCGCTTCAGAAGGTTGACGGCGGCCACAGTTATCGGGCCACCCACCTCATCAACTGCGGTACCGTCACTTAAAACCTGGAAGACTCTATTTCTTCGCCGCCAACCTCACCCCCGGCAGCAGAACCGCTAGTGGCGCTATTGCTCGCTAGCCTCTCCTCACACCTTTTGCTGGCGGCAATGTCCTCCCTTGCCATAGAACTTTCTAGACGACCGGCACGACCCATTGCAACTTCCCAAGGTATGGTCTGTAGCGGTTCGGACAGTGAGGTTCCTGTAGGGGCAGACGGACGCAACGAGTCAATAAACATCATATCCGCCACGCTGAGCGACACGTTAGACCCGGAATCCTCACTGCTTGAGATCTCTACGATGCTAGCCATCACAAACCCTAAAACCCAAGTCAGTTAGTTCTAAAACCGATCTAAACTATCCCTCTGTCAGATTTTAGCCAAGAACATCAAGAACACCCAGAAAACTCAAAAAGTGCCGAAACAAGAACACAGCGCATATATATCCGAAACACAGATTTGACAGTTTTGCTAATCCATAAACCCCAACCCCCTGTCAAACAATTACACCCATCCTAGACCCTCAAGCACATTGGGGAATAACAGAACCCGCTCCAAATACCAAAAAAACAGAAACTGGCAGAAACAAACAAACAAAAACCAAATAAAGCAGGGATGAGATTCAGGTTACCAACCTCAAAGATGGGAACTCTGGTGCGCTTAAGGGTGCTCAACTCCGCTTCAAGAGGTCTTCGTCCTCCAAAGATCAATAACTTCAGGAAATTGCATAACCTTCTTCTCGGCTCTCTAAAACAAAGCTTGAACATGACGACTCAGAGTTTGAAGTGAAGAAGATGTCAAAACCACTGTGGTTTCCCTCTCTTTTATGTCAACATCAAACCAATCTAGGCCGTCCGTTAAAAAACGACATCGTACGACAGTCGTACAAGTGCCCCACGATCGCACATACTCTCCGGATTAACCGAGGCGTCGCCTTCGTTACAAAATCAATAATTACTCGCATTAATGGCGAAGACGCGGGCGTGCTGCGGGGACGTTATTCCACACGCTATCCCAATACATGTTGGGCACGTGTCGGACGCTGTCAAACGAAGCGTCTCGCCGAAGTAACCATCAAGGATAACCAATCCTCGAAGGACTCCGCTAAGAACTTCTCCCTTCATCTTGCAAGCGGAAGTCTCCGTTAAGCAATACACCGCTAGAGGAACTTCTCCCTTCATCTTGCAAGCGGAAGTCTCCACTAAGCGCCACACCGCTAGCGGAACTTCTCCCTTCATCTTGCAAGCGCAAGTTTTCGCTAAGCGCCACACTGCTAGCGGAACTTCTCCCTTCACCTCGCAACCGAAGGTCCCCGCTAAGCGCCACACCGCTAGTGGAACTTCTCTCCATCTGGCAAACTATCTCCACTAAGCATCACACCACTAGTGAAACCTCACCCTCCACCTTGCAAGCAAGGCAGTTTTCGCTGAGTGCAGCACCGTTCACTGGTCTACCACCAAGCAGGTCCCCGCGACACCGTTTGCCGCTTACTATCAGTGGAGGGATTTCCGCCAGCGGCGATTCCTGAGGCAACGCCTCGTCCTGACGACAACTGCCATGCGGCGTTACAGTCAGGCTACGTTCCTCAGGGACAAGGGGACATGTCAACACTCTATGACCGCCCTGATCAGGCACGTTGACCCCCGCCACTCGGGTACCAAAGATTGGGCTCGCTACCCAACACCCTCTGCTTAGCGCAGCTCCCCTCAACAAACAATATACCTATCAAACGGAGGTCTATCTTAGCCGGGGAGTGGGGGACTCCCTGGGGGCCTAGTAAGGGCCCACCTGAAAGGGTACAAAGCGTTTACTCAGTAAGTCCATAGTTGACAACACATTGACGCTAATTCTGCTTTAGCAAGTCTAGCGGAAGTAACGCTTCGAACCGCTAGGCAACTCCCCAACTAAGATTGCCCTACTTGACTGGGGACTTGTACTTACATGAGCATTTGCAAGCATAATTAGCTATAATGAGCCATGCTCATGATACCGCCAGCGGTACCAACTATCGCCAACGGTGTAACCTACGAAAAGACAGCCAAGTGGGCTACCACCTGAGCCCCGGCTCACCCCTAGATCACTGCCACGCGCCCCGCCAAGATAGCATCATAAGCTCCAGAAGCTGGGAACTGAAGCATATCAGTCCCACATTGAAAACATGGAAGAGCTCGGCCTCTTCCCCACCTATAAAAGGTTATGTCCTCTCTCCTCATTAATTACGCATTCACTACTTACCTACTGTTATTCTGTCACATAAATACATTGACTAACTTAGGCATCGGAGAAGAGAAGACCGCCCAGTGCGGTCTCCCTCTGACGTCACTTTGTATTTCACTTGACAGGTAGCGGAGGCTCTGAGAACATTGCAAGTAGCGGTCCGCCCATTGGACAAGTGTTAACAAAGACTTGGGCCACCGCTCAATCTTAAACATTAACACTATGGTTGTGCAATGTAATGTTAAGAAAAATAAATGAATTTGGAAAGAAAAGATGGTTTGGTCAGCTTTGAGGTTTGTAAGAAGTAGGTATGATTTTGGTGATGGTTTTTAGTTGAGAAAACAATAATTGGAAAATGACTTCATTATTGTTTTGAAGTTGTTAGAGTTGAGGAAACAGTCTTTTGTGATGACCAGTGTGGTGATATGTGAGATGATTTGCATGATGATTGTGTGTGAATGATGTGGATTGTGGCTGTTGAGTGATTGGTGTTATCAATGGTTGATGGTGTTATGTTTTCTAGTTTATTTCTATTATTGAATTGCTATTTTCTTTAGTAATCTTCTGAACTAAATTATATGCAGGGATTACTATTTTCTGAATTGATTGGTTTAATATAATCTCCTGAACGAAACTATATGCATGGATTATTATAATTTTTATTGATTGGTTTTAATGTAATCTTCTTAACTAAACTATATGCAGGGATTACTATAATCTTGGATTGTGTACTTTTAGTGATCTCCTGAACTAATTTTCAAAGCAGGGATTACTGGTTTTATTTACTTTAATGATGTGAGTGCAGTTGTGGTTGAGACTCGTAGTGAGTCGAGAAATGTTTTATCATGTCGTTGTGGTGATAAATGATTCCTGTCGAGAGGAAATGAGTGATTTCTTTGGTTTGTTGTTGAGTTTTCAAATGATTTGATTTGTCACGGTGGTGACTCGTGTTTTCCTTAAAAAGAAAAGGATTTTGCTTTTGAAAAATAATTATTGTGTTGATTTGTTGTCCTTGAGTCGGAAAGGTATTTTGTGGTTTTTAGGGTTTACTCACACGAGCTTGCAAAAGTTTACCGAGTTTGTTGTTGCAACACGGTACACTATTCCACGGTGTAGGGGTTATTGTGTAGGTCGGAGTAACAGTCATCAAAGCTGAGCGTCGGTTGTTGTTGTAGCTAGGACATTGAAGTGTACGTTAGTTTTATTCTTCCGCTGTGCAGTGAGTGTGTTTACTTATTGAGTTGTCGTTTAGTTTAATTTGTAAACTCTCTGTAAATTAATATGTGACTCTAAAGAACGAGTCCGTATTGATGTTGGTGAGCTCGGTTTGCTTTATCACTTAATTTAAATGATGAATTTTCTAAGTATGTCTTGTGCTTGTTAAGTTATCGTGTTTCAGATTCGAAATTTCTTTATTCAAAATTCGGGGCATGACAGTTTGTGGATTGGATCCATAATTACCCATGTTCAAGGAAATTGTGGTTTGAAGTCCACCACGAATGAGACTACGAGCATTTATGAGGATAATGCCGCTTGCATTGAACAAATGAAGCAAGACTACATCAAAAGCGACAACACCAAGCATAATCCGCAACAACAGACTCTCCTCAAGATCAAAGTGAACCAGGTTCGATCTGAGGACAGTATGACAGACTTGTTTATTAAGTCATTGCCTAATTCTACTTTCAAGAAACATGTTGGTAGCATCATTTGCGGAAGTTACTAGAACTCCCATGACCGTAGTCATCAAGGGGAGATGTCTACATGTATGGTCTCAAAACGTGAAGGGTGTGTTGTACTCTTTTTCTCCTTCGACCGAGGTTATTTTTGTCCCACTGAGTTTTTGTTACTCGACAAGGTTTTTGAAGAGACAACGAGAGGAGCACAACGTTTGGGCAGCACAAGGGGGAGTGTTCAAGTAAATCCAGAATGTGTCTGACCCAAACTCTAGGTTACTTGTGCAAGTTGTAATAGTGTTTATGTTAGATATATTTTCAGAGATATTCGTAAATATCCAATCATTGTACGATTATGTTTTTAAATACAACTCTAATTCAATGCTTGTAATTCTCTATATAAATATACCTCTATTATCAATGAAAGCACAACGATTTCAATCTCAATTTCGTTTTCCTTAAACAATCCCCACTAAAAGGGTCCTCTATATATATGCCTAATTAACGGTGGACCTGAATCTCTCTCATGGAGAACTTCATGTATATATAGCTGGTAGGTGACGGTTTATAAATGTTAATTAATTGTGAAACTCAAATTGAATGGCTAGAATTTAAGACAGACTAAATCAGAAAATTAAACAGACTAAATCAAAAAATTAAGTCCACAACGGTTGGGTGGTTATGATCAAATGCGCTGGCATGCATGATGAATCGAACGTCATCAAACCAAACTGCCAACGTCATCAAACCTCTAATGATCGAGGAAATAGGATTCTGGTGACGTCTAATGGAAATTATTCTATGCACCGACGGTGTAAGCGACTCAGCCCTTATAAAATAATCTCAACCCTTGATATTTATTATCAACTTTATTTTTAATAAAAAAAAAGTGTATTTAATGCAATCTAACCATTCATTTATGTTGGTGCAAGTGTACGGCGGTGCTCTGAATAATCTCTCGACGTCTAAAATCTTCCAACTTGTGAACTGCATGTCAAGGTATTTAATTAGAGGATCCAAACCGTTGGTATTCGAATTTCCAACTTCCTTATTTATTGGTTGAATCGCTTCACTGATACTGAGACTGGTGATCGATTATGGATAAATATCTAATGCAGGTTTGTTGTGTGCAGTCAGTTGTTGACATTAAACATGTGATGGCTTTGCAAAGATCTTAGGTGTTTTGACTACGATGTCCATCTATATGATTCGGAGGGAAGACTTTGGTTGGGATAGTGGCAGGCTAGCTCTCAGCTTTCTACTAGCCTTCCAACTAACCATTTACGATTAATCAGCATCAGAACTGTTTCGAATAATTAGTATTAATGAGGAAAGTATGTATTTCAAAGGGCGGTATTAGTTTGGAGGATGGAAGTTGATGAATTAATAATTTCCGTCGGTTTATTGTACTGACCATTGTTGATTGATGTTGTTAGTTTTGGATTTGCATGCAGATTTAATACGAGGTTGACACATAATAAATAGAAACATATAAATATAATTAAATAAACACTTTATTCGGTGTTAGTTTGAGATGGAAACCAAATTGTATAGGATGCTTTAGTTTGGTTCAGAACTGAATGGTGGTGTTAATGTAAAATTCCGTAATTAATTAATGAATCAATGTGAATTCATTTAAACCCAACATATAAAGAAAAGAGGTTTTTTTTTTTTTTTGACACTTTGACTATATATGTGACTTTGCATGCTGTCTCCTAACGAGGAGGCTCCAAATGAGAGAGAGGAGTCGTACGTGGCTCGTATCTGTCGTATGTAATAACTTCATCCGATTTTCCTGAACTAGCGGACGTAGCCTCTTTCTAAGTGGGGGTGCTCTATCCAGCAGAGCATGGGCGAACCCTACTTAAATCTGCTCAACCAAAGGGCAAGCTATTCGTGGGTGCATGGTTTAGAAATGGACGAATTTTAAAGGTAGAAAAAACTATAATTTGCCTACTTTTTTAGACTCCACTATCTTTAATTTCAGAACGAGACATCTAAACCACAATAAACATATAATGAGCCCAAACATGGGTCATTGACTGTTCTTACACACTAGGCTACATTTCTCCGAAAGCTCAGCCGGACCACCTACCACTTTCTCTTATTCAAGATATGGCCTTAGTGGTCTTGTGCCTAGCAATGGTGATCGACTTTCTCTGACTGAAGGCATAACCTCGGTGGTCTTACCCCTTTCTCCTTGAGAGATTGAAAAGCTGGGAAAGGACATTCGTGTTGAGTTTTCAGGCATATTACTGTGATAGACTGATAGAATAATTTCATAAAAACTGGGCAATGCTTGTAATTCGATAACTTAATATGCATCGCATGTAAATAACTTGCATGATGCCAAGGAGGTTGACCAAACATGATGGGCAATCCCTACATGTGTAGGACATCCATTGATTTTATTCGCTAAGCTTTGTCATCTGCTTGATTTCGATCACGCGCTAGCTTGAGCCCTCCAACTGTAGAGTCTCTATGAGTCCACACTAATATACCAACAATGGATTGATGGTAGAAACATCTAATTAGAAGGGATCACAAACTAGGGAAGTTAACACAAGCTTAAGGTTCGCATTAACTTTGTTTTATTTTTGTTCTTTGTTCTTTGTGTTTTTTTCTTTTCTTTTTTCTTTTTCAGATTTGAATAAAGATAACCCTAGGTGACTTATGAGAGGATAATGAATATTTATGTTACTCATAATAACCCTGCTCCGTTGTATAAAACGTACTGTAAACCCTAAAGTGATATGCCAACAAGGTTTAATCCAAGCACAAAAGTTTTAGTTAAGGAAAATGATTTGTGGCCTCAATCTTAGGTGTCATGCCATGTCATCCACACACATCATCTATTTGTCAAATCATGCTATGTAATTATTGAGAAAAATACCATCTCATCCTTCTAAAATCTAATGACTCTAAATTATTTTGGCTTTCTTCTAAAGCAAAAAAAAAAGGCTTTCTTTCATTTTTTTTTTCTTTTCATTACACTCATGCTTAGATTTAAACAACAATTTTTTTTTCTTTCAATCAAGAGTACAAAAAATTTCATGTAATTCAGTCAACAGATTTGCAAACACATGTATATGAATTCAACCTTTGTTAGGTTCCTGCAAATTTTGGAAATATAATGTGAAAAATACATATTCATATGATTGTATATATTCTTTTGTTCATTTTTTTTCTCTTTATGTAGCTAGGGTTTAAACGTTAGATCTGAATTTATTATTTTTTGTTTGTTTTTCCCTTATATCTAGATTGTAGATGTTAATTAATGGCTGCTAACATGAGAATTTTTTCTTACCTCTTAATTTAGACATAAGTATTTCCCAAATTCAATTTATTAATGCTATTTTTTTTTTTGGATGAAATTAATCAATATTTGGAAAGAAAAGTTAACGTCTATTTCTTGGCACATAATTCAATATATTAATACCAATTGGAAAGAAAAATTAAAGGAAAGAATTTAACTAAATGAAGAAAAATATTGGTCAAGGAATCTGTTGACATATCTCTTAAATTAATACATAATTAATAGT
This sequence comes from Rosa chinensis, assembly GCF_002994745.2. Taxonomy (NCBI): domain Eukaryota; kingdom Viridiplantae; phylum Streptophyta; class Magnoliopsida; order Rosales; family Rosaceae; genus Rosa; species Rosa chinensis. Next base: position 25,025,123 of record NC_037091.1, on the reverse strand, counting down.
TGATATTTTTTTCGTCACCTAATTAAATTCATTAATGTAATTGATTCATCCCCTAACATCTAAAAGGAAATGTAAAAGGGTAAAGTTGGTGTTGCAATAGTATGATGTGGCAAGATATATTATGTGGAATTGAAAATAAAATTTATATTTACTTACATGGCATAACACCTAGGATTTAAGGCCACAAATCTTAGACCTCATTGAAGCCCCATATCATTGCTAGTTAATTAAAACAAGTCCAAATAGTGTCATATCTATTAAATGAAATATATTTAATCCTCGTTAGTATTGCCAAAGCTAGCTGTATGACTTCTTATGTTCCAACTAAACCTACAGTGGAATACATTAACAAATTAATCTATTTTATTTATTGAAAATTACATTCTAAATTAACTTCAGAATTTTCACAAGCCAAGAGTGGCACCTAGCAGCATGTCATACTCATAATAGATATAACTATGCATGTTTAATCAATATGCTTCTTTGAATCTTAGTAGATTTTATAGTGTCATTTTCTGGTATGGACTTTCATAAAGTAACTTGGATATTGATATCACCGTGATGTTTCGCATGTTGCGGTGGTTCTGGTGAATTATACCAATAGCTTGATCAATAAGTATTATAGCTAATGATTTCCGAGATAAATTGTCTAGTGATTTTTAGAATTATCATATTTTATGAGAGTATTTAGTGCACTGACGTGCACTTGTATCAATAGGAATGGTAAAAACATCAAGTACATTTTTTAATTATTAGAAAAATGTTGCCTATAAATATCAATAGCTTAGATTTGCTAGAAATAATTTTTTTTTTTTTTTGAGAAAGGCGGTGTAAGAGCTAACTCAACTCTCTTACCCGAATTTATTAATAATTCAGAAAAAAAGATACACAGCAAGGGGAGCTAGACCAAACCTTGCCAAGAGAAAATACAAAATTGCAAAGTATAGATGATAATTCCCAAGGCCTTGGGAGTACATAAAATCCTTGAGAAGCGGGGGATTAGGCGAAGATCGCTTCCAAAACAAACATATATATTACTGAAAGATAAGACAAAGAGGCACTTCTTATCTTTTATGTTTTTTCCACTCATAAAAACAAGACAAGCCTTCCACTATGAAAAGAATAATTTGGAAAACTCAAATAATCAGCTTGTAGAAACCTGTGGAGCTCACTAGGAGGATTATCATACCAAGTAAACGTTGTATTTGAGAGCTAGAATTGCCGGTTCCCTTGCACCACCGGTGGATAAAATAATTTTTCGAATAATTATAAGAGTATTTAATTAGTACATCGACGTGCACTTGCACTTGCATGTCGGTGTACTGAATCCTCCTTCTATAAATATGCAGATACTTGAACTTTAGAGGAATTTATCATCTTATGTACTGGTTATTTGTTTATGCAAGTGCACGTCGATGTACTAAATACTCTTATAATTATTCGAAAAAAAGGAGGATTCAGTACACCCACGTACACTTGCACCGACATAAATGGATGGTTAGATTATATTAAATACACTCTTAAATTATTAATAAAAATATTAATTATAAATATCAAGAATTGAGATTATCTTATAAATGTTGGGTCATTTACACCATCGGTGCATAGAATAATTTCCAATATTTATAACCTTGAACCCAATCAACACATCATAGGCCTTCGTATATTTTTGAGAGCTTTCATGTGAAGTTATTATTCATGTTGTTTTGTCCCGATCTTGATTTGATATATTTCAACGAGGGTCAAGGCTCTTGATTTCTTTTTATTACGTTTGTCCAGTAGTGAGGTCATTACATGTTGGGTCTTGCCGCCCATGATGACGAGTCTATCTCAAGGTGGCCATCAGAAACTGAAGCGGTGGAGCTCTGAGTATAGATGATAATTCCCAAGGCCTTGGGAGTACATAAAATCCTTGAGAAGCGGGGGATTAGGCGAAGATCGCTTCCAAAACAAACATATATATTACTGAAAGATAAGACAAAGAGGCGCTTCTTATCTTTTATATTTTTTCCACTCATAAAAACAAGACAAGCCTTCCACTATGAAAAGAATAATTTGGAAAACTCAAATAATCAGCTTGTAGAAACCTGTGGAGCTCACTAGGAGGATTATCATACCAAGTAAACGTTGTATTTGAGAGCTAGAATTGCCTGTTCACTTGCACCACCGGTGGATAAAATAATTTTTTGAATAATTATAAGAGTATTTAATTAGTACATCGACGTGCACTTGCACTTGCATGTCGGTGTACTGAATCCTCCTTCTATAAATATGCAGATACTTGAACTTTAGAGGAATTTATCATCTTATGTACTGGTTATTTGTTTATGCAAGTGCACGTCGATGTACTAAATACTCTTATAATTATTCGAAAAAAGAGGAGGATTCAGTACACCCACGTGCACTTGCACCGACATAAATGGATGGTTAGATTATATTAAATACACTCTTAAATTATTAATAAAAATATTAATTATAAATATCAAGAATTGAGATTATCTTATAAATGTTGGGTCATTTACACCATCGGTGCATAGAATAATTTCCAATATTTATAACCTTGAACCCAATCAACACATCATAGGCCTTCGTATATTTTTGAGAGCTTTCATGTGAAGTTATTATTCATGTTGTTTTGTCCCGATCTTGATTTGATATATTTCAACGAGGGTCAAGGCTCTTGATTTCTTTTTATTACGTTTGTCCAGTAGTGAGGTCATTACATGTTGGGTCTTGCCGCCCATGATGACGAGTCTATCTCAAGGTGGCCATCAGAAACTGAAGCGGTGGAGCTCTGAGTATAGATGATAATTCCCAAGGCCTTGGGAGTACATAAAATCCTTGAGAAGCGGGGGATTAGGCGAAGATCGCTTCCAAAACAAACATATATATTACTGAAAGATAAGACAAAGAGGCGCTTCTTATCTTTTATATTTTTTCCACTCATAAAAACAAGACAAGCCTTCCACTATGAAAAGAATAATTTGGAAAACTCAAATAATCAGCTTGTAGAAACCTGTGGAGCTCACTAGGAGGATTATCATACCAAGTAAACGTTGTATTTGAGAGCTAGAATTGCCTGTTCACTTGCACCACCGGTGGATAAAATAATTTTTTGAATAATTATAAGAGTATTTAATTAGTACATCGACGTGCACTTGCACTTGCATGTCGGTGTACTGAATCCTCCTTCTATAAATATGCAGATACTTGAACTTTAGAGGAATTTATCATCTTATGTACTGGTTATTTGTTTATGCAAGTGCACGTCGATGTACTAAATACTCTTATAATTATTCGAAAAAAGAGGAGGATTCAGTACACCCACGTGCACTTGCACCGACATAAATGGATGGTTAGATTATATTAAATACACTCTTAAATTATTAATAAAAATATTAATTATAAATATCAAGAATTGAGATTATCTTATAAATGTTGGGTCATTTACACCATCGGTGCATAGAATAATTTCCAATATTTATAACCTTGAACCCAATCAACACATCATAGGCCTTCGTATATTTTTGAGAGCTTTCATGTGAAGTTATTATTCATGTTGTTTTGTCCCGATCTTGATTTGATATATTTCAACGAGGGTCAAGGCTCTTGATTTCTTTTATTACGTTTGTCCAGTAGTGAGGTCATTACATGTTGGGTCTTGCCGCCCATGATGACGAGTCTATCTCAAGGTGGCCATCAGAAACTGAAGCGGTGGAGCTCTGAGTATAGATGATAATTCCCAAGGCCTTGGGAGTACATAAAATCCTTGAGAAGCGGGGGATTAGGCGAAGATCGCTTCCAAAACAAACATATATATTACTGAAAGATAAGACAAAGAGGCACTTCTTATCTTTTATATTTTTTCCACTCATAAAAACAAGACAAGCCTTCCACTATGAAAAGAATAATTTGGAAAACTCAAATAATCATCTTGTAGAAACCTGTGGAGCTCACTAGGAGGATTATCATACCAAGTAAACGTTGTATTTGAGAGCTAGAATTGCCGGTTCACTTGCACCACCGGTGGATAAAATAATTTTTCAAATAATTATAACAGTATTTAATTAGTACATCGACGTGCACTTGCACTTGCATGTCGGTGTACTGAATCCTCATTCTATAAATATGCAGATACTTGAACTTTAGAGGAATTTATCATCTTATGTACTGGTTATTTGTTGATGCAAGTGCACGTCGATGTACTAAATACTCTTATAATTATTCGAAAAAAGAGGAGGATTCAGTACACCCACGTGCACTTGCACCGACATAAATGGATGGTTAGATTATATTAAATACATTCTTAAATTATTAATAAAAATATTAATTATAAATATCAAGAATTGAGATCATCTTATAAATGTTGGGTCATTTACACCATCGGTGCATAGAATAATTTCCAATATTTATAACCTTGAACCCAATCAACACATCATAGGCCTTCGTATATTTTTGAGAGCTTTCATGTGAAGTTATTATTCATGTTGTTTTGTCCCGATCTTGATTTGATATATTTCAACGAGGGTCAAGGCTCTTGATTTCTTTTTATTACGTTTGTCCAGTAGTGAGGTCATTACATGTTGGGTCTTGCCGCCCATGATGACGAGTCTATCTCAAGGTGGCCATCAGAAACTGAAGCGGTGGAGCTCTGAGTATAGATGATAATTCCCAAGGCCTTGGGAGTACATAAAATCCTTGAGAAGCGGGGGATTAGGCGAAGATCGCTTCCAAAACAAACATATATATTACTGAAAGATAAGACAAAGAGGCACTTCTTATCTTTTATATTTTTTCCACTCATAAAAACAAGACAAGCCTTCCACTATGAAAAGAATAACTTGGAAAACTCAAATAATCAGCTTGTAGAAACCTGTGGAGCTCACTAGGAGGATTATCATACCAAGTAAACGTTGTATTTGAGAGCTAGAATTGCCGGTTCACTTGCACCACCGGTGGATAAAATAATTTTTCAAATAATTATAACAGTATTTAATTAGTACATCGACGTGCACTTGCACTTGCATGTCGGTGTACTGAATCCTCATTCTATAAATATGCAGATACTTGAACTTTAGAGGAATTTATCATCTTATGTACTGGTTATTTGTTGATGCAAGTGCACGTCGATGTACTAAATACTCTTATAATCATTCGAAAAAGAGGAGGATTCAGTACACCTACGTGCACTTGCACCGACATAAATGGATGGTTAGATTATATTAAATACACTCTTAAATTATTAATAAAAATATTAATTATAAATATCAAGAATTGAGATCATCTTATAAATGTTGGGTCATTTACACCATCGGTGCATAGAATAATTTCCAATATTTATAACCTTGAACCCAATCAACACATCATAGGCCTTCGTATATTTTTGAGAGCTTTCATGTGAAGTTATTATTCATGTTGTTTTGTCCCGATCTTGATTTGATATATTTCAACGAGGGTCAAGGCTCTTGATTTCTTTTTATTACGTTTGTCCAGTAGTGAGGTCATTACATGCTGGGTCTTGCCGCCCATGACGACGAGTCTATCTCAAGGTGGCCATCAGAAACTTAAGCGGTGGAGCTCTGAGGGCTGAAGTCTGTTGGAGGACCGAGGCCAGTGCCCAGTCCCATTTAAAAATATGTCTATTTAAGGAATAGTATAACGTGGAACCACTCACAACCAATCCTCAGATAATGCAATGTGCAGTGGGTCGTTGGACGCCCCAGTCTTAAGTATTTAATCACAATCTAGATGCAATACCATGCTAATTAGCTCATGTGGTCTCAAAAACTTGTCCCGAACTAACTAGCTTCCATTGCTGGAATGCATATTTGACAATAACCCCTTTGTACGCAAGTACAGTGGCTTTGTTATAGTCTCTGTTTTCGTTCATTAATTGCACACATTATCATATTCGATACATCCATTTGTAAACAAGGTTGACATGATAGCACCAGATATATGATCATATTCTCAACGTGCTTGTGCAGGAATCGAACTTAATAAATACCCATTGAATAGGATACTATCACCAAAATAAAGTAAAGAATTGATGGCCTCCTATTCGTTGTTAATGGGATAGAGATGGGATGGGATGGGATGGGATGGAGTGGGGACAAAATAATAATAATAATAATAATAATAATAATAATAATTGAGAGATGTGTCGGCAATTAACGTAGGACTAGTCTTCTTACACTCGCTTCGAGCGTGTTTGTGCTGCATTCGTGCATGCGAAGCATATTTTTTATCGTTTACATCTGTTCAATACAATTATGTTTCAATTTAACACGCATACTTGGCCAAATTAAACTTTGTTCAGAGATCTCATACACGTTTACTCATACTTGCCTTGTACTAACTCATACACATACTCGTGCAGACACACTCGCATATGCAGAAAATGGTCTTTATTATTGCAATTATCGAAATTACCTTCTACATGTGTATGGAAACAAACTCAGATAGGCTTAATTACCAAAATACCCCCTAAATTTGGTTATAGTTGTCAATTTACAACCTGAACTTGCAATTGCGAACATTAGCCTCATGAACTTTCAATTGTGAACAATAGCCTCCTGAATTTGGCGAAAATTGCCAATTTACATGCTCTCAGTTAATTCTAATGTTTTATATCCAAATGTGAGGCACATGCCCTGCACATAGGTAATATGGTCATTTCATAATAATAGTTGTTTAAAATTTTTCCTAATTAAGAACAAATACATAAAATTGACAAATATTTTTTAGAGTGGAGATTTATGACCTTTCCTTTTTATTTATTTATTTAAGGATTATTATCAAGAATGGTACTTATACTCTATCTTATATATGATACATGAACTTCAATTTTGATCACAACCAGTACCTAAACTTTTCAATTTCATTTCAAATGGTACCTATCACTAACTTCTGTTAATGTTTCGTTGAAAACTAACATGTGACTTATTTTTCAAGGATAAGCTTGTAAAATTACTTTTCTTTTCCCTTATTTTTTTGTAATATCACTTATTTTCACTTATATTATGAGATAATCAAAAATAAAAACTTTCAACTTCAATTAAAAATATGAATGATAATGTTTTATAGTTTGTCCAAAAAAAAAAAATGTTTTATAGTTTTACTTGAAATGTTTTGTCTGTACCTATAAAACAAATTAATTTTGATGAGATCTTGTTTTAAATTTTTATTTTCATAAGAGGGTAGAGATACATTTTAGTTTCTATTTTTAATTGAACTTTTAGTTTATTAACATATTAATTGATCAAAATATTATTTACGATTTTTTAGTAAACAAAATTATTTAAATGGGTATTTTCGTCAAACTACTCTTAAATATAGGTCATGTGTTTTGCACGTGTCAGTTTTTAACGGAAGTTAGTGAAAGGTACCATTTGAAATGAAATTGAAATGTTTAAGTACTAGTTGTGATCAAAATTGAAGTTCAGATACCATCGATAAGATAGAGGATAAGTTAAGTTACTTGTTCACTCAAAAATTATCTCGGCCACGTGTCACTAGGTTGAAGTCTTTTTTAGCTTACACGTGTCCTTCCGGAGTGGTGACGTGTGCGCGGGCGTGCCAACTCTCGGCCGGTAGGCCAAGCGAGGTTTTGTTCTAGATTGTAGATCTTGCGCCGATCTGACTTCTGATCGGTTGATTGTGGGCCGAGGAAGGATCGATTTCGGCTGCGGGGTTCTCTCTGCCTTGAATGCAAGGACTTTAGCACAGATCGGCCTTATCTAGCCGCAGTGTTGTGTAACTCGGTGATTGAGGTGAAAGTGAAGTGATGATGATTCTTTTTGCGATTTTGTATTTTGTATAAAGTAAATACCTTAAAGTAAACAACAAAAAATAAAAGTGCAGCAAATAAAGATAACCAACAAGAATATAAACCGTGGGAAATAAAGTGCATACAAAGTAAACAACGAAAAGATAAATTGCATGAATGTAAAGAGCAACAATATAAAGTGCAGGAAAGATAAATACCGGTAAAGAAAATGATAAAATAAACACGTAAATATTGATAAGTGTTGCTGAATTGTTGAAATGTATTGAGATAAAATTTGAGTAATAGCGTAGAGCGTTTGGTCGAGGACCTCTAACAATGAATCCTATGGTCCTTTTTATAGTGAAGCTAAACTACTGAATGAAGGAAAAGAAGCAATCTCAGCCTTCACAGCTAAGACCGCATTGATTACAAATAGAACAGTATTCATGTTTGAGATATTTTTGACGTTATCAATGATTAATTCTTTCATGAGCAATCCATCAGGTCTTGTAATTATTGATTGGCAATAACACCTCCTGATGCTCATTCAAGTTAATTGCCACAAACTTTAGTAACGTTTCTCCTGACAATCAACCTCTTTGATATGCCGCGGCTAATTAGCCGCGGTCATTCATTATGACTTGTGGGTCCGTGGTCATTCATTACGCCTTGTGATTCATTTGATCTCTCCCGATTTAATAATGGCTCTCTGCACACGTTATCTTCGGTCATAAATTTGACAATAAACATTTAATGTGCCAAGGCTAATTGGCCGCAGTCATTTATTAGGCCTTGCGGGCCGGGCCCACCTATTTGCCACGTCGGACTTGTCAAATATAGGTTCAAATAGAGATTCATTGTGCCGCGGTCACTCATCGTGGTTCTTCGTTATGCCGCAGCTATTCAATAGTTCAACCGCGGTTCTATACTAAATACCTTGTGGGCCCTACCCACCTATCTTCCATGTAGGGCTTGCCAAATTTGGATTCAAACAGAGTCCCCCCCCCCCAGTCCATTGAGCTTCGGCATAGATGCCGAATGGTTAAGGGACTAAAAGATAATATTATAAGCTTAATTGGCAAGGTACACTCTATACGCTTTTTGCCTAATCTCGCTGACATCTTTCAATATTTGGCATGTTTCTAAGCTCATTACTTCATGGCCATTTAACCATGGTTCAATTCAAACACGGTATTTTGTTATGTTGTGGCCATACATCTGTTGTTACTCACTAGCCGTGGTCCTTCGCTTGCTACGGCCACTTAATTGCAGCCCTTTGCTAGCCACAGCCATTCAACCGCAGCCTTCTCCAGCTGCAGCTCTTCACTGGATGTGGTCATTCAACTGTTCAACTGCAATCCTTTGTTTCGCCACGGTCATTCATCTACCTTCAATTGCCAGCCACAACCATTTAATCGCGGCCCTTCGTTAAACACGACCGTTCAACTGCTGTCCTTTGCTATGCGGCTAGTCATTGAGTTCGTGATATATATGTAGCCCTCCCCTAATTCCTTGAGCCTCGGCTCGAGCCGAGTGGTGAAAGAACTGGTAAACAAAGTCGACCTCATTGTCAAATGACATCCAAATATTTTCCAGCCTTAATTATATAAATATTTCGGCCTTACAGTTTCATGCCTCTTGAGTAATTAAACGGCTCCCAGAAACACAACTTTTTACTTATTTTATTTTATTTTTTGCAGAAACTAAAGCAAGAAAATAAAATGTAAAAATCTTGTGTACCGTTATGGAGGTGGCCAACAATGTTTCACCCCAAGTTTTGAACATTTTGTATTCTCGGCATGGATTTTGAATTTTTCAAGGCCGATCTTTATTGACCAAAGGGAATGATTGCGATTTGTTTTCTTTTCCACGTTCATGTGAGCCGAAATTATATGCTCTTCAAATGCAATCGGTTCCACTTTATCTGACCATGGCTTCTCCAAGTCAGCTTTATTTCCAATAATCATGTCAACATGCATGACATCTTGAATTAGATGATCATCACCATTGACCACATTATGCTCAGTGAGCTGACATTCCTTTGCTACAAGATTAAGATCTTCATCAAGCCGCGGATTGTTGAGGTCGGCTTTCTTTTCAAGAACCATATCCATATGAATAGTCTCGTTAATTGTACACTCAACCATGTGATGGTCATTCTCCTTGACATTTTGCAAATCTTGACCTACCATGTTTGCCTCCATTTTTTAGGGAAGAACAACAGGTGGCCGAGTTTCCATATGATGATCAATAAATACTTCTTTTTGGAGGTCATGGTCCCGGTTACGGTGGCTTGCCTCCTTTAGTATTGTTTTATGTCTCAGCATCTTCATCTTATTCAGGTGTGACTTCATCTCTTATGTGAAAATAGAAAATTGTGTGGCTATTTCTGCCACCCCTTTTTGAATGATCTTGTTTTATGGCTTTTTCAAAAGATTTTACACCACCTCCCAAAGAGCTTACATTTTCTTCGACCATTTCATTGTGACCAACTTGTTGATCGTACAAGGGCTGTGGCGCGGCTAGTTGAGTTTCCCATACAAGCTGGCTACTCAAGCCATCAAAATTGTTGTAGGGTCCTATTTGGTTGTAGCCGTCTTGGTTGTTATGATTATAATTTGAATTATAACTAATGTATGGTACATTAACTGTTTGGCCACAATTATCATACGGCTCGATGGCCGACCCATAACCATGCTGGCTACCATAGCCATTTCGGCAATCAAAGACATATTGCCATAGTATTGTGGTATTTTGTTGATCCCAATATGCATGGCAGTTTAAATCAACAAAACTTTGATACGCATCATAGCTATATCTACCATCATAACCATAAAAATCATCTTGGCCATTGTAATTATTTATCGAAATAGAGCCGTGTAAATTCGGCTCATAATAACTCATTAGTGAAAATACATAATATTTAATGTCTCACTAAATGGGAGACTTGAGCTGATGGTTGAACCGATGTCATTGGGAGACTTGACATGGGCACAATGAGATCTCTAGAGGTAGCTGATCTTTTTGGACAAAAAGAAGAGGTGTGGCGTTGTTGCCTACACCTGTAACAACGATTCCCTCGAGACTGGGCATAGGGATCTGGTAACATTCACCGAGTGTTGTCCCACTGGTCGTGCCAAAAGATGTACGTGTCTTTCTGGAATGGTGACGTGTGCGCGGGCGTGCCAACTCGCGGCCGGTAGGTCAAGCGAGGTTTTGTTATAGATTGTAGATCTTACGCCGATCTGACTTCCGATCAGTTGATTGTGGGCCGAGGAATGATCGATCTTGGCCGCGGGGTTCTCTATGCCTTGAATGCAAGGAATTTAGCACGGATCGGCCTTACCTAGCCGCAGTGCTGTGTAACTCGGTGATTGAGGTGAAAATGAAGTGATGATGATTCTTTTTGTGATTTTGTATAAATTAAATGACGTAAAGTAAACAACACGAAATAAATAACATAAACGAAAGTGCAGGTAAAGACAAAGTAAAGTGCAGGAAAGATAAATACCGGTAAAGAAAGCGATAAGATAAACAAGTAAAGATTGATACGTGTTGTTGAATTGTATTGAGATAAAATTTGAGTAATCATGTAGAGCATTTGGTTGAGGACCTCTAACAATGAATCCTATGGCCCTTTTTATAGTGAAGCTAAACTACTGAATGAAGGAAAAGAAGCAATCTCAGCCTTCACAGCTAAGACCGCATTGATTACAAATAGAACAGTATTCATGTTTGTAATATTTTTGACGTTATTAATGATTAATTTTTTCATGCGAAATCAATCAGATCTTGTAACTGATGATTGACAATAACACCTCATGATGCTCATTCAAGTTAATTGCCACAAACTTTAGTAACGTTTCTCCTGACAATCAACCTAATTAGCCGCGGTCATTCATTACGCCTTGTGATTCATTTGATCTCTACCGATTTAATAACGGCTCTCTGCACACGTTATCTTCGGTCATAAATTTGACAATAAACATTTAATGTGCCGCTGCTAACTGGCCGCGGTCATTCATTAGGCCTTGCGGGCCGGGCCCATGCCACCCATCTGCCATGTCGGACTTGCCAAATATAGGTTCAAATAGAGATTCAGTAGAGGTTCAGTAGATTAAACTTTGTTTTTAAAAGGGACAAGAAACATGTCATGATTGCACAGGTTTATGTTGATGATATCATATTTGTCTCCAGCTCTGATATGCATGTTAAAGAATTCACTAATGTCATGGAAAGTGAATTTGAGATAAGCATGTGGGGGGAGCTAAATTACTTTCTTAGCCTTCAAGTTTGTCAACTGAAGGAAGGTATGTTTCTATCTCAAACTAAGTATGCTGAGAATCTTGTTAAAAAGTTTGGGCTCAAATCTGCTAGAATTGTGACTAATCCCATGAGTACAAGTGCCAAACTTAGTGAGGACCTCACTAAGTAAGTCTGTTGATCAAACTCTCTACAAGAGCATGATTGGTAGTCTTCTTTATCTCACTGCTAGTAGACCTGACATATCATACAGTGTTGGAGTTTGTGCATGTTTCCAAGCAAATCCCAAGGAATCTCACTTGGAAGCTGTAAAGCGTATTATACGATATGTATCAGGTACAACAACTTGTGGTGTCTACTTTACCTTTGATACTAATGTTGAAATTGCACGATATTCAGAGGCAGATTGGGGAGGGAATTTGAAGGATCGAAGAAGCACCTCTGGAGGCTGTTTTTTCATTGGGAACAACATGGTGGCCTGGCATAGTGAAAAGGAAAATTGCATATCTCTCTCCATAGCTGAAGCTGAGTAGGTAGCTGTAGGCAGCTGCTGTACTCAAATGCTCTGGATGAAGCAAATGCTCTAAGATTACGGGCTTTCACAAGGTAAGTTGACTATCTTTTGTAATAACTCAAGTGCCATAAGTATTTCCAAGACTTGACCAGGGCGGCGCTAATCAGGGTGACTGATACGGCGAGGTAGATATACAGGACTTCTCTTGGGATAGGTTTCGAAAGAGTGGGTACTGACGCCAGATAGTCTCGGAGGCCCTGGAAAGCCTTGTTGTGTTCAGGTCCCCAATTGATGGTCTCGGTATGGTGGGTTTTGAGGAGCTTGAAGGATGGGGTGCACTTGTTCGTTAGACGCGATATGTATAGGGCGAGAGTGACAACCTTTCCGGTGAGGGACTGGACCTCATTCCTAGTTTTTGGTGGTGCCATGTCGAGGATTACCTGTACCTTTTCGGGATTAGCCTCGATGCCCCTCTCGCTGACTACAAAACTCATGAACTTGCCTCCCAGTACGCCAAACACGCACTTGTCCGGGTTGAGACGCATGCCATATTAAAGTAAGATGTCGAAGACGATGCCCAGGTTTTTAATGTGATCTTCAATGGTGACGCTTTTGACTAGCATGTTGTCCATATATACCTCCATGATCTTACCGATATGATCTACGAACATGGCGTTAACCAGTCTTTGGTATGTGGTCCCAGCGTTCTTTAGACCAAATGGCATTACCTTGTAACAATACAAGCCCTTATCCATGGTGAAAGATGTGTGCTCTTGATCGGAGGGCTCCATGGCGATTTGGTTGTAGACGAAGAAGATATCCATAAAACTGAGGAGCTTGTGGCCTGCGGTGGAGTCAACTAGCTGATCGATTCGTGGGAAGGGGAAACTGTCCTTTGAGCAAGCCTTGTTCAAGTTGGTGTAATCGACACACATGCTCCATTTTCCTTTGGGCTTCTTTACCATTACAACATTGAAGACTGGAGAGCCATGTCGGGTAGGAGACCTCCCGTACAAACCCGATGTCTTGGAGTTTCCTGACCTCAGCCTGGATTGCTTTGTATTTTTCTTTCGTGAAGACCCTTCATTTTTGGCGAATTGGGGAACGTCTGGTGAGATGGTGAGTTTGTGGGTCAACAGTTCTAGCTAGATTCCTGGCATATAGGCGTACGGCCATGCAAACACTTCCTGTCAGGTTTTGAGGAAGGCGATTAGGTCTGCCTGGAACTGTGGATCCGTTTTGGACCTGATCTTAACTTTTCTTTCTGGGTGTGCATCGGAAATGGAGACCGATATCAATTCTTCCAAAGCGTCTGGTCTCGGGTGCTTGAGCTTGCACTTATCGTCCTTCTTTTTGCCGCGTGTATCGCGATCAGTTGGAGTTTTAGGATCTTCCCTTGGATCATCGGGCTTGTCGGATGGGGAGGGTAGGTCTGAAGTTAGAAGTACCTCTTGCCTGCCGTGTCCCATTCTGACAGTCAAGGAGTTGCACTGTCTTGCGAGCTCTTGATCTCCTTTGACAGTGAGGATGCTGCCCGGGGTAGGTATCTTCATCATTAGCATGTGACCTGCCACAAAGCATTGGAGTCCCCATAAGGAGTTGCGTCCCAGGATGACTTTGTAGGAGGAGGGGCAGTCCACGATGATGAAGTGTGCTGTCATGGTGACGATAGTGCTGTCGCCGCCCAGTGTGATTCGCAAATTATCATATCCTAAAGGCTGTGTAATTTCTCCTGCGAAGCTGATTAGGGGTTCATGGTCTGGGGTAAGTTTCTTCCTATCTCGGTTGAGGCCCTCGTAGCAGCTGCCGAACATGACTCTGACCGTAGCGCCTCTATCGACCAAGACGCTGTGGCATCGATAGTGGTCGATGACCATGATGATTAAAAGTGAGTTGTTGTGGTGCTTCTGGATGGTGTCCTCGCTGTGATTAAAGGTTATCGAGTTCCAGTCGACCTGGGGGGTGTGGCAGCCATGGCGAAGTCCTAATATCTCCTGGCCCCGAGGGCATTGACACTTTTGTGCATGGTGGGTCTCGGGTGTCCGTGGGGCGCTGCCGTGTATCGTTAGGATCTGGCCGTAGACTTCGATGGCATTAGCGCCAGTGGCAGGAGTGCTATATTACGAGAGTTGGCCGCTCTAAATGAGGTGTTCGATGGCATTTTTCAGTGCCCAGCAGATATTGGTGGGGTGGCCGGACTCCTCATGATATGTGGAGTATTTATTGTTATCTCGCGGTTTGGATTGGCCAGGCTTGCGCTTTGGTGGGCGCGGGATGATGTCCCTATGATTGTTCTAGATGTCCTCATAAGAGGCAGTTAGTGTGGTATAAATCTCGTATAGGGGTGCTGCGGATCGCTGGTCATTCCTGTGTCGGGGGTTGCCATATGGTGTATCGCGATGTCAATTGCCTGAGGAGTTGTATTTTGGCTTCTGGGGGCTTTTACTGTATTGCTTGTCCCTCCAATCGTTATGGCCGTGTTTCTCCCGTGAGGCCCTATCGTTTGGCTGACCAGTTTTGTCTCGGTTGGTGTCTTTATTCCTGGTATCGGGGTTGTTTACTTGAGGTGCAGTGACTGGGTGCGCATTGACGTTGGTGTCGCGGCCAAAGGTATGGTATTCAGCCTGAGCAAAGGCAGTAGCGGCATTGAGGAGGTCGTCGTATGTTGCAGGCGGATTGGTGTTGATCTGCAACAAGAAGTATCCAGGCTGGAGTGCTTGCTTGAATGCCGATGCCACTAGGGCCTGGTCGAGGGAGCGGCATTGAGTGGCCTGCTTCTGCCATCGGCGAACAAAGTCTTGCAATTGTTCGTTCGGTCGTTGGTTGAGCCGAAATAGGTCAGGTGTTGTGCGATACCCTCCGCCGCACAAGATGAATCACCGCAGGAACTTGTCTCTGAGTTCTTGGAAACTATCAATGGAGTTGGTTGGTAGGTTGAGGAACCAGTGCAAGGCCTCATCTGTCAAAGTTTCCTAGAACGCATGGCAGGCCATGGCGTCGGTGTATCGGGTTCCATGGAGTATGGATTGGAAGACTTCTAAATGGTGGTATGGGTCTCGGGTCCCATTATACTTTTCGATCTTGAGGGGCTTGGCCTCTGGTGGGCGCTTCTCAGCCTGTATGCGGGCGATGAAGGGTCCTGTCTTTCCCTGGAAACCAGCTGTGATCGGCTGCCAGCCGGCTCTGCCTTCGGCACTTTCCACTAGTGCCTGTAAGGAGGCGATGACCTCACTCATTTAGAGCAATAGCCGGGTATTAGGATCGGGTGGAGGTATGTTGGCAGTTGTAGCAGTGTTTGCATCCGAGGTTCCCGCCGCGCCGATAGTTGGTTGGGGAATTGGTGAGAGGCCAAGTTGGCCTGGAAAAAGAGGGGAGTTCAGGTAGACCACCTGAGGGTATGTGCTAGTGTTGCCATGCGTGGGGCCAGCGGGACTTCCCGACGTGGGGTTCTGGACTTCCCGACATAAGGGCGACAGATCTAGTCACCTCAGGTCCCGGTATTGACTGAATTGTAGTTTGTCATGACAGGTCTAGTCGGTACCGCTGGGGGGACACGAGGTGACAACACTGTTTAGCAACGACAGCAGGTTGAACTCTTCTTAGTAGCTTGAAGCCAACACCCTCAGTGAGGAAGTTAACCAAGTCAAGAGAGCACCATGACTTGGTTAACTAAGTCACAGGGGAAGAAGGAGTATGTTCAGCAGTTGCCGCTTAATATGACTGAGAAAAACATGGCGGACTTGCGTAAGGATTGGGCCATCCCCAGTAGCATTGTGCTAAGGGAGGTTGCTCCAGGTGAATTGGCCAGCAATCCCCCACTGGGTTGGGTCTCTGTCTACTCAAATCAGTTCCAGCATGGGATGCCGCTGCCCCTAACCAATCTAGTACAGTGCATGCTAGAGTGCTGAACTTGGCACCGGGACAATTGCAGCCAAACTCGTGGTGGGTAATTATGGGGATGTGTGCTGTATGGTCGTTGGCGGGTTTGGATTGCCCAACCTATGCTGAGTTCTCGGCTTACTACGGAATACAGTATTCCAAGAAGACCAATAGCGGAGGCTGTATCCAGTTTTCTCCCCGGTCTTATTGTTCTATTGTGGATGACCTATCGTTGTCCCAAACCAACTGGCGAGAGAAGGTGTGTCTCGCCAGGGTCGTGGACAGAACTGGGATAGGAGCCACATAGTCCCAGGTACTTTTCAACCGATAGAGAAGCAAGTTCAACTGCTGCACACCGCTCTTCAGGAGAAGCGAATCAAAAGGGTGCTGAACGTGTACTCGGCCTCGTTTGGTAGGTCCTCGTACCGGTTGAGCGTGCTGCAGCAACTGGACCGAATGCATCTGTCATGTAAGATCGATCCCGTCAGCATGGCGTTATATGTTATCATGCTTGTGTTTGTATATCGATGCTGATACTTGTAATTTAATTTTGTTTTCAAGAAAGTTCCCACCAAGGGGGAAAAGAGATAGCCTTACCTTCTACCACACCATGACCAAATGAGACCTAATGCAAAACCTGCTGAGGCAGAGTAAGGAGGCTAAAGAGACAAATATCGATGTTGCTGGGAAGTTGCAGAGTAGGGAGGGGAATGTTGTGGACATGACTATACTTATATGTCGCTCCCAGATCCTGTGTTTAATCGACTGCATCCCCTGTCCGGCCCAATCAAGTTGTGGAAGGTGTCAATGTTCCGGTACCGCCCGTCACTCAACAGGCTGCTGAAGTCCCTCAAGAGGAAACTGTGACAGCAGAAGAAGATTCGAGCACCCCGATTCAACAGGTGGTGACCGAGACGTAAGATGATGCCTCCTCCAAGGAGACCCCTTCTCAATCGTCGATCTTGAGAGCAGCGGTGGGTATTGGTGATGCTTAGCAGGTAGGCAGTGGGAGCCAGAAGGTAGGCGCTTAGGGTTAGCAGGTGGAGGCCGGTACCCAGCCAGTAGGTGCTAAGGGTTAGCAGCATGAGCCTAGTCCTCAGAAGAGGAGGCAGTCCAACTAGTATAGCTCAGGTACCGTTAATGATGCCATGTAGGAGGCACTCACTAAGGCCCTGAGGGAAGCTAGTGTGGAGGATTCCTGAATCCGTGAGATGGTGGTCGAGCTCCGCCACATACACCATGATGACTACATCACCTGTATCACGGACTGGGAGGAACGGACCAAAGGTGCCTAGAGAAGCTAATGAGGGTAAGTATCGTTGGTATTGTGAGGTTTTGTATGCTTATTGATACTGATGGTTAACTTGTGATGTTATATTGCAATATCTGAGGCTTATGTACTCTTCTTTTGGATCCAAGACTCGGAAGACCATGAAGGAGCGCCTGAGTCGCCTAGAGGTTAAGGCATGCCAGCTTAAGGCGAGAAGTTTAAACTGCCTGAAGCTAACGAGATGCTGAACATCAACTTGGCCTCTGCCCAGGAGAAGCAGCAGCTCTAGGAAGCTACTGCCAATCAACGTGCCTCTACCATTAAGACTTTAGAGGGCCGGATCGAGGAGTTAGAGGCCAAGATTGAGGAGCTCTCAGCTGGTGCGGGACCAAAAAATGAGATGATCCATCTCCAGCTGTTTGAGGATACTATTTCCAAGCTAGAGCAAGAGAACGAATAGCTGAAATAGGAGGCCCAGACTATCAAGTCCACCATTATTGCTGGGTTCAAAGCTTCAGCCGAGTATACCACCGCATGAAAGCCGTGAAACAGAATACCATAACTGCCTAGTACCAGAAGGTTACCGCCAAGGGCTGGTTTAATGTAGAGAAGATGTAGGCAGACATAGGGGCCTAGGTGGCAGCTGAGAATGAGAATGAGGCCCAGGAGCGGGGCAGTATTGTTAACGAGACTCAGCACCATGGTCATGCCTGAAACTGTTAATCTTATTGACATGTGTCTTTGTTTATGTCTTGTTAAGATTGTTAATTTTCGTGTACTTATGTATTGTTTGTTGCTACTAGGCAGTACAATTATGGCGTTTGCTTGTCATGATGTGTTTAGTATTTTTACCATTTTATCATCCAGCAGTGGTGCCATCGTATCTTTGGCACCAGATTTTATGTTGGACAACTTATATGAATGCATCGATAGGGGTGGTTAGGATACATCTCCCGTTCTAGGTCAAACGGTTGGGATGGTAGTATTTTGTTGGTGACAACACTTGGTATGTGCACATACTGTTAGCGCTTATATCGTCCACTCGATAAATGTGTGTTGTTGAGTCGTAGGCTCGTGTAGCCATTCTATAGGTACCGATATGGGTATATATTTCTGGTGTGTTAAACTGTCTGGTAGGTACCAGTATGTTTGTAAGCCCTGGGCGTGGTATTCTGTTGACCAGTGTCATGATTATGGCGCAACGGTATGTATTTACCTTTAGCCATGTTAATATTTATACTTGAGTTGCATGTTTAATGTGTTGTCTTTTTGAGTGCTTGAAATGATACCGGAGGGGTTACTTACTTTATTTATTCGCTGGGAGTGATCCTATGCACTGTTAATGAAGTTAGGCAAGCGAATAGATAAAATATAGTTGGTAATCCCGTTTATTTCAAACTGCCGGTGGCAGGAATCAAAATACAACTCGTTAAAAGACATGTATAGAATAACTTGATAACAATAATAGGAAATAAATATTTTTGCCAACCAGAGCGGCTTACTGTTTGGTTAGCTACTAGTACTTCTGTCGTTGTAGTATCACTTAGTATAATGGTGCAAATATTATGCATTCCATGGTCGTGGAAATCTATTGTCATCGGTACCCTGGAGAGAGAATGTGGCCGGTCCCACAAATTGAACCAGCTCATAGGGGCCTTCCCATGTTGGTTGGAGTCCTGTTAGTGTGGGATGACCTCCTTCATGACCCATTCCCCCATTTTCAGTGGGCGGGATACCAACCTGGCATTGTAATAGTGAGTGATACGTTGCTTGTTGTTCATGTTGCGCTCCTCCAAAAGGTCTTAACTGAGTTTTAGTCCATCAATGTTGGTATTGTTGTCAAAGCAAGCACGCGTCAGATGGTATTTCAATCTCTACCGATATTACGGCCTCTGTACTAAAAGCCATACAAAAAGGCGATTCACTTGTAGCCTCTGTGGGGATAGTCTTGATAGCCCATAAGACCTCTGACAGTTTGGAAGCGCAAAGGCCTTTGGCATTATCAAGTCTTTTCTTCAAGTTCTGCTTGATCAGCTTGCTAACGACTTCCACTGGGTCATTGGTCTAGGGGTGTGCCGGTAAAGCGTAAAGAACCGTGGTACCATACTTATCGACAACTGCATGGAATGTGTCGATGTCAAACTGTGTGCCGTTATCGGTGATGATGATTTGAGGAATTGCCAAATCAACAGAATATGTTCCGCCACAGGAAGTTTATGACCTTAGTTGACAGGACTCGCCCCGAATTTCACCCTGAAATTCGAGGTGGCCCTGTGGGGCCCACCTTAGGAATAACTCTACGGAAAATTCAGCAGAGTTACCCCTAAAAATGGACTACCCAAAAACCTGTAGAATTACAATCACACTTCTAACAAATCATCCAAAATCTCTTGGAGCCACCCTGCTCCTCAAAATCCAACAACTCCACAATTTACAATTTACAACTAAAATCCGAACAATACAACATAACCCAAACTTTACAATAATTGTCCCACAGGTTATCAGAGCAATCTAAAAGAGAGAAGGAATTCATAATACACGTAGGTTCGACGATTAACCTACAATATGAAAACGACTGTTGCAGATGCTATGCCTCGAATCCTAGTATGCCGAACCTGCTACTCTGCGGACTGGGCATTTGAAACCAAAGGGCCCAGGGGAAAGTACATAAAAAAAGTTAGCGTGAGTGGACAAAAATAAACAATTTAAAAGAAAAAGGATTTCATACTTTCCCACATTTATTTCTTTATATATAAAATCCGGATGCATGCAACAATTAGCGAAAATAAAACAAGAAGAGTTCCGCTCATGAAAACCAACTAGCCCCGCTAGTCACATACGATTTAAAAGAAAAAGTTGGAACTCTGATACTCAAGGAAAAATAAGACCAGCCCCGCTGGTTAAACGAAAATCGAGCTAGCCCCGCTAGCCTAAGTAGTAAAGTGAGTAGGGGAAGGCGATAGCCATACGAGTGAGCCTCCCAGGCTCGGGTGATAGCCTCCCAGGCTAAAATACTCTCATTACTCCCGTAATATACCCTCACGTCACTATGTGTAGCGATAGGATACTGGGCTTCAGAATTACTGTCACAGAGACAGTAACCAGCGCCACAAAGGAGGAGGGCTTCGGTGATCCCATCACCTCGCCACAAAGGCGGAAGATCAATGCTAGCAATGATAGTAGTCACCCTAAGTATGGCATAAGAAACCCGAAAACCAAGTAAAACCACAAATACATAAAGCTTCCCCATATCCCGTAAAAGAATTTCCCATGACGTGTCCCACACGCCAAGATAATCTAAAGTTCGAAATAAATAGGACAAATAATATTACTCGTAAACCGGAACAAAACCAATTTCCAAAATCATCAACAAGGCATTCTCAATGCCAAAACCGAAGTCGATAAATAAATAAGCATTAACTTCATCGAAATCCCATTTCGAAAATCTTTCTAAAAAATCTCTTTAATAAAATAAATAGGAGGGAAATAAGCATTCCAATGACGTGACCCACGCCTTAAAACCTTCAAATAATCATAAATCCAAATCCATTTTCGAAAATAAC
The DNA here is from genome assembly GCF_002994745.2 of Rosa chinensis. Lineage (NCBI taxonomy): Eukaryota > Viridiplantae > Streptophyta > Magnoliopsida > Rosales > Rosaceae > Rosa > Rosa chinensis. Next base: position 25,003,866 of record NC_037091.1, on the reverse strand, counting down.
CATATGCTCGAAAAAGTAAATTGATAAATAAATAGAGCATAATCAAGAAATAAATGCATGCATCATTTACTTAAAAACAAAAGTCCACTCACGATATACGGCTAACGTGGTATCCAAGCGTAAGGATCCTCGTCGAGCGATAGGTCGGTATCACGTCCTGTACACAATTATAATCCGTAAACAACAATTTGATAAATATTTACGATAATCAATAATTAATCTCAAAACCCATAACCTCAACTTCTCCAATCCTCTTCCACACCCAATCAAACTTCACCAACACTGCCCACTCGTTGATTTCAACTATATAACAATTATGGAGGAAATCCGACAATCGGATTCACGATTAACATTAACCAAAATCCAAATCTTTAGAAATTTATAACCGATTCAAAACTCCACCAATCCTTACCAAACTTCACCATTAATATCCATCCGTCGATTAATGTATTCCATATCGGAACAAAGGAAATCCGAAGGTCGGATTCCCACAATTCAACAACCGAAACTCCCAAACTTCGGAAATTCATAATCCATGTCAAACTTCTCCCAAAATTAACCAAAATCACATATTTAACCTCTACAACAATTATAGAATTTAATAAGCTAAAAATTGAAATTAAAAAGCACCCCTACGCGCCTCCACGCGCAACCTACAGTGACGGCGCGTGGGGCCCACGCGCCGACGGCCACCACCTCTGATGGCCACCAAATTTCGGCAGCAACAACTACTCAACACGCCCAATCTTTTTCTCAACTACAACACAATCTAATTTTACCTTGAAACAGTCGAAATTAACCGGAGAAGAAAACCCAGAAATTCAAGAACCCTAGGTTGTCGATTCTGCCTGTACACGGCAAATTGGAATGCAAGGCCTTAGGGGAAATGATCTCCGTCGAAACCGAGCCTTCGCCGCCGGTTTGGTGGCCGGAGACGGCCGGAAACGAAAGAATTGCCGGAAAACCCCAATCTGCTACAGTTTGCTTCTCGCCGTCGATTCTCGTTTCTCCGGCCAAATTGGCGTGACTCACGGGTACTAGCGTGAAGAGGGGGAGTAGGCGCGCCGGTGATGATCGGTGACCCGTCCCCAGGTGGCCGGACGGCCGGGAATTGAGAGGAGGAAGATAGAGGCCAAAAGGGAAAGAGGGAGAGATCGGGGGAAAGAGAGAGAAAGGGTGGGTTTCCGGTTTTGGAAACCTACCACAGTAAAATTTCAATATATATAAATTTACCATAAACAGTAACTACCTTATTTCGCTCATAACTTTCGCATACGAACTCCGATTCCTACGTACCACATATGCACACGCTCGGTTTAACGTCCTCTACAACTTTCATGAAGGAAATTTTCTCAAATTTTGACCCGAACAAAAAGTCGACTTTTAGGGCCACTAAACGTACTGAAACGATAGTAAAAGTGAAAATAAAGGTCGTTTACCGTCCAAATGACTAGTAAACGGGTAATTGAGATACGGGACGTTACATTAGTGGTGGTAATAGTTGCCATGGCCTATGCCTTTACCTACTTGGTATCGTAGTCGACCGTTCCTATGGCAAATTTGTACTAACTCGGTGCCATTGGGAACTTGCCTATAAAGTCCATGCCCTACTGGGGAAGGCATATGGTGCTATGATAATGGAAATAGGGACTGCCGGTGCACCTGGGAAAGTAGCAAATTGCTTGCATCGAGTGTAGGAACGTGACAGAAGTACCGCATCCTGTTCTATCGTGGGCTAGTGATAGTCGGTCCGCAAGGCCTTGAACACCAATGCCCTGGGAGTGGTTGCCACAGATGCGGATGTGTATAAAATTGAGGACACGCTGTCCCTCCTCTCGTGGGATACACTTGAGAGAGGGGAAGGATTGTCCTCTCTGGTACAGCTTACCATCACGTAGCATTTATAGTGATGCTTTTCTTCTCAAGCTTTGTGCAGGACACGGTCTATTGGTAATGTACCGGAAGATAGGTAGGCAACGAATGGGTCCATCCATGAAGGTGGTGATGGGGTGTCTGTGACAAATATCTCAGAGAAAGACTTGGAAATTATTGGAGGTTCGAACCCTCCTTCTAGTGCCAATGTTTCAGTTGGGTTCTAGTGGTAGAGGGAACAACTGATTCACCGGTATCCCGCTCTGTCAGCCTGTATGCAAAAAAGAATAGGTTAAGAGGGAGACCGGGGAGCGCGGGTCTCAAACCCTCTGATGTCTAAGTCAGTAGTGGTAATACAATTTGGCAAAGTAACGGTACGGAAAGAGTTGAGTGTTAACTTACTCGATTTGGAAGTATTTGACCTTTTTATAGTACGGTCTGGGAGTTCATTTTTCCTTAAACCCGATATGGGACAGTTTGCAAGCCTATTTAGGACATATGTGCCTGTTCTACCATGCTCTGCCGGCCACTATTGGCTGCTCTGGTGGGCATGATTGGTGGTTGCTATATCCAACTGGGATTCCAGTGAGCCGCCCGGAGGTTCTCTTGGCAGCTGGCGATGTATTTTCTCTGTGACTGGCCATGCTCAGTGCCCCATGTAAACAGCCCCCATCCTCCCAACTCTCATATGGTTTCTTCTTTTCTATGGAAAAAGGTTTGGAGATTTCCCTGTCTTCCGAAAATTCGTCATTTCTTTTGGCGGTGCTCAGTTGAGGCTGTTGCAACTATTGATGCTTTGTTTCATCGTCATGTTGCCTCTTATCCTTTGTGATATCTGTTTCATGCTGCGTCAGAAACAATTGAGCATGTTTCACACTGATGTGATTATCGAGTCCCTCTTTGATCAATTACAACTTTGGATAGATGATTTAACGATCTCACCTCTGTTATTGGTGACTCTTCTCATATCCATTCTAAGTTGCTTATTCACATGGCTTTTATGTTCTGGCATATATGGAAGCATCGCTGCTCTTGTATCTTTTGAGCATCTCTCTCTTGATCCTTTGTTTGTTGCTCGTTTAGCTTTCTATGCTTCTTCTGAGTATCTTGCTCTGTACTCCCAAACTTCTAAGAGCCCCTCTTCTCATCCTTCGATTTCCTCTTCTTAGTAGATTCCTCCTCATCTTGGTTACTACAAGATTAACGCTGATGCAGCTTGGAATAAGGACTCTCTTCTTGGAGATCTGTTGCAGTTGTATTACAAGATTCCTCTGGTACTCTTCTTGCCGGTACAACTAGGAATGTTATAGCTGTTGTGGTAATTGTAGCTGAAGGTTATGCAGTTTTGGAAGCTTTTACTCTTGCTTCCTCTCTTCATTTACCATCAATTTTAATCGAATTTAACAATCTCAATCTCATCACCATGCTTTTAGATTCTTCTATATATGTAGATTGGTCAATTCGTCCTTTCGTTAGGGCCATTTTGGCTTTGTCTCGTTCTTTTCTTTTTGTTAGCTGGACTTGGTCAAGCAGAAGAGCACACTCAACATCTCATTTTGTGGTCGCTCTTGCTCATAGGAAGGTGTGTCCTCCGAATTAGGTTGTCAATCCTCCTCTTTCCTTGTCTTATATTTTGTTGTATGATGTTGCCCCTCATTCTGTGGCCGCTCTTGCCGGCTTCTGATACCATGCTTCTGTTTTGAAAGAAAGATGTTGGTATATTAGTATGTCAACATTTGGGAATATATATTTATGAAAAATGGCTCTTGGAATAGATCAATGCCATCGCCAAGCTACGTTAATAGCTAGAACAATTAAGGCTAGCTGGCCAAAGATGATGAAGAAAACAAAATGCAGATATTAAACCTAATAGGGACGACATGCAACTGCAAAGTTCCAGCTCGAAGGTTTACATTCATATCAGCAAAGCACAAATGTGAAATCCAGGAGAGAAAGTACCATAGTCATCGATGAAACAATGAGAGTTAGTGAAGTAACATAAATACTAGATAAACTGAATAAAAGTAGGAATTAAGTCCTGGGGATAGATGATATATCCCACTAGTGCTTCTCTTATTCTTCTTGTGGTAACATTTGGTTATGATTCCCTTTCTAGCTTGAAGGATCATTTTAGGGAGGGATAGTCTGCTTACTTTTGATAGATCTAGAGATGACACAGGCACTAACAAACTGATATTTCATCAGATCATGGTATTGACGGGTATCATAGGCAAAAAGTACGGGAGGATAAACTAGAACTGAAGGATGCACGAGTGAGACATTAAAGTCAGATCAAAATGGGAAGGAGATTGGATTGCCCTTGGAAGTTGAATTCCAAATTCAAGGCTTAATCCCAAGCAGGGCCAATCCTGATAGTTTTTAAGGCGGGGGTGAGAAAGTAAAAATGCCCTAATAATAGTAACATTTTATTTTTTTGACAATGAAGACAGTAACATTTAATAAAGGAAAAAACAAAATTTACAAAAGTAATAATCTATCACTATACGACAATAATTGCAATTCCTAATTGATTTAATTCAAATTATTTTGTATCAAAGACATAAAAGCATTGCATTAGAGCATTTTTAGCAATACTAGCCATTTTTAGTAGAAAATAAGAATTCAATGTTTTTGGAATGCTTCAATAATATTCACCCTCAAAGAATAGGGTTTATAAAGTGATACAAAAGTAATCCTAAAAGGAAACGATTTCCTACAATTATACAGAGAGACGAAATCTATATGTACAAGGAAAGTAAATATTTACATAATATTCTACACTCCCCCTCAAGTTGGTGCATAGATGTCAATCATGCCCAACTTGTCAATCGAGTTGTCAAACACTTTCCTTGACACTCCTTTCGTAAGAACATCTGCTAGTTGATCTTCTGTATACACAAAAGGAAAACGAATAACCTTTCTGTCCATATTTTCCTTAATGAAATGTCGATCTACTTCCACATGCTGAACAGGGTTGCAAGCAATCTCAATAGCAGACGTACTATCACAATGCAGGTCCATAGGTTTCTTGAGTTTAAAACCCAAATCTTTCAACACATTACGAATCCACAACATCTCACATACACCATGTGTCATACCTCGAAACTCAGCTTCAGCACTTGACCTAGCAACAACCTTCTGTTTCTTGCTGCGCCAAGTCACTAGGTTTCCTCCAACAAATGTAAAATATCTAGATGTGGACCATCTGTCTGTCTTATCACCAGCCCAGTCTGCATCCGTGTACCCTACAACATCCAACTCACCCTTTTTTTCAAACAACAAACCTCTTCCAGGTGCCATCTTAAGGTATTTCAAAATACGATATACTGTATCCATATGCTCTTCATTGGGACAATGCATAAACTGACTAACCACACTCACAGCATAAGCAATATCAGGCCTAGTATAAGAAAGATAAATAAGCCTCCCTACTATACGTTGGTACCTCCCTTTATCAGTTGGAACTAGATCCGGAGAGATGGCAAGGTTGTGGTTCATCTCGATTGGTGTCTCAATAGGATTACAGTCAAGCATCCCGGTTTCAGCTAACAAGTCAAGCATATACTTACGTTGGGACAACGAAATCCCTTTCTTAGACCTTGCAACCTCGATTCCAAGAAAATACTTTAATTGCCCAAGATCCTTCATCTCGAACTCTTTAGAAAGATACTTTTGTAGAGCCTCCATCTCTTTAAAGTCATCCCCTGTGACAATCATATCATCAACATATACAATCAGAGCGGTAATCTTACCCTGACGACGTTTGATGAACAAAGTGTGATCTGAGTTGCTTTGTTTTTATCCAAACGTCCTCATAGATTTGGATAATCTTCTAAACCAAGCTCTCGGAGACTGCTTCAAACCATAAATAGACTTTTTCAACTTACAAACCTTTCCAGTATCATAAGGCAAATTTTTAACTCCTAGCGACATGTCCATATACACTTCTTCCTCCAAGTTACCATTGAGGAATGCATTCTTCACATCAAACTGATGTAGAGGCCAATCTTTAGTTGCTGCAAGTGAAATCAAGATTTGAATAGTATTGATCTTTGCTACAGGGGCAAACGTCTCTTCATAATCAATTCCATAGCGCTGAGTGTAACCTTTGGCAACTAATATGGCTTTGTACCTGTCAATGCTCCCATCAGCTTTAAGTTTTACTGTAAACACCCATCGACATCCAATAGTCTTCTTTCCAGCAGGCATCGTCACAATATCCTAAGTCAAGTTTTTCTGCAAAGCCTCTAGTTCTTCATTCATCACTTGAGTCCACTTAGGATTTGCCAAAGCATCTTGTACACTACTAGGAATAGATACAGTGGATAATTGATCAACAACAAGTCCATGTGACCCAAACAACCTATGGTTAGACATATAATTAACTATAGGATACTTAGCTTTGGGTTTGATGTCTGGTTCATTTTGTTTCTTAGGAATACCTTTAGTAGCCCTATACAAAAAGCTGCCAATCTGAGGGCCCCACTGGTCCACCGACTTGTCTACCTTCCATCAGACCACCACCTTCACTTGAGAGCCCCACGGTCAGGTCACCATCTCCATCCGAAGGTCCCACGCCCACGAGTCCAGCGTCCAATTCTTTTTCGTTTCCTGCCTCAACATCAATGTTGTTTTCAACTAATATTTTCCCAACTCCAAATTTGGACTCCAAAGCCTCTAAATCTTCGAATTCTTCAAATGCAAACAAATCCCAAGGATTTCCAATTCATTGTAGTAGGTAGGAAGAGTCCGACCATTCTGTTTTGCTCCAAAACACTTCTTGTATAATTCAAAAATCCTGGTTTCATCAGAATCATCATAAAAGGTCTTCTCAACAGCTTCCCAAACATCTTTGGCCGTTGGGAGTCAGATATACCGATTCATGAGTGATGGCTCCATGGAATCAATTAGCCAACTCTTCACTTTTTCATTCTCTGTGGTCGAAACTTCAAATTCAGCAGAATCTACATTCGGTGCAGCTGTAGCTCCAGTGAGGTAGCCGACCTTTCCTCGTGCTCCAATCCTCATCTTCATAAGAGGTGCCCATATGGTGTAGTTGGACTCATTCAAGGCAACACCAGTTGGAAACGCTGAATTATCTTGAGCGGTAGTATGATAATGGTTGATAATAGGAGGCATGTTGTGGAGTGCAAGGGTGGTTGCATCGTCCTCTATTTAACAGAAATAGGGACCTGTTCGTGAGAAACAAAAGAAAAAAGAGAACTCTAGCAGTGTAGCGGGCTTGAAGTCTTGTCGGCTTAGGTAGCAGGGCTTTTCGGCTGTAGCAGGATTTTGGCTAGAGTAGTAGGTCTTGTCGGCTTGTCAGCAAGAGGTCTTGACGGCTAGGCAGCTACCCACGTGATGCTTGTCAGCAAGTAGGTCTTGCTACCCACACTGCTGTGCTACGACTTTCAAGGCTGACGGTGGCAGTTTAGAAATAAACTTGGGATGATGGAGAAAATCAGTTTAATCAGGTAGTTCGTAAAGCTCTTTGAAATTCGGGTTTCGGGTTTCAGAAGAATACAGTGCAGGTATTGAGCCTGCTCTGATACCAAGTAGAAAATAAAAATTCAATGTTTTTGGAATGCTTCAATAATATTCACCCTCAAAAAATAGGGTTTATAAAGTGATACAAGAGTAATCCTAAAAGGTATGTACAAGGAAAGTAAATATTTATAGAATATTCTACATTTTTTAGTGAAAGTTTAGCCAAAGTAGCTAAAAAATCATTTTCGCAAGCCATTTTAGAAATAAGTCTATACCAATTATCTCTATTTTAGCTAAATTTGAATTTATATTATTTACTGAAAGAAGAAAAAATAGTTTAAATATATTTATAGGGGAAAAAATCACAAATAGTACCTGAACTATACCTCAATCTTGTCGATGGTAACTTAACTTTATTTTTTGTCACAACCAGTACCTCAACTATTCTGGTTCTTTTGTAATGGTAGCTAGAGTCACATTCGGTCACTATTTCGACTAAAAAGGCATGTGAGGAGATCATAGTGACGATCTTTGGTGATTTCAAGGACTGCGATTATAGTGATGACCTTTTGTAATAGACTTGCCTTGAACTTGTTTTTTTTTAGATTTGGCTTTTTTGGCCTGAATAGTGACCGAATGTGGTCTTAGGTACTATTTAAAAGGAAATCAAAAAGTTTGGGTACTGGTTGTGATCAAAATTGAAGTTCAGGTACCGTCGATAAAATAGAGGATATGTTCAGGTACCATTTTTGATAATAACTCTATTTATAAATTACATAGAATGACTCAAAAGGAATGTTTTAAATTAACAAAAATAATAGAGAGTCTCATCTCCCTCTCTATATCCAGGAGTGAGATAACTAAAAGTTAAAATAAAGAGCCACTTAGAAGTCTGGTACAGTTGCTAGAATTAATAAAAAGCTAAACATGCTCTCCAAAATAGTCAAAATAGAGAGTCTGCTAGGGCTGGGCGTCCGGACCCGAAAGACCGAGGACCCGACCCGAACGGAGGAAAAAAGGCCGATTCGGTTCGGTTTTAGAATAGAAATTTTCGGTTCGGTCTAAAGCCCGACCCGAATTCATGTAATCGGTTCGGTCTCGGGTTCCATATTTTCAGGGCCCGAAAGCCCGAACCGACCCGAAAGTTTTCCTTACATAAGTTTTCCTTTCTCTTTTCTTTGCAGGATGACTTGTAAAACGTTCCAATGTACAACCTAGAAAGGTTCCCTTGTAGTTTCCATTAGGATAGTTATATTCTTGTGATATTTTACAATTTATATATTACAACACAGTGACACACCTTATATTAGGTTGCCAGAAAGAGACCCATCCAGGGGCCCCGTGGCTGCTGGTGGCCTTTGATTTTGTAGCTAAATGAAATCTTTATCTTGATCACATGTAACATATATAATGATGTGGTGTTGGGCATTAGAAAAGGAAAAAAAAATGTTTCGTTTTTGTTTTTCGGTGGAAAACTGAAAATAAATGTTTGGGCCCGAAAAAGCCCTAAAACCGAACCGGCCCGAACCGACATTTTCGGGTTCGGTCTCGGTCTCACTAATTTTCGGGCCCGGCCCGACCCGAGCCCAGCCCTAGAGTTTGCTAAAGATTTTCTTAAGCATCTCAAATTATTGTGGTAAAGAACTTGAATTTTGTTTTCTTACTTACAGAGAAAATGAAACTAATTTAAGTTGGGACGAAATGTTGAAGTTAATATAAAGCTATATCAAATTGGCTATAAGTTGTGAAATTTAAACATAATAGCTCATAGAAGAAACAAATCATTAAGAAACAAAGCGTTGTGAAATAAAATGAAATGTAAACCCAAAAAACCAAGCTTGTATTAGGAAAAACTCACTCATTAACTAGAAACCTAAATTTTCAAGAGTTTAGCTAGGGTTTTTTCTATATGATTTTCGGGAGAAACTCTTTATTCAATGTCTAGTTGATGTAAGACAAGATAAGGGCCAATTTGGCCAGAAAAAGGTAAAAACAAAGAATGGGACGTATCACAATGCCACCAATTTAGAGTGGATTTTTTTTTTGGCTAATTTAAAGTGCATATTTAGCTTTTTAGCAATTTTACAATCCCACCGATCTCCTGATTGGCTCTCTATTATATTTTTTTAGCTATATGACACATAAATATAGAGAGCAAGATTAGGCTCTTTAATATTTTTGTTAAATTTAAAATTTTTTTTAATTCTATTACTCAATTTAAAACTTATTTAAATTCAAATTTAGCTAAAAACTTAAAATAGGAAAAAAAAGTCACTACCTAAGTAATCTCACCTTATCTGATTGTTACAAGTGCAGGCCACAAAGAACACTTGCTCTAAAATCATAAATAAAAAGGAAAAAAATACAAACAGTACCCAAACTATGGGCCACTAATAACTTTCGTACCTCAACTTCAAAAACTATCATTTTGGTACCTGGACTTTTCACTCCGACCCAAGATTCATACCTAGGATCCACTTTGCCGTTAACGGTGTTAAATTTACAAGGGTAAATCTGTCATTTCACTGTTCATCTCTCTTACCATGGGCACTATTCATATATATTTTTTTTAATTTTTAATTTTTTTTTCTCTCTTCCTGCAAGTGAAAAGACAGATTTACCCTTACAAAGTTAACACCGATAACGGCAAAGTGGATCCCAGGTATGAATTTTAGGTCGGGGTGAAAAGTCCGGGTACCATAATGATAGTTTTTGAAGTTTAGGTACGAAAGTTATTAGTGGCCTATAGTTCAGGTACTGTTTGTGAGTTTTTCCCTAAATAAAATTACTTATTCAAAGATTCTTCCTTTATCGATGCTCTATATAAGAATATTTATGCTTGGTGTCTAGGCTGATCAACAAACCAAAAAAAAAGGTAAAACAACCCTCAACTGATGCTAACGTATATGATAGACTGTATCGTTATACAACACAGTCCAAGTCCAAAGTACTGATAATCTTGACCTATCACTCCATCAAGATCAGTTAGAATTAGGGCTATCACTTGATTTGGTAATTACCAAACCAACTAAATACCAACCGATGTTTTAGGTTTGGTATATCGACTTTTTGGTAACCAAGAACGATAAAACCAAAATCAAAAATAACTGAAAAAGTTGGTTTGGTTTTGGTAAATACCGAATCTACCTATTATCTATGCACATACATGTACATTAAGAAATAAACATAAAATATTTCATAATAGTATGAACATTACTACATATACTACATTAATAGTACATATATTTTAAGTAACCTAGTCAAAAAATGGTTAAATTACCTAGTTTTATTGAAAATGGCTCAAACTTGATGTCAATATGTACAAAAGAAAGCTATAATAAGTAAATGAATACAAAGTTTACGACTATAAAATTGAAAAACCTAGTATTGTTCATTCTAATTTATTTTACAAAGAAGTAGTTGTTCTAAAGTTGGTAATGCCGAAAACCGAAATACAAAATTTGGTAGATATGATTAAAAACCGAAAATTTTGGTTGGTAATTGGTAGCTCAATTTTGAAACCGAAAACTTTGGTTTTGAAGTTGATAATACCTATAACCAATTTGAACCGATCGAGTGACAGCCTTAGTTAGAATGATTGAATATTGTAATTGATGGGTTATGTCACTCGATGTGATCTCACAGCCAAAAAAGGAAACAATTGAAGGAATATAAGTGAGGCTTTTAAAGGACTAAAATCTAAGAACTTTGAGCTTACCACTTTAGTTCAAACAGATTTAAACCCAAGCTGTCTTTTGGCTAATTTAAACCCAAGTTGGTTTTTTTTTTTTGATGAAAGGAGGTAAGCCCATTATATAGATTCAGCAAGCAGTACAAAAACGAAACACCCCTAAGGGGTCGACAGAAAGAATCGTTTCTTAGAGTACCCTGAGACTCCTATTCTAAAACAAGAACAGGAACCCACTATATCCCAGTACACCCACCTTTTAGACAGTTCATGCACTTAAATTCCAAACAAAAATCAATAATCCCCGAAGCAAGATAAAAAACCCTAAGAGATTATGATCTTTGCGACCTAACAAAATTAAATAACAATTGGAGGTTGTCGTCCTGGATCCCAAATTTTTATAAGAAATCCACTGGGATCCCAAATTCGAATCCATAATAGAATAAGCCCACACTCTGCAGCCTTAGTCAAGCCCAAGCTAGAAAAGTAGAGCCAAGCCCAAACCCAATTAGGGTTTGCCCTTGTAGCCAACGCAATAGTGACTATGGTTTTGCCGTCGCCGCCACACCAACCTACCACCATGCCTCCGGTCAACCTGCCCCAAGGAACTAGAAAACTCCCTACTCCAACACCACCAGATGACCTAGGTAGAGAGAGGATGCCGACATACATCGTGCCTTCAACCTGCCCGTACCAAGAGTGTGAACCAGTCGATCTAGCAAAACCAATGTCAACACCTTGGAAATCGGACCACCCAAACGGCAGATCAACGACTACCTCTCTGCATCTTTGCCGACAGACAAGCAACAGTCGTCGAATAGCTGGAAAATAGCCATGTCGGAGGTGCAGCCATTCATAGATCGAAGATTCAAATAGAGCCTGACCCGGACGGAATCTTCAATCCCCTCCACCAAGGTCGAATCAGAACACCTTGTGCCTCTGGTAAAGTTCCTCGACCTTCGAGCATAGCCTACCTTGGTCTCCTTGAGCCACCACCAACATCAAGAGGCAGAAACTCCGATAGGACACATGTCACTGTGCCTACCAGCCACCATGGCGCAGAAGGAGTCTGCGACAGAGAAGATACGGGGCAAGCCAATCTTGATTTAGGATCCCCCAGAGGAGACGCCATAGGTATACTCCTCCATACAAGATGAAGAGAGGTACAGAGAGGCCAAGCCCGAGGGCGGCGCTCTCCCAACCCTAGCAGAGCTCTGCTAGGTCGAAACATTTTATATAACATGGTATTCTTAGCTCCATTTTAATTGTATAATTTGTGTATTTAAAATGAAACCATTTATTATAAAGATGATTGTAAAGATGTGATTGACTACATAAATTATCGATTGCTCTAAATGCAAAAGAGGAACTAATCATAACCCAAGTTGTTAATAGGGGGATTAGCAACAATAATTTATTAGGTGCGGCTATTGCCACCCTACTAACTAGTTTGTTCACGCTACATTTTCTTTTGGGTCGTAAAAATCACAAATAGTACCTGAACTATACCTCAATCTTATTGATGGTACCTGAACTTTATTTTTTGTCACAACCAATACTTCAACTATTTGAGTTCTTTTGTAATGGTACCTAAAACCACCTTCGGTCACTATTCCGACTAAAAAGGGGCAAGTGAGGCGATCATAGTGATGATCTTTGGTGCTTTCAAGGGTTGTGATCATAGTGATTATCATTTTGGTAATAGACTTGCCTTGAACTTTATTATTTTTTTTTTTTGGATTTGGCTTTTTTGGCCGGAATAGTGACCGAAGGTGACTTTAGGTAGCATTTAAAATAAAATCGAAAAGTTCTGGTACTGGTTGTGATCAAAATTGAAGTTCAAGTACCATCGATAAAATAGAGGATAAGTTCATGTACCATTTGTGATAATAACCATTTTCTTCTCACCCTACATATATTTCTTTAATTTTATGTTTACTTAGTTCACTAATTTATAATACCCAAAATATCCTTTTTCAATGTAGGGTTTAACTCGAGTTCTTTTTCTATTTGACTTCCTCCGTGTCCCAAATTCTTTTTTGTTAGCATAAAGGATGATTGAAGACTGATGAATGCTAAGAAAGAAAGCGTTAGGGTTTAACGATGACTGAAGACATTAAAATGAAGTTTAAGTACGTGTTATGTAGGGTGTAATAAGAAAAATAAATTGTAATGCTTAATAAGATATCCTTTATTATAATTTTATATTAGGATATTTTAGTCCTTCAATAAATCAGCAACTTGTAGGGTGAATGGTGGTAATAGCCGCAGCCTAATTTATTTTATTCAATGATGATGATAACCACTCTAAACATTGTAAAAGTCATGAGTTCAATTCTCACTACCATACGTACGAGTGAGCTAAGAAGTTTTTTTTTTTTTTTTAATATAAAAAAATAAAAACCACTCTAAACCTAAAAAAGAAAAAAACAAAAAAAAAACGTAAGAAAAGGAAAAGAAAATCATTAGCCAGTACTTAACGCAGCATTTGAGGGGAAATTACGAAAGCGATCCCGATCGGCTAGGCATAACGAAGACAGTCCGGTCCGTCGTCCATCTCATTAGTCTCCCAACCATATAAGGCAATTAAATTTTAAGGTGGGATTAGGCCGTCACATACTACAGCTGTGCTCGTTTCTTAATTTCATCGATATAATTCATCCCATCGTCGGACCAGTCAGTGTGTAAACAAGAACGACACGTCCACCGGTCTTGCTCATATACAATAAGCTATATAGCGTTGGGGTGTTATGTGAGAGAGACCGACTGACAGTGAGGTGTAACTGTATTGGATACAAACGCGTTTACGCTTCTTTTCTTCTATCTCTATATAACAAGGTTAGGCGTGCCTTGAGTTTATTAGGGAAACAACACACAAGGCAGAGGAGGGCTCCAGCTATTTAGCTCCATCCTCATAGCTAGCTTGTAGTACTTCAGCCAACCAAGCACTTAACTTACTGCTTAAGTGCTTTTAGCTGACGATCCTCATCAACCTCTTTCTTGAATCTGGGGGACTTGTTCTTATTCTTATCTCCATAATATGGGTGCTCCTTTGTCGGCTTGGCCTTGGGAGAACTTAGGATCCTACAAGGTATAGATCCCCCCAACTCAAAATTTTCGTTTGTAAATTATTAGTTGCTTTCTCTTCTACCTTGGATTGGTACTGATGATGGGATTTGTTTTTCTTTTTGTGAAAAATTAAGTATCTGCTGTTTGGACCTATGATTTGGAAAGCCTTTTACTCGATCGTCTATGAGGATGTCCCCCCTATGCAAAGCTGGTGTCTCCATGTTCTCCTCATCTGTGCGCTTCGAGGACTAATTCATCAGCTATGGAACAGTTACAGTAACATGCTTTTCCTAACCCGGAATCGCCGGATTATCAAACAAGGTGTTGATTTCAAGCAGATTGATACAGAATGGCACTGGTAATCCTTTACAATTAATACTTCATTTCAACTTGATTGCTGTTTCAAAGATTAAATGGATTCATAATTTAGCTAAATTTTAATCTCAATTTTTTTTTTTCCAGGGACAATTTCATAATTCTTCATGGTTTGATTGCATCCATGGCATGTTATCTAGTTCCATACCTTCAAGAGCTTCCTGTGTGGAATGCAAAAGGCTTAATTACAAGCATAGTACTCCACGTGGGAGTTTCAGAGCCTTTATATTATTGGGTACATAGACAATTTCATGCCAACGACTTTTATCAAAATTACCACTCCTTTCACCATTCATCTCCAGTACCCCAACCTTTAACAGGTAGGAACAATTAATAGTCACACCGCCCTAGCTTTTTTGTCTTTATGTTTTAATAATGGTTTTCTTTAATTTAACTTCAATTTTGGGTGCCTGCAGCTGGAAATGCAACATTTATGGAGCATCTAATATTGACTGTGATCATTGGAATTCCAATTCTGGGTTCTACTCTGATGGGTTTTGGATCAATCGGCATCATCTACGGCTACTTGTCGGTATTCGATTTTTTGATGTGCTTGGGGCATAGCAATGTTGAAGTTATTTCTCATAAACTATATGAGAAAATTCCATTTCTCAAATACCTTCTCTATACTCCAACGTAAGTAGCCAAAACCTAAATGTTTCCACAATTCTTTATATTTTCACATTGTAAGGAAGTTTATATTAATTGATCTTAATGGGGATAGTTTTCTGCAAGGTTGGTTATATCTTACTTCCAATGTGGTTAATTTTATGCTACATATAATATAAATCTTTTATTTCTAAAAACAACGCAAAAGTGGTGTTGGCCTTATTATGGGGTTTTATCATTAAGTTCCGACATGAAAGAAGTTGGGGAATGATTTTTGGAAGCCAAGATATCTATCAATAATTGATGTAGCCAATGACTTACAATTATAGCTTTTTTCTTTTTATAAATATATTTTGATGGGAATATATTGAATTCTTTTGCTATACTCATGCAGATACCACACCCTGCACCACACTGAAATGGCCACCAACTTCTGCCTTTTCATGCCTCTCTTTGATGCATTGGGGAGTACACTAAACCAAAAGTCTTGGGAATTACACAAGGAGATGAGCCTAAAAGCAGGTGGGTCTAAAATTTAATATCAATTAGGGTAACATTCCAAACCATATAATAGTGAACATCATACAGAATTACTAGTATCACTGTAGCACAAAGTACAAATTGACAGAGATTGGTAAATAGCTATGCCTCTCCACTATATTTACATTTTGTTTTCATAAATTTCTGTGACATTTACCAACGTTGTTTATAATGGTGCAGGAGTAAATGGAAATATACCAGATTTCGTTTTCCTTGCTCATGTGGTGGATTTGTCGTCGGCGATGCACGTTCCGTTTGTTTTCCGATCATTTGCTTCAATTCCCTTCTCATTTAGGCTCTTCCAGCTGCCGTGTTATCCTTCTGGCATTGTGGTGTGTCTAGCAATGTGGGCATGGGCAAAAGCATTTTTGGTTACCTTTTACAACCTCAGAGGTCGGTTGCACCAGACTTGGGCTGTACCCAGATATGGTTTTCAGGTTTTTCCTTAGAACTCAACCTTGTTTTTGTATTAACTACTAATTTGCTAGCCGATGAAATCTTTGCATCAGGTTCTAAGCAAGGACTAGAATTAATATCTCCAAGGGGAAATTTAGATCATATTGTTAGATATAGTTCTGATTCTGTGGTATATATTGTAATGTCATGTTGCGGGATATATATTAGCAGATACATAACATGTATAATATATGTTATGTAGTTAAACTGCTCATGATCGAGTAATACCAAAATTATCAAACTACCCTAAATTTTATCTATGGCAGCATCTCAAATTTTCATCTTGTGGGGTTTCTTTTGTAGTACTTTTTGCCATTTGCTCTAAACGGAATCAATAATCAAATAGAGCAAGCCATCCTCAGAGCTGACAAGTTGGGGGTCAAGGTCATCAGCCTGGCTGCATTAAATAAGGTTGGTATCAGTTTGGCGTTAAATTAATTTCCTTTGTTTGCAATGCTTTAATTTCATTTTTTTTCTTTTTTATTAATTTATTTTTGTGTGTTACACATTTATAATCCATTTCTGGCGAATTCTGATATTGGTTGTTGGACATACCAATAAATTTCTGAATGAATAAACATTGTTTGGTGGTTGTTGAGTTTTAACCTAATAATGGGAACTGCTAGAGGTTGCCTGCGCAATTTTCATTCTAATTAGTACGAGAGGAGTGATTCCAGCTGCTATCATAGGTGGGATCCCAAGTGGCAAACAACCAATCTCATCTGTCATCTGTCGAACTGTCGAAAAATTAACATACGCAACTCTTTGCATTTATGAGTTGGGATGAGCTTTGAATCTGAAAAGTTGGACTTCAGGACTGATTTTAACCAACCACATGGGATATTGATTTAGGACCACTACTCTACAATATTATCTACATACGTTTAGTCAGGTTCGATACATGATGAGGACACCTCTTGCCACACGCTCTTACATATGTGATATGTCAATGGGTTATATGTTGTTAGTAAGTTGAGGATGAGAATTTTTTTTTTGGTAATATTTACCCGGGTGCATTTTTTTGGTTTTCAAAATATAACAAAAATATGGTTACTACTTATTAGACAAATTGTTTTCGTGTTTATTAGGGAAAACTTCTCATTTTACGATCCTAAACGATCTAGGTGCAGTATTTGATCATTTACATTTTCTTGGTTTATCTTATGTTCTGGCTTGTTATAATTAGTGTTTCTTTATACGTACTTTTTTGAGTAATAATATTAAATAAAGGGATTTTCTTGTAACAAATTAGGATTTAATAGAAAAGGAATAGTCTTCTCTCTCTTTTTTTTTTTTTGAGATTGAGGACAGTTTTCTCTTTAATAATAAAAAAAAGTCTGTTAATAACATCACATGGGTTTGTCTATGAAGCTGGTACCGCTAGTTCAGCAAGAATACTGAGAGTTTGTTTGATGCGTTTAGGAGTTGAATGCTAGAATGATCTTGCAGGTTGTGCTAAAGTTCTTAATTAGTGTGATTTATTTGTTAGTATTAAATATAATTATCATGCCAAAAATTAAGGGCGTCATTCATGTAATTCTTCACCCGAATTAGACAGGTTATAACACCCTCCCCAAAAATTGTGGGAAAGATAAATGATGTGACTCCGGGGCAACTACCCCAGCTCAAATTTGTGGGAAAAAAAATATTGGAAAAATGTTAGATGATTATAGTGTTTAATAATATGAATAATTGATTAATTATGCAGAACGAAGCACTGAATGGGGGAGGAACGCTGTTTGTTAATAAGCATCCGGATCTTAGAGTTCGAGTTGTGCATGGGAACACCTTAACTGCTGCTGTTATTCTCAATGAGATCCCAAAGGATTGCCAAGAGGTGTTTCTGACTGGAGCAACTTCCAAGCTCGGAAGAGCCATTGCTCTCTACCTCTGTAGAAGGAAAGTTCGAGTCCTTGTAAGTATATTTTCTTCACTTTAGTTTCAGTTTAGACTTTAGGGTTTAGGGTTCAAACATGTGTATAGATTTGAGTAGAACCATAGAACCTGACTTGGTCTATCAGATAGCTAGACCTAATAGTTGTTTTACATTTTGTTTTGATGGGTTAAATTCACTAACTGATGAATCCATGCATGTATGCTTCAGATGCTGACATTGTCTACAGAAAGATTTCAAAAAGTTCAAAAGGAAGCTCCGGTAGAATATCAAAACTACCTTGTTCAAGTCACAAAGTACCAAGCTGCACGGAATTGTAAGGTATGTTGGTCTGGGACTCCTTTTAAACCAAGAACCATTAATTTACCAATTTTGGCCTCATGAGGTTTATTAAGTACCTACAATTATGTACGTTAGACATGGATCGTGGGCAAATGGATCACACCAAGGGAGCAACGTTGGGCCCCAAGTGGAACACATTTTCATCAGTTTGTTGTCCCACCCATCTTTCATTTCAGAAGAGACTGCACTTACGGTGATCTTGCAGCCATGAGATTACCTGATGACGTCGAAGGGCTTGGCTCCTGTGAGGTTCGTAAACAGATCAATTTTTCTCTATACATTGTCGGTCCATTCTCTGACGAGATTTTTGATGCCATATTAATGTTGGAACATATATGTGTGCAGTACACCATGGACAGAGGAGTCGTGCATGCTTGCCATGCTGGTGGTGTGGTTCATTTTCTAGAAGGCTGGACTCACCATGAAGTTGGGGCTATCGACGTTGACAGAATCGACCTAGTATGGGATGCTGCTCTCAAGCATGGTTTAAAGCCAGTTTCATCCAGCAAAGTTCATTCACTATAACATAAATCAGAGTGAATTAATGAAACCTTTTCGTTGTGTTATAAATGTACTGCCTGACATTTATCATACCTCAATTAAACGAAGCAAAGCTTCCCATTCTATTGTTTAGTATATACCCTCTTGAAAAATAATAAATCCGACAAAATGTTGCCGGGCCGGTCCTGAGATTGTAGAGGCCTGAGGCGAAGATATACATATTTTTTTTTCCTTATCAAGTTATTTTTTATTTAAATTAATAATTATAAAATGATAACAGCGAAAAGAAACATATAGTATTTATGTTATATAACTGCTTCAAAAACATACGACTCGAGAACATGTCTGTACCAAAAAAAAAAGAAATTAATTCAAAAATATACAAAAAACTTAAGAAAACAGATGCAAAAATGTCATTAGTGGGATTCAAACTCATGCTGAAAAAGACTTCTCATAGACAACCTTGCCACTGCTCTAACTTATAACTGCTCTAACTTATAACACTAGTGATATAGGCGCAGTGTTTATATATATTATATAATATTTACTGAAAGTCAAAACTTCGAGGTCCCCAAAAGCCGGTGGCCTGAGACGGTTGCCTCAGTGGGCAGCCCTCAGGGCCGGCTCTGAAATGTTGCTTGCTTTGGGAAGAGAATATCGGGTTGTACACGTACAAAATCTGTGATGTAACAGGCTACCTGTTTAATTGCGGAGCCATCATCATAGTGTTATTTCTGCGGATTAATTGTATGATTTTCGATTGTTTTTATTGTCAATATGTGGTCCGGCAGGTTTTTGCACGTGGTTTAGAAGTTTCGGGAAATAGTGTAAAAGAGGTTGCAGTTTATCTTGGTGTTAACTATGAGGGTTTGTAGAGACTCTCAGGAGTCTTTCTTAGTAGAATGAGGAAATGGGTGATTCTTGTAGATATTGTTTGGGTCTTATCGATAGAAGTTACTCTGTTCTAGTGCTATAAATCTATCTTAGCATAAACACATGTAAACAAAGATTTCTATATAAAATATATGACAAAATATTGTTTATTCCTTATACTTATAGGGGCTCGACGTTTCAATCCCTCGCTTTTCAATTTCACCTGAAAAGTTCCTAAACTCTCTTATTTCACAGATTTGGTCTTTGTCATCAACTGACCGTCAAAAACTCTGTTATTTTGCTGACGTGGCATCTTTTTCACTCCAAAATGCATATTTTACCCCCACTGACTTTTTTTGTTTCTCTCTCTCTCTCTCTCTCTCTCTCTCTCTCTCTCTCTCTCTGTTTTTTTTCCCTCATCTTCTTCCTCCATGTTCCTGCTCTTCCTCCTCTCTGATCTCCTCTCTCAATTTTTCCCAAGCTCCTCTATCATCAATGCAGGCCCAACAACACCCTTCCGAATGGAAATTACTAAGAGAATTACAAATTACTAAGAGAAACAGATGTAACAGATCTATTCTCTTTTAACTAAGAGAATAACAAACTACTACCTAGAAGAAGAAAAAATATGAAACCCAGATGGCCCAAAAGCATGCCAAGTGGGAGTTCTGAGCAAAAACGCAGCAACAATGCCGGAAAGTGAGAGCCCAGAAACCAAAATCGGAGACAGCACTGCGCACGGTAGTGGATGCATGAGGCCTCTGCATAGTGAAGTGTGTGAGAGGGTTCAGGGCTTTGGATTGGGACTGGGATTGTGATTTTTGTGGGGAGAACTGGGAAGAAGTAGAGGTGGGCTTTTTCTCCAGAACTGTGTTTCTGAAAATTGCGACCGAGTCTCGATCATCCTCCTCTGCCCCCATTTCATTGATCAAGGACTTTATGCAATGCCCTGTACCTTAAAATTTTTACTAGTTACTTTTTACTGTTATTGACCGAAGAGTTGACTTTTATTTGTCAGTTGAGTTAAGAAATTTCTTTGAGAATGTCGTAGTATACGAAAAATCGAGTTCGTGGACACGTAGTTTGTGTAAATCGGAATTTCGACTGGAAAGTTATGACTTAAAATCAGAGTTACTATACTTAGCTTGGGTTTTATTTAAGTGGTTTCTATTTTGGGTAAGAGAGAGAAAAGGAGAAAACATATCCAAATTGGGACAAACCTGAGCTACCCCTTCGTTCCTTTTCGCCGCTGAGCTTCTTCAGGCGATTTCGACGTCGTCCGGCCACCCCAGCACGCACCGCTCACCATGGCTTGATCCTCTCTCCCTCCTCATCCTAATTATGTAAGTTTTTCACCTTGGGTATCATTGGTTTTTGAATTTCGAAGAGAATTGCAGAAATGGGGAAAACCAGAGTTTGGCTTCGATTTTCAGTTTTTCGACGGTTTCCGCCCGGATTTCTTTGGGGTTTTGGGTCCTGGGGTGATGCTAACTTTCATCCCTAACCTTTTTCAGCTTCTCATGGCCAGTGGAGGAAGAATTGAAGGTGTTTGAGAATGTGAACAGTGGCTTGAACAGTAACTGATGAATTCTTGGTTTTTGTTTTTGATTTTCCGGCCAAATCGTTGGAAATTGTTGGTTATTGTAGGTATAGAAATTGTTGGGTTAGTTGTGGAGATTATTTTAAGCTTGATAGGTTGGTCAAATTTGGGAGATTGGTGGGGTGGTGCGTGAAGCCACACACCGCTGGTGGTGGTGGTGGTGAGGAGGCTCTGTCAGCCCCTCCAACACCCATTAATTTAATCTTTGAGTTATGTTTTAGACTTGAGGTTGTTTGTTTTGAGATTTCTTGGAAATTTGATGTTGGATATGGTTGTTTTGAATATTTTGGTTTATAAATTTTATGGGTTAAATCTCTTGGTTAAATGCTATTAGTGATTTTGCGGAATTGAGTTATTTTGTTGAGAAATTGGAGATGGGATTGTGGATTGAAAAGAAAAATTAAGAGAATTTGGAGATTTCGGAAAGGGAATTATGTTATAATTTGGTGGTTAATTATGGTTAAGGAATCGGAATTAAGTTGACTAAGTTATCGAAACAATCCTAGCAAAGATTAAGGATTAAGAGAGGGTGTTGAATCGTTAAGGAAATTCCGTATTCAAGAGTTTAAATCCCAAATTGAAGTGTGGGATTTTTAGAAGAATTTATGAGTAACGAATATTAATTTTCAAGGGAAGGAGTTTGATTCTTAGAAGATTTTCTTATTGAGGTTAATTATATCCTGTCAATTGTTACAGGACGTACTGAGCCCTCGAGAGTGGAGGACACAGCCAGGCAGCAAGATTAGTTGTGAGACTCATCTGTGAGTGGACTTTTATTTTATTTAAATGATGCATGCAGCATGGCATTACATTATAACTTGATTATTGTTGAAATAACGAGGTTTTCGTGGAAAGAAATGTGTTTAAAGAAACGAGTTGGCGAGGCTATTTTGGGCGCACGCGTACATTACCTAGTCGGCAGTCCCCTCTAGGTAATAGTCTGGTTGGTAGTCCCCTCCAGACTCTATATCTCGGTCGGCAGTCCCCTCCGGTGAGTTATCTGGTCGGCAGTCCCCTCCAGATGACATAAGGTAATTAGTCGGCAGTCCTCTCTAACCACCGCCTCCTAAATTTCGGTCGGTAGTCCCCTCCGATGCGTCATATGGGCGGCAGTCCCCTCCGATGCGTCATCTGGGCGGTAGTCCCCTCCAGATGGCATGAGATGACTAGACAGCAGTCATCTCTAGTCATCGAACGAGGTTTCTTAAAGATGGTATTTTAAAAAGGAATGAGTTGGAACCGTTTATAAATCTCCCTGCATGCCGGGTTTTATTAACGAGAAAATGGGAAAGCATTCAAGTATTGGTTTCATAACTTATTTCAGTTTTGTCCACTCACTCTTAGCGGATTTTAAATGTTTTCTCTTGGGCCATTCGGTTTCAAATGCCCAGATTTCAGATTTGCCGAGATCGCGTCCGGGAACTCAAGGAATAGCAATCAACGCTTCCATTTTGACTGTAGGTTAATACTTAACCTACTCTGTATGATATCGGCTTAGTTTTGTAGAACTGCTCTGATAACTTTATTTTTAGGGCTAAATACTTGTTACTATCTTGTGGTTTTGGTCTAAAATCAATTCAGTCCCTATACTTCTAATTTCATCAAAAACACCCCTGCACTTTCAATTTTGATCTAATAGGTCCAATCTGTTCATCTTCCAATAATTGAGTCATTTAACTTGTTGAAGTGGCCCATGTTTTATGATGTGGTGTTGAGATGGCATGCATAGTCAATTTAGGAGTGAGTCTCACTATTAGAAATCTATCAAATAAAAAGTTTTTCAACAAATAATCCAACTATAAGTTGAACCCATAACAAAATGTTAACGAATTGGACTTATTAGATCAAAATTGAAAGTACAGGGGTGTTTTTGATGAAATTAGAAGTTAAGGGACTGCATTGATTTTGGACCTAAACCATAAGATAGTAACCAGTATTTAACCCTAATTTTTATTTTGGAGAATGTTATTACTTGAGAATTTGTTATCATTTTGAAGTTGTGATGGAATTCGTACTTAAGGAGTTGAAGGTTCAAGGCAAGAGTTTACTTGAGTAGAGATTCATTAGAGCTAGTACTTCTCCATGGATGGTACCGTATTGTGAAAGAAGAAGAATAAGGTTATGTTCCTTCTTTAAGGTGAAGCATGACCATGATGGGATTTGGTACTAAGGATATGAATTATCGATAATGATTTGGAAAGAATTTGTAGGGACTGAATTATGAGATTAGAGTTAGTTTAGTTACTTTGTAGATGCCACTTACGACACTAATAGTTGTTAGTGCTTGGCAATGGAGTTAATACTCTAAGCTCCTCATTGAAAGATTTCTGAGGAAAAGGAGAAGGGTATTGGTAAAGAGCATTAGTGCGTTAGGTACTAGGATGGGCCTTAAAAGAGGTAGGAAATCCGTCAGCAAACTCTGACTGTTGTGGCTGTTGAACTTAGTTTGACTATACTCATTGGACAAGTGGCGCTCTTTAGATCCTTCTGAATGGGAAGTGATTAGCTTTATTAATCCTTGATTCTAGCTAGACCTCTGTATGACTTGCTTTATTGATGTGTTTTGATAATGATGTTGGTGATACATCTTTATGGAAGTGTGGCAGTTTTTGTGATAGTGCTGGTTTGTTTGTCTGGCAGTATTTTGTGGCTGTCTGTGTGACAATGATTAGCTGTAAAATGCCATGTAATGATTGTGTGTGGGTTAGTCGAGGCTAGATCTTGTTCTTGATTTTGTTCTGAGATGGTGGGACACTTGTTGTGTAGTAATCTATGATTCATTGCTACTATGATAGATTTTGTGTATGGATCGACATATGGAAAGACTGATATGACCTCGTGATAAGATGACTGTGAAGAGACATTGTGTGGACGTATGAGCTGAAGTGATAATGTTGTTTTCAACCCTAGGAGTGCTAGTGTTGTATTATCAATATATTTGACCAGATACTGTTGTGAGGACATGATTCTGGACTGTAATGTAGTCGGTGTGAGGTACTACAATTACAGAGTTATGACTCACGAGATGTGGGGTTACCACCAAGTGAGTAGTGATGTGAGTCGTGGGTGAGATATTGAGTACTGTACCAGTATCGATTGATGGATCTAGGTATGTCTTACGTACGAGTACAGGCTATTCTAGAAAGTTACGATGGATTACTCAAAGTACGAGTGCAACATTTTATCCACGGACGGTTGGTCGGACTGAAACAAGTGTTGAAGATTCGTGTTTAGAATTGCCGTATCTCTTAGAGTATCGTGGGACTAAACATATTGAGGTGTCTAGACTGGAGAAGACGAAGTCTACAATGGATCTAGAACTAGTGATTGGGATACTGTTGGAGTAGAAGTTGATGCTACCATCGTTAGTTGTCGGTTTATATTCCGTACGGGATTACAATACGACGTTGAGTGGAAGATTTGACTTGTTGAAAAGTTGACAAAGTCATCGTGATGAGAGCAATGTCCTTAAAGGACTTGATGCGGATGCCTTGAAAGAGGAAACCCTACAATATTGAGGCTTTTATCATGACTCGGGAGTGGCCCATGTTGGAAACCACATCCGAATTTGACCTTAAACTAACAGGATTAGTCAGAGACGAGCACAAGATGAGTTCTCACAAGCTAAGTTGGTTGAGTTAACTACTGAATTGAGAGCAGATAGTACATCTAAGGAGGCAATTGGTTTAGATGGTGGGTTGAGATTGAGATCGAGATATCCACAGTTGTTCGTTGAAGAGTGTGCCTGAATTTCGGGACGAAATTCCTTTAAGGAGGGTAGACTGTGAAGACCCGAATTCTCGGTTAAATATTTTGTAATTCGATATTTGTTCAATTATATGATATAAGAATGTTGGGCATGATTCGTATGTTGTGTGTGAGAAATTTGGTTTCGAATGAGTTTATTTTCGAAACAAACTTATTTAGGGGGGGTCACTAAAATCGACTTTTTGTACGTACGGAATTTGGGAAAACTTCCTTCATGAAAGTTGTAGAGCTCGTCGATACGAGTTCGTGCATATGCGGAACGCAAGAATCGGAGTTCGTATGAAGAAGTTATAGTATTTGGAAAAGTTGCCAAATTGGGTATATATATAAATGGAAAGTTGCCAGAAATAGGGTTTCCATTTTGGGCAGCCGACCTCTCTCTCTCCTCTCCCCGAGCCGAAACAGGGCAAGTTTTCGCCGGCTCTTTTCTTCCTCCTCCGGCCACCAAACCACTTCCTTTAGCTTCGCCTCAACCTTGCGCAGCTGCCGATGGCAGCCTTGCGCCGCGGAACTCCCGGTATCGGCGGCAGGAATGAGTTTTCCATTTCCGGCAGAATTGAGTTCCAACCAAGATTTCTCCTAGCTCCGGCCACCAAAACTCGAGTTCTTTGGCTTGTTAAACTCCCCTTGAGTTGCTAATCAAACTCCAAGAAGACCCGAACCGGAGGTGAACGTTTTCACGCTCGTCGGAGCTCTCACCGGTTTCTGCAGATTTTTCGGCCAAACCGGACTGTTTTAGCAATTTTTGATCACTTCCGTTCATTTTCTGACTTCGAGCTAGTTATGAAAGTTGCTCAAAATGATTAAACGAAGAGGAAAAGTTCGGCCCCGACACCATAGGCGGTGGTCGGCGGCGGCTCTGCCTCTAATTCCGGCGACCATTTCCGGCCACTTCCGGCCACCTCAAGGGCATTTTCTGCCCATTTTTGTGTTCTACATGTCGATACGGTCATTTCAACATGCAATACTTAAATTTTGGATATCGTATGATTTAGTTATGAATTTTACGATTTCGATCATTCGGTTTGTGATCCGTGAGGATCAGGCCGTCCGATCAACTTGTAGTTCTGTTATGAAGATCGTAGGACTGTCCCGATGACCCTGTGTGGTCACGGGTGAAAATCTGACCGTTGGATCTTAGTATAAGTGCATTTCTTGAAATGTGCATTAAGTTAAATATTGTTCTGATTAGGTGTTTGACAGATTTGTTAGCGGACGATTGTGAATCGTATTTTGAGTTGTAAGAAGACGCAGCGGGAGTTTGGAGGTGAGTAAATCTCACGTGGTTCATTTACGAACCGAATTTCATTATTTACATTTAATTGCTATGTGTGAACCGAATTTCATTATTTACATTTAATTGCTATGTGTGAAAAATGGTTTTGAGAAAATGAGTTTTTAAAGTATATAATAAATGAATTTCTTGGTTTTTATTCCGTGTGAACTATAGTTGGTATTAGTGGTCATTCCTGAGTGGATGATTACGTATATATATATATATATATATATATATATATATATCTACGTGATTTTATATGATATGGAGTGACATTGAGGTGTGAAAGTGTGATAACTTGGGTTATGATATGTCATTGTTTTGAGATTTTCCATGATATATTATGTTAATTGACATTGAATGAAAGAATAATGATGGAGATGTTTTAGAATTACAATTTATATGGTAATTGGCTATTGGATTGTGAGAACGCGTATGTGAGAATAGTATAACATTTGAGTCTGAGGGACCTTTAAATGTTCGATCAATGGATCATAGGCTACTGTGGGGAATGTGTGATTATATCGTAAAGGTGAACCTAGGCCAAGGTGACACGTTACGATTAAGCTAGAGCTCTAGTTTGTCCGCCTTTGTGTGACATGAAAGCAGCGAGTTGAATTACTCGTGATCATGAACACAGGTTGGAGAGTGTGACATGAAAGCAGCGAGTTGAATTACTCGTGATCATGAACACGAGTTGGAGAGTTTGTCTTCCATTGTGTGACATGAAAGCAACGAGTTGGGTTACTCGTGATCATGGACACGGGATGGAGGTTATGAGGTGTCGAGTGGAGAGACTTTATTTGAATTGGTTTTGAAATTGTTATTGAATGTTTGTTTTGTGTTGAAAATGTTGAGATTGTTGGTTGTTTACTTGAGTTAAAAGAATTGTGATTTGATAAATCAATTGTTCATTTCTTATTTACTCATAAGCTTTGTAAAAAGCTTACCGGGTTTTGTGTTGTTGCAATCCCGGTACACTATTCAAACGGTGTAGCGGATAATCCTGCAGGTCAGGATAATCAGGGTGGAGAGCGAGCTGAGTAGGGCAGCAGGGTTGACGTCAGCACTTGGTCTATTTTGGGGTGTTTTATAGACTCTTTTGAGCGTAACTTTTATTTATGGTGGTATTGTAATATTTGACTCGAGAGATAGTTTGCTACGAGTTTGTATTATGATTTGCGAGACGCTGGTTAAGAAAAAATTCAGGACGTTATTTGTATTGGTTATTATTCATGTTTCGGATTTGAATTTGTTATTCAAAATTCGGGGCGTGACAGTTACTAGATTCTTTGGCCGATATCTTGTTATAGTTTTCTTACATACTTGATTGTATTCAGTACGTACATTCCGAGTGATGGCCCGACTGCAGCGGTTCCCCATCATATACTTTTCGGTGCTGATGTACATATCAAGTGTGTAAGATGATTGTTGTATGTGTAAATACCTTTGGTGTTACTAAATCATTGAAATTGCAGGTGGAATACGACGCGGACGCAGATCTCATGCTGGAAGGGACCCTTCACCCGCTGGGGAGGGTGATGATGAGCAGATCCCTCGTGGGTTGTTACGGACCATGGAGCGGTTGTTTGAGTGTTTTGCAGCGGCACTCCCCAATCCCAGTACTGACTATACAGTGGAGCGTGCCAGACGCCATGGGGCGTATACTTTTTCTAGTGCTCCTACAGAGTCCGTAGTAGGAGATTGGATTACTCCTATGGAGAAAGTATTTGAGTCCTTGGGTTGTCCAGCTGCTAGGAGGGTTCCTTTGGCTATTGATCTTTTAGATGGGGATGCGTGGCTATGGTGGCAGGGTACCAGGAATATGGGTTTTGACCCAACTACCATGACATGGGAAGAGTTTAAGACGGAGTTCTCTTATCAGTATTATAATCAGGCATCCCAGCACAGTATACGAGTTAGTTTCTTACAGTTGAAGCAAACTGAAGAGATGACGGTGTTGCAGTATCAGGATCGTTTCATTGCCTTATCTCAGTATGCACTTGAGTTGATTGCGACATAAAAGATGAAGGTTGAGCAGTTTATTAGTGGTCCCCTACCTATTTCCTGACTTTTAAATTAGCTATGGAGGCTGCTATGAGGTGTGAGGCTAGATACCTAGACGGTTCCCGACCTTTTAGAGAGTGGCGGTCTCAGCCAGGGGCCATCCAAGAGAATTGCATGTAGTTCGGCATTTGCATTTTCGTTAGGCAATGGACCGAGCAGTTCAGATTCTAGCTCTCGACAACGCTTCAGGGGACGTTTTAGGAGGCCTGGACAGTTTGGTAGGAGGCAGACCAGGGGTAGCACTGCTGGTTGCAGTGGAGTATCTAGTAGACAACGTATCCAGAGGGACTATCCTAAGTGTGCTACTTGTGGTAGATGTCCGTGTGAAGTCTTTAGTAGACGGATCATCATGATTAGGATGATCTAGGATGATCTATCTTGTCGTAAAAAAGCCATTATGTGTCTAAATTAGGGCTGCCACTTGGTTTGGTAATTACCAAATCGACCGAATACCAACCGATATTTTAGGTTTGGTAAACAGACTTTTTGGTAACCGAGACTGATAAAAACGAAATCGAAAATTACCGAAAAAGTTGGTTTGGTTTTGGTAAATATCGAATCTACCGATTGTCTAAATATTAACTTTATATACTATGGTTTTCAATACACATACATGTATATTAAGAAATAAACATAAAAGTTTTATAATAGTATGAACATTACTCAATATACTACATAATTAATAATACATGTATTTTGAGTAATCTAGTCCAAGATGGTTAAATAACCTAGTTTTATTGAAAATAGATAAAATTTGATGTCATATATACAAAAGAAAGCTATGATTAGTAGATGAATATGAAGTTTACGGTTATAAAATTGAAAAACCTATTTCTGTTCATTCTAATTTATATTACAAAGAATTAGTTGTTTTAAAGTTGGTAATACCGAATTTGGTAGATATGATTAAAAACAGAAAATTTTGGTTGGTAATTGGTAGCTCAATTTTGAAACCCGAAAGCTTTGGTTTTCAAGTTGGTAATACCAATAACCGATTCGAACCGACTGAGTGACAGCCCTAGTCTAAATACAAGAGGATCTTCTCTTATAACTTTTATTGGATTTAATAGCTCGAATAGTGACATAGAGTTCACTAGAGAGACACATAAACTTATCTAAGATACGCCTTTGTTCGCAATCATTAGATGTATTACAAAGGAACTCATTTCCGTTCTCTACATGCGATTTCGCATGGAATCCGTTGGCTATTCATAAGGTACGATTTGTCCTAGGATCATAGAGAGTTTCTGTGACAGTAATCAAGGTGCCATTTGGCAAGGGGAACTTGGACTATTCCATGTCCTTGAATTAATACTGATGGCCCAGCCATTGTAATCACAAAGTGATATGCTCAGAATCAAAATAGAGTCATAATGAAAAGAACTCAAAATTTTTATTCATAAGGCAACATAGTACATCATTGTCTCTTAACCATTAGGAAAATCTAATCCAAATGTTAGCTAATACAAAACAAAGGTAGTCATTTGACTTCTTTTGGTAACTCCAAAATAAATATGACCAGGTGAGTAGAGAGATGTCGGTGGAGTAAAGCTCGCTTAAGTACCACTTATCTCAAAACCTTCCTAGACATCATGCTCATTTTGGATGAGCCTATGTGAAGAAAAACTAAACCAATGGCATTTACTATAAAGTATCTGGCAATTGTCTATTACATCTCTTGGAAAAATAAAGACTTAAACAGAATTGGCGATCTATTGATCCCAGCCAGATTTGTAGTCTTCAATCCTTCACTCTAGATCATCTTCTTGATCTTCTTGTTCCACATAGCGAGCTTCTCTTGCTTCACAATATGCTTTGTAGGCGGTGGTAATTTCTTCACGAGCTCTACAAATGTGTGCCCAATGACCGGACACTCCACATCGAGAACATACATCTCTTCGCTCAGACTCCATTAATTGAAGCACTTTGAAAGCGTCATTTAGATGGCTCTTAGTGTTGGTGGCGCCACCAACATGGCCAGAGACGTTGCCTCCCTCTCTCTTTCCACGTTGACCTCTTCGGTTCCGTGTTCACCTATTTTGGCGGTTACATTCCCAAGTAGAGCGATTGTATGGACTAGAACTTCCAAAAGTATCCCTAAGATTAGGGTTTCGCTCTTGGCGCCCTCTCTTAGGGGGCGCGACTATAATTGGATTCCGGAACATGCTATGTTTCCATGGATCTCGAATTATAGTTTTTTCACAAGGATGTTGTCATCCTTTTCAGCGACATTCATTGCTCTAGTGAGCTCATGAAACTTTGTGATACGTCTTGCAGTAACATCGATTCGATAGTTCTTAGCAACCATCAATGCAGAGACGGGGAAGGTAGAGAGAGTCTTCTCAATCAACATCGCATCTGTGATCTCTTTACCATAGAATTCCATTAAGGATTTAATGCGAAGTGCTTCTGAGTTGTAGTCAAGAACTGACTTGAAATCGCAGAAGCGAAGGCTATGCCATCTCACTTCTAGGTCAGGAAGCAGGGAGTCACGGACGTTGCCAAATCATTCTTCAAGTGAGACCCACAACCTTCTGGGGTCTTCTTCATTCATACACTCATACTGGAGCAAATCATCCATATGACGAGTCATTAGGATGATGGCTTTCGCCTTATTTGCCTCTAAGGCTGCTCTATTTGCTTACAAAGCTTGAGCTTGCTCAATAGTTAGCACGTACTGACTAGACTCGAGAATCGTATCCAGAATTCCATCGGCCTTGAGATGTTGGCGGACATTACGAACCCACCTATGATATCTAGAGCTAGTTGTTCCCAATGGAGCAAAATCCAATTTGTTCAGGTTACTCATCCAGAAAGAGAACAAGAACAAGGGTTAGTTTTGGAGCAGGAAAATCTACCACGAAAATATATAAATTTTTTTAGCGTAATCGCTTCCAAGAAATTCAATTTCATGAGGTATTGGATTAGATCGAAACAATGATGTAAGTGGTCGATCATAAATTCTCTACAAACTCTATGTTTGGAGATCTCAATAAGATCCAAGCTTGGAGTGAGCACGAACCCCCACAGTTCTGCTTAATTAGGTCTCCCCTATGATGAAGAAAGGGGGGTAGAAGAAGGGAGTTTGCAAGTCCCCGAGAAAAAGAAGAGAAAAGAAATAAAAACTTCAGAAACGAGAACTTTTAGTAAAAAAATACCTCGAAATAGGTGGCCAGAAAATTTGACAGGAAAAAATCGCCAGAAAAAGTGGCCGGAAAGTTGACCGAAAATTGTCAACCGGCGTTGACAGGTGTTGACGTGGCAGTGGGGTCCGTGCTGACGTGGTAGTGGGCCGCGTCAGTGGGCCTCTGAGCTTGGGCTTGGGCTTTTAGGCTGCCTTCTTTTCCCTTTTTTTTTTCTTTCTTCTGCCGGTTTTTCTACAGGCCGGTTCAGCTACTTTTAGTCCGGTTTTTAGAGTTTTGTTTCTGGTTTCTGGATCCCGGGATCGAGATGCTGCTGGTGGAAAAATTTGGTAGCAATCGGAGGTCCGGAAGGTGGTGAACCGGTGCAGGGATCCCCTTTTTTTCTTCTTGGAGGGCTGGTTTGGTACTTCCGGTGCTCGGTTCGGTGGTTTTTCGGCCTGTTATGGTGGTTCCGCCGCCTATTTTAGAATCCTGGGATTGAGGGCTTCAATATATGTGGCGGTGGTGGCTAAGGTTTGAAGATTATGAATTTAGGGTTTTAGGGTTAGGGCTTCGTGCTGATAATGTGTTTAAGGAAAACTGAAATTGAGAGAGAATTGAGTCGTGGTTTCATTGATAATAAAGCTCTCTTTATATAGAGGATTACAAGACATTAGGGATGGCAAAAATCCCCAAAGGGGCGGAGCTCCATTGGATACCCGCCCCTAATGGGGGGAGAATTCGGGGACAAATGGGGAATGGGGATGGGGATCCCCAATCCCCGCTATCTAAGATTGGGGATGGGGCGGGGATGGTACTGTGATCCCCATCCCCAAACCCGCCCCAATAATATATATATATATATATATATATTTAACTTATATATAGTTTAATTTATTTTTTATAATATAAATCATAAATATATACATTTACTACTTTACTTTAATGGTGTTTTGACTTTTGCATTCACTAAATTATAATTTATGAATTTAATCATGTTTTAAATTTATTTGTTGTAGATTTTGATTTTAAAAAAAAGCAATATGAGAAAAAATTATTTTATTTATTAAATTCTTATTGGGGATTTGGGGCGGGTTTGGAGGCTTAGTCTCCAGTGGGGATGGGGACGGGGAATCCCCAATATATTTTT
Source organism: Rosa chinensis (assembly GCF_002994745.2). Lineage (NCBI taxonomy): Eukaryota > Viridiplantae > Streptophyta > Magnoliopsida > Rosales > Rosaceae > Rosa > Rosa chinensis. The sequence continues at coordinate 24,971,177 of NC_037091.1, read as the reverse complement.
ATTGGGGATTGGGGCGGGGATGGGGGTAGAGAATGACCCCGGGGATGGGGATGGTATTGTGATCCCCATCCCCAACCCGCCCCATTGCCATCCCTACAAGACATAGAATCAGAGTTCTACAAGGAAAGATAATGAATCAAATATCTATGAATATCTTCGAGAATATCTCTAATTCAAAACTCTATTACAATTAAGTCAAGTAACTTCGAGTTTGGAATAGACACATATTTTAGATTTAGTTAAATAAAAAGAAATTAAAGAAGTAGGGCTAATGGGCTATGGCCGGGCTATCGGTAATAGCTGAAGAAAAAGAAGTGCCTTGTATGTTACAGTGTTACTAATGAATGGATGAAGTGGCCACACGTTGCAGTTTCTCCAAAACGACACACGAACACCCTCATTAACTGACACTTGTTCTCAGCGATTCCACCGCCAGAAAGCAAACCCCTCGAGTCGCTCCCTGCCCTGCCCAAGAACCAAAGCATTTTCACCGTAACACCCAACAAGAAGACCAGAGAAGAGAAATATTTATGGACAGGAGAATGTTTCTGGGCGTCCGAAAGAAAAGACCCATTAAGCGTATTAAGAAGAAGCTGCTCAACAAATTGTTAGACTATCTCACGTCTGATTCTTACATGTTTGCTCCTTTAATTTCTCGTCCACCTTCTGCATCTACCTCATCAAGCAAGAAAAAAGCGTCTGTTAGAGGTCTGCTTCTTTATTTCTTTCTTTTTACTTTATTCTTTTTTGGGAGTAATGTTAGTATTTCTGTTGATGGGTTTTCAATATTTGACTCGATACATATGGAAAATTTCAGGGGTGGAAGTAAAGAAACCCGTTAGAGAAAAGAAGAAGTTGCTTAAGAATGTTAGTGACTATCTGAAGTCAAATTCTTACATGTATGCGCCCTTGCTTGCTCCTCCTCAGTCACTTATTAGCTCTCGTAAAGGTACTCCTCCTACTTTAATTTGCAATCATATTCTTGCAGTTCATAGGCGTCTTTGAGGTGTTGGTCTTTATTTTTCTTTGGCCAATTCTTCTTGCCATAAGTGCTCTTAAAATTTTATTGAAATTGGCTCTAGAGATGGACAGCTTTGATCATAAGTTGATAATGTATATTGTGTTCATGTCCATGTGCAATACTTGTAGCTAGAATCAGCGTAGTCCTAAGACAATATTGAAATAATGACCCTTTAGAAATGATTGTAACAACAAAGAAAGTATGAACAGTTTACTCAATAAATCAAGAGAAATGAATGTTTATTATGAGTTACCTATGTCTAGTTCTCTATTTTCAATGGATACTTAGACCATTAAGCTGTTGTTTCAATTATTGTTGGCTCTCTAGCAACATAAAAATAGGCCTTGAAGATCTCTCAACAAGGATTAGTGCATATTGTCGTTTTTGAGCAGAGGAATATATGACAATGGGAATAAGAGATCTAGTCGTCGGTGATATATTAGATTTTCAGAAGTATGGATTCTACTTGGTGGGATGTGAAAGGACAAAAGGCGTGGGTGCATTGGTATCATGAAGTATTGTTGAAAGGGGCAGTGCAGTAGCACATAGATTGCACGGAGGATTTGGCACCACCTATAATGATCTATAGAGCCAAAACTATTTGCCTGTTCAACATTTGTGCTCTGATTGGCCTCAGCATGCTTTAAAAGTGGCAAAATGAGTAGCAGATGTACATGACACGAAGCATGGATACAAATCACCAACGGTTTACTGGTAGAATATTTCTTCTAACGAAAATTTTGTTAACTAATTAATTTTAGGATACGTCTGTTATGCAAACACCTAAATTTAACTTGGTCTTGGCTAGAAATTTGTTTGTAGAATCTAAACATGGAGATTTTTTCTTCAACATGCTTAGTCTTGGCATGTAACTTCGTTTCTATGATACCAATGCCTAGTGTTATTCTCCCTTATAGGCACTGACAAGGAAAGTTTGGGAAGTTTTGTTCTCCATCATATTTGAGACTTTTCTTTCTTAAATTTTCTTCATTTATTCTTTCCATGTTGAATAAACATATCTATATTCTTGATAACTCTTAGCAAGTCCGAACATTCAGTTTCTTTTTATCATGTCGTTCTGTTGTTATATTACAATGCACACAACATATAATATTTCTAATGTGCATTGCAACATGGACAATGTTTCCATCTGGCTGTCTCTTTACATATATGAAACAACTAGTGTAATGACTTGAGATGTTATTCTGAGTACAAACTTCTTGAAACACAAAGAATGGCTCCTTAGAAATAATCAGTTTGTTTTAAATTGGTTGGTGTTCACGCTAATTTCAAATGATATAAGAGTAGACAACTGTTGAAGGTTTGTCTTGGTATGGTTTTCTCTTATTTTTAGATTTTTATTTTATTATATTTTCTGCTATTCAGTGATTATAGTTCTAATGGTAAACCATAATTATGCTCGTTGTGATAAATGATTTTGCCATTTTTTTACCCTTGGAAACTCATCTATAAATTTTGACCGTTGCTCTTATTTTCAATGTTCCTAAATTCTGAATATCAGGGTCTTCACTACACCTTGAGAGGGTCACCACCTTCGAAGTTTCAAAGAGGAAAGTAATTTTGAAAGGCTACAAACCAAATGAAAAGTTGGCAGATGGGATATTAAAGGATCAAGCTTGCGAGGGCTCTCTTCCTGAAGAAATCATCAAGCAGCAATCCTCGGTGCAGAAAGAAACAGTGAAGCAAAAGGAAACCTTCATGGTTCACAATAGCTGTCGCTCATCATCTATGCCAGGTCGCATTCTCTAGCATTTTTTATGCTTAGTTGGATGGGTACGAGTTTGTATAAGTTAGTTTATACTGTGTGTCTGTTGCTGCTGTGTTTGTTTCTTTGTGTTGAGGATACATTACCCTTCTGGTTTACCTGTGCATGTCCTTAATGTAGGTAGGACTATTGGAAAAAAAAAAATCAAAAAATAGTAATCAACTAAACATGTATCCTAAATTCAGTCTTTTTAATGTTTGTGATAGAGAAGTTTCACAAGGTTAATGTTTTGATCTTTGAGTTGTTGTCTGCTGTGGTGCAGGGAAAGAAATGCTTGGCTCCCAGATAACGAAGCTTATTGACTGAAAAAAAGAGTAGCCGTTTGGTAGTTCAGTAAATGTAATGTAGAGACAACATTGTTGTACTTTAAAGTGCTTCTATTGTGGTTCGAGTTCTGTGTATGTTGGAGCAAGAATGGACTGTATAGATAGCACTTATACTAAGATTTTTTTTGGTGGTTAAATAGACATTACCTAGTTTTCTAGTGTATGTAGCAAGATATTGAGTATTTCGTTGCTTGGACTATTCCCTGGAAGGGTGCTGAACATAAGAGGCAGCAAGAGGTCACATAACCAACACTGGATTTACCCACGTCTCCTTTCAGAATGTAGCTTGTTGATGTTTCAGCGTTTAGAAATGATATTGCGTGTTGCTGTTAATTTTTAGTATCATTGTTGCCTCCTTCAAAAATGGTCTATGAGGGGTCCAGAAGAGCTGGTAAAAAATTTCTCCACCGTTAACTTGCCATTAGCCTCCCCGTACAGGTTGTGGAAATTTTTGTATGACTGGACACCCCATAAAGTTACGGGACATTCGAGGTTTTAAGAATGTCTTTGTCAGTTCAAAAGTCACAGCCCGAAGCATAATTGGCTGTTCTTCCCATCAACCAAATCATTTTTCTGGAACTTGAGAGGACCACACGAGGGATTAATAATGGCTCACGCAGCTTACTGTCACAACCGCATAAAATTATCTGATGAAATCTACACACAAGAATTGAAGACCATGCTGCATGATAAAGTTAAACCCTAGAGTATCTGGTAAAAAACATAAGGCCATTTTATTAAAGGGTCTTCTTTAATATATCTAGCAAATATCCAAGTACACCTAACAAAATTATAAATTTCAAATAAATTTCAAACTACACCCTGCAAATTTTTCAATACCATTTTTAATTAAACTGGACAAAACCTAAACACCCAGCAAAAACTCCTTTGTTGCTTTTCTTAATTAAACTCCTTTTGTTCATGAGCCCTTTGAAATTGCTGCTCATGCACGGTTAGTGAAATATGCAGTTACCTAGATCTTTTAATAGATGAAAAGCTTCCACTAAATCATGAGATACTTTAACCATTTGCAGGACTTGTTCAATCTACTTCCAAATCTTAATGTGGCCGAGTTAGTCAAGGGATTTGCAGTAAAAACAAATGACATATGTTGGTTAATTATATATCTTTCTTCCCTCATTGGTAGTGTCATCGCCCTCCCCAACTTGATCAATAACATGAGAAAGCAACAAAACATGAGAAAGCTGAGGATGCCAAGCCAGCAACAGCCCCATCTGCCGCTGCAAGCTGAAAGTCATCACTCTCAATTTGGACTGGTCTCATACTTTTTTCCATAAAGCAGATTGTAATGGGGCTAATTTGTTTGGCATCTTAATTATTACTAGTTAATTAGGAGGGATTAAATATTGAAGGTTGGAGACATTTGATGGAGAGCTTGTGGGGTACAATTATCGGGTTAAGAGTGGAAATTAGATGACAATTTTTTACTGCTGAGTATATTTAGAAATTTGTTGGATTTATATAGCAGGACCCTTTAAATCCTAATTGCATGAATGAGAAGGCTCTCGTCCTTTTTTCCCGCTGCCAGGGTACATTAATTCCTTGGTACTGACTTTATAGTGTTTAAAATAGGGATTAAGATCCTCTAAAGTTAACTCTCTGCAGTTTTTGTGAACTTCATAAAATCTGAACCATTAATAGAATCTAATGGTTTAGGACTACGCCACATCATCTGGCATAACAATTTGGCTAACCAAATGTCAGTACTATTGGTCTCTTCCTTCTTGTAGAACCTACATATAGATCGAAATGGAGTAACCCAAAAATATCGACTAAATTGACTTGTCACGACCCGAGTTTCGAATAAAGAAATTCAAATCCGAAACCCGATAATACAACAATTCGACCAAAAATACTTACAAAAAAATTTCATCTAATCTAAGCAACAAAATAAATCGAGCCCACAAATGTCAATACCGACTCATTCTCTAAAGTCACATATTACATTACCAAGTATTTACATAAACTCAAAAGCATCAAAGTAAAATGTAAATGCTCACTAGGAGCATACTACAAATAGCAGTATAATAACAAAATAGGTTCTGAACCTAACACTGCTGCAACAACAATCAGCAGTCTCAACCCTAGTCTCCCTGACCTGCAGGAATAACGCCTACACCATGGAATAGTGCACAGGGTTGCAACAACAAATCCGGTAAGTTTTTTAAGCTCGTATAAGTAAAATCAACTGAAATGACTCAAATAACACATACTTATAATTTTCTCAAGTTAAGAATAAATTAAAGCAACCGACAATTAACTCCACCAAACCACCGTTTCAACTCAAGTGAACAATCACACACTTTAAATATGAAACCCATGTCCCTCTTGGACAAAAAAAAAACACTCAAAACTCTATTTTAAAAACACGTACTCATGCGTTGCAATAACACATAGTTACCCCCATGATAGCACAGTGGCAAAAAGACTATACCTCTAACTAATCATAACCACTAACTCAGCCAAAGGCGTGATTCCTGATTTACTTGCCCTAAGGTTATCACTATAACCTCCAATCCTCAGGCCGCCTGGCCCTCAGAACAAAATATTTAAAGAGGTCCACATGACCCAAAAATGTTACAAAACATTCAAAGTAACTCTTTCAAAACAACATAAATCATCTTTCTCAATATATATTGTTTTTCTGCAGAGAGTAAAGCCTCAAAACAATATCACGGATAAAATCATAAATATTGTACTCACCACAATACCACACCATCAAGATATATATTTCATGTAAATACACACACACACAGTCATCCTCTCAGGAATGCCATTAATACTAAATATAGTTCACACATCTCAAAACCCGTGAAATATTATTTTTATAACAAAACCTCATTTTTAACTTACCTATGAACCGTAAACGATCAAGTTCATATATTTCAAACAAACAATTATTTCTGAAAGTAGTTTCACAATTTAGTAAACAATCCAAAACAAATATAGTGAACTATGTTTATAAATGAACCTCGTGAGATTTACTCACTTCTAAATCCCGTTGTATCTTCTCTCACAGACAAGATAATGTACAGAACACACTCCGTCAAGCACCTAAGTAAAATAAAGTCTCAACTTAGTACACTATTAAAAAAGAAAGCGATTACAGTTCGAACCAAGCACTTGAACCAAAAACTGAAGATTTTGTCAATCAAGACAAAACTTCTTCCGAAACCTCCTAAGGTCTTTGGAACACTTCTAGGATCAATTTTTCAAAATTATACGACGATCCAACAGTCGGAGCCTCACAGATTGCAAACCAAGTAAACCGAAACAACATTAAACCTAACATGCTTCAAATGATCACAACATGACCCCTTAATATAACAACATGCTCGTATCGACGAGTATGACACAACAGAGAAAACATAAGCACAAAAAGTGGCCGGATGTTCTGGCACTCCTCGCAACCTCAACTTTCAAACCTGTACAATCCAATTGTTCAGAATGTAGAACACAACAAGAGGATCAAATTTTATAACTGGAGCTAAGATCGATTTAGCCTTGATCCGCCGGGATCAAGCTCGAAAGCTAGATTGGTGCAAAATCGCCGTCGAAGTTCATTTCTAGATTCCGGTCAATCCATAACGAATCAGGCTGCAAGGCTGGTATCGATTTGACCAGCAAGATAAGAGCTTCAAAACCTAGTATAGTTCAAGCCCTATCGTTGCCGAAAATGGCTAGAACAACGCCTGCAGCCCGACTCCAGTTTTTGGCTCTTGCTGCACTATGCATGGTGGCTTCTACGGTGCCTGAGGAGGGTTCGGGGTTGGTAGAGGGGAGGGAGGGAGGGAGGGAGGGGGGAGAGAGAGAGAGAGAGAGAGAGAGAGAGAGAGAGAGAGAGAGAGAGAGAGAGAGAGAGAGAGAGAGAGAGAGAGAGAGAGAGAGAGAGAGAGAGAGAGAGAGAGAGAGAGTGGGTCTAGGCGAGCGGGTCTGGGTCGGGTCGACGAAAATTGGGAGAAAAATTAGGGTTTCATGGTTTCCCGAAATGAAAACTTGGAATTATGAAATAATTTTTGAATTTTTCTATTTATAGGGAATTCCAAAAATAGAAGGTTTTTCTGCTGACCATAACTTTTTCAGACGAGCTCCCCATGTTCATGAACTTGTATCGACGCGCTCTATGATTTCCATAAAGGAAGTTTGCACAAAATCGAAACGTATAAAAAGTCAATCCTTGAAATGAAGCGTTGCGAGCAATTATTCGTCCGAAATAATTTCTACTTCACAATTAACATAAGAATAATGCACCATAACAATAATTTGTATTAATTGGGACTTTATTAATTTCAACAAAATTACAAGAAATTAATACGAAAATCCAGGTTAGTACATCACTATATATGAATACAAAAGCAAAACAACAAGCATATCTTCATGAACGTTAGAGGAAGAGAACGACTAGAACGTTTGTGTGATTTTTATGAGAGAGAAGATGGGTTCCTGCAGACTGTGTTCTTCGTCAAATCTTTAGGATTTAGCATTATCTCTTCCTTTTTTGCCAACTGTTACTTATAATTGATCAAAAAGTGAAATCATAGCATTCAAATTAATAAAGAATGCCTAGACAAAGCGGGAGGTACCTCTAATCAATCAAGGAACACATTTGTATGAGAAGTTTAGAACACAAAAGAACCTAGAATCATAGAACTCCTATATTCCCATCAATCAATTATGCAAAAAATGTCCGGGACATGGTAAAGTGATCAGAACCGAAACAAATTTGGGTTAATAGCTCCCAACATATCAAACATGCTTAAATAAACTTGGTCTACCTTCTTGGTCAGATCCCAGCGGTACACCAAGAAAATCATTACTTAACCGAAGGATTTGGTAAATTCGGAGATAAATCTAAGAGAGAAGACGGTTAACGACAAGTGTCGAGGTCAGTTGTTAAGGAAAAGCCAAATTGTTATGCCAGATGATGTGGCATTGTAATGTCCCGAACCTAGATTTTTCAGTTTACAAGTCTTTCGATTGGTAAACGACATTTACATTTACTTTTTGGCTCCATTTCGATCTTTTAGGGGGCCCTAAAGTTGACTTTTTGTTCGGGTCAAAATTTAAGAAAATTTTCTTCATGAAAGTCGTAGAGGACGTTAAACCGAATGTGTGCATATGTTGTACGTAAAAATTGGAGTTCGTATGTGAAAGTTATAAGCGTAAAGGTAAAGTTACTGTTCTTGGTAATTTCCTATATATATGAGAAGATACTGTGGTAAGTCAGATGGGTAACTCTCTCTCTCTCTCTCTCCCCTCCAGTTTCTCTCTCCCCGACCCCGTCGGCTTCTGCCGGCTGTTTCTTCCTCTTCCGGCAATGATTTGGACACGGCCGGTGACTATGGAACCCTCTCTTCCTCCTCTTCACGTCTGTGGTATTTTGGTGGCGCGATTTGGGCCGTAGGGGGTGCAGCAAGGTGGTGACCATGGTAGCATTTCGGGTCTCCGGCGATTTCGCCTTTTTTGGCAATTTCCGGCCGTTCCACCACCCATAGCATGGAGTCCTCGTCTTTGTGGTTCGACCCATGCCAGTGGGTAACCTCAATTTTGCCGGATTACGGCGAATTGACGATGAGAACCTCCGCATGGATTTGAGGTAAATTCGAGTGTCTAGACTTGAAATTGAGTTTGGCCACAGTTATGAAAGATGTTTAGGATGATGAGATGATGCTGTGGATGAAATTTGGTAGCCCGATATGGTGGTTGACCGGAGGCGCGTGGGGGCGTGTCCGGTCGTTCCTGGTGGCTGGTGTTGGTTTGTTGGGTAGTATATGTTGTTACGAATATATAGATAGCTGTTTGGTGGAAATTGGAGGAGGTTTGGATATTACTTGAAATTTTGGAAAGTTCAGATTTTGATTTAGGAAGATCCGACCATTGGATTGATCCTATTTTCGATATGTTGTCATAATTATTGATTGGAGATAATGTATGAAGTTTGGGCTCGTTCTGTATTGATTTCGAGCATCCAATGATTTATTGGTTTTAGGGTATTGAATTTATTATCGTAAATTAAGTCTCGGTTTTTGAAAAACAATTATTTACTATATTGATTGTTCAGGACGACGGATATGCGAGTTGATGAAAGGATAGTTGGACGGCCGTTGTAGCCGCAAACTTTGAGTGAACATTTATTTTAATAGTGTTTTTTTTTTTCTGTTTTTTTTTTTTTTTTGTCTTCAACCTATACACCACAAGTTATAATAGGTTTATAAAAACAAAAAAAATACTCTAGGTAGTTGAAAGCCTCTCGCTGGTTTACGATATTTGTGACATAGCTCCGATAAAGTGAAGAATTTAGGATATATCCCCAATAAAGTGAAGAAATATTTGTAAAAAATAATTTTACACTTTATCTGTAAATAAATATCTGTAAAAAATGATTTTACACAGATATTTCTTCACTTTATTGGGGATATACAGATATTTACAGATAAAGTGTAAAATCATTTTTTACAGATATTTCTTCACTTTATTGGGGATATATCCTAAAATTCTTTAATTTATTTGAGATATATCACAAATATCGTAGACCAAAAATGATTTTACACAGATATTTTTTCACTTTATTGGGGATATACAGATATTTATTTACAGATAAAGTGTAAAATTATTTTTTACAAATATTTCTTCACTTTATTGGGGATATGTCCTAAAATTCTTCACTTTATCGGAGATATATCAGAAATATAGTAGACCAGCGAGCGGCTTTCAACCACCTAGAGTATATTTTTTGTTTTTATAAACCTATTATAACTTGTGGTGTATAGGTTGAAGACAAAATAAAAAAAAAATTAAAAAAAAACTAAAAAACAGAAAGAAAAGAAAATTAAATTTTTTAAATTTTTTTTATGTTGAAATGACCAATTTAGCCCTCAAAAGTCAAACTTAACGTCCAATTTGGACGGAATAGTAAAAATTGGACACGACTGATTGAAATTGGAAAGTTTAGTTGGGTAAAAAGTCAAAATTGAAAGTAGAGGGGGTGAAATGATGACACCCCCAAACCTCAGGGGGGTAAACTGAAATTAATCCTTATTATTATTATTTTTCGGTTGAGATTTAATTTATGATTTGAATTATTGAGTTTTATGGTTTTATGATCTTTGGTTTATTGAGATTTATTTATGAATTACGAGATTAGTATTGAAATTCCTTCTCGAGGGCTTTTAGAAGATTTTCGAGATAGTTATTTATGAGTTATTGAGTTGGGAAATGATTTCGGGAAGTGATTGATTAAGAAAATATTATGAGAATTATTGATTTCGAATATCGAATTGTATGAGGATACACGAGTACGAATGTTTTATCAAATATTTGAGCATGATCAAATTATCAAGATTTCTTGAGTTTGAGCTCCGCACTTATCAGCTTTGAAGTTAGATTAAGATTTCTTTCCGAAAGCATTTATTGATTTACCGAGTATTTGATTTATGCTTTCGAGGATTTATTGAGATATTGGCCTTGAGTTATCGAGATATTCTTAAGTTATTCTTTCGGTGAATTATTGATGATTTATTGAATTAATATCGTGTTTCTTTCCGGAAGCAATTATTTTAAAGGGATTGATTCTAGTTCATTGAGGAGGTAAATAAGTCAGCGCGTGCATGCATTACCTGGTCTGCAGTCCCCTCTAGGTAATAGTCTGGTCGGCAATCCCCTCCAAACAATATTTTAGTCTGCAGTTCCCTCCAGAATATTTCAGTCGGAAGTGCCCTCCGATGCGTCATCTAGTCGGCAGTCCCCTCTAGATGACATGAGGTAGTTAGTCGACAGTCCCCTCTAACTACCTATGGTTAGTCGGCAGTCCCATCTAACCATCACCTCCTCGTTCGGTCGGCAGTCCCCTCCGATAAGTCACTAGTCGGCAGTCCCCTCCAGGTGGCATGAGATGACTAATCGGCAGTCCCCTTTAGTCATCGTCCATTTTGAGATATGAGTAATTTAACAAGATGTTTGAAATATGATTACGTATATGAGGGAATGGAGATTTTTTAAGGATTTCGAGATGTTCTATTTTACGTGATTGAGGTTTCAGTAAAGATGATGATTAAGAGTATTTTCAAGATTTTTACTGCATGCGGCTAGGTTTTAGAGAATAACTTGGGAAAAGCATTCAGTTAGTTATTTTCTAAATTACTTTATTTTTTGTCCACTCACTCTAATGGTTTTCAAATACTTTTCCCTTGGGCCCTTCAGTTTCAAATGCCTAGATTGCAGGCCAGATTAGCTTGAGGTCGAGCGTATATGAGATTGAGGCATAGCTATCATAGCTTCCCCATTATAAAAAGTATTGGTCGTTTATCTTGTATTCTATCCTCTTGTACGCCTTGTGCATTAGATTGCTCTGATAACCCATGAGATTAATATTCTTAAGTTCAGAATTGTTATGTGAAATGTGAGATGTTGTGATTTAGGGAGCAAGGTGGCTCCAGAAGAATAAGGGTGGATTATTTTAGAAGTGTAAATGTCTTTCTATAGGTTTTGGGTAGTCAACTTTTAGAGGAAGTTCGCTAAATTTTTAGTAGAATTTCTTCTAAGGTAGGCCCCGCAGGGCCACTTCGGATTTCAGGGTGAAATTCGAGGTGGGTCCTATCCAGCATAATCATAAACCATTGGATTCTATTAATGGTTCAGACTTTATGAAATTTACAAAAACTACAAAGAATTAACTTTAGAGAATCTTAATCCTTGAAATAGCATGTCCTGAGGCACATTTGGAGCTTGCGAGGCTTCACTAAAACTCACTGAAGTTGTCTTGGAAGGCGTGTGCAGTGGCTTGACAGGATTTTGGAGTTCCTATACTGCTAATAATTCAAGAATCTTTTTGCACATCTCTAGTCTTTTCTTAATCATTGAAATAATAATATCAAATATTTCAAAAGGCATATCATATAACTTATAACAATCATATTCAAAAGAATTTCGGTATGCATGAAGAAGGACAACATGATATCTTCCTTCAACAAATTTTTGTTGTAAACATACCTTTCGAAGTTGAAATTGATATTCAGCAATATCTAATTTTAATTGTAAGTATAAAGACATGATTGTATAAAATAATGTCAGAATAATAATAAAATTAAGATACCTTGAAATATTTGCAACGTGAAGAACTTTGATTGATGAAAGTATTTGAATACAAGATCTTGGTGAGAGCAAGTATCTGACTAACACTCACTAATTTTTAACTCTAAAACAACTCTCGGACTAACTCTCCAAAGAACATCTTGTAAAACTCTGCCTACATTGATACATTAGATGGGTTTTTATAGCCGTTTTACAACAACGTAACAATAATATAGCTGGAAAGTAATTTGATTTCTGATGGACTTGAGGAGATTTGTCAAGATTAGATTCTGCCGTACATGTCAGGCTTTGAAGACTTCGACGTGTTTTCCTATGCATGAATTCATGCATCTTGGTAAGGTCACCATCATTGCCTTTATGCTTGTTGAAAAGAAGGTCCTTGCTCTGTGTATGTTTGAAAATTTTGCTTATGAATTTCCCTAGCAAGGAACGTGTCTTCATATAGTGAATTTTGGGAAAAGTTGCACTATTCACACATGTCCCATTTATTAGGGTTCGGACAGCTGTAAGATTTAGGTTTTGTCCGATTGGAGATCTGATTTGGTTTTTGTCCGATTGGAGATCTTTTGAGAGAATCTTACTTTTTGAGAGATAGCTGTGCGACTAAAAATCGCCGAGCACGTAAGCATCTGGGTCATGATTTGCAAAATGAGACTAGACCTCATCCGTGATGTCATCATCTCCATTATCACTTTGGGACATTTGAGATAACACTTCTTTGAGCTTTAAGGCATACTCGTGAGGTGAAGAGATGCCTGCTAGCTGACTTTGAATCTTGGACTTTTGCAATAGGAATTGGCTTTGCTCTTGACTTTGAATTACTGATCCTTGTTTCCAGTATTGAGGATGATTTTTGAACCATTGGAGGAGGGACTCTTCTGAGAATTGTCAACTGTGAAGCCATCCCACCACTTTTGTTTGAATCTTCTGGTTAATGTCATTACTTGGTCTTGATTTGGTGGAGATACAATTATATCCCACGAGATAATCCATGCAATATTTTGGAAGGCATAAAAAGTAAAAACTGCATCAAAGGGTTTGGTGAAAGAGATTTCACAATTTTCTTGAAAAAAATTGAACAAACTTTTCATTTGTGGAAGCAAAATAATTTCAGTTGCACCGAAAAACTGCTACTAGGATTTGAACCATCAAGGGAATTTTGGACGGAAATTCTTGCAAAAGAAAATAAATCAGGAATGTTGCCTGCTTTTATTTTGAAGATAAAAAACATTTGTCCAGGCATCCACATAATCCCAGTAAGTATAATGCTGAGGAATAAAATCTTGAGGAAACCTTTTGGGAGTCATTGGATGTTGATTCCAATCATCAAATGTTAAGATTTGACGAATTTGAATTTTTGAACTAGAAATTTGGCCACTTTCTTTGTCTTGGTTATGGGTTATTGTAATTGAACTAGTATCAACCAAGATAAATTCATAAAATCTTTAAGCTTTGTTTGGATGATTAGTAACAAAATAATGGGGGTAAGTTGTTTTCCTGAGAATTTGGTAAGGTTCTGTTAATGTTAAGATTCAGTGGTAGCTAAACCTCGATTAACGCTGGGGGCGAACCGCTACTCGTGATATTCTTATTGTTCCCGCTATCTGTCAAATGAAATACAAAGGGCATCAGAGGGATACCTCGGTTGGCGGATTTCTCCTCTCCGATGCCTAAGTTAGTTAATGTATTTATGTTGACAGAATGACAGTAGGTAAGTAGTAAATGCGTAATTAATGAGGAGAGAGGAGTGGACCTTTTATAGGTGGGGAAGAGGCTGACCTCTTCCTTATTTTCAATGTGGGACTGATATGCTTCAGTTCCCAGCTTCTGATGCTTGATGCTTCAACGAGGCGATCTTGGCACTGCGTGTGGTGGCACATCAGCGGTGATCTAGGGGTGAGCTGGGACTCAGGTGATAGACTGCTTGGCTGTGTTTCCATAGGTCACACCATTGGTGGTTGTTGGCACCGCTGGCGGTGGTATGAGCGTGGCTCATTATAGCTAATTATGCTTGGCAAATGCTCATGTAAGTACAGGTTCAGTGTCATATATTTCTGGATCAATGACAAGAATGGTTTTGGTTTCAGGCTTGATAAAATAAGGGCTCTTGAAAGGTTTTTGCTAGTTTGAAAATTTTGTTTGACTTGAAGATGGTAAAGAAGGAGATTTTGGCTGAGTAAATTTTTGAGCAAAAGTTTGAGATTGCTCCGCTAAGGGAGTGAAACAGTTCTCGACAGGAACTAATTGTCCTGGAATATTAATAGTATTTGGACTGGAAACCAGTCTGCTTTGCTGTGGCTTTGCAGGAGTCATTGCATATGATTCTTTTGATGTTGGTTGGGTTTTTTCACTCATCTTCCCTGTAAAAATTCTCTTGTGAGGAAATCTGTAAGGGAATTGCTCTCTCCTTTGATGAATGCAATGTCAAAATCAAAGACTAAAAGTATTGCTTGCCATCTTGCAAAAATCTGTTTAGAGGCAAGGTTTTGAACATCTTTTTCTAAAACTGGTTTGCTTCTTTGTAATCAATGCGAAGTAAAAACCTTTTGTTTAAAAGATCATCTTGACACCTTGTGATACATAGCACTATAGCTAAAATTTCTTTTTTGATAATACCATAATTTTGTTGTGCTTGGTTCCATAATCCTATGGTAAATCTAACTAATTGCTCAGGTTGATTTTCTGCTAATTTTTGTTTTAATATTCCGCCATACCCAATGTCGGACGCATCTGTCTTGACTATCTTAAAGGATTCTGGGTCTGGTAGTCCTAGACATGGTAGGTTTTTGACTTCGGCTTTGACTTTTCTAACTATCTGAGCATGCACATCTGTCCATGCTGGGGGGGTTTCCTTTAATCTTTGATAGAGAGGTTTACACACAATTGTTAGTTTTTCATAGAAGTCAGAGATATAATTAAGACATCCTAAGAATCTTTGTAATTGAGTTTTGTCTTTAATTTCATCAGGAAATTTATCAGCAAACTCTATTGCTCTAGAAATTCGTACTATAGTTCCTTGTTTGATATTATGTCCTAAAAATCTAATCTTGGTTTGAAATAATTTGATCTTTGGTGTAGACAAAACTAATCCATTGGTTTTAATGATTTGAAAGAATTTGTAGAGATGTTTCCAATGTTGATCAATATTTTCTGAAAAAAATTAAAACATCATCTATGTAAACAATTGAAAATTTTGAATAAGGATTAAAAATGTCATTCATCATATTTTGAAATTCTGAATGGGCATTTTTGAGTCCAAAAGGCATAACATTCGATTCGTAATGTCCGAAGGGAACATTAAAGGCGGCTGTTTTGTATTTGTCTTTTTCGGCAATCTGGATTTGCCAAAACCAGATTTCATATCATATCAAATTTTGAGAAAACATTTGCCTAAACTAATCTTTTTAGTAAATCTCTTTTGTTTGGAATTGGGTATCTAATCCACTGAAGGACTTTGTTTAAAGGTTTGTAATTAATTACAAGTCTTGGAGCTCCTCTTTCTAGTTCAGAAGCCTTCTGAACATAAAAGGCTGAGCAACTCCATGGAGATTTGCTAGGTCTTATCAAACTTTTGTCTAAGAGGTCTTGAATTTCCTTCTTGCAATATTCTAATAATTCATTGTTCATTTGGATTGGTCTTTCCTTAGTAGGTATTTTTCTTTCGTCAAAATCCTTTTCATATGGTAATTCAACCATATGAGTCTTCCTATTCCAAAAAGCATTTGGGATGTTTGAGCTTATTTCTTTTTCTAATTTTTCTTTAAATTCTTTAATTCTATTTTGTAGATAAGGCTGTTGAAGTAGATGTTCGATTATTTTAATTTGTAGATCTTCTTTGAGATTGTTTATGTGGTTTTGTTTATTTTGAATTAAATTGACCTTTTTAGTAACTGCAGCATTTCAAATTAGGTTTAGGTTTCTAGTTTTTACCTTTTCAATAAAAGGAAAATGAATTGTTTGACCTAAAATTGTTGTTTCTAGATCTTCATCAGTCGTTAAAAATGGATGGTTCAAACTGATGAAAGCCGTTGCTAGAATCAATCCAGTGTCTAGGTTGTTTAGAGAGAGAGACCAAAAGGCCGAGAGAGAAGTTAGTGAGAGAAAGACCCAAACCTTAAGAGGTTGTCCTTTGAGGGAGTAGCAACTTGTGTTCCCGGTAGTAAGTCATAGAGAGGTGCAGTGAAACCGTTGGTAAGCTTGGGTGCCCCGTCAGAGATCTCAACCTAAGAATTAAGTCCATCTCCCTCTAGAATCTCTTAAATCCTAATGACTTTTGAATCAAGTAGTATTTCAAATACTATGCTAAACTTTGAGGAGTGGTCTTCTCATAGCTTAACTGAAATTGTAGGAAACTGGAAGTTACCCAAGAAAAGCTACAATGAAATATACAAAGTAGGAACCTTTAACTTCAAAACTTTATATTCAATTAAGACTCAAGAACAAACCATTGAAGTAGGTTCTGACCATCAAATTATTCAAACATTTACTCAAAAGTCTTTAGCATAACACAAAAAGAAAGACTACATAGTGCAGTACAAGTAGGAATTCAACGCTTGACCAGAAATTGTCTCAAAGCCTTTGTTTTTGTTGCTCTACATGATTGTAGACATAGAAACTTTGAAGACTCAATTTTAGGGTTAGTTGAATCAAGTCTTTGTAATGGACCTATTCACTTTGAATTTTTTCCAAACTTTCCTGTGTCACTTAATAATCCAGAACTTTTAAAAGCTTTAACCTTAAATGTCAAAACTCATGGTTATGACATGTCTCCAGGAGAACAACCCTTGGTTGTCATATACTGAATTCACTATAGAGTAATGAATACTCTGTTAAGTACAAAAGAAAAATCTACAGATCCCAAAGGTTAAACTCTTTTATTAGAAACAGATATGAGAAAGTCAAATGTTGTCATACCCAAAATTATAAAGTGGATTGACATTGAGCTTCCCTCTGAATGGAAACTTGATGAGGCAGTTCCTCCAAAACCCATAGAAAGCCATCAAGTAGATTATATTTCCCAAAATTTTGATGGAAGTGTAAATATACGCTTTGCATCAAGTAGTACAGGAAATAATCTGCTATGCAGACAATTTTCAAGCTCAAGGAGATCTACCCGTTCAATCCCAACCTCGCATGAGAATGAAAGAAATCTTTGAAATTTTAACCTAAGAAACTTAGATGAATCTTCTACCATACCAAGACCTTTCTATACAATAGAAGAACAAGAAACCAGACAAGTTTCGCCAACTCAATCCTCAATGGCTGCAGAAGAAATAAGAGACCCTCAAATCTTTACAATATTAAAACCCTTTGAAATAGACAAGCATACCTAAGGAAAGACTTTTCCTCTGACAAGAATAGTTTCAAACGTAAAGCCTTCTTCATAATGTTTGACAAACAAGAAAGAGACAAAATTCAGGAAGAATATTATGCCTTTTTAAATAAGCACAAATTAAATATTTATTTCTTTGATTGGTATTTTGATTACTCCAAAAATGAACACACTCCTGACAAGAAGATTAATGTAACAAATAAAGTCACAAAAATCTGGACTCTAGCAGACAAGAAAACTTTAGAAGCTAAGAGACCACCTATGGAAGAAATAAAAATTCCAATACGAAAAGAAACAATTATTACTTCCTCACACAAAATGCAAAATGTGCTAGATAGACAAAAAGAAGCAACAAAAGAAGATGTACAAAAACTTATGGAACAAAATAATTTTACAAACCATTATTTAGATACGGTAGAACCCAACTAGATCGCATAGAAACCTTAGTTAGGTTTGAACCTAGACCGAACTCAAACGGAAAAGATAAAGAAATAAATGAGCCTATGCTCAAACCCTTTCAACCGGAAGAAACCTTTTCTTTAAAAAATGATAGTCAACTACTTGAAGAAATTGAACAACATTTAAAAAGATTAAACTTAAGTGAATCCACTGGTTCAAATCCTTCAAACTCTTTAAGAATCAATACCCTTTCTGATTTTAGAGAAGATTCGGATAGTGATTCTGATGTCAGTGAAATTGAAGAAAACTTCAAAGTAGAAAAACTAAAGTTTCCCCCTTCTAGAAATTATTATCGATCCAAGACCAACTCCCATAGATTTACAATTTGAAGAAACAAAGCTTGAGAAACATGCTGGATATTCTGCTGGTACTTTGTATAAGTGGAATATAGATGGCATGAGTGAACATAGAATCATACAACATATCAATGAAATGTTGATGGTTAGCAATGTTTACAAAAATACAAAAACAGATAGAGAAATCGGTTATATTCTCGTAGCAGGATTTAGTAGACAATTAAAAGGTTGGTGGGATAATTATCTCACATCTGACCAACGATTTCAAATCATAAATAGTGTCAAAACAGAACAAACAACTGGTGCAATGATTGTTGACCAGCAAAATCAGCAGGCAATAGATGTAGTGGCAACTCTTTGTTACTCCATCATGACTCACTTCATAGGTGACCACAAAGCAATCAAAGGTAGAATGGCCGAAACCCTTACAAATCTAAGATGTAAGAAACTTCAAGATTTTCGGTGGTACAAAGGTGTTTTTCTCTCAAAAGTCATGCTTAGAACCGATTCAAACCAACCAGTATGCAAAGAAAAATTCATATCAGGATTACCAAATCTTTTTGCTGAGAAAATTAGACAAAAGTTAAAACAAATTTATGGTAACGAAATTCCTTATGGAGACTTAACCTATGGGCAGTTAATTATTACGATTAACACCACAGGTTTAGAACTCTGTAATGACATTAGGTTAAAAGCCCACATGAAAAAGAATCAGATCACGACAAAGAAAGAACTAGGATCCTTTTGTGAACAATTTGGATACCAATCTCTCAAATCTCCTTCTAGGAAAAAACCAAAGCATCATAAAAAATATCCAAAACATTATAAAAAAACATAAATCAAACTCATAAAGAAAAGTCACATCTAAACCCTATACAAGCTCTAAACCTTATAAAAAAATACATAAGAAAATTTGCTAAGAAAGATTCAGGTCAAAACTCAAAACTTCCTATTTGCTACAAATGTGGCAAAGCAGGACATTACAAAAAAGATTGTCGTGTTAAACAAAAAATTAACTCTTTAAATCTTGATGAAGAAACAAAAAATAAACTTCTCAAAATTATGCTTGATTCAGAATCAGATAGCTCAGACTATGACAATTTTGATTCAGAAGAAGCCTTACAAATAGATGAAATTGACTTCTCAGAGACTTCAAGTTCTGAAGAAAAAGAAACAGAATGTAAAATCTCAGAAGAAGGTATAAAAATTTGTAATTGTAAAAATAAATTAAAAATTCAAATGATTTCTTGAAAAACAAAAAATGAATTTTTAGAAATAGCTTCAAAAATGGAAGACACAGAACTTCAAGCTCAATGTCTTACTATCTTCAAAGATTTAATTAAAGAAGATATAGGAAAACACAATCAGTCAAATGACCTTTATAACATAAAAGATATTTTTCAACGATTCGATAAAAGACAAAAATCTGAAGTAATAATTCAAGATTTACAGCAAGAAATAAACCAAGTTAAGAAAGAGATAATTCTTTTAAAAACAAAAATTACAGAACTCAAGAGTAATCCTACAAATGAGGAACCACCCAAAATAGAAGAAAAAGGAGGAAATAGCCAAAATATTCAAGAAAAAATAAATAATGAGCAATTCATTGGATTTATTACTCGAGAAAAAAAAAAGCCAAAAATGGAAAACATTAATAACCCTTGCAATTTCAGACTCTTATACTATCCAAATAGTCACCTTAATTGATATAGGAGCAGATATGAACTGTATTCAATAAGGAATAATCCCCACCAAATATTGCGAAAAATCAAAAGAAAAACTACTTGGAGCAGAAGGATCAAAATTAAAAATAGCAAATTACCACTACCTACACTTTTTTTTCATAAATTACCATGAGCAGGCCTGTTTTTATAAATTCCCATGAGCTAGTGTGTAGGGCCCATGCGCAAGGTATTATACATTGCTGTCAGATTTCTTTCATTTTTGAATTATTTCTATTGACAAGTAAATTACAAATCTGCCCTTGTGGGTTTGATAATGTGAATCAACACTGCTGAATGTCAGTAGCATTATGAAAAAATAATATTTCTAGAAACAATACATTTGAATAATAATTCCAAAAACTATTTATACATATTACAATATGAAACTTGAACACTGCTGAATGTCAGTAGCATTATGAAAAAATAATATTTCTAGAAACAATACATTTGAATAATAATTCCAAAAACTATTTATACATATTACAATATGAAACTTGAACACTATATCATTTATCTCTGGCTTTGCTGCTTTCACATACAAGTTGCTTTGAATTTCACATCTTCTCATGGTGAAGAAGTTTCTCCAGCAGAATTTTCAAGAGTACTGACCCTCAGTAGTATACTAGCCCTATCAGTAGTGTATTGATCCCCAGTAGTATACTGACCCCCAGTAGTATACTAACCCCCAGTAGTATATTATGGCCTTCTTGCATTTGCTCACATCAACATTGCTTTCATTAGCTCCATCCTGCAAGTCAACCGGCAACACAGAACATAAGGGATGACAAAACACAAAACTAAAGCATTACACATAATACCAACAATCCCATCAGAAACTAACATAAACACAAAACTAAAGCTACTGACCCTCAATACAAAACTAATAATCATACTATAGCTACTGAACACACAATCCGTTATAGCTTACCCATGCCAAAACCTGTGACAACATGAGGTTGAAAGTACTGACCCTCAGAATTTCTCAACCAAAATTTCTCAGCTAAAACTACAAATTTCTCAACCAAAATTTCTCAGCTAAACCTCTATCATATCGCACCTGTCATCACTCTTTCCCTCCAATCTCTACTTCCAATTGCGATCTAAATTTGAGCAGACGACAATCACAAATAACAAGAGATGTCACTTGCACTCTCAATCAAGCAATTCAGTAAAGAATCATCTTTTCACCTAAATTTAACCCAAAAAAAAAAAAAAAAAAAAAACCTAAACTCATGAGCAAAGAATCATCTTTTCACCTAAATCCAAACCCCTTAAAATCTCATGCTTATTTCCACTATCAGTATGAGCCCACAAATGCAATACACGCTAATCTGCTTACTCAAAAAGTTTCTAACTTTTCCAATCCCACAAAAATTCAGCTTACCAGAATCAGATTCAAAACCAAACCCACTAAACCAACAGCTAAATCCACAAAATTTCCAACAAATCAAGCAAAAACAAACCGAGATCTACAAGCGAATCGCACCAATACACAAATCACCAGAGCAAATCAATTCTGAGAAAGCAAGAAAATTCAAAGATTTGAGGAATTGATGAGCAAACGTACCAACTAGAGTGGTTGGGTTCAGTGGCCCCTGATATTTGAAAGCTTTGGGCTTTTGCTGATAGAAGAAGCGGCTTTCGGTTGTTTCACAGCCTCGCTTCGCCGCTCACTTGGTCGGTTGCTTCGTCGCCTAGCTTCGTTGGCTGCTTCGCCGCTCACTTGGCCGGCTGCTTCGTCTCCTAGCTTCGCTGGAGCTTCGTCACCTAGCTTGGCTAGCTGCTTCGCCGCTCACTTGGTCGGCTGCTTCGTCGGAGCTTGGCGGGCTGCTTCGTCACCTAGCTTCGCCTGAGCCCTAGATCAATTTAGGGGGGATCTAGATTTTGGGACGGTTTTGATTTTGGGATCTGGATTTTGGATCGGTTTTGATTTTGGGAGAGTGGCATGTTTGGTAATTTTTGTAATATTTGAGTGTTTTTCTTAAGGATGGGCTAACAGGGTGTTGCAATTGTTGGCCGCATGGGATATTAGTTTTAGACTTTGCTATTGGTAATTAATAGTGTCATTTTGTAGTTATTGGTAAAAAGCCCAATTAAAAATACGATATAAATTACCAAAAGTTCATGTATGTGTATATAATATCTGCATACAAACTTCTCACAGTTGTCAACAACCTAGACACTGAATTGATTCTAGGAACCCCTTTTATCAGTTTAATCCATCCATTTTTAACAACTAATGAAGGTCTAGACACAACAATTTTAGGTCAAACAATTCATTTTCCATTTATTGAGAAAGCAAAAACTCGAAATTTAAACCTAATTCGAAAAGCTGCAATTACTAAAAAAGTCAATTTAATTCAAAACAAACAAAATCACATAAATTATCTCAAACAAGACTTACAAATTAAAAGAATTGAACATCAACTTCAACAGCCTTATCTACAAAATAGAATTAAAGAATTTAAAGAAAAATTAGAAAAAGAAGTGAGCTCAAACATCCCAAATGCTTTTTGGAATAGGAAGACTCATATGGTTGAATTACCATATGAAAAGGATTTTGACGAAAGAAAAATACCTACAAAGGCAAGACCAATCCAAATGAACAATGAATTATTAGAATATTGCAAGAAGGAAATTCAAGACCTCCTAGACAAAAAGTTGATAAGACCTAGCAAATCTCCATGGAGTTGCTCAGCTTTTTATGTTCAGAATGTCTCTGAACTATAAAGAGGAGCTCCAAGATTTGTAATTAATTACAAACCTTTAAACAAAGTCTTTCAGTGGATTAGATACCCAATTCCAAACAAAAGAGATTTACTAAAAAAATTAGTGCAAGCAAATGTTTTCTCCAAATTTGATATGAAATCTGGCTTTTGGCAAATCCAAATTGCCGAAAAAGACAAATATAAAACAGCATTTAATATTCCCTTCGGACATTACGAGTGGAATGTTAGTGAGAGAGAGACCCAAACCTCAGGAAGAGAAGAACTTTCAAAGTTAACCTATTATGTTTTAGGAAAACTGAAATTGGGAGAGAGTTGAGTCGTGCTTTCATTGATAATAGGGGGCCTCTTTATATAGAGGATTACAAGCATAGAATCATAGTTATACAAGGAAACATAATAGTACATTGATTGCATATCTACGAAGATATTTCCAAGAACATCTCTAATATTAACCCTATTACAACTAGAGCAAGTAACCTAAAGTTTGAGTGATAGGAGCAAAAAAGTGTGATAATATTAATGAGTATATGCTCCATTTTAGCCTTGTTTCTCCCTTAATTTTCGTGTTTTGAGTCATCGAGTCATTTTAAGAGTCTTGTAGAGTGTTTGGCGTGAAATAGGCAGAAAACACAAAATTCATGAAGAATCCTAGCTGGATCAGGATTCCTCACTATCGACTGTTTTTGCGGTCTTTACATTTTAATTTCCCTTTATTTTCTCTAGAAAATTCTGATATTCTCTTGCTTGTTGTAGGAAACGTTGCCTGGTTGAACTCTTGGAAACAGCAATGATGGAGTCATAAAATAAAGCATTAAGATATTTGACCAAGCAATGAAGAAGGGAAATAAAGGAGAAAAGATGTTTTCAGTTGAGGAATAAAAGAGAAAGACGTTTCAGCTGGAAAATAAATAAGAGAAAGACATTTTCAGTTGGGGAATAAAGGAGAAAAGACGTTTTCAGTTGAGGAATAAAAGAAAAAGATGTTTCAACTGAAAAATAAATAAGAGAAAGACGTTTCAGCTTGGAAATTAAAGGAATTGCCCCATTATGAGAGGAGTTAAGGCCATAAAGGAGACGTTTCAGTTGGGAAAGCCAACCAATGCTCCCTATAAATAGGCAACATCCAGAATATAATTTGCATCACTTCCCAGCCAAGATCACTTCCGGGCCAAAAACTTTTCCGAGACTCTGCCCAATTCACTCCTTAAACTTCCATCACCTACAGGACCTTGACACCATCCATCCATCAATCTACAAAGCTCTTAGGCGCTGAGTCAAGGACGCTCCACCACCACAGTAGAGACGAGTTATCACCGTGTTGCTAAGCCGCTGAGGAAAGCTTCAAAGTGTAACTATGACTCTACTTACAATTTTTGTTTCGGTTTTGTGGGTTTGCAATTGTGAGTTGTGTAATTGGAGACACGAAATTTTCAGAACATTTTTATTAATATTTTTGAGATTTTCAGTTTATTATTGAGTTAATTTCGAGAATTCTTTTATGATGCATGTTACAATCTTGTGCCCTTTTACGTGTTTAGGTAATTTTCAGAGTTAGGTTCATAAGTTTGCATGCTAGAATAACGGTGAGAGTTCTTGTGTGTTTTCTTAATTTGCCAAGAGTAATTGTTATTTGTTAAGGCGCTGAGTTAAACAAGTAGCAATTAGTTCTAAAAAGTGGTAAAAACTATGTTCAATGGTTAATTGATTCTGGAAATTACGTGTTAAATTCTATGTGTAATGGTTAATTTGCACGTGTGAGTTGATTCGAGGGTTAGATAATACTACTAGTTAAGAGAATTACGCTGAGTGTTTTCGAAAATCAGTAGTATTAGGCTTGGTAAGAACTTTTCCGAACCAAGCCTACATTAGAATGAATCAGATAAATGGATTGATCCGCTGAGGCTTTTCATTTGAGCTCTTATCTAGGCATTAAATGTGGGCACATTTTTGTAGCATGTTGAAATGAATTTTCTGTTTTTACACTTAGTAATTTCCGAGTGGTATTGGTCTAGGTTAGGGAAGTCGATCATTGTAGATAATTTTATTTGTTTTGTTTTTATTTTAAGTAGATTAGGAACCAAAATTCAAAACCCCCCATTTTATTCTTTTATTTGTTAATTGACCTTTTTGTGTAGGTGTACCCTACAATCCCCGGACTGAACGATCCCTGCTTATCCTATACTAACAACTACATTTTGCAGGGTTAAATTGTGAGGCTGTTTCAGCCGCATCAATTTTTGGCGTCAGACACATATTCCGGATTTACTTGAACACTCCCCCTTGTGTGGCCCAAACGCGGTGCTCTTCTCGTTGCCTCGTCAAAAACCTTGCCGAGTAACAAAAATCCAGTGGGACAAGAATAATCTCGGTCGAAGGAGAAAAAGAGTACAACACACCTTTCACGTTTCGAAACCAAACATGTAGATATCTCCCCCTGATGTCTGCATCTCCCCCTAATGACTACGGTCATGGGAGTTTAGATAACTTCCATAAACGATGCTACCAACATGTTTCTCAAAAGTGGAATTTAGGCAATGACTTAGTGAACAAGTCTGCAACACTGTCCTCAAATCGAACCTAGTTCACTATGATCTTGAGGAGAGTCTGTTGTTGATAATTATGCTTGGTATGGTCGCCATTGATGTAGCCTTGCTTCATTTGTTCTAAAACAAGTAGCAATAATCTTATAAATGCTTGTATGCTCATCTTGTGATAGACTTCAAACCACAATTTCTTCGAACCTGCGTAATTATGTATCCAATCCATATACATTCACGAACCGCTTTGTGAAGAGTAATAATCTCTGCATGGTTCGAAGATATAGCGACTACGGTCTGTTTTGTAGACCTTCAAGATATCACGATCTTACCTATGGTGAACAGTTAACCAGTTTGGGAATGACTTTTGTGTAGGATAGAGAGATACCCAGCATCAGCAAAACCTTCCAAAACACTAACGTCATTTTGGGATGGGGATAAAAGGATG
Source organism: Rosa chinensis (assembly GCF_002994745.2). Taxonomy (NCBI): domain Eukaryota; kingdom Viridiplantae; phylum Streptophyta; class Magnoliopsida; order Rosales; family Rosaceae; genus Rosa; species Rosa chinensis. Next base: position 24,945,408 of record NC_037091.1, on the reverse strand, counting down.
CAGGCCAATGTTGGCGGCGTTCCTAGTCTGTGACGAGTCCAAATCCATTATCTCTCTGTAGGGGTAGAGCATGCCCATATCAATTGTACATCCCAAGTATCGAAAGATATCTTTTACACCAATCCAATGGCGTCGCATTGGCGCAGAGCTATATCAACCTAACAAGTTCACTGCAAATGAGATGTTCAGTCTTGTGCATTGAGATAAGTACAATAATGCGCCTATAGTACTTATATAGGGAACTTCTTCATCTAGCACATCGTCATCATCATCTTTCGGATGAAAATGACCCGTTTTAGGATCAAGACTACTGACGATCATGGGCATTGCGGGGATGAAGATGAGACATAGTGGAGACAGACCCCGACAATTCAAGTCGTTCCTGTTGAACATCCATGTTATTATCTCCCCCTAACGACGGGAAGACTCTCTCATCAAAATAACAATCCGCAAGATATGTCGTAAGGAGATCACCTAGCAAGGGCATTAAGTGGCGGACAATTGTTGGAGTCTCAAATCCAACGTATTTGCCCATTCGTCAGTGAGGACCCATCTTAGTGCGCTGTCATGGAGCAAGAGGCACATAAATGGCTCACTCAAATATGCGTAAGTATGAGATACTTGTACTAAGTCACAAGCTATAATGCAGAGATAGATTGAATGGCGGTGGGTCGTAGACGAATTAACATGGCTGCATGCGATATTGCATCACCCCAAGCGGATATAGAGAGTTTGGTGTGCATTACCATTGTCGGGGCTACCATCGTAGTATTTTCCGCGAGACCATTTGGGTGTGTACAAGGGAATATGATGTCCAACATCAATCCCAATGCAATAATTATCGAAAGTCTTCGATGTAAACTTTCTAGCATTGTCAAGTCCAGTTGACTGGATAGGATGATTCGGGGAGTAAGTCTGTCATCATATGATATATACTAGGAGTATAGTATAAGTAGCATTACAATTGGACAATGGTACAACATGTGACCAGTGTGTTTGCGTGTCAACTAACATCATGAAATATTTAAACGTTCGTAAGTTGGTTAAATCAGTCCATAGAATCCCCTAGAATTCTATGTAAGAACAAAATGAGTATTTCCGTATCCTTTGAGTAGGACAGTCTTGGTCCTAATTTTCATAAGGAACAAGCTTTATAGAACGAATGAGGAGCCTTAAAAGAAACCAATGAGGATTTTGGTTGGGCCTAAGCGTCTAAAACGCTATTCGAAGCAAAATTGGTGACTACATCACACATCATCACGTTATGACCATGGGAAGTGGCATCCATGGCGTCATGGCCATGGGAATTGATATTCTGGCATCATGGCCATGAGTGACGCCTATTATGGCATTATCAAGGGGGACGGTGGCGGCCCTAGGCTGGCGGCGGTCACACTTAGTCTAGGAATCAATCTTTGATTCTCGCTTCGTTTGGCTCGAAATAATGGATATCCGTGTGAAGTCTTTAGTAGACGAAGCATCATATCATGACTAGGATGACCAATCATGTTGTGACAAAGCCAATATGTGTCTAAATCCAAGAGATCTTATCTTATGACTTTATTGGATTTAATAGCTCGAATAGTGACATAGAGTCCACTAAAGAGACACATAAACTTCTCTAACATGCGTCTTTGTTTGTAATCATTAGAGGAAATGTAAAGGAACTCTTTTTCGTTCTCTACATGCACTTTTGCCTGGAATGCATTGGCTAGAATAGCTCAATAGGGTACAATTTTCCCTAGGAGCGTAGAGAGTTTATGTGACAGTAATCAAGGTGCCATTTGGCAAGTGGAATTTGGGCTATTCCATGTCCTTAAACTAGTTATGATGGCCCAACAATCATAGTCACAAAGTAATATGCTCAGAAACTCAAAATTTTTATTCATAAGCCAATGGTGTACATCATTGTTTCTTAACCATTAAGAGAATCTAATCCAAATGTTAGCTAATGCAAAACAAAGGTAGTTGTTTGACTTCTTTCGATAACTCCAAAATAAATATGACCAGGTGAGTAGAGAGATGTCGGTGGAACAAAGCTCGCTTAAGTACCACTTATCTCAAAACCTTCTTAGACATCATACTCATTTTGGATGAGCCTATGTGAAGAAAAACTAAACCAATGGCATTTACTACAAAATATATGGCAATTGCCTATTACATCTCATGAAAAAATAAAGACTTAAACAGAATTGGTGATTGATTCCAGCCAAATTTGAAGTTTTCAACCCTTCACTCTAGATCACCTTCTTGATCTTCTTGTTCCGCATAGTAAGCTTCTCTTGCTTCACAATATGCTTTGTAGGTGGTGACAATATCTTCACGAGCTACACAAATGTGTGCCCAATGATCGGATACTCGACATCGAGAACATACATCTCTTTGCTCAGACTCCCATGATTGAGGTGCTTCTGAAGCGTCATCAAGATGGCTCTTAGTGTTGCTAATGTTGTTTCTGTGTGAGAATACGGGAACTAAGTATGAAGCATGATGGAGAGAGAGATCGTGACACAAGCATGTATAGTGGTTCACCTTGCCCATAAGGCAAGGCTACGTCCACTCAGATATTTCACTATGAGTGAGGCCAAGTGACTTTTGTAATGATACAAGTGTGGGGATCATGGATCCATCCTATCTAAGAAGGGGAGAACTTCCCTTTATAGCTAAAGGAAGTCTCCTTCTAGTTTACATTTCCGATGTGAGACATAATACACATATTTACTTCTCTTTAAGCCTTTTGGAGAGCATGGGAAGGTGGCCTCCCGGCTAGATACCTGCCAATCTCCACCATAACGAGGTAGCTCGAGTGTCATTCTACCGGATGCATGTCGTAGGCGGGACTAACCATATCGCGGGGCCCACCTACGAGGTCATTGCTTATGCTTGGCGGTATATAATATAAGTGGTTTCAACAAGTCTTCCAAGTCCCCGAGTAAGAGGCGCTTCTTGGTTGGGGAGTTAAATATGATGTCACCAAGTATGAGTGATGACCTCGTTGAACGCCATATCCATACTAGTCCCCCAACTCCGTAAGCAAGAAGGGACTCTTCAGGTCTTGTAAAGTGTTCCATGGGAGGTTGGTACCACGGGGGCCTCATCATCGAGCTAGTACCTGCAAATAAGATAAGAGTGTACAAAGAGCATATTGATTGCGCTAGGGAAATTTAAGTGACATTTGAGTCAAATGCATCGAGGTACGTGAATGTTTATATGAGATGCATGTTACACATTGTGTGTATGCACGTATTATGTAGTGTTGACATATGACGTATAAGTTGAAATGTGATAGTATAATGAAGTGAATATGATGCAAAGATCACTACTAGAATTATGCTCATAGACATCACGTCATTTAAATCAGTTCAGATTTCACCTGATGTAAAACAAAATTTCTAACATCGGTTTCTGAAAATCCGATTTCTATTTATATGATTAACATCGTATGTTACTGTTAACCAATGTCTATATTTTGATTCCAAAATTTTCAAAAACGCGGAAAGACTAAGTTAAAAGTTTTTGTACACGCAGGGAACAAAATTTTAATTCACCCCACACTTAGTCAGTTCTTCCACTTTTAACTTCTCTCACTTTATCTTCCAATTTCACACTCTCCCTCTTCCGCGAAGCCCTAGCCCCATCCTCCTTCCTCTCCGCTATCTTTCCACGGCCACCACCACCTCCCTCTACTGTCTCTCTCTCATTAACGGCCTCCTCCCTCTCGCCGGCATCATCGCCCCTGCCGGCAAGCTCTCTCTCTCTCTCTCTCTCTCTCTCTCACTTACTCTCTCTAAAACTCTCTGTCTCTCTCTGGAATTGACGAAGATGAAGTCTATGCAGCCGCGCCGCAATTTCTTACTGGAGACGATGAAGCCAAGCCTCCCCAGTTGCCAAACCCTAGCTCCGGCAAGCCTACAAGGAGAATGCGCCTCCGCCTTCATATCTAACTCGTCATCCTTTTTGATTCTCACAGACAGAGATTCCCAAATCCTCCCTCTTTCTATCAAGAATTGATTCACGACGACCCCTTTTTATCCCGATTCAATTTCCCCAGGTAGTGTGTTTGATTTTTGGTATATGGAGATGAATTATGTTCCATTTTGTGTGGTTTCAGTTTTAGATTTTCAATTTTGAATCTTTTTTGTTTGGGGTTTCATTTCAGGGGGATGGTTGTGATGGTGCAGCAGATGGCTACGATAGTGGCCTTTTTAGGTGTACTGTCTTTCATCTTCGGAATTATTGCGGAAAACAAGAAGGCATTGTGTGTTATGAGTCAAATTGGTGATTGTTATATCGGAAAGGCTGACACCTTTGTGCTTGTGTTCTATTTTTTCCATGTGTTACTTTGTGCATCCTGAAATTTGATCCATGATATTCTTCGGTTGTTATTTGTGGATGGTGGTTTGTTCGTTTATTAGGGATTATTAATTAGTTATTTTGAGTGTGTTCTATCTCTATGAGGTTGGATTTTGTGTAATTATACACCTTTGCCTGAAGCAGGGCTTGTTTCCCATGGCTTTATTACATCTGAGCAGTAATAATCTCATAAAGGTATTGAATATGTTAGTCTTTGCCTTCTATTTCCTTGTAATTGAGTATTTACCTAAAAGCATAAGCATCCATGTTAGGTATTTTCTTACTGTTAAGTGCTGCACTCCATTTATAATTCCAGAATCTTGAGATTGATTTGTTGACTTCTTTTTATGTCATATATTCTACAGACTTTACTGACTTCTTTTTATGTCATATATCAAACCATTTAGGGGTTCAAAAAGGTTTTGTGGGATGGTTCAAAGGATTTGTGGGCTGGAAACTTTTTGAAAATGGAATTGATCACCTCATGTCTCATTCTTTTTCTCCTGAAGATGGTATTGAGCATGCTGGAACCCAAACTGTTGGGAAGAGTAAGGTGTTGTTCATTTTCGTCCAAATCATAAGCTGCCATATTATGCTTGTTAATCAAGTTTAATTGTCCTTTTCATCTTTTATGGGAATGATATCCACATGCACTTCTTTTCTTACCTTTGAGATACATTTGGCAGTCTTTGACTCATCTTTATTTAATAATTAGTTGATATTGTAAAAGGCCTGTTGCTTTCCAAGATCTTTCATTACAATCAATTTGACTTTTACAATGAAAATGCTCCCTTTTTATGTCTCATATCTTTTCCTCTATCTGTGAATCTTCAGGTAATAAAAGATGCTACTCAAGAGTGAACTTGGGAAGATGATGTCACTCTATGTTTTGGATGCAATCATCTGTGTAGATCAAGAGAGATATTTCCTGGGCCAACTTCAAAGCAAGGGTTTCGTAAGTTCTTGTCTTATGAACATCAGCAGCTTATCTTATCAGTGCTTCTTTAATCAACTAAGTGAATTTCTGATAATTTGTTGGCTAGACATCAATTAAAAATAAAATAAATAAATAGATAAGAGTTAAAGCAGACCATGCTTAGGGTTGGGAGCCTCTTGTGGTCAATTTCCTTTTCTATAAGTCAGCTTGAATAATCTAGCTCCAAAATTGGCTTTTTCAATCATAAAATGGTCAGAAAAGAGGTATAATATCCATTTTCTGAACATCAAATAACTATTATGTATACACTACAGATTTGCGACATAAATGAAGTATCAAGAGAGGAGGTGGATGAACTTACATCCGCCTATCAATATGTATGCTTAGCTAGTGTTTCATCATCTGACAATATACAGAAAAGGTACTCCCTAAGTTTCTTGGGAAAAGTAGGCCAATTTAATGTGAAGGTTCTTCTGGATTCATTTCTCAGAGAATTTGGTTTAGCTGTGGTGCAGTTTACTTTCAATGTGAAATTATATATATGTCTAATGCAAGTTTGAGTGTTGAAGTTATTTTAAGCAATAGCGAACATGAAATACAAGTAATAGTTGGTGAAAAAAAGAGAGAAAAAAAGTGACAATTAAAGCCTAGTTTAGTGCTAAGTTTGTATTTCATTTTCCCTAGTAAAAGTAACAAGCTAATGTCAGTTAGTGATGTGCTCATATTTTCCTATATTTCTATGCCTCTTAATCTTGATATTTTTGTTTAGTTCTCCTTATTTATGATTCATTTACATGTTTTATTGTTTTTGTAGGTTTATTTCATAGAGGAAGAAAAGAAGCCAAAATGAGCTAACTAGGGATTGAAAGACACCCAGGTCCCAGAATCTGTCTGTGCAGAACTTCCAACTTCCCCGAATTACTGGGAGTTATCCAGATCGAATCAGACAATGAGCCTTATATCATTGGAAAGCTACGGATATCTACTTTCTGTAGAATTTTATGGATCTCAATTTTGATACTTTTGGGGAAAGTTATGATTATTTGATTGAAGATAGGTCGGACAGGAAATCTGCTCGGAAATTTACAACCATTTGTGGAGAACTCAAGTTCCATGGCACAAGATCGTCAATCCTAATGTTTCAAGGAAGTTAATTCAGATGAAGATTCAAAGAGCACATGTATTTCTACTTCTACAAGAGATATTACAAGGTTTTCCCATTCCAAATGAAGAAAGGAATCTAATCCCAAGTTTTACAAGGAAACATGAAGCCAAAGATGAGCAGAACGCTTCCCTATATAAGGGAGCACGAATTTCACATGAGGGGGGAGTCTCGGAGTACATTGAAGATGCCTAAGGAGTGGAGACGACTCATGCATCTATATTCCCTTTCTTTTCCCCTTCCATTATTTTTATGCTTTTCCTATGTTTTACTTAGTTATATTTTGTTAAACTTTTTCTAGGGTTAGGATGATGCCCTATCATGATTGTTTATGTACTTTGATGTTTTATTGATGGATTTATAGTTTCTTTATGATGAATACGTAATCACTATTTGAATTGATGCTTTATGTTTAAGTTCTTTGATTGATCACCTTAGGGCTTTGCATATAGTAATTGGAAGACAAATTTGAAGTAGAGATGCAATATAATTTGATTAGCTTCTTGTGATTAAGTGTGGTAAATTACATTATTACTTGAGAAAGACTATTGGTTTGCTTGATTCCCTCGTTTTCTAAAACGTAATGAGTCTTGCATGTTAAATTTATACCTGAGAAGGATAAACTGCATAGTTAGGATATAAGATCTTTACGCGAGAGGGAGAGCATCATACACTTAAGGAAAACTGTGATGCCCCAGAAATTCGTATTTATTTTCCGAGGATTTTCCGGAATTAATTTTATAACTATTGGACGGTTTCGTGGCTCGTGGATGGAGCGGAAGTGTTTCGGGCGAATAATTAATTGAAGAATATGGTTTTAGGGGATTGCCAAAGGTTGACTTTTTATTCGCAGGGATTCTCCGAAAACTTCCTTCACGAAAGTTGTAGAGCGCGTCGATACGAGTTCGTGGACATGTGGAACGTGAGAATCGGAGTTTGTATGAGAAAGTTATGGCCATTGGAAGGAATTTCCATTTTGGTATAAATAGAAGTTTCCCGAAGGAGAAACTTACTATTTTCATTTGTTTCCTTTTCCGGAAATCCTTTCTCTCTCTCTTCTCTCTCGTTCGCACCTTCAGAATCGAAATAATCCGGCTGACCCGACCCGGACCCGGTCCATCCGACCCGACTTTTCCGGCGAACTGCGGCGGTCTCCGGCGACGAAACTTTCCAGATAGGATCGTCTCCTCCGTCTGGTCGTCCCTCTGGTGTCCTCTAGCACCGATTCTCCTCCACGGCGGTGCTGCAAGGCGGTGCAGGTTGGTGTTTTCGGACCCGGTCGGAAATCCTTATTCCGACGTCGGCAAGGCTTCGAGTTTCCTTGGTTGGGCTCAGAGCAGCCTCGCCGATCGATCCTTGGTGGTTGTTTGGATCGATTCACGTGAAACTTCGATCAACTCAGTTGGGATCACTGTTCACGGCTTGTGAGGTAGTTTTCGATCCCTTAGGCTTGTTTTCTGACTTCGATCCAGTTATGAGAATTCACAAGCATGCTTAGATGAAGCTTTTTGATGTTGGGAGTTTTGTGAAATAATGTGTTTTTGGCCGGCGGCGGTGCACCACCGTCTGTGGTGGCGTTCCGGCGGTGTTCCGGCCACTTAAGGAACTGTTTCTGTTATTATATATGTTCTACTCGTTGATGCGAGCGTTTTGATATATAATATGCAAGTTTTGGAGTTCGTTTGGAATTGTTATGATTTTTGCAGTTTCATACCGACCAATTTATGCTATCCGTGAGGATTTGAGCGTCCGATCGACTTGTGGTTTGGTCACATCGATCGTGGACGTATTCCAGAGACTTTGGGAGGTCTCGGATGTGGTTTCGCCTCGATTGGCGCCACTTTGGGGATTTTGGTTCAAAACAAGGGTTTCGGACTTAAATCATTTGTGAATCGTTACTAATTTGAGATCATTGGTGATTAGGTGCTTCTAAAGGTGAATTGGACGAGTTGTTGGTGATAGTGTTAGTTCGGTTCTGTATTGAAGACGCAGCGGGATTCTGAGGTGAGTAATCTCACGAAGTTCATATCACGAACGGGTTCACCATACTGTTTTGAAAGTTATTTAGTTAACTGCAAACTATGGATGGTGTTAGTGACATTTCTGAGTAGATGACTATGTGTGTATATATATATATTATGGGATGTATATATATGCATACGTATTCATGTATTAGTTGTGGATTTGTGGAACAATATGCATGAGTGATGCTTTTTATTGTTTTGGGTTGTGGCTTTTGGAAAACAATTGGTGGGAAATGGTATTTCTATTGTTTTGAAAAGTGTTTGAGGATTTGAGAGTCACAGGTTGTGATTTCTCCTTTTGAATTGATTTAACGTTTTGATCTGACGACCGGTGGTCGGAGGATTTGAGAGTCACAGGTTGTGATTTCTCCTTTTGATTTGATTTGACGTTTTGATCTGAGGGTCAGGTTGGCCTAAGGATCCGGGGTTGCAGGTTGCATCCTCATGGCAATATTATATCGTAAGATTGAACCTTGGCCGGGTGACAGGTTACGATTCAGTTAGAGCTCTAGTCTGTCTGCCATCGTACTTTAGGGATCTAAGTAGGTTACTTAAGACTCCTGGGTACATATTTTGTCCAGGTTGGACCGATTTGTTGTTTTATCCAGGTTGGATCGATAAATCATATTCTACTTGTTAGGTTAACAATAGGTATGATTTATTTGTGTTGATGCTTTGTCCAGGTTGGACCTATTTGTTGCTTTGTCCAGGTTGGACCTATTTGTTGTTTTGTCCAGGTTGGACCGATTTGTTGCTTTGTCCAGGTTGGACCCATTTGTTGTTTTGTCCAGGTTGGACCGATTTGTTGCTTTGTCCAGGTTGGACCGATTTGTTGCTTTGTCCAGGTTGGACCTATTTGTTGTTTTGTCCAGGTTGGACCGATTTGTTGCTTTGTCCAGGTTGGACCCATTTGTTGTTTTGTCCAGGTTGGACCGATTTGTTGCTTTGTCCAGGTTGGACCGATTTGTTGCTTTGTCCAGGTTGGACCCATTTGTTGTTTTGTCCAGGTTGGACCGATTTGTTGCTTTGTCCAGGTTGGACCGATTTGTTGCTTTGTCCAGGTTGGACCATTTGTTGTTTTGTCCAGGTTGGACCGATTTGTTGTTTTGTCCAGGTTGGACCGATTTGTTGCTTTGTCCAGGTTGGACCCATTTGTTGTTTTGTCCAGGTTGGACCGATTTGTTGCTTTGTCCAGGTTGGACCTATTTGTTGTTTTGTCCAGGTTGGACCGATTTGTTGTTTTATCCAGGTTGGATCGATTTATCATATTTGAATTGTTAGGTTAACGATTTATATGATTTTGTCACGGTGTGACTTTCGTTGTTTCTTTTGGGAAAAGAGTATTGATTTTGGAAGCATGGTATGTTTTCTATATTCGCGAGTTGAAAGGTTTTCCTCGTTTTTGGCGTGAGTTGTGCATGTGTGATTTGAGTTACTCATACGGGCTTGCAAAAGCTTACCGGGTTTGTTGTGTGGCAACCCGGTGCACCATTCCAACGGTGTAGGGTTTAATCCTGCAGGTTAGGATAATCGAGGTTGAGGCAGCGAGCTTGCAGCTTTACGGTAGGAAGCCATCTTTGTGACTTTACCTTTGATAAGGACTTCCGTTGTATAGTTACTCTGAGTAGCCTTTACGTTTTATTTTGTTGTTGACAATTTAATTCGTAAGCTTGTGTAATATATAACTCTTTGGAGCGAGTGTATATTAACTTTGGGGGTTCAGGGCATCAATATGTGTGTAAGTTAAGGGAAAAAGATTCCAGGTATTTTGTATTGATGACTGGACGTTTCACGCATATATAATTATGGGGTTATATATATCGATTTTCATGTGTGTAAAATCAGGGGCGTGACAGTTTGGTATCAGAGCGTAAGGTACATATTTGGTGATAATCAGTACTATCCGAGTGATGGCCCGTCTGCAGCGGATCCCCATCTGATGCTCTTCAGTATTGATATAATCACTGGGTATGTAGGAGTGCCAGTTGTGAGTTAGAGTATAGAAATTGTCAGAGCATTGGTTTGCTCTGTTGGTGAAGTTGTGAACCTAGGTGTTGATTCTTTGAGTTGTAGTCATTGAGGAATGGGAACCTCTGGATTGAACTCTTGTGGGGTGATGAGGATTGTTTTCGGGGAAAACTGTATCCTTTCATACGAGCTTAGTTGTCAGATCGTTGAAGTCTTGTTGTTTGACTTATGTTGGCGTTTGGAGGTTTTGCAAGTATTAATCAAGTGTGTTTTGCTCTTTGGGTGATGGATTCACAAGGAGGTAGAGCTAGGGGTCGAGGTAGACCCAGAGGCAGGAGTAGAGCTCGAGGTAGGGGCAGGATTCCTCCTCCTGTTGAAGAGACATTCGAGAATGAGGTTGAGACATCGAGTGTTAAGCTACCCATTCCACCTGTTGTGGAGGTTGTCAATGTTGTGGATGCCACTCGTTTGTCGACGTTGGCTAAGGAGATTTGAGGCTGGGAGCAATTCATCTCGTTAGTCCAATGGACTAAGAGTGTGAGGGATTATGAGGGTGAGTTCCGGAAGAGGCGCAGGACTCATCAACAGGCGCCAGCTAGAGGGGTAGCTGCACCTGTTAGGGCTGCACCTGTGGGGCAGGTGGCACCCGTGAGATGTTTCAATGGCGGTGAGATGGGCCATACTGCCAGGGGTTGCACGAGGCGGAAGGATTTATGTGTCGTGTGTCTAGGTTGGAATGATTTGTTGTTGGTACATCATGGGGGGTAGCGGGGAGCTATTTGATGCTCATGAGTACGTGTTTTAAAAGAGAGTTTCAGGGATTCTTTCTTTTAAATGTCCTGGAAGGACTTGCGAATCATATTCTGTTTGTTAGGTTAACGATAGATATGATTGAGGTGTGAGTTGGTGTGTTGTGTACTTCTTTCTGTGTGTTGTGTTGGGTTTTGCCTGTTGTCTATAGTTAGACTTCTGAGTATGGCATGTAGCATGGTGTGATGCACCCTTCATTGTTGTGGTAGTAGGGGATCTATACCACTTTGGTTGTGGTTACAATGACAGGTGATGATATATGTGGGGGTCAGGCGGTGTCGGACCTTAGCTTGATTTTGTGTTCCCAGGTTGGGTAGACACTTATTAGGTTGTGAAGCATTGGCACGAATTGAGTTGAAATGAAGGTTTCATTTTCAATTCTTGTAATGTAAGGTTTACATTAACGATGATGGGATACAGATACTGTCGTGATGACAGGATTCTGGACTCTTGTGTGGTCTGTATGTGGTGCTACAGTCACAGAGGCTTTGTTAGATAGTGTACAAGGATGAGATCCATGAAATGTTTGGGTTACCACCAAGTGGTGTGGTAAAGATTCCTAATGTTGTGATACTAGGTAGGGTACCTGTATCCATTATTGAGCTAGGTATGTTGTAATGTGAGATAAGAACAGGTTGTTGCGAAATGAGATTTGGATTTGAGCTTGGTTTATGCGTGCTTGTGGGTGTGGTACGTGTAAATTTCGGGACGAAATTTATTTAAGGGGGGTAGAATGTGATGCCCCAAAAATTCGTATTTATTTTCCGAGGATTTTCCGGAATTAATTTTATAACTATTGGACGGTTTCGTGGCTCGTGGATGGAGCGGAAGTGTTTCGGGCGAATAATTAATTGAAGAATATGGTTTTAGGGGATTGCCAAAGGTTGACTTTTTATTCGCAGGGATTCTCCGAAAACTTCCTTCACGAAAGTTGTAGAGCGCGTCGATACGAGTTCGTGGACATGTGGAACGTGAGAATCGGAGTTTGTATGAGAAAGTTATGGCCATTGGAAGGAATTTCCATTTTGGTATAAATAGAAGTTTCCCGAAGGAGAAACTTACTATTTTCATTTGTTTCCTTTTCCGGAAATCCTTTCTCTCTCTCTTCTCTCTCGTTCGCACCTTCAGAATCGAAATAATCCGGCTGACCCGACCCGGACCCGGTCCATCCGACCCGACTTTTCCGGCGAACTGCGGCGGTCTCCGGCGACGAAACTTTCCAGATAGGATCGTCTCCTCCGTCTGGTCGTCCCTCTGGTGTCCTCTAGCACCGATTCTCCTCCACGGCGGTGCTGCAAGGCGGTGCAGGTTGGTGTTTTCGGACCCGGTCGGAAATCCTTATTCCGACGTCGGCAAGGCTTCGAGTTTCCTTGGTTGGGCTCAGAGCAGCCTCGCCGATCGATCCTTGGTGGTTGTTTGGATCGATTCACGTGAAACTTCGATCAACTCAGTTGGGATCACTGTTCACGGCTTGTGAGGTAGTTTTCGATCCCTTAGGCTTGTTTTCTGACTTCGATCCAGTTATGAGAATTCACAAGCATGCTTAGATGAAGCTTTTTGATGTTGGGAGTTTTGTGAAATAATGTGTTTTTGGCCGGCGGCGGTGCACCACCGTCTGTGGTGGCGTTCCGGCGGTGTTCCGGCCACTTAAGGAACTGTTTCTGTTATTATATATGTTCTACTCGTTGATGCGAGCGTTTTGATATATAATATGCAAGTTTTGGAGTTCGTTTGGAATTGTTATGATTTTTGCAGTTTCATACCGACCAATTTATGCTATCCGTGAGGATTTGAGCGTCCGATCGACTTGTGGTTTGGTCACATCGATCGTGGACGTATTCCAGAGACTTTGGGAGGTCTCGGATGTGGTTTCGCCTCGATTGGCGCCACTTTGGGGATTTTGGTTCAAAACAAGGGTTTCGGACTTAAATCATTTGTGAATCGTTACTAATTTGAGATCATTGGTGATTAGGTGCTTCTAAAGGTGAATTGGACGAGTTGTTGGTGATAGTGTTAGTTCGGTTCTGTATTGAAGACGCAGCGGGATTCTGAGGTGAGTAATCTCACGAAGTTCATATCACGAACGGGTTCACCATACTGTTTTGAAAGTTATTTAGTTAACTGCAAACTATGGATGGTGTTAGTGACATTTCTGAGTAGATGACTATGTGTGTGTATATATATATTATGGGATGTATATATATGCATACGTATTCATGTATTAGTTGTGGATTTGTGGAACAATATGCATGAGTGATGCTTTTTATTGTTTTGGGTTGTGGCTTTTGGAAAACAATTGGTGGGAAATGGTATTTCTATTGTTTTGAAAAGTGTTTGAGGATTTGAGAGTCACAGGTTGTGATTTCTCCTTTTGAATTGATTTAACGTTTTGATCTGACGACCGGTGGTCGGAGGATTTGAGAGTCACAGGTTGTGATTTCTCCTTTTGATTTGATTTGACGTTTTGATCTGAGGGTCAGGTTGGCCTAAGGATCCGGGGTTGCAGGTTGCATCCTCATGGCAATATTATATCGTAAGATTGAACCTTGGCCGGGTGACAGGTTACGATTCAGTTAGAGCTCTAGTCTGTCTGCCATCGTACTTTAGGGATCTAAGTAGGTTACTTAAGACTCCTGGGTACATATTTTGTCCAGGTTGGACCGATTTGTTGTTTTATCCAGGTTGGATCGATAAATCATATTCTACTTGTTAGGTTAACAATAGGTATGATTTATTTGTGTTGATGCTTTGTCCAGGTTGGACCTATTTGTTGCTTTGTCCAGGTTGGACCTATTTGTTGTTTTGTCCAGGTTGGACCGATTTGTTGCTTTGTCCAGGTTGGACCCATTTGTTGTTTTGTCCAGGTTGGACCGATTTGTTGCTTTGTCCAGGTTGGACCGATTTGTTGCTTTGTCCAGGTTGGACCTATTTGTTGTTTTGTCCAGGTTGGACCGATTTGTTGCTTTGTCCAGGTTGGACCCATTTGTTGTTTTGTCCAGGTTGGACCGATTTGTTGCTTTGTCCAGGTTGGACCGATTTGTTGCTTTGTCCAGGTTGGACCCATTTGTTGTTTTGTCCAGGTTGGACCGATTTGTTGCTTTGTCTAGGTTGGACCGATTTGTTGCTTTGTCCAGGTTGGACCCATTTGTTGTTTTGTCCAGGTTGGACCGATTTGTTGTTTTGTCCAGGTTGGACCGATTTGTTGCTTTGTCCAGGTTGGACCCATTTGTTGTTTTGTCCAGGTTGGACCGATTTGTTGCTTTGTCCAGGTTGGACCTATTTGTTGTTTTGTCCAGGTTGGACCGATTTGTTGTTTTATCCAGGTTGGATCGATTTATCATATTTGAATTGTTAGGTTAACGATTTATATGATTTTGTCACGGTGTGACTTTCGTTGTTTCTTTTGGGAAAAGAGTATTGATTTTGGAAGCATGGTATGTTTTCTATATTCGCGAGTTGAAAGGTTTTCCTCGTTTTTGGCGTGAGTTGTGCATGTGTGATTTGAGTTACTCATACGGGCTTGCAAAAGCTTACCGGGTTTGTTGTGTGGCAACCCGGTGCACCATTCCAACGGTGTAGGGTTTAATCCTGCAGGTTAGGATAATCGAGGTTGAGGCAGCGAGCTTGCAGCTTTACGGTAGGAAGCCATCTTTGTGACTTTACCTTTGATAAGGACTTCCGTTGTATAGTTACTCTGAGTAGCCTTTACGTTTTATTTTGTTGTTGACAATTTAATTCGTAAGCTTGTGTAATATATAACTCTTTGGAGCGAGTGTATATTAACTTTGGGGGTTCAGGGCATCAATATGTGTGTAAGTTAAGGGAAAAAGATTCCAGGTATTTTGTATTGATGACTGGACGTTTCACGCATATATAATTATGGGGTTATATATATCGATTTTCATGTGTGTAAAATCAGGGGCGTGACAAAAACTATGGTCTAGAGTACCTGAGAATGACTTAGATACGAGAATTATCATCTAGAGAAACAAAAGAATCTGTTAATTACATTGAAACATAAATAGGATTGTTAGTGGTTGATTCTGAAACCTAAGTTTTATCATTATTTGTTTCTTTCTTTCTTTCTTTAATTTTCACATTATTTCTTTATCCAAAAATCCAAAAACCATATCTTCTTTAGCTTTAGCTTGATTGTTTATGATTTTGTGTTTGGATTAATTAGGTTAGGCTTTAAATTGATTATCAATCCTCAGTTGGAACGACCTCATACTTGCACATTATACTAACGACGATTCGTGCGCTTGCGAGTTTTAATTAAAATTTCACAACTAGATAGCCATATGTTCTGTCTATCACCATTTAAATCACATACTCTCTGGAGTAGTTAAATTACATTTTTTTTTTTTTGGATCATGAAGCATCTGTTTTCTAATTGATTCGTTGATTCTATAGGAGTTATAATGTGATGGTGGAAATATGCTACGTTGTCGGGAATTGATATAAGTTAATAACTATATTACTTCCACTAGTAAATATGGGCACCATTCACTAAATATTCTGTTTATCGGGACCATCTACTTATGTGAAATCCTCTCTGTTTTTTATATAACATGAAATTCTGGGTGTCTTTGTCTCATCATATATATATATTTTTTTTGGTTGAGAAAACTTTGGTATAAATACTATTTTTAAGGAGAGAACTGGAGCTTCTGTAAAGGTTTACCCAGTCGGAGTTCTTCACGGTGATGGAGTCCAGATTTTTCAGCACCGTTAATATGAAATTCCGGATTGAGAGTTTGAGACGAAATACGCAGTTCAATTTACTTCAGAAACTGATACAGGGTAAGGGTTTAGCTGTTAATGCTTAAATTTATCAATTTTGTAATTTTCATTCTCTATATTAATTTAGCAATTGAAATTGGTCGGTGCTTTTATGCTTTATATGTTTCAATGTGTCCGAAATCCAGCATATTAAACCTATAGTTGCATTCTCCCTGTTTTGGAATTAATTTTCTGGAAAAGAAGATTCATTTTTGCTTTTCAGTTTTCCTCTTCAGAGTACAATGGGACATGGAGAAGTGCAATTTTATACAAATGACCTCAGCTTTGTTTTCCACATGGTTCGGTAATCTCTATCTCTTGTGTTAATATTTTGTTCATTGATGAATTTGCTCCTTTGAAATTCTCAACATGCTTGAAATGGACAGTTGCCTAGCCAGAAACCAACCTTTAACTATGTATGATATCTCTCAGCATAAGAAAGGGGCTGGTCTGATATATCTTGGTTTTACTTAATGGTAGGTTAAATTGTTTTTATCAGCTGGAGCAATTCAGTGCCTTGAACCATCCTGAATACTTTATGCTGAATATGAATGAAGTATGTAGGTAATGCATAGGGTGAAGAAGATGATTAATGATTCTGTAGCCTTCCTCTCTCTCTCTCTCTCTCTCTCTCACACACACACACACACACCATATTGTTTATAACTTGGGAAATACACACATGCACCAACTTCTTACTGTGACTAGTGTATATATATATATGAACCATGCTTTTGTAACTTTGTTGTCATCCTACCCTTGACTGACGCCAAATTAATTTAAGGAACGTACCTTGAAGCTTTATTCATGTGCATTTAATATATTATACTTCTCTAACCCTAACCTAGCCTTCCACTCTTATCTTTGTGAAGACCAAACTAAAACCTTAATTTGTTTTGTACTATGCGGCCAACCTAGAGACGATTGCTTGTCTATAATCACGAACCCTTTTACCTGATGATTATGACTTATGTTATTCTATATGTTTTTAGCGGGCAGCAAAGACTTGGAAAGGAAACACCCAAGAACAACTTGACAAGGTGCACATTGAAGTGGCTGACTATTTGCAGACTTTGCTATAGATGGAGACTAGCAAAGTGATTTTGAGTAAGGCTAGCTAGATTTTTTTGAACCATTTTGGAGTAGTTGTATTGTTGCAGCAGCTGCGAACAAATCAAATAAACTACATGTAGTTATTGCAATTGTATGTTGGATACAAATTAATGCAATGTCCCATATTCAAATTATTTGGGATTTCATGTTGTCAAATGTGGATTAGATAGATGCATTCTAGCAGCAATTACAAAGTTAGTGGACATCATGCTCATGTAAAGGACATGATGTATATACGTTTATTTCAAATCAGTATTAAACTACAAAAACGATGTCATTAAAGAGATGATACATCAAATTGGAAACAAAAATCGATGTCTCTTTATTCAGTGCACATCTAGTTATTAAGTAAGAAGCGATGTAAAACAACGCAATGGACATCGACTTTTTAAGTAAGAAACGATGTAAAACAACGCAATGGACATCGACTTATTCAGTAAGAAACGATGTAAAACAACGCAATGGACATCGATTTATTAAATGAAAAACGATTTCTAGTATAAGTATGAACATCGGTGTCAATCTCAAAAACTGATGTTTAATACAAGCTTGCACATCACTTCGTAAAAGGAAACAATGTTTAACATAATAATGAACATCGGTCGAGTAATACAAAAGAATGTAGATTCAATCTTAAATAGTTTGATATATGGCAAGTACCCGTACAGCTTATAAACAGCAGGCAAATTTCAAAAATACCGATGTGTAAGAATATATTACACATCGTTTCTAGAATGAGTAACAATGTTAAAATGAATACTAGTGCTATTGGACCTATATTTCGTTAAGCATTAAATGCATAAATATGAAAGTTTAACTATATCTAAAAACACAAATTTGTGATCATAATAGCAGTTTAACATCGATTCTAGAATCTAATCCGATGTTTATCATAGTATGGGACATCGGTTTTTAACCGATGTCTATTTTTTGCCGATCTTTTACATCACGAACTAACACATGTGTACAAAAAAAATTTTACATCGGTTTCTGGCCGATGTATATGAGAAAAATTCTAGTAGTGGATGTGTGATGACGAGCATGATGATATGTAAATATTGTATGCATGTGATGCACATGTGTTAGGATCGGGAGTGTTGTTACTCGCTGAGTCCCCCAAGTCACATAGTTAGTAAAAAAAGGAGTTCGGACTTTAGGTTATGTTCGACGGTGCTGGTGAGGCTGAGCATAGAGCTCCGGTTTTTGAAGTAACTATTTGTCATACTAGCGAGACTATGGCAAGACCATGATAGTCCCCCGAGTATGGGTTAGAGGAAGGAACTCTAACTTACTTAACCCGAACGTATGAGCTACAACTTGATTGTTTGGCTCATGTGCGACGAGAGTGTAAGAGTTGAGTTCGCTCATGTCGAGCGAGTGGTAGGTTGTGTGAGTTTTGTCCTATGGTCTTATTAATGGGATGTAAAATGAATTTAATTGTTGCGATCAACAATCGGTGAAAAATTCAATTTTTCCATTAATAGACCATAACACGAAACTCACACGTATCACTAAGGCATAAGCATGATGTTTACATATGCCCGGAAAGTAGAAGCGTGAAGCTCAATGATAGTCTCGGTCGGGTACTATCTCCACTTGTGATAAGTGGTACAAATAAGTCCCCCAAGTGTAGAGAACGCTCGAGAGGGGAGATGACTGAAAAGCAAAGGATTGGACATTGGCTTACCCGTTAGGGGTACCTCGCTCGGGCAAGGATTTGGGTGCAAGGGGCTGGACCTTGACTTTTGTAAGGGACCTACCCTTTAATTATCCCGTTGGGATACCTCGCTCTAGTAGAGGATTTATGAGGGCCTGTAGGCCTCGTATTCAGTGACGTTGGTACCCGTTGGGGGGCCCAGTCTCTGGTACCAGGCTGGGTAACGAGAGGGCTTGGTGCCTCTGGTACCCGATGGGGTAGAATAAGGCTTTGGTGCCTCTTGTACCCGATGGGGTAGTGAGGGCTTGGTGCCTCAGGTACCCGTTGGGGTAGAGGGTTTCGTGTGTCTAGTACCCGATGGGGTAGCGTGAGCGTGATTGGAGGGATTTTATGCAAGGATTTGATCTTGGCTTACCCCTTGGGAGTACCTTGCTCGAGACGAGAATTTTAAGTGCCGCACATTACACATTTGTTTAGTGTCAAATGTATACATGTAGTAATTTTAATTGACGGGCAATTAAATTAAGCATTAACACATAGATATAAACGGATATGATATCGAAACTGTCATGCTTTGTAGGCATGCTTAGATTATAGAAATCGTTATTTGAAGCATGTAAAGCATTGCATTAGCTCAAATTTAGAAGTGTAAATGAGAACTTATCTTTTGCCGATTGGAGAAGTTGAAAATTGGGATTGACTCAAATACCAAATAATGTTGGAAATATGACGCTCCATTGCTTTGAATGAACACTTTAGTTATTGATTGAAACGATTCTCCATTATTTGAGTCCTTAACATAAGATAAGGGATTAGAAACGTGTTCGTATAATTAGATGATCTAAATATATGTAGTTGAGACTTCATGTAATCACGTTGAAACATAGCGTAATTATAACTACATGACAACCGAATGTTTGAAGTTCCCAACCGTGAGTAAATGACAACCGAATGTTTGAAGTTCCCAACCGTGAGTAAGTGTGAATTTAGTGAAAACTAATTAATTTTGCGGTCATTAGACATGCCTATGTAATTGAACACATATTTAAATATTTGAAACAAACAAACAAGTGGAATAAGTAGTACACTAGTTTTTATGTGAGAGTTAATTGATAAATATATAAAATGGAGGTGAGAGCATGCATGTAGAGCTGTAGGTGTGCACAAGCAGATAGACAACCATGCTATGTTGTTAATGTCATGTGTGTCACTAATTTAGAGAATGGCATTGACAGTTTGACACATATGATTTCAACAATGACAAGTGCGTCTTAGCAGCAGCTATATGTTGTTTATAAGTTATAATAGGCTGAGTGCACGTGTGCATAGCAACAATTATGCTATTCGAAAAGTGACACGTGCGGTCATATATATGAAAGCCTGGCAAGCATATGCATATTTGATTGATGATAATGACTCAGATACAAGTGTCATTGCATGTGAGAAAAGAACTTATCTTTTCTCTGTGGTCTGCTGCGGTATCTCGCTGCAGGTCCCGGGAGAAGCTATTGGGATGAGGCGGGAGGGGACCTCCAGGGATGAGCTTCTGAGGGATGGAGTTATGATGATATCAACGTGACCTGCTCTCATGATGCGGTGGCAAATGAAAGGCCCGATGGATGCTGAAAAGTCCCACTGGGTATGAACCTAGGCAAGAGCTGCTGTGAGCTACTCAATGAGGAGCTGCAGGGCTGTGGAAGCGTTTGATAGTTCGACACTCGGTAGCGGGGTGTTGGGTCGAATCGATGCCCGCATCAGGCCCTGCGACCTGTGCTCTCCGGGTTGAGTATTCAAACCAATTTTCCGGATGCACCGAGCAATTGTTGTTGTTTTTTTTTTTTTTTGATTGCTGCCACATGTAATTTGAACTGACATAGGCGAGACCCCGGGGGATCTAAATTAACTCGGCAACCTTGATTTGACAGGGACGATCGGAGCCCAGGAGCCTCGGTGGGTTGAGTTGTATCTGCGGGTCTCGTACGACAATACCGAGAGGTGAGGAAGATGTCTTCACCTAGGGAAAGAGGTTGTTTTTCTCACGCCTCTGATTTTTAACACAAATAAAAATTGATATATAATCTCATAATTATACATGCGTGATGGTTTAACCATCAATACAAAATAATACCTGAAAATTTTTTTCCTTTTTAAACCAAAGTAAATACTGATGCCTTGAACCCACTATGTCAATACAGACTCGCTCCACAGAGTCAAATATTACACAAACTGTTTGAACCTATATTTGGCAAGGTTCATGTAGCAGATATGTGGACCCGACCCGCAAGGCCTAATGAAGGAACGCGGCCAATTAGCCACGGCACATTTGATGCGGCTGAAATAGCCTCACAATTTAACCCTGTAAAATGTAGTTGTCAGTATAGGATAAGCAGGGATCGTTCAGTCCGGGGATTGTAGGGTACACCTACACAAAAAGGTCATTTAATAACAAATAAAAGAATAAAATGGGGGTTTTGAAATTTGGTTTTTAATCTACTTAAAATAAAAACAAAACAAATAAAACTAGCTACAATGATCGACTTCCGTAATCTAGACCACTACCACTCGAAAATTACTAAGTATAAAAACAGAAAATTCATTTCAACATGCTACAAAAACGTGCCATCTTAAATGCTAGATAAGAGCCCAAATGAAAAGCTGTCACGGTCCAATCCATTTATCTGATCCGTTCTTCGAATCAACTCACACGTGGAAAGTAACCATTACACATAGCAATTAACACGTAATTTCCAGAATCGTTTAATCATAAAAGCATGATTTTTACCACTTTTTAGAACTAATTACTACTTGTTTAACTCAGCGTCTTAACAAATAATAATTACTCTTGGCAAATTAAGCAAACACACATGAATACTCAACGTGATTCTAGCATGCAAACTTATTAACCTAACTCTGAAAATTACCTAAACACGTAAAAGGGCACAGGATTGTAACATGCATCATTAAAGAATTCTCGAAATTAACTTAATAATAAACTGAAAATCTCAAAAATATTAATAAAAATATTCTGAAAATTTCATGTCTCTAATTACACAACTTGCAAATCCAAACACACAAAACCGAAACAATAATTATAAGTAGAGTCATAGTTACACTTTTGAAGCTTTCCTCAGCGGCTTAGCAACAAGGTGATGAACTCGTCTCTGCTATGGTGGTGGAGCGTCCTTGACTCAGCGCCTAAGAACTCGTAGATTGATGGAAGGATGGTGGTCACGGTCTTGTAAGTGATGGAGGTTTGAGGAATGAATTGGGCAGAGCTATGGAATAGTTTTTAGCTAGGAAGTGATAGGCCAGGAAATGATCTTGGTCAGGAAGTGATGCTCTTGGTGTTGAGAATGGCTGCTATTTATAGAGGGATCATCCTCTCTTATGATGCAATTATGGCCAATCATCTAGAGGTGATTTCTCCTCCAAATTTCCTTGATTTTCTCTTGACAAAGTCATGAAATTTCTTATCTCTTTTCCCCTTAATGACTCATTGTATATTCCTTGAATAGTGACCATATACATCCCTTATTCCTCTCCTTTGAATTGCACTAATATCTTCTTCCAATTGTGCACATAATGAACTCTTGTCCTTAATTTATGCTCATTTCTGCTCTTTTTCACCTCTTTTCTCCATTTCCGATCTTGAAGTACCTAAAAACATAAACTATAATATAATTATTAATTTTAAGAGAATAACTTAGCCAAATGAGGAAAAATACATATTAAAATGTCACACTTTGTGCTCTTATCAACATTAAATGTTTATTGTCAAATTGATGACCAAAAATAACATGTGCAAAGAGCCGTTATTAAATCGGTAGAGATCAAATGACCCACAAGTCATAATGAATGACCGCGGCTAATTAGCCGCGGCACATCAAAGAGGTTGATTGTCAGGAGACACATTACCGAAGTTTGGGGCAATTAACTTGAATGAGCATTAGGAGGTGTTATTGCCAATCATCAGTTACAAGACCTGATTGATTGCTCATGATAGAATCAATCATTGATAACGATATCACAAACATGAATACTGTTCTATTTGTAATCAATGCAGTCTTAGTTGTATAGGTTGAGATTGTTTCTTTTCCTTCATTCAGTAGTTTAGTTTCACTATAAAAAGGACCATAGGTTTCATTGTTAGTGGTCCTCGACCAAACGCTCTACGCGATTACTCAAATTTTATCTCAATACAATTCAACAATTCAGCAACACTTATCAATCTTTACTTGTTTATCTTATCGCTTTCTTTACCGGTATTTATCTTTCCTGCACTTTACTTTGTCTTTACCTGCACTTTCGTTTATGTTATTTATTTCGTGTTGTTTATTTTAAGTTATTTACTTTATACAAAATACAAAATCACAAAAAGAATCATCATCACTTCACTTTCACCTCAATCACCGAGTTACACAGCACTGCGGCTAGGTAAGGCCGATCCATGCTAAAGTCCTTGTATTCAAGGCAGAGAGAACCCCGCGGCCGAGATCGATCCTTCCTCGGCCCACAAACAACTGATCAGAAGTCAGATCGGCGTAAGATCTACAATCTAGAACAAAACCTCGCTTGGCCTACCGGCCGCGAGTTGGAACGCTCTCGCACACGTCACCACTCCAGAAGGACACGTGTAAGCCAAAAAAGCCCTCGGCCTAGTGACACATGGCCGAGACGATTTTTGAGCGAACATTTTTTGGCACGCGCAGTGGGACACTAATGTTTTAGGTGTTTTCACATATGAGTTTATGTGTGCCGAATCTAAACGGCTCAAGTTCAATATATGGTGTTAATGGGAGATACAGATATGCTGTGTACAAAAGTTTTGTTGACTTCAATAACCACGCAGCATGGAATTTACAAACACCCAAAACACAACCCCAATATGGTTGCAGTTTTGACAAGGAGGTTGATTTTTCCCTAGATGGTAAGCCCAAATTTGATCTCAACATTAAGCCTATTGATGATATATATGAAGAAGACGAGCCAATTCATGGCTTTGATCTACTCAGAGGGCTAAAGCACCATAAAGAGGTTGATTATTTAAGTGAGGAGGTTGTACACTTTGACATGGTTGTCAGTAATAAAGCTGACTTAGAAAAATCACAATCGGCTAAATTTGAAGTAGAAGAAGAAGTTGGTAATTCAAGTACATATGCAAAGCTTGAAAATTCGGCCTACATAATAGCCAGAGAACAAGAACCTACTACATGGGGTTTAAGTTTAACGCTTCACAGCCTCCAAAGGCTTGAACCAAAGGCCGAAAACAAAGAAGTTTCCAAGTTTGCAATAAAGCATCGTTGACCGCCTCCATAACGGCCATAATAATTTTTTTTTCTTTAGAATCTGCCAAAAAAAAAAAGATGACACAGGAAAGAGGCAAGAAAGTGTGCTTGGAAAGAATTCTTGTGTTTTAACCCATTTATACAAGCAATATTCAGAGCTACTACAAAAGTCACAAAATTGGCTCCCAACCGTATAGCTGTAAGCACTCAATTTCAGCTTCAGCCACGATTTATCCTAACCTGCAGGATTAACCCCTACACCATTGAATAGTGCACCGGGTTGCCACACAACAAACCAAATAAGCTTATGAAAGCTCGTTTGAGTAACTCAAACACACACGAACAACTCACCCAACGAGGAAAACCTATCAACTCATCAAAAAGGAACACACACCTTGTTTTTCCCAAACAACACATTCTTTTCCCAAAAGAAAACAACACAAATCACCGTGTGATAAAAACCATATTAATTGAAACTCTGACAATTCAAATATGATTTTCCTCCAAAGAACACAACAAAAGTCACACTGTGACAAAATCATATAAATTGAAACTCTGACAATTTAAATATGATACACAAGTCTACCCCGAACGTTTAAGAGAAAGAATCCTGAAACTCCCTTTTAAAACACGTTCTCAAATCAACAAAAGTCACCCCATGACAAAATCATAATAATTGAAACGTTGATAATTAAAATATGATACACAAGTCCTCCTTTGACATTCAAAAGAAAGAATCCCTGACACTCCCTTTTAAAACACGTACTCATGGGCATCAAATAGCTCCCCGCTACCCCCCATGATGTACAATGACAACAGACTAGAGCTCTAACTGATCGTATCCACTCACCCGGCCAAAGGCGTGAAGTCCTGATATATATATGCCTAAGGTCACTCCCCGCAACCCCGAATCCTCAGACCTCCCCGGTCGTCAAATCAAAACATTTAAAAGAGGTCATTCAAGACCAAATGTTACTCGACTCTCAAAATGAGATGTCACCCCGTGACCTCCAATCATCAGATCTCCCCGGTCGTCAGATCAAAACATTAAGCAAGTCGCTTTAGACCCAAAATGTTAAATCAAATCAAAAAGAGAAATCACCACTTGTGACCCTCAGATCTTCAGACCCCCGGTCATTAGATCACAACATTCAAATCAAATTAAAGAAACTCACACCAAATCTTGACACTTTTCAAACAATAGAAATTCCCAATTCCTAAAACAATGTTTCCCAAAAAGTCAAGCCTCAAAACAATAGAATGAAACCCATCAATCCATATTGCTTAAATCACCTATCAATCCATAAGAATATACATATTTCACGTAAATATATATATATATATATACATATATACGTGGTCATTCACTCAGGAATGCCACTAATACCAACTATAGTTTGCAGTTATCTAAATAACTCTCAAAACAATAAAGGTAACTCCGTTCGTAAATGAACATTGTGAGATTACTCACCTCAGAATCCTGCTGCGTCTTCTATACAGAACCGAACTAACACTCTTACCAACAACTTGTCCAAATCACCTTGAGAAAACCTAATCACCGATGACCACAACTCAGTACACGAATCACCAAGTGATTAAAGTTTGAATCCCCTAATAGAACAAC
Source organism: Rosa chinensis (assembly GCF_002994745.2). Classification (NCBI taxonomy): domain Eukaryota; kingdom Viridiplantae; phylum Streptophyta; class Magnoliopsida; order Rosales; family Rosaceae; genus Rosa; species Rosa chinensis. The sequence goes on along the minus strand of NC_037091.1, from coordinate 24,919,693 downwards.
AACCTTGAAAGTAACGCCAATCGAGGCAAAACCTCATCCGAGACCACCCAAAGTCTCCGGAATGCTACTACGATCGATATGCCGAAACCACAAGTAGATCGAACGCTCGAATCCTCATGGATCGAATAATTGAATGATTCGAAACCGTAAAAATCATAACATAATCATTCGATCACCAAAAATTATGTATTATATATCGAAACGCTCGTATCGACGAGTAGATGATATATAAAATCTGAAACTGCCCCTTACAGGACCGGAATGCCTCTACCGGCGCCGCCACAGGCGGTGGTGCCTCCACCGGGTCAAAATCGACCACCGGAAAATCAAGGCCAGCAAACATGATCATCAAGAAGAGTAGAGCAACTTTCATACCTGGAGCCAAGTCTGGATAGGTCTAGATCGTTGACTTGATACACATTTACGCAAGCGTACGTATCATTGTCAAGATAGGGAAATATTATGCCCAAAGTTATCGTACCACGGGGATTAGTGGCTAACCCACAATCCTTGGGTAATCAGAAATAAAGACACTTAGCAAACAAACAAAGAAAGAAAAATAAATAAATAAATAAAAATGCTACTCTAAGGCACCAAGCCTTAGCAATGCTCGGCTTTGGTTTGCACCAAAGCCTAATCAAAACTAAGACCTAGTGATGACTATTTACAATGAAGTAGGAAATGTCACCGAAAATGTAATTTGCATTTCTAACAACTAAAGTGCAAGAATTTAAATGGAGACTTTAATTAAAAACTAAATTAAATAAAGCAAAGAAAAGTAATAAATGATATGGGTATGGGATTGGTAGTTAGGGATGAATCATAACCCTAATTCAATGATCTAGATGCTAATTTGATTTACATGCAATTTATTAAAGATGGTAGAAGCCGTACCCAAGGCTTTTCAAGGCTCAAGGGCCAAAATTCCCTTTCATGATATTCCTACTTTGGTTCAAGGGCCATAGGAACTCACTTGACATGAATTAGAGCTGGTTCCAGGGTCACTAATTCACATCAAGAGGCCTAGAGTTCGAAGAATTAGGCAACCAAGCTCACCACAATTGCGATCAAGCTAATCATGTAGTGAACCATGCTTGTACTTCCCACAAATATTAAATCGGGGTTCTAGCTCTAAAATCTAAGGATGTCATCCCCTAAATTTTAATCTAGACTTTTTAAAACACATACCCAAGAGTTGACAATTTCTAAGCATGCATTCTAATCAATTATCACAAAACACAAGCATCCAATAATTAACAAATTACATATATAAATTAAATTACGCATCCATTACATCAAATTTGGATTAGGGCACACAACCCTAACGCCCAACAAAATTTCTACTCACTACCCATAAATATATACATCATCAATTCCATCAATTTCATATAAATAAAAGAGGAAAATGTATAGAAGAGAGACAACAACCAAGACAAGTTACAAATGCTAAGAAGCAAACATAACAAGCCTTGGAATTATAATTTCTCCCTTTTACCCAAGTGGTGATTAAATCCCTTATGCTTGAAGTGTTTCCCCTTTGAATCTTGTGAAATTGATGAGAATATGGAATTTTAGTGAGGTGGATCTTAGTGAGGAAGTGTGGATCTTGGTGAGGAGAAGAAATCTTGGTGAGACGGTGTGAATCTTGGTAAGGAGAAGAAATGGAGAAGGAAGAGATTTTGTGAGGTGGGATGGATTTTGGTGAGGAGAGAATAAATGGAGAAGGAAGGAATTGTAGTGAGAGGTGTTAAGAGGAAGAAAGGAAAAAATGGGTATTTGAATTGGAAATGGGATCTGGGCGTGGTGTTGTGTGTCCAGAGGCAGAGAATGGAATGGGATTAATTATGTATGGGTCTGGGGTGGTCTCCGTGAAGAGGAAGAGAGAGGATAAGCTAAGCTGACGTGTCACCTTATAAGAGGAAGAAAGAAAAAGAAAAGAAAGCTATGAGAGGAAGAGAAAAAAATTGGGCACGTGAGATGAAGAGGGAAGGGTCAGATGCTGACGTCTGCAAAAAAAAAAAATATATATATATATATATATATATATATATTTTCTTCTTTCTTTCACCTTTCTTCTTTCTTTCTTTTCCCATTTTTTTCTTTCTTCTCTTCTTCCTCAATGTACTTCCACACATATTATCAGAGGTGGTTGGATTCCGCTCCCTTGATGGTGTTGACCATGGTTGCTTATTTCGTCTTTTTGTCAGAAACTTAAATAAAAATGAATTAATCACATATTAATTGACATGAGGATTGGCTAATTTCTAGTGGTTTAGATATAATTACACGCATATAAATGCGTATAATCAATCGTCCAAGATCAAACTTGCAAGATCGATCAATTGATGCCGTCTGATCAAGCTCCAAATTTGTTGTGCACCACTAATTTTCAAACCTTGATCTTTCGCTCCACAAACAAAATCGTCTTTCAAGGCAGGTATAGGGATGATCAAGAGGAGGAGGCGAACGCAGAATCGTGAAGAAATCGGAAGGAAAGTCGCAGGAAATCAGAAAACCGGTCGTATCCCAATCGTGCAACTGAGGCAGCCTTCAATCTCCTTCTGGGATGGTCCACCGGTGAAACCAACACCAGGGGTCGATGGCGGAAGCTGAGCCGCGTCGGTCCAGGCCGAGTCTACCGTTGCTAGTGGCTGGAAAACGGAGATGGGTCCGGGTCGGGTCACCATCGGGTTGCACGGAGTGAGGAGAGAGAACAGAGAGAATCTGGGGGAGAAAATGAAAAAAAGGGAAATTTTGGGATTTAATGAAAAATCCCAGAATTTCTCATATTTATAGAAATTTCCCAAATTTTCAATTGCTCATAACTTTCTCATACGAACTCTGATTCCCGCGTTTCACATGTCCACGAACTCGTATCGATGCGATTTACAACTTTTGTGAAGGAAGTTTTCAGAGATACCCAATGAATAAAAAGTCAACCCTTGTGCCCCTCTAAAATTACGCTTCCTAAATAATTATTCGCCGAAACACTTCCACTCTATCCACGAGCCATGAAATCGTCCAATAACTATTAATTAAATTCCAGAAAATCCTCGGAAAATAAATACGAATTTCCGGGGCATCACAGTTTTGATGGGTGGTGCCGGGAGGGTGGTCATGATCACCGGTATGCTGAAACGAATAGACCCAGAGCTTCCCTTTTTTTTTTCTTTTCTTTTTTTTAAACCTCGAACGAGTGTCTAATGCTTGAGAGAGCATGGGTTGGTGAAAGAGGCCAGCGGGTACCAGAGCTTATCTCGGGGTTGGGTCATTGAGAGGTGGTGAAGGCTGCCTGGTTCGATTACCAAGAGGTGAAGTCTCGAGTCAGGTCACCGAAAGGCTTTGGAATGAGTCACCGGGAAGAGGTGAGTGCGAGTTGATCAAGAACTGAAGGTTGTACTGGTGAGTCACTGAGACAATTGATTTATGAGTGTGGCCTGGTCGGGAGCTAACCAGGTCGTACCCGATAGCAATGGGCATGAAGTCTTGCTTCTGATGCTCACCCAAGTTTGCAGGTGGACCCAGGAACTGTTGACGCTGGCAGGGAATTCAAATGGGTTGATGAACCTGGCCGGTTGGTTTTGGAGTAGTCGGACTTGCAGGTCCTGGATCTAAGTTGCCACTTGAAAGAGTTTAAAATCGAGAAGAGGATCCGGGTGCGCAACTCGGCCGGGAGGTTTGTAAGTTGTTCCCGGATGGAGGAGGTTGGCCCAATCGACTGAAACTTGGATGGGACCAGCGGGTGCTGAAGAGGTCGTGGATTGGCCATATGCTGGGCTTGGCCTCCGAGAACTGGAGAGGTGAAGACATCGAGCTATCAATGGGTCTCAGTTCACGAAGAGCGGGACTACTGCCGGGATGACCTACGGTGATGAGCTATGGAGATGACCTGCTTGAGTGGTTGTAGAGGGACTAAACTCTTGGTGGGTGTCCAAAGTAGATGCTTGGTAGACAGAGTAGATAGTTGATGAATGAAGATGAGTTGGTGCGAGTACCACCAGAAAACTTATCTGCATCAGTGTTGCCGGAGAGATGGGGATGTTGGAAGAGAACCAAGAGCGGGATCTTCTCAACAAGTCCTGGTCGGGTACTACTGAAAGTGGGCCTTGGTTGTAGAAATGAGGGTGTGGGGTCTGCGCATACCTGCTTACTCATGATTCCCGGAGAAGAGTAGAGCTTGGGAGTAGAGGGTGCGGGGTCCTGCGCATACCCGCTCACTCGTGGTACCCGTACATGACTCTTGCTCAAGATTGGAGGTTCATACCCAAACTCCTAGGGGCCCTCCTCCTAACACCAATGTTTCTGTGTGAGAATACGGGAACTAAGTATGAAGCATGATGGAGAGAGATATAGTGACACAAGCATGTATAGTGGTTCAACTTGCCCATGAGGCAAGGCTACGTCCACTCAGATATTTTACTATGATGAGGCCAAGTGACCTTTGTAATGATACAAGTGTGGGGATCATGGATCCATCCTATCTAAGAAGGGGAGAACTTCCCTTTATAGCTAAAGAAAGTCTCATTCTAGTTTACATTTCCGATGTGGGACATAATACACATATTTACTTCTCTTTAAGCCTTTTAGAGAGCATGGCATGGTAACCACCATGTTAGATACCAGCCGACCTCTACCATAGCGAGGTAGATCGGGTGTCGGTCTACCGGATGCATGTCATATGCCGGACTAACCATGTCGCGGGGCCCACCTACGAGGTCGTTGCTTATGTTTGGCGGTATGTAATATAAGTGGTATCAACATATGCCACCAACATGGCCAAGGACATTGCCTCCCTCTCTCTATACACGTTGACCTCTTCAGTTCCATGTTCGCCTATTTTGGCTGTTACCTTCCTCAATAAAGCGAGAATATGGACCAGAATGTCCAGAATTGTCCCTAAATTTAGGGTTTCGCTCTTGGTGCCCTCCCTTAGGGGCGTGACTATAATTGGACTCTGGAATATGCTCTGTTCCTACGGGTCTTGAATTATAGTTCTTCACAAGGATGTTTTCATACTTTTTAGCAACATTCATGGTTTTAATGAGCTCATGAAACCTTGTGATCCGTCCAGCAGTAACATCGATTCGATAGTTCTTAGCAACTATCATAGCAGAGACAAGGAGGGTAGAGAGACTCCTCTCAATCAACATCACATCTGTGATATCTTTTCCACAGAATTCCATTAAGGTTTTAATGTGAAGTGCTTCTGAGTTGTATTCAATAACTGACTTGAAATCACAGAAGCGGAGACTATGCCATCTCACTTCTAATTCAGGAAGCAGGGAGTCACGGACGTTGCCAAAGTATTCTTTGAGTGAGACCCACAGCCTTCTGCTTCTTCATTCATATACTTGTATTGGAGTGAATCATCCATATGACGAGTCATTAAGATGATGGCTTTCACCTTATTTGCCTCCAAGGTTGCTCTACTAATTGCTTTCAAAACTTGAGCTTGCTCAACAGTTAGCACATCCTGGCTAGGCTTTAGAATCGTATCTAGGATTCCATCAGCCTTGAGATGCTGGCAGACATCACGAACCCACTTGTGATATCCAAAGTCAGTTGTTCCCAATAGAGCGAAGTCTAGTTTGTTCAGGTTACTCATCTTGAAAGAGAACAAGAAAAAGGGTTAGTTTTGGAGCGGAAAAAGCTATCACGAAAACATATAAAATTTCCTAACGTAGTCGGTCCCAAGAAATTATGAATTTCCGAGCGTAATCGCTTCCAAGAAATTAGGGATTTCTGAGAGTAGTCACTTCCAAGAAATCTGATTCCAAGAGTGTTGAAACCAAAAAAAAAAAAGACGTCCGTGAAAATGAAAGGAGTGACGTCCAAGTTTTGGAGAGGTGGCTTTGCTCCATTGTTTCTTATGATAATATTATCTTTTCGTCTTGAGGAAATTCAAAATATATATGCAGTAATTTGCATCCAAGTTGCAGCTTATGGACTTGTTAAACATGCATGAAATGAGGACTCCAAGCGCAGTCGGAAGACGAGGAAGAGGCCAGGTACATCCAAACCAAAGGAATAGGAACCTGATAAGATCAACCATGGTCAAAGTTGAAATAGATAATGCAACTTTTAAACTTTCAAAGTTGTTTGGCTCATGTTGCACATCAATGACGTGGTGGAGGACTAATGGATTAATTTTGAATTTGAATGAATGCTATTCTAGATTGATTTAGTTCAATTTCAAATATGATCTAATCCTGAGCCTCTTCATTGCTTATAAACTGAGCCTTCTACATCAAAGGGGGAGGAGAAAAAAAAACACTACAGAGGGCAGAAAAAAAAAATACAGAGAGAATAAGAGAAATACAAAGCAGAGGAGGAAACGCAGCAAAATGAAACAGAGAAGAAGAGCTACCAGAGAAAGAAAGCTGCAGGTACACTTCTGCCTTCCCTGTGAAGCCTCTCCAATTAATCCTCTACGTCTTGTGACCTCCAAAGCTCTAATAGGCCGTTCATGAATGACCATTGTTATTAGGGTTCTTCGTCAAAATGACATTGTTGCTGCTCTTAAACACTTTAACGCATTGAAGCAAAATGGTTGTTCACGAACGGCCTCATTTCAATGCTCAAAGCTCTCCCTGATGAATTGGAATAAGTTGTTCATGAACAACCTCCTGCAAGTTTCTTTTTCTGAGGCATTAAGACAAATATGGTCCTTCATGAATGGCCGGAGTCTTAATGCAATCTTATCTGCTGCAATTTCTAAGCATTGGAACAAATGGTCGTTCATGAACGGCCGAGTTTCAAAGCCACAATCTGCACAGAGGCACTGCTGTGAAAGCCTCTGCTGAATCACCACCTCCAAAACAAGCTATTCAAAACCCGAAGCTCACATGTAATACCAACCAAGAAGAGTCACCCAAAATTGGCGGTCGAGTTTGGCGGTGGTGAAGTAACCAAAGCCTGCAGAAGGGTTTAAATTAAAGCAATACAATTGAGTGTGGACAAAAGCTTTAAAATCAATGAAAAGCATTTGTCAAATTGTTATGGATGGAAGAACATGGTCCAGATGCTCAAACGCAAAAGGAAAGATTAATTCAACTTTGCTTTGTTTTTGAAACGGTGGTCTAATAAAAAAGGCCAAAATGTGACAAGCTTGAAGCGGTGGTGTGTGGCAAACAACACAAATAAATGATAGGCAAGTTTAATTAAATGATCTTTTGAGGTCATGATGTGATCTGTAAGAAGACAAAAATGGGGGGCAAGCTTAATTGATTAATTAGAACAAGAATTGCTTGAGGTGGTGCTATAAGTGTTAAGCAAGAAGAAAAAAGAAAGTTTAATTGTTTTGCTGGTTAGTGAACAAAAGGTTATGAAGGAGTTAGTCGCACCAGAATTGAAAGGATGGCTGGTGCTAACTCTACACGCTAGTTGATCAACAAATTGCCACAATGAAAGCTGAACCTGCAGCAACAAAAATTAGGAAGCCTCTGTCAATACGCAGTCAAGAATTCTAATTAATCAAGACCCCCCCGCTCGACAAGAGGTGACAAAGTTCAAGAAAGGAGGAGTACCAAGCTCTAACTCCGTGTTCTCTTCTTCAATATGGACTGAAGATGTCTATCTCCATCTCCTACTTTGGTCTCTAATTTCAGTCGTTAACCATCAAATTTGCCAAGTGATAATTGATGTTATCAGACAATATTGAGAGCTGGAGGTACGAAATACAACTGGGTTTGATGACTGAGCTTGATTTAAGCCCGAATAAAATACGTGGGTGCCTAGATCACTTTTTCACTTGGAGTTGACGAGGCTAAAGCCTGAGAAACAAAAACACATGGGTGTATGTATCACTTCCTTGCTCAGGCCAAGCAGAAACGAAAGCCTGAGGATTAATGTGGGTGTTCGGATCACTTTAAAGCTCGAGCACGACTAATTTGTTAGTCGACAAGGGCAGAGGCAGCATAAAGCCCATTTTCAAATTTTGGGTCCACTGCAAAGCTAGATACGTCAAGACCCCGGATCAAATCAACAAACACTCTACAATCTGGATGTCTACAAAAGAAATACATTTGACGGATTCAAGAAATATATACATCCGTCGAACACAAAAGTTACTACAAAGCCAGAAATACAAATTCATATGAACTACAACGGTTTGATCCCTTTACATGGTATGTAGGCAATCTAGCACCCACTAGATGCAACCACAAATCCAAACAGAATCCCTGACTCCACCAATCAAATTCAGCCAGTCCTAAATTGAATCACCGACTCCAGTCAAATTCTCCCCACACTAGAAATACAAATTCTCAAGAACTACAACGGTTTGATCCCTCCTTGAGGGTATGTAGGCAATCTAGCAACCCACTAGATGCAACCGCAAGTCCAAACAAAATCCCTGACTCCCTGGTTCATCCAATCCAAATCCCTGACCTCATCAGTCAAATTCCACCAAACACCAAGAAACGCACAGCCTTTCCAGACAAATCTAATCCTTGGTTCATTTACACCAAATTCGTCCAAATATTATTCCTATTCCAAAAAGAAATACCTTCCAATGGGTCATACACCTATTGGAACTCTTGAACTACAAGCGGTTTGATCCCTCTCCAAGGGTATGTAGGCAACCTATTCAAATATCCGGGTGCAGCCGCAAAAACAAACAAACAAACACACATCCACATTTGGTTTCTTCATAAATGGAATCAAAGGGTGTTTCCCTGTAACAAGGGAATATAATTAAGAAACACAATCTGTCTTGAATGGGACGAACCAAAAATAATAAAAACTCTATTCACTAAATGAATACGAATGAAATTATGTTGGGTGACATTTTCGCTCACTGTGTGCAATTTTTCCCTCAACAAAGAGGAATTGGATTAGATCGAAACAATGATGTGATTGTGGTCGATCATGAGAGGTCAACAAACTCTAACTTTGGAGGACTCTACAAGCTCCAAACTTGGAGTGAGCTCAAACCCTCACAGTTTAACTTTTGGTCTCCCTTATGAAGAACAAGAGGGGGGGTAGAAGAAAGGAGGTTGCAAGTCCCTGAGAAAAAGAAGAAAAACTCAAAAACGGAAACTTTAGTAAAACATACCTCTTAGGATTGCATAGCGTATTTGATCCTCGTTGTAGGATTGCAAACGAGCATCAGTCCTAGACAAACAGACTTGTAGGATTACAGACAAACTTCAGTCCTAGTGCAGACGAACAAATTTGTAGGATTACAGCGTGGTTTTCAATCCTTGTTATAGGATTGTAAACTGCTATCAATCCTAGTTGCTGAAACTGGCAAATGAAAGGGGTGCAGACCTGCTGTTAGCAGGTTGTGCATTGGGCAGGCACTGTAGGCGTGAGTGGTAGGTGCGATGTGTTGCTGGAATACATGTTGGCTTGCTGCGTATGCTGGTTGTAGACCTAATTAAAACCAAGCCAGCATGAGATTTCCCAAAACCAAAAGGTAAACTCTTTGTAGCCAATAGTTGTACACTAAGTGTTGCAACTAATCCATATCCAAGCATTCCAAACAATGGAAGTGGAACACCTCCAAAAATCAAAAGGAAAATCACAATCATAAAAACCAAACCATTATCATAAAGACGATGTAATCATAAAGACCAAGCCTTTATCCTAAAACGTCAAGTAGGTCGTTTCGAGAAACCCAATCAATCGAAGACGACGGCGGAGATGATGTCATTTTCGGTTCAGATTTGGCATTCTGATTGGGCTCTGAAGTTGAGCATAGAACAGGAAGCTGCACAGCTCTCTGAGTCCAACCCGAAGTTGTACTACAAACACCAAATCTGGTGTGATTTGAGCGAGCAAGAGATGTGTGCGAGGAGAATGAAGATAGGCTAATCTGGGCTTAGATCTACTGACATGCAAGAGCCTAAAAACAAAATCAAGAAACAAACAAATATAAGGAAAAGAAACAATTCCCTAAAATTTAAAAAGAAAAACTAATTTGTTGCACTTTTTGTAGAGAACTGAGATTTAGGTAAGACGAAGCCAATCTCATCCCCCTCCCCTGCCTCCACCCTCTAACGCCCCTACTCACACTCCCCCACCCTCTTCCGCCGCCATCGCGTCCACCGGTAGCCCGCTGTTCCTCGTGGTCCTTGGTAACCGCCCAATGGGTACCAAATCTACTTATGGGAACAACAAGACGTGAGACCAATCGAAACCATAGAGTCGAAGATTGAATCCAATTGAAACCCTAAAATGGAAAACTAAATCCAATCAATTGAATCAAATGCAAAGAATTCTCAGGGTTGAAGAAGAGACTAGGTTTGGGTAAGTACTATCAAGTTTGAGAGATTGAGATTGCGATTCGGTTGAGTTTTTGGTTGCTAAGAGAGAGGATAGAGTTCTAGATAGTTTTTTCGAGGGGTTTGAGTTTTAGATCGTGATATTAGGGGTTATGTGTTATGTCCAAAGAGACTTGAAACTTAAAGTCAAACTCACCATATTCAGACAACACAATTGTGTCGTCTGAATATCTGAATATCACCCCATTAATTAGTCAGCTACAGAGTTTGGGCACTTGAGAGGGAAATACCTAAATTTCATGGGGGGAATTCTAAAAATTTTGTTAGGGTTCAATGTAGAAAATCTCCGTCTTTTACAACAACATATAACTATTGTCTAAATCTGATCATATTTTCAAAAAGTTCAAAGTATGGTTTTTCTGTGTATTCAGACCACACATATAATTTATCTGTCATCCAATGTGTGTTGTCTGATAGCTTTTTTGGCATAGTGAATGCTTGGTTTTTTTTCATAAGCATGCAAGGGTGAAATTTTTCACTTAATCATTTGATTGAATATAATCCTTTATTGCATCACAACTAAGTGCATTGGTCACAGAAGTTTCATTTATTGGTTTATGTGATTACATATTTTTGGTCTCTTGTACGATCAGCCTGATTAAGTGAGAAAAATAATGCAATGAGTGGTATTTGTTTCCATCCTATAATACTTGGTTTGTGTGTAAGGCTGTTGTTCTGGCTTGGAGATTAATACAATGAAATCTTCTTCACTAAAAGAATATAAAAAATAAAATTAGCAAACAAAATCAAACAAACAAAGACCCAAAAGACTCAACTAAGAGAGCTCCCCCAAAATAACAAGTGATTATTGATATTTTTTTTAATTATATAGTGACTTGGATATTCAACTAAATTAATGGAATATAGAGGCCTCAAAGTAAATGCAGTGATCGTTGTTATAATTTAACAACCAATCTAATTGTGATGCTCGATGAAGGTCAAACAACTAATATATGTAGTCCGAACAATAGATGAGTATATGCAACTAATGAGTAAGGAAAATCTATTAGAATGAGTACCCAAACCTATCTCCACTTTTAAACTTTTGAAAAGTATTTTCTACATTGAATTTTTTTTCTTTTCTTTTTAGAAGGAAGACTTCTACAATTGATTAAGCTCAACCCAAAAGTAAAGAACTAGGAGGAGCACAAATGTATATCCTTTTATGTCAAATTTTTATGTTTTCTTTGTCAGAAGGTTCTATTCATACATCCAAAATTGACATTTGGACCTCTCTCTTTTTCCAAATTATGGTTGACTTTGTCAACTCATGTTAAATTACCAATAAGGATACAAAAGAAGGAAGAAAATAAATCTCTTCTTACCTCCATGAACAATACTTAGTCTTCAACTTGAAGAAAACATTCCCCTCCAACGTAAACCCCCTTTATCTTCAAATTTCAATTTTACATTTCTAGATTATACCGTGAGTTTCAATTTAGATATTCAATATGAGAGAGAGAGAGAGAGAGAGAGAGAGAGAGAGAGAGAGAGAGGCTTTTTGTTTTCAGTTTAATTATAAATGTAGATGGAGATGGCCCTTCTATACTTGTTGTAAATGTTCAGGTGCCTATTCTTTAACCCTTTTTTTCCCAAGCTTCTACCTTTTATATTTTTTATCTATTTCAGTTTCTTTGTCTGGAAGTTGAAAGATGCTGCAAACAACTACGATTATTGTTTGTTATGGTAATCTGATTATATTATCTGACCATAGTCTTTGTGTAGCATTTAAAATGTATGATCATAATGTTCATAGCCTTCTGTATTCCTCTTTTCCCAAGCTTTCTATCGATTATATTGTTTCCCTATTTAATTTTTTTTTTTTTTGGAAATTGAAAAATGATACAAACTATGATGAGTACTGTTTGTTTTGATAATATGACTATTGACTATATTGTCTAATCACAGTTTTTGTGCAGCACTGGAAATGTATGATCATAATGTTCACAATAAACTGTAACCTTCTATTCCCAAGTTTTCTACCTCTTACATTGTTTCCCTATTTCACTAATTCTTTTTCTTTCTTTCTTTTTTTTTTTTCACTTTTTCTGGATGTTGAAAGATGCTAAACTATATTAAAAAATTGAAGAAGGTCCAACTACCAATTTTGGAAGTATGAATACAATCTCCTAAAAAATAAATAAAAATAAAAATAAGCTTTTATTGATTTTCTTGGACGATGAGCATTTTGAAAATCTAAGGGAGATGTAGATAGCATATTGGTTATTTGTAAAAGTAAGTTTAAGGTCTATGAAGTAGAGTGTTAGAACTTGTTGATGTTTTGAGTCCCACATTGGAAACAAGTCCTACACTTGTTTCCTTTATATGTGCTTAAACACAACACATAGTGAATGGATAAGTAGAGAGAGACAAGGCCCATCGAGGCACAAACCCATTGGGTAGGACTGGAACTTTACAAATATAAATACACACACACACACACACACACACACACCAAAGACTAGGCCTTGGGCCTTTGGGGCTCTTGGGCTCCAGGGACTTAATTAAAATCCAACAAAACAATTTCTTTTTGCAAAATTCGGATAAATATAAAGATAACTATTTGGTGAACAGTTACAACTGTTCAATGAATAGTTGCGTCTTCTTCTCCGAACTCTATAAAAGAACGTCACAAGTTTTTGGGAAAAATATCTCCTTCTTCTTCGAAAAATACTTTAGAGAAACACAAGTGAAGTTCGCCAGGTTTCAAGGCATCTGGGAAAGGCCTTGGAACAAGAGTTGTATCCTGCATGGCAGACGATTACAATCAACCACAGCATCGGTTGTGTGTGTATAAATATGGAAATCCGTACCTTTTGCTTAGGTACGGATATCCGCACCTGAGCAAGGTTGTATTTACTTACATACTGCTTTACATATACATATACATACTGTGTGTGTATATATATATACATACTGTGTGTACATATACATACTGTGTGTATATATATATGTATATGTAAAGCAGTATGTAAGTAAATACAACTTTGCTCAGGTGCGGATATCCGTACCTAAGCAAAAGGTACAGATTTTCATATTTGCCCCACTTTTCGATCATATTTTCACATCTTAACCATTCGGTTTTTAGGTCCTAATGTCTAGATCATCTCTACAAATTTTCAGCTAAATTGATGATCATTAAGGCATCCAAAACTGCAATTTACACGAACGAACCGAATCTATAGAACCGAAACCGTTCGTGTTTATAATGGTAAATTGCAGTTTTGGATGCCTTAACGATCATCAATTTGGATGAAAATTTGCATAAGTGATATACTCATATATACCTAAAAACTGAATAGTTAATATGTGAAAATGTGATCGAAAAGTGGGTCAAAACTGGAAATCCGTTCCTTAGCTTAGAACGGACGTCCGCAGCCAAGAAGGGTTGTGTATATATATATTTCTGTTGATCATAAATTTCAGCGACTAGGATTGATCAGGAGTTACCAATCCCCACGCTATTAACAATCTAAGACAGAAATATTTGATTCTGAATTTCAGATGGATCAATCGGCGACAATCGCTAAAACCGCTCATGTTGAGAAACTAGAGAAGTTCAAGGGTATCGACTTCAAGACATGGCAACAGAAAATGTTGTTTTATCTCACAACCTTGAATTTGGCACAAGTCATCTTGCAAGAGAAGTCGGTGGCAGAAGAAGGAGCGTCAAAGGAGACAATGAATGCCATTGACTCATGGATACATAGTGAATTCCTATGCAGGAACTACATCCTCAACGAATTGGATGACACACTCTATGATGTGTACATCACCTGCAAGACCGCAAAGGAGTTATGGGAATCGCTGGAGAAAAAATACATGTCACAAGCAACAAGTGCCGGCAAGTTCATCATCGGCAAGTTCATGCACTATAGGATGGTAGATCATAAGTCAGTTCTCAACCAAGTTGAAGAATTGCAAATCATAATCCATTATCGGCAAGTTCATGCACTATAGGATGGTAGATCATAAGTCAATTCTCAACCAAGTTGAAGAATTGCAAATCATAATCCATGAATTGCACACTAAAGGCATGGAGTTAGATGAGAAATTCCAAGTGGCTGCGATCATTGAAAAACTTCCTCCATCCTGGAAGGACTTCAAACAACAATTGAAGCATATGATTGAAGAAATGTCGATGGAAAAACTGGTTTTAAAGCTTTGAGTGGAAGAGGGCAACCGAGTGAATGAGAAGAATTATGTCTCATCCATGGAGGCCAAGGTCAACATTATTGAAGGGGACAACTCAAAGTCCAATCCTATCTTTTAAAAGAAAAACAAAGCCAAAGCCAAAGGCAAGGCAGCATTCATTGTTCCAAAAGGGAAACGTTTCAAACCTCAAGGAGGCTGCTGGGTGTGTGGCAAACCAGGCTACAAGGCACAAGTGTGCCGCCACTAGAAAGAACACAATACTGCTAGAAACCAAGATAATAATAACCAAGAAAATGTTGTTGTTGCTACTGAATTTGTTGGTATGGTTTCAAAAATTAACTTGGTGGGTGATACAAATGATTAGTGGGTGGAAACTGGAGCAACAAGGCATGTATGTGCAGATAGGAGTCTGTTCACTACTTACCAAGAGATTAATGGCAAATATCTGTATATGGGGAATGCCACTACATCTGCTGTGAAGGGGAAGGGCAAAGTGATACTCTCACTTTCTTCTGGAAAGCAATTGGCCCTCCTTGATGTGCTCCACATACCTGATATTCGCAAAAACCTTGTGTCTGGTCCTGTTCTCGTTTCTAAGGGATTTAAGCTTGTCTTTGAGTCTGATAAAGTTGTAATAACAAAGTATGGACAATATGTAGGGAAGGGATACCTAACTAATGGTCTCTTCAAACTGAACGTTAAGCATATTGATGCTTGTACTACTATTACTACTACTATGAATAAAATAAGGATGCCTAACTATGTTGTCTGAGTAATAATAAAAAATAAATAAATAAAACAAAGTTAATGCTTAATGTCTTAGATAACTCGAGGGCATACTTAAACAAAGTTAATGCCTTAGCCATTTTTCATGTCTGAGAGAAAAACTCAGAACTTTTCTTCACTTGGAGCAAAACCTAGAGCTTTTCTTCACCATCTTCTCAAAACACTTAAGCCATCACAAATCACCATCTTCTCACCATCTTTCAAGTCTGGATTAGGGTTCTACTCGATTAGGGTTCGAGTTGTTTTCGATTTGGCGGTTTACGTTCTGCTGAAAAGGGGGATAGGGTTCTCACTAATCGAGTTGGGTTCGATTTGGGGGTTTTTCATTCTGCTAAAAAGAGGGATTGCGTTATCACCAATTGAGTTGGGTTCAAGTTGAAAGAGAAGGAAATGGGGTTTCACGGATTTAGAGATTATTGCTCAAATCCTTTCAATTGGTGAGTTCAACTTGAGACTTCATTGATCTTGCTCATTGTCTTTGTTCATTGAGTTCCAAATCGGATGTAGTACATTAGAAATTCGTTATTATTTTCCGAGGATTTTCTGGAATCTAAATTATGGTTATAGGACGGTTTCGTGGCTCGTGGACGGAGCGGAAGTATTTCAGACGAATTAATTATTCGAAAAGTATGGTTTTAGGGGGGTGCAAAGGTTGACTTTTTATACGTTGAGATTCTCTAAAAACTTCCTTCAAGAAAGTCGTAGAGCGCGTCAATACGAGTTCGTGGACATGCGGAATGTGAGAATCAGAATTAGTATGAAGAAGTTATGGGCTTCGGAAAAACTTTCTATTTTTGTATAAAAGGACAAATTTTTGGGAAAAATGCAAAAGAGCCCAGATTTCCCAAAAAGGAAACCCGAGCCCGCGCGCAGCCCAGCCATTTCGCCAGCATCGCTCTTCCTCCTCCGGCCACCATAGGACTTGAAATCAAGTGGGCTTTCTTTGCCTCAATCTCCTTTACACGTCTGTGGTAACCATCGAGTGTGGGGCAAGCTGTGGTGAGAGCTGCAAGGCCGAGAAGAGGCCGCTTCGGGGACAAAATCGCCTTGATCAGAGTCTGTGATTTTGGCCACCATAGCTAGTGGTTCTTGAGGGATTTTGGAGCCCAGAGGACGTAGATGCTTCTCCCAAAGTAGTTTGGAACTATTTCACTTCTGGAGGATGAATCGAAAAGGGTTTCAATCGGTCTGATCTGTTCTAAGATAAAATTCGATCGATTAGTTTACAATTTGACTTTGATGTAGTTATGAAAGTTGAAATTGGAGTTGAGATGGAGAACTTTGGTGTTGAAAGTTTTGCCAAATTCTGACTTTGGATTGGCGGCGGTGGCGCCACTGTGGTGGTGTTTTCTGGTAGTTTTCGGCCACCTCAGGGATAGTTTCTATTCCTGATTTTGATCTACTTGTCGATACGAGCATTTCAATATACAATACGTAATTTTTGCTGATCGAATGAATTTGTTATGATTTTTACGGTTTCGGACCGTTTGATTTATTCGATTCGTGAGGATTCGAGTGTTCGATCGACTTGTGGTTTTGACATATCGATTGTAAAAGTATTCTGGAGAATTTGGGTGGTCTCGGATCTGGTTTTGCCTTGATTGGCGTAACTTTTGTGGCTTTAGTTCAAAATGGGGGTTCAGACTTTAATCACTTTGTGATTCGTGCACTGAATCGAGACCGTATGTGTTTAGGTACTTGACAAGCTTGTGTTAAGAGGATTGCAGTGAATTGTGCTTGTCTTGGTTAGCCTGTGAAGATTCAGCGGGATTCAGAGGTGAGTAAATCTCACGATATTTGTTATGAGCATAATTACCTTATTGTCTTGGAGTTATTAGGTTAACTATGACTATAGTTGGTATTAGTGACATTCCTAAGTGGATGACTACGTATACATATATTTACGTGAAATATATATGTATTGGTGGCTTCGTTGTGATGTGAACAATATTTGAAATGAGTTCATTATTGCTCGAGAATGGTGAAATTGTGTATTGAGTTGTGATTGTAGAATATCATGTGTTGAGATACCATGGGTCTAATATGACCGTCTTGATTGAGATTTAAGATATGGTAAAGCTTGTGTAGGAATATCTGTGTGATGCTTCAATGACATCAGTGTGATGAATCTTTGTGATGATTGTCATGTAAAGCTTGTGTAGGAATGTCTGTGTGATAAATCGATGTAATCTGTGTGATGACCAGCGAAATCTGTGTGATGATCGCTATCTCTGTGATGACTGGCAAAATCTGTGTGATGATCGTTGTCTGTGTGATGACTGGCGAAATCTGTGTGATAATCAGTTGGATGATCGTTATCCGTGTGATGATCGGCGAATCTGTGTGATGATCAGTAGGATGATGGCTATCTATGTGATGACTGGAGAAATCTGTGTGATGACTGCTCTATAGCGGAGTTGAATTGTTATTAAGTTAACAACGATCGAGAGGACTGCTGTGATGGTCGGAGCTACCTACGGATGTCAGAGTGTGGAGTTATGATGATTTCTATGACTTGAATTGCTTGTCTTAATGTGACCCCCTGAACTAAACTATACGCAGGGATTACTATGAACTGTTTTGCCTGTTTTAAATTGTGATTGCCTTGTTTGCTTCTTGATTTTACTGATTTATGGTTTGATTGATCTTAATGGCCATAGTGGTGACGATTATGCTCTGTGTGAGGATAGGAAGGTGATTCATTGTTTTCACCTTTGATGTCATGTTGATGACAAATGCTTCCGGTGGGAAGGAAATGAGTGTCATCTTTGTGACTAGCCGTTGTGTGTCAAAAGATTTCCAAACATTACTTGAGGAGGTTTTGTTTGACTGGAATTTGTGTAATTGGATGCTAGGTTGAGAATCTGAGCATGTGGTTTCATGTTATGGAAGATTATGAAACAGATGGTTGTACTTGTGAGTTATGTGTTTATCGTTGTTTAGGTTAAGGTGACTTAAGAATGTGTTTCTGCTTTGTGATTTTGAGTTTACTCATACAGGCTGGCAAAAGCTTACCGGGTTTGTTGTGTGGCAACCCGGTGCACCATTCAAATTATGTATGGGTTAATTCTGCAGGTCAGGATAATCGTGGCTGATGCTGAGGTAGCGCCATTTGCAGCTTTACAATAGGAAGCCATTTTTGTGACTTTACCATTATTAAGACTTCCGCTTGTAGTGAGCTCTGAGGAGCATTTACGTTTTATTTTGTTGTTGACAATTTAATTCGTCAGCTTGTGTAATATATAACTCTGTGAAGCTAGTATATATTAACTTTGAGGGTTCAGGGCAACAGTATGTACTTGGTTTAAAGGGAAAAAGTTTTCAATTAAGTATTTTGTATTGATGGCTGAACGATCACGCATGTATAATTATGGGATTATATATCGATTTTTATTTGTGTTAAAAATCAAGGGCGTGACATCGGAGGTCCCCAGAATGATATGCTCCGTTATAATCTTAACAGCCTTAAGAGCAACCTCGTTGGGTCTCACCCAGTCGAATTTGCTCAACAATCGGTACTAGTTTTCGGTTTGTTTAAATTAAAGATAGAGGTTGATTTTGTAGGGTTTTGAGCTTGTTTATTTGCTGGGTTTCAGACGAAGAAGATTCATTTGAGGAGACGGAGAGGAAAATCTTAGCCAACTTATGGAACTACACTGTCGATGAGAATGGTTTCGAAAGGCAAATGCTTTCGTGATATGAGTCTTTTTCTTTTGTATTTTGTATTTTTTTTCGAATTTTGACTGGTGTTTATGGATTTAGTTTTATTTTTGTGATTCAATTAGGTTTTTTTTTTTTGAAGGGGTTTGGAACCCAACTAAGCTAAGAGCCTCATCCCCACTCCTGACTTATTGTATTAGAAATAGCATTGTGCACTGAGGGGGACATAAAACCTTGACCTCGAGCATAATTACAATTATCTTCATAGAGTACATCCCGAATAATAACAAGACACTCATCTAACCAAACATCACCCAAATGATTATGACTAGCAAGGTGAGCTAACCTATGGCAAGTTTGATCTGAACATAGTGAAAAGATGTCAAGTAATGAAAAGATGATTATAATGATTACAATAGCAGGATAATTATCTTCTCGGAAGACATGTTTGATCTTAATATAGTGAAAAGATTTCAAGTAGGACTTACAATCTCCTATAATACGCCCTATTCCAGACCAATATTCCTCAGCTCGTTGCAAGGCAGTCACAAGAATAGAACAATCACTTTCCAAATCAAATGCATCGAACTCCTGATGTACGTATAGCCAATAATAGTCCTGCCCGACAAGCCTCAGCATCCATGTGTATGGCAGAAGAGGCATGGGGAAAGAAACAAGCTAGCAACTCCCTGCTCATTTCATATCACCACACCAACTCCCTTAGCACTAGTCTCCGCTCTAAAGCTGCCATCTATATTTACCATCGGTCTTCCACATGGAGGAGCCACCCACTTTGTTGGCTTTCTCTTCTTGGGCTTTGTCTCACAAGTATGCAGTTGTAGGTACTCCTCAAGGAAATTACTAGCCCACTGAGCAGCATTTGAAGGACAAAAATACTTTCCCTTCCACAACACATTGTTGTGCTCCGTCCACAGAACCTAGAGAGCCATATAAAATGTACTCCTTTGACCCCATTCAGTACATCCACCACATTCAATACCCACTCCACTAAGTTCGATCCTGGGACATTCTTAACTCCTCTATCCAGCTTGAATACGGCCCAGAAACACTGGATACCCAGAAAGAGCTTTCCAGCACCGATCTCGGCCACTTAAGGCCATGAAACCATTTCCATCTGAATCTCCTTGTCTTCCTCTTCCTCTCTGTGGTGGCGGAGTACAACTATTGTGGTGGTGGATGACGCAATGAGTAAAACTTTGGCTGACCCTTTTGGGACTCCGGCCAATTCTCGATTTTCCGGCCACCTCCGGCCGCTCCACTACCCACATCTTGAAGCTGTTTTCTTCATGGTTCGATCCCACCTAGCTACCAGCTCCAATTCAGCTAGAGGAAGGAGAATCGATAATCAAAGGAAAATCAAGGGATTTTGGGTTTTCAAGATAAATTCCGGTCAAGTGGCTTAGAATCTAACTTTGTGATAGTTGAGACTATTGTTGGGCTTGTTGATATGAATCTTTTGGCACTGGTTTTGCATACGAATTTGGGAGTTAAATGGCGTCAGCTGTTTTGACTATATTTGCTGCCTTGTTAGGGAGAGCTCTTCATTAGGAACACATTAATATTATTTTCATAGCCATTGAAATACTTCTGGTGAGAGATAAGGAATTTCTGAAACTTGGGGAAATTCGGGTTTTAATTTAGGAAGATCCAACCGTTGGATTGACCCCATTTTTTGATAGGTTGCTATAGTTATCGAGTCAATGTAATCTGTGGAGTTTGAGCTCGTTCCGTTATGATTTCAAGCTTTTCATGAATTATCATTTTTAGGGTTTGAATTTTGTTATCGACAATTTATTTTCGATTCTCGAAAATAATTATTCATTATATCAAATCTATGTGTAGACATTTGTTTTTAAAATAGACATTTATTTTTTGAATATTAATTTGTCATATTGATTTATGCTTTCGATGAGTTATTATTGATTTATAAAGTTGATTAAATTGAGATGGAGATTTACTTTTTGAAAAGGTTTTATTAATTATGGAGTTAATTGAATTTCGAGCATCGATTTGTCTTCGCGATTTTATCGCGATTTAAGTATGGATTTATCACGAGCTTTTTTACGATTTTATCGTTTATTTAGACTCTGAGTTTTATGAGGAGGACATGATTAGGAAGCATTTATGTATACTGTGTTGTTACATGCATGCATTACCTTATTAGCAGTACACTCCAGACAATATTCTGGTCAGTAGTACCCTCCAGAATATTTCAGTCGGCACTACCCTCAGATATATCATCTGGTGGGAAGTACATTCCAGATGGCATGAGGTAGTTATTCGGCACTACCCTCTAACTATTTGTGGTTAGTCGGCAGTACCCTCTGACTACCGCCTCCTAGATTTCGGTCAGCAATACCCTCAAATGCGTCATCTATTTGGCAATATCTTCTAGGTGGCATGAGATGACTAGTCGGCAGTTTCCTCTAGTCATCGCCTAGTTTATCATGACATCAACAAGAGTTCTTGAGACTTCTTAAAGGAGTACGAGATGCTCGAGTTTTAAATGAGATAAGATTATAATACATGTAGGATTTCTAGAATGATTTGAGATTTCTGAAATTTAAAAGCATTTTCTCAAATCCTTACTACATGATTGGTTTTTGAGAAAGTAAATTTGGGAAAGCATAAAAATATTCATTTTACTTTATTTACGATTACTTATTTTTACCCGCTCACTCTATCGGTTTTTAAATGCTTTTCCTTGGGATTTTTGATTTCTCGTGCCCAGTTTGCAGAGTAGTTGAGGTCGAGCTTGCATAGGAGTTGAGTTAAGGTATAGTGACCATCGATTCCATCCTCTTTATAGGTTACATGTTAACCTGCTTGTACTCTATTCCAGTTCATTTGTCTAGATTCCTCTGATGACCATCTTTCAGTTGTATTGGTATGAAAGATAATATGATATTGAGTCCTGAATTTTAGTTTGGTTTTATGTTTCTTGTTAGAGAGTTAGGTTTGAATTGTAGGGAGCTGGTAGGCTACAAGAGTTGAGGATTGATATGTTTATTAAGGACTGATAGAATGTTTTTACAGGTTTTGGGTAGTCCACTTTTAGGGGAAGTTCTGCCAAAAACTTCAGTGGAATTTCTTCTAAAGTGGGCCCTAAAGGGTCAATCCCTTTCAAGGTGAAATCTGGGGCAGGTCCTGTTAATTGGTATTAGAGCTTTAGGCTGTTAGGTCCTGTAGACTTTCATTATCTCTGTTCTTACCTTATATATTAGATGATACTCAGTACCTCTCGAATGGTTGCCTAACTGCAGCTGTTCCCCATCATAAACTCTTCAATTCTAGGTAATCATCAAGTGTGTGAGGTACGTGTCATTGTGTCATTCCATTTAGTTACTTGATCTTAATGTTTTCTCGAGTACTATGCCTCATGGACGTGGACCTCGTACTGCTAGTAATCCTTCGCCCGCTAAGGGGAATGACGATGAGCGAGTCCCTTGAGGATTTTCGCGACAGCACTTCCGAATCCTAGTATCGATTATATTGTTGAGCGTGCCAGATGTTGGTATGCACATACCTCCTAAGCACAAGTATCGGAAGCACAAGACTCGTATCGCCAATATACCAGCGAGGTAAGCTCCCAAGCTAAGGGTTCCAATACCCCTCAGGTGATATCGGGATCCCGAGCGTCCCACACCTAAAGAAACGATACCAAGCTCCCAAAAACCTGCTACATTAAGGCCATCTCCAACAACCTAAAGAGGTAACTGTTTATTATCGCTTTCCATTATCATTATCTTACACGATACTGACTTAGGCATCGGAGCGTTGAAGAACGGCACACCCGGTCTTCCCTCGGACCTTCGTCTGTTTTGCAGATAAGCGAGACCGATAGTGGTAGTAGCAGACTGATACATCCTGTGTTCAGCTGGATTGAACTCCTCTTGAGACAACTGAAACACCATGGAGCCTATTCTTTTTCTAGTGCTTCGAATGACTCCGTAATAGGAGATTGGATCACTAGGATGGAGAGAGTTTTTTAGTCTTTAGGTTGTCCTACTGTCAGGAGAGCCTCATTAGCTATTGATTTCTTAGATCATTATGCATACCTGTGGTAGTGCACCGTTAGGAACAAGGGTTTTGACCCAAGCATTATGACTTGGGATCAATTCAGAACCAAGTTATTTAATCAATATTACAATCTGGCCACTCAGGATCGTTTGCAAAGTGAGTTTATAAGGTTGGAGCAGGATGATAGCATGACAGTGATGCAATATCAAGAGCGTTTATCACTTTGTCTCGTTATGCACTTAAGCTGATAGTAACAAAGAGAATGAAGGCTATGAGGTTTATTGAGGGTCTTCGACAAAAGTATCAGGATTTGTTGGCACCTTATGAGTATCCGGAGTTTAGATTGGTTGTTGAGGCTGCTATGAGATGTAAGGCCAGGATTCTATCTCGTTCACAACCTTTGAGATTGGTGGCCCTAATCATGGTCCACCTAAAAGGGCTGCTTCGACGTCGGGATCTGAGTCTGAGGGCAGCTGTAGGCCATATTGTTTTGGTTCTAGGGCTAGATAGAGTTTTGGTGGACGTGACATGAGATTTGATCAGACAGATGAGTGGCACTTCCAGGACCACACTAGTGACTTTAGTGATGCTTACGATACTTACGTGAGTAAGAGCTACTTTCTATAGTGTCAGACTTGTTGTGATACCATGAGCGTCAGTGCCGAGCAGGTAGTAGAGAGTGTTATCAATGTGGCCAGCTGGGTCACTATATGAGAGAGTGCTCGCAGCTGATTCAAAAGAACACATCGGGATTTGGTCAAAACTCCAGTTAAGCTCGGGTGGTGTTTTTGGTAGTGTATCTGGTAGTGCATCTAGTAGTCCATCCAATAGTGGCACCCATACTAGTACAGCAAACAAATCTAACACTAGACAAGGTAGAGGTCATCGTGGATGTCCAGTACTTCAAATTAGGCTTCAGGCTATGTTTCAGCGGGAGAGTCATCCATCATCAGAGGTTGGTATTGGTGTATTATTGTATCTCAATTAAACTGTTTACTTTAATTAGGCCGAAAGTGATATTTCCATTTATCTTCATATACTTGCACTTTTCATCATTACCCCATCATCATCTCTTTTATAAGATCAGTATATTTCCCTTTCTTCGATAAATATACTCAGCATTTCATATATCTCCCTCTCTTCAAGTTAACTAGCACAAAATTTTGAGGATGAAATTTTTCTAAGGTGGGAAAATTATTACGCTCCTTATCCAAATTTACCCGTTTACTAGTCATTTGGACATTAAACGATTTTTACCTTCATTTCTGACTTTTTAGGGGTTTCAAAAGTTGACCATTTGTTTGGCTCAGTTTTTTAGGAAACTTCCTTCTAGAAAGATATAGGGCACGTTAAACCAAATTTGTGGACATGCGGTTTGTTAAAATCAGAGTTGTAACAAAGAAGTTATAAGGGTTTTAAGTCAGTTGTAGTTTTGCAAATTTTGGGAAATGCTTCTAAGTATAATTAGGTGTTTCGAGAGGTGGAAACTTACTATTTTTGGTGATTTCCATTTCGGGAGTCAGAGGAAAGAGAGAGAACCCAGAAAGAGCTTTTTGGCATTGAACTTCTCGGCCTCGTCAGCGTCGATTCCGACCACCTCAAGCCGTGAAATCAGCTTATCTAAACCGCCTTGTCTTCCACTTTGGCCAATTCTCAATTTTTTAGCCACCTCCAGACACGCCACCACCCAGATCTTGAAGCTCTTTTCTTCATGTTTCAAACCCACCAAGCTACCAGCTCCAATTCAACCAGAGGAAAGAGAATCGATAATCGGAGGAAAATCTAGGGATTTATGGTTTTCAAGGTAAATTATGGCCAAATGCCTTACAATCGAACTTTTTTGATAGTTGAGACTATTGTTGGACTTGTTGATGTGAATCTTTTGGCATTGATTTCGCAGCCCAATTTGGGGATTGAAATGGTGGCGCATGGGTCCTACGTGCCGGCTGTTCTAACCATCTTTGTTGGCTTGTTAGGTAGAGTTGTTAGTATGATTTTTGTAGCCATTGGTGTACTTTTGGTGAGCAATAATGAATTTCCAAAACTTAGGGAAATTCGGGTTTTAATTTAGGAAGATCCGACCGTTGGATCGACATATTTTTTTGATATGTTGCTATAGTTATCGAGTCAATGTAGTCTGTTAAATTTGAGCTTATTCGCTTATGATTTCAAGCTTTCAACGAATTATCATTTTTAGGGTTTAGATTTTATTATCAACAATTTATTTTTCATTCTAAAAAAAAAAAAAATATTTGTTCAGGTTGACGTGTAGATCAAGCTTGAGCAGGCAATCATCGGACGGCAATCAAAGCTGCAAATCTGTGAGCTGATATTTGTTCTTAAAATAAATGTGCATGCAGTATTATTTTCTTAATATTAATTTGTCATATTGATTTGTGCTTTCGATGAGTTATTGTTGATTTACGAATTTGATTAAATTGAGATAGAGATTTACTTTCCAAAAGGTTTTATTAATTATCGAGTTGAATTTCTAGCATTGATTTATCATCTCGATTTTATCATGATTTGAGTATGGATTTATCACGAGCTTTGTTATGATTTTATCGTTTATCGAGAATTTGAGTTTTATGAGCTTGACATGATTAGGAGGCGTTTGTGTATATTGTGTTGTTACATGCATGCATTACCTTGTTAGCAGTATCCTCCAAATAATAGTCTGGTCGGCAGTACCCTCCAGATAGCATGAGGTAATTAGTCGGCAGTACCCTCTAACTATATGTGGTTATATGGCAGTACCCTCTAACCACCGCCTCTTATATTTCGGTCGGCAGTACCCTCTGATGCGTTATCTGGTTGGTAGTACCCTCCAGGTGGCATGAGATGACTAGTCGGCAGTTTCCTCTAGTCATCGCCTAGTTTATCATGACAATGTTCTCAATGAGATTTCTAAAGTACGAGATGCTCGAGTTTTAATTGAGATAAGATTACAGTACATGTGCGATTTCTAGAATGATTTGAGATTTCCGAAATTTGAAAGCATTTTCTCGAATCATTACTGCATGCTTGGTTTTTGAGAGAATAAATTTGGGAAAGCATAAAAATATTTGTTTTACTTTATTTACGATTTCTTATTTTCGTCCGCTCACTCTATCGGTTTTCAAATGTTTTTCCCTTGGCTTTTCGGTTTCTCGTGTCCAGTCTACAGAGTAGTTGAGGTCGAGCTTACGTAGAAGTCGAGGCATAATGACCACCGCTTCCATCCTCTTTGTAGGTTACATGTGTAACCTACTTGTACTCTATTCCAGTTCATTTGTCTAGATTGCTCTGATAATCATCTTTCAGTTGTATTAGTATGAAAGATAATTTGATATTGAATCTTGAATTTTAGTTTGGTTTTATGTTTTCTGTTGGAGAGTTGGGTATGTATTGTGGGAAGCAGGTAGGCTCAAGGAGTTGAGAATTGATATGTTTATTAAGGACTGGTAGAATGTTTATACAGGTTTTGAGTAATGTACTTTTAGGAGAAGTTTTTTCAAAAATTTCAACGAAATATCTTCTAAAGTGAGCTACGCATGATCACTCCGGATTTCAGAGTGAAATCTGGAGCATATCCAAACCTCTTCACCATAAATCTTGTGTTAAATGATGAAAACCATAATAGTACTTTAGTACTACCTAGATGGATACATTGTACCTTCCCCCACACATTGAAGTGTGTGTCTTCAACACTATGTGGCGTCACATCGACCCTTTGATCACGTGTGATGTTTGACCTTATATATAACTATATCAAATTGGTAGTGTGTGATGATAAGAAATACTGACTTGCTAGCAAAGCATGCAAGGACAGCCAGCTCTATTGTTTGAATTGTAATTGTAGGTATCAATTATTACAAATTGTGTGAATTACATGGAATTATATATTATTCTATCTACATGTGTGGATTACTTGCAATTTGTTCTAGAGTAGATCATTGGTTGTTCGTCACTATTATATACCCGCCTAGTTAATAACAAAATACTAGATTTATATGGTAGATTCGATTTATCATTGTATAGAGCCGTAAACTCCATTACTTGATACGAGAGAATAAGCCGATCCCTCATTTATCATGATTTTTGTTATCTCTAATCCATTAAGATATCCTAAAATGAACAAAGGCCTGTTATGCTTAATGAGTCCTGGTTGCAAGAGTAATCGTCCGTAAACTTGATCAAAGCCAAACACGTTTTGGGAGGCAGAAGGCTTGCAATGTCATTCCATCAGAGCTCGGCGATCAAGATCTCATATGTGTTATACGCATAGACCAACATCTCTATAATACGACGAGTTTTCTCAGGTCATAGTAAATTAAGGCGGCCAATATCTTATATATATTGAGCTATGACAAAGAACAAAATTAGTCTTATCCGAGCAATTAAGCTCACACTAGTTTGAGGTCTTTCGGCCGAGACCAACCTAAATACTTGCATCGATTATACCACATAACATGTTCAATCCACCAATTAGGTGGCTATCAGAAATTAAAACTAACACTCTTCGCTATCATCTTGTGTATGCACCCTCTCTTTTATCTGGGGCCATCACATAATCGATTGGTGAGTTACAAACAGTTGGAGGGTATATATATAATGTTGTACCTAGCTAGCTTTCTGTAGCATATATCTGAAACTGAATGGTCCATAATTGTAAGAACAAGAACAATAATGCAGGTTACGGGTAAAGGAAGAAAAAGCAGATGGGTCTGAAAGCGATAAAATAGATCGAGTCCACATGTTTCCAAATCAAAGACGACAACTCTATTTGAACTCCCAATGGAAACAGCGTTGCCCATCTAGATTAGGAGTACCCACCACCAAAGTAGCCTATCCATCTTGCACGTGTGTGACATTGAATATAGCAAAAGGCCCCCACACGAAACGTATGGTATGGATGATATATCAATCTTAATCTGGGCTAGCTTGGTTTCGTTGGCTAGCTTAGAAAGCTGTTCGAAGTAGAAATCCTCCGCTGGAAAAAGACCTTCAATGTCGACATATACAAGTTTCGCACGGGCAGGACGGCACTTTGGAAAACTGGAGATCTGACTAGAGACTAACAAGTCAATTACTGTGTCTGTGCATGCATCGCTCTTGTCTATGAATTATTGGTCCCTATGATTCGACTTTACAATGCTAATCACGCTTTCTTATTCTTCTATCAACCTTAGTATTTTTTATTAAGAGCTGAAAATAATTGAGTTAGAATTAAAATAGATAAGAATATGATCATGGCAGGAGTTCGAGTTTCTTCCTCGTTTCGAACCTTGTATACGCAAACAACTATAATGCATGAAGTCTCACTGTTGCATACAGTTGAGAACTATGAACAGATTACAAGAGAAAGCTGCAGTACCCAGCATACAGATGTGATAATAATAGAGCATGCCCTTTGGTAATGTAATACAGATATGCGACGGTAATCGACAAGCTGGCAACATTATTGGTGTCGTTAACAATCTATTCAAGGCTTTCAATCTTTGACTACAGAGGAGCATACATAAATACACATCCAAAATATATATATATATATATATATATATATATATATAGGCCCTTCCAGTGAGGATCCCTTTTTTATCTTTTCTAGGGATAAGACATCTGACCAACTTTTCGATCATATTTTCGCATTTCAACCGTTCAATTTTTAGGTCCTAATGTGTAGATTTCTGCAAATTTTCATCTAAATCGGTGATCGTTAAGGTATCAAAATAGATTAAATCAATGGACGAACCAAATCTGTTAAACTTGAACCATTTATACTTATAATATTAAATCGCCATTTTGAATGCCTAAACTATAATCAATTTGGCTGAAAATTTGCAAAAATGATCTACACATTATGACCTAAAAACTGAACGGTTGAGATACGAAATGTGATAGAAAAATTGGTCTAATGTCCTATCCCTAGAAAAGATTAAAAAAAGGGATCCCTTAGTTGGTCTAATATATAGGATTTTGCTAAGGAACTTAAGGAACAGATTTCCATATTTTGACCATTTTTCGATCACATATTCATATCTTAACCGTTCAATTTTTAAAACCTAATATATAGATCACTTCTGTAAATTTTCAGTTGATTTGATGATCGCTAAGGTATCAAACTCGATTAAATCAATGAACGAACCGAATCTGTCCAACCTGAACCGTTTGTGTTTATAATGGTAAATTGTAATTTTGGATGCCATAACGATCATCAATTTGGCTGAAATTTTGCAGAAGTGATCTATACATTAGGACCTAAAAACTAAACAGTTAAGATGTGAATACGTGATCGAAAAGTTGTCAAAATATAGAAATTTGTTCCTTAGCTAAGGAAAGAACGTTTGTTTCTGAGACGGACTCTGTGTGTGTGTGTGTGTGTGTGTATCAGGCCTACTCGGCTAAGGATATCCTTACCTTAGCTTATGGAACGGATTTCCATATTTTGACCACTTTTCGATCACATATTCACATCTTAACCGTTCAGTTTTTAGGTCCTAATGTATAGATCACTTCTGCAAAATTTTAAGGGATCCTTTTTTTTAGCCATATTAAGGGATTGCTCATTAGACCCACTTTTCAATCACATATTCACATCTTAACCGTTCAGTTTTTAGGTATATATGAGTATATCATCTCTCCAAATTTTCAGCCACATTGATAATCATTAAGGCATTCATAACTGCGATTTACAATTATGAACATTAACGGTTCAGGTTAGATAGATTTGGTTCGTCTATTGATTTATCTAGTTCGATACCTTAACGATCATCAATTTAATTGAAAATTTAATGATCTATATATTAGGACCTAAAAAATGAACCGTTGAGATGCCGAAATACGATCAAAAAGTGGGTCCCACAAGGGATCCCTTAAAGATTCGGTTCGTTCATTGATTTAATCTGGTTTAATACTTTAACGATCATCAATTTGGCTGGAAATTTGCACAAGTGATCTATATATTAGGACCTAAAAACTGAACGGTCGAGATGTGAATATGCAATTAAAAAGTGGATCTATCAAAGACATTCTTAGATATTAATATCTAAATACCTCCTTAGCACATAAGGAATATATATATATATATATATATATATATATATATTCAGTTTGTTTCACGTTCATTTTTGAGATTGAATCACTTTCTAACCTTGGTCGATGACTCGATGTCAAACCCACTCCATGAAAATCCCATTGTCAAGATTTTTTTTATTTTTTTATTTGTCAATTACACGGTGTCCTCAAAAACTTATTAGGCCCAGAGACTAATCTGTGCTCGGGAGATCTTATCAGAACGCTTCCTCCCCCCTGGCCACCAAGAATATATGGGATTTAACTCCAATAAGCGTCGGCGGGATTCGAACCTGGGTGTGGGGGTTCCACACCTGGAGGCTCTTACCAACTCGACCACCTGTGGTGGTTTCTCATTGTCAAGATAAACGGTCCTATATCTCGAGAATAGACCATCGATCAACTATTTATTATCGGCTAATCTTTCGGAAATTGACAGTCTTTAGTACTAAACATTTGATTACGTGCTGCAGGTAGCAGTCGATTTACATTTTACCCTTATGGTTGATATGAAATCGCTGTCTGTACGAATTGATCTATCGATTGAATGGCTGATTTGATCTCTCTCCAACAACGCAGACTGTCTTCTAATATAAAGGCCATGTTTTCCATTTCAAAGTGAAAAAATGCAATGATTCAGTCAGTCATATTTCACAGTACTCAACTGTAGGGTTACTGGTTTAGGGTACAAAGTGAACAGTAGTATTATATACCATGAATATCCAAATAGATCTGACCTCTCCCATGCATCAATGGCAATAATTCATTTGATTATAGCCTCACACTATGGCTCTCTATGACATTAATCAACAATAGTTCAAAAGCGTCAATGATGTAAGGCCTCTGATCTTTTCCCTATTTAAACATCCACTTCACCCCTTGATGAATGCATCTCTCTCTCTCTCTCTCTCTCTCTGAAATACACGCAGTCAAAAATGAGAACAAGGAGTTCAATTCCATGGAGAATTAAGTCGAAGAAGAGAAAGCTAAAGCTCTCTTTTGGTAGAAACTCCGAACTGGTTGCCAAATCGTCCATAGAAAGGAGTCTGATGGAGCTGGGAAGGATCATCCCCGGGTGCATTGCTGACAGCAATAACCCAGAAACCTTGTTCCAAGGAATTGCTAATTACATCTATCTCCTGGAAACCAAAGTGAATGCTCTCAGATACCTGTCCCTTTCATACGGAGTCTAAGCAAGCAGAAATTACTTGTACGTACTCTCAGACTCTGCACTGAATAGTGCAAAGAGCTAGAGCAGAAAGATATGATGCAAAAATCTGTAGTTTATATATTTTCCTTCTTCTTCTTTTTTTTGAAAGTATATATGTTCCTTCTTGTACCTGCGAAAAGAATCAATTAAGTACTTGTACTCCGTTAAATTTCTATCTTTGAATAAGGATTCTGAGGGTCAGTATATATACATATATTTATATGTGGATCTGATAATAGACGCTGCACTGTTTTGGAATTCATAATAATTATCATAATATCCTTAATTTTTCGTAGTAAGCAGTACGTATCTGCAGCCATGAGTTATAGATTAAGAAGTCCAAACAATCAAGTCCCCGACACCTTTAACGGACGCATCCCATGCACACGCTTGCCTAGTTTTCAATAATTGATGACGTTAAAGACCACATATATACTCTTCTTTTTATGGGTGGCGGAGCAACCGGTCGGCTGTTAACTGACTGGTCGTAGATTTGAATCCTAGCGTACTTGGAGAGATTTGATTCATTCCGAATTCTTGAGTTCGGAAAAGGAGGGGGATGATCCAAACGTCAACCTCTTTCATATTTTGGTGGAAAAATGCTTAATTTACTAGATCAAATGCTCGTCGAAACCGACATTACACTTCAATTAATTAATTAGTTTAAAATACTAATCACACAATTGTAGTAGTGTAACAATTCTTGTCATCGTTTACCAGTTAATCCTACAAATTAAATATGTCACACAAACGTCTATAATTTAGTTTTAACATGTAAATTAAGTACATGTAGAATCGGTTGTATACATATTTTGACATACAAACATATGTTGTACGTCAAAAATGCAACACAACAATGAAATAACTAACCAACAGGTCTACTAATTTTAGATAGACTCTGACATGGTTGAATAGAGTCAACACGCTTTCATGTTAATTATCTCACTTAAGATATCTCTAAAGAAAAACTCGATTACCAACTCTTAGCCGCCTTAGTGAAGGCCGCGAGTTTCTATTGGTAATAGAGATGTCAAGGCTCCTATGTAGGGGTCATTATTTGGCCCAACTCATTGCAGTTATAACATGTTAAAGACGCAATCTGCTTGATAGGTGCAGCTCTAATAGGTTCAGCGGCTACTCCAGCTGAAGCCTGTTGATGAGTTCTTTGCCTTTTCCAGGACTCACCCTTGGGAATCCTTTATAGCCAATAATTCCTTCTAAAACGTTAGATTATTTTTCTCAATTGCTACAGTACTATCCATGATAATTGACATATAAGAGAGGCGAAAATTAACAACACCCTGCCTAATCGAGGGATTCAGTCCCCGCTCGAACTTTCGAGCGTCTTTGCTTCCATTGGCCACACAAAGCAATACAATTGGGAGAAATGAGCCTCATATTCCCTGACATTCATATCTCCCTAAACTAGCTAGATCAAGGAACTCAATATCCAACTGTTCCCTCACGGAAGGAGAAAAATACTTGTCTCAGAAGAGTTCCACAAAACCTTCTCAGGTCAAGGTGGCCACATCCTTAGCCTTCTGTATGAAATTCCACCATTATCTTACCTCATCCTGGAGAAGAAACGTAGTTATCTGCCTCTTCTCAATGTCGGTACAGATGACCATCTCAAAGTAAATCTCCAGGTTCTCAATCCAGCGATCAGCTAACATGAAATCATTACCACCTTGAAATGCAACTGCTCAATCTAGTGACCTCTCTAGCCAGCCTAGATAGGCGAGTAGCATCAACTACCTCAATAACATGCGGAACAGGCTGCACCACCTATGGTGCCTCCGCCTCATCCTCTTGATAGAACTCCTCTTGAGGGGGAACCCTGCCTCTACCTTTGGCCCTACCCCCACCTAGAGGTCTACATCGGCCCCTAGCTCTACCTCTCGAAGGATCCATCACCTAATAAGCATAGCATAACCTGGTTAAATTACTTGTACCAATTCGAAATACGAGTATAGGCTAAACACCAAGGACCATAACAACCAACACAACGGAGACAACAAAAACAAAAACAATTCCTAAGAAAATAATCCTCGATAACGAATCCAAAGTTCAGTCCGGAGGTTTCCATTCCTCAAAAGACTGCAACTTAAAGAGGCTACACTCCAACGCTTCACCTACAGTGCAACATGCTGCTCTGATGACTTAATGCCTTGAACAACACCCAACACTACTACATACCTAATGATTATACTAGTACCGAATAGTATATGATGGGGAACCGCTGCAGATGGGCCATCACTAGAGTAGTACTGATCATCACCAAGCGCGCATGTGCCCTACGCTCTGATACCAAATTGTCACGCCCTAATTTTCGAACACAAATAACAAACAAAATAAGAATGACAAAGTACATCGGGCTTGATGATTCAAACATCGACCCTAAATAATAGAAATTATTTTTTTCTTTTAAAACAAGCGTACGATGAGTCATGAAATCACAATATCAATACCAACTCGTTCTTTAAAGTCATATATTACATTACACAAAATTTACAAATTAAGTTGTTTTAACAATTTAATAAGTAACGCACCCTCATAGCAGACTAGATAATAGAAGTTTAATAAAATCAAAGCAACAAAATTAGCTTCCGACACCTATAGCTGCAACCACAAGACTTAAACTTCAGCCACTATTATCCTAACCTGCAGGATTAACCTCTACACCATCAAATAGTGCATGAGGATACAACAAACAAACCCGATAATCGTTTGAAGCTCATATGAGTAAACTCCAACAATCAAAATACAAGATCAGTTATGCCCTGTAACCTAAACTTACCCGTTTACTGGTCATTTGAACGGTAAACGAATAAAAGTTTCACTTTTACCTTAATTTTGACCTTTTAGTGGGTCAAAAAGTTGACTTTTTCTTCAACTCGATATTTGAGGAAACTTCTTTCTGGAAAGTTGTAGTGCACGCTAAACCGAATCCGTAACATGAAGCACGCTAAAATCAGAGTTGTAACCAATAAATTATAAAGATTAAAACTTACTGGCATTCTTGTAAATTTTAGAAAATTCTTTATAGTATAATTAGGTGTTTCCATAAATGGAAACCTTACTATTTTGGGGACTTGCATTTCGAGAAGCCGAAGGAGAGAGAAACCTATAAACCCTCAAATCTGTGCCGAACTTCTCGGCCTCGCCAGCACTGATTTCGGTCACCTCAAACCATGAAACCAGTCCCATCTAAAACCGCCTGGTCTTCCTCTTCCTCTCTGTGGTGGCTATGTATGACAATTACTGAGATGGAAATCACATCAAGCAAAAGCTCTGGCCGTCCCTTTTTCAAGACCCGGTCGGAAACTTTGTTTTTCGGCCACCATTTTTGATGATTCCTGTCAGGTTTTGATGCCCTCTTCTTTGTTGTTCGAACTCATGAAGCCACCAGCTCCAATTCATTTAGAGAAGGACAAATCGAAGATTAAAAAATATATATATAGGGATTTCCTAGCTTTTGAGATAATTTCCAAATTGTAAACTTGAAATTGACTGCTGTCATAGTTGAGAAACTTGTTGGGGATGATGAGATGATCATGGTGATAAAATTTCATGACCCAATTTGGGGTTGGAGGTGTGGGGGCACGTCCAGCCACTTTATGTCTCCTGTTTCGGTCCGTTAGGTGGAGCATAGTGTTACGGACATATGGATATGACTTTTGTGTCGGTTGGTGCATGTTTTGAAAATGATCAGAATTTTCGAAGTTTCAGAAATTCGGGTTTTGATTTGGGAAGATCTGACCGTTGGATTGATCCCATTTTTCAACATATTGTTATCATTACCGAATCAAAGTGACCAATGAAATTTGGGCTCGTCTTATTATGATTTTGATTTTTTGACGCATTATCGTTGTGAGGTTTTGATGGTTATTATATTCAATTTAGCTTCGATTCTTGGTAAACAGTTATTTATAATATCAATTTTTTCATGACGACGTGTAGATTGAGTTTGAAGAGGAAATCATTAGACGGCCGTGTAGCACAAATCTGTGAGTGGACATATGTTTTTAAATTAAATGTGCATGCAGTTATTCTTATTTTCTAAATGAGATTTAACATATGATTTTACGATTTAATGATTTCTTTACATTTATGATTTATCAGAACTTTATAAATTATACTAGAAAGTTTATCCGCGCAATGCCGCGGGCTACAGTTGTTACGTTAAGATTATGGAAGGGTCCTCTCACTATCAATCAAGAGACATCAATGTAAATTCAAACACATTTAATATAAAAGGGACGTTCATTCGGTGATAGAATATATGGATTTTATATGCATCATGTGTACAAACAAAAAAATAGTTGATCTGATTTTTGTTACAAAATACTCCCATGTGGTCGATGTTCATAACTACATTCGCTGCTAATTGACATTGTTCAAAAGTGTAAAAACCATTAGATTTTGTGTAAAACAGAGTCGGAAAAATCAGAGTGAACAAACTACTCGGCCAGGCCACAGCCATCCCATACCTTAACTTGGAGAAAACAAAACAAAAAAACAGCACAATCACTTAAAAACTAAACCAACTGCAATATGAGGCAGGATTACTAATGACATTTTCCTCCTACCAGATTTCATTACATTTTCCCTCATTCATGTGTTACTAATCAAGTTCTTAATCCTGGTTAGTCAATTTCAACTTTTCTGAACTCATCTCAGCAAAAACAAAGCACTATGGGTCTGGAAAATTGAAGTGGACTTAAACAACTTATAGTTTGATCACCAGAAGCTGTCACAATTTGAGTATCATCCTGTAAAAACATTACATTGCATAAGCATCACATTACATCTGCTACATTTTCACAACGGTAAGAATTGCATCAAAATTTATTATACCTCTGTCAACAGATGTCAAATACGGCATTTTGATGTGCAACCCACTTGGGTTTTTTGTTAGAGTAGATTGTTGCTGACATCTAGAGATTCAAGTGCTCCTCCTAAATTGTACATACCAAGCAATCCTATTGAGGGAAATTGGAGGTTGTCACCAAAAACTTGGCACATTACACATTTAGATCTTCATACCACTTCGAAAAGTATTGAGAACCAAGTAACCTAATAGAGACTAGGAGATATGGTGAAAAACTTCACATTCTAGCACATCCAAGGATACTTCAAAGTGGTCTTTCTTTGGCATTACAGAAAGAGTACTTGCATTAAGCAACATGTTTAGTGTGGAATTTGTTAAGTGGAAAATTTCATATTCAAAAAGATGGTATAAGGTGACCTAACTGGAATGCATATAGTGCCCATTCTCCTATGCAACTCTCATTTGCAACATCTCCAAGCATACTAATATCTATCCATTCTGAGGGAGGCACATATTCAGCACCTATAATTGGTGGCCACTTTCTGCCTCTTTGGCAATTGAAAACACCAATGACTCCTAATAACTTGTTTAAATTCCAAATCTTCAGCAGACTGCAATAAATGAACCAAATTCAGAAATATTAGTTAGTAATGTTGAAAAAATTCTTCTAGGTAGTCAGGTGAGCAAATATTACCTATTATGTCGACCACCGGTCACTGAATAAGCAATCTTTGTTAGATCAAAAGTGGACTCATCACAAGTTATCCTAAAGCAACTAGGAAACCATTAAAACATTAAGTCAAATACAACATGGATCTGGAAAAGAATCAACCTAGATATCTAATGTGCTAGTGTATTTAGCATTGGATTAGGATTCCATTATTTGGATTACAAGAAGGTCCTAAACTGTGATGCATTAGGATTCTTAGATACAAGACTTGATCCTTAAGGAAAACCTTTATGGGAGGTTTCTTAGGATTAGTACTTGTATAAATAAGAGGTTAGGGTCCCTGTTATCACCACCGTCTATAAGCATTGTGTTCTGCTCATTCAGAAGCTTCAGTTGGTGAATAGCAGAAGACTTCAACCTTGCCTTCATCTTTGTTTTTGCAGCTGCGACAATGGTCTCGACTTTGGACATAAATGGTATGTTTTGATCCTCTGATAAGTAAAGTTGAACATGAAATTGTGTAAGCCTATTTGTAATTTAGTTTTACAATTGGTATCAGAGCTTATGCTCACAAAACTGTTCTTCAAAATTATTTTAGCACAAATTGTTTTAAGTTTTCAAACAAAACAAACAAAAAAAAAAATTTCTTTGCAAAGAAATAGGCCTCGTTTGCCTCTTCAGAAAATTCTTCAAGGCCCAAGCCGCAACATGTGCTGATCCAAGCCCAATAACCTGTTCCTTTAGAAACTAAAGAAGGTGACCGTTATTTTACAACGGTCATCTGAGTTAAGTGGCTGGGTTTTGGAATCGGAAGCACAAAGGATGATTCATCCTTTTGGGAATTCAAAATCCTTATGCTGTCGAATCAAGATGCCAAGAAGGATGTTTTTGCTGCACTCTGGTTTTTGAATTCATGCTTCCGCGAAAGGTTTTTGCAGCAAAATTGGGAAAATTGCAAAGATCAAGTTTTTACAGAAAACTGAATTTTCAATTCAATTTGTTTTATCGATTGATGTGCACAAGAACCCTAGTTGCATTCCCAGCGTGCACATAGGTTAGAGTAGATGGTGACTGGAGGAAATTTAATTTTCTTGGATGCTTTTGTGTTTTGTGAAATTGAAAATGTGCTTGCATATCTGTGTTTTGTGTTTATGTTTTGGTATGCATGTTTGTGATATACTCTTATGTTTTGTATCTATGATTATTGATATAACAATGTATGCAGAAAAACTCCCAAAAATTTAGGCATTGTTAAAAATTTGACAGGTACAAAGAGCTTAGTTTCTTACAAGGATTATTAATCCGGATAGAAAATCAAGTTTTCAAGCTAAATGTGGTTTATGTTTTCTGTAGGTTTGAATGAACATATTGCACAAAGCACTCTTCACTAATTTTTGCAGACAACCTTAAGTTAACAAACCAGAAAAATTGTATCTTGTGTTTTAAAATCATGCATATAATTTTGCTTCCAAAGAAGTAGTACAGTATGATTTTAGGATGCAGATAGAAATATGCATATTCATTCTTTTCAAATATGGATACTTAGAATTCAAATTTCTGTCTGAAGATGTGATTTGTGTTCTTTGGATAACTTGGATTGAATAAATGTGGCATGTTGATTTGGAATCTTCAGAATATTATGTCTTCTGCTCAAAAGTGTTGCATGATATTAATTTTGGTTAAAGGGCTATTGTTTGAAATATGGCATTGCTTGTGTTTTGTTTTCTGTGTTGTAGTTTATTTTGTCTTGAAATTGCTTAAGTCACAAAAAGCATCAAACTTAGAATGATAAGAACTTTTGGATTGAAAACTTACAAAGCTTTATTTTGTTTTGCTCTTTAGGAATCCCTATTGTGACCTTGAACATCATTCAGCTCTTAACTGGCTATAATTACAAGAAGTGGAGAAATCAAGTAGATTTTTACCTAGCCATGAACCAGAACATGGACCTTTGCTTAACCGAGGATGAACCTGAGTTACTTACTGGTGAAAGCACAGATGAAGAGAAGAAATATTTTAAGGAATGGCATAAAGCTAATAAGATGGCAAAGAATGTTATTAGGACTACCATGTCAGACACAATTAGAGGTAGCATAGAGGAACCTGATCTAGCCATGGATTTTCTGTATGCCATTCATGACATGTATAGGGAGAGTGACAAGGCTGAGGCAGCTAGGCTGGCAAAGGAGTTTAATGACCTTAAGTACACTGGAACAGGAAAAGTGAGAGAGCATATCATGAAGCTTATTGAGATTAATGCTCAGTTAAGGGACCTGAATATGGGGGTCACTGATGATTATGTAGTGCATACTGCACTGCATTCCTTGCCTAATAGCTTTAGCCAGCTCAGGACTAGCTACAATGCTCAGAAGGAAAAATGGAGCCTCAAGGAGCTGATTGCCATTTGTGTAGATGAGGAAGACAACATTAGGAAGGAGAAAGAGCTAAGCACCTCTGTGAATCTTGTTGAAAAGCCTAAGAAGAAATACCATAACCAGTCTAAACTCAAGCCTACCAAAACTATCACCAAAGGGTCTACCTTAGGAGCAGCTAAAGCCAACAAACCATTTAGGTTCAAGTGCTATTTTTGTAAAGTAGGGCACATGAAGAAAGACTGCACATGCTTTAAGAATTGGTTGATCAAAAAGGGTAATTTTTCTAACTCACTGTTTTCTTTAGAAATTAATTTAGTTAATGTTGAACCAAAAACTTGGTGGATTGATTCAGGAAGTCCCTTACCCATTACTAATTCCTTGCAGGGATTCATAAGGAAGAGAGTCCCAACAAGTGATGAAGTGAACCTGTGTGTAGGCAATGGCATGAGAGTGGCAGTCAAAGCTATTGGAACCTTAAAATTAGATCTTGGTTTAGGAAAGTTGTTAGTTTTGGATAATGTTTATTATGCACCTTCCATGAGAAGGAATTTAGTTTCAGTTTCTCTTTTGGTTAAATCTGGACGTAGACTTCTTATTGACAATAATGGAATTATTATTTCTAACGATTCAGTTCAAATTGGTTCTGGTGTTATATTGAATGATTACCTGCAGTTAAATTGTTCACACAGTCAACAAGAAATTTCTCTTGTTGAAAATAATAACACATCAAGTAACACTTTAACTGGTGTTAAAAGAACTAAATGCAATGAAAAGTCTGCATATTTGTGGCATAGAAGAATTGGCCATATATCAAAAGAGAGATTGAAAATTTTGGTTAAAAACAATATCTTGAATGAACTTGACTTTTCTGATTTACAAGATTGTGTTGAATGTTTTAAGGGAAAGATAACTAACTTAAGGAAAAAGACTGCATACAGAAGCCAAGCACTTTTAGAGCTCATACATACTGACATTTGTGGTCCATTTAGAACTCAAACAATCTGTGGAAATGTATATTTCATAACCTTCATCGATAACTTTTCTAGATATTGTTATGTTTATCTACTTTCAGAAAAATCTCAAGCACTTAAAGCCTTTCAAATATTTAAGGCTGAAGTAGGAAAACAACTAGAAAAGAAAATCAAAACTGTTAGGTCAGATAGAGGTGGTGAATTTTATGGAAAATACACAGAGAGTGGACAACAAAAGGGTCCTTTTGCCTTGTTTCTGCAAGAACAAGGCATCAAGGCTCAATATACCACACCATATAATCCTCAGCAAAATGGTGTGGCTGAGAGAAAGAATAGGACACTTTTGAATATGGTCAGGAGCATGATGTGCACAACAGGCCTACCTAGGTTTTTATGGGGTGAAGCCTTAAGGACTGCAAACTATGTTTGCAATAGAACACCTAGCAAAGCTATAGGGAAAACTGCTTTTGAGCTATGGTGTGGAAGAAAGCCTAGCCTCCACCATTGTCATGTGTGGGGATGCCCTGCAGAAGCTAGAATTTACAATCCAAACATTAACAAGCTTGATCCTATAACTGTAAGCTGCTATTTTATAGGTTATCCTGAAAAATCTAAAGGCTATAGAGTTTATGCAGCTCAACATTCACCAAGAATTTTTGAAACACATCAAGTAAAATTCTTGGATGAGAAAATTCACAATACAAGTTTTGAAGATTTATCTTCAGAATATGAAGAAATTGTGGATAATGAGCATTCTGAAAGTATATTGCCTATAGTTCATGATACACAAGAAGCCATTAGTGTTCCAGAAACTCAAAATGCACAAGATCAACTTGTTGATCAAGGAATGCATTTTGCAGATGATCAAGCTAACCCTGAAACCTTACCTGATCAACCACAGCCTGTAGAACCTTAAGATCAGCCTGCAGAACAAAACCAAAATGTAAATCCCCAATTAAGAAGGTCTAATAGAGCAAGGAAACCAACTTGGGGGGGGGGGGGGGGAAGATTCTGACTACATTGTTTATTTGCAAGAACATAAAGTTAAAATTGATCTTGCAGATGACAATGATCTAGTCAATTTCAATCAAGCTATTGAAAGTAGTCAGTCAGATGATTGGAAACAAGTTATGGAAGCTGAGATTGACTCCATGAACAAAAATGCAGTTTGGGATTTAGTGAAACCTGACCCCAAACAAAAGGCTATAGGCTGCAAATGGGTGTTTAAACCCAAGAGAGATGCAAATGGAAATATTGAGAGATATAAACCTAGGTTAGTTGCCAAGGGTTTTACACAGAAGGAGGGTACTGATTTTACTGAAACCTTTTCCCCAGTTTCAACCAAAGACTCTTTTAGGATTATTATGGCACTTGTAGCTCAATTTGATATGGAGCTACACCAGATGGATGTCAAGACAGCATTCTTGAATGGAGAACTCGATGTGGTTATTTACATGAAGCAGCCTGAAGGGTTTATAGAACCAGGTACAGAAGACTTAGTCTGCAAGTTAAGGAAATCCATTTATGGTTTAAAACAGGCCTCAAGACAGTGCTGTAAAAAGTTTGACTCTGTAATTTCTTCTTTTGGATTTACTGAGAATTTAGTGGATGAGTGTGTTTATCTCAAAACATCTGGAAACCAATTTATATTTCTTGTACTTTATGTTGATGACATTTTGTTGGCCAGTAGCAATTTAAAGCTACTTAAAGAAACCAAAGCCTTTCTGTCAAAGAATTTTGACATGAAAGATTTAGGTGAGGCATCACATGTACTAGGAATAGAAATTAAGAGAGATAGAACACAAGGGCTGCTAGGTTTATCCCAGCAAAGCTATATTGCCAAAATACTGAAAAGATTTGGCATGAAGACTTGTGCATCAGGGGAGGTTCCAATGTCTAAGGGAGATAAGCTCACTAAGAAACAAAGTCCAAAGAATGAAGTAGAAAAGGTGGATATGGAGTCCAAGCCTTATGCAAGGCTTGTTGGCAGCCTAATGTATGTGCAGGTCTGCACTAGACCTGATTTATCTTTTGCAGTTGGCATTCTTTCCAGATTTTAGTCTAATCCAGGTCATGAACACTGGGTAGCTAGAAAGAAAGTACTTAGGTACTTGCAAAGGACTAAGAACCACATGCTTGTATATGGACAAGTGGAAAAATTGGAGCTTGTAGGATATACAGACTTAGATTTTGCAAGGAATTATCCTGATTCCAAGAAATCGACTTGTGGATATATTTTTATGCTTGCAGGAGGGGCTGTTGCTTGGAAAACTACGAAACTAACCTTAGTCACAACATCCACAATGCAGGCAGAGTTTATTGCAGTATATGAAGGAATGTGTGAAGGGCTATGGATTAGAAATTTTTTGATGCAAACTAGGATTTTAAGTCATATAGTTTCTGATGCTCTTGTAATTCATTGTGATAATGAGGCAGCTGTGTTTTTCAGTAAAAACAATAAAAGGTCAAATAACTCAAAGCATATTGACCTCAAGTATTACAGTGTGAGAGAGAGAGTCAAGCATGGTGAAATTTCAGTATTGAGTATAAGCACAGACTCTCAGCTTGCAAATCCCTTCACCAAGGCATTGTCAGTTGCTGCCTTCAAGAATCATATTGAGAACATTGGTGTTTTACCTAGTTTAAGTTCTTGAGTTCAGTGGGAGCCTATTTAGTAAGAGCAAATTTTATG
The DNA here is from genome assembly GCF_002994745.2 of Rosa chinensis. Classification (NCBI taxonomy): domain Eukaryota; kingdom Viridiplantae; phylum Streptophyta; class Magnoliopsida; order Rosales; family Rosaceae; genus Rosa; species Rosa chinensis. The sequence goes on along the minus strand of NC_037091.1, from coordinate 24,876,963 downwards.
AGTTTTGTATTTTCTGAGTTCTTGTAAAATTTTAGTAATTGTGATTTTCAGTTTAATCGTCATCACAACTTTATGTATTATTGAATTTTGATTATAAATAAACTTCTCGAGGTATTTCATTTAGTTTGTGTTGCTGCAGTTTTTTATTAAAATTTTCTGTAACTTTTGTTTTGTGTTCTTGATTTATCTTAATGTCAGATGGTCTTGAAACTTCAGTGAACATGTTCCTTCAGTTTAAAGTACAAGCATTAAGACCATCAGTGTTTTTAGTTTTGCTTGAGTTTCATTTTGAAACATTCAGTTGGACCATTTAGGTATATGATCTTCTGGTAATACACAATGTTCATATACTGCATCATTTTGTTTTTAAAATAGCATATGTAGAATGCAACAGCTTGTGTTAGTGGTCTAGAAGTGCTGCATTTTTGTTAAAGTGTATGCTTTTCCTTGCTCTGCATAAGCTACTGCATTTTGACCGTGATGAATGGATTTTGAGACTTTTCCTTATTCTGGTGCACACTTCAGTTGGTTGTAAACGAGTTGATGTTATTCAGTTTTGGTTTCCCTTGATAACCAGTGATAGTCCAAGTGGGAGATTGTTAGATCAAAAGTGAACTCATCACAAGTTATCCTAAAGCAACTAGGAAACCATTAAAACATTAAGTCGAATACAACATGGATCTGGAAAAGAATCAACCAAGATATCTAATGTGATAGTGTATTTAGCATTGGATTAGGAATCCATTATTTGGACTACAAGAAAGTCCTAAACTGTGATGCATTAGGATTCTTAGATACAAGACTTGATCCTTAAGGAAAACCTTTATGGGAGGTTTCTTAGGACTAGTACTTATATAAATAAGAGGTTAGGGTCCCTGTTATCACCACCGTCTACAAGCATTGTGTTCTGCCCATTCAGAAGCTTCAGTTGGTGATTAGCAGAAGACTTCATCCTTATTTCTGCAGCTACGACAATGGTCTCGACTTTGGACATAAATGGTATGTTTTGATCCTCTGATAAGTAAAGTTGAACATGAAATTGTGTAAGCCTGTTTGTAATTTAGTTTTACAATCTTGTCTTTACTATATATCAAATGTCAAACTGAATCAGATAGGGTTTAGTATGAATCAGAATAAGCTACAGTGTAATACCTAAACCCCGATTCAGTGTATATAAGGTTTAAGCTACAATGCAATACCTAAACCTTATCTATCTGTTCCTAAGCTACAGCTCGGCTATCTATCTGAATAAGCAATCTTGACTGGTTTTGCAGCGCCATTGTATTTGATGGTTGAGGTATGGCTCCAGATACCTGACCTGATGCTTGGAACTGAACTTACAACTAACTTCATATCTATGCCAGTGTCGTTCATCAACATATTCTGAGTTATGGTATATAACAATTGAGAGCAAAATTGAAATGGGTATTCCACGACTGATAGTTGTGGATGAAAATTGGAAAGAAATTGAATTTCAAGCTAAAGAGGAAACGAAGAGGATAGGAGGGGCATAGATGATCAGAACCAGAACCAATTCTTGACTTAGGCGCAGAACCAGAACCCATTTCCCTTCTCTCTCTTTCTGCGGAAGCAAAGACGAAGATCCTCACTCTTTCTCTCTACCTCTGTCACTCTCTCTCTGTACTCGTGCAATGCTAATCGGTCGGTGGAAGGAGAAGCAAACACGTAATAGCAGGTGGAGTCTGTAAAACACTAAAGGACAAAATCATCTTTTCATGAACGGCTTGGCTTTAGCCGGCACTGTTCCTACGCTACAATAGCACAACCTTGTTTTAGTAGTGGCTGAGGGCAAAAACGCCAATCTTCTATTCATAAGGGAAACCTTACTTTAGTATATAGTATAATTTTCAATGGCTTGGTGATAATATCCGAGCATTTGATTTATGATTTATATCGTTGAGATTTAATGATGATTTTTATTGAGTATTTTAAGTATCGAGTTATTAAGAGAACTTCTGAGTTTAATATTTTGAGATGAGAAATTTGTTAGTTTATTTTATGAATTGAGGAGGTAAATATGAAAGATGAGTATAATAACGCATGCATTCATTACTTGGTCGGTAGTATCTTTCAGATAATAGTCTAGTCGACAGTACTCTCTAGACAATATTTTGGTCAGCAATATCCTCCAAAATATATATTTCGGTCAGTAGTACCCTTCGATGCATTATCTGGCCGGTAGTACCCTCCAGATGGCATGAGATAGTTAGTCGGCATTACCCTCTAACTATCTATGGTTAGTCGACAGTACCCTCTAGCCATCACCTCCTCGTATTCTTGTCGACAGTACCCTCCGATGTGTCCTTAATCAGCAGTACCCTCCAGGTGGCATGAGATGACTAGTCGGCAGTTCTCTCTAGTCATCGCTTATTTTACGATATGAGTATTTTATGAGATTTATAAGAGTTTTGAGATGATTTCACTAATGATTTGAAGTTATTTTACGAGATGAGATTTACAATATGATTTGAGACACCAGTATATTTCTGAAATTTTTTTATTTTTTTTTAAGGTATTTTATCATGTGAGTATTTTAATGAGATTTTGAGATGACTTTCGAGATGTGTTACAATACATGTTTGAGATTCTAGTAAAGAGGAGGATCAAGAGTATTTTCATGAGACTTTACTGCATGCTTGGTTTTTAAGAGAATAAATTGGAAAAGAATTATATTTATTTTATGTTATTTTCATTAAAATTATTTATTTTTCGTTTACTCACTCTAACGGTTTTTAAATGCTTTTCCATGGGCTTTTAGGTTTCTCTAGCCCAGTTTGCAGATGAGTTGAGGTCGAGCTTGCGTAGGATGTCGAGGCATAGTGACCACCGCTTCCATCTTCTTTGTAGGTACATGTTAACCTACTTGTACTTTATTCCAGTTCTTTTGTCTATATTGATCTGATGACCATCTTTCAGTTCTATTAGTAGAAACGTAATTTGGTATTCAAGATTTGAGTGTCAGATTTGTTTCATATTACTTGTTGGGAAGTTGTTTATGAATTGTGAGGAGCAGATAGGCTCCAGGAGTTGAGGATGGATAAGTTTATTGAGGAGTGCTAGAATGTTTTTTTTACAGATATTGGGTAGTCTACTTTTATGGGAAGTCTTACTAAATTTTTTGTGAAATTTCTTCTAAGGTGGGCCCTGCAAGGCCACTCCGGATTTCATGGTGAAACCCGGTTTGGGTCTTGTCAAGATCAGAATGGTAAAATCAAACAATTCAACATATATTAAATGTTTGCATATGATTTACCTCAGGCGATTAATAATATAACTAATTTATCACCCGAAACAACATTAAATTTACTCACCTCGAAATCTCGCTACGTTTTCACACAAAACGAGAATAAGCACAATACCACAAAACTCCGCTCAAAATGATCTTGTCAAGCACCTAAGCAACAAGATCTCAACTCAGTACCAAGGTTCTAAAAATCGGTCTAGGCAGCCGCCTAAGCACTAGGTGTGGGGTGACCGCCCTGATTTTGGGCTAGGCGACTGCCGAAATCGGGTTGGGATTTGCCCGGCGGGCTAGGTGGGCGCTGGGCGACCTGCTCTTCTACTTCTCAGCATAGAAATAAGCATCGCACCAAGACATTCTAATTATTAAAATCAAGAAATGAATCAGAATACCTGCTGCAAATCCAAATCCAACACTTGAGAAATGCAAAATATAATTATTAATTACAACACCTCTATCACTAACCCTCTCTAATCTCACAAAAGCAGATTCCTGAATCGAAGCATCGAAACCCAGAGTAGTCGTGTCAGCAGAGAAGAACAGAAACGCAATGTCTAAGGATGTAAAATGGTTGTCTGGTGCTTTGCGATCATCATACATCATTTTTAGAACCCCATTTTCTGGTGGTTTTGATCTTTGATTATGGCCAAGATAGATTTAGGGAATTGAAGTTGTACTCATGGAGATTAAGTTGATGAGGGAACGAGTTAAGAAGAAATGGAGGATATTTGATGAGTGGAATACCAGATTGTGCAGATGTTGAAATTTTGTAATTTACATAATTGAAAGTACAGACTTAGGGTTCTTGATAGAAATTGGGGATTTTATGAGTTTGGCAGAGATGAGATCAAGAAAGCTGTGAGACCCAAATTGATGTTTTTTTTTTTTTTGAAAGGGACCCAAATTGATGTTAGGTTTTATTAGATTTTGGAATCATCTGTGCTAAAGTCTACAATAGAACATATAGACTTACATAGACTTACATAGAGACCCAATAAATAGGTGACATCTGTCATTTTTTTTTTTTCTGGCTAATAATAAGTATGATTTCATAACCTTTGTTCTTTCCTATTTTAACTACTTCTGACTAATTGTAAAACTTTTAATACAATTATTTATTAACTTTATGTCTTAAAAATAATTTAAAAATTAAAAAAATAAAAACCACCTAGTCCCCACCTAAGCTCCTAGGCGCTAGTCCTTGGACCACCGCCCGACTAGTGCCTAGCGTCTTTTAGAACCTTGCTCAATACAAAAGCGTTTAGAGTTCGAAACATGAACTTCAACTAAAAACTGAAGATTTCATCAGTCATGACAAAACTTCATCCTAGACCACCCAAAGTCTTCGAAACACTTCTAGGATCAAATTGACAAAACAAAAGGACGATCTAACGGTCGGATCCTCACAGATCAAAATCGAACATACCGAAACAGAAATTAACCTAACTCGTCCAAAAGATCGAGCAATGACAAAACTAAACACACATAGATGTTCGTATCGACAAACAGAGGCTAATGGAGTAACCAAGTGCTCCAAAGATGGCCGAATGCGTCACCGGTGAACTTCAAAATTTGCACGATCAGCTTCAACCAACTTGTAGTGCACAACAATGAGAGCAACTTTCATATCTGGCACCAAGTCCAACTCTGCCTACATCAAGTTAGATCAAGCTCAAAAATTTTGGTGGACGAAACTACAAATCCAAATTTTGTGCTCCACACTTCGGTTGGTCCTCAAGGCTTGTAAGGATCGAAAGAGGAAGTGGAGACCTTCAAAACCCAACCGGTTTCAAGCCGTGATGTTGTCGGAAAATAGAGATCGAATCAGGTCAGTTCCACCGACTTTCGACCTTCGATCCTCTGTGTACAGTTCAAGTGGCGGACGTGAGTGGCTAGGGGAGGAAGAGGAGACAACGGCGAGTCGATTTGGCTCGATAGCACCCACTATTATCGCCGGAGGAGGAGAAAAAATAGGGTCGAGTCAGCCGTTTCGCGTTTCGGATTGGGGTTTCTGGAGAGAAAGAAAACAAAGCTTTCCAAAAATAGAAATTTGAAATTTTCTGAATTTTTCTGGAATTTCTTCTATTTATAGGAAAATTTCCAAAAATATAAAGAGTTTTTCTATTGGAACCTCCAAATTTACTCACTTGACCTTCTTGCTTTTTACACCTCCTATCAAATTTTCCAATACTAAATTTACTCACTAAACCTCACTTAAATTCCTGAAATAACCTCGCTCATATAATTTGCAAATAAACTATTAATTACATATTCATTCCTTAATCAGATTACATAAATCTTTTATCCAATAAAAAAGAAACTCAAACACAAGGTATTGGGCTTTAAAAATTAAATATTTTTTTTTTGATTGGGGGAGGTCAGCGTTAATAAGTTAGCGACACACGCACCCATGCAGAGTATCCTAGCAGAGACAGACTAATCCACTGCACCGTCTATGGGGACAAATCCACCACAAACTGGCCACTAGGTGTTAAAAAATTAATTTCTAATAAAAAAGAATTGTTTTTTTTTAACTTTTTTTCTCTTGTAGATGTGCAAAAAAAAAATGAAGAGTAGTTTTTCTTAATGTTTAATTATTTTCTCTATTTTCTGTACGTCATGATTAATTATTTAATAGTTTTTAGGTTTTTTTTTTTTTTTTTTTGCAAATATAATGGATAGACTGGGATTTAGGTCATAATATGATTTCTTTTGTTATCCCGAACCAATATGCGTTCAACATATATGATGATAGGAATTTTTATGTCACATGATCTTGATTATAGTTTTAATTCTTATTAAATATATATAAAAGCTTTAATGAGTATGTAGTGAAATTGGAAAATAATAAGAATACGATATAATATTATTGAATTGGAAAGTCTATAGAAATTAAATATAATTTTTTTTGGGTATAATTATTGTCCTTAATAGTCATTTTATAAGAGGTTATATATGTCATTTAATAATTCATAATAGAGTGAGGTCAATTGAGCAGATTTGGAGGTCTCAATAGAAACACTCAAATATAAAATCTTTCTCTGATCATAACTTTTTCATACGATCTTAGAAAAATACTGCCACATATTTATAAACTCGTATCGACTTACTCTATAACATTCATGAATAAAGTTTTTCAAGAAAATCAACGAGTCAAAAGTAAACTCTCGACCCCTTCATAATTGAAACGTTTTGGAGAAAATAAACATTCTCTTCACTGACGAATCAAGAAATGATGTACGAACATGAGGAAATGCATAAACCGAAACCTCAATAATTTCAATAAATCAACAAAAAAAAATTCGTCTTTACAGGCCATGTCCTTATGGAGGATTGGATTTGGGTTTCGATGGTTGGGTCCTCTCTGGTGAAATGGGTAGGTGCCAGGTGGCGATGTGGATGCGGTTTGGTGATTTCACTGGTGGTAGGATTCAGGATTTCCAGCATAGGGTTAGGTGGGACTTGGGAGGAAACACAGTTACCCAAGCACTTTGGTTCAAGTGCGACCGAGCCACGTTATTGTGGGCATCTTTGAACCCATGTTAAGTTCTTTTTATGGGCTAGGTGGGTTTTCTACTTATGGGCTGGAGGACAATTTGGTTGGATTGTTAAGATGGTCTATGTATTTCGGCTTCATTAGCTTTCACTATGTTGGTTTCTTTTAGGTCTATATGGGTCGAAGTAATGGTTTCACCTGGACAATTCAAGTCTGTGCCTTGGTGTGTGGGGTGGGGGGGCTCATCTAGCACATCCCTTTCCAGATGGCTCTTCTAGCTCATCCCTTTCCAGCAATAACTGTGAGGAACTAGAAAATAAGTAAATTTTTTGGTTGATGTCTCTCTATGTCTGTGTCGTCCGAGTTATCATTTGTAATTTTATTGTAATGCTAAAGAAAAAATTATCTATTTAGAGATTGTCAACTACACATAGAAGCTACATCAAGTATCTTAACAGATAAACAACATACACAATCTCTCTATAACGATGACACTTGTTTAAGGAATAACAATCTGAATAGGTTGCCCCATGGCGACAAAAATAAATCAACCGAATGAGACTTATTGATATTTCTTCAGCTGAATCAAATATCTTTGAAATTGTAACTAGCTTAATTTCCTTCACCTTTCAAAAAAAAAAAGTAATCATGAAACGATGCATCACCCCTAGACTTATATTTGGGATATCATTCACAATTAAGAAAACACTAATAAGCATCAAAGCATAATACGTACTTGATGTCACATGAAACTATTGAGAACATCTTTAACCAAATCTTAAATTTACATCAATGCACCAACAAAAATCGAGTAAGCTGACCCCATAACCATTTTTGAACTCTAAAAACATCCATAAAAGTTTAACACACCTAACTTTCATAATGCTTTTAACTCACAAAAGCTAATCTTTGTTTAAAGGTATTAACAAATACTTAAGCATGCAGTGTTACTCTAATGGAATATTGCTTAAGAATGATATATCTTTGCCGACTTCTTATTAAGTGTTCAGATCAATCATATGTGTCTGCTTTCTTTATATCAATGTTGGCCCAATTGCATGCTTGGTTATCATGCCTTTCTTTCTTTTCTAGGCTGTTGTGGTTAGGGACTTAGGGGTTTTAGTGTGGTGGCCCTGGCCAGCTCTAGCAAGCTTAACCCTATCTTAAGCTCCCTTCATGCTTAGCCTGAGTTTATGGTTTTCATTTAAAGGTACAAAGTAGAGGGCCTCTTCATTCTCCTTGATCATTTTATCCAACAAGCCTCCATACTTCTATAGTGGTAAGCATGTGTTTTCTCTCTCTTGGACATTTGGGTACCCTCCAAGTTCCCTTCTTAGCACCTGCATTTTTTTATATATAATCTTAAACACCCTTTCCAACTGTAATATCTCATCTGTCCAATTTCTTTTGGGCGTGCCACGAGAGGACTGGAATATTTTGTACTTAATTACTTGGCATTCCCCTTTTTAAGTATTATTTAATTTCCACATTTTTCTGAAAATTTGCATCAAAACGTGGACCATACATGAATATAATGATGGTGAGTTTGATGTCTATATAAGTAGTGTACTTGTAAGCTTAAGATTTCTATATAATTGGCATTGTGAAGTTCAATCTCTCAATCTGTTGCATTTATCTGGGAAGTAGCAGCTTTTACATCCCAGGTTCATGGATTCGAATTTCAGCCCAAGCCCTACGGAGGCACATCCTGATACGATGGATTTTCTGTCTCTTGCATGGTGCAATTTTGCAGTACAAGCTTTGCAACCAGAGCAACAAGACCACCAATCTCTAGTTTCGTTAAGTGATCCAATTATCAAGTTTGAGAGCCAAAACATGACTCAAATCACGGTACGCCAAGTCAATTCATTTAGCATGGCATTTCAATACTGTGAAACATTTTAGAATTTTATTTTTGCCGACCATGAGAATTTGTAACGGAGATATTTTGCGACTTTCAGAAGTTGGACAAGAATGCAAAGATGGATGGTGCAGATGCCAAGCCTATACCACCATGGAAATCTAATGATGTAAAGGTAAGCATGTGTAAGTTGATAAACATGAAATGTTCGGGTCACATATCTATCAGGTATGTTGTTCAATTGTCTATTAATTACACCGCTATTAACACATCACATCGACAACCTGCCATTTTTGGTGACAGAACATCATTTGCTTATGATATTTCATTGATAAGTAAACCAAAATCTGTTTGTCTTTCTTCTTTAGTCATGGATATGGATGCAACAAGCCATGCATCCAGAATTGAACTACAACAGCTATTTCCGAAAGAAATGGGTTAGTAATTTGTATTACACGACATCTTTCTCTATATATGATAGTGTGTATTCACTGCTGAATTTTTTATAAAGAAAATGCTTTAGCAAAGAATTATATTACATTGCAGCTGTCATGGAAGATAGTGCCATTCAAGAACATGTCGATCAAGAAGTGGCTGAAGGAGATTAAAGAAAGGCGGAAAGAGGAACACAGGTTGCAAAGAGCTGAAGTCCATGCAGCTATATCTATGGCAGGTGTGGCAGCAGCGCTTGCTGCCATTGCGGCTGAAAGCTCTGGAAAGAATGAGAGCACTGCTAAGGAAGGAGCTGTGGCTTCTGCAGCTGCTCTGGTGGCAGCCCAGTGTGCAAAAGTTGCAGAAGCAATGGGAGCAAAGAAGGAACAGATCAGCAGTGTAATAGGTTCAGCCATGAGTAGCACAAGTGCAAGTGATATCTTAACCCTCACAGCTGCAGCTGCAACATGTAAATATCCTATCCTTCTCCAGTTTGGTTTAATGCATAAAAAAAGGATTCTGGATTTAATCAATCACCTCTACCAGCTCCTACAACAATTTCCAACTTAACATTATGCACATTAGATAACTTCTATCATTTCTACCAAGTAGTTGTAATTCTTTTTTCTTGGACTTGTGTATATTATTTTCTTAAGTCTCTGATAATTGTCCATGTGCACATAAATTAAAATGACTGGTAAAACAATCAAAAAGCATATGCAATTATTACTGGTGAAGAAATAGCAGTAACCATTTGCAATTGTCACTTGATGTCAATAACAATAGATACGATCACTGAAAAAAAAAAAAAAACAAATGAGCAGGCGCTTCACAGAAAGACAGTTCTCGAAAAGTAAAAAATAATCACGTTTTTTTACAACTTGCACTTTACAAATAACAGCATCAAATCAAAAAACCTCCAGGCGAAAGTCTTTTATATCGTACGATGTTATTGTCTAATATGACTTGACATTTCTTCTGTTTAAAAAGAGCCATTTCTTTCTGTTTTGTTTGTGTATGTAGCATTAAAAGGAGCAGCTACACTTAAAGCAAGATCAGGATGCAAGAATATGCTACATGGGGGTGCACCCGTGCTGCCCATCGAGGAGAGCCATGAGGTTGACTTCGACTTTGAAAAGTGTAGGTCAATGCTTGGAATGGGTGCGCACCTCAGCATCGAAACACCAGATGGTTTGTATTCCAACTTAATGCATCTACATTTTCTGACAAGAAGGGTAGCGTAGTTATCCCTAGGTTCTAGTTTATAATTCCTAAGACAATATCCTGATTTACTTATCTATATGCTAATAGTACATTCAAAACTATCTGTTAACAGGGAAGTACACGGTCAGATCAGTGTCCGTCATCCTAAGCAGTGAAGCCAAGGTCTGACTTAAAGCTTAAATTGTAACAGCTCTATTTTGTCATGCTGCATAGTAAAAGCATGCCCTAATTGCTGTTTAACAGAGATCTTAGTTTGAACTATTCTCAATTTCTTATGTAGGTTGTTCTTAAAATAAGGAAGCTCAGTCTATTGAAAAGCAAGCAGGAAAGTAAGTCTGCTACTCTGTTTCATATGTATTTATTAGTTTTCAATGTATAGTAAAGTTAGATTGCTATGGAATCTAACCTTTTCTCAAACAGTTGTGTAAATTGAAAGTCTTGATAGGTTCACAGCCACATTAAACTGAAGAGGACCAATTTAATGTAGTGCAACAATCATCTGTGTTTTGCTATAGGTATCATACTGGACATGCATGCAGAGCTGTATAAAGATTCAGAGGCAGAGACTGGTACAGGTTATCTTATCGTCTTGACAACGAGTAAGGGGACATTCAAACTTGACATGGAAGATGACTATCAACGTTACACAACATGGGCCACAACCATTAATCATATGCTGATGCTCTCTACTTCATTATCAAAATATCATCTTCAGTTCTACAAAAACTAATGTCACCAGCTATTACTATAATCAATTTGTTGCACCGATGTGCATATCTGTCCTGTTTTATGTAATTATCACAAGTAAATTCATAATTCACAGATTTTTTGTTGCTATCATAACAAGCTCATATGTTCCCAGAGCAGAGCTACACTAACAAATTCAGAGATGATAAATATAGGCAAATACTTTGTGATTAATTCATATTAACCAAATAGTAATAAATAAAAATAATAATAATAATAATAATATTCTTCTTCTTCCAGGAGAGAGTAAATAGAGAGTGAAAAATGGCTTACATATAAGCATTCAATTAAATAGTCTTGAACAACTACCGAGTAAACATTGTATCATATCTATATACCATGTCTCTATCACTTAAATGAGTCCAATACTACCAAAAAATAACAACTTTTTTGGACAAAATCAAAAATAGCATCTACAATGTAATGCCTCTAACTACTTTTACCACATATTTAGATTACTAGTCTAACATAAATGTTCAACCAATTAGCCCAAGCTCTAATATTTTTTTTTCCCGAGGTTGATGGAAGGAAAGACAATAATAAATTAATTCATAAAAGTTTGAGGTAGGAAAGAATTATTACATTAAGAAGATCTGAAGTTGATCTCCACTGAGGCAAGCACGTCACCAATTAGTCCAAGCTATGGGGATTTCGCTAGTTGAGGAACAACTGAAGCCAATAACTTCTTTGCCAATTATATCAGTGCATAAACAATAATCAGGAGCCTGTCAAAGCATATACAACGACTGATGCTTGAAGATCACGATCCACTTTGAAGTGAGCATGGAAAAATCTTTGTATCTGTATCGGTGGTCAGAACAGAGCAATTTAAGAATCGACTATTTAGCTAACTTGGAAGTATTAATTGAGTCGAAGAATCTACCTCTTTGAAAGAATGGGAGACTAGAAAATCCCGTAACTTCTTTTCTTCCGAATCAAATAATACAATATGACTCGGTAAAGACCAATTTTTTGCAAATTCTGATGCAAACCCTACAGGATCCATCATGAATTGATCTGATTCGTCTGGGATTCCTTTCTCTTCACTGTTGACAAAATTTTGAACAATGCATAAGCTACCAAACAATTATATTAAAGGCTTCATGGAAAGAAGAAACAGTTCCAGCCAAATTGTCAAATTCCAAACCTCGGTGTGCAGTCTAGAAATCGCATTGGAAGGTTTCGGTGCAAAGTAGAGTAGTAAGGTGTGGCGTGGCAAGGCATTAGAAAAAGTATGTCTGTTACTTTTCCCTCGACCACTTCATTGGACAGATAGTAAGTAACATCTTCAGTTCCTCTCTATTCACCATATTCGAAATTACCAGCAGAAAGAGAGGCATCGAAAAATTAACTTGAAAAAAAAAATCAGAGAAATTTTCTCCTTTAACTACTCAATTAAAAGATACAAAGAAGGTGATCCATCGAATAGATAATTAAAACATTGATGATAGAAGTAGAATAGTGTTTAAGTTGGCTAGCCAACCACCAAACATATACTACCCAGCTTTTGTGGTTATCAAAGAGCAAACAAACTACCTGATGAACCAAACTCATATACAAGGCCATTGGAATATTGGTAGCGAGCAAGAAAAAGATGGCCAACAGCATTTTTGCAGAGAATTTATTATGGTAATCTGCCAATTTCTTCCTTTGACCATTTCCAGAAACTGATGTTTTTAATGCGGTTAAAGAGTATCCAGAGAATATCAAAGCTATAGGAAGCACAGGCAAAACAAACCTATAACTCAGAATAAAAGTGGAGTATTAGTTGCAAATACAAAAAAAAAGGTCAAACAGTCACATTTATTTGTATAAACTCATATACCTTATGAATGAATAGGTACCTGAATTCTTTGTGGCCTAGTACACTATAAAGTACCAGAACCCATGCAATAAGGCCAGAAAGCTTCCATTGTTTCGACTGCAAGATGCCAGCTATAGAAAATGGTAAAAAAGAAAATACCATGACAGAAAATCCCTGAGTGAAGTACCAGTGCCACTTGTGAGTTCCATAATAATCTCCACCAGAGGAAAGAAAATTGAATCTTAGGAAATTAAGAGGTACTAAGACCCATGAGCCGTACATCAATCGATCTATTAAAAATGTAAGCCCAAGCACCAGGACCCTGAAGCCACAAATGAGTAGAGAAAACATTTCACATAAACGCCACCAGGCACACAATGACTGACATGATACAGTTCACTAAAAATTTGTATAAGTCCGCACAACAGCTACAGTCATTTTACAGATGTCACACAAATGTGAGATAAATATGGTGACAACTTAAATGAAAATGATGAAGACTTCAAACGTCTTATGCCACATAATTCGTTGGTCTTATATATTATCAGTAGCTTCAACCGTCAGCTTTATCATGTGTGTATCACATTGCATAATCACCAAGAACATTTGCTGCCACTCCTAAACCCTATTAGAGTGACACCAACTCTCTCTGTCTCCATAATTTCAAGGTAGCTCACATACTTAGTATTGTTTTTATTTGCATCACCTTCATTGATAATTTTTATTAATGGCAGTTCCACTAATCACCAAGGACCTTTAAGCTCTTACTACTATGACAGCAAATTTCTCACTTTATCACATCATTTCAATATTGCACTCAGACCTCACTAAACTCAATGTCAAACAACTCACCATTTATTATTATAACTTGCTTCCTTCAAACTTCTAAGTAGAAACAAACATGAAAAAACAACTATGAGAATCATGTATTCTAGGAGCACAAACAATTTAGGCAGAAATTATCATTTTAAGAACTTCATGTAAATTAGGTATTCAAAGGAAAATGGATAAATACCTACCCAATAGGAGCTACCTCCAAAAATATGAATCTGAGTTTATCGCGTGACACAAATAGCTCAAGGACCCCAACATAAAGCCATATGATGGCACTTGTTGGTCGAATAGCACAAGCTAATGCAGCAATAAGCAAACCCCACTTTCTAGATTCCAACGGAAGTTTGCTGGAAGAAGGCCTGATACAGGGCCAGTAGTACAAGCTCACAATGGTAAGAACAGTCTCCAGACTATTCGATAATGTACGAGTGAGACAGAAAAACATAAACCAATTTGTCAATTGGGAAAAAAGCTGAGACCAAGTTAAGTACATCTCGTAGCACAAACAACTTGATGTTTTCAATACTGCAGTGTAAAGTGTACCCATGAGCTTGACATAAAATATATAATTATTCAAAGAGTAAAGAAGCTGTCTGTTATACAAAAGGATACAGCCCATTTTGCAACCTGGTCGCCAAAGAGGATGACAGAGAATTTGTACAGGTATAAATCACCAAATGCAGAGAATAGGGACTGGAATAGCCGAGGTGCCTTGACCTACAAAACATATAAACAAAAAAATAAAAAAATGAAAACTTTGAAAAAAAAAACATGGAGAAAAGCAATTACTTCAAGCACCTAAAATTTGATGTCATCTGTTAATGCGATATGAGTAGCAAGAAATCAATGGCAACCTTACCAGAAGAAAATGAAATGTTTATACACAACTACCAAGATAATATACGCTGAAAATCAATGCATTCTGTCTCTAGTTTAGAAAATCAAAGATAGTACAAAGTTTACCATACAATAAGCTAACTCGACTAATATACTTCTGATCACAAAAGGTAGAACATCTTAGCAAATACTTACACTCCTTACGCACCTCATTCTTCTTACTCTCTGACTAAAGTCACAAAATACCAATCCAAATTTTACATAAGATAATTGAAGACCTGAAATGCTCATGCTTTAAAGACGTAATATCTGTTGCAAGGAATTAATAGAGAACTACTACAAGGATGGGTTGTTCACTCTACTGGTCAGCTTAGCATAGACTTCAAAGCTAGAAATTATCGCGTTACACATAAATACAAAGAAATTGCACATAAATACAGAGAAATCTTTTGCATCAGCTTTCGTTTAGAATGTAATGATGACATGCATTGTGTGGGTTTAAAGGCCATTACCATGAACCATGGGGTATCAAGACCTAACAAGGCAAGCACTTTGTAAAGGAAAGCAAAGAGCAAAGGATGCAAGTAGCTCCGAATCCCCTTCTTCCACTCCCACGTCAAATGGCCAAACCTGTCATTTAGAAATACAAAAACCCATTTCAGCATTTTGTTTCTATCATCCTTTTTATTTCGGCATTTATAACAACAAAGTGAAATTAGTGATATTCTCCACACACAAAAAAAAAAAAAAAGGTGAGATGAGTGTTACCCAAAAGTGATGCGGTGAGCAACTTCAAGAGCTTGCCAGTGCTCATCTGGGTTGAAATAGGTCTGAACCAACAGAGCATTTAACATTCGAAAGGCCAAGCAGAAGAGATAAATGTTCTTGGGTGAGGCTAGCAGATCGAATTGTGGACCTTCCTTTTTTTGTTGTTGTGATTTTGTAGGAATTGGGTTTTGGGTTCTGTTTGCGTTTGCTGATGATGAAACTGCAGAACTCTGTCTTTGCCTCATTGCAATCTGTTGTATCAGCAAGGCAAAAGATCGAATGAGTATAACTTGATCTCGAATGAGCTAGTTTTGTTCCGAGAGTTTGAGTAAATTATTAAACCAGGAGCTGCGCATAAGGCGCATGTAGAATCGCCGAGACAGAAAGATGGTGTAATCACTGTAATGTAATTACATCGAAGGAGAAAGTCAATTTTGTGGGTTTTTTTTTTTTTTTTTGTTTTTTGGTAAACAGAGGGTTTGTTTAGAGAGAACGTCTTCGGTGCTCCGAGCTTTTCATGCTCGTTTTGCTTGGGTCAACACACGTGAGGTGCACGTGCCATTTTATTAGTGTTGGTTTCTGAAAAATATTCCTCTAGACCAAGATGCTTCGAAATCATCTCAATGAAAAATAGATAGTTCAGTTGCGTGATAATAATCTAGGGTACGTTCCACAAAACCCGGACTGGTTCTTGGTCTAGGGTTTGCCACCTTCGTCTTGTCCGGCGGCGTGTTTGGGCGGCGGTGGCTCGCCTCGCCTGCTTGACGCGGCTGCCGGACGGGAATTCGAAACTAAAGGCCTGGCAGTTTATTGGACAGGGGTTAAGGCTCGAGTCCGGCTCTGGATGGTCTTGGGACGAGTACCGGAAGAAATCTTGGGCTCAGTGGGCGGCGGTACAACGAGGGTCGAGCGTCGCAGAGGCACCTCCATGATCGGCAGCGTGATGGAGGGGCTGGACGGTGGTGGCGGCGTGCTGGATCTGATTGCATCGAACTGTTTTTTCGACGGGTTCAATCGGATTTTGACGTGGTTTGAGGCAGCGAGGTCAAGCTTGTGGTGCTGCGGCGTGGCTGGCGTCAGTGGCAGTGGCGAGGGCTGGTGTCGTTTGCGGCGGTGAGATCTGGTACCGGGTGGCAGTGGTCGACCACTGGGGCGGAAGATGGACTGTGGGCTTGGGTCAAGGTGTTCTTTGTTGGGCCTGAGCTGGGTTTCTTTCTTGGGCTGTTGGGCTTTGATTTTATTTTGTTCAGTCAGTTTTTCTATGTTTTTTAGTTTCGTCTATTTACAATAAGGTTCCGTTTTCGGGACAGTCTAGGCACTTTTGTGCATTTAGTTTTTTGCATTTGGTCTAGTCTTGTCGACTTAACTCTCAGTGGATCTAGGTGTACACCAATTGAGGTCTCTAGGCAGCTAGGTTTATTGGTTAATGAGTTAGGTTTCTAGCGCCTCCGGCGTAGTACCAAAGGGGGATCCCCGCTATGTCTACGTATTGATTGTACAATGAGTGGGTCTAGTTTCTATGTACCGATGTGGGTACTACCACTATCTTCTTGTCTGTTAATGGCAACGGAAGGGTATGTAATGGCCTATTCTGGCTTTCGATGAATATATTTTCGCCTACTGGCTCCATTCTCAAAAAAAAAAAAAAAAAAAAAAAAAAAAAATTCTCAATGAAAAATAGATTCGCATCACTCACAATCCTCAAATCACGTCAAACAACACCCCCAAACTGAATTAGATTGCTTCCTAAAAGAAAAAGTTTATGATGGAATAAAAGAATATGCAGGGGATGGATCACATACCCTAAAGCATGGGCTGCTCTAATGGCTGGCACAATTCTGGGATGAATTGGAGTCTTTGAGCACCTCCGCCCAAACTCATATGTTGATGAACATAACCTACGAAGAGGACTGGTAGTCAACTTTGGAGAAACAAATTCTTTGCGGCTTGCCTCCAAACTCACAGAAGCTAGGACATCTAAAATATGATTCCTTTTCTTTCCAATGGGACTGATTGAGAAGTTAAAACCCCACTTCCACGCAATGGGACTTTAGAACTACTACAGGTGGAGCTCCGAAAAGGTGAACAATTAAGATTGTGAAGTTACATTGTGGAGGTCACGGGTTAGCTAGCCTAACTAACACTGTGGAGGTCACGGGTTCAAATCTCACTGACATCAGGGATAGGGTGGGGGTGGGGGTGGGAGTTGCATTGTCGTCCAGAGTCAAAAAAAAAAACAAAAAAAAGATTGTGAAGTCTTCTGGAGGAGGTCGAAGTCTTGAAGAATCGAAACTGAAGAATAGATTAATGTTTCCACTGCTGTTGTGCGGAGGCTGAGGCTGAAAGAAATGATTGTGGCGGAACGGGATCGAGCCACCTCATTCCCATTTGCCTATTTCGTTGTGGTTTGTTTTTTTTTTTTTTTTTTTTTTTGGTCTTTTTACTTTCTGTTTTTGAACTTTTTTCGTTCCAATTTAATTAGTGGGAAAATGATCATTTACCCGATTTTAGGCTAAAAATTGCCCACTTGCTCCACCAACTGTTTTTTAACCCCATTTACCCAAAACACTCTAAGGGATTATTTCCCCTTTACCCAATTAATTCTTTTTTCTTTTTTTTGAGACTTTTTTGCCCTCTCTTTCTTTCTCACTTAGAGAGAGAAGTCACCATCCACCTTGCTGTGCTCCGGCGACCAGTGACCGGACTCCGGCGACCGATGACCGGATTCCGGGAACCAGTAACCGAAATCCTGCGATCGATGACCGGAATCCGAAATCCGGCTATTATTGCCCCCAGTAATCATATTACTGCCCCCAGTAATCATATTATTGCCTCCCAAAAATCATATTATTGCCGTCCAGTGAATTGTATGAACTCCAAAAACCAAAATGAATACACTACAGGCACAATTGATCAATTTATAATCATATTATTAGCTCCCAATAATCATATTATTGCCCCCCAATACAAAGTCCAATGTCTCTACTGCCTCCCAATAGACCACCAAAAATGCACCATTTTGTATGATTCACAGATAATTTGACTTTAATACACAGAAAACAACAGGTAACTTACCAATACACCACACTATAGTGATCCCTGTCCCTCATTTCAAAGTCTACTGGGGCCAATAATGTGTCTACTGCCTCATCTTCGTTACCAACAGACCCAACGTTTTGCTCATTATCCATAATCATCCCTCATTTCAAAGTCTACTGGGGGCCAATAATGTGTCTACTGCCTCATCTTCGTTACCAACAGACCCAACGTTTTGCTCATTATCCATAATCATCTCCACAACACCGTTCTTCAATTCGTCTTCGGTGACCTTCGACTCCGCCACATCGTTTCTAGGCTCGTCGTCGCTCATTACATCCACCACATCGCTCACCGGAAGCTCATTCTCAGCCTTCCTGGCCCGAGTCCGGCCAAACGAACAGGTGACCTCCGCCTGAGCCAAATCAAGGTCAATTCGTGCTTCAGCCCCGGTCGTTCACCGGCGGGAAGCTCTACATGCAGAATGACCTCGACATGTCCGCCGCGTCCGTCACCAACCAGCTCTGCGACCTCGACTTGCTGCTCAGATCTGGCGTCCTCCACCAGTCAAACGCCACCTCCGCCATCTCGCCCCTCGCCGCCGCAAACGATGAGTCGCGCAATCACCGTCGAGGCCTCATCGCCGACCCGGAAAATACCTCCTCTGTTTCGGTCTTCATCGGCGCCTTCTCCGACGACGCAGAACCACTCGATCGGCGCCTCCTCCATTTGCCGCTGCTTCTAGAAATATTACGCCATGCCGGAGTCGAGAGAGAGAGAGAGAGAGAGAGAGAGAGAGAGAGAGAGAGAGAGAGAGAGAGAGAGAGAGAGAGAGAGAGAGGGACACGTCTGAGAGGAAGAGAGAATATGATAGGAGAGTAATTTTTTAATTAAAATAAGGGTATTACTGTCAAATACTGTTAGATTGGGTAAATGAGGTTAAAAAACTCTAGGTGGAGTAAGTGGGCAATTTTTAGGCTAAAATTGGGTAAGTGGTCATGGCCCCTTAATTAGTTATTTCAAATTTGTTGGTTATTGTAAAAGGAAATGGAAAGAAAAAAAATTATTATACGTTCATTTGATTAAATTTTATTTATAAATTTAACATATAAGTGTTTAGAGATGCTAATCTCGCGAAAATCAAGTCTCTCAAGTTCTTGTCTATAGGTAATGCTTGTATTCCATATGAGAAGCTAGTAATGATTTGTGGTGATGAAGGGTTATGGAATTGGTAGGAAGATGAGTGTGATGGTGGAAATGGTGGTTATGGAGGTGGAAATGGTGGTGTGGTGTTGTAGAGAGAAAATGGGATGTCTTGGTGAGATCTAGATGATGGAATGGAGTCAAGAATCATGAAGATAAGGTCTTTGAACTCTCTTTGATGTATGTCCCTTTGGTCCAAAGATTTGCAAGAAATGCTCTTACACCATTGTCTCCTAAATGATCCCAAATTTGCAAGATGACAAAAGGACAAGTTGTTGGGAGATGTTTGAATTTCAAGTGGTGGGAGATTCTCACAACCATGGTCTTCCTTGGCTGGACAAAGGGTCCTCCATCAGTGGCGGCTCGCTGTAAAAGTTGGCCGAAAAAGTCGCCGGAAAAGTTGCTGGAAAATTCAATTTGCGTTTTTCACTCAAATTCCATGACTTCTTCTCCTTGCTCCAATTCTTCACATTTCAAGCCTCAAATGGTCATTTTATTCTCAATGCATGGTTTCCTACAAATAAGAGGAAATGGATTAAAGAGGGTAAAATAGCTTGGAAGACAAATTAATTTCCATAATTTTGGGGCACAAATGCATAAGTAATTTGTGACTCAACATCTAATAGCTAATGGAGGGATAGTACATGTACCACTAGACTCTCTAAAAGTTTTTGGGTATCAAACAGTATATTTGCGATAGTTCGGGAATCATATCAGGATTTTAACCTTGTTTATACGTGAATATCCAAATTGTTCTTAATGAAGGACTCATTTAATAATAAGAGAGTTTTGAAAATTTAAGTTATTGGCTGTGCAAGTTTCGTGGTTAAGCAAAACAAAATCAATGTGTTAGGTCCATAATTATCTAGTGATTATTTTCCTAATCTTGCGTTTTTGCTTAATCTTTGTGTTTATTTATAGGATTAATTACTGCTTACTCCCTATACTTATAGGGTTTCGTCGTTTCAGTCCTTGACATTCGAATTTCACCTTAAAACTTCTCAAACTCTCAATTTCCTCCCAATTGGTCCCTACCGTCAAGCTCCATCTAAATTGTCCGTTAAATTGCTGACGTGGCATCCATTTCACGCTGAAATGTCTATTTTACCCTCAATTACTTTTTTTTTTCTCTTCTCTCTTTTTTTTTTTTTTTCTTTCCCTTTTTACTTCTTCTTCTTCCACGCTCTCTCTCCTCCTCAGTTTATCTCTGTCTTCTTCTTCCAAACAAAGCAATCTTAGACATACAGAGTGAAGCAGAGAGCACGTTGACAATGTGAGGAAGAAGAACAATAAGACACTTATCTTGCAGGACCTGCAAAGCTGGCTTCTGTCCAGTTAGGAGGGTCCATCACAATACAAGGATCAGACTTTTCAAATTCAGCAACCTAACAACAAATCACAACCCATCGATCTTCAATTTCAAGCTAAAAATAATGGGTACTTATGCCAAAGACAGTCCATGGAACGCAAAAGAAAGCAGAACCCAAAGCCACAACACATCAAACACCCCACAACAGATGCCAGACTCGGCTTTGATATGATTTTTTTCAAACCACAAATCGCATCAAAAATTAAATCCCAACCATCGATCACATCAAAAATTTTCAAACCCAGAATTAAACCGTCAGTGAGTCTGGTGTCGCCGCAGTAAAGGCAGTTGAAAGGAGCTGGAGAGTCTCTGCAGATGGTGTGTTGAAGCAAAACTCCTCTGGGGTCGCCGTAAACAAACACAACCATCGTTCACAATCTACAACAAGCCGCCGTCTTTCCACCACCACCTCCCGTCCTCCGCTGCGACCCGGACTGCTCTGGCCACCTCCCCTACAAAGACATATAGGAAATCGAGATCAGGCTGGACCGATTAATGAAGGTAAGAGGAAAGGAGTGGTAAAGATTTGGACTTTGTTGGATTTGATCAGTTTGGTTTAGGTTGAGGTTGGTATTGATAGGGATTTGGTTTGGTTTAGGGGAAGGAAATAATCTGAGGATGGTTTGGTTAGGGATTTGGTTTGGATTTACGCTGATTTCAGAATCGTCGGTGATGAGGAAGAAGAAGATGGGGAGAAACAGACGTAGAGAGAGAGCGTGGAAGAAGAAAAGGTCAAAAGGAAAAAGCAGAGAGAGAGAGAGAGAGAGAGAGAAGAGAAAAAAAAAAAAAAAAAAGTAATTCAGGGTAAAATAGACATTTCAGCTTGAAATAAATGCCACATCAGCAATTTAACGGAAAATTTGGATGGAGCTTGACGGCAGGGACCAATTGGGAGGAAATTGAGAGGTCGAGGAGTTTTTAGGTGAAATTCAAATGTCAGAGACTGAAACGACGAAACCCTATAAGTATAGGGAGTAAGCAGTAATTAATCCTTATTTATATATATTTATTAATTTTTTCCTTATTATGCTAGGAAATACAGTGAAGCTTGGAAATACACTAAATAGTCAACCTCAGCACCTTTTCTTACTCTGGCTAGGAGAAACTAGGTTAGACAAGGAAGGAGGGGCGGCATGCTGACCAAATGAACTTCAAATGAGCTGCAATTTTATAAAGACATTCTAGACATCCTAAGGATCATTTTTTTCATGAATAATGAAAAAGCTAGTCCGGAGTGGAAGTCTTTCAAAAGATCGGTGCAAATTTCTACACTAGAAGACAAAAACTACAAAACCGGACCTGTACAAATTCCAACAACATTTCTGACCAAACCACAGTGAACTAAGCCCTAAAATTTTATTAGGATGATGTGCACTCATGGAGAAACATTTGGTATGAAGAGAGCGAGGGCCGATTACGAAGTCTTTGTGGAGATTTAATTGAAGGAAGAAAGGAGAAGAAACTGCGCAAAAAGATAAAAATCTGTACCGCCAAAATCCAGCCGGCAAGGTGGTGGATGGAAATCAATGGTGATGGGTGTTGGACAACAAGCCAAAAGACAAAGGAGAGAAAGAGTGGAACCCTAATTCAAATTCAAATTAGAATAAGACAAGTGAAAGAGACATCTTCACCTCTTATCCCCTTGATGTTGATCTTGTCTCCGATTTTTTACCCAATTATCTATTTGCCTTTACTTTTCCATCTCTACAAAATTATCTTAGGGCTTTTACGTAATTCAAAAGCCATGCCAAAAGTAATATCCACATTTTAAGCTTACATCTTTTGGCCTTCACATCTAGCCATCAATTCCTTTCATCTCCACCCTTCATTTGAATTGCATTGGCCTGTAAATAGCCAATTCTCTCTCTCTCTCTCTCCCCCCCCCCCTCCAAAAAACCATCCACCCCCTTGACTATCTCATTTTGCAACATCAAAAGCTCTGTTTTCTCTAGTTGTAGCTTAATTTTTCATAGTTTACATAGTTCTTTGAGTTTTGTGTAAGAGAAAGGTGTGTAGCCACTCTATTTTCTCTCGTTTTAGCTTAGTTTTTCATAGTTTACATAGTTCTTTCATTTTTGTGTAAGAGAAAGGTGTGTAACCACTTGGGTTTCATCAATCTACACACTTTAGATCAATCACAACACTTGT
Source organism: Rosa chinensis (assembly GCF_002994745.2). Taxonomy (NCBI): domain Eukaryota; kingdom Viridiplantae; phylum Streptophyta; class Magnoliopsida; order Rosales; family Rosaceae; genus Rosa; species Rosa chinensis. The sequence continues at coordinate 24,853,942 of NC_037091.1, read as the reverse complement.
TTTCATATATTCAAGCCTTTGTTCTTCATAGTTCTAAGAGATTTTGTGAATTAGTATAGTGTTCGGGTTCTAGAAACTGAAATTACTATACTTTGAAGCATTTCTCATCTTGTATAGCATCTTGAAGTGTAGGAAGAGCCTTAGAGGTTTCTGTTTGGTTCCAAAAAGAACCAGATCCGTGTGCATACTCATTCTTCTCCACTCTTTCTTTTCTTTAATTTGATATTTATGGCTTATATGTGTATTAATATGGGTTGTGAGTAGTTGAATTTAAACCCTAGCCGAATTTGTGCACAAAACAATGTAAATTCCTATCTTCTTTAATGTTTATGCATGTTTTAAATGTATTGGCTACTATATTTTGATGTTTCCTAAGTGTGTTTATAGATTTATCACCTTGAAGCATGCTTTAAGAAATTAATAAATTGGGAACATAAACTTGATAAACTCTTCATTCTATGAGCATATGTAGCTAAATAGGCGCCGGCTTAGCTTATTCCTACGGGAAGAACTAAGTTGCTTGAATTTCTTACCTAGAAATTAAAGCATAATGCCATGAGTTTAGGTTCCAGAAGAATTTAGGCTCATGGCACCATAAGCCATTTATGATCCGGAAGATTTGAATGGTGTAAAGGTTGTGTAATTTAGCTTTGTTTTGGAAGAGATTGTTTAATTGGATAACTAGTTGGTTTCTTGGTAGCGTCATCAAAGGAGAAATTTATAAAAGCATGTTGTTACATTAACTTTGGGTTACATTGTGTGCATGAATAAGGCTAGGTGCGATGCCTAAGCCTCTATTTCTCTCTTACATCAAATTTTCTATTTTTATTTGCTTACTTTATTTTTTGTGCAATATAATTTGTTTGCGTAAACTTTAAAATCAACCAAGCCGTTTCACTACATATTTGTCAATACCATCCTCATGGTCTTTAGTTTCTTGACTTGATACAAATTTATGCAAGCGTACGTATCATTGTCAAGATAGGGAAGTATTAAGCCCAAAATTATCGTACCGCACGGATTAATGGCTAATACATAATCCTTAATTGGGTAGTCGGAACTAAAGTCACTAAGAAAATAAAGAAAAATAAAACAAATAAAAAAATGCTAATCTAAGGCACCAAGCCTTAACAATGTTTGGCTTTGGTGTCACCCAAACCTAATCAAAACTAAGAGCCTAGTGATTATTATTTACAATGTGTCGGAGTTCCATTTTTTGAGAGAGGATTTTAGATTAACAAAATGTAATGAAATGTAAAGCAATTAATAAAAAATGCAAAGAAATTAATAAAAGTGTAAACAATATAAATGGGAATGTCGGGTGCTAGCCTTAACCCAAATCTTATGTGTCGGAAGCTAATATAATATAGATGCAAATTTCTTACTTTGGCGGTAGTGGTATCCAAGGCTCAAGGACCATATATTCACATTTTGGTATTAATGTGCCGGTTCAAGGGTCACACTAACTCAATTAGAGAGGGTTAGAGCAGGTTCATGGGTCACTAACGCACTCTAATCGGCATGGAGATTGGGAATTAGACTACTAAGCAATCTGCCGATGCAATCACGCAACGGATGTAAATTACCATGTTTATAACCCCTCAAATACGAAATTGAGGGTTTCTAGCTTAGGAATTATAGGGAGTCAAGCCTCTAACTCTGTCTTAGACATGCTCAAAATACACAACCTAGAGTTGACTAAATTCCTAGACATGCATTCAACCCAACAATAATTGATATAAGCATCCATAATATAAAATTGCATCATTACATTAAATTACAACTTTCTCAATATTATCAAACATGGGAATCAAAAGTTCATGGAAAACTTTTCTCATCCTATGCGAAAGACAAATAAATCACTTTTTTTTTTCACGCACCGAATGAGGACATCAATAGGATCTTAAGAACAACCCCTACAATTCTCAACAATGTGCCACTAGCCACAAGCAACCTAAACACTCAAGACCACAAATGTTGACAACGATTACTCTATTGGTGTCCAATTATTTTACTCAGCACCTAACCAACTATTCAACAACTCTGCCTTCATATTTAACTGTTAAACGGAAAGCAAGTTGGGAACTTTTTTTTTCCTTCGAAATCTGAAAATAATATTACAAAGATAGGGACCATAAACATACAAGTATAAGAGTAGATAATAGGGTACACTTCCGGGAAAAAATTAGTAAACCACACAAAGGTTGACTAAATTTATGGTCTAAATTAGTAAATTCGTCTACTAAAAAATTGCGTCGCGAAAAATCAACAAGTTGACAACTTGAGATTCCATTACAAATAAAGAGATTGGAAAGTGGCTAGTGACATGGCCGATGCCTTTCTTGAAACTTACAGAGAAATTTTTAGGTATGACAGAAATACCACGTAGCTGATATGCCCAACCAATCATGCTTCTCCGTTTTTTTATTATATATCGAAACTAGCCATGTTTAATAAAAATAAAAGATTCAAAACACTCTTCCATTAACACTAATTGGTTGGACGTACCGCCATGTGACAGGTCTGCCCTACCTAAGAATCACAAGGATGTTTGTGGTTGAATCTTTATTTAAGAAAATGTCTCATTTTTTAATTTACTAATTATGAAATTGACTTTTTAATTAACCTACCTGACACATTTTTATTGTTTTGTCTTGAAAGTATTCCCAAATTGAATCAAGTATTCATCGTTACAAATAGCACATAGGATTTTTAGAAAATAAAAGCCTTTAAGACCCAGTATGTCAAATAGGGTACAGAAATTTACATTTCAATGAGGAAGAGACCGACCAATCATGTTCAGACTTGTAAAATGCTCTGTACATTGTCGGAGCAATGTATATCGAGGAAAGAATCATATGATACTTGTCATAGTTGCACGCCCGGAATACCAAACCACAAAAGTAACCTTCTTGGCCGGTCCAGGAACCTGGCCTGCCATGCAGGTTCGTCACTCTCATAAACGAAACCACTCTTCATGTACAACTGTTTTGCTGGTTCATTATCAACAGCAACATGAACATACAGATCACTTATGCCTGAAAGATTCCAGAAATGCAGTTGAACTATTAATAAAGATGATCTACTTTGAAGATCTGGTGTTAATGTAAAACTCAGTGGTTAACAGCACCAACAGGAACCATATGCCCAATTCATTAGGATCTGAACCAAAAGGAATAAGCTAGACTGGAATTCCCCACAATCGCAGGCGATCAGAAAAGAAAACAGAGGGAGAGCCGAGTCCCAATATGCATTTAAATAAAACAATAATGTGATTAACCCTTTTAGCATTTATTATTAGGGTCTTGAGTATATAATGTATGTTACCCGTCTCCACAGAATGATGTTTATAGCTCTAGCCTTTCGAAATATTCTCATCAATTTTGTTTTTTCCTTAACCCTTTCTGTAAAGAGAACTAATCACAAGCGTGTTCACCAAGTGAAGAATAAGCAAAAGACTATGAGAGCATTATCACTGAAAAATCTTTGATTCTAAAGAACTCTAAAGCCATAAAGCAAGAGATAGGTTAAGGAGCATGGTACCAACAAAATTGAGTATGCGTGAGGGTGTTTAATCAAGAACATAATAAATGTCAAAAATTCTTTACCCCAATCTCGCGCAACTAACTTTGACTTTGCCACAAGAGCATGACCTAAACCATTTCTATGCAGTTCCTTGGCAACACATACATTACTCAGATATGCCCTTGCAAAATCAGCTCCAATCGCCTGTTGAAATGCACTATTAAACTTCAGTCATTGTTTTTGTATTTTGTTTTATAAAGGGCCTGGTTAAATCAGCAAATCTTAGATTAAGCTGAATTTTAACAATGTATTTGCTTCATTTGCAACCACATGCCCTGTTCTCATCTCTAAGTATGCAATTTATTCATCTGGAAATTTAGGCAAAAGATACAAATCCAATAAGCATAAGCAGCTCTTAATGTGTTGACTTCTATAGTTGAAACTTGAAACGAAATATGACTAAGAAGATAATTAGCGTCTGCCTTTCAAAGATCAGAGTGAAGAAGGCTGGCATGGGATGAAATACCTCTGGTCTTCTTCCTGCTATCTCATCTGGAAGACTTACACACTGGTTAAGATCAAGGGTCCCAACTACTACTCGATCCTCTCCATTGTCGGTAAACTAGACGAAAACAACAAGAACCACCAAAAGAAGTTACACCACTCAAACAGATTACGAAAACAAAAGAATGAAAGTTGAAACATGCTGAAGCAAACAAACCTTACAGGAAGCACATAAATCATCTGCCGGAAATGAAAGGCTTGAGAATTGCGAAAGTGGGACTGTAGCATTTATACACGAAACTCTCCCAAAACCCTTCCTCTTCCCACCAACACGTTCCTTGATAGCTTCAAACTCTCGCTCCGCCAAGAACTTTTTGTGATCCTAATACAACTTGACAAAGGGAAAAACACCCATCAATACAAATGATTCATTACATGTTAGAAACTAGATTAGGTGATTGGAGGGACAGACTTGGAGGCCGAACGTGGTGGGCTTGAACTGGTAGAAGGACCGAACACGGAGACAGGCGGCGGCCCAGAGCTCATCCTCGGCAAACCCTTCGGCGACATTGAGAGTGGACTCGTGTAAGGGTTGCTTGGGGGTGCAGACTTGGCAGGCGGTGATTGGGCGGCGGCGGACAAGTAGAGAAGTGGAGGTGGAAGCAGAGAAGTGGGTTGGGAGAGGACGAGGAGATGATAGGAGGGCCATTTTGATTTAATTATTATTATCCTTTCACTATGCGGACTATGCCTGCTACCTGTGGTTCATAACTTCATGCTTTACCTCTTTGCCGCTTGGGTCTATTCAACTTTACTACTTTCAAGTCAAATGGACCGGAAAGTACCTAATCAATTCCTTTACCACTTATCAAAAAAACTAAAATAAAAAAGGAGCTTCTATTCATACCTCTAAAATTAGTATTTGTACTTTTTTTTTTTTTCAAGTGATAGTTGATTTTGTCAATTTGTGTCAAATTACCAATAAAGACACAAAAGAGAAAAAAAAAATTAAACAAAATCTTTTCCCTTTTATTTTTGTTATGGTCTTCAGCCTTACCGAGCAATGGAGATATCAACAGACTAGTTTCTTACTTTGCAGTTCCTCGAGTCAATTTCGGATATGCAATATTCTCTAACCAAAACACCAACACACCAATTTCTCTTAAAATCATACTCATCCATTGGAGCGTACTGTTCCCATTGAGCAAATCTATGGAACGAGGGAATCTTAGGAAGTTGAAGTAATGAACTGCTCTTGGCCTCTAAAGATTCATATGCCTACAAAATATAACAAAATGAAATGGGGGATATATATATATATATATATATATATATAGAGAGAGAGAGAGAGAGAGAGAGCTACCAATTGAAAGTTTTTTTTTTTTTTAGCTTAATTATATCAAGAATAAGATAATATTGTGAAATGTTCAAAAATTGATGGAGGTCCAACTACCGAATTTGGAGGTATATGAATAGAACACTCTAAAAAAAAGGTTTTTATTGATATTATTGGATGATGGGTATTATGGGAAAATTAGGGAGGTGTAGATAGCATATTGATTATTTGTAAAAGTAAATTTAAGGTCTATTAAGTGAGGAGGTCTAAATACCAATTTTGGAGGTATGAATAGAAGCTCCCAAATAAAAATTCTAATATTTTCTCAAGGAAAAAAAAAAAAACATAAAGTTTAGGACTAAATACTGTTTAGACCTTGAACTTTTATCCAAAAAAACACTTCAATCTCTGGCATTCTAATTTCACACGTTTAGTCATTGTACTCTAAAATTTCAGACCAACAGGTCTTTACCGTTACTCTCCGTCCAAAATCTCGGTTAAATTGATGACGTGACAATTCTTTCGCACCAAAATGTCTATTCTAGCCTCACTTTTTTTTAAATAAATTTATTATTTTCTCTCTTTTTTTAATTTTAATTTGAATTTTTTTTCTTTTTCTTTCTTAATTTCTTTTTATCTCTTCTTCTCCACCCCCTACGATCTCCTTTGCGGCCTCCCCTACATCGCCATCCCCTATAGCCACCAACATCAGCAATTCAACCCCTGTCCGCTTGCGAGTTCGCTTCCCTCCGTATTCCAATTTAATTGCCATCTTGAACAAAATCTCATCCAAATCAGCCCTCTTTCCCCCTCTCCCTCTCCTCTCAAATCTCATTTCCTTCATTTGAATCAAACCTTATGCAAATCCATCTAATCCAACTATGGAGAACCAAGCCATCCAAGAGGTACAACCTTCTCTCTCTTCTATCTCTTACTCATCGTTCGAATACATATATATAAATCTCCAAGAATAGAATTGTGCTTTTCCTTTGATTGGTTTGTAGATAATTGAGCAACAAGTGCTAACGGTGGCTAAGGCAGTGAAGGACAAGCTCGATGAGCAGATCACAACCCTAGATCGGGTGGACGACGACAATCTAGAGGTGCTAAAAGAGTGGAGGCTCCAGTAGATGAAGAAGAAATGGATCTTCGGGTGAAGATTTAGAGGACCTAATTGTATGATTCTAATTCCAAATTGGAAATATGGAGGCTGTGGTCTTTTGGGGCTTGAATCCTTTTCGCCAGCGAGTTGTAAGTTTGAGGAGGATTGGTGACGTTGTCGGAGCTCATGAGCTTCCGGAGCCCGCCTGGACCTTGAAGAAGACAGGTCGCCAGCTAGGGCTGGGCTCGGTTTGGTACCGGAGCGTACGGGCTGATACCATTGTACCGTACCAACTTATACTGGTATGCAAAAAACCATACCACTACCGGCCACAAAATCCGGTATATCGAGAAGTCGGTATACCATTTAATCAGTCGGTTCGGTACGGTTGGGCTTGTAACCGAGTTTGACATTGAGCCGCAAACCAGTCACCAGTACATCACCAATCCCTTCTTCTTCTGTTTTCTCCTTCTGAGAACTCTTCGACCCACATGGTTATGGGTATCTCCAGTCTCCATACCACACACAGTGATGGAAGAGTGATTGTGATGAAGGAAGAAGCAACCTCAGATCTGCAACCTCTGCTAAAATCAAACAAAAGTTTCAAACTTTATTCATCTATAAAGCATGATTCTCAGAATTTCTAACAACACCTCATTTGGGTGTTCACCAAATTTCACAACTAACAAAACCCGAGTCGCAAAGAAACAAAAGACCAAAACTTTACTCAACACCAACTAAACCCAAAACCAGATTTTTCCTCCCTGTAAAGAAAATCCGTAAGCAAGAAAAGAAACTTACTTGAAGTAAAAGAGAGATCCAGGGCCAAGTTTGAGAACGGGTCTTCGATAGAAAGCGTGATGAGAAAATGAGATAGTAATTTCGCCTTAAGGCGCAAGGCTTCTCATAAAACACCCTGGAATCAATTACAAGGAGACATATTATCTCGTAATAGATGTCATTGCACTCCACTACCCTGTCAGTTTGCTAGTTTCCGAATAACTGAACATGCAGCTTACGAATATGGTAATTATGTATCTTTATGGGGATCTAGATACGGAATATACATGAAGGTTCATGGTGAACTTCATCTACCCAAGTCAAATGGCTCTAGACCACAGAGCGCATTTCCAAAGAGGTTGAAACTCTCACTAAAGTGACTACTTGATTAGGAAGGGATATGTAAATGTCCGCGCATTTCTATGGCAAGTTCCGAATTCTATCGCGGTTTATGTTGGTGACATGATCTTCATTAGAAGCCCTTAAAGAGTTAAGGGAAACAGTTGAACATTTGAAATCCGAGTTTGAGATGAAGGATCTTGGGAGAACACAATTATGTCTTGGTTTAGAACTTGAGCATCGTGTTGATGGATGCTTAGGTGTTTTGACAAGGTCAAGCTTTCAAGCACACCTATGATTGTCCATAGACTTGATCCTGAAAAGGCTCACTTTCGTCCGAAGAATGATGACGAAGATGTGCTAGAGGCAGAAGTGTCCTACTTAAGTACAATAGGTGCATTATTGTACTTAGCTCAATGCACAAGACCGGATATCTCATTTGCAGTGAATTTGTTAGCTAGGTATAGCTTTGTGTCAACGCGACGCCATTGGACTGGTGTGAAAGATATCTTTCGATACTTGAGAGTACGATTGATATGGGTTTGTTCTATCCCTACAGATAGATGATGGATTCGGACCCATCACACACTAGGAACACCGCCAACCCTGGCCTACGTCCTCTATCCCCATCCCAAAACAACATTTAGTGTTTTGGAAGGTTTTGCTGATGTTGGGTACCTCTCTAACGCACACAAACACTACAACAAAATTGCTTATTCATAGCACTTGATAATAGCGTTTTTTAAGCAAGTACTATAGATTGTATATACCTTATTCTTTGATAGCGTTTGTAAATTTTTAAACGCTATAAAAAAATTGAGCGGGAGTAAGTGGGTAATGAAAAACATAAGCGGGCTTAATTTGAGGTAGGTGACACTTTAAATGAAAAGCAATAACTAAGACCCCAAAAACCTCTTCTCTCTTGGTGGCCGCTCTCTCTCTCTTCTCTCTCGGTGGCCACCCTTTCTCTTCATCCCCACCGCTCTCTCTCTCTCTCCCCTTCTCTCTTCGTTTCTTCATAAGGTATGAAACATGAAAGGAACTCATCAATCTTCTCTCTTCATTCCCACCGAGCTCCGAAATCGATTTCTTCATTTTGAAATTTTTTTTTTATTTGTCAATCACACGGTGTCCTCAAAGGCTTCCTAGACCCAGAGAGTAATCCGTGCTCGGGGGATCTTGTCAGAACGCTTCCTCCCCCCTGGCCACCAAGAATATATTGGGATTTAACTCCAATAAGCGTCGGCGGGATTCGAACCAGGGTGTGGGGGTTCCACACGTGGAGGCTCTTACCAACTCGACCACCTGTGGTGGTTCATTTTGAAAATTTCTTTTGAGTTTAATTTTGGAATGATATCTGGGTATTGGTTTAATTTTTTGTTTTTCTGTTTTCTCAAACCAGAAAAGCTTTGTAAAGGATTAAATTTCACTTTGAAGGTAACGGTTTAAACATATACTCGATTATGTTTTCTGCAAATAACTCTCTCTCTTAGGGAAGACATTGTTTTTCAGTACTATTCTTACTTATTGCTTACATTGCCGACAGACCAATATATTTCATTCTCTTGTTGCTTGCCACCTTTCTCCGACAGACGATTGATTTTTTTTTTTGGGTAATTGCAAGTTTTTATTTTTTATTTGGTTCTTCGAGCTCTAGGCACTGTTGGTATGTATCTATTTTCTTTGGTTCTCCTTTCTAAATGCTTTACTCTTGATTGTGTCTGAAATATTCAATTTCGCTTGTTTCAGCTTAAGATTCAATTAGCCTTGGGCATTGTTGAGTTAAAAATTGCACAAAGTGTAAAATGTCACCCAACGTAATTTCACTTGTATTCATTAACAGAATAGAGTTTTAATTATTTCGGGTTCGACCCATTCAAGACAAAATGTGTCTCTTAATTACAATCCCTTGTTACAAAGGAAACACCATTTGATTCCATTTATAAAGAAACCAGTGTGTGGTTGTTTGTTTTTGCAACTGCACCCGAATTTTGGAATGGGTTGCCTACGTACCCGGGAGGGGATCAAGCCACTCATAGTTCAAGAGTTCCAATAAGTGAATGACCCATTGAAAGACTTGGATTTTGGAATAGGAATAGTGTTTAGGGTGCGGTTGCATCTAGATTATTTGATTCCAGATTGCCTACATACTCTTGAGGGATCAAACCACATGTAGTTCCAACATTTGGGATTTAAATGGGTAGATGACCCATTTATTTTTGGACTTGTGTTTGGGATATTTGTGAGGGTTTAGAGCCCTTGCATTTGCTTTTGGATAATTTGGGAATGATTTTATTTTTCTGGTGTTTGGGTGAATTTGACTGGTGGAGTCAGGGATTCGATTTGAATTTGTGGTTGCATCTAGTAGGTCGCTAGATTGCCTACATACCCTGTAAAGGGATCAAACCATTGTAGTTCATAAAATTTGTGACTTTGAGCTTTCTTGGTTTTGTACCAAAAGAAATTTCATTTTGGGCTTCAAAACACTTTTTTACAAAATCAGAGTTTGTGTATTTTTTTTATATGGACACCCGTAGCATCGAGTAAACTCCGAGTCGCACTTTTTAATTTTCATCTGAATCCCGGAGACACCCATCAAGCTTTTCTTTTTCTCTTTTAGACACCCAGATTTATTATGGGCAGCCACTGGAAGCTTCTTGGAGGCCCAAAGTGAAACAGAGGCCCACCTGCTAGGACTTCACACCAACAAGGAAGATGCTGTTCCATTTTTTGCTCCCTTTCTTTCTTTCTTCTCTTAGCCAAACCCAGATGACCTCGAAGCATAGCTGAATACTCCCAGAACAAGGCATACCTTTGCCAATCGATGAACGACTTTGAGATGGATTTGGAGATGCAACGTGACTTGGAGATGGAGACGAGCCTGGGCCTTTGTCAAAACAGAATTTCTTAACCATTGAAGCTTGCAATTGGCTTTATCGCTTCTCAGTGAGAAAAATTGGGTGAGGACCCTCTCCATTTATTTTTTTGCTCTTAGCTTTGTAATTCAAAGACTCAGGTGCTGACATGCACCCTTTATGGTAAATTTTGACAGGGTATCCACCACTTAGGAGTTTGCTTCTTCACCTTTTGATGTTCGATTTGCTTCTGCGTTTTATTGATCAACAAATGGTGTGTTTCGAATCGCCGTCAAATTAGTAGCGAAATTCCCGCCTTTGATCACAACTCAGGTATATATGTAAGGCACTAAGGCTCCATTTTTCTGTAATGGATTAAGAATTCTTGTACTTGTCAAGCCCAATAACATGCATTCGGAGCTTGATTTTAAGAAGAGATATTAAACTGGACTCCATGCTTTCACCGACAACTCTCCTTCAATTAACTCTCTTTGGTTTTGCTTGTAGGTGTTATTGGAGGGACAGTTCTTGCTGACATAGAGTGATAATGGTTCTTCTTTTGTTTTTCAATTGTGATCAATAAAGGAACATGTTCTTTGTCTCCATCCGACTTTGTTTTCCTTGGCTAGAATACATCTCCAGCAATTGCCTTCATATTTTATATTTCTTTTTCTTTATGTGCCAATACCTTTTCGAGGAGTTTAAACAAAACAATTCCCTTAGCCAATAAGTGGCTTTGCAAGGGATAATCTTGTTCATGTTTTGTTAATATGCAAAGGCCAAAACTTGTTTCCTTTCAATAACTTGGTCACCATTTTGACGTAAAAGCTCTGCATTATATAAATGCAAAGCTTTGCTGCGACTTCATTATATTATTGATTTGATAGAGCAACTTGTAACAGGTCTTGCAGGACTTTTGTTTAGCTCATTTTGTTATGTTGGTGTGCAGGTAGAGCTTCGGTAGTGACCACTGAGAAAGAATATATTTCAAGCTTGCCTTATATTTGGGGCAAAAGCTTTGCCTCCAGAAGTAACGGCTTTTGTAATTGTTTTGATATGTACAAACAATACCTTTGGTCTTTGTGAACATGAAGACATTGCATTGCATTTGCACCATCAACTGTCTGATAACGCCACCACCACAATTAGCCGAATATAATGGCTCTTATTTTATCAATTGCTTTTAATTTCACTCATGGCAGCAACGAAGACATGTTTAAATAAGCTTCCCCTTTGTCTTGGACTATCTTCCCCAAGAGGTGATTTTTGTCATCATCTTTCAATAGGCAGGTTGAACTGCATTGTTGTAACTTTTTTAGCCATATGTTGTTTTTGAGATCAAGACAGCAGAGTCAAAGTTTCAGAGACTCTTTTGCTCGGGTTCTTTGTTAGGATGTAACACGATAACAGCAAGCTGTTTTGACAAGAAAGCTTTATGCTTCTTTTTTTTCCTCGTTGTCGATGAGGTTTGAAAGAGATGGGTGCTTTTGAACTCTGTTTGACTGACATTCCTTGTAGATTTGTTGCAGGTTTCGGTCAAGGAAACTTTGAGCAGAGCAGTTTTGTGGTGCTGCTGGGACTTTAAAGAACAAGGAACCGCTGCTCGGATTTTAAAGACCAACAGCCATCGCTGGTATTTGGAGGGCCAACAAGAAATAGCAGTTGGGATTTGAGAGCTGCTACAATATGAGAAGGCATGTTGCTGGGATTTGAAAGCGCAAGGCCTACACCGGAGGCGCCACTACGATATGTTCATCGGGACGCTGCCCGACATGTTCATCAGAGACGCTGCTCCAACATGGATCATCGGGACGCTGCCCGGCATGTTTCATCGGGACGCTGCCCGGCATGGTCATCGGAGGTGCTGCTCCGGCATGGTATTTTTGTTCTTTTGTTTTTACTTTGTATGCATCATTGAGAGGCTTGTGAACATCCAAAGAGAAGGTGGAGCATGTGAACATTCAAAGAGAAGGTGGAGCATGGAAGGGAGGAAATCTCAACCTTTGTGGTGTCTTGAATATCTCCTCTGAACTTTGTCTTCCAAGCTGTTTTCTTGCCTTCGCTGCTTCGTCCCTCTGCAATTCCACGCTGCTGTGCTCCTGACGTTGTTGTCCTCCATTGCGTCCTCCCTTTTTTCTTTTCATGTAGCACTTATATAGTGAACTGGTGATGAGTTTGATTTCTAATCAACATGGAGGGTTTTGGAGTTCCATTGAAATTGAAATTGTTTGGGAACTTGTATTCCAAAGCCCGTGGAGGCTGCAGCTCTTATCTTCACAATTGCATTGATATCTAGAATCTTAACAAAACTAGGAGTCAACACGTTTTTGTGCCAATATGGGCCAACTTGATGACTCTAAAGCTTTATTCTTTTGCTTAGAGTTCCAGTAGCTATCAAACTTGTCTATATTTTTTTTTTTTTTGAATTAGAGGCTCTTATTATTTTTTTAATAAAGCACTCATATTTCTTCTAATGAACGAAATTCATTGTAATTAGGTCTGTATTTTTTTCGTTTCAACAGGCATGTGCTGTTGTTTGTTGGGCTACTATTTCCCTTCACTAATCTGCATTTGTTTATTGCATTACTTGATTTAATTACACAAAGATTTAGATATATTGTTTGACTTGGGTCCTTTACATCTTTAAAACATGTAAAAATTTGCCAGTTGTCTGGAATGAATATAAAAATATATATATATATATATAAGTTTGGTGCTTTTATTCGTCTTTTCTTGATAGAAGGCATTTCCTCATGGACTGAAGGTTGTGTGTATCTAGTATCTGCAACATGTCTTCTTCATGCCTAATAACCTATAGATCGAATAGGACAAATGCAGATAATATGTAAAAACTAGTTGAAAATAAATAGGATCCAAAAACATGTAAATGTTGGTAAACTTAAGGAGATGTTTATTTAGCTTGCAAACTTTTCATTTTGGTGTATGAACTACTGAAACATTGAAAAGCCAGTTTTGTTTTTGAATGTCCTATGTACATATTCTTCTTATAAAGCTATTTTTTGTTTCATTTCTACAGAGTAGGGGGGTTAGGAGCTGTCTATTGATTTCTCAGTTGCTCGTCAGCGTTGTCTATTGGGTGGTAAAATTGGATCAGGTATCTACTCATTGAAATCAGAGAGCATTATTGTTTCTTTAACTTAATTAGTTTTTGTCACTGCCATTGTGATTGTTATTGTGTTTTTCTGCATTCAAATTCCTAATGCATGTATTGTGGCAGCTTATTTTTGTTTCTTTTGTGCTAGTATATATGAAGTTTATTATGTATTTTATTCATTGATATCAGTTATGTAGTAAATTATGTTTGATCGATTATAATTAGTTTGTTTGTTTCAATTTTAGACATTGCTTGCATAAGTATTGCTTGAATCTAAAGATGATGGATAAAGAGTGGGTGTGGCTTCCTAGGTAAGAATCGTAACTTAATTTTTCTGGTCACCAATACTTGCAAAGTAACATAGAAATTTTTCTTAGAATGTTTTTTTTTTCCTGTTCTCTTTCTTTTTAATCATAGATCTAGTTCGGAGTATGAGCAAAAGAGCATTACATTTTGTGAAGACGGCTGAAAAGAATTTGGGATAGCCTGCAATGATTCTTTGCCCTTGCAAAGATTGCCGTAATGTAAGCCATCAAGATAGTACTACTGTTTTTGAACATTTGGTTATAAAGGGGATGGATTCCAAGTACAAGAAAAGATCACATTGGACAAAACATGGAGATCAGTTAGTAAATGCTAAAAATGTTGATCATGAAACCACCAAGGATGTGAGGCATATAACTTATATAGAGCTGCCTACTTTATGGATGAAGATTTTGTCCAAACTACAAACTCTATGGATGAAGCTACTGTACAAAGGCAAGATGATCAATTCATGAAGAACCTAGAAGATGCAGAAACTCCTTTATACCCAGGTTACACAAAGTTGTCAGCCATTATAGCTTTATATCGAATCAAAAGCAAGAGTGGATTGTTTGATACCCATTTCAATGAGCTTTTAGAGACTATTCATGGCCTATTACCGAAGGACAATGTTCTGTTAAAGTTGTTGTACTCGATTAAAAAGTTCCTCAAGATATTTGACATGGGATTTGAAAAGATTCACGCTTGCGAGAATGATTGTTGTCTTTTCAGAAAAGAGTATAAGGACTTGGACAATTGTCCAAAATGTGGTGCTTCAAGATGGAAGAAAAATAAGTGTACTAAGGAGATCAGAAAAGGTGTTCCAGTTAAGGTTCTGAGATATTTTCCTATCATTCCAAGATATAGAAGGATGTTCAGGTCTGCACAAATGGCAGAAGATTTAAGGTGGCATTTCAGTTTCAAAAGCACTGATGGAAAAATGCGTCACCCTGTAGATTATTTAGCTTGGGACATGGTTAATGATAAATAGCCTTCATTTTCAGCTGATCCACGCAATCTCAAACTTGGACTTGCTACTGATGGTTTTAACCCTTTCTCCATCTTAAGCTCCAAGTATAGTTGTTGGCCAGTAATGCTCGTCACTTATAATTTGCCCCCTATGTTATGCATGAAGAAAGAGAACATTATGTTAACATTGTTGATTCCTGGTCCAAAGCAACCCGAAAACGACATAGATATTTATCTACAACCACTTGTAGAAGATTTGCAATTGTTATGCTTATGATGCATTCAGTACAAGCTATTTTCTGAGCTAATTAAGTACAAGCTTATATTAAGGGGTGGTATTATGATAAAGAAAAAATGACTTTAGGCTATAAGTGACAAGTACAAGGCATTGAGGCATAAACAAGTACCACATTGACAGGACCCGCCCCGGGTTTCACCCTGAAACCCGAAGAGGCCCTGCGGGGCCACCTTAGAAGGAATTTTACCAAGAATTTGGCAGAACTTCCCCCGAAAGTGGACTACTCACAACTGTAAAACGCACAAAACACTTCAAGCAAACCAACCTTATACTCCTGGAGCCACCCTGCTCCCAATTTACCATCAACTCCACTTTCACAAAACACAAAACTCAACTTAACAATACTAAAACACAAAACTCAACTTAACAATACTAAAACACAAAACTCAACTTAACAATACTAATCCCAAAGGTTATCAGAGCAATACTAATACACAAGGATATAAAAAGAAGAGTAAAGGATCAAGGAATCCTACAATGCGGAAGTAGTGACAATTATGCCTCAAATGCCATGTACGCCCCACCTCCACTAATTCGCCTGCAAACTGGGCATTTGAAACCGAAGGGCCCATGGGAAAGTAATTTAAAACACGTTAGAGTGAGTGGACAAAAATAAATAATTAAGATCATTCAAATGAAAGTAAAGGTTTAATACTTTCCCATATGTTCATCTTTTAAAAACCTTGATGCATGCAACGTGGATAAAACATATTTCTCGCAACACGAAAATTCGTGAAAACATTCCAGCCCCTTTGGTCAAAAGAAATCGAGCTAGCCCCGCTAGCTGAAGGTATCAATCAAATATGGGGAAGAAGTTCTCACCATACAAATAAGGGAGCCTCCCAGGCTCGAGTCTGAGTGTCCCACACTCTGGAGCATCCCATGCTCTGCTCTACTCACCCACGAACACATAGTAAGCAGGGAGGAGTACTAATAGGCTAGCTAGCAATAAATATGACGACCCAGGTATGGTGGGTTAAAATCATACGAAAATCGAAAATCAGTAAAGCTTCCCCAATATCTCATGAGAAAATAAATATTCCAACGACGTGGCCCCGCACGCCAAAATATTCCTAAATTCATAAATAAATAGGCGAGAAATGATAGATAATTATAATCCTCTCGGGAAATCCCATTTCCAAAACACAATTGAAATAAATCATAGTTAATCTCCGAAAATTAAATCATATTTCCGAAAATAAATCATAACCCCAAATCCGAGCATAATAAATTCATATCCAAAATTCATATGGAAAAAACAATGCCAAAATTATAATCCAAACCAAAATATTATGCTCGATGAATAAAATGATAATTAAATTATTATTTCAGGAAAAATAAATGCATGCATCCTTATTTAAAACAAAAGTTCACTCACAGTATATGGCTAAACTTTCCGTTTATTCGAAGTTTCCTCAAATGGAGGTTTCTCACGTCCTGTATAAAAATAATCGCGCGTAAACAAAATAATTACAGGACGGAAATTAACTTTACGATAATTAAAACAAATTTCTAATCGTCTCCTTTAATCTCTACTCCTTCAATTCTCCTCAGATTTAATCCAAACTTCACCAACAAATTCTATTCGTCGATTTACAAATTCTAAGGTGAATTCCAAAGAAATCCAACGGTCGGATTCTCGTAAATCGATAATCGAAACTCTTAATTTTTGGAAATTCATAATTGATTCAAAACTCCTCCAATCTTCACCAAACTTCACATATAAGCTCTACAATATTTATGTGATTTAACTAACTAAAAAAAATAAACAGAATTTAAATCACTGTTCATACACCGCACTATTCACCGTCGCACTATTCTTGCGGTGACACTGTTCATGCGGCAGCCAACTCTTCCTCCGGCCACCAAATTTCATCCACAGCATCATCTCAACATTTCTAATAACTTTCTCAACTTTGACAAAGTCAGAAAATACCTTGAAGTGGCCGAACAATTAAGCACTCCGAAGTACAGTGAAATTTTCCAATTATGCTTTCTTCCTCCATGCTTCGGTCTGGGTTATGAAACTTGGCGAGCATGAAGAGTGGCTCAAGGCGCTTCTAATGGACCTGGGTTTATGACCGGAGGTGGCCGGAAATCGGCGTTGACCAAATTGCTACAGTAAAAGTGTTGGCTTCAATCTCCACATTCTGGCCAAATCGCCGTAAACAACTCCCACATGCGTGTTAAGAATGAGGAGACGAGTCTATCGATGCTCGCAGCTTGCCATTTGGTGGCCTAGAGGTGGAGAAAGAGAGGGTTGCAGAAGAGAGACACGGGGGATAGGAGAGAGAAAAGAAAGAAAACTTACCCGGCCACAGTAACTTTTCAAATTTATATCAATCCACCATAAACAGTAACTTTCATATTTCACTTATAACTTTCGCATACGAACTCCGATTTTTATGATCCAAGTATGCATGTACTCGGTTTAACGTCCTCTACGACTTTCATGAAGAAATTTTTTTCAAATTTTGGCCCGAACAAAAAGTCTATTTTTAGGGCCACTAAACTTATCGAAAACAACTAAAATGTAACCGAAATCGTTAACTTTCATTTTTCCACAAGTAAACAAATGACATTTTGGTTCGGGGCGTAACACACACACACAGGCAGTTGCAAGGGAATGGTTCGATTAGCAGCTGATATGGTAATACATATCATATATTAATGCTTTTTAAGGCAAAGTTATTGAAAATATAATTATTTCATCAGTTTTTCTTTTTCTATATATGATTGTAGAAAATAGATAGTGCCAACCCATCTTCTGTGTCAAGGGTTAAAGTTTGGATTAAATCTCGCACAAAAAAAATATGGTACACCTGTGAATACAACAGTTGGTGAAACTATTGTAAGGGCATTCCTTTCGTATATGGGTGAATATATATTGCTGACCCTTTGTAAAATAGAACATATATAATTATATATTTGTTGCTTCATTCAGGAGAAGTTAAGAGAAGTTGAAAGTGATTCACCCTCATCCTCAACAACTAATGTGAGAGAAGATGCTCTTTCCCAAGTATTAGGACAAGATAAACCTGGACGATTAAGAGGAATGGGAAGAGGAGTTACTATAAGCAAATTAGCCTTCTTACAGTCTAGGGACAAGTATGTGCTCCAGCTGGAAGAGCAACACACTGATATGCGAAGTAGAATCAAGCATTTGGAGAGCTTAGTCTGTAAATTAATTGGACATCATGAGGTAAGACACATGTAGATGTATCCAATAAATAACTTTACTACAATTAATTTTTTTTTTTTTTGGGTATTGTTAGACAATGCAAAATGAGGAAGATAAAAATGAGCAAAATGGGTCTCAAGTTGATAAGACTTCTCCAGTGGTAACTATTACATTCTATTGCATTTTTTTTTTGCTTAAGTATTACATCTTTAAATTAAATATGTTATTTTGAAGTTAAAATTGTATCAATATGATTATGTATTTTGATACATTGTAGAGTATGAGCCCCAAATCTCTAGACAAGTGCAAGCTTTTAGATTGGTGTGGAACGGATGAGATTGTAGCCAAAGGACGTTGGTGTTCCAGTGATGCGAATGAGCTTGTCAATCATACTCCTCTTGGACCTAATGCAATGAAAGTGAGGGTAGATATTCCAAACAAACCAGAAGCTTTTCTTTGGAGGCCTACACCTAATATGAGTTGTATGAAACAAGCTCAAGGTAAGACAATAGCGTGGCCAGCTGATAAAGTGGTCTTGCAAATCAGTTAGCAATCTGAGAATGAAGATAATATATCCATGCCTTCGGTAAAATACTTTTCCTTTTACAGCTTGTTCATTTATTTTCATTGTTCCTATTATTTATATTGCATAGCTATTTAGTCATTTGCTCCTGTTTTCATTGATTGTTAGAGTAAAAACATGAATTCTATCAAGTGAAAGTTGTTCAATTGGAGTGGAAAAGAGGAAATAGTTGCTGAAAGACGTTGGTTCTCTAATGATCCAAAAATGCTTGTTAATGATATTCCTCTCGGACCTAATGCCATGATAGTTTGGGTTGATATCCCAACATGTCCTGAAGCATTTTTATGGAGACCTACGCCTAACATGACATATATTGAAGATGCTATTGGCACCAAAGTAGCACGGCTTGCTAACAAAGTTGTTTTGGAAAATAGTCCAAACATTGAGGAAGTTGGAAACATATCATCTCCTTCGGTAACTTTTAACTCTTTTGCTGATTCTACTACCATTAGTTTGATATGTGAGTGTATTAGTTCCTTTTATAATCTCATATCATTATGTTTGTCTTGTTGCTAGACTGTGAACAACAACTCTAAGAAAAAGTGCAACTTGTTAGATTTTAGTGGCTCGGGAAAAATAGTTGCAAAAGGACATTGGTCTTCAAGTGATCCAGGCGAGCCTGTTCATTTTATTCCTTTAGGTCCTAATGCTACGAGAGTTTTGGTTGATATCCCAAGGGTCCCTACTGCATCTCTTTGGAGGCCAACATCTGAGCTGCATTGAAGATGCTATTGATACTAAAGATGCTATTGGTACTACAATAGCTTGGCTATCTGACAAAAAGTTGTTATGCTTTGAAATTCTGGTAAGTTTTATATAGAATTAAATACTGTTTACTCCCTATACTTATAGAGTTTCATCGTTTCAGTCCCTGACCTTCGAATTTCACCTAAAAAGTCCCTGAACTCTAAATTTTCTCCCAATTGGTCCCTGCAGTCAAAATTTTTTGTTAAAGTTACTGAAATGTCTATTATGCCCTCACTTATTTTTTTTTATTTTTTTCTCTCTCTTTTATTTCTTTTTTTCATTTCACCTCTTGAAGGTCAGTGGATTGGAACCATCTTGATGAGGATATGAACAGAAGGAGGCGAGAGAGCCAAAAAAGAAGAGGTAAAAAGAAAAAAAATTAAAAAATTAAAAAAGAGAGGAAGAGATTTTTTTTATTTTATTTTATTTTTTAAAATTAATTGAGGGTATAATAGATTTTTTAGGAGGAAGATAACGAAGTTTTTGACAGATACTTGACGGCAGGGACCAATTGGGAGGAAATTGGGAGTTCAGGGACTTTTTAGGTGAAATTCGAAGGTCAGGGACTGAAACGATGAAATCCTATAAGTATAGAAAGTAGGCAGCATTTAACCCTTTTATATATGTAGTGGTCATGCCATATCTAATTAATCATGCTGCTACTTGTGATCGATTAGTACACTTTTCAACTTCTCTAATCATGATTTTTGTCTTCTGTTTTGTAGCAGTCCATTGGTGAAGATGATGACCTCCCTCAATTCAATAGCAATGCAGTAAATTAGTTATTATGTTTTTGCAGTTTGTTAAATTTCAGTAAATAGTCCATATTGGATCTGAAGACACAACTT
Organism: Rosa chinensis; assembly: GCF_002994745.2. Classification (NCBI taxonomy): domain Eukaryota; kingdom Viridiplantae; phylum Streptophyta; class Magnoliopsida; order Rosales; family Rosaceae; genus Rosa; species Rosa chinensis. The sequence continues at coordinate 24,833,457 of NC_037091.1, read as the reverse complement.
ATTGGTTGGATTAGTTTTTGAATTTCTTGTATGCTACAAATTAATTATGTATCATTTTGAACTATTAAATGAATTATTTTGTTTATGGCGGTCAATTTTCAGTTCAACACAAGCGTTTAGATGACATCATTGAAATGCTATAATAAGTGTACAGAGACAATTGACAAAACGCTATTAAAAGAAGAATAATAGCATTCATTAAACGCTATGGTAGTTATCTAAAAAACAGGGGAAATGATCATTTATCCAATTTCAGCTTAAAAATTGCCCACTTACTCCACTGACAGTTTTTTAACCTCATTTACCCAAAACACTCTAAGAGATTATTTCCCTAATACCCAATTAATTCTTTTTTTATTCTTTTTATTTATTTTTGGGACTTTTTTGCCCTCTCTTTCTTTCTCACTTAGAGAGAAAAGTCATCCTCCACCTTGCTGTGCTCCGGTGACCAGTGGCTGGCCGCAGACTCCGGCGACCGGTGACGGGACTTCGGTGACCGATGACCGGAATCTGGAATCCGGCTACCGAACTGTTGACCGGATTCCAGCGTCTGAATTTATTGCCCCTAATAATACCCAGTAACCATATTATTGCCCCCAGTAATCATATTATTGTCTCCAACAATCATATTATAGCCCTCCAATAAATTGCATAAACTCCCAAAACCAAAATGAATACACTACAGGCACAATTGATCAATTTATATACATATTATTGCCCCCCAATACTCATATTATTGCTCCCTAATAATCATATTATTTCCCCTAATAATCATATTATTGCCCATCGGTGAATTCCATAAACTCCCAAAATCAAAATAAATACACTTCAGACACAATTGATCAATTTATAATAAATGTTCAATTTTACACACACACACACACACACTATATATATATATATATATTTATATATATAATAATAATAATAATAATAATAATTAAAAAAATTTCTTCCCAGTGGCCTACCCACCAGATCGTCCTTCGTCCCTGCCAACCCATAAGGAACTGCAGCACCGCCCAGCGAACTGCAGCACCGCCTCCCCTTCACCGGAGTCATCTGCAGCACCAACCACCTGCAGCACCAATCCAAACCGCCTGCATTTCGGCCTTCGATCCAGCCTCCTCACCGGAGCCTCCCAGCCTTTGATCTAGCCTCCACCCGTGCCTAGTCCCCCTCCTGCTCGCATAGTAGCATCCCATCGTCCTCCTACCCAAGCGGCCAGCACACTCGCGCCGGCCAACCCGCGCAGTCCACAGCGCAGATTCCAACACAGATTGCTGCAGAATCCGGCAGCCCTGCCCCGCCGCCTGCGCAACACAGCACACCCACGTCTTGCGCAGCCCAACGTCTGCCCATCCCAGCGCCACCCCGCCTGCGCACGCCCAGCACACTGCCATAGGGAGGGAGGGAGAGAGAGAGAGAGAGAGAGAGAGAGATCGGAGAATGGGGGATGAGAGAGAAATAGCAGATCCGGAAGAGTGGAGAGAGACAAGGAGATGCACATGTAATTAAATAATTGAGTTAAGGGCAAAACTGTACTTAAATATTAAATTGGGTAAATGGGGTTAAAACACTCTTAGTAGAGTAAGTAGGCAATTTTTAGCCTAAAATCGGGTAAGTGGTCATGGCTCCAAAAAACTAATAGCATTTTAAAAACGCTATGGAAAATACTGTTATAGCAATTCAGAAATGCTATGAAAAACTAATCAATAGCATTTTGTAAACACTATGCTTACAGACTTATAGATAGCGTTTCCCAGAAACGCTATCTAAAGCAATAGACCTACCATAGCGGGGGCTGTCATAGCTTTTTCTATAACGCTATGACATGATACTATAGCTTTTTTTGGCCGCTATAGATGACTGTTTGTGGTGTAGTAAAAGGTCATTCTCAAACTGGTTATGTGTTCACCATAGGTAAGACATCGATATCCTGGAGGTCTGCAGAATAGACTATAGTCGCTATATCTTCGAACTATGCAGAGATCATTACTCTTTGAAAGCTTAGCTAGAGAGAGAGAGAACGAGAAAATATCTAGATGCACTTTCTGTTATATTTTGACTTTATGAGTTTATTACAACAGTTTACATATATATATAGTAGTTGATAACTCTAATCTAATGTACAGGAACGTGACACTTGTCACTCATCTGCGAAGAAGCTAACAACCTTCTAACTAACTATTCTTTATTGCTTAAGCTACCTAACTTACACTAACACCCCCCCTCAGCTGGATGGGTGGTGAAACAACCATTAAGCTGCTGCACAGATATGAATGTTGTGGGGAGCTGAGTCCTTTAGTAAACAGGTCTGCAGGTTGTTCTTGAATGGAGACAAACTGAAGAGTAGTGGATCCATCTTTAACTTTGTCTCTAGTGAAATGTACATCGACTTCGACATGCTTCATCTTTGAGTGATGTACAGGATTAGCAGCTAGTGCTAAGGCCGAGATATTGTCACAGTGCAAGGTAGGAACCTGAACAAGTTGGATTTGTAAATCAGTGAGTAAATGCTTGAACCATTGTAGTTCTGAAGTTGTGTCAGCCATACTTCTGTACTCTGCCTCTGTAGAGGACCTTGAAACTGCAGTTTGTTTCTTGCTGCACCATAAAATTGGGGAATGATTAAGCAATATGACAAACCCAGTTGTAGATTTCCTATCATTGGGATCTCCTGCCCAATCAGCATCACAATAAGCTTGCAAACTCAAAGGCACTTTAGATGATTGGTTCCGAAATAAAATACCATGATTTAAAGTGCCTTTAACATATCTAAGTATACTTTTTGCAGCATTTAAATGAGCATCTGTGGGCTTGTGTAAGAACTGACACACAGTATTGACACTGTAGGCAATGTCAGGTCTTGTGAAGGTTAGATATTGCAAGCATCCAACTAGGCTTCTAAAAAGAGGAACATCACTAGAAGATAAAGGTGTACCACTATCTTTGAGTAGTTTAACTCCAGATTGACAGGGTGTAAGATGAGTGTGATCAGCATCCATTCCAGCCTTGTGTAACAAATCTTTAGCATATTTATGTTGAGATAGAAAGAGACCTTTTGGAACATAACGAATTTCTAGGCCAAGAAAGAAGTGAAGAGCACCCAAGTCTTTCATATCAAATTCTTTTTGTAATCCTGCTTTTACTTCTGAGATTAAGCTTTCATTATCTCCTGTAATTATAATATCATCAACATAGAGCAACAGGTATACTCTAGAGGTGACTGATGTTTTGATGAACAAAGATGGATCTGCATGAAATGATTTAAATCCAATGGTAGGCAAGAAGGAAGTGAACCTGTCATTCCATGCTCTTGGAGCTTGTTTTAATCCATAGAGTGACCTTTGCAATTTGCAAACATATGATGGAAATGTTGAATCTTCAAAACCACCTGGCTGAGACATATAAACTTCTTCATTAAGTTGACCATGTAGGAAGGCATTTTTAACATCCATTTGATGTAGTTTCCAACCATAATGAGCAGCAACACTAAGAATTAGTCTAACAGTTGTGTGTCGAACCATAGGAGAAAAAGTCTCCTCATAATCACCATATTCTTGACTAAACCCCCTTGCAACTAGTCTAGCTTTATGCCTAGCAACAGAGCCATCAACATTCCTTTTAATCTTGAATATCCACTTGCATGAGACTAGGTTCTTGTCAGGAGGTAAAGGTACAAGGGTCCAAGTTTGTTGTTGTTGTAAGGCATCATATTCCTCGTGCATGGCTTGTTTCCACTGAGGTATTTGCAGTGCCATTTTGTAGCTAATTGGCTCAGTTTGAGTAGGATCTGCAGAATCAGATGACATGACAGACAGAAAACATTTCTTCTTAGAGATACCTCTTTTCCCCCTTGTGAGCATATGATGATCATTATGCACAGAATCAGTGAGACCTTCAACTGGATGTAAGACATTGGCTTCTGAGATTTGGGATCTAGTTCTAGTAGGACTGCACTCTAGCACAACAGATATGCTACCGGCACCAGGTTGAGTATTAATGGCAAGAGATCCATCATCTTCACCAAAATGAATGGATGTAGTGGAATTCGGACTGAAGGCAGGAGAAGATTGTGGCAGAATATTAGTGTGAGCTTGTGAGGCACTAGATGAAGTAGTTGCTGAAGCATTGTGATAATGGTCCTGAACTTGTAACTCATTTTGGGAATTGAAGACAGTAATGGTTTGAGATTGTGGGATAGAAGGCTGACCTGAATTAGCTGATGGATGCGAGACAGATGTAGGCATTTGATACTGTGAGATGGACTGAGTTTGAGTAAAGCAAGGTGTTGAAACAGGTCTATGATCTGAATGAGGTGACACAGGAGTAGTATTAGTGGTCACACAGGTTGTGGCATATGGGAAACTCTCTTCATCAAACAGTACATGTCGAGATATAATATACTTCTTAGTTTGAAGATTATAACAAATGTAGCCCTTGTAACCTGCTGCAAATCCCAGAAAAATGCACTTGGCTGTCTTAGGTTGCAACTTATCTGTTCTAGCAGTGAGCAAGGGATAGCAGGCACAACCAAATATCCTGAGTATGTCTAAGGAGGGCTGAGACTTGTAGAGTTTTTCAAAGGGAGACTGCATATGTAGCATTGGTATAGGCATTCTATTAATAAGATATGCACTCAAGGCACAGGCATGATACCAAAACTGATTGGGGACTGAAGCTGTTTGAAGTAAAGTGACTGCTGTTTCTCTTATATGCCTATTCTTCCTTTCTGACACCCCATTCTGTTCAGGAGTATAGGGACATGAAAGCTGATGATTTATACCATTCTGATTGAGAAAGCTCTTGAAAGCATTATTAACATACTCACCACCACCATCTGATCTCAAGATCTTAATTTGTACAGAAAATTGAGTATTCACAAAGGCACACAGAGATTGAAAATAAGTGTTCTCTTATATTCTTATTCTTCATTGGGAACATCCAAGTATATCGAGTACAATCATCAATGAAGAGTATAAAATACCTATATCCATCAATTGATAGACAAGGAGAAGGCCCTCATACATCTGAATGAACAAGTTCAAATGGCACCAAACTTCTGTTTTGTGACTCTGAAAAAGGTAATTTCTTAAACTTGCCTAAATGACATCCTTCACAAACTGAGGTTCCTGACTCATACTTGAATGGAATATTACATTTATTCAACATTTTGTTCACTATATCAGTAGCTGGATGCCCAAACCTTTGATGCCAAATGGACTGTTTGATGTATTTGCCCAGAAAAGCTGTAGCAGAAGCAGTAGATACATTTCCAGAAACTTTAGGTGATTTGAGTGATGGCAGATCAAATGGAATGGGGTACAACCTTTGCTTACTCAGTCCTTTGTATAGTATCTTGCCCAACACCTTGTCTTGAATCACACACATAAACTCATCAAACCATACGGAGCAGTTATTATCTTTGCATAATTGATAAATGGACAAAAGATGAGCAGCTAACTCAGGTATGAGTAACACATTTTGCAACTTTAAGAAACCAAGCATAGCATTACCAATGTGAGTAATATTCATTTGTTTACCATTACCAGCTTGAACAGTGTCAACAAGAGGATATGGAGCAATGTTGTTGAGTAACTGAACTTCATTTGTCATATGGTTAGTGGCACTTGTATCAGCTAACCAATACTGAGGAGCTTGAGTAGCAGCAACCATCATAGCATCATTGCATTACCTGCATTCATTCCATTGCCACCATTGGCCTGAAACTGAGTTTGTTGCTGTAATTGGTTTGGCAAGCCAGCTGGAACTTGTTGTTGTTGCTGATTTGGGAAGCCAATGATGTAATAACATCTCTCAGCTATGTGATTAAATCTGCCACAGACTTGGCATCCTCCATAGTTTTGAGTCATGTTATTCTGCTGTTGATTCATGAGATTTGGTAGTAACCTGCAAGTTCTGGCCCCATGACCATTTTTGCCACATATTTGACACAAGATTCCACCATTGTTTCTATTGTTGTTGAAACCAGGATTGTTGTTGTATCCAACATTGGTGTTCACTCCACCATTATTGAAGCCATTGTTAAGGCCAGTATTGAATCCATTGTTGCCTGTATTTCCCCTTGGGCCAAAGTTGTTTCTGCCATTGCTGAACCTTGGTGGTCCTCTACCAGCATAGAAACCTCCCATATTGATGTTAGGATCAAAGGCATTGAAGGGATTGAATGAGTTGAAGCCATATGGCAGAGCTGGAATTGGAATGTATTGTGTCTGAGTTGAAGTAGGTGCAAAACCAGGAGGAGCAACTGGAGCTGGTGGAATAATAGAGTTGCCTTGCATAGTGGTTGTTGTACTTGGAGTCATTGAATAGTTGGTGCTTGCAGAAGAGCTAGAGCTGGCTTGAGATTGTTTCATTGCAGATGAGTGAGCAGCAGCCATCATGGCAGAAAGAGGAGCTGACTGAAGAGCAGTGGACTCATTTTCTATGTCAATTTCAGCAGCCTTGAGTAAGGTCTTTAGTTCTCCCATAGAACAGCTAACAAACTGAGCACGGATAACTGTTTTAATTGCTGCATACTCGGATGGAAGACCCCTTAAGACAGTGACAACAATATCTTCATCATCAAGAAATACACCAACTGTCTCCAAAGCATCTCTAGCAGCTTTAATCTTGTCAAGATATGACTCAATACTGTCATTTCCTTTCTTCAAGTTATGTAGATTGGACTTAAGTTGCAAAATATTCTGTCTATTTAGAGCTGCAAACTTATTTTTCAGGTTTGTCCACATTTCTTGAGCAGAACGACTGCCTACAGCACAAGACATGGCAATGGGACTCAAGGTTTGACCAATCATGTTGACTATGCTTTGATCCTGAGTTTTCCAAGCTACATATTCACTTGATACAGATCTAGTAGTGCCATCAGCAGACGTGATATACTGAGCATGACAAGGTGTTGTGCCATCAACAAATCCATACAAATTTTGGCCTTTCAAGAATGACTCAAGTCGAAACAGCCACGTAGGGTAATTAGACTCATCAAGTAAAACATTTGGTAGGTAAACTGTGGTCTGAGTAACAGTAGTAGACGCCATGAATAGATCTAAAGTATATGAGTCTTGAGCTTGCAATTAGAGTAACAATAAGCTTCTGAGTAGAAAAATCTTCAAGAACTAAATCAGATAGTACTATTGCAGTAATCTAAGGTAAGATCGAAGCAAACAATAGCTAGATTTGAGCTAAATCTTCAATTTCTTGAGCTAAAACTTCAATTTCCCAAAAACGTAGGGTTTTTGAGCATGAATCAACTAATTTTTCTGAACACTGAGTATGTCAAACACATCAACAATCACTGTATATGTAAATCCAAGTCTTCAATGAAGGAGAGCAACAACAAATTTCAACTATTTTTCACTGCTAGATCTGAAAAATTTGATGAACAACTTCACTTATCTTGTGTAATTTGCAGAATCGAGCTTGAAATTAGTACTGGAGAAGCTTCAAGAATGAAGAACAGAGCTGATGAAGAAGATGAGTGAGCTTTAGGTCACCGATCGAACCTGGCTCTGGATACCATGAAAGCTGAGCTAGAGAGAGAGAACGAGAAAATATCTAGATGCACTTTCTGTTATATTTTGACTTTATGAGTTGATTACAACAGTTTACGTATATATATAGTAGTTGATAACTCTAATCTAATGTACAGGAACGTGACACTTGTCACTCATCTGTGAAGAAGCTAACAACCTTCTAACTAACTATTCTTTACTGCTTAAGCTACCTAACTTACACTAACACTCTTCACAAAGCGGTTTGTGAATGTATATAGATTGGATCCATATTTACTCATGTTCGTGGTTTGAAGTCTACCACAGATGAGCCTACGAGCATTTATGAGGATAATCATGCTCGCTTTGAACAAATGAAGCAAGGCTGCATTAAAGGCGACAACACCAAGCACAATCAGCAACAACAGATTGTCCTTAAGATCAAACAAGATCAAAGTAAACTAGGTTTGATTTGAGGACAGTGTGACAAACTTGTTCACTGAGTCACTACCTAAATTCCACTTTCGAGAAACATGTTGGTAGCATCATTTGAGGAAGTTATCTGAACTCTCATGACGGTTGTCATCAGGGGGAGATGTAGACATCAGGGGGGAGATGTCTACATATATGGTCTCAGAACGTGAATGGTGTGTTGTACTCTCTTTCTCCTTCGACCGAGGTTATTTTTGTCCTACTAGGTTTTTGTTACTCGGCAAAGTTTTTGACGAGGCAACGAGAGGAGCACCACATTTGGGCGACACAAGAGGGAGTGTTTAAGGTAGGCCTCATCAAAAAGGCCGCGGATCAAGTGGGCCGATGGAGGCCCGCCAGCCCTGAGGGCCGAAAGCCCGCCTCGGTGGGCCGATGGAGGCCCGCCAAAAAGCCGGCAAAAATCCGGCCCGGCCCGCCAAAAGCCCGCTAGGCCCGGCCCGTAAAAAGCCCGTAAACTATTATATATATTATATATATATATATATATATATCTATATATGTATGTTGATGTGCTCATATTTTCTTATATTTATATGCCTCTTTCTCTTGGAGTCTTGGTATATATGTGTAGTCCTCCTTATTTATGGTTCATTTATGTTAGTTTAGTGTCTTTGTAGGTGTGTTTCAAAGAAAGAAGAAAAGAAGCTAAGCTGAGCTAACTAACACAGAAAATTGTTGCGCAGAACACCTAACTTCTTTGAATTACTGGGAACTTCTCGGATGGAATTAGAATCTGTAGTCTATATGCACGGAAAGTCCTATGTGTCTAGTTTCTGAGGAAATTTACGGTTTGTGATTCTGACTTTTCTAGAAGGAGTTATGGCAATTTAAGTGAAGGCAGTTCAGCTTGGACGGGAATCTGCAACATCTTTTACAAGTTCATGTCTAGAACATAACTTCGCTGAATTACTGGGAACTTCTCGGATGGAATTAGAAGCTATACCCTATATGCACAGAAAGCCCCATGTGTCTAGTTTCTGAGGAATTTTACGGTTTGCTATTCCGACTTTTCTAGAAGGAGTTATGGCAATTTAAGTGAAGGCAGTTCAGCTTGGACGGGAATCTGCAACATCTTTTACAAGTTCATGTCTAGAAGGCCAAACACATATATTTGAAAATCTTCAGTGTGCCGCATCATCATTATTGAAGATTCAGGACTTTTAGATATGTTTATATATGTGTGTGTTTATATATATATATATATATATATATATATATATATATATATATATATATATACAGATCATATCCAGAGCGAGGCATCGCTTTGAAATTTCAGAGCGAGGTTAGGGTTTAGGGTCACTTTTCGGTCTCATATCCACATCTCAACCGTTCAGTTTTTAAGTACTAATGTATAGATCATCTCTGCAAAATTTCAACGAAATTGATGGTCTTTAAGGTATCTAACTCGCTTAAACCAATGGACGAACTGAATCTGTCCAACCTGAACCGTACTAGCTTTAAGGCAGTTATCAATGCCTTAACGACCATCAATTTGGCTGCAATGTTGTAGAGATGATCTATACATTAGTACCTAGAAACTGAACGGTTGAGATGTGGATATGCGACTGAAAAGTGACCCTAAACCCTAACCTCACTCTGAAATTTCAAAGCGATGCCTCGCTCTGGATAGGATCTGATATATATGTGTGTGTGTGTGTGTGTGTATCTTTGTGTGAGTGTGAATTTGTTATAATTTGGCTTATGGTGAAATTGGAAGTTCTCATACTTCTATATAGAATATGTGCATATATATTCTACATGTCATGAATACGGTTGACCGATTCGATCGGATTCAAAAATATGGTGAAATTAGCTAAATTTTTTACCACACTCATAATTTATTATAATAATGTCATCCAACGGTTGGTTTTTCCATTTTATTTGAATTGATAGAGGTTGCCCTTTGGAGTGTATGATATATAAATATAGGTTTATAAGAGTAATTAAGTTTGACCTAGTTGATCGAACTCGAAACGAGACCCAAATTGGCTGGATTTTCTACAACCACCATAAAACATTACAATCTCTCCATTGAGCGGTTGGTTTCTCCGAATTCATGTTCCACTTCATGGTTGCTTTAGAATGAACCTCAACCATTTAAATGCAATGTATAAGTCATACAACTTTAGGAGGCAAATTAGTATAGGCCAACGTATTTGTAATTAAAATTGAAATTTTTATCTTATGTCCACTCACATCCATTGATGGAACATTTACATACTTGATGTGAAAAAATAAGCACGTTCGCGGTCGTCATGTCATCGGTCAACCAAGAAGACATATAAGTGACAACGGTTGACCAATTCGATCGGATTCGAAAATATGGAGAAATTGGCTAAATTTTTTACCACACTCATAATTTATTGTAATAATCACATCCACCGGTCGGTTTTTTCATTTTATTTGAATTTATAGAGGTTGCTCTTTGGAGTGTATGATATATAAATATAGGTTTATAAGAGTAACTAAGTTTGACCTAGTTGATCGAATTCGAAACGAGAACTAAATTGGCTGGATTTTTTACAACCACCATAAAACATTACAATCTCTCCATCGAGCGGTTGGTTTCTCCAAATTCATCTTCCACTTCATGGTTGCTTTAGAATGGACCTCAACAATTTAAATGCAATGTATGAGTCATACAACTTTAGGAGGCAAATTGGTATAGGCCAACGTAATTGTAATTAAAATTGAAATTTTTATCTTATGTCCACGCACATCCATTGATGGAACATTTACATACTTGATGTGAAAAAATAAGCTCGTTTCGCCGTCGTTATGTCATCGGTCAACCAAGAAGACATATAAGTGACAACGGTTGACCAATTCGATCGGATTCGAAAATATGGTGAAATTGGCTAAATTTTTTACCACACTCATAATTTATTGTAATAATCACATCCACCGGTCGGTTTTTTCATTTTATTTGAATTTATAGAGGTTGCTCTTTGGAGTGTATGATATATAAATATAGGTTTATAAGAGTAACTAAGTTTGACCTAGTTGATCTAATTCGAAACGAGAACTAAATTGGCTGGATTTTTTACAACCACCATAAAATATTACAATCTCTCCATCGAGCGGTTAGTTTCTCCAAATTCATCTTCCACTTCATGGTTGCTTTAGAATGGACCTCAACAATTTAAATACAATGTATAAGTCATACAACTTTAGGAGGCAAATTAGTATAGACCAACGTATTTGTAATTAAAAATTGAAATTTTTATCTTATGTCCACACAAATCCATCTATGAAATATTTACAAACGTGATGTAAAAAAATAAGCAAGTTTTGCAGTCATCACACCATCGGTCAACCAAGAAAACATGCAAGTGACTATGGTTGACTAATCCGATCGGGTTTGAAACTATGGTGAAATTGACTAAATTTTTAACCACACGTATAATTTATTGTAATAATCACATCTAACGGTCGGTTTTCCTATTTTCTTTGAATTGCTAGAGGTTGCTCTTTGGAGTGTATGATATATAAATATAGATTTATAAAAAATGAGTGTCTTTAAAAATTTATTTATAAATAAATTAGTGTCTATATATAAATATAGATTTTTTTTTGGTACAATATAGATTTGTTCCGTTTGGTTGTATTTGATCATTATCCAATGAATTTTCAAAGCTTTATTAAAAAAAAAATATTAGTGTCTTTAAATATTTATTTATAAATAAAGCCCGCAAGGCCCGGCTCGAAAAAGCCAGCAAGGCAAGGCCCAGCCCGGCCCGAAAAAGCCCGCTATATATGGACGGGCTTGGATCCTTTGATTTATAATAAAGTCCGGCCCGGCCCGGCCCGCCACTATTTAAAAATGTAACAAGGCTCGGCCCAGCCCGGCCCGTTGACGAGGCCTAGTTTAAGGACATCTAGTTTGTGTGTCTGACCCAAACTTTGATTATTTGTCTGAGTTTTAATAGAGTTAGTCTTACAGATATTCTCGGAGATATTATATTCATTGTATGATTTAGTTTCTTTGTAAAACTCAGATTCTCTGTTTGTAGTCATCTATATAAAGAGACCTCTATTATCATTGAAAGAACAACTCATTATTCCAATTCTCACTGTTGTTCTCTCTACATCCATTTTTCCTAAAACATTTATTTATTCTTTCATTTTTCTCTCTTTGTCTTTTCATATAACTTGACAAAGTCTATTAATAATTAAAAAAATTTGGAGGTCCAAATATCAAATTTGGAAGTCCAAGTAGAACCACCCATACAATAAATACCCATTCTTCATTTAAAAAAGAAAAATGGGCCGAGTCACCCGAGTGAAACATACATCCCAAGAAATAAATAATAAATGGGCCAAATACAAAGGCCCAACAACCAAGTACAATTAAACAAATATGTAGCCCAAATCGGACCCTAGTCTTAAAACTAACACCCAAATCCACGTGAATATCTAAACAACTTCCATCGTTGTCTTGCTTCCACCGAACAGCTTTGAGGTGGTCCATCCCTGGCCTTCTCCAATTTCTCTGTTGAAAAGAAACATTTGAGCTTCTTCGACCTGCTACCAAGAGAAGATGGGCCCAAGGATGTACTCCATGCCACCCTCCAGCTTCGTGGAGTCGGGTCGTATTGTATTCGTAAAACTGATCGATTTCTTTTTCAAGGGTGTTTGGCTATAGGGTGCTGCCTATTGGTGGAGATGCTCTTAAGGGTGCATGTCTATATTGTTGTCATGCTATGGTTCAATATTGATTCTCTAAGACTCTAATTACTAACCCAAATTGTGCTACGCAGGTTGTTTGCTTGTCTCGTGACTTGTGAGTTGTTTATTATGCAGGTTTCTTCTCCTTCTATTCTTGTGACACTAGCTTGGAATATCAAACTTCCCATTGAATGGACTGCACCCTTGGAATCCTCTAAGCAGCGGCCCCGGTGCGTAACAAGAACGAGCTTACGAGCCCACTGAGGACATTTCTGCCAAACTAAAGAGTGTTTTCCTTTTAATGGATGAAATCTTCTCCAAAACGAAGAAGAAGATCTCGGTTACTCATGAAAACAAATAGTTGCTACGTTTCTATAATTTCTGAACGTAACCTTTCTCAAGAGCTGCTATCGAAGATCTAGTTTCAATCGATTATTTTAGTACTTCAAAAAAAAAAATTTGATTATTTTTGTTTCTGTGACCCAAGAGTAAAGTTGCTAAAACTTGATTGAGATGAATTAAGTCATAGGAGAAAGTCTTGAGTACGGCAGATGCAAGGAACAAGTGGAACTGGATGACCAATCAGATCTTTAGCATGGGGTATTTTGGGTATGTCAACTTTAAAAAATAGAGGCAGTTTTGGAATAAATTTTTTTTTTGTGAATTCTGATTAGACAGCGGCGCGTTCACGTGGTGCGGCTGCCGTATGTAAGAATTTTTCGTGCAGCTGCCGTATATAAGAATTTTTCTCAAGTCAATTGGCACACAAGCGTGGAGTGGGCATTAGATTCTGGACATTGCAGTAGACACTGCATTTTTTTTTTTTGATTGAGGAGAAAAGGAATTACAACAAGAAACCGTTGGACAACCAAGGTTAACAGAAACAGTAGACGCGCATTGGTGGGTGTAGTATGCATGTAATTACTTAGGGTATTATAATTTTCTTTGGTCTTACGTAGGCGGCCTGCAATATCAAAATGATTATAAAAGTAAATAAAAACAAAAGAGAAAAAAATATATATATAAAAAGAGACTGATTGATTGACCATGTATTGTCCCATCACAAAGGTCGTGATGATTACCAAAATTTAAAGTTTGTACCCAATTTCTGAAAAGATCCTAATCCTCACTCACCCACGCGCCCAACACCGATTCAAATTTCTTCTGGGATTGTGAGTTGTGTGGAATACACTCTCTTCTCTGCAAGAGTGAAACTGGAAAGTTAATATTCTCATGCTAGTGTATTGTCTGTCAAAACCCAGTACTGGAATAATTGCTCAATTCCTCTCCCATCTCTTTTCACCGGAACTGAAGCAACAACTCATACACACACAGAAAAGCTAAACCCTAGCTACCTGCCTAGCCCTAGCAATTGGCTTAGCTCCTAAACATACAATATTACAATACAATACCATACAACACAAAACTACAGAATAAAGAAAGGATGGAAGGAGAGAGATCATGCATTGAAAAAGAAAAACCCAATCTAGATTCTGGGTTTTGTACCCATATATGCAGCTCTACTTGCAAAGCTGTTTTATGGTTTTTTTTTCAACTCACCTACAAGCATCAAAAGATCTTGTTCGGCTATTCTATTGATCCTATTTCTACATTGGATTTCCCATATGAGTTTCAGACCTAAGAACCTAGGTAGTTTATTATGACTTATGACTTATGTTGTGGCCCTGAATATTGCAATCTTAGTACTAAGGGTGATTGTGGAAAGATTATCTTCTTAAATATAGGGTAACTTTTGGTAAAAATATCGTTGAACCAGTCATTATATAATAATACGTACAGTAAATCAAAGCTGAAATGTCATTACCAGATTTGCTGCTACTTGCTGGCTAGAGTGGTCGCTTTCTAAATGATTATTATCCTTCTTCTGAAAGTTTTGCATGTTATAATTCAAATTAACAATGCCATGATTAATTTGCATTGAATATCTTCTGAAACCTAGCAGGAATTTGGTATCAGCATCACTGTATGCATCAGACTATCAGAAAATTCAAACCCCACGTAGTAATGCATATGGTCCATAACATATCGACAGGGAATGATGAAGAATCATAAAGGCAAATTGACTCTGATGATTTGCTATATACTCACAAACCGCTTTGCCCTTTGCATGCTTACTGTTCCTCTTTTACAAACTTACAAGCCTTCATTATTGCAAGAACCAATCCAACCATATAGAGCGTTGGCTTCTCACTTGTTTTTTATAATTATTGGCATGCATTTAAAATCTGAGAAACTTGAAAATCTGAAAAACCTTTTATTCTTTCGAATGAATTGAATTGCGTAATTGAGAAGGTAAAAGATATGAGACAGAGAGAGAGAGAGAGAGTCAGAACGACAGAGAAGGATGGTAAGTCACATTACTACTCATCACACCTCTCTGCAGCTTTCTTCTGCTGTCTACGTACGTCACTCACTCTTCCCCCTTCTCTCAAGTCACTAGTCACTACCACACCATGCAATACATATACCTCATATTCCCAATACTCTCTCTCTCTCTCTCTCTTCCTAGCTAGCCATAGCTATGACCAATCTGATGCTCTAGTCTGTTTGACTTTATTAATAATAAAAACATATTTGGAATATATATATATATATATATATATATGTCAGCCCTTTCTGTTTTATTTTATTATATTTTATATTCTTCTCTGTTTTCAGTCTCTCTAATTTCACTATATATAACCCCCATCCATCTCTTCACATACCATGTCTTCTCCCATATACATCACTTCACTGGCACCTTATAAGCAAACACTAGTCCTCTTCAATTCAATGCCTCCTGTCTTTTCTTTCTCATCCCCTAATTCGCTGGTCAAATATGACTTGCTATCACCTGAGAAGTCACTTCCAATTTCTTGGATAAAATACCACAAATGGAGAATGAAGGAGAAGCAGCAGCAGCTTCAGCCTGTGAAGTTGATTTTTATTTGATGGTGCTATCCTAACTGAGCTTTCCAGCCCTCTTTTTTTGTTTCTTTCTTTTCTCTGTTGTTTGGTTTTGCATTTTGCATTTCCTCCGAGACGTTTTACTTCTCCTCCTCTATGGTTCCTTCTTTGCGAATCCGCTCACCATTTCCCCTTGCATTTTCATCTCTCCTTCTGTCAATTGTCTGTAGCTTTCTTCTCGTCCCTCTTTCTTGACCTTGCAAGACTTTTCAGTCGGTCCACAGCCTCTCTAACCTCCCTCTACACCGTTCTTAACCATCCTTGTCTATCCCTCTTGAGCTTTATGTACTGTACTCCAGCTGCACCATTTTTTGTTCAATATTTGGATATGATGCATGTGCATGAGTGCATCATCTCAAGGAATGTAATATACTGCTGTAACATTGGCTTGAATAGAAGTTCAGGTGTTTCTTGAGTTTGTTTGATATGGAATTTATGTATGTACCCTCATGTAATGTGTAATAATCGGTGGAGCAAAAAGACCAGCAGACAGTAGTTCCTGGGAATGTTTGTTGTACCGCATGACCAGAGATTGGGACAATATTTCATGCTTTGTATCCACCAGACTCGAATTATTTATGTAGGATGAGTTAAATGTCTCTTTTTTTTTTTTGAAATTGAGTGAAATGTTTGTAAGCTAGATTCCCAATTCTTCTGTTCAAAATATAATGTACAAACAATTTTATTGGCCAAAACTGGGAGTTTATCAGTGAATTCACTGAAGATTTTTTTTCCTTCTTGGTACAGATTTCTTTTGAATGAATATATATTTACAGCTTTGCTCCATCCAATTATCACCGCAGTAGCAAATGATTTGAGTCACACCATGGCCAAAACTGAGATGGAAATGCGTTTAAAAGAACTCGAGAGTCCAGAAGAAAAAAAAAATACAAATAAGAAGGAAAAAAAAAATGCAAATAAGAAGAAAACAATGTTATTCAGCATCCGCTGCTAGTCATTGCTTGTTGATTGAGTGCAGACAGCCATGACCTTCTGCCCTCAGGCTGAGAAGTTGTTCGTCTAAAGCCTGATCTCAAACATCTACGAGCAGAGCACGGAACCAAACAAGGTGTAATGTTTGAAACTCCTCCCATGCAAAGGCCATAGTTGAGTTTGATAGATGGGAACTTCTGGAAGCTCTGGGACCGGAAATATCCCAGCGAACATTTCCGAGAGGAACGAAAACTGGGCTTGCATAAAGGGGTGGTTATTGAGGAGGTTGTCTCTGGTTCCTCGGTAGAACAGCGGCAAAATGATAGGGATAAACTAGTTTTTGCCATCCCCTTCACCATTGGTCTTGTTTTTAGAAGCTTCGCAAATGAAACTATGCCATTCCGGCAGAGAGGACATGCAATTGATCCCAAGGGACCACGCGCCACAACCGTGCTGCAGTTTGTCGAACAAAGGTACAGGGCACAACTTATGCAGAACTCATGATCACAACCTGCACCATGAAATCTGTTAATGTCCTTGGAAACAGACAAATTTATGCATAACAGAACTATGTGGCAATGGAGCACAAGAACAAATCATTCTAAGGAAACTATGTGTTACCTAGTGAGCACTTAACTGTGAAGTTTCAAAAACAGGAAATTATCTATCTATAATAACAAGTTTGCTCAACTCAAGGCTGTTATTAGTTCAGTTTATTTCCGTCTGGAAATCATTCATGTGGTAGCTTCATGTTCTCAGAGTTGCTCATCGTTTCAAACGTCTTTTCCATTTTCAAAGTTACCCTTGTGATATCAAACTAATGTACCCAATACATTTTACTTCATCTAGATTCCAACTGCAAGTTACACCACCTCAAAAATGCTGCCCTCTAATAATTATCAGCACCAAACTGCACCTTAACTCACCATCAGTATTCTCTGTAGATGTAAGAGGCTTCAAAGGAAATTTTAATGGCCAAAATCAAGTACATTAAGCATACAAATGATCCTAAACAAGGAACAAAAGGAAGGGCTGCCTTCTTAAATTTGAAGTCATCTCACTTTTGAAAGAAACGTCAACATAGAGCCATGGAAATGGAATGTCCAACTGAAAAACAATCTAAAGAAAACACCCATTAATTAGCAGCTCCAAACCTTTAGAGGCCCAACTACTTCTTCCAGTGAAGATGACTCAACTTGAGAACACAGAAACTGCAATTCAATAATACTACCTCATGTAGGGCACCATAGAACAATGACCAAACTAAACTAAGATAAGATCTGGAAGTTCTATTCCCATCAAACACAGCTCAATTTGCATATGCAATGCCGGTTCATTCATAATCACAATCATACCTAAAGAAGCCATCCATGAATAACAGGAGAAAGAACATGAGCACTGAAGCTACAGCTATAACAATACTTGTCCAGTTAAAGTGGAAAAATGCTTCCTTTTACATGATAAGATTTAACATTAAAATTCCTACTGTAGGTGAAGCCACTTATTATGTTCAAAAGCCTTAACATGGGAACTGACCACTGCACTTAACCAAATATAGAGCATTCAGTAAATGCATTTGCCTCCAAGCTAGACTAATGCTATACTATTACCTCCACTTCTACCTGCATCACCAGTACTTAATTGGAGCCCTCACAATGCAAGTATGTATTTGCATTTGCTAAACGGGCATTAAGAATGCTGGATAAACATCATTCATTCTCTTCTCCACCAGTACACATTTATTTATTCTCTTTCAAAAACAATCTTTGAATGCAAAGATTGAGATGCAACCCCAAAACCAGTCAACTTCAGCACTCTTAAAACTTGTCTAATTTGTATACAAATACATATCACGAAGTTTAGACAGAGATGGATAGTTGTGTTGACAATCTTCTAAGAAAAATTTACCTTCTGCAGCCACGGTGCACTGTCTTTCCAAACAGACAACGCATGGATCTTCGCATGCAGGTAAAGAATCATTGTTCCTCCATCCACATTCTCTGGAAATGGCACCAATACTAGAGTTATAAGGTTAAAGTATACAAACCCAAATTGGTTAATGCCAAATTTGTTATAAGAGGTTTCAAGAGAAAAAGAGTGTAGGGAAAAGCCTTATTCTATTGAAAATATGACCAAAACAAAAGAGTTTATTTGACAGGAAAAACTATTTTCTGCATTACCAACAAATACATGTTTTCTGAGCCATACAGTTTGTCAAACTTGCTTGTATCAAAATCTATCACAAAAATAAGTGACTTATAAAGAGATATTTACAACTGAAAGTTATTCACATGGAGTAAAAACATGTCAAAATGACAGGTTCATGCACCAAGAAGAATAATTTGATCTAAGAGCTCATGTTAATATAGCTTCGGCTGTTTGTTTATTTCTGACCTGATCTATTGATTTGAGACAATCAGAGTTACAGAATTCTTGAGTGGAATGAGTTTAGATATTACAAATAATTCTATAGTGTAGTATTAGCAACAGAATTAACACAATGTACTTGCCTAGCAATCTTCACAATGCTCATTAGGGGAAGGGATAGGTATGGCGAAGGAAGACTAGGAAGTATCTGTGACTGGCCTTCTTGCTCCGAGCTAAGGACTTCCTCAAGCCAATCTCTATGCCATGAACGAGCCACCATCAAGGGCGTCCATCTTTGAACAAATAACAAAATCAACCGGCTCAGTTAAGAACTGATAGTGAATAAAGAAAGAATAAACAGACAAAAAATTGAGGCTTAACCAAAAGGTTCAAGTATCTCAGTAGAACTAGAGCCAGTAATACAACCTAGTATATAAGGGGTATACAACTAATCTCTTAAGGAACTGCAGATAAAAACGTACCAAACTCATTATGTCAAGGAAAAGATACAATAGATCATTGAACTAACATCCAAACTTTACTGCCCCATGATTAGACATTTTACACTGTGCATCTATCTAATTGTTGATTTAGTTGACATTTACAGGCTCAACATTGCTTAATCAGAGCTTATAAGACAAGCAGACAGGTGAATGGAGACACAGAAAGATACAGGTGCAACCCCACCCTCACCCCACATATCAACAAATATATGCATAATCGGGGGTTGGAAGATCCAAACCCAGGACCTTCTAAGGCAGACAATAGTATCCACACTAAACAAATGAATTTGGGGACATGTAGCAATACCAACGCTCTGGAATCCATGTAAAATAGGTCAAAGTATTATTTAAAGAGCTCTGGAAAGTGAAAGTTACAGTAGCTTTCCAAATAAATCAAAACTGAAGGAGTTCGAAACATATACCGGTTTGCATTTTCAGCTTTCAGACTGGCACCCCTGGAAATCAAAATCTGACCACAGCATCAAACATTAGTAACAATCATCATGATGCCTGTAAGGTTGTAGCATTTTAGAGCATATCTTTAATAAAACTAAGAGCATACTTGACAACACTGGGCATTTCCTCCACATGCAGCATAATGTAGGGCTGTGCTTCCAGCCCCTGCAAATTAAAGTGATCAGTTATTGGAGATGTAACTGCAAAATCATCGGGGAATGATGGGAGTCTTAACCTTTCATGATGATAATCAACGACATCACATGGAACTACATAAAAATAATTAAAAAAATGTCTTCATAAGTAATTTAGAAATGCACCACTATGAATCTATGACTGTGCTCTCTTTCTATACCAGAGCACAAAAGGAATCACACTTAAAAAGGTTCCCAGAAGGCTTGGAATAAATATTGAATCTATGGTATACTACTTAATATGCCTGATCTAATTCCAATATTCTAATACAACTCAATTGATTTACCAAGGCAAGTAATAAATTAAAGTTAAACCATACGAGATTTTCAATTATCTGAATCATAATTGGACAGTGCTATTTGCTGGAAAAAAAAGAAGAAGATGAATTAAATTTGTTACCTATTAAATCAATTGTAGCTCCATCTTCCACAGTAATTGCAAAAACAGAAGCCCCCAAATCCAAAAGTAGTTGTACAGTTTCAAGATGACCATTTAGTGCTGCCATATGCAGAGCAGTGATTCCTCCATCAGCAGGCCTATTAATTATCTGACCCAAAACACTGGAAATGGGGAAGGAAAATAAATTAATTAAGAGTATTGGAAAATACAAGGAGGGTGAAAAAAGAAATGGATGTTGAATTACTCATGATCAAACTCTGTAATTGGTTCTTCATTCTCTAATTCATTCCTTAACATACTCCAAAAATCCGGAGAGCTGGGAATGTAATCAGCAAGGAGGATTCTGATGCACCGAGTATGACCATTCAAAGCAGCAAAGTGGAGTGCAGTACCCCCATTCAGATAATCTGCTCTGTGAATCTAAATCCAGTTTTCAAAAATGTCACATTTCTTAACCACATTATTGTTTCAGGACTACTGGAAAAATGGCTTATGAGTATACAATCTTACGGTGGCTTTAAACAGAATCAGGGTCAGAACAACCTCCCAATGACCATGTTGGCAAGCTTGCATCAAAGCAGTCTGTACATCAAGATTTAAAGCACAGTATAAATGTGTTGATGGAAAGCTTGTTTCTAAACCATAAGAAAGCAATTTTGACGAGGTAAACGCCCATATTAATTGAAAAAATGCCAAGAGTTTCACTTCTAAAATTACCTGACCACGATAATTCCTGAGATTAATATCAACTCCAGACTCAAGCAAGAGTGAAACTATCTAAGGATGCCAAACAAAAAACAATCACATCAAAACCAGATAAGCAAAAGTATGTAAAACACAAGGAGATCAATCTCTGAAACTGGCATTTGATAAACATATATACCTCATGGTGGCCCTGAGCTGCAGAATAATGGAGTGGAGAATTCCGAACACCAAAAGTGGAGTACCTTGCTAGACGAGGATTACATTCCAACAAGGCCTTGGCCTCTTGAAGATCTCCATCTCTTGCTGCTGAAACTAACCGCTCCCCAGATGCTGAGCATCCGAAAGAGTTTCCCATAACGCTTAGAAATTTCATGCCCACCCCAAAATTGAGAGAATACTACAATCAGTACAAACTAAACCTGATTTTCCTCAAATGCAAGACGACCCTTACATAGAGATAAAAGACCTTGGGAGATGAAGTTGTATATACATGAAAATAAAGGTCGTTGGTTCCCTTTACCAAAGCAGAAACAACTACCCACAACGGTTTCTGAAAAGGAAATTGGTTGTAACGGTAAGAATCCCTATGTGTTATTCCAATGGGACAGGGAGTGAGTGAGACTTGTTCTTCTTCTGCACATAAACCTTTTTATCAGAGCAAAAGAAGAACAAACCACTATCTAACTGCCAATAAAAAATTTGTTTAAAAATTGAATGTTAAAACATTTTTTCCGTGAACTTCAAGAAAACCAAATAAAACACACAAGAAGCGTCAAAACTCTATCAAACAAAATCCCATTTCGTCACACCCATTGTCCCCAGAGAATCATAACATTTCAAACCCACTTGGGCACTAGCACTACCAGACATTCCTCCCAGAATCAAGGCTTCCAATACAGACAATACCCAATTCTTCCCCAAAAATCAAAACCTTCAATGCCTACATGCGAATTGAATCAATCCCCAGTTTTCAGATATGCCATAAAGGATCAAAACCTTCAAAACCCAGATGGCATATCCCCTTCTTTTGGGGTTTCTTGATCATCTTCTAAAGGAAAAAGACCACAGATAGATCATACTATAATGGGTGTAGGCAAAAGGAAGGAATGAATGGATGGATTGGAATAAGGTAGGAATTTTTGGCATCAAAAGAGGAAAAGAAACTCTAAAAGGGATAAAGGGGGTGATTTATTTGCAACTCCTTCCTTAATATCAACCAACAATAGGAGGAGGAGGAGAGGATGCCTGCAAGAATAGCGTGTCTCCATGATGGGATATTATTAGGCAGTCAACCTAGTAGTTGGCTTGTTCTTTTCGCATCCCTGTCTCTCCCTCCATTTTTACTTCCCGGAGAAATTTTACCTAGTCCACGCACGTCGGCTGACTTGGCTCATCCACATTATTTTGTCTTTTTTTTCTTTTTCTTTTTCTTTTGACAAGAAAGAGAGATTGTGTTGATCTCAAAATTGGCACTATCATTTATCATTAATACAGAGGTTAATACATTGTCGCTCACTTATTCAAAACGAGTTAAAAAGTCTCTGATCTTGAGCAAATAAATGAATCTTTCACCGTCAATACACTTAATTGTGGTAATGCCGAAAAGATCTTTCATTAAATGATTATATGAAAATTTTATGATTTGTCAGCTCAAAAATCAAAGGGAGCTTATATTCATACCTCCAAATTTGGCTAATACATTGTCGCTCACTTATTCAAAACGAGTTAAAAAGTCTCTGATCCTGAGCAAATAAATGAATCTTTCACCGTCAATACACTTAATTGTGGTAATGCCGAAAAGATCTTTCATTAAATGATTATATGAAAATTTTAGGGGTCGTGACCACTTACCCAATTTTAGTCTACAAATTGTCCATTTACTCCACCTAGAGTTTTTTAACCCCATTTACCCAATCTAACAGTGTTTGACAGTATTACCCTTATTTTAACTAATAAATTACACTCATCTCTCTCTCTCTCTCTCTCTCTCTCTCTCTCTCTCTCTCTCTCTCTCTCTCTCTCTCTCCCCTCCCTTCTTCGATCTATTCTCTCTCTCCTCCCCCTCACCGATTTCTTCATCGGAAACCGAATCGTCATTCTGCCATCCCCGCCGCCGCCTCCTCCAAGCAAATCGATCCCCAACTTGGATCTGTGAAACCCAGTCCAGATCGGATCAGTCCGATCCGTTGAGATCCAAGCCGCCACAGATACGACGTCGTCGGGCAACCCTCAAACCTGCACCTCCAAGCCATTCCACGCACGTCAGCTGACTTGACTCATCCTCATTATTTTGTCTTTTTTTTTCTTTTGACAAGAAAGAGAGATTGTGTTAATCTCAAAATTAGTACTATCATTAATACATTGTCGCTCACTTATTCAAAATGAGTTAAAAAGTCTCTGATTCTGAGCAAATAAATGAATCTTTCACAGTCAATACACTTAATTGTGGTAATGCCGAAAAGATCTTTCATTAAATGATTATATGATAATTTTATCATTTGTCAGCTCAAAAATCAAAGGGAGCTTCTATTCATACCTCCAAATTTGGCATTTGCACCTCCATACTTAATAGACCTCTAACTTACTTTTACAAATAACCAATTTGCTATCTATACCTCTCTAATTTTCTTATAATGCCCATCGTCCAATAAAATCAATAAAAGACCTTTTTTTTTTTAAGATTCTATTCATACTTTTAAAAATCAGCAGTTGGATCTCCTTCAGTTTTTAAAGATTTGGAATTGCAACATTTTTTTTTTTTTTTGGAAGTTCATCCTCCATATACGAGTAACAGAGGTGCTAGTATTTTTTCAATGAATTGTCAACTCTTGGTTAGCGTAGGCAACACTACCATGTTTGCTCATCATCTCATATAAACATGTTTTCCAAGTATTATTTTCATTGCATTTAGGTGTCATTGTCCCTAAACTGATTCTCTCCTACTTGTTTCCATAGCAGCTTGAAATGAACATGCATGTTCCTTCTGTTTTAGATATGTACGGGATAGTGGAGGAAATTACAATAATCAACCATGAGTCTAGTATATTCTCCATAGATTTATATCAGATGGTCGAATTTTTCATCATATCTATAGAATAGTTCCACATAAAATTGCTTTGCACTGATGATGTGCGGGAAGATCTTGTGGACAACTATCCATTGCTGCTTTGTCATATAAACATGCTGGAGTACTGCTTTTTATCGCCGCTCGTTCACATGTTTGATTGTATTTAGAATGAGTAGGGCTTCATCAACTGAGGTGTCTTTGTATTTCCCATTTTTCTCTCCTTTTATTTTTTATTTTTTTTATAGCGCAGTGATAGATCTTGTAAATTGTCAGATATGTGAGCAAGGAAGTCTATCACTTTACGAAGACAAAGTCAAATTCAGAAAATTTTGACTTCAACGTTAAATAACATTTGGCGATATATATTTTAGGGTTTACATTGGAGGAGAAATTTTTTCCCAAGTTGAAGACTATTACTATTCGTAGAGATAAGAAGAGATTTTTTTTTTACCTTATTTGTGTCTTTATTGGTAATTTATATGAGTTGACAAAGTCAACTATTACTTAGAAAAACTGAGAGGTCTAAATACCAATTTTGGAGGTATGAATATAAGCTCCCAAAATCAAGACCAAGCATTAGATAAAAGGACATGGTGACAAAACACCCTCCCTAAATATTAAGCCTAAATGGGTGATCCGTTCCTATTGAGGGACAAGGAGAGACTCAAAAGTGTCATCCCTCCCCTAAAAGGATCAAACCAGCCCACCAGGCTCAAGCTTGATGGGAGACAATGCCAACCAAAAAAGAAGATCCATCAGCCTAGACCGCCACACATCTCCACCTTATTCACGGCCGAGCCTCTCATGTC
This sequence comes from Rosa chinensis, assembly GCF_002994745.2. Lineage (NCBI taxonomy): Eukaryota > Viridiplantae > Streptophyta > Magnoliopsida > Rosales > Rosaceae > Rosa > Rosa chinensis. The sequence goes on along the minus strand of NC_037091.1, from coordinate 24,808,382 downwards.
ATTGATTACCCTAGCTGTCGATCCGCTTAAGTCATCGACTTATTTGATTTGTCGCCGCCAAACAATGACAACAGACTATTCCACCTTTAAACTCAAGGATCCGGGATCACTGTGAATTCGCATACTAATACTTGCAGACCCACCATAATGAAAATCGTAGATCAGCTTTGTATCTCTCAAAATTCTCCACCATTGGAGAACAGAAAAACCTACCCAAAGGAACTGGGTCGCTAATAGAGATTAGCACCACAAGGTGACGTTGCTGCCATTGCTTCTTAAGAAAGCGGACCCAAAGGCTGCTGTCGTAGGAATGGTGGAAACCTAGCCTAGGTTTCATGAGGAGCTCCAAGAGCGAGAGTTGTTTAGAAAGTGCTTGGCTCTTCCTCATGTTCTCTTCCTTTTTCTTTTATTGTCACTATTAAATCTTGGGTTTTTCTATTGAGATCTCCATATTTGCTCATTTAACCTCTCATCTCTTTACACCTCCTTTTAAAAAGTAAATTTTGCTAAGTAAACCTCTTTCAAATACCTAACTTAACCTTACTCATGAAAGGAAATGTTTTCAAGCATTAAGGACAAGTTATAATGCTCCCATAATTATTTATTGACAAAAAATGAAACTTGACATTGTCAAAAAAAAAATCTGAGATAATTATTGAAAAAAGATAGTGTAACTCACTAACAAAAAATTATTAGACCTTTTTTGAAGCCTAATATTTCATGCTTAATTATGGATTTCCAAACCTTAGTTTTTATGATTTATGCTTGCTGGAGTTTTAGATTAGTTGCCAAATTAGATTTGTTCTTTCTATTTTTTATATTTAGTTTTGTCTTATATATGTGCTACTTTACAAACTTATTTGTTTAGTTTACACGAGCCCTCATGTCCTTTGTTTCATGATCTTGTTATATTGATGAGAATGACCTTTGTCTATTTTTTTCTCTATTACATAGTTGCATCATAGTTTTATTTTTCTATAAAAGAAAATGTTACAAACAGTACCCGAACTAAGGCTCATTCTTAACTTCAGTACTTGACTATGCAAAACTATCACTTTGGTACCCCAAGTTTGAAGTCCAACCCAAGAATGGTACACGCCGTCCATCACGGCGTTAACTAGCTAACCACGTGGCATATTTTGAGGGCCCTCATGGTTTGCCACGTAGCAAAGACTTAACGCTGTGATGGATGGCGTGTACCATTCTTGGGTCGAGCTTCAAACTTGGGGTACCAAAGTGATAGTTTTGCATAGTCGGGTACTGAAGTTAGGAGTTGGCCTTAGTTCGGGTACTGTTTGAAATATTTTCTCTTTCTATAATTCACCAAGTAATTATGAATGCATTTTCTATTATTTTTTTTTCTTCGAAAGTTTTTATAAACAAAGAAAATGAGAACTAAAATAGAAACTAATAATAAAAATACTAGAAATGTGTTTCTAATATTGTAAATCTCTGCAGAAGGAAAAAATATAATTTTCCTTATTAATTTGTTGTCTGTAACAGTCTTTTTACATAAGGATACACATGTCATTTAATAATTAAAAAATAAGGGAGATCTAGTGAGTAAATTAAGAGGTCCCAATAGAAACTCTCTTAAATCTTCCATAAGATATCAGTTCTCAAAGGATCTAATTTGTTTTTCTTATTATATAACAATTTAAATTACAAGGACTAGTCCATGAGTCTAACTCATGACTATTTATCATTCAAACTATGTACTATTACTATACCAGAAATAAAAACCATGAACTCAATGTTAGAGTATTTTATGTAGTAGCACCTATAAAAATAAATAAATACATAAATAAATAAGAGTCATTAGATCAAATCTAAGTCCTCATAAACTATTGACACCACTAGTGCATTTCCAGCTAGGGTGACAAGAGTTTCATCACTAAACAATCATGCTCCTTACTCTGTGACCAATTAGGATGTAGCGACTCTGAGTTTAGCCTATGTAAACTCAAATAGGCCAACCAAGAAAAATGTTGCGTAATTTCAAATTCAATGTTTTCTCTATGGGCAAGGATTAATGTCGGTAGGTTGAGCCCAAAGTTAATGATTCCTCCTAGGGTGAGGATTGATGGCGATGATTCTTCCTATGGCATGGATTAATGTATAGCTAAAACCCAAAGTCAACGCTTCCTCCTGGGGCAAGGATTGAAATTGTGCGTCACTACAGCAATGACACTAGCATGTACCCTAGTTACTGTAAAAGGTTATTATCACAAATGACACATGAACTTATCCTCTATCTTATCGATGGTACCTGAACTTCAATTTTGATCACAATCAGTACCTGAACTTTTTGATTTCATTTCAAATGGTACCTATCACTAACTTCCGTTAATGTTCCATTAAAAACTGACATGTGCAGAGCACATGACCTATATTCAAGAATAGTTTGACAAAAATACCCATTTAAATAATCTTGTTTACTAGTTGTTTTGATCAATTAATATGTTAATAAAAATAGAAGTTCAATTAAAAATTAAAATTAAAATGTATCGAAAATAAAATTTAAAAGAGAGTTTCTATTGGGACCTCAAAATCTGCTCACTTGACCTCACTCTATTATGAATTATTAAATGACATATATAACCTACTATAAAATGACAATTAAGGACAATAATTATACCAAAAAATATTATATTTATTTTATGTAGACTTTCTAATTCAATAATATTAGATTGTATTTCTTGTTATTTTCCTTATCTATTTTCATTTTCCAATTTCACTACATACTCATTAAAACATTCATATATATTTAGTATGAATTAAAAATATGATTAAGATCATGTTACATAAAAATGTATGATATATGTTGAACGCATATTGGTGAGGGAAAACAAAATAAATTCTCTTATGATTTATGATCTAAATCTAAGTCAATCCATTATATTTGTAAAAAAAAAAAAAAAATAGCAGTTAAAAAAAAATATATTTAAATAATTAATCATGTGGTACAAAAAATACAGAAAAAAAATAAACATTAAAAAACAAATGATTTTTTTTTTTGAGAATAAAAACAAATGATTTCTTCATTTTTTTTTTGCACTGCTAAAATAGAAAAAAAAAATAGAATAGTTCATGGCATTTTCTTATTGATTAGACATTAATTTTTGAAACTCAAGTTTGATTAAGAAATGTATATTTAGTTAAGATTTATAGAGTGATTAAATCATTGAAATGACTAAATTTTTTATTTTAAAGATATTAATTTGTTTGCAAATTATATGAGTGAGGTTATTTGAGGAAGTTTAGTGAGTAAATTTAGTATTTGAAAATTTGATAAGAGGTGTAAAAAGCATAGAGGTCAAGTGAGTAAATTTGGAGGTTCCAATAGAAAAACTCAATTTAAAAACAAGATCAGAACAAAAATTAATTTGTTTTATAGATTAAAATGTATCTCTACCTTCTTATGAAAATAAAAGGTAAAAACAAGATCTGAACAAAAATTAATTTGTTTTATAGATACAGAAAAAGTATTTCAAACAAAACAATAAAAATTTTTTTTTGGACAAACTATAAAACATTTAAAACTAAAAGCTTATAAAACTTTCGTTATTTCAAAAAAAAAAAAAACTTTCATAGGTTTTTTTTTCTCCTGTCTTTCATAAGTGAAAATAAGTGATATAACAAAAAAAAAAAAAGAGGAAAAAAAAGTAATTTTACAAATTTATCTTTGAAAAGTATGGTAGACACATGTCTGTTTTTAACGGAACATTAACGAAAGTTAGTGATAAATACCATTTGAAATTAAATGAAAAAGTTCAGGTACTAGTTGTGATCAAAATTAAAGTTCAAATACCATCAATACGATAGAGGATAAGTTCAAGTACCATTTGTGATAATAATCCTACTGTAAAAGTCGGTGCTGTAAGGCTAGAAACTGTCGTCATTGGAGCATCATGTCTAGATAGATTAATAGACAAATTTTCCACTGTCGCAATTTCCAAACGTCCAAGATCAATCTATAGGGTGATCTCTACCTTGAGTCCACCTTCATCTCCTCTAGATTTCCACCACACAAGAGCAGACAAAGTATCGAACAAGACTTTCCACACTATTTCTAAAGTTTCTGATCGGATATCCTTGGGTGAGATCGTCATCAACATTACCATTATCCACCAAAAGAAGCCATCATTGCATCAACCATCATTCTCCAACCATAAAGTAGAAGCTTTCACCCCACCTGACAACCTTCCATCACCCAAATAGCCAGACAACTCTCTAACAACCTAGGAAACCATCCTGATTTCCACAAAAACCAACCAAACCATACGAAGCAGTCTGATCGCCAAGCCATTCTCAAAATTAAGATTGACCAATGAAACTGGTCATCAAGATACCTTAGAGAGTCAACATCATATAGCAAAATAGATCCCTGAATTTTAAAACTAACAACCTTCGACGAAAAAAATCACTGAGGGAAAAGAAAGACAAAACAACCATGTAACCCATGCTTGCTCCACCTAAGAACCACCAAAGATACAAGCAATGAACTTGATTTACCGCCGAAAACCTTAATGGTGTTGTCAACAAGATAATTGCAAGATTAGAGAGAGAGAGAGAGAGAGAGAGATATTTTTTTTAGAGTTAAAATCATTTTACCACCCTAAACTTTACACTCCAAACTTCTAATTTGATCGCATGTGCCCTTGTACTCTCCAATTTGATCAATTATGGTCAATTTTTCACTAATCTATCAATTTATTCATATATTATTGTCCACTCAAACTGGTTTTTAGCCTTTAATTATGCAAGAAGCACACTATTTACATGAGCAAGGCTGAAATTGACCCTAAATGGGCATGCATTGTCACTAATTTTTGAAGAAATTAAGGATAGCAAATAGGCTAAGTCACAAAACAAAAACAACTTAAATCTTCTCCTTGCCCTTCTCACTAGGGCTAGGATGTTTGGTAAGACAAGCAAAACAGGTCTCTTAGGTATCAACAATCTTCTTTTACTTTGATGGGTTTTTATTTTTGGAACCCAATGGCCTTCCCCGCTTCTTTTTTTGGTTCTGTTTTCGCTTCCACAATTGGTTCTTTGGGCACCAATATGCTACCTGGTGCTTCAAGTAAGCCAAGAGACCTAGCAGAGAACTTACTAGGAAAGGTAGGTGTTTTCAGCTTTTTAATTGGTGCATCTTGCAGCTCTACTTTGGTGAACAACTCAGGTAGAAGAATCTTCAATTTTTTTGGGGAAGCTTTCGAGGTTGGAGGCCTTGTCCGGCCACTTCTCAGACTTTAGTTTTTCTTGTGAAGAAGAGGTAGGTTTTGGCCCAAATTGCATTCCCGCTTCATCTTCCCCACTAGCAGCTTACATGGATTCCATTTCTTGTACTACTACATGGATTCCATTTCTTGTACTACTACAAGGTCAGAGGACGGAGGAGGCGCAGTCTCTTTAGTAGGAGAGAGGTTATGCACCCCATCGTTCGTGACCGGAAATAGGGCCATTGAATTGGCACTATCATTAGGAGGCAGTAGCTTTTCATGTAGAATTACTGGCTTACGTCTAGTGTGCTCATACGAGCCAAACAATTGCCGGCTTACAAGAGGTAAAACTGGTGTTTAGAGACCCTGAAACAGGAAAGCACCGTCCATAAACTTACTTGCAGCAAAACCCGGGTTACCAATCTCAAGCCTCTTCTCTACAGGCTTTTTAACTGGGTTTGTAGGAAGTGCGCCTAACGGGCAGTGATCCCCCTCATGCCTCAAGAGATGACAAAGAATGCATTTGCCAACCAAGTTCTCAAAAAAGAATGAAATCTCAGCTTTAACATTAGGGGCAAGTCGGAGAGGTTTTTTGTAGAAAAAAAGGCCTCAATAACTCATGCGAAACCCTAACCCTATCTTTTCCCATATTCTCAAAATGTTTTTCATCCAATTCAAGAAACTTACCGGCAACATAATCAATATCTTTGATGGTATCTCGATCTTCAAATGTCGTGGGATGTTAGTGATGCGCACCCAGAAGAAAAGTGAGTTCATGTTCACTGTATCAAGGACTAAAAAATCAAAAAAATCGCCAAAATATCAGCGAAATTTTTGTTTTTTTAGGGGTCCAATATTATTCTAGCCAACCAACTAAATTTCGGCCAAGATTCTTGAAATATCGCGATATTTTGTTATATTTTCTGAAATCATTGATATTAACAATAATATCTTAAAATTTCAAATAGTATGGAGCCCACGCGAGGAAATTTCAGAGAATCTGGGGCCAACACGCCCACAGAGATTTGAAATTGTAAATAAAAATACAACTCACATGCAATCAACAAGATTCAAACCTTGATTGCTAGTGAAGAATCAAAGCAACTCAACCATTGCCGTTGCAATATCACTTGGTTATTTAGTGCATTATATATAAGACTAAATTCAGTTTACCCCCTTGAGGTTTTGGGGTAACTTCATGTTAGTCACTGTGGTATCAATTTAATCAGAAACACCCCTGAGTTTTCCATTTCAATCAGCTGTGTCTAATTTTTCAGAATCCGTCCAATTTGGACGTTAACTTTGACAATGGGACCCACTTCAAAGCTAAAAGAGTCATTTCAAGACAAAAGGAAAAAAAATTACCATATTCGACCCCCCTCTCTCTCACTCTCCCCCTTCTCCTTCTGCTTCTTCTTCTTCTTCTTCTTCAGATAATCACATGCCTAAACCAACAATTTATCAACGAGGTGGGAGCTAACGAAGCCGGCGGCACCAGTGACTACGATCCTGAGTCTTGCTGAGGCCGGTAGGAACCCTACCGACGTTGTTGAGGAGGTTGGTGGAAAAGGAGGTGGTGTTGATTCGGTCGTGGACAGAGGAGAAGGATCAGGGGATAGAGGGATTGGACTAGGAAGAGAGGCGGGAGAGAGTGGGCTGGAGAATGAAGAAGGTGCAGCCGATGAGAATGCCGACGAGGATAAAGAAGAGGCTCGATTGCTTATGTAGCTGTTTCATGCTTCTGCACTCTGCCTCGTTTTCTTGTTATTCTTGTTTGTCTTAGGGTTGGTGGTGGTTGATGGTGGTGGAGTGAAGCAAGTGGAATTTAATGGAAGAAAAGGAGGAATCAAATCATTTTTGTGAGGGAGTTGATGAAGGAATCAGATCAATCAGAATACTAGATTAGATAACCAAGTATCGCTGGGTGGATTCTCCCATTTTTTCACTTAATTGGTTATTTGATCAAGTATTCTGATTGGTTTTGGATTTCTCTGATGATTTTGTGATATGGGTATTGCAAAAATTGTTTGTTCTTACACGTGAAATTTAAGCAAAAGCAATTATGGGTTTTTCCGCTTGTGAATTGTGGGGAATCAAATGGTTTTTCCTCTCTGGTCAACCCTCACTTGTTTACTGATTCGAGCAGTGGCGTCTTCACCTTTCTGAAGCAGAGAAGAAACCAAACTGGGTCAACTGGTTGCAAATGTCCTTTCCAAGTACGGTAACAGGACCCGGCCCGGATTTCACCTCGAAATCCGAAGTGGCCCTACGGGGCCCACCTTAAAAGAAATTCTACCAAAAATTTGGCGGAACTTCCCCTAAAAGTAGGCTACCCAAGACCTGTAGGAAAACATTTACACTTCTAAATCATCCATCCTTATTCTCCTGGAGCCACTCTGCTCCCCAAATTACAACATCAACCAAAAATCACATAACACAAATCACAACTTAAATAACCTTAATTTCCTCAAGTAATCAGAGCAATTCTAACAGCAAAGGTAATCAAGGAAAACCTAAATCAAATAAAAATGCGGAAGCCATGTGGTTGACTATGCCTCCACTCCAATGAACGCCCGACCTCACTAATTTCGCCTGCAAACTGGGCATTTGAAACCGAAGGGCCCAGGGGAAAGTAATTGAAAAACATGTTAGAGTGAGTGGACAAAATAAACGATTAAATAAATAAATTAAAAGAAAAGGAATTGTATTACTTCCCCACGAATTTAAATTCGTAAAACTTCGATGCATGCAACATTTATAAAACGTATGTCTTTAAAACTCGAAATCTCGTAAAAACATACCAGTCCCCGCTGGCTAAAAGAATCGTACTAGCCCCGCTAGTCAAGTAACAAATAAAAGGATATGGGGAAGAGATGTCACCATACGGGTAAAGGAGCCCCTTAGGCTCTACCTACCCTCGACTGCCACTCACACATAGATTGTGTGAGGAGGAGAACTAATAACCTCGACTACCACTCACATGAGGAGGAGAATAAATCACCTCGACTACCACTCACAAACACAAAGTAAGTGAGGAGGAGAATAAGCTACCTCAACTGCCACTCACAAACACAAAGTAAGTGAGGAGGAGACCTAATCGAATGACCCGAGTATGGTGAGGAAAACATTCAAAATCCATAAAATCCGAAAGGCTTCCCCAATCTCTCACGAAAAAATATATATTCCAATGACGTGACCCCGCACGCCAAAATATTCTCAAATCCGTAACCAAAACCGGAAATTTGTATAAGCAAATCCTATTTCCAAAAATCTCTCAAAATCTCCAAGAAACAAACCAAATCCAAAATCATTAATTAGGCATTCCCAATGCCAAAACCGAAGGTCAATAAATAAATGAGAAATCCAACTCCATCGAAACTCATCTCGAAAATCTTCCAGGAACTTAAATCGGCGATTAGAAATATAATTAATTCCGGAAATTACCTCGGAAATAAGTAATTCGTCAAATAATATTATAAATCATAACCAACCTTTGAAACTCATTATTGAAAGTAAAACCACGAGATAAACCGAAATCAAATTCCGAAAATCAATTCATTTGCTCAAAATGTAATATGATTAATAACTAGAGCATTATTTTAAGAAATAAATACATGCATCATTATTTAAAAACAAAAGTCCACTCACAGTACTATTCCGACGATCACGTATTCGAGTTCCGTCATCGAGCAATAGCTCGGTACTTCATCCTGTACACAATTATACTCCGTGAATAATTATTCAACAATTTAATACGATTCCTAAAATCAATTCCTCACAATTACATCTCCCATTCTCTTCGGATTCAGCCCAAATTATACCACTAATACCAATTCGTTAATTTAAAGATTCCAAGGCAGAACCGAGAGATATCCGACGGTAGGATTCTCGTAATTCGATAATCGAAACCCTAAACTTCAAAAATTCATAATTAATTTCAAGTTTCTCAAAAAATTACCAAACTTCACATACAAGCTCTACACAATTTATAGGATTTAACTAGCTAAAAAAAAAAAAAAAAAACTGTTTAAACGCCACCACTGTTCACGCACTGCACTGTTCACGCATGGAACTGTTCATGCGCCGGCCAACTCCTCCTCCGGCCACCAAATTTCAACCACATAATCATCTCAACATTCTAAGCATTTTTCATAACTGTGACCAAGTGAGAAAATACCTTGAAGTGCTCCAATTTTGCCGATGAACACAAACCCGGAAATCTCCAAACCCACCAATTTTGAAATCCTTCAAATTCACCTTCCAAACGTGGAAATTTCAGCTAGAAGTCTTGAGAGAAGATGATCAGTGACTCGAGGCGCTCCTAATAGAACCAATTTTCCCGCCGGAGATAGCCGAAAACTGGAGAATTTCACCGGAGAAGCAAATTGCTACAGTAAAAATGATTGCATAAATTCGGGGTTTTCTGGCCAAATCACCGATACCCACTGATACCATCGTATAGAGGAGGAAGAGACGGTCCAAGGACAACTGGAATAACATCAATCGGACGCTGGACGGTGAAGAAATCGGAAAAACAAAAAGGGAGGGCGACGCGGGGAAGAGGGAGAGGGGAGAGAGAGGGTCAGGGTAAGTTCTGAAATGGGATCTTACCTCGGTAAGTTTCCTTACATATAGAGAGTTACTATGAACAGTAAATTCACCTTTTCACTTATAACTTTCACATACGAACTCCGATTTTTATGTACCACATATGCACGCGCTCGGTTTAACATCCTCTACAACTTTCATGAAGGAAATTTTCTCAAATTTTGACCCGAACAAAAAGTCAACTTTTAGGGCCACTAAAAGTACCGAAACGATAGTAAAAGTGAAAATAGTTGTCGTTTACAGTCCAAATGACTAGTAAACGGGTAAATTAAGATACGGGACGTTACATACGGCCTTGAGCTTGTAACTTTAAGAAGAAGAAGAAAGCAGTCCTCAAGCTGGGTTCGTGGGCTCATAGATTTGCTCTTTATGTTTATGTTTATTTGATCTGCAAAATCGATAGAGGTTATGGTGGTGGATTTTTGGTGCAAAATCTAAATTTTATTGATCTCACTTGCAATTGCAACTTTTGTTTCGATTTGTTGGAATTTGATTTCAGGTTTACTCCTTCATCCTTCAAGTAATGGTTGGAATTTGGAAACCAAACTAGCTCCCCATTATTATTGAATCAAAGCGCAACTTCCATCTTTTGCCGCATTATTATTATTATTATTATTTTTTGGTATTTTCATTTGCTTTTTCTTTTTTGAATTCTCCTAAATAGATTTAAGGGTTACAAGCTTAATTTAGTCCCTCAAGTGGGCTCGAGCGTGGGAGACTGAACATCCACATCAGCAATTAACGTCCAATTTGGACGGAGGAATTCAAATTGGACACGGTTGATGATATTTGAGAGTGCAGGGGTGTTACTGATCAAATTAAAACCATAGGGACTAACATGATGTTACCCCCAAAACTCAGGGGGTAAACTAAATGTAATATTCCGAAAATTTGTTATTAATTTCTGATGGTTTCCTAGAATTAATAAATTGTTTGTTAGTACGATATCATGGTTCGAGGATGGAGCGGAAGTGTTTTGGATAATTATTCGCTCAGAATGCTTTGATTCAAGGGTTGACTTTTTATACGTTAGGATTATGCGAAAACTTTTTTCTTGAAAGTCGTAGAGCTCATCGATACGAGTTCGTGCATATGTGGAACACGAAAATCAGAGTTCTATAAGAAAGTTATGAGCGATTGAAAATTGGAAAAATTCTATAAATAAGAAAATTTCCGGGATTTTCAGAAAAAACCCCAAAATTTCCTTTTTTATATTTTCCTCCCCTCAGTTTCTCTCTATTCTCTCTCCTCAGACTCGACGAAATCTGGCCTACCCAACTCAGATTTATCTCCCTTTTCCAGCGTCCTCTGGCTGAGCCACCACCACAGATCATTTCGCTGCCACCTCCCCATCCTCCCTCTGGTGCTCGCCGACCACGATTTCTATCGGAAATAGAAGATCGGTGCTGTGGAATCCAACCCAGTCTGATTTTCAGATTTCGGCATCATCTCAGGCCGATTCTTACCTTTCTGGAATCCTCTCCTCCTCTAGATCACATCCATACTAGCCTTGAAGGACGATTCAAAGTATGGTGGCCGAGATCGGGTTTTGAAGATCAAAGGTGGAGACTGCTCTAGCTTGGAGCTTGATCCTAGTTAATCAAGGCTGAATTTGACTTAGCTCTAGATATGAAAGTTGCTCAACTCTTCATGATGAACATTTTTACCTGTTTGATTGTTGAGATTTTGAAGTTGATCTGGCAGCGGTGTGCCGCCACTGCCGGAGGAGCCTAGCGGCATTCCGGCCATGTCAGGGGCAGTTTCTGGTTTTATATATATTCTACTCATTGATATGAGCATTTTAATATATAATATGTAATTTTCGGAGTCAGTATGAATTTGTTAGAGTTTTTACCATTTTCGATTGTCTCGGTTTTCAATTCGTGAGGATCCGGCAGTCCGATCGACTTGTAGTTTTGATATATTGACCGTAGAAGTGTTCCAGAGACTTTGGGTGGTCTCGGATGAGGTTTCGCCTCGATTGGCATCACTTTCGGATTTTTGGATCGAATTGGGAGATTCAAAATTTTATTGTTGTTGTGATCCGTGTACTAAATGAGACTGTGTATGATTAGGTACTTGACAGAATTGTGTTGAGTGGATTGCAGAGATTTATGCTTATCTTGGTTAGCGTGTGAAGATGTAGCATGATTTAGAGGTGAGTAAATCTCACGAGATTCATTTATGAACGGAATTACTTTATTACTCTGAATTATTTGTTTAATTGTTAAATCATTTTCAAAAATAAATATTTGTTTTAAATTATATGAACTTGATCGTGTACGGTTCATAGGTAAGTAAAATGAAGTTTTATTATAAAAATAAATTTTTACGGGTTTTGTAATTGTGAACTATAGTTGGAATTAGTAGCATCCTTAAGTGGATGACTACGTAGGTTGTATGTATGTATGTATGTATGTATGTGTGTGTATATATATATATATATATATATCAATGTTCTAAAACTCAGCCACCCAAGCCGCCTAGGCGCTGGGCGGCGGCTCTCCGACTCGCCTAATACCAAATCGGAGCTGTTGGGCGGACTGGGATTATGCGGCCGCCTAGGCGGCATATGCGGGCGACTAGGAGCCTGGGCGGGGGTGGTTGGGCGCTAGGCGGTCTTTCTAGGAGGATTTGCAGGTAATTTCATGGAGCTTAATGGCTTGGAGAGAGAGAGAGATAGAGAGAAAGTGAAGGAGTCGGCTCTGATCGGAGTAGTATAAAAACCACGAGGTTAAAATTGATCGTCATCGCAACCTTCGTTCTTGTTTCTGGTTGTTTTGTGTGGTAATTGATTGAACAATAAAGAAATTGAAGAAAAACCGATAAAGAGAGATGAGAGAGAATATGGAGGTGGTGGCTACTGGTTTACTGGTTTTGTGAATGAGAGGACGAGGAAGAGAGAGGACAGAGGACGAGGAGGAAGAGAGAGGAATGAAAAATTGAAAACAATTAAAGGGGTTAGTTTATTGCTTGAGAGAGAGAGAGAGAGAGAGAGAGAGAGTTTAATAGAATAAAAAAACTTTGTGGCTGTTGTTAGTTAGGAGAGAGAGAGAGAGAGATAGGATGCTAAGCCCAACAAGAAGCATAATTGCATGCTGGCGTGCTGCTTCTGTTTTTTGTTGGATAATTGAATACTTTTTTTTTTAAAAAAAGCTTCTCAGACATATGAATGGATAATTGAATACTAGTTCAACACTATCTCTATTTAATTAAAAAAAAAAACTTAATTATATATATATATATATATATAGTTAAATGTTATAAAAATAAAAAAAATACAAAACCGCCTAGGCGCCGTCTAGGCACCCGCCTAGGCGTCTGGGCGCTAGTCTCCTATCTACCGCCCGACTAGCGCCTAGCGTTTTTTCGAACCTTGATATATATATATATATATATATATATATATATATATGTACGTGAAATATATATCTTGGTGGAATTGTGTGTGTAGTTCACTATCGTTGTGCAATATGATGTTGAGGGAAATAAATGATTTTGGAATGAAAAGATGGTTTGTCGGCATTGAGGTTTGAAAGAAGTAGGTATGATTTTGGTTATGGTTTTGAGTCGAGGAAACAATAATTGGAAAATGATTTCGTTATTGTTTTGAGATTGTTGGAGATGAGGAAACAATTTTATGTAACAACCTGTGTGGTGATATGTGTGACGATCTGTGAGATTATTTGAGTGATGATTTTGTGTAAATGATGTGGGTTGTTGTTGAGTGATTGATGTTGTGGTGATTGGTGATATCAATGGATGATTTTGTATTGTTTCTAGTTTATTTCTATTATTGACTTGTTTGTTTTCTTTCATAATCTCATGAACTAAATTATATGCAGGGATTACTGTTTTCTGAATTGATTAGTTTTAATGTAGTCTCCTGAATTAAACTATATGCAGGGATTACTATGATTTTGGATTGTGTGCTTTTGGTGATCTCCTGAACTAATTTTCTAAGCAGGGATTATTGGTTTTAGTTTTATTTGTGAGTGCAGTTGTGGATGAGACTCGTAATGAGTCGAGAAATGTTTTATCATATCATTGTAGTGATAAATGCTTCCTATCGAGAGGAAATGAGTGATTTCTTTGATTTGTTGTTAAGCTTTCAAATGATTTGGTTTGTCATGGTGGTGACTTGTGTTTTCCTTAAAAAGAAAAAGATTTTGCTTTTGGAAAATAATCATGGTGTTGGTTTGTTGTTTTTGAGTTGGAAATGTGTTTTGTGGTTATTAGGGTTTACTCACACAATCTTGCAAAAGCTTACCGGGTTTGTCTTTTCAACCCAGTGCACTATTCCATAGTGTAGGGGTTATTGTGCAGGTCAGAGTAACGAGTAACTTTCGTCGAAGCTGAGGCCTTGTTGCTGTCGTAGCGTGGACGTAGAAGTGTACTTTTGTTTTAGTCTTCCGCAATGTGGTAAGTGTGGTGGTGTGTTTACTTATTGAATTGTTGTTCAGTTTAATTGTAAACTTTCTTTAATGTAATACGTGACTCTAAAGAATGAGTCGGTATTGACATTGTGAGCTTGGTTTGTTTTGTTGCTTAGTTTAAATAAAAAAATTTCTAAGTGTTTTTTTGTGCTTGTTAAGTTATCGCGTTTCGGGTTCGAATTTCTTATTCGAAATTCGGGGTATGACACAGAATTTAGTCCTTACACACACACACATGAGATGCCTAAAGTAATATTTACATTTTTTTTTTGGAATCAAACTCGAAGGCATATAGCAATATATACATATTTTTTACTTCTAAATCTGGAAATTAATAGAAATATATATCTAATTAGTAACCAATTTACAATTAAAAATATTTTTACCAACAATTCTCAATCTGAAATAATCTTTATTACTAAAAACAAGAATATTTTCATCACACAATTCATTTTCTGTAACTTCATGCTTCACACTAGATATATTTCTTATACTTTTATTTTAGTAATACAAAATTAGGTATACCATTTTTTTTTTGTGAATAAATGGTATACTATTATTTAATATTACTAAGTATTTGGTTTTTATACTCTATTTTGTTGATTTGAATTAATCATATCTACTTTTCCATCTAGTATAAAAAAAGAATTGAGAATATTGAGTTGAATTTTATGAAATGTCAAACGATTTAGCATATACTAATTCATCTTATATTACTATAAGTCAATATGTTACAATGTTTATTCAACATTTTCTTTTGAAATATAGTAGAGAATTGATTAAATAACATTACCAAAAGTCTTATTTAAAATTTTCGGGTTTTTATCTAAATTTTCATCATTTTTCTCGAATATTTATCGATATTGATATTTCCTCGATATTTTCATCGAAATTTCCATTTTTTGAAATTTCGGACTGTCGATATATCCTCATATTCGATATTTTAGTCATTGCACCGTATGCAACGGCGCCATACTGTCATACTTTTGCAATACCACTGATGCTTGGTTAAATCTCCATGGTCCCCCACGAAGGACCTTGTTGCGATCCCTAAGGAGATCAAAAGCCAGAACGAACATACTGTGTTCACATTTTTGAATCTTGAAGCCTTTATCAAGAATCCATTATCCATACCCTTCTGAAGAAACGCCTCAGATCATTTAGAGAGGCCGGTTATTTTGTCAAAGATTTGGCTAGCAGATCTAACTATCGGGGACGACGTTGTATTCCCCCTCCGCTCGCCGTGAGAGATCAATGATCTCGTTTCCGACCAGTGCCAGTGATGCAGCAAATGACGTAGCAACATCCTCAATGGAAGCCATGATGCTTGTGCATAGGAGGAAGATGGCCGGAGGCCGTCAACAGTGTTTACGGTTTAGGTGCGTACAGAGAGGCACGTCTGCCTTTCTCGATTATAATCATCAATTCAACTAGTCTTCCCTAATTTAAAATAGTTAATCTGAAAGTAGAAAAAACAATGCAATGCATTATGAGCATTTACCGTATATTGAAGTATATCACAAATATTTGTGAACTTCTCATATTTTGGAGTCCTATCCAATGAAAAAAGAAGAAAAGGCAGGGAAAATATATGATGGCCCAGGTTCCAGAATAAGGGGGTCGGTCGGGACATAAAAGAAGAGAAAGTGCATTCGATAATGCCGAACCACTCACAGTATCTAACATTTTGATTTCCTTAAATACCTAACATTTTGATTTCCTTAAATAAATAGCTAATCAAACCCAACTATCATGGAATCATTGATTAGTACATTGTCACACTTAATCATAAGCATGCAGTCTGCAAAAAGATACCTACTTTCTCCAGCTATATATTCAATATAACAGCGTGTATACAAGTATGACTTAGAGAAATTCGTACCAAAATTAGCAACATCCATGTGCGATGTGTGTTTAGGCATTTGTAGTGAGAATATGGGATTCTCATATTCTCCAACGTTTTTCTAAAAAAATTCACTGTGCGAATTAAACGAGGCATAAGAGAATGAGAACTTAATGAATTGAAGGCAAAAAAAAAAAACATAGAAGGATGCAACAATATATCTTGTAAAGCCATAGAGTATCTCATCAACTCCCTGTTTTTCTTCTCAATCGAAAAAAAACTCCTTTTTCTTAGTTCTAGTTCATGGGCCGACTGTAGACTTATTCAACTAGATTGTCAGGATTCTATAGCTTAGGGGGCAGTAATGTTAGAATGTTTAAAGAAAGAGTTTTTCTATTGGAACCTCCAAATTTACTCACTTGACCTCTATGCTTTTTACACCTCCTATCAAATTTTCAAATACTAAATTTACTCATTAAACCTCACTAAAGTTCCTCAAATAACCTCACTCATATAATTAATTTACAAACAACGAAGATCTTTATAATAAAAAAATTTAGTCATTTCAATGATTTAATTACTCTATAAATCTTAATTACATCTCCATTCTTTAATCAGACAACATAAATCTCTTATTCAATAAAAAAAAAAAATCAAACACAAGGTATTGAGTTTTAAAAATTAATAAAAATAAAATAACATGAACTATTATGTGATTTTTTTTATTTACTTTTTCTTTTTTAGCTGTTCAAAAAAAAAAAAGATTAATAATTTTTCTCAATGTTTCTCTATTTTCTGTACCTCATGATTAATTATTTAAATATTTTTTTTTACTTATTTTTATTTGCTAGCTCTTTTTTTTTCTTCTTCTTCTTTTTACAAATATAATGGATAGATTTAGGTTTAGGGCATAATACAATTTATTTTGTTCTCCCTGACCAATATGCATTCAATATGCATAATTGCATATCATACATTTTTATCTTAATCATAGTTTTATTTCTTAATAAATATATATATATATATATATATAAATGCTTTAATGAGTATGTAGTGAAATTGGAAAATGAAAATAGATAGGGAAAATAATAAAGAATGCAATCTAATATTATTGAATTGGAAAGTCTAGAGAAAATAAATATAACCATTTTTTATACCAAATTATTGTCCCTAATAATCATTTTATAGTAGGTTATATATGTCATTTAATAATTCATAATAGAGTGAGGTCAAGTGAGCGGATTTGGAGATCTCAATAGAAACTCTCTTAAAAAAATGGTTAACTTTAGGATATGTATTGATAAAGGCGACTAGTGTTCCAACTTGTGCGAGTTTTGACACTTCCAAAGGTATAAGGAAGGGAAGATTAATCTGGTAACTCCAAAAGAGTGAATTAATCTTGGGTTTTGCCTCACCAAATTTTCTTCATGATCAATCATTTTAAGGACTAATGCTAACTTGAAAACATAGGCGAAGAATGTTTGTTAGGGCCGTCTATTTAGTTTTCTCTATTGTGACAACCTCGGGTTTAATTGACAAATAGGATGTAAAGAGGAATGGGTACCCCTGACAACTTTAAGAATCATAAGCTACTTGAGGTTTTTAAATGGTTTCGTACCCTAGATTTTTGATACTTCCCAAGGTTTAAGGAAGGGAAACAATATCTGTTAACTCCAAAATAGTGAATCTTGGGTTTTGCCTCACTAAATTTTGCTCATAAAATGATTTATCGATCATTTTAAGGACTAATGCTAACTTAAAAACAAAGGCGAAGAATGTTTGTTGGGGTTGTCTATTTAGTTTTCTCTATTGTGACCAACTCGGGTTTAATAGACAATTAGGATGGTAAAGACCTACCCTGACAACTTTAAAAATCATATGGTACTTGGGGATTTCTAAATGGTTTTGTCGATAAGTAGAACAATAACTTGAAGAAGAGAAGGTTGAATTAGCATATCTTCTCGCCTCCTAGAGTGTCGATTCATTTTTCTATTTGGGGAATGCATTTTGTTTGTTTAATAAGGTTTTATTTTGTTTTTATTTTAATTTAATCTTATTTTATAAAAACACATGCCTTTTGGTACGTAGATCATGAATCTCAATAATCACTGACTTTGTTAAGGGTATACTTTCACCTCAGATTACTTGGTCTAATGATCAAGTGAACACCATTATTTGATAATATTTCTAATTACATCGGGTGTTCTCCTTGCTAGGTTTGGAAATTTGGAAAATTTGCTTAAATTAGAATTCGGCTTAAATTTCCTCAACAATTTGATTGTCTACTCACACTCAACATCCGCCATCACTAGACCAGACGAAGTCGACATCCCAAGTTAGGTTTGGCGTCGCTGTATGTCATTAGACCTAGGGTTAGCTTGTTGAATCTAAACGACCAAATGCTTTTGGATTTTAAGTTTTTTTTTTTTTAGGCAGATAGTTGAAGTTCTAAAATAGTAAATTTTATGAATTATTGAAGGTCGGAGTTGAACTGAACTTCATAAATGAATTTATAATGGGTCTGGTTTACAGCAATGAAGAATACATTAACGGGTATTAAGTTGATCAGATATGAAGTTCAGGCCCGACTCAAGAAAGCCCCAGGCTCAATTGCAATTCGGGCTCACATGTTCAAAGAAAAGAATGTCTAAGATAATTTGCTCTTCTCTCTATCTCTGATCCACAATCCATATTTTTGCTTGTTCACCGATTCTGCCGACTTATATTTGTCTTCACTAATTGCGGCTTCCCTCAGTTCAGTTCGCTGCTCGTTTTATCCCTATGTGGATCTTCATGCTCTCTGGTTCGATTTGGTGGTTGTTAGCTCTAGATTTCCCAGTAACAGTAGGAGAGAAGAAGTCGGTGTGTCTTGGTGTTGGAATCTGGGCTTACCAATATGGGTTGCTTGGATCTATTGCGCGCTATGGCGTTTTTTTCTCGTGGTGGCGCTGATCAATTCGGTGGCTTGGGGCTTGGGTTGCCTTTCATATTGGACCTTGCATGTTTCTTTTTGTCTTCTGTGTAGGTATTTGTAGAGGCATATGAAGTAAATCCCTTTGTTCTATTTAATGAATTTTTAAGGAAAATTACATAACATAGTACCCACGGTGCATGTGAAGCATCATGTGCAGCATGACCTGAAAATCAATCTTCTTAGTCTCTGCAAATCTCCGGACTAGAATTTCTGTTTTGTTTTTAGACTTGGACATATTTTGCCGTACTATATTGACATTCAAAACAATAATCAATAGTTTTTTGCATGCCCAAATCGCTTTGGAAACTTTGACAATTAAGGTCAGATGGGACAAAAAAAGTTGTTTAAATTAGTTACCGTAGAAGGTGACTTGTATTAGTCATGCATCATGGACGTGATATAGATTTCCACATGCAAATATTGTCAACTTCCTTGACATTAAACATCACTTGGTGCTTAAGTTCAACTAGCTTTTCGGTTTTGGTTGCTCATTTTAGTCTGGCATGTACTTGCTACATAGTTAAATCAGTTTCATTCAACAACTATGAGAGAAATGTACTCGCTACATACTTAAATAGTTTCATTCAACAACTATGATAGAAAACAGGTCTCGAGGGTTTCTGCTTCAAATTAATGTTTTTAATTTTGATAGATTAGCTCTTGGTTGTACAAGATGAATTTTCTTGTAAATTTCTTTTTCTGTCGAAAGAAAACAACAATGATTGAAAACGTGTATTTCTCCATCCTTTTGCTTAAATGGGTAGGCAAAATAATGGGCACCGGAGGGCAACAAAAAGTCTTTACCTTAGTTTGTTAAGCTGTAATATATCAACTATGGACGATGACTTTCTTCAAGATTTTCGATGGCACCATTGAGTTCCTGTATTCTCTAGCCGAGATCTCGTCTATTTCTCTTCTTAGTAGTTTCCGTCGAGATTTGTCTTCCTTTGAGGTTTGCTTGACCTTGTGATTTATCTTACCGTCATAGGGTTCCGATCTACATTCTGGCATTGGGTTGTGGTGTTATGGTTTAGGTTTTTGTCCAATTAAATATATTAAGGGGAGGAAGTGGTGGCAACCTCGGTGGAAAGGAGATATCTCTGACTAGAGAGTTGAGACCCTACGGGTAGATTTGATTTCGACAGTATGGATGGAGGATTGATTGCCTTGGTTGGTTATGGTGGTAACAGCTCTGCTGCTTTTTGGGTGGTGGTTTCTTTTATTCTTTACTTTAATCGGTACATATTCTGGTAAAGTTTTGTACTTGTATGTTTAGAATCTGTTTTGGTGTATTTGACCAAGAAGCAACCTAGAGATCACTTCATAGTGCCGACGCTCCCTCTTTCGGAAATTGATGACCCCGTCACATAAACTACGATTCTAGTCTCCAATTAGATTGCTGAAAATGCGTTTACATTTTAATCTATAGAATCTATTCTCATAACTTAAAATTTTATACCATTTTCATTTTACAAAGAACTTATTTGAAAAATCATTGTGTGAAACATCATAAAATAGGATTATTTTCTTTGCTTTTTAGTTTTTGGTAAAAACGTTAAAAAAAAAAAATTACGAAGAAATTGACTGTGATTTGCGGCCTGTTGATTTAAAAAAAAAAAAAATTCATATTACGAAAGTCTCATATTTAAATCTCACTCCCATAGAGTAGCTAAAAAAAAAAAAAAAAGCGTAGGTAACTTGAAGAAAATCACCCTAAATAATCGAAGAGTCTTAGCCTAAGACACATGCATTGAAGTTGAAAAATGGAAAAGTTTCGTCAATCCTATCTTGATATGCATGCATTCTCGTAGGATACCAATTTTCGTTGCGCAAATCCCCGAATACGATCAGAGAACTTTTCCATCACAATGATCCCAGTCTAGCATGGTCCCCAAAGAAACAATATTTATGTCAACTCCCTTTCAATAGTTGTTCTTACTCATTAGTTCTAGGTTCACAAGGAAGTTCTGATAGTAGGTAAACATAAATCAATTAATCGCAGTCAATAATGTTTACAATGTGTCGATTTACACGTTTAATAGTTTAGGGGCTCAATGTCTTCAATTTCGATTCCCCGGCTTTGGTTTTCATGACAAATATTATGAATGAATAGGAGTATAAGACAATGACCTGGATTCACCTGTTAATACAAAAATATATTTGAGATTAAGCTTTAAAACTTAAAAGACAATAATATATTCAGTGGCGTAGCCAGAAACATGAACCGGGAAGGTTAGGATTCATATTTTAATTAAAAAAAATTTCATCAAATAACATAAAATTTATACACTAATTGTTATAAAAAAAAATTCCTATTTAAGTTTATATTGTTTAAGGATATCTCTATTTGTGTTTGGCCCAAACTCTAGGTTACTTGACCTAGTGGTAATAGGGTTAAATTAGAAGGATCTAGATTCCTATTCAATGTACGATTACTTTCCTTGTACGATTGCGATTCTATGTATTGTAATCCTCTATATAAAGAGGCCCCTATTATCAATGAGAATATACAGCAAATTCCTCTCAAATTCAGTTTCTCTAAAACACGTTATCAGCACGAAGCCCTAACCCTGAAAACCCTAATTTCGTAACCTCCAAAATCCTGCAACCACCGCCCCACATATCGAAGCCCTACTCCCAAGGAGCCCAGAACCGGCGGCGGAACCACCGGAACCGGCCGGAAAACCCCTGAACCGGCCGTCGGAAAAATCGAACAGGCCCCTGCCTTGTGCCTGCCCCTGCGAGCCCTGCCGAGCAGCTGCCGAGATCTGCCGAGCCTTGTGCCTGCATCTGCCGAGACCTGCCGACAGCCCCTGCAAGCCTCCTGCCGAGAGTTGCTGAGACACCTGCCGAACCCTGCGCACCCCTGTGCCTGCCCCTGTCGACATCTGCCGAAAGCTCCGCATAGCCCCCGCCGACACCTGCCGAGACCTGCGCACCCTTGTGCCTGCATCTGCCGACAGCTGCCTAGCACCTGCCGAGCATCTGCCTGCCAGCCCTGCACAGCCCTTGCACAGCCTCCGCACACCTCCTGCACAGCCCCTGTAGCAACCCTGCCTAGCTCCGGCCACCAGTTTCCGGCCACTTTTCCGGCGACCTCCGACCACCATTTTCCGGCCACTTTTTCGGCCATCTTCAACGACTTTTCCGGTCAAGGTTTTCGGCTATTTTTCAAGGTAAACTTTTCTAAAAGTTCCCGTGTTTGAAGTTTTTTTAAATTTCTTCTTCTTTTCTCGGGGACTTCCAACATCCCTTCTTCTACCCCCCTTTCTTCTTCATAGGGGAGACCAATAGCCGAACTGTGGGGGTTCGTGCTCACTCCAAGCTTGGAGCTTGTAGAGTCCTCCAAACTTAGAGTTTGTTGAGAAGAAAACGATCGACCACATACATCGTCGTTTCGATCTAATCCAAAACCCTTCTTGGAATCGGATTTTCTTGGAAGCGACTACGCTCAGAAAAATCCCTAATTTCTTGGAAGCGACTACGCTCAGAAATTATATAGTTTTTCGTGGTAGCCTTCTTCGCTCCGAAACTAACCCTATTTTCTTGTTGTTTTTCAGGATGAATAACCTGAACAAGTTGAGCTTCGCTCCACTAGAGACAACAGGCGCAGGATACCACAAGTGGGTCCGTGATGTGCGCCAGCATCTTAAGGCTGATGGGATCCTAAGTACGATCCAAGAGCCAAGTTAGGACGTACGTACTCCTCAACAAGCTGCTGCTTTTGAAGCAAATAGAGCTACGAGAGAGGCGAATGAAGCTAAAGCCATCATTCTCATGACAAGGCACATGAATGACGCGCTCCAAAATGAGTACTTCAATGAGGAAGACCCAAGAAAACTATGGGTGGAACTCGAGCAGCATTTTGGCAACGTCCGTGATTCCCTGCTTCCAGACTTAGAAGTGAGATGGCATAGCCTCCGCTTCTGTGATTTCAAGTCTGTACTTGACTACAATTCAGAAGCACTTCGTATCAAGTCTATGATGGAATTCTGTGGGCAGAACATCACTGATACGATGTTGATCGAGAAGACTCTCTCCACCTTCCCCGTCTCTGCATTGATGATAGCCAAAAACTATCGAATTGATGTCAATGCTAGACGCATCACAAGATTTCATGAGCTAATTGGCGCCATGAACGTAGCTGAAAAGCACGACAACATACTTGTGAAGAACTATAACTCTAGACCCGTGGGAACCAAGTCAATTCCGGAGTCTAATTATAGTCGCGCCCCCAAGGGAGGATGCAAGGAGCGAAACCCTAAGAGTAGGGATAATTCTGGACGTTCTGGTCCATATTCTCGCCCTAAAGAGGAAGGAAATCGCCAAGATAGGCGTACACGGAACCGTGGAGGTAAACGTGTAAAGAGAGAGAGAGGCCAAGCCTCCGGTTATGGTGGTAACGCCACCAAAGGCAATAACCGTCTACAAAACGCCCCCAGAGCACCTCGATCAAGGGAATCTGACCATAATGATGCTTGTCTCAGATGTGGATTAAGTGGACATTGGGCAAAGAAGTGTACTGCATCCCAGAATGTTGCAAACGCATACAAGATGTATCGTGAAGCAAGGGAGGCACATTACATGGAACAAGAAGGTCAAGATGGAGATCTCGATCTAAGGGTGGAAGACTGCAAGGATCAAGACCCAGAAACTGGCGATTTTGATTAAGTCTTTCTATTTCCAAGAGATGTAGGCAATTGCCATATTATTTTTGTAGTAGATGCCAATGCTATTAGTCTTTCTTCAAAGTAGGCGCATGCAATGTGAGTGTGATGTCTAGGAAGGTTTTGAGATCAGTGGTACTTAAGTGAGCCTCGCTCCACCGACATCTCTCTACTCACCTGGTCACATTTACATTGGAATTACCGAAAGGAGTTAGACGACTACCATTGTTTTGCATTAACTAGTTTATTGGATTAGATTTCCTTTGGTTAAAGAAACGATGATGTAATTCCGTTTGGCTTATTAATAAAAGTTGAGTTCTTTTCTTTATGACTCCTTTTTTAATTACGAGCTTTTCTTTTAGGAATGGATGAACTTCAATGTCTTGCGGATAGTGCGACTACGCACACCATTCTACGACATAGGCAATTATTCTTGGAGATGTTGCCTACATATTCATCTGTGACTACGATGGCTGGGCCATCAAGTTTAGTTCAAGGACATGGAATTGCCCAATTCCTTTTGCCCAATGGCACCTTGATTAAAGTCACTGAAGCTCTCTACGCTCCTAAGGCGAATCGAACCTTATTGATCTTTAAAGATATTAGAGCTAACGGATTCCATGCGGAAACGCATAGTGAGAACGGAATAGAATTCCTTTGCATTACCTCTAATGATTGCGGAAGAAAGCGCATCTTAGAGAAGCTTATGTGTCAATCTAGTGGACTTTATGTCACTACAATTCGACCTATTGAATCCAATAATGTCATAAGAGAAGATCTCTTGGATTCAGACACATATTGGCTTTGGCATGACAGACTAGGACATCCTGGTCGTGATATGATGCTCCGTATACTAAAGACTTCACACGGACATCCATTCTTTAGAGTGAGAAGAAGCAAGAATCGAAAATTGATTCCAGGACTTAGCAAGACCGCAACAATTGCAGCATCTGGAGCTGCAGCCGTCTTGGGGTGCCATAGGGCCGCCCAAGTCCCATGTGGTGACGCCATTAATGGCGCCAACCATGAGCATAATGCCATGGTTGTTCCTCCTAGTGGCCATGACGCCACACACACCAATTTCCATGGCTCTAACGCCATAATGGGAGATGTAGTCACACACTTTGCTTCTAGTAGCGCTACAGACGCTCAGGCCAAACCAAAATCCTCATTGGTTGCTTCTAAGGCCCCTCGCTCTTTCTGCAAAGCCTGTTCCTTCGAGAAATTAGGACCGAGACCGTCCTACGCAAAGGATCCCAAAATACTCATTCCGTTCTTACAGAGGATCCAAGGGGATATCTGTGGACCAATTCAACCACCATGCGGACCTTTTAAATACTTTATGGTATTGGTTGATGTATCGACACGCTGGTCACATGTCGCGCTACTGTCCACTCGAAATGCTGCTTATGCTAAACTCCTCGCCCAGATTATCCGTCTACGGGCTCACTACCCTGACCATCCTATTAAGTCAATTCGACTTGATAATGCTGGGGAGTTTACATCGAAGACATTCGATGACTATTGCATGTCACTGGGGATTGATGTAGAGCATCCAGTTCCCCATGTTCATACCCAAAATGGTCTCGCAGAAGCCGCTATCAAACAACTACAGATGATAGCACGGACATTGGTTATGCGCACCAATCTCCCTGTTTCTGCTTGGGGATATGCAATATTGCATGCAGCGACGCTAATTCGTCTACGACCCACTGCCACCCAATCTTACTATGCGTTACAGCCAGTGACTGGATACGAGCCTGATATCTCGCACTTACGCATCTTTGGGTGTGCCATTTATGTGCCTATTACGCCGCCACAGCGTACTAAGATGGGTCCACAACGACGAATGGGCATTTACGTTGGATATGAATCTCCAGCGATAGTCCGCTACCTTGAACCCTTGACAGGCGATCTCTTTACCGCTAGATTTGCGGATTGTCACTTTGATGAGACAGTCTTCCCATCGTTAGGGGGAGATAAGAACACATATATTCAACAGGAACGACAGGAATTGTCGTGGTCTGTCCCCACTATGTCTCATCTCGATCCCCGTACCGCACAGTCCGAACTTGAAGTGCGAAGAATAATCGAGCTCCAGAACGTAGCAGACACTCTGCCTGATGCGTTTTCTGATATTGCCAAAGTGACGAGATCACACATACCTGCTGCAAACGTGCCTGCAAGGATCGATGTCCCAAATACTGGACATCACGCCTCTCTTGTGACACCAGGAGATGGCGCCATTGCCCAACATAGCAATGATGTGGCATCTATGGCTGCAGGTCCCGCAAGAAAGCGCGGTAGACCGATTGGTTCGAAGGATACTCGCCCTAGAAAGAGAGCGAACGAGGCACAAACAAATCCTTTGATCATCGATACTCAAAATCCGTCCCATGACAATGTTCCGGATTATGGTTATGTCCAAGAGACATCTTTGGGGGACGCCTCATTGTCAGAACCTATCCCTGAGAACGTAGAGATCTCTGTTAATTACACTAGTGTACATGGGACGTGGGAAAGAAACTCCATCATCATTGATGATGTATTCGCATATTCAGTGGCGCGTGAGATTATTGAGACCGATGACATCGAACCACGCTCCGTCGATGAATGTCAACGTAGAGCCGATTGGCCAAAGTGGAAAGATGCGATCCAGGCAGAACTTGATTCTTTAGCGAAAAGAAAGGTATTCGGACCAGTTGTGCCAATACCGCCCAACACCAAACCAGTTGGTCACAAATGGGTATTCGTTAGAAAGCGTAATGAGAAAAACGAGATTGTAAAGTACAAAGCTCGCCTTGTGGCGCAAGGTTTCTCACAACGCCCTGGAATCGACTACGAGGAATAACGTTCCGCTACCTTGTCAGTTTGGTGGTTTCCGAAAAACTGAACATGCAGCTTATGGATGTGGTTACTGCGTATCTATATGGGGATCTAGATACAGAGATATACATGAAGATTCCAGACGGAATTCAGTTACCCAAATCAAGTGGCTCTAAACCACGGAGCGCGTTTGCAATTAGATTGAAACGCTCACTATATGGATTGAAACAATCCGGACGGATGTGGTATAACCGTCTAAGTGACTACTTGATTGGAAAGGGATATGTCAACAATGAACTATGCCCATGTGTGTTCATAAAAGGGACAAGTTCCGGATTTGCAATAGTAGCAGTTTATGTCGATGACATGAACATAATTGGCACCCTTAAAGAGTTAAGGGAAACCGCTGAACACTTGAAATCTGAGTTTGAGATGAAAGATCTTGGGACAACACGGTTTTGCCTCGGTTTAGAACTTGAGCACCGTAGAGATGGTATCCTGATTCATCAATCAGCTTATACCCAAAAGATGCTTAGGCGTTTCAACACTGATAAGATTAAGCCTTCAAGCACCCCAATGGTCGTCCGTAGTCTTGATCCAAAGAAAGATCAATTTCGTCCAAAAGATGACGATGAAGAAGTGCTAGAGGCAGAAGTGCCCTACCTAAGTGCAATAGGCGCATTATTGTACTTAGCACAATGCACAAGACCGGATATCTCATTCGCTGTGAACTTGCTAGCTAGATATAGCTCTGCGCCTACACGACGCCATTGGACTGGTGTTAAAGATATCTTTCGATACCTAAGTGGTACGATCGATATGGGCTTGTTCTATCCCTTCAGAGAGAAGATGGATTCGGACCCATCAAGTGCCAGGGACGCCACACATGGTGGACTGCGTTCCCTCTCCCCATCCCAAAACGATATAAGTGTTTTGGAAGGTTTTGCTGATGCTGGGTACCTCTCTGACCCACACAAAGGTCGCTCCCAAACTGGTTATATTTTCACCATGGGAAAAACCGCGATATCTTGGAGGTCTACAAAGCAGACCTTAGTCGCCACCTCTTCGAATCATGCAGAGATTATTGCTCTTCACGAAGCAGTTCGTGAATGTATATGGCTTCGATCCATAGTTACGCATATTCGAAGTAATTGTGGTTTGAAGTCTACCACAGATGAGCCAACGAGCATTTATGAGGATAATGCTGCTTGCATTGAACAAATGAAGCAAGGCTACATCAAAGGCGACAACACCAAGCATATATCGCCTAAATTCTTCTACAATCAGCAACAACAGAAGCTCCTCAAGATCAAAGTAAACCAGGTTCAATCTGAGGACAATGAGGCGGACTTGTTTACTAAGTCATTGCCCAAATCCACGTTCGAGAAACATGTGGCAAGAATTGGCTTACGGAAATTATCTGAACTCCCATGATCGTAGTCATCAGGGGGAGGCGCAGACATCAGGGGGAGATGTCTACATGTTCAGCTCGAAACGTGAAGGGTGTGTTGTGCTCTTTTTCTCCTTCGACCGAGGTTATTTTTGTCCCACTGGGTTTTTGTTACTCGGCAAGGTTTTTAACGAGGCAACGAGAGAAGCACCACGTTTGGACAACACAAGGGGGAGTGTTTAAGAATATCTCTATTTGTGTTTGGCCCAAACTCTAGGTTACTTGACCTAGTGGTAATAGGGTTAAATTAGAAGGATCTAGATTCCTATTCAATGTACGATTACTTTCCTTGTACGATTGAGATTCTATGTATTGTAATCCTCTATATAAAGAGGCCCCTATTATCAATGAGAATACACAACAAATTCCTCTCAAATTCAGTTTCTCTAAAACATATATATCATTATTTTGATATAAGAAAAATCACAAATCATTACAATACTTAAACAATCCAATTGTTTAAGGAAAACAGAAATTGAGAGATAATTGAGTCGTGTTTTCATTGATAATATGGGCCTCTTTATATAAAGGATTACAAACACAGAGATAGAGTTGTACATGGAAACATAATCTTACATTGATTGGATATCTCCTAAGATTCTCCTAGAATATCTCTAATATAAACCCCCTTGTGTCTGAGTTTGGGCCAGACACATATTCTGGATTTACTTGAACACCCCCCTTGTGTCGCCCAAACATGCTGCTCCTCTCGTTGCCTCATTAAAAACCTTGCCGAGTAACAAAAACCCAGTGGGACAAAAAATAACCTCGGTCGAAGGAGAAAAAGAGCACAACACACCCTTCACGTTTCTAGACCACACATGTAGATATCTCCCCCTAATGTCTGCATCTCCCCCTGATGACTACGGTCATGGGAGTTCAGATAACTTCCGCAAATGTTGCTTCCAACATGTTTCCCGAAAGTGGAATTTAGGCAATGACCTAGTGAGCAAGCCTGCCGCACTGTCCTCAAATTGAACCTAGTTCACTTTAATCTTGAGGAGAGTCTGTTGTTGCTTATTATTCTTGGTGTGGTCGCTTTTGATGTAGCCTTGCTTCATTTGTTCAAAACAAGCAGCATTATCCTAAATGCTCGTAGGCTCATCTGTGGTAGACTTGAAACCACAATTGTTTGAACATGCGTAATTATAGATCCAATCCATATACATTCACGAACCACTTCGTGAAGAGCAATGATCTCTACATTGTTCGAAGATATAACGACTAGGGTCTATTCTGTAGACCTCCAAGATATCATGGTCTTTACCCATGATGAACACTTAACCAGTTTAGGAATGACCTTTGTCTGGGTCAGAGAGATACTCAATATCAGCAAAACCTTCCAAAATGCTTATCGTTTTGGGATGGGGATAGTGGACGCAGGCTAGTGTTGGCGGTGTTCCTGGTGTGTGATGAGTCCGAATCCATCATCTCTTTGTAGAGATAGAATAAGCCCATATCAGTCGTACATCTCAAGTATCGATAGATATCTTTTACACCAATCTAATGGCGTCGCTTTGGCGCAAAGCTATACTCTAGATAACAAGTTCACTGCAAATGAGATGTCCGGTCTTGTGCATTGAGCTAAGTACAATAATGTGCCTATTTTACTCAAGTAAGGCACTTCTGCCTCTAGCACATCTTCGTCATCATCCTTCAGACGAAACGAAGAGGATCATTTTCAGGATCAAGACTACGGACGATCATGGGGGTGCTTGAAGGTTTGACCTTGTCAAAATACCTAAGCATCTATCAACACGATGCTCAAGTTCCAAACCGAGACACAATGGTGTTCTCCCAAAATTCTTCATCTCAAACTTGGATTTCAAGTGTTCAGCGGTTTCCCTTAACTCTTTAAGGGCTTCTAATAAAGATCATGTCCAACATGAACCGCGCGATAGGGAAATGCGTGGGCATATCCCTTCTCAATCAAGTAGTCACTTTAGTGAGTGTTTCAACCTTATTGTAAACGCGCTCCGTGGTCTAGAGCCACTTGATTTGGGTAAATGAAATTCACTATGAACTTTCATGTATATTCCGTATCTAGATCCCCATAGAGATACGTAGTGACTACATTTGTAAGCTGCATGTTCAGTTATTCGGAAACTACCAAACTGACAGGGTAGTGGAGTGCAGTGACATCCATTACGAGAGAATATGTCTCATCGTAGTCGATTCCAGGGCGTTTTATGAGAGCCTTGCGCCATAAGGCGAGTACCATTTTTTTCTCATCAGGCTTTCTAATGAAGACCTATTAGTTAACAGGTTTTATGTCAGGAGGTGTTGGCATTACTGGCTCAAAAACTTTTCTCTTCATTAGAGAATCCAACTTAACCTGGATCGCATCTTTCCATTTAGGCCAAATCTCTCTACGTTGGCATTCATTCATTAACGGAGCGTGGTTTGATATCATCGGACTCAACAAACTCATGTGCAATGAAATGCGCAACTACATCATCAATTATGATGGAGTTTCTATCCCACGTCTCATGTACACTAGTGTAATTTTCAAAAAGAGCTCTATATTCTCAGGAATAGGTTCTGACGTTGAGGCGTCCCCCAACGGTAACCTTAATCCAGAAGATTCTCATGAGATGGAGTTTGAGTCTTGATGATCAAAGGATTGGAATGTGCCAAAGTATCATTCAACCCACGGGCCTCCCACGCATCTTAGCTAGGGTCATGGCCTATAACGCCAGAGTGCCACTTTTTTTGGCATTGGCGCCATACCTACGTCCGTGTAGGATGGCGCTACATCCTTTCGTAAAGACGTCCTTCCTTGTAGGCATGTTTGCAGCATATTTGTGTGATCTCGTCACTTTAACAGGGATCGAGATGAGACATAGTGGGGACAGGCCACGACAATTCCTGTCGTTCCTGCTGAACATCCGTGTTCTTATCTCCCCCTAACGACGGGAAGATTGTCTCATCAAAGTGACAACATGCAAATCTAGGGGTAAGGAGATTGCCTTGTAAGGGCATTAAGTGGCGGACGATTGTAGGAGTCTCAAATTCAACATAGTTGCCCATTCGTCTGTAAGGACCTGTCATAGTGCGTTGTGGCGGTGCAATTGGCACATAAATGGCTCACTCAAATGTGCTATCACGCCCCTGATTTTAAACAAAAAAAAAATCGATATATAATCCCATAATTATATATGCGTGATCGTTCAGCCATCAATACAAAATACCTGAAACTTTTCCCTTTTAAACCAAGTACAAATTGATGCCCTGAACCCACTATGTCAATATTGACCCGCTTCACAGAGTCATATATTACAATGCTTACGAATTAAATTGTCAATAACAAAATAAAACGTAAATGCTCCTTAGAGCTGACTATACAATGGAAGTCTTAACAACGGTAAAGTCACAAAATTGTCTTCCTACTGTAATGCTGCCAGCACGCAACCTCAGCTTCAGCCACGATTATCCTGACCTGCAGGATTAACCCTACACTAATGAATAGTGCCCCGGGTTGCCACACAACAAACCCGGTAAGCTTATGAAACTCTGAATGAGTAAACTCAAAACCACAAAGCAGAAATACATTCTTAAGTTACCTCAACCTAAACACGATATGCACATATCTCACATCTATAGTCATCAATTCCATATCCTTCCACATTGTGCCTACATAAGTCAACTGGTGCCTAAAGCCTCATGCTCAGATTCTTAACGTAGCATCCAATTACACAAATTTCAGTCAAACAAGATTTCCTCAAGCAATGTTTGACTCCATTCTAACGCCCTATGGCGCATTCCAAATCACACTCATTCCCTCCCCACTAGGAGCCTTTGTCATCAACATGACATCAAAGGTGAAAATCAATGAATCACCTTCCTATCCTCACCATAGAGTACAATTCGTCACCACTATGGCTCTTAAGATAAATCAAACCATCAATCAATACAATCAAGAAGAAACATGTCAATCACATTTCAAAACAAGCAAAACAATTCATGGTAACCCCTGCATATAGTTTAGTTCAGGAGGTCACATTAAGTCAAGCAATTCAAGTCATAGTAGTCATCGTAACCCCACACTCTGACGTCCGTAGGTAACCCCGACCATCACAGCAGTCTTCTCGATCATTGTTAACTTAATAACATTTAAGGTCCACTACCGAGCAGTCATCACACTGATCATTACACAGATTCCACCGGTCATCACATAGATATCCATCATCGTACTGATCATCACACAGATTCTGAGGGTCATCACACAGATAGCAATCATTATAAAGATTCATCACACTGATTTCATTACACAAATATTCCTACACAAGCTACCATATCTTAAATCACCAATTAAGATGGTCGTATTAGACCCATGGTATCTCAACAAATGAAATTCTTTTATCACGATTAAATACTTAATTTCACCATTTCCAACGATACTGAACTACGTCTTATGCTGCCCATATCACAACAATTGCACCAATACATATATATTTCACGTAAATATATATATATGTAGTCATCACTAGTACAAAAATTGAATCAGACGATGGCTAAAAACTGTCGTCTGATGCAGAGCTGGCTGTCGTATATCTCGCTGCCGTATGATGAAATATGATTTAGAGAACTGTCGTTTGAAGAACTTGACATCCATGTCGACAGGCTGTCGATAGCTTGTCGACATCATTAACTGTCGTGTGAACGTCACACTTAGACAACGGGCAACTTAAGAACCCGTTGTGTGACTGTGATTCAGAAGTCATTTTTTTTTATAACTGTTGTGTGACTGTCATTCACACAACTAAAACATTGATAGCATCCGTGATCTGTATTACTCTCACACAACAGTTTTTATTGTATGGCTGTTGTGAACATTTTGTACGTACAACAGAAAATGAAATAAAAAATCACCAAATGAACAGTAATTACCAATATATATCTAATATTGTTATAATCCACATAATTGTACTGAAATGTATTAGACAATATTGCCAAAAAGGAGCACTATACTACTCCAACACCAAAATATGGAGCACATCTAGGAGGATCAAATCGACTGATTCTATTTCCTCTATAACATTCTTCACTGCATCAACATGCAGCTGATTCTTCCCGACGTTATCTTCATCTTCAAGTTCTCCAATTGTTGCTTCAAAGTCAATGTTGGACTGCTTGACCTTTAAAGTACAGCAACACATGGCACCTAGATAGATGAAAATGACAATAGGAATGGTTAGATGAGAAACCTTAAATGAACTCAGCTTAAACAAGACTGAGTAACCTTTCCATTACTGGTTGAGATACAATTACAAGTTTGTCAGTTTTGAACAATGTTAAAGATCTATTATATGCCATTGATAGGTTAATTTATAATAGAATGGATGCTTAGGGGTGGGTTTGGTACGGTACCGGACTTTGAAGCCCAATACCACCTACCGTACCAAACTAAGTTGGTACACAAAATAGCCTACCATTACCGGCCATAGAAGTCGGTATACTGAGATCTTGGTTGGTTTCGATTGGTTGGGCCTCATACCGAGTTTAAGAATGGGGTAGATTTCAGCTCCGGCCCAACTAAAATTTTAAAAGCCCAAACCTGTCAGCATATGAAAACTGCAATCCTCACATGAATTTAAACGTCCAACCTGCAAATGAAAAATAAGCTAAAAACTCTCATACCTCAACTTCACTACTTGAGTTCATCACTTCAATTCATCCCCTTCACCACTCCATAGTTCATACAAATTTTAAGTCAATAATTCAAAGTTCACACTTCACACTTCACACAAATGAATCAAAATATCAAATGATACAATAACTAATTAAGTGCAATAGTTGAAAACTGCCGTGCTCCTATGTTGCTCCAGGTTTAATGAGGCCTTGATTAGTTGATTCCTTGAATTGTTGAGATTAGGAACAACACCTGAAAATTTATAATAAGAGATGACTTCAACCTATAACAAATTGAAACAAAAATTGGAACAATAATAGATGACTTGAACCGATAACAAATTGGAACAAAAATTGGGTCACCATAAAAAGCTTTATTGTAAACTGCTGCTTTTGAAAGAAAGCTTTTGATAATTATGCAACAGTACAAGAAACAACAGAACCAAGATTTTGGATTAGAAACTCCAAATAGAGCATGTTAGACCAAACAAGAAAAGCAACATATAAAGTAGGGAAACTCATACCAAAATGAAATTGTCCCAAAAGTGGAGAATTTTTTTAAAATGTTGTGGTGCATGTAAAATTGTAAATGAGTCTTGTGTTTTCATTTTCTAATTCATTTGTATTCCATTTAAAATGCTCTGCAACTCTTACTCAGATAAAAGCTCTTATAAAGAGAACAACACATAGTCATGAAAATTCAAACAGAGAATTATGCATATATCGAATTATACCTTCAATTGAATAGAGTCTTGCTTACAATTTAGAGTTCCACCATTGAGAGCCACAAACTTAGTCCATCAATTGATTTGACTTTGCCTTCTTCTCCCTTAAACGTCAAACTTAGTCCTCGGTGCTCCTGCTCCAAGCACAAAAGAAAAACCATGAAAACCCATAACAAATTGGTAAATCTCAAGATAATATATAACATATCCAAGATCAAATTACTAAAATTGGGTAGATCGAACCTCAACTCAACAATCGAAAGCTTCTAATCCAAAACAATTAAAGGTCGTACTCACCAGCAGTACTACAGTAATTGTTCGACTGATGTGAATCGAATCGATTTGGCATGAGATGAAATAGAATGGGTCGAAAGATTCAATTCTTCGAAGAGTTTGAGAGGCTCAAAACCTCGCACGGGTTCGAGAGAGAGAGAGAGACTGAGGGAGTGAGGGATTAGGGTTTGGAAAGTTTTAATCTAATGGTTGTTAGTTAATATGCAATAAAACTGAAGAAAATCAACGGCTATGATTGATTATATAAGAAATATTTAAAATATTTAAATATTATATTAAATATGTGGTACGGTATACCGTATTTTTGGTGTATTCAATACCGCTACCGTACCAACTGCACCCTCTTGGTTCGGTAACCGAGATTGTTGGTAACCGACAACCTTGGTTCGGGACGGATTCGGTTAGCTGGTTTGGATCGGTTGAATTTGCCAGCCCTATGGATGCTTGTGTGGCGAAAATACACGCACCTTCAACTTTGAAAACATGCGAACTCCTTTTGCGACATCAATAAACGGTAGCTTTTGTGGTGTGGTAACAATAACAACAACAGTAAATGGAACTACCTGAAAATCCAATACTTTGTCCAAATAAAAAAGTAGAAATATTGAATACAAAAAGATTTGGGTAAAATATCTACATATAACATACTAGATATAAAATAATGGTTAATCACACAAATATAGAGGAGAATGCATAATTTGATTAATGGAATTCGTAACATACAGAACTCAACAGAGAAAGCAAGAGAAGTTGCAATTGCAAAACAAAGTAATTCAATTCAAACATAAAACAATAACATTCTTCTACTTCAACTAAAATCTGATTACCCAAAACACTAACACTTCTTTCATTATTCATGCATCTGTTCTAAACAATAAAACTCACTATAAATTTTCTCTCAAGATAAAAAAAAAAAAAAAAAAAAAATACTTACAGTTGTAGGCAATGTGGAAAGATGTCGGATATATATTCAACAGTTGGCAAATCAGCATCTCTCTAGGCAAAAGAACCAACTTCATCATTTTCAAGTTGCTCTCCTTGTAAGTATACAAGACTCGGCTTATACGATTCAAGCAATTTACGGAACTTCTGTTTGCGGTTAGTCAGAGTTTGAACCTACATTCAAAGAGTCAAGACATTGTAAAATTAGAAACTAAACTAAAACATCCAATTCACTTAATAAGCTGAGAACAAAAACGTGCTTCTAATAACATTCAAGGAAGAAGAACACTACAAGTTCCCTGATAATGAAACATTGTTTCCCTGAAGACCCCCAACAGAGTTGGCGCGTAACAGCAAAGAAGCTCAAGCTCCTCACACAAAACTTAAAAGCCCAAAAACCATCACATCCCCTATTTTACAACACTGAGATAGGCCTCAATTTCCAACTTCCTGATAAAAAATTCCAACTCTAATCCACCTAGTAGCTAACATTCAAGGAAGAAAAACCAAATCTACTGAGAATGATCAACTCCCAGAACCAAAATCTCTCCAGAAACCCAGCATGTAGTATCAACAAGATCTAGAACCCAAAACAAAAGAGACCCAAAAAAGGAAGAATTTACCAACTTTGTGTCACTGAAACAAGCAATTGAGGAAAAAGCCCCCAACTTTGAATCCCAGAAAACTTGAAATTGAGAAAACAAGGAGACCCAGATGAGAAAACGTGGAAAAATCAAGGAAGCTGAGAGAAAACTCACCAGCCCAGAAGATTGAAGAACAGAAAAAATTGAATGAGACCCAGATGAGGAAATCTAGGAACTTGAACAATCCAGAAGAGAATGGCGACAAAGAATCACAAATATTAAGAGAGAAGAACACCATGAAAAGTAAACAAGCTGAGAAGCAACTATCTAATTTCCTCATAACCTAACCATATCAATTTATCAAGCAAACAGAAATTGATCGACTGCAAAGCCTTAATACATGCTCACCCAGAAACCTTCTTAGACCGAATTTCGATATTTTTGCCTTCAATCC
Organism: Rosa chinensis; assembly: GCF_002994745.2. Classification (NCBI taxonomy): domain Eukaryota; kingdom Viridiplantae; phylum Streptophyta; class Magnoliopsida; order Rosales; family Rosaceae; genus Rosa; species Rosa chinensis. Next base: position 24,771,723 of record NC_037091.1, on the reverse strand, counting down.
CAAATCCACAACTCCAATGTTCGAATCCAATATTGAAACCACAAAATTCAAATCTTAGTGACCCATAACTGAATTTCAAATCCAATACCGAAAAGTCGTCTCAACCTGAATCGCGATCAAAATCTTGAAGCCTCTCGAAAATAGACGCAAATCCCTAACCCTAATTAATCCGACTCCAATTTCAAAGTCCTGGAAATCTAAGGTCTCCAATCTCTGATTCAATTTCTTCAATTTTAGGTCTCAGAGACAAAACAAGAAGATGATGAAGAACAGGCTTCAGAAATTGCAAGAGCGAGAGAGAGGAAGGGTTTTTATCGGTGAGGTTGTTGGATTTGAAATTGGCCTAAGCGCGGTCGGAGTAGAACTCGGAGTTGTTGGGGTCGATGATGATGGCCTGGGTGTAGAGGTCAGTGGTGAGCTCAAAGTGGTCGTCGATGAAGGCCTTTGCTATTTCCCAGATCGAATAACCCATTAGGTTTGGTCGGGGCTTGTCGAAGAGAGAGAGTGCTTGGGTTGGGGTTTGTCAAAGAAGAGATAGGGTTTGTGTCGAGAGAGAGTGAGGCGCAGGGCGTTATCGAGAGTGAGGAGTGAAGGTTTTGGATTCTGGGTTGATCTGTTGTTATTTTTGTTATTTTTTTTTACTTTAAGTGTAGGGTTTCAAACTTTCAAGCCCTGCTCTATGAATTTGGACAAGCCCTGAAAAGACTCACACAACAGAATTTTATAAAAATGTGGTTTGAATACATGAGTTTTAAATTTGAAATTTGTCTCCTATCAATTTGACTTCCCTCGTTGGGGAGTTGGAGAAAAATGATGGTGGGAAATCTCCTTCCTTTCTGCCAAACATATTAATCAGACCACAGTTTTATCATTTCTCATCATATGATTAATACATGTTGGGGGAAAATTTGGGGTTTGAGATGAGGTTTGGCACCACAGACATGGTGGGAAACTTGCCGCTCAGTTTTTTTAGGGTCATACAACAGTTTTATCCTTAAACGTCTTGTGAACTAGTTCATAATTCCATATCAGACGATGAGTTTTATAAAAACGACGTACAAAAAAATAAAAATCAATCAGATGACGGAAAACTTTGATGCGTCGTTTGATTGAATTTTTGTAGTAGTGCATTCACTCAGGAATGCCACTAATACCAACTATAGTTATAGTTAACCTAATAACTCAAAAACAATAGGGAAATCTTGCTCATAACGAATATTGGTCATGCTCATAACAAATATCATGAGATTTACTCACCTCAGAATCCCGCTATGTCTTCACACATTAACCAAAGCAAGCACAATCGCCGCAATCCATTCAACAAGTCCAACAAGCACCTGAACATATAGGGTCTCAATTGAGTGCACGAATCACAAAGTGATTAAAGTTCGAAACCCCCATTTTGAACTAAAACCCCCAAAGTAACGCCAATCGAGGCCGAACCACATCCGAGACCTCCCTAAGTCTCCAGAACACTTCTACGATCGATGTGACAAAACCACAAGTCGATCAGATAGTCGGATCCTCAAGGATCGAAATTGTAAAAACCCTAACATGCTCATACGATCTCTAAAAATTAAGTGTTGTATATTGAAATGCTCGTATCAACGAGTAGATCAAAATCAGGGACAGAAACTATCCCAAAGGTGGCCGAAAACAGCCGGAAAACACCACCACAGTGGCTGCGCCACCGCAGGCTCAAAGTCAGGATTTGGCAAAACCCCCAACACAAAAGTTCTTTATCTCAACTCCAATTACAACTTTCATAACTAGCACAAAGTCTGAATCAAAGCCATATGACCGGAATTTACCTCAAAAGTTTTGAATTCCGATGAACCCTAGAATCCCAAATTCCAAAATTCGATCTCCACAAGTTAAATCGATGCAAACCACCTTAAGAGAAAGCTTCTACGTCCTCTGATCTCTAAAAGCCCCCAAGAATCACCGGCAAAGGTGGCCGGAATCGCCAAGTCTGATTAAGGCGATTTCAGCTCCACCGTGGCTTCTTCTCGACCTTGTAGCGCGTACCACAGCTCGACCTACGCTCGATGGCTTCCATAGACGTGTAGAGGAGGATGTGGTGAAGAGAACCCACTTTGAATCGTGTCCAAAGGTGGCCGAATGAGGGAGAATGACGCCGGCGAAGTGGAGAGGCGACACGGGCTCGGGAGAGAAGAGAGAGAAAATATTTCCCAAATTGGAAACTCTGATTTTTTTGATATTTTTCCGGAAAAATCTCATATATACGAAAATGGAAACTTTTTCCAACGACCATAATTTCTTCATACGAACTTCGATTTTCGCGTTCCGCATATCCACGAACTCGTATCGATACGTTCCACAACTTTCGTGAAGGAAGTTTTCAGAGAAACCCAATGTATAAAAAGTCAACCTTTGCAACCCCCATAAAACCATATTCTTCGACTAATAATTCGTCCGAAACACTTCCGCTCCGTCCACGAGCCACGAAACAGTCCAATAACCACAATTTAGATTCTGAAAAATCCTCAGAAAATAATAACGAATTTCTGGGGTACTACATGTGTGTAAGTACGATACTTGTACCCAATCACTAGGTGTAATGTGGAGGTAGATTGAGTGGCGATAGGTCGTAGACGAATTAGCATAGCTGCATACGATATTGCATCACCCCAAGCGGATATAAGGAGATTGGTGCGCATTACCAATGTCCTGACTACCATCGTAATTTTTTTCGCGAGACCATTTGGGTGTGTTCATAAGAATATGACGTCCAATATCAGTCTCATTGCAATATCCATCGAAAGTCTTTGATGTAAACTCTCTAGCATCGTCAAGTCTAATTGACGGAATATGATGATCTGGGGAGTGAGCCAATTGTCATATGATATTTGCTAGGAGTGTAGCATAAGCAGCATTACAAGTGGACAATGGCACAACACGTGACCAACGTGTTTGCGTGTCAACCAATTATCATGAGATATTTAAACGTCCGCAAGTTGGTTGAATCAGTCCACAGAATCCCCATGGATTCTATGTAAGAACAGAATGAGTATTTTCATATCATTTTCATTTCCCTAAGGAACGAGCTTTGTAAAACGAGCGAGAGTCTTTAGAAGCAACCAATGAGGATTTTGGTTGGGCATATGCGTCTGAAACGCTATTTGAAGCAAGTTAGTGATTGCAGCATCACCTGGGGCACCATCACCATGATGTCATGGATAGAGACTATGCCAGCACTAGGCTGGTGGTAGACGGCGGCGGTGCCAGAGGTAGCGGCGGCGGTTACACTTAGTCCAAGAATCAACCTTTGATTCATGCTTCGTTTCGCTCGAGAGAATGGATGTTCGTGTGAAGTCTTTAGTAGACGGATCATCATATCAGGATCAGGATGACCTATTCTATCGTGACAAAGCCAATATGTGTCTAAATCCAAGAGATCTTTTCTCATAACTTCATTGGATTTAATAGCTCGAATAGTGACATAGAGTCCACTAGAGAGACACATAAATTTCTCTAATATATGTCTTTGTTCGCAATTATTAGAGGTATTGTAAAGGAGCACATTTATGTTCTTTACATGCATTTTCGCATGGAATCCGTTGGCTATTCATAGGTGCGATTTGCCCTATGAGCGTAGAGAGTTTTTGTGATAGTAATCAAGGTGCCATTTGGCAAGGGGAACTTGGGCTATTCCATGTCCTAGAATTAATATTAATGGCCCAGCCATCGTAGTCACAAAGTCATATGCTCAGAATCAAAATGGAGTCATAATGAAAAGAACTCAAAATTTTATTCATAAGCCAACGGAGTTACATCATTGTCTCTTTGACCAAAGAAAATCTAATCCAAAATGCTAGCTCATGCAAAACAATGGTAGTCGTCTACCTTCTTTTGGTAATTCGAAAATAAATGTGACCAGGTGAGTAGAGAGATGTCGGTGGAGCAAGGCTCGCTTAAGTACCACTAATCTCAGAATCTTCCTAGACATCACACTTACTTTGGGTGAGCCTTCTTTGAAGAAAGACTAAACCATTAGCATTTACTACAAAAATATATGGCAATTGCCTATTACATCTCTTGATAAAATAAACACTTAAACAGAATTGGCGATTTATTGATCCCAGCCACATTTGTAGTCTTTAACCCTTAACTCTAGATCATCATCTTGATCTTCTTGTTTCACACCGTGAGCTTCTCCTGCTTCACAATATGCTTTGTAGGCGGTGACAATTTCTTCACGAGCTCTACAAATGTGTGCCCAATGACTAGATACTCCACTTCGAGAACATACATCTCTTTGCTCAAACTCTATTGATTGAGGTGCTTTGAAAGCGTCATTTAGATGGCTCTTAGTGTTGGTGGCGCCACCAACATGGCTAGAGGCATTGCCTCCCTTTCTCTTTCCACGTTGATCTCTTCGGTTCCGTGTTAGCTTATTTTGGCGGTTAGCTTCCTAAGTAGAGCAATTATATGGACCAGAATGTCCAGAAATATCCCTAAGATTAGGGTTTTGCTCTTGGCGCCCTCTCTTAGGGGCGCGACTATAATTGGATTTTGGAATATGCTCTGTTTCCACGGATCTCGAATTATAGTTCTTCACAAGGATGTTGTCATGCTTTTCAGGGACATTCATAGCTCCAATGAGCTCATGAAACCTAGTGATCAATCCTGCAGTAACATCGATTCGATAGTTCTTAGCAACCATCAATGCAGAGATGGGGAAGGTAGAGAGAGTCTTCTCAATCAACATCGCATATGTGATCTCTTTACCACAAAATTTTATTATGGATTTAATGCGAAGTGCTTCCGAGTTGTAGTCAAGAACTGACTTGAAATCACAGAAGTGGAGGCTATGCCATCTCACTTCTAGGTCAGGAAGTAGGGAGTGACAGACATTGTCAAATCTTTATTCGAGTGAGATCCACAGCCTTTTGGGTTCTTCTTCATTCATACACTCGTACTGGAATGAATCATCCATATGATGAGTCATTAGGATGATGGCTTTCGCCTTATTTACCTCTAAGGCTGCTCTATTTGCTTCCAAAGCTTAAGCTTGCTCAACAGTTAGCACGTCCTGGCTAGGCTCGGGAATCGTATCCAGGATTCCATTGGCCTTGAGATGCTAGAGGACATCACAAACCCACCTGTGATATCTAGAGCCAGTTGTTCCCAATGGAGCAAAGTCCAATTTGTTCAGGTTACTCATCCTGAAAGAGAACAAAAAAAAGGGTTAGTTTCGGAGCAAAAAAGCTACCACGAAAACATATAAAATTCCTGAGCGTAATCGCTTCCAAGAAATTAGAAATTTCTAAGCGTAATCGCCTCCAAGAAATTAAATTCCAAGAGGTATTGAATTAGATCGAAACAATGATGTAAATGGTCGATCATAAATTCTCTACCAACTCTAAGTTTGGAGATCTCAACAAGCTCCAAGCTTGGAGTGAGCACGAACCCCCACAGTTCGGCTTAATTAGGTCTCCCCTATGATGAAGAAAGAGGGGTAGAAGAAGGGAGTTTGCAAGTCCCCGAGAAAAAGAAGAGAAAAGAAATGAAAATTTCAAAAAGGGGAATTTTTAGTAAAAATACCTCGAAATAGGTCTCCGGAAAATTTGACAGGAAAAAGTCACCAGAAAAGTCGCCTGAAAGTTGACCGGAAATGGTCAACCGATGTTTACCGGTGCTGACGTGGGGCTGGGGTCCGCTGCTGACGTGGAAGTGGGTGAGTTGGCGTGCTGATGTGGGATGAAGGTGAGCTGACGTCAGTGGGCTGTGGCTTGGGCTGCACCTTAGGCTGCGGCTTTAGGCTCAAGCTTGGTGGCTTGGTGGGCTTCTGTCAGCAATTGGGCAGCGAGTCTTTCTCCTTTTTTTTTTTCCTTCTGCTTCTGCCTGTTTTTCTGGAAGATTTTCAGTCGGCCAGTTCAGTAACTTTTGTATCGTTTTTTGTGGTATTTCTTCCGGTTCTTGAATCTTCAAATCTAGGGGTTTCTGCAGACAAAATTTGGTGGAAATTGGAGGTCCAGAAGATGGTGAACCGGTGGGATATTTGCTACGGGTTGTATGGAGCTTCCGGTGGCCGGTTCGGTAGGTTTCCAGCTTGTTCTAGTGGTTCTGCAGCCGGTTTTGGATTCCTGGGGTAGAGGGCTTCAAGTTGTGTGGCGAAGGCAGAAAAGGGTTCAAAGTTTTGTATTCGGATTTAAGGTTTTAGCTTCTTGAATTAGGGTTTTGCTATTTGTTTTAGGGTAGGGCTTCATGCTGATAACGTATTTAAGGAAAATAGAAATTGGGAGAGAATTGAGTCGTGCTTTCATTGATAAAAGGGGTCTCTTTATATAGAGGATTACAAGCATAGAGATAGAGTGGTACATGGAAACATAATCGTACATTGATTGGATATCTCCTAAGATTCTCCGAGAATATCTCTAATATAAACCCTATTTCAACTAGAGCAAGTAATCTCAAGTTTGGGCCAGACACATATTCTGGATTTACTTGAACTCAATATATGTAATCAGGCATTCATCCACATATCTCACATTTGGTTTCGCAAATCATTTTCTGTGATCTTTATGGAAGAATAAATTAAATTCATTAGTCTCCATAAATTTCTGAACTATGCAGAAAGTTAAAGGAATTCTTTAATTGAATTTGAAGTTATTAACAATTTAAAATAAAGCTTACTCTCTAGTTATATCAAAGTCTTTGCCGAAAATTAGAAAAGACATGATGAACTCTTTGATCATATAAAGAGATGCAAGCGTGGAAAAATGATTAGGAGATAAACAAAAAAGAAGAAGTTAAAAATCTAAACATATACGGGATAATAACTGATTAGTTGATCAATGAATAAAATATAGTTTGAAATTAAAAAAAATGGTTAGGTTGTGCAGTTGTCCAAGCTGTGGACCAAAACTGTTTGACATTGTTTTGTCTTCTCTGTCAGAAGGGTCAAACAACATAATTAAATATAATATTATGTGAAAGTCTATAGCATTCCAACCAATCGGGGACCATTTCAAAATACTGAGAAGGGTCAAATGACCCTTCTCGCCCTAATGTGTCTACGCGATTGAATATATTCACAATACATTTCAAAACATTTATACTCTCAAAATTTATGGTCACTAGCAATGTTAATTTTAGACAAAGTAGCACAAATGCTTTTCACTTTGAAATTATAGTTGCATTAGTTCTCTATGTTTTAGTTAGTTTTGAGTTTAGATTATTTTTAAATAAAGTGTACTTATAAATTACACAAAAACAAAATAAAATGTTTTAAATTTATAAAAATAATAGAGAATCACCTCTCATTCTCTATAATTCTAAGCCACATACCTAAAACCTATAATAGAAAGCCACTTAGAAGGCTGGTGGAATTCCTAAAATAGCCCAAATGCTTTTTTGAAGGAAAGGAGGTCAAGTTTTATTGAGACTATATAAGCAATTATACATTACAACTATTAGCTGCTATTGCAGCTTGAAGAAAAGAAGGTGCTGAAAGTGAAAGATTTCTTCAGAACACGAGCTGGAGTGGGTTGCCAAAAGATGGGCAGCCCTATGAAATACTTTTCCATTAGCCTCCACTGATGGAAAAGTATTGTAGACCAACGTCTTGTTCCAGTCTCCAGTAGCACAAATTAGATAATTCACAAGTTGAATATCTTGTGACACAACCTGGTTATGACTAGATTTAAAGTCTGGTACACCTGGAAGCCAGGAGTCACCCCAAACATTCACATCACGACCATTTCCAATTTTCCAGTAAGTACCCTTACGTAACATATCTCTAGTTGAGAAGATGCTTCTCCATGAGTAAGATGGAGAAGCATGAGGTTCCACAGTCCAAAAAGAATCCTCTTGAAAGTACAGAGCCTTGAAAATCTGAGCACTCAAAGATAGAGGATTATTAACCACCCTCTAGGCCTGCTTAGCAAGCATGGCATTGTTAAAATTAGTCAGGCTCCGAAATCCCAAACCCCCTTCTCCTTACGGTTACTCAGAGCCTTCTAATTTTTCCAATGGATTTTCGCTTATCCATTGAACTTCCCCACCAAAACTGAGCACACATCTGCTTCAAGTCTTCGCAAAAGCTCTTTGTTAACTGAAAAACACTCATAGCATATGTAGGGAGAGCTTGAGCTACTACCCTAATAAGAATGTCTTTTCCTGCTCCACTCAAAAGTTTATCTTGCCAATTGGATACCTTCTTAGCCAAATTCTCTTTGATGTATTGAAAAGTAGCTGTTTTTTTTTTCTTCCAACATAAGTAGGCAATCCCAAATATTTCTCATGAGATGCAACAATTTCAACACCCAAGAGACTAGAGACATTCTCTTGCATACTTTCCGGAACATTTTTACTGAAAACCATAGAACTTTTCTCAAAATTAACTAACTGACCTGAAGCTCGCCTATAGGTTTTAATGACATCTTGTATCTGATGGCAGTCTTCTAATGAGGCATTAGCATAAAGCATGCTATCATCCACAAACAATAAACGGTTAACAGAGGGAGCTCCACTACAAATTTCAACACCCTATAAAAGACCTACTGCGTGCTTTTGTTGAAGTAAAGTAGAGAAACCTTCAGCTCCAATAAGGAATAAATATGGAGTTAAAGTCACCTTGCCTCAACCAACGACTAGGTATCACCAATCTTCTAGGTACCATGAACTAAGAAAGAGTACCTGACAGAGCTAACACATTGCATTACCATCTCAATCCATGCATTGGCAGAACCAAACCTCTCCATCACCTTCCTCAAAAACACCCATTCCATTCTATCATAGGCCTTACTAAAAGCAAGTTTGAGTGCCATGTAACCTGCACTACCGTCTCGTTTATTATGGACAAAGTGTGCTAATTCATTGGCCACAAGAATGTTATTAGTAATCAATCTGCTAGGGACAAAAGTACTCTAGAATGGGGAGATCAAATCCAGTAATATTAGCTTAATCAATCTGCTAGGGACAAAAGCACTCTAGAATGGGGAGATCAAATCCAGTAATATTAGCTTAAGCTCGTTCGCAATAACTTTGGAACATATTTTGTAAATAACATTACACAAAGAAATAGGTAGTAGGTCTGACATACACTCCGGATTAGTGACTTTTGGAGTGAGACAGATATGTGTGAAGTTGATTTGTCACAGGAGCTGACTTGTACTTAAACAATCTTGCATTGCTACAATAATGTCTTCACCAATCGTGTCCCAATGCTGTTGGAAGAACAAAGGAGGCATACTATTTGGCCCTGAAGACTTAGTAGGGTACATCTGAAATAGAGCATTCCTAATCTCCTCAGGAGAATATTATGCACAAAGCTTCTCATTTATAGACAAAGAAACACATGGTTGTATGGCCTCCAAAGTGACATTCGCAACTTCATAATCTAAGTCCAAGGCTATAAACATCTTAGAGAAATACATGGAGACCACACGCTCCACATCCTTATTATCTTCACACCAATTCCTGGCTTCATCAAACAAACCTGGCAAATAATTCTTCATTTTCTGTTCACTATTTTCCTATGGAAATACCCTGTGTTCCAATCTCCCTCTTTCAGCCAAGTAACCTTGGATCGCTGCTTCCAAAAAATATCCTCCTGTGACAGTAACACCTGTAGGACTCCATCAAATGCCTTTTCTCATTCTGAATATTTTCAGATAAAGGGACATCCAACAATTCTTCAAGACGTGACCTACTTCCCAACATCTAATGCTATCATGCCTTGAAAGCTTGTTTCTGCCACCTATCCAAAGCCAATCTGGAATGCGTAATTTTTTTGCTAACTTGAAACATTGGAAGACCTACCATATCCGTATTCCATGCTTCTGTCACAATCCCCTTGCACTCTCCACGTTGAAGCCAATACGCTTCAAATTTGAAGTGATGGTATCATGGTCTCTTGGCTAATGGCACTGAACTAGCATGCAACAAGAGAGGGACATGGTTTGAATCACTTAGTGGGAGATGCCGCAACATAGCATGAGAATACAGATCGCACCACGAAGGAGTGCATACTGCCCTATCCAAACGCAGTTGCATCTTGGAATTCCGCCGTGTTGACTGAAGACCTGGGAACCCTAGATCGTGGAGCTCACAGCAGCATCAGACTTTCCTAAAGCCCCTCATTTGCCGCTCAGGTCGCACCTAGCCATCAATCTTCTCTGAACTATTGAGGATTTCATTGAAATCCCCTATGATCAACCACAACAGTGCATCCAAATCCCTTAGCTAACGAAGAAGCTGCTAAGAGCCATCTCTATCAGCCGTCTTAGAATACCCATAAAAACCAATAAGCCTCAATCTAGGGTTTCTAGCACCCCCATCAATGAAGATGTCAATATGGTGGTCGGAAACTGTGCCCACCTGCACCTGCACTTCGTCAGTCCTAAACATCCCCAAACCTCTGTGTTCTCCGTTTGATTTTGGATACTCGTCAGCGGGTACGTACATGTATGTTGTTTGTTGTTTGAGTTCTCTTCTACGATTGAATCGGAGATTACTTTGATTTATGAGAAAGTGAAAGGGTTTTGTCGAGATTGTGGACTCTTTCAACATGATGTGTTGGGCTGTGATGGTTTTCTCATGAAAGAGAAGGAAGAGTTGCTGCAAAAGCCGCCAGAGGTGGTGATGGCAGGACTGTCATTGGAGGGTCAGGGACGGAACTTGGGAACTGGCTCTATTTTGAGGGAGCCTTTGGTGCAGATTGGGGGGGGAGGGGGGGGGGAATGATGTAGGTATGGAGATGGTGGTGGTTCCTGACAATGGGACAATGCAAGTGGCTACTGAGATGCAGGATGGGCTGCATGGGTTAGTGGAAGCTCATGCGTCACATCATGACGCAAGGTCTGTCCTTCCTTTAATTCCTGGTGCTTCTCCTTGCATCGATCAAATTATGGCTGGACTGCAAGTGGAGAATTGCTTCACGAATTGGGATTTAATGGTGCCGTCCAATCTGGTGCCTCGAATGGTTGGCCTGGATACTAAGAAGGTTGAAAAGAAACTGATTTCGAGTGTGAAGGTTTTGGACACGGTGCTGTTAAGTTTGAAACGTAAAGCAGCTTTTGAGCTTACTAAGATTAGGAAACATGATCTCGCCCTTCCCACTCCTGAGTTACAGGTGGAAGAGAATATCACTCTGATGTTACAACACAAGGATGGTAAGATTATTATGACTCCCAAGAAGAAAAAGCTTGGTCGTCCTCAAGGAAGTAAAAATAAACCCAAGGCGGCTCGGGTTCTTGAGTTGGAAGGGCAAGTGAAAAGGCCTAGGAAATGCAAGAGTAGGGGGGAGAAGGCCGATGCAGCTGGGGTGGGTGCTGCACCGGTGCTTTCTGAGGTGGAGAATGTGATGAAGAAAGGTGGCATGGAAGGGGAGTCTCCTTCCCCACTGTCCGCTGCTATTTAATTTTATTTTAGGTCGCAAAGATCAATTCCTCTGAGGATCCATTTTACTTCTCTTGCTTCGGGGGTCTATGATGTTTGTTTGGAATAATGGTGTGTATTTGCTTCAAAAAATGGGTGTACTGGGGTTTTCCTGGGTCTTATTCTAGTTTGGAATAGGTTTTTAGGGTTCCCTAGGGAATGATTCTTTCTGTCGACCCCATAGGGGTGTTTCGTTTTTGTACTGCTTGCTGAATTTTATATAATGGGCTGACCTCTTTTCATCAAAAAAAAAAAAATAATAATAATAAAAACAATACAAGATTGTACATTATATCAGAAAATAAACCCAAAAAACGTACAAATGAATGCAAAAAAGCATGTATTAAATATCTTTTGTGTATGATTGAAGCATTTCAATAATGGTTTATGTTTAAAGTGGTCCAATTATGTCACAATAACATTTATTAGATATTTTCTATTGAAAGACGCTTTCCAGTAGAGAAATGGTGTACGCAATATCCTTTGTAGTAGTTAGCTCTCAAATAACCACCATAACTAGAATCAGTTAACCTCATTCTCTTGATATATTGCTCTTTTACCTACTGTAAAACTTGTGGACCATGTAAATTAATTTGATTCATGCATTTTGAAAAGTTTTACAAAATTGGATTCGTTTAGGGTAAACATTTAACATATAATGTTTTTGGGTTTCATGAAATCTATGTAGGAAAGATAATTTGCTCTTATACCTTTCTAATCTTTTAACGCTTACAGTTTCTATGTTAGCCTCAAATAAATCAAATTGAAAGTTAAGGAAAAAAGAAGAAGAAGAAGATGGAAAAAGAGATCTTTGTTAAATGAAATATCTTCCTCGGCAAGCAATCTCATCTCCAGCCGATAGATTTGTCACTATCAGAGAGAAAGAAAGAGGTCTTCATTTTTTTTTTTTTGAAGGTAAATTTCATTAAAACATTAGTGATTATAATCACTTAGAAGGGCATCCCGTATAAATTCGGGAGCAACAACAAACCACACTTGACTTTCTAACGCTTGACAAGCATGTTTTGCAAGCTTATGTGCTACTACATTAGCTTCACGAGGTGTATAGCAAACCTTAAACTCCAGATTATTGCGTAACAAGTCTCTGACTTCTCCAAGCAGCAAACCCAAGGTAGATATGTCAGGTTCGTCGTTGGCTAAAGCTTGTATCAAAAGCAAACAATCAGATTCAAATATGACATTCTTATAATGAAGAGTTTCGGCAAGACGCATGCTCTCCAACATAGCCATTACTTCCGTGTGAAAAGGAGACGACATTTGCCTCAAAGGGGCAGCTGCAGCTGCCAGAAAGTTCCCAGTCTCATTACGGAAAACCAGACCATAGGCTGCCCTTCTTGAATGTGCCACAAAAGCTCCATCAGCATTGCATTTCAAAACTCCCGATACTGGCGCAGACCAGCGTTTTGATTGTTGATGTTGAGGTTGTGGAGCATTCACATTGGCAGACTGGTATTCTTGCAACCAACCCAAACTGAAAACTGCAGCATCAGTAGGCTGTTGCAATTTATCATCCCACAGTTGCATATTCCTGTTCTTCCAAATGGACCACAACACAACTAAGGTTTTTGCAAATTGTTCTTTAGTCTGGGTACAAACTAACCTCAACAACAACTCTAGGAATTCTGCAACTCCATTGAGCTCCATCTGAATGTCGGCTTCAAACCACACACTATTTGCATACGGGCATTCGACGAACAAGTGAAGTGAGTCTTCACAAGTAGAGGGGCATAACAAACAGCCTAGATCCCCAACATACCCTTTTCTGCTCAAGGCCGATCTCGTAGGCAAGATACTAATACAACACTTCCATGCATGTATGGCTACTTTGCCAGGTACTGTAGCCCCCCATATCGCTTTCCATAAAGGCCGGAATGGATCAAGGGGTGTAGCCGGGGCAAGAACATTACCCAGTTCAATATCCCTGGCAACAAAATAAGCACTATTGGTAGTGAACATACCTTTCTTATTAAAATGCCATATGAGTCTATCTTGCGACAATCTTCTACCCAGAGGAATAGATGTAATTAGCTCCACATCGGCATGTGAAAACAAGGCTTCCAACTTCACTCTGTCCCAACAAAGTAGAACGGGGTCAATCAACTCCGCCACCCGCTGCGGTGCTCCATGAGGAGGGGGGACGAAGGGCATCTAGGATACGTATCAGGAATCCACCTATCTTTCCACATGTCAATATGCTCACCATTACCGACCCTCCATCGCAGGCCTTGGGATAACACAACTCTAGCATCCACGATACTTCGCCAAGAGAAAGATGGAGAAGAACCCAATTGAGCATGTAAAAAATCACCATCAGGAAAATACAAAGCTTTAAATAATCGAGCAATCAAAGAGTCCGGATTTTGTATTATCCTCCATCCCTGCTTGGCCAACATCGCCATATTAAAGCTATGTAGATCCTTATACCCCATACCTCCCTCCTGTTTAGGAATACACAAGCGCTCCCAAGACCGCCAATGGATCTTGTTCTTTTCCTCCGTGTCACCCCACCAAAAGCCCGCACAAAGTTGGTGTAAGTCATTGCACAACCCAATAGGCAGCATATAGCAATTCATCACATAATTAGGTACTGTCTGAGCCACAGACTTAATAAGTATCTCCTTACCTGCACCACTCAACAGTTTTGCCCTCCAGCTGACAAGTTTCTTAGTAAGCTTCTCTTTTAAATAACTGAACGCTGCAGTTTTACTCCTTCCCACATGAGTGGGTAATCCCAGATATCTGTCATGATTATCAACCCTTTGCACCCAAAATATGTGCCAAAGCTACCTGTTTATCCATAGACAGGTGACGACTAAAAGCCACACTACTTTTCTGTAAATTAATCCGCTGACCGGAGGCAATCTCATAAGTGTATAAAATGTTCCTCATTTGTTGACACTCCTCCTCATCTGCAGAGCCAAATAAAAAACTATCATCTGCGAAAAGTAGGTGATGTAATACCGGAGCTACCGAGTTTATTTTCATCCCTTTAATCCAACGCTGAGTGACAAAATGCTGAATAAGAGAGGATAGTCCTTCAGCACAGAGAATGAAAATATAAGGTGATAACGGATCACCCTGTCTAATTCCTCTAGATGGCTTCACATATCCACAAACCTCCCCATTAACCAGAAAGGAGTAACTCACGGTAGTAATACTAGTCATCACCAAGTCTACCCAATTGTCAGCAAAACCCAACTTCAGAAGCATACTCCTGATAAAACCCCATTCCAGCCTGTCATACGCTTTATTAATATCAAGCTTAACAGAAAAATGTGCTTCATCTCCACGTCTATTAGTGTGTAAAAAATGTGCCACTTCAGTAGCTATCAGTGTATTGTTTGAGATCAACCTACCTGGAACAAACGCACTCTGGAGGGGGGATACAATGTCATTAAGAATTCGTTTAAGCCTGTTGGCTATCACTTTTGAACAAATCCTGTACAGCACATTACATAAAGCTATAGGCCGTAACTCAGTCATACTCTGAGGATCCGGTACCTTAGGAATTAATGTCACATGTGTAAAGTTAACTTCCGTAGGCAAGACCCCTGAAGATAAGAAGGACTTGACTGTTGTACTCACATCCGGTCCGACGACGTGCCAATACTTCTGGAAGAAAAAAGGGGACATCCCATCAGGTCCCGGAGCTTTAGAAAGGTGCATGTGGAATAACGCCACTCTGATTTGTTCATCAGAATATGCTGCCATTAACTCTTGATTCATAGCTTGAGTCACACGAGGTTGAACGGTGTTGAGAATAATGTTCAAAGCGGGCCCATGAACTCCCTCACAAGTATAAAGCCCTTTATAATAATCTGTGACCACTATCTCAACATCTTTTATCTTAGACACCCATATACCTTCAGCATTAGTCAACCCTTTGATAGCATTTCGAGCATGTCTATTAGAAGCCTTGCAATGAAAGAAGGCAGTATTACGATCTCCTGCCTTCAACCACAAAGCTTTGGACCGCTGGATCCAGAAAGTTTCTTCTTGAGTAAGTAACTCTTGGAATCGAACATTGAGGGCTTGCTTCTCCGCATTATGCATAGGATCGAAAGAGGTCTTCATGATCATTCAGTATATCATGTAATTAGACAAATATCTTAGCGTATTTACTCTTTTTTTTTATTTTTATTTTTATTTTTTATAAATTTTGGATGTCAGTGTAACTCCTTACTCCACCCCATTTTTTATGTTAATGAGATTTGAACTTATGACTTTTAGGGTATTACACTTCATTATCCACGCAAACTAAAAAACATTTGATTTCCTACAATTTTCTTGATAAATACAAACCCTACAATAAGCTGGGATTAGTTACAGCTACTCTTGGCACGGGTATGCTCAACATCATTCCAGCTTTTAGTCTTTTACTTTTGTATTTTCAGTTATCTTCAGGTCATGCCACACTCTTGGCCGGGGATTAAGGTAAGAGAGTTTTTATTTTATATTTCCAATATTTATTTTTGTCTCTTGTGAGGGGTACGATATGATTCAAAGAAAAACAAAACTGAAGGGATGTCACATTAAGTAAATATGAAGGTTCTGATAGAATTAATCTTTTGGCAATGTTAACAGATGACTTTTTAACATTTTAACTTGACGAAGTGGTGTTAGCTCAGTGGTTAGAGCACTCACTACTTATGTACGAAGTCATGGGTTCGAGTCATTATAGGGATATGAGTGAAACTCTTTGATCAATTTTTTTAAAAAAAGAAGGAAAAAAAAAACATTTTAACTTATTATGTGCGCATTATTACCTTCTAATCTTCGCTTATGTCATGGTAGTAAAACTTGTAGCTAGAAACACTCGCTACAGGATACAAGCTAGATGTCTTGTGATGCAAAAAAGGGTGTTTGAATAGTCTATGTTATACATCAAAGAAAGAAAGAAAGGAAAAAAAAAACCAAAAAAAAAAAAACACTCATATTGGTTTAGTCTTGTTACTATTGCAGAATTTGGTATTTGTAGCTAACTATCTAGATACCATTTTCAACAAGAAGAAATTAGATCTCTTCCATGCAACCATATCTACCTAATTCCTAACCATAGGAGAAAGACGTATCTAGATTTGACTTGTATTGATATAAAAATACACTAGTTCCGGTAGAGATCGATGTTGGATTCTATAAGCTTAAGGCAACCATGAGGCAACAACACTTTTAGGTGTTTCACATGTTTAGGACCATGAGGGGTACGTTAGCATCTATTACCTACCAAAATTCAACACCTTGGCTATGTGTATAAATGTTGCTGCGGTCCTGACTAGTACCACTCTCTTATCACTTTCTTGGTACATTATATTAATGTGCCCAAATTACTTGGAGTTATTTATGAAGTTCAACAATATAAGATTCACTTATAACCACTTATGTATTCTATTTTTTCAAGATTCATCCAAATAACAATTTTTTTAAAATATCTCAAAATCTCTGTAAAGCGAGGTTGACAGTTCATCAAATTTTGCAATACTAGGATTGGGTCTAAACATACTCATCAAAATTTAAAATACTAAAATTGCTCTTAAAGCTAAACTTTAAATGAATGCATGGAAATTACAAGAAAACAACTTGATATTTACTGTTGGTATGCATTGTTGCCCTTAAAATAAATAAATGGGTTCTAAATCAGAAAAGTCCACTAAAGCTGCATTCTTACCCCAGCAAATCAGCTGCACATATCTCTAGCTAGCCTATATGAAACAATTTGTTCTCTATTTGTCAAAGATGTGTTAGATCGGCCAAAGATTCTACCCTTGAAAGGTAAGAATCTCATGTCTGAAAATCAATTCCTTTCGGTAGCTTCACAAAAACCCTTCGGACTTTAGTTTGATATAAAATTCTATGGTTTCTCCAAGCACAATACGAACTCTTTATAATCTACCTTTCAAACTTTTATGTTTTTTTTTTAATGTTATTTACCAAAAAAAAAAAAAAAACTTTCAAACGATACAAGCACAACAATTAGCCTTCGTTTCTTTGCCTATGGCACCAAATTCGATTCCAAGAACCAGAGTCATTAAACCTCAAAACCATCCGTGTGTTGTGACTTGTGATCGAGTAAACAGAAAGTGGGAAAGACCCTTGTATGTGGGTGTTTGTTTCCATCAGTGGCTTAACTTTGCACGGCACAAAAGCTACTCGCACAAAATCCATGAAGAAAAAGTTAAACACTAAGTGTCACACTTGCGTTCCCTTGCCCTTGCCCTTTCCCTTTCCCTTTCCCTTTCCCTTTCCCTTTGCTTCTGTTGGGTCCAGTCAACTCCCAGACTTTTCCTAATATCACAAATATACACACTCTCCTTTGTCATATTACCAATTACGTATTACTGTCCATTTCCCTCTCTCTCTCTCTCTCTTCTGACTTTCTGACCTTTTTCACCTTGCATTATCTTGTCGTCATGGTACCAGACTTTCAGCTCTGAGATAGGAAATCGAATTCGAATGGAAGAATTGGAAAGAGTGTGAATCAGAATGACAAGGATATTTAAGTATTAACCCAGAAAAAGAAAACCCCATTTTACAGGGTTCACATTCCCATATCAATTATTAAAGCTGTAATTTTCTCAAGACTCGCAGCATTATTTTAGTTTTAGTTTAACGTCTACTAAAGAAGTGGGCATTGGGTCTGCTGCAAAAGGTTTGGCTTTGAAGTCAACCAGAGCCCTGCATTTGATGAAATCTTCATCATAATACAGTTAAGTCAAGCTGTTCTCATATTTTTAAAATTTAGGGGATTAATAACTTATTACCTAATGAGACCTAATATCATTTATTAATGTTGCAGGGCGGTAGATTTATTGGCTTTCTATTTTTTCAAATCTCACCTGTGTCACCATTTATTTCCATCTTTTAAAACCCCATTCAATTTCTTCTCTCTCTCTGAGTTTGCAGCTTCTTCCTCTATTGTAGTTGAGTCTCTATCAGAAATCCTGCTTATAATCTATTACAACTACATTTGAAGTTTTGGACTTGGTGGCCCATCAGATGGGATTTTTGTTCAGAAAGCTTCAATCTTGGTGAGTTTTCTCAATCCTTCCTTGGAAAAACTCTGAAAAAATGGTGGGGGCTCTGCTTGAAATCAAAGAAGCAGGCTTTTCTGCTCCACCACCTCCAATTTCCAATCTTGAATCAGATAGTTTCAGTTTTGGGAGCAAGGTCAGTCCAAGCATATTGCTCATAATCATAATCCTAGCCATTATTTTCTTTGTTTCTGGTTTCCTTCACCTGCTTGTTAGATTCCTTTTAAGACCTCCAAGCAGAGACACAGATGACTTGGAGAGTGTGACTGTTCTTCAAGGCCAGTTACAGCAACTGTTCCATCTCCATGATGCTGGAGTTGATCAGTCCTTCATAGACACCCTTCCTGTCTTTAATTACAAAGCCATTATTGGATTAAAAAATCCATTTGATTGTGCTGTTTGTCTATGTGAGTTTGAGCCTGAAGACAAGCTTAGATTGTTGCCAAAATGTAGCCATGCATTTCATATGGAGTGTATAGACACTTGGCTCTTGTCTCACTCCACCTGCCCTTTGTGTAGATCCAGTTTGCTTCCTGAAAACTCTCAAAGTAATACTTGTTCTCCCATTGTTCTTGTTCTTGAATCGGGAAGTGTCGAAAACTCGAGAGAAATCAATGTTTCTGGTAGAGACCATCTGGCTGCTGTTGGCAGAACCGGTTCTGTTTTGGGTCCCAATTCCCATCTGGGTTTGCACGGAGACATGGAATTGGGCTTGTCTCAACATAAATCTTGCGAAATTGTGACGAAAGATGAAGGGAATCCGAATCCGGCAGTTGCAGTGGATCAAGAGGAAAAGGTAGTGCAAGTGAAGCTTGGCAAGTTTAGGAATGTAGATGGTGGTGAAGGGAGTAGTAATAGAAATGTGGATGCAAGAAGGTGTTTTTCAATGGGGTCTTTTGCTTATGTAATGGATGAGAGTTCTTCATTGCAAGTACCCATTAGAAGCTCGACGAAAAAGCAATCTCGCAAGAAGCCAAGTTTGCCTTTAGAACCAGGCCATAGGCAAGCAATGTCTGAATGCGATTGCGAGTCCAGAAGAGAGTTCAAGTTCAATGGGGCCGAAGCAATTGGAAGCCTTGAAACTCAAGGGACTAATAGTGCTAGCATTACTAGTGGCAATGGCATTGGGAGGAGCAAGAGGGAGAGCTACTCTATATCAAAGATTTGGCTCAGGGGGAAGAAAGAAAAGCCGAATGTGGTTGGCGCTGATCTGTCTAGGCGGGCCTTTTCTTTCCGGTTTCCAGGGCACAGGGCAGGGGCAGATGAAAGCAAGGCCAAGAACGGTGGTGGGAGTAGGAGGACTATTTCCGAGATTGACATTGGAAGGTGGGAAAATGGAGGGAATGAGGTGAATTTCAGCGGCAACAGTTTGGATTCTCAATCAAATCCACCATCTTTTGCAAGAAGGACTCTGCTTTGGCTTATGGGAAGACAGAACAAAGTTGTTCATTCATCTTTAGATCCCACTGTGTAGTTTGTTTTTCCTTGTTCCTATATTTTCTTTTTGTTTGATTTTAATTCTTTACTAGAAAGATATAATTATCTTCTTGGAATGAAAAACAAAGGAGCAAACGATCTGGTCATCATCCAACTTTAGTATCAATTCAAATTCCGGCCAGCTCTGGTTTTTTCGATGGCAAATATCGCAGAAAAATAACATTAAATGATAGAGTAGCTAGTTGTTAGATCCCTTTCATTAGTAGTAAATGCAAAATGGAAATTCAATTCAGTTCAAATTGAAATGCAAGACTTCAAATTGGAAGCAGATATAACCCAAGCAAGCAAGGAGGTCCTTCAGTCCTTCCTTGTGGTTCCAGGCTGTTGCATTAAAGAGAGTCAATTATCAAATGCAAGGATGGCTTGGACGGACTGGAGTCACTGGACATTAAAGTCTGATGCAAATTGCAAAGAAGCTCACGGTAAGCAGTTGGAGACCATTGTGTGGTAGAGTAATATGTGCCACCTACCCAAGAAGCCATCATCAAATCATCGTATGGAAACCATATGCACTTAAGAGTATAAGCTACAAATCTTGACAACCTCCCCCAAGTTTTGATCTCAGGCAACAAAGATGAAAACAAATGATCTATGCAAATATTTTGCGAATAGGCAATACAAACAAACAATTAGATTAACGAACTTTAACTATATGTGAGCATATGTGAAAACAATCACTTATTGGGGCGGGTAAGCGATATATGTGAGGCAGGCTATAGTTTCTCATCGCTTGATGTACAAATTAAAATACTTATAAATAGTGTCGGTTTTGAGGGCATGCAACTGTGTGTCTGCTCTCGGAGGGTTCCAAAAAATATATACATAGAAAAAATAGGCTAGTAAAATTAAGAATAATGCTAAGTGAACCACATTTTTAGATACCACATACATATCACATTATGTAAGATGCGGGTGGTATCCAAAAAGTCGGTTCACCAAACATTACTCTAAATTAATTTTTCTACTACAGACCAATATTAAAAATAAATATAACAGCCAACTCATAATCAAGTTCTAGATAGGCCAAAAAATGAATATTTGGTTTCAAAAATAAGAACGCCGCTCTCTCTCTATCTCTCTACGGTTAGGGTTTTGACGTTCTGTCCAAGTTTCAACTACCTCATCATGAGTTCCGTTGATGCCATGGCTGCCCGACTCGCCTCCTCTCTTGCACTGGCAGAGGGAAAGAAGAAGGTAGATCTCCGTCCATCACAAGGTAAGGGCTAGTGGCAATTTGAAGTCTTTATGGTTCGGAAACTTCTCACTGCTAGGGAGTTCAAGGTTCGTTCCTTCCTAGGTATGTTCCGATCTGCTTGTAGGGTCAATGAGACGCTGCAAGTTGAAGAAGCTGAAGGAGGTAGGGTTTTGTTCATTGTTTCGGATCCTACAGACCGGGCTAGGGTGTGGAGGGGTGCGCCATGGGGGTTTTACTGTGCCCCCGTGGCTTTGGCTAAGTATGATGGGGTTATGCCAATTGAGAAGGTGCCTTTGGTGAAGTCCTCCTATTGGATCACTCTGCAGGGTATTCCACCTGCGTTTAGATCTGAAAGGATGAGGACAATGATCGGATATACTTTGGGAGATTTTCAGGAGATTGATAAGCAGGGGAAGAAGGTTGGCAAGTACTGGATTAGGGTTGAGATTCCTCTGATCATGCCATTGTCCTTTCAATGCTGGTATTGAGTGGAAGACATGGTGGAGTTTTTGTGCAAATTCAAGTATGATAAGTTGTTTGGGAGGTGTGGAGTGTGTGGGTTGATCACCCATGTTGGGTTACAATGCTCGGGGCCGGCGTTGAACGAAGAGGATGATGCTGCAGAGCGCACGGTACTAGGGCCATCGACGGTGGAGCAGGGTAGTTCCAGGCAGGTCGGAATCGGAGGCTTGAATACGGGGTCGGGTTCTGAAGGTTGCAGCCAAGCAGTTGCGTTCACTCCTAGGGTTTCTTTCAATGGACACAGTTTGATCTTCAAGACTCAACTCCCTAGGATGATCCCGGAACAACTCTTGTGCAACCCTACATATTTGGTGCAAAAACAGCGTCGTAAGGTAAGCATTAGAGAGATAGATGAGTCTGATTGTATGGTGGAGTCAATAACAGGCAAGCGTCACTCTAGGGTTGAGGCTGAGCTCACCATCTCTCCAAAGAAACTCAAATTGAGTTTGGTAGTGGGTAAAAAAACTCTAGAGCCTGCTGATATGGGGCTGGTCTTATTGCCACAGAATGATCAAGGCATGGTGAAGAAGAAAAGAGGGAGGCCGGTGGGAAGCAAAAATAAACTCCCATCTGGTACCGCGGGAAAGATGAAGGACTTGAAGGTAGATGGTACTGGGAAGCGGAAGTCTACGAAGAGGAGTTTGTTGACCAACTTGAATGGTGCAGATGCTACTTCAAGCTCTAATCCGAAAGGAAAGGAGCTAGTTGTGGCATAGATCTTCATTGACTACGGTTTCAAGCCTGTGTGAGCTGGGAGAGCTTCTATAAGTCTTCTAAGACGTTTCTAGTTATTTGCTTGTACCACAATTGCATGATTGGCAGGTAGGGACTAGTTGAATGATTTCTTTCCTTAGAAGACGAGGTAATCCTTTCTTGTGTAGGCTTGCAAAAAGCGAGCACTTTTAGAACTTAATTGTTTGCATTTTCTTAGATAGGTTGTACCAGTTGTTACTTGCCGGGGTTCTTATTTGAGGGTTTGTGGACTTTGGCCTTTTCATGGCTATTGATTCTAATGATATCAATTTCTATTCAAAAAAAATTTCTAGATAGGCCAATAATTAAGTCCATTAAAAATAAGGATTACCCGTTATCCATTACCAATACATAGACACATCTCCAAATCTTAATTTCTTCGGCGTCCCTAAACCAAAGAAGACATGATTTCAAAAGGAAGTGGCAAATATGGTGATAGAGGAGGAGGTGGGGGCACTGACTTCAACTGAGGAACAACACGAGGCAGTGGAGTCTCCTATGGTGGAGGAGGCTATACAAAGTGCTAATTGTACATACATGGTACTATGGAGCATAATCAGCTAGGACTTGGGGCTGTCTCCATATGTCCAACAAGTCTCAATGGTGTGACCTCCGGGAACATGCACCAGAAGGTAGGCTTTCACTTGAGCTCCGGCTCAGGCAGAAAGCTTCCTTGATGCTCCTCCACTCGCCACATCAACATAGCCTCCTAGAGAGGCTCCAAGGCACGTAATCGAAGTATATCAGTCCTACATCGGAAACAAAGTGAAAGTCATTCCTCACTTCACCTATAAAAGATCTCTCATTCTCTCCTTATTGAATACGCATTTGTTACTTACCTGACATGACTCTGTCAACATAAATATATTGATTGACTTGGGCATCAAAGGAGCTAATACAGCCAACCGTGGTCTCTCTCTTGACACTAGTATATTTTATTTGACAGGTGACGCTGAAGCACTCTCTCCCCATATCAGCCGAATCTCCGAACCTATGTCCGCATTAACAAGATCAGACTACCCCTTAGTCTCGAGCATTAACACTAATCTCTGCCTTGAGATGACACCCAACTTAATCCAGGGTTGATGAATATCGCCAGGGTTCCTTACATTTTGCTTTTTTATTCTTTCTTAGATAGGGTTAGGTGTTTTTCTGGATGTGCTTAAGCTTAATTGTTAGCCTGAGACGGTCAAATTGTTTCGGTAATGACTCTATCTGACAATTCTTATGAGCGGGTTATTATGTGTAATTTTGCTAAACTTTAATACAGTTGACTATTCATCTTAAAAAAAAAAAACACATGTATAGAACCTCATTATTGGTATACTAAAAAGTGTAGTAGGAAATTAACATTCCATTCTATTCTAACTAGCGATTGTACCCGCGCTTTGCTGCGGGATTTGTTGTTACTAATAATTTATAATAATGACATATACTAATGAAAAGGACTTCACTCTTGATCAAAGTGAAAAAATAAAAGAGAAAGTTTCATCTCTCTAAAATTGTTTGAGTTTGCATTATTGCAATTTACCGTAACATTCGATCAAAGCATTCTATCACAATATCAAGTATTGCAGGGAGCAGGGAATGCTACAGTAAATGAATAGAAATGTTTAGCAACTGCCCCAAGAGCCAAGTAAACAAATTTCCGAGACTATAATCTTCAAGTCTGCACCTTTCCGTACCAATTTTAAAGAAAAATTCCAGATCTACCAACGATAACCGAAAAAAATAAATTGAGCCTAGTTTGAAACTCGAGGAGAAAATTTGAACTTCTTTTTTTGACAGAGAACGTATAGAAACTGAGATATGTCAATTAATATATACATACATTAAATATTAAACTTTATACTTCCATTTATAGACCAAAGCCCTCAATCAATCTTCTCTCCAATATACACACAGAATACCAACCTTGGAACACAATCCTTAAACTCCCAAACCTCTGCCTCTAGGAGTTTAAAAAACCTGGTCTTCACGGCTTCTTGAATATATGCAACTTTTGAGCTCCAACTACACAAAGAACAGCAAATCAAATTTTCAATAACAAAGACAGATAAAGAAAAAAGAAACAGCAACAACAATTCTAAACAAAATAAACCAAATATACAGAAATCAGAACTATTTCACTCAACACATTCTTCTGTTGTTTTTAAAGAAGGCACACTTAATCAAACTACACCCAAGAACCCATCCATTGAAAAACATCATGCAGCCGTTTTTTCAAAACATGTATGATAGAAAAGAAAAACAAACAAATATTCACACAAAGAATAGAAACATCTGAGAACTTCCTCCCCAAATCCAAACCCAATAACCCCTTAATAAGTTTTTGTTAAGTTAGAACTTCAGCTACTTGCGACAACAACAATGAAAAAGAAAAAAACAAAAAACAAAAAAAAGGCAGCTAATCATACGCAGAAAATAGTGGTACCTTTTGTATATAATAATGCATAAGCTGCAAGAATACTAAATGCATATATTCTTTTGTAATTGACTATATCCAGTTTATGCATATACTAATGCATCATTGGTATGAGTATGCTTTAAAAATATAATCAAGAGGCATTAAATTTAGGGATAGCTAAAGTTAGAGAGACTGCAAGGGCTGGATGATCATACAAAAGCCATTTAATCCAAAAACCAACATAATCAAATCCAATAGCTTCTCTGAAGTAAAGTAATCACTATAAACAGCAAAAGAATACAGATTCAAAAATGTAATCAACCACCTTTGAAGAAGTCGTACAACCACATTTATAGTAAATTCAATAAGATGCAATGGGTATGGAAAAGCATAATTGGGCGAAAGGAAACTTGAGTAAATAATTTGTGAATCTATTTGCCTAGTGTCATAATTGCGTCAAAGAAATCTGCATTCCATAACTCAGGACAAAGGCTGATGCACTCTGGACAAATATGGTTATCAAAGCAAAGGACATTAATCTTATCTAGGCCAAAAGTTAGTATCAATTTCAGCCTTATCACACAAAAAGAGTCAAGCTAGTAAAAGTTGCACCCCTTCCTGCAACCCTATGCTGAAGTAAACTGCAAGGAATTCTTAAGTCATAAAAACCTTGATCTTCTACTTCAAGGGAAAGATGGGGGAAACTGCAGTGACCAAAAAAAAAAAAAAAAGGAAAAAAAAAACTCATATAACGCAGCAAAAATTGCTAGATTTCTATCAATAATGCATTGAATTTATTCTGAGACCACTACATGCAGAAAAGTAGATCATCTCATCTCATTTCAAGCAGAACGGTAGATCCTAAGTAGACCACTTTCAAGAAAGCAGTATATCATCTCATCTCATTTCAACAATTACCAATAACAGACTATCTCATCTCATTAACAACAAATTTAGAAACTCAATTAACAGTTAACATTAACAATAACAGTAGGTCATCTCATATCAATTCACATTAATTTAGAAATACAATGTTAAAAATACAACAATCAAATGCCTATATTTAATCTTTTATCAATACTCTTCCCACTGTGAACAATATGGTTTACTTCTAATCTAAACTAACTTCAGAGTAAACCATCAATTTCATGTTCAAAACAAAAAGTGCTAATTGCTAAATAACCAATATATATAAACACAACGGGGAAGAGTAATCTAGCTGCTAGAACTTCTGCTATGGATTGTCATATAAATCTTGTGGGAAGATAGGTTGATACAGAGGAGCAGAGTGTAACTTTGGTGTTATTTGATTTGAATAATGACACTGAAAAATGGGTGTTTAGTATTTTTTTATTGTTGTTTGAAGTAATAAAACAGTATGACGCAGTCCAAATGCCAAGTCCTTTAAGCCGTCCAATTTACGACTGTCAGTCAGAAACTTCTTTGGGTTTTTGTTTATAGTTCTTTGGATAAGTAAAGTTGCACGCCTGATTCCGACTTCGAATATTCTGGTATATGAGCCTTAGCAAATGAATCTAGAGCTCTAATGGGCAATAAGACATTACTTTAGTCTATTGCCTTTATTGATGAAGCCATTCGATTAATGTCATACAACCAAGTTTTTATACTAATTGATGCAAGACCAGAAGTTCTTTTATCTATAAGTTTTTTGTAACATAACTTATTCCCAGCTCCCGGTCTTCCATATTAATTATTAACAAACATGACTCATACGAAGAATGATATGGCATTTAAATGTTCATAGCAAAGAAGAAGAAGAAGAAGAAGAAGAAGAAGAAGAAGAAGGATATGGCATTTAAATGTTCATAGCAAACCTCTATCTGCAATCAAATGCCTCAGAAGAACCAAACTTTCGAATCAAATAGTGGACACCCAAAACCTAATCGAACCAATCAACCCCCCACTCTCTGTCAATTCAGCTTAGAAATCAAAGAAGCCGATCAAATTAAACATACCCAGAACAAAAGTTTAGAGTGATCAGATTTTTCAGAAAAGCCCAAGAAGGTAAAAGCTCTAAAGGATCAAAAGTTTCCTGGAAGTTTGCTTCTGCTGAAAATAAAAAAGATAAGAAATTTATGTGAACTGGAAAAAGGAAGGGAGTGAAGCAATTGACCTGAAAACTGAGGGAGAGATGAATTGGCCGTCGCTGTGTGACTGAGCAGCTAACGACGCAAGCAGGGACCTGAGATCTTCAAGCTCAGTATGAGTGAAAGCTCTACAATCAGTTCGAGATCAAAGTTAATTTGTGTGTGAGATTGGTTAAGGGGCTGTATGGATATAGTTGGAGGGAGGGAGAGAGAGAGAGAGAGGGACCTGGAGAGGTGAGCGAAAATGGAGCAACCTCGAGAGTTTTCCGAAGAGTTCAAGGGGAGAGCAGAGAGAAAAGCCAACAAAAGAGCAAAAATGAAGGGAAAACAGAAGGGCAAAACCGTCACTCCACTTTGTGCACAGTAATGAACAGTGATGAACAGGAAACCGGGCAACTGAGCTTTAGTATTATTCTAATTTCCAATCAATAGTCATTTTTCACCTATGTATACTACTTTATTATGTTTTTTGTATTAACTTATCAACTTCCCTAAATTATGTTGATAAGGATTTTTCACCTCATTATTTGTACTAAGAGCAACTCCAACAGGTTCTCTATAATTTCTGTATTATAGGGAAGCAAAAGTCAAAGCTTTAGCCTTTTTTTCTTCTCCAACTCCAACAGATTCCCTATTGAGTTTTTCTATTGGAACCTCCAAATTTACTCAGTTGACCTCTATGCTTTTTACACCTCTTATCAAATTTTCAAATACTAAATTTACTCACTAAACCTCAATAAACTTCCTCAAATAACCTTACTCATATAATTTGTAAACAAATTATTATCTTTAAAATAAAAAATTTAGTCATTTCAATAATTTAATCATTCTATAAATCTTAACTAAATATACATTTCTTAATCAAACTTGAGTTTCAAAAATTAATGTCTAATCAATAAGAAAATGCCATGAACTATTATTTTAAAAAAAAAATTTCTATTTTAGCTGTGCAAAAAAAAAAATCATCTGTTTTTATTCTTAAAAAAAAATATATATTCATTCGTTTTTTAATGTTTATTTTTTTCTATATTTTTTGTACCACATGATTAATTATTTAAATCCTTTTTTTTTTTTTTTGCAAATATAATGGATTGTTTTAGATTTAGGTCATAAATCATAAAAGGATTTATTTTGTTTTCTCTCACCAATATGTGTTCAACATATATATCATATATTTTTATGTCACATGATCTTAATCATATTTTTAATTCTTATTAAATATATATGAATGTTTTAATGAGTATGTAGTGAAATTGGAAAATGCTAATAGATAAGGAAAATAATAAGGAATACAATCTAATATTATTGAATAATTGAAAAGTCTACATAAAATAAATATAAAATTTTTTTGGTATAATCATTGTCCTTAATAGTCATTTTATAGTAGGTTATATATGTCATTTAATAATTCATAACAGAGTGAGATCAAGTGAGCAGATTTGGAGGTCCTAATAGAAACTCTCTTCCCTATTTTACAGCAATCTCTAAAATCTCCATATTATTCCTTAAAGTTTTAGAGATTGCTGTAAATATAGGGAATTTGGTTTTCTCTTTCCTCACTTTCCCTAAAATAGGGATAGTTATAGGGAGTCTGTTAGAGCAAAAGAGGCTAATTTTTCCCTAAAATAGAGAAAAATCAAAATATAGGGAAGCTGTTAGAGTTGCTCTAACTACTTTATAATGTTTATTTCCCTAAATTATGCTATGGTTTTCTCTTTATTAGATAATATTTATGTTTGTTTTATTTTAATCGGTTTTTCTTAGAGCAAAGAGAAAATTAAGAAGATAAATCAACAGTCATTTTTCACCTATGTATATATACTACTTTATTATTTTTTGTATTAACTTATCAACTTCCCTAAATTATGTTGATAAGGATTTTTCACCTCATTATTTGTACTAACTACTTTATAATGTTTATTTCCCTAAATTATGTTATGGTTTTCTCTTTATTAGATAATATTTATGTTTGTTTTATTTTAGTAGGTTTTTCTTAGAGCAAAGGAGAAAATTAAGAAGATAAGCATGTGGAGTGCCTTTATCAACTCCAAAATTAGCGTGATGATGTCGAAGCACCAAGCCATAGTTGTCGCCGCAAAGCACCCATTTTGTATTCAATGACAAAAAACCATCGATTGTTCCTCCCACTAGACGATCGGATGACAACCTCATAGGATAAGATCGGCAAGAAAAGTCGCCTGTTGGTGACGAAAAATTCCGTATAGAATTTTGACTCACCAATGAATGCGGACTGGAGCAGGAGCTGACCAGGAACGATCTAGACGCTTCCTTGGAGTGTGGACTCAGAAGTTTGACCGTTGGCTCGTAGAGGGGGGGGGGGGGGTACCTGTAGAAGACCCTCCGATGCCTAAGTCAGTACGTTTCTTAGTTGAGTCAAGTAAGAGGAATCAAAATGGGATGGTTTACCTTGATGTTGGGCCGCCTTTATATAGGCGATGACTTACTTGGAGGACATGCTGCCATTACTCCCGCTTTTATGGTCGCATTTATTTTCACACTTATGATGACAATTATCGCTGTATTAATAACGGTTAATCATTGCGTATTTATGACAGTCATTCCTTGCACATTTACGATGATCATTCATTGTGCACTTATAATCGTAATAATTGCGCGTTTATTACCGTACTTAAGGCCGTAATCTTTGTTGCTTTCATGACCGATATTTATCTCCAAAATAATGACCGAGTTAATTGCCCTAATAAGGGATCCAAAAATAGTTGACCACCACACATCGCCATTTAAGACCTACGCCAATGCGGCTAGGGTTGATTAAGAGCAAAACAATTTTTTATTTTATTTTTATTTTTATTTTTTTCGGGATTTAACAAGATGTTGCTTTAACCGGATGTTTGAGACTATTTGTTGTTGTTGTTTTTATTTATTTAATTTTTTTGTTTACTGGGAGTTGTTGAGTATGTAGAAGAGGGCTCCAGTTAACTTTTGCCGAGGACATCGAAAATTTCAGGGATGGGACTTTTTGTTGTATTGATTCGTGATTTAACGATGGCTTTCTTTAGTCTCGGACCAATTGAGTACACACCTCATGTAAAGGACTCGCCCATCCATTTTTGTTTCCTACTCCAGATTCTTTCTCTATGAAACTTCTGTTTACCATAAATTTTAAGAAGAGGGAAGAGGGATATTTAAAAGAATTATTTGATAATCAAAGGGGAGAACTAAACTGAAACTGTGGGTAAACTGGGCTATAGCCTAGGTATTGTTGAGGTAGAGAGAAGTTTAACTTTATTAGCTACCTTATATTCAGCTTAATTATCCTAACTTTATTAGCTACCTTATATTTAGCTTAATTATCCTATATTTTTTTACTAGACGACTGCATTCAAGATTTCTAGCTCCAGCCCTTGGTGCGTTGTGAATTGAACTGAGATATGCATTTCCATTGCAGCACTTAATTTCTTGTGTCTGTAAAGATGTCATTGATTATTTGCCTGTCACATAGATGATAAGTACGTGCAGGCAATTGTCGATCACTAGGAAAGAGTAACGGCCATCGATCTTTATTTAATCACAAGTGAACACATATGGTAACATCAGCTAGCTTCTGAAATGTGAAACATAGAGCTTCAATACACTGCGTGCTGCTTATTTTGATCACAAGTGGCCTTTGATAGACATTATAATGATGGCTTAGAGAACTAGCTTCAAACCCTACACAGAAAAAGAAAAACGTATAAAAGACAGATAAATGATATAGACGTACTTAACCAAATTAAAAAAGAAATGGATTAATTGGGAGAGAGAGAGAGTGTGTGTGTGCGCGCGCGCTCTTACTCAGTGAACTCAATATTGATTTTGCCAGCATCAGGGTTAGCGATTGCAGCAAAGGCTTCTTGAGAGAGATCGATGGTTCCATGGCATCCAGGAGGACAGAAATCCACGATTTTAACCACAACGTACGCTGTTACCTTTGCAAGGTTTTGGCACACCTTGGTTTGTGGCTCCAGTGCATTTTACTCTATACCTTCTTCCACAAGCACCTTTATTGTCCCAAATGGCATTGCTTGCTGCAGCTATCATCACACCGTCGTTTTTATACCCATTGCATGCAGAGGCTGCAAGTCAACTAACAATTCACATATTGCTCGATTGAGTTTATATTAATTGATTCCAGTCGATAGTATGTTCAGTATTTTGATTTCCGTACTAGCATCATATAGAGAAGAACGCCAAACGGTAGTAAGGGATAAAGTTCAGTTTGCATTAAAAGGTGGTTTTCTCACCCAAACCCTTATAAACCCATAAGCAAAGTTATATTTTTCCAATGTGGGAGTTATATTTTATCACATTCTCAACAGGCAGTGGTTAATCACTTATCTAGAGATCATTAAGTACCATTTAAGGTCAATCATTCCTAAGCATATATGCCTACAACTAAACAACTCGATCACTTCGTTCACCAGAGATAAATATTAGAAACGTACACTCGATGTCTATATTTGCCACTGGATGACTT
The DNA here is from genome assembly GCF_002994745.2 of Rosa chinensis. NCBI lineage: Eukaryota > Viridiplantae > Streptophyta > Magnoliopsida > Rosales > Rosaceae > Rosa > Rosa chinensis. The sequence goes on along the minus strand of NC_037091.1, from coordinate 24,740,288 downwards.
CGAGTGGTATATATTGCTTCAAGTTTCTGTTGTTTATAAAATCTTTTTCAGGTAAGAATGGCCGAAGAGACATTTTGTAAATAATGATTAACTTTCTCGAGTAATAGTTGACAGCATGCCAACAAGGAGCCGGATCATCTTTGTTACTCTAGCTGTATTATTGACAGTTGTATTTTTATTAGTCAGTAATTAAGTTTAGATTCTAATTAAGCTAGCTGGTAGTTATGCTACTTAATTACTAGCTAGCTTCTATAAATATATAAGCTAAAAAAATTCTCTGTAATCATTAGTACTCGATACATAATCAAAATTTCAGAGAGAAAATCCTTTTTGTTATGGCTTCATCGCCAACCTTGAGTGCTCATTGATTGTGATCGATCAATTTTACTAGGCCATTCAATATATTAATTCAGACCCTAAACCCTAAGCCATGTTCTCAATACATATGCGCTGGGAGTATGTGAGGAAAGTGATGGTAAAACTGGACATTACATATATTGATCACTTAGCGTATGAGAAATATTCAAAATGGAGAAATTCAAATACTTACGAACGTAAGGAGGTGTATAAAATGTTGCAGTTCCGTGTTCCGCGTACGCGGCTAAGGGAAGGCATACAACCATGGCCACCACCACAAACAGCACCTGCATTACAAGTCCCATATTTTTACTTAGGCTGATGTTCTGCAATATTTTGTATGCAGCAAACTGACTCGCTCCTCCCATTTTATAGTGGAAGCTAGCTTACTAAACTAGCAAGTCTTCCCCTACGTACTGTAGTTTTCACATGCTGTACTCAACTATCTCGTTCTGGCCCGCTTCATAATGTAGTTCCAAAACTATCGATTTGGGATATTCTTCAATCCAGCATACAAGTAGCAGAGGTGTAATTGAATTATTGTTTTAGCTAATCTCTATGATTTTCTCTTGGGAAGAAACAACTAATGCCAAAGTTTGTCACACATTTGCACGTCAAGGGTTTTTGTTTATAATTTTTGCAGATCTTCCTAAACACATAATGTTAAGAAAGAGGGAAATTCTAGTGTAGTGGTGGGTATCTCATACCCACATTTATAAAAATGAGAACAAATTTTGTTGTCAAAGTTGTAATTTGAGTCATACTTTGTGTAATCTTAGTTCTAATAATGGTAATTACACATCTTACGACATTTTACAAGTTTTTGAACAAATTCGTTGTCAATGTTGTAATCTTAGTTCTAATAATGGTAATTACACCTCTTACGACATTTTTACAAGCTTTTGAACAAATTCGTTGTCAATGTTGTAATTTTTGTTTAACTATATGTAAATAGTGTAAATGAATATGGTAACTTTTGTTCTCAATGTTGTAATTTTGGTTCAAATACTTGTAAATTTTTGTTCAAATAGTTGTAAATGAGGGTATCTCATACCCACTAGTACACTAGCTAGCTTGTCTCTAAGAAAGAAGAAGTTACTTCGGCACAAGAAGCCAGATCTTGATATATCAAAACAAAAATAACCAGCGCAGAGCCGTATCAGCTAGAAGAACCAAATTAAAATTGCTAAATCTGTTGGAGCATAAGATAACTGCCACTAACTACTGCCATTAACTGGCAAACATCCTGTCAATTCTCTACTGACGCTCTGACCGTAACCTTCAAATTTTGCAGAAAACTAGTTGCAAATGTTAACCATATTCCTAAACCCACAAGATCAAAACACACAATTCTTACGTACAAATACATAGACATATGCTTATTGAATGAGTATAAATCAAGAACAAGTTATAGTGCTAAAGAGATCACAACGAGTCTTCTGCACCGCTCTCTGTATTCTCTTTAGCAGACTTTCTATTTTGGCTCTTCTGCAATTTTGGAGAGCATATTTAACTTTTTATCAATTTTAGCAGTTGCACCAGTATCATAAATGGCTCTCCATTTTAACATTTAGCTATCTCGCTCCTACATATAGAAAGTGAGATGAGCCTCTCTATTATTTTTCTAAATTTAACTTTGATGCTTATAATTATGGGTAATAAGTAATTTCTTTGTTGGGGGTTAGGGTTGTGTGCCCTAGCCCAAATTTTATATAAAGGATGCTTATTTTATTGTAATGATGCAATTAAGTATGATGGATGCTTATATCAATTTTTGTTGGGCTAAAATGCATGTTTAGGAGTCTAGTCAACTCTAGCACTATACCAAAAATCATATCAGACAACGGCAGAAAACCTTTGTAGGATTTGGAGACCCACCGTTGTAGAGTGAGCCGTTGTCTGATGAAAAATTAGACAACGGTGGAACACAGTTGTGTGAGAAACACACAGATAACAAGTATGTGTTATAACTGCTGTGTGATAGCTCGGCAGATGGCTCGGCAGATGCCAAGCGCAGCTGCGCAGCAGTTGAGGTGCTGTCTTCAGACAACAGTGCCAGTTTTAAGCTGTTGTATGTTAAGCGTGTCAGACAACATTTTTTTATTTTGTCTGTTGTCTAATTGATCTTCAAACTTCAGTTCTTGGACTATATCTGTTGTGTGATTAACTTTAGGACAACATAGTTCAATTAGTTCCATTGTGTGATTAACTTTTACGACAACATAGTTCAATTAATTATGTTGTCTGAGTATAAATCAGAAGACACTAATTCGTTAAAAACTGATGTGTGATATGATTGATTACAATGTGTTTTTGTCCCATTTTTGGCCATTCAGACAACAGGCAGTGATCATTGTATCTAATCTGTTGTGTGCTCATTTGAACATCCCATTTCTGAATTAGATTGTGCATTCATTTGGTCCATTTACCAAATGAACAGTACTCTATCAAATACAAACATTGCAAACCATCAAATGATTCATATAACCAATACTTTAAACTTCAAAAGCAAAAGGGGTGCATTTCCCAATCATTGAAACCAACATTTTACACAAAAAAAGCATTCTAGTGCATGCCTATCTACTTGGGACATCAAAAAGCTGATACACATATATATTGTTCCAAAACATGCCACACATGGTGCATGAAAATGTACCAGCAGAGAAGCACAAGTTCCAGTTACTTCCCTCATGCTTGCAAGTCGCCTAACATCTTTTCCCAACATAAATGTCTTGCGAGAATATCCAAACACTTCAGGCTCCATGTAGAAGCTGATTGTATGCCCATCTTTGAATGCATCCTCACTCCACAAAATTTATAGCTGTTGCCTATATATGTTTGAAATAGTAACAGATTTAAATCTATTCCACAAACATACTCATAAGAATTCTAAGAGTAACAATAAGCTGCAAGCTTGACACAGTTTCAAAAAACTAGTAACAAGAAAGAAAAATTCACCAACTATTCTTTTAGTGATTTCAAGCACAACTTTCCAGATTTCAAGTAGACATACAAAGCTACTATTTCGCAGAGTTTCATGTTATACGTAGTTCAAAACTTAAAATGGATGGTCAATCAAGAATCTAAAGTGATAGAATTGCTGAATTCTGCAGAAATCCTGAAACAGTGTAATAACTTTAAATAGAATAAGTATCTCATTTTAACACCGTTTTTCACGAAACCAAGTTCAAAATGATCATTGAAGAGTCCCCTTTAGGATATCAAATACTGAGAGGAAAACAAGAAGTATAGGTTTTTCGAAAATCATGAAATGCCCTACTGGTTCAGCAATTCAGCTTGGGTGTCAAAAACATGGTGTGCAATAATCGAACTTTGATCGCTGAGCATCTGTTATACCCCTTTTAAGTGTTAGGAAATTATTGATTTTTCCCTACATTCTCAATCAAACATGATATGCTATGAGAACTTCAACAATAATTACAATATAAAAAGAGAAGAACCTGTGGCCAACAAGCACAATTTTAGGAGGGGAAATATAGTTCAGAGTGCATATGATGGCAATCTGTTGGGTGTGGTGTGAATGGAATAAATGAGAGAAGAGGGAGCTAGGGGTGAGTAAATAGATCACTTGTAGGACAGAGTACAGTACTTGGCTTTGCTCTGGCATCAGGTTCTCCCTAGTTTAGCTCTTTGGATGCCTTGTCCACTACTATATATTTTGCTATGTTGATAAATATTTTTTTCTTATCTTCTTATCCAAAAAAAAAAAAAAAAAAAAAACCCCACTATTGTATATGCTTTATACAGCTAGAACCTTTATTGATCTTTCATCTTTGACTTGCTTCTACAACATTTTTCTTAAAATGTATAAACTCTCTTACCAATAGAAAGACGTCTTAGAATTATAGATCCACAAGATCAAACCATGAAAAAAGAAGCAAAGAGAATGAGTCTTTACCTTTCCTTCTAGATCATCTGTAGTTAACTGACCAAGAGCTTCTGCTTGGGATTCTAGTGCTAAGACTATAAATATGAAAAAGAATTCAAAAATTAATATGCATGCACAGGAGTGTGTGTGTATAACATATAACATATCTTATACTCTGCAGATTTTCACCAATTAATGATAGACTATTTACATGCAACTGACATAAAGGTTAAAGACAATCAATTTTGTGCAAACAGAAGTGTGTGTATATATATGTTATATATAACATATAACATATATTGATTTGGTATACTCTGTAAATTTTCACCAATTAATGATAGACTATTTACATGCAACCAACATAAAGGTTAAAGTCAATCAATTTTGTGCAAACAGAAGTTGTACACAGCAGAGACACAATACAAGTAACTTCACTAATAAGCTAGGGACCCAAGACATTATTACCCCTTAATTCAGCTGATTAATCGAATAGCTATTTTGATAGGTACAAATAATTTTACTATTACAATAAAAACATGTACAAAAGTAAGCCCACAATGTGATTAGACTGAAACATCCACATTGACTCAAATATTATTTCAACCAAAACCTATGATAATGGAAGACAACATACTGAACATAGCCATCAGCCTACTTCTGCAGTAATTAAGATTTTTAAAAGAGTCAACCCCTCTTTGTTCACACATAATGGGACTCCAGAAGCATGTGTACCAATGAATAGTTTACTATATTTTCTAAAACACATTATTGCATCAAAACAATCTTTAACTAACTGCAGCAACAAAACTACAACAGCATAAATTCAACGAAAAGGGTGATATTTAATCTAAAGATTAGTATGTAATGGACATATGAAGTTTTTGATAGACCAAAGTGAGCTTGACTAGAATCATGAAGTGGTTCCAAACACACAACTGCCTTACCTTTCTCTTCCATCTTTTCAAAAGCGGAAAGGGCACTACTTGTATTAACATTCCCCACCATCTCACTTACTTTATTAGCAGTCCTGAAACAATAGAATAGTGGCCATTAACAACAATATTAAGGATACAAACAGTCCCTTGACCTTATCTCTTTTTATTAAGAAAATGGAGATTAACTATGTAGATGAGGAGAGTAAGAAATGATAGTATAAACATACTTTGTAGACTGAGCGCGTGCTTTGAGGGTATCTTTTTTTTGACCTTGCTTCTTGTATCTTGTTCTCTAAAAGCTACGCAAAATGTATACAATAGTAACTATTGCATTCATATGAATCATATCTATATGATTATAGTTATCAGAAATAGTTACTGCCAGTTTTTGACCACATTTGCAGACACAGCAAGCACTACTAACAGTTAAGCTTACCATCACATGCAAGCACATTTGCAGACATAGCAAATTTGATTTTCAAGCTTACCATCACATGCTAAGCTTTATAGTCAAACATGCAAAAATGATGGAAAATGCATATACAAGCCAACATTTTTGTTCTTCAATATAATGTGATTAACGCAACAACTTTAATAATAAATAGAGCTGGTCACCAAAGAATTCAATGATCTGAAAATAATATGAGCTAGCTTACCTTTGTATTAGAGACAAGATTATCAACAACACCTTTTTGTTGATCAAGTTGAGTTTTCAAAGAATTAGCATTATCCTGAAAAAAAATAAAGACATAATAATTCATTTATACAATAAATCTTTGGCAGCCTGATGTGACAAAAACTAGTTTGACAGGAAGGAGAACTGGATCGATTCATGCTGATCAATTTGGCAATTCTTTTCATGTCAACTTGAGCTAAGCAATTCAAATATATGCTCGTGCAGGAACAATGTTGAATGACGCAGATTTCTCAAAATTAAAAACATGAAAGAAAAACTAAGCAAACAAGTGAAAAATAACTTATAAGATTCATTAAACTTGCCGCAAAAGATTTACGCCTCTTCAGAATAAGACAATAAATTAAGCTGATGCTATTTCCTTTTTTCTCAAAGAAAATAAATAAGCTGATACATTCTAACATATATACAATAGGACTCAAAATACATAAAACCAAAAAGGAGGGGAAAAAAAAAGACCATGGAATTTCACCTCTCCTTGACTAGCACCCTTCACAAGGCCAGCAATATCCACAAGCTCCAAAGATGTCGGGACTATGCGCTGAGACTTGCTGAGATCAGAAAGTACATTCAAGCGCGGATCCGGAACTGCAACAATCCCTACGTTTGGTTCTATCGTACAAAACAGAAATTTGGCAGCTTGAGCCTTCCCATTCTCAACCTACAGCCATAATACCATGTTCATATCAACACTATACATCGCTCACAAGTTACAACAGTATACGAAAACCGAAACACTGAACCACATTAGAAATTCCATCCCACATTATGGTCCATCAAATTAACCCAAAGTCAAACTTTGGTTAAGAAAAAAAAAACGAAAAGGGTCCATAACTACTGATGCAAACTGTTGCCCTGGATTAAAAAGTATTAATCTTTTATCCCTAAAAGTCTAAAACCAGTTTAAATTTCAGTTCTGGAATCAAAATAGAGACTTAATAAGTAGTTAAACATATCAAGTTCAAATAAAGAGAGAGGGGTTGGTAGGGCATACGACGGAGTTGAAAAGCGTGGACTTTCTGACATTAGGGAGGTCGACGATGCCAACTTTGAGGCTCATGCTAATCTTGGGTGAGGAAGAAGCAAAGAAGCACTATTAATATACCCAAACCCCAAGCTTTTTAAATTGTCTGCTCACAAGGTCAACTCAAAGAAGATGTTATTTTCATAATGTTGTTTTCATATCTACAATTGAAGTTTCATGATCAGCTAAAGGAACAATGAAATGCAGGAAAATATAAGCAATAAAAATAGGGTGGTAGACACCAAACGAGCACACCTGCTAGAGTTACTACTTGTTTGTCTTCTGAATGATAAATGGCTATTGCTCTGCTCAGTCCATATCGAAACTATATAATCTGAACTAATCTGCACTTCAAACCCAACAAAGAGACTGATAACTATTAACAATCTGAACATACGATAGAATTCATATTGCAACAATTTTTAATGGGGGAATCTAGAAATGTTACAATACCTCAAATACATATTCACCAATAATTTCAATCGGCATCATCAGAACAATTCAATCTACAACCAAGCAAAAACAAAAAGAAAACAATCCAAAACATATATCAGAGCAGTGAAACATACAACCCAAAAAAATTGAAGCTTTAACAAGCTTGAAAGGTCGAGAGAAAGAACAATAATGCCTAAATAAAAAGCCCAGTCTTGAAACCCAAATGCAATCATATAAACCCTACGCAAACTGAATTGAAACAAACCAAATTATGCCCAGAAATCAAGGTAAAACAACAAGATCTATTAATGAACTAGAATATGAAGCAGAGATGGAGGCCGTCGAGTTTGGTGTCAAGGCCGATTCAGAGATCAAATTCACATAAAATCAAACACAGATTAAACCCCCTTTTCGAAACCCCAAAACCCGATACAGATTTATAGATTTGAAAATGAACAGATGAAAGAGAGAGCTTACCAGTGAGTGTTACACCCAGACCCAAATTCGAGCGAAGACTTCCACTGAGTGCTCCGACAAAGACTCTTTTAGGGTTAAGTTGGGGTTTGGAGATGGGTGGGCTTTTAAGAACCACAGACGATGGGGGATTATGGGGTTTTGGCTAGGGTTTTGATTGCATTTGGTGGAAGAAGGTGTTGGAGCCATTAAGTGGAGTTAAAGATTGAAGATTTAGAGTTGATTTGCAGAGAGAGAAGCAAATTTGGGGATGAGAGAGAGAGAGAGAGAGAGAGAGAGAGAGAGAGAGAGAGAGAGAGCCAAAGCGAGATGTTTAAGGGATGTTGAGAAGAGAGCTGCTCGACGAGAGGAAACGGCTGTTTTGACAAAGTGTTGACGCTCTGGGAGACAGGAAATCCAATAAACCTAGCTATTAAGTTATCAAAGGCGGGTTTTTAATTTTTTCTTTATGAATCAGACAACATAAAGATGAAGTTTTGTTGTCTGATTGTAAAAATTAAATCTCAGCTAAGGTTCCAAAGAGGGAAAAGTTCCCCCTATAATATGCAACCAAAGTAACATGCTAGGCAATGCTCATTTACACAACGGAAACAACTCATTTGGTTGTGGGATGATCAATCTGGTGCTATATTTCAATCAAAACTTGGAGGTTTTTGGGGGGCTTAAGTGCCATTTTGGGCCAAATAAAGGCACATCCAAATATTTCCCACTTTATCACACAACAAAAAGTAAAAAACCATTGTATCATGTTTTGCATGCTACTCTCATACAACAGATATAACTATACTGTTGTACTATGTAGTACCAATTTGGAGCCAAATTTGAGTCGATCTGGGAGGGAAATCTGCCGCTATTTTTTTTATGATTCACAAAACAGATTATTCTTGTAACCGTTGTGCAATGACCTTCTAAACAAAAATTTCAGAATTTTAACCACCTTATACAACGTAAGTTTACTAAACATGTTGTGTGATTCATTTTTCTTCATCACACAACACTTTTTTTTTTCCGTTGTGCAAAAAGTGTTGTGTGTTAACGTTTTTGGTGTAGTGTAGGTTGTGTATTAACATATCTAGAATGGAGTTAGAGGCTTGACCCCCTCTAATTTTCAAGCTAGAACCCTCAATTTCAAATTGTAGGGGTTATGAGCATGGTGATCTACAGCCGTTATATGACTGTACGGCCGAATTTCTTAGTAGTCTAATTCCCAAGCTTTACGCTGATTAGAGTGAGTTAGTGACCCTTGAACCAATTCTATCCCTCTCCAATTGAGTTAGTGTGACCCTTGAACCGGCACATTAGTATTGTAATTGAGAATATCTGGTCATTGAGCCTTGAACCACCTTGGATAAGACTACCGCCTAATCGTAGAGTTTTCATTTACATTAGATTAGCATCTAGAGCATTGAATTTGGGTGAAGGAGCCATCCTAGCACCCTAACATTTCCACTTATATAATCTTTTCGTTTTTGTTATTATCGCATTTTATTTTATTTACTATCGGTTAATTAGGATATCAAATTATGATTTTCAATGACAATTTCTAACTCATTGTAAATAACCACCATTAGGCTTTTAGTTTTGATTAGGTTTTGGTGAAAACCAAAACCGAGCATTGCTAAGGTTTGGTGCCCAAGATTAGCGTTTTTATTTATTTATTTTTATTTTTCTTTTGTTTGCTTAGTGACTCTAATTCCGACTACCAAAAGATTGTGGGTTAGCCACTAATACCCGTGGTATGATAATTTGGGCACAATATTTCTCTATCTTGATAGCTATACGTACACTTGCGTAAATGTGTATCAAGTCAGTCCTCATTATTCTCGTTGTAGGGTATAGTGATCTCCCTCACCTTAGTCACTTGGATGATTCTAAAGCAAATGGTTTAGTAATAATGAATATAATACCTATAATAATATTTGTGAAAAATTGTGTATTGTCTTTTCTTTTCATTATTTTAATGGAGGTCTAGATATCAAATGTGGAAGTTTGAATATAAGCATTCTTATTTTAATGGTGTGTCTATTATATGATCCAACATAAATTATAAGCACAAATATTCATGATTAATAAAAAATTATATGATCCAACATAAATTACTTCATGTACCAAATAGTCCTTTGTTATACATTAGGTACCAAGTTATTTAAGTGGTGATACTCCAGGTACCATAGAAGGTATTTACTCTTTTTTTTATCCAAAATACTCTTTATAACATACTACATCAAAAATGAGCCAAGATAACTACAAAGACATGTTGTAGAAGCTTGGTCTTTCATCCAAATGGATTAATATGGCAATGAGTTTTGCCACTTTAGTTAGGTATGCTATTCTTGTACGTGTTGAATCTTCTGATAAACTATACCCAACTAGAGATATCAGACAGGGAGACCCTTTATCACCATACCTATTGATTACACAAATGAAAATGTGTATAATTATATCTAAAACACTATGAATGAGCTAACTCTCAAGTAAATGAATATGTAATTAACATATTTTTATTTATTTTGTAGAAAATCAGCGGAGTTGTAAGAAACGAGATAAAATAAGGTGAAATTTGTGCAAATTGGAGTATTTTGACATAAGGATGAAATAGTCAATGCGGGTAAACTGTGGTCAACTCCATCAAAGGAGCAGAATTTAATTGCCTCTGATAATATTGCAGAAGTGCATTGAGAAGAGAGAAGAGAGAAGAAGAACGAGATGATGTCATCCATATTTAATCATGTTCAGATCATTTTTTTCCTTCACGCATACCCACCTTCTTCCTTTTCTTTCTTCTCCTGTTTAATTTTCCCTCTTCTTTCGTAGTACCCCACAAATTCGTTATTAATTTATGAAGATTTTTCAGAAATTATTAAGTTGATTGTTTAGGATGATTTCATGGTTTGAGGATGGAATGGAAGTGTTTTGAACGAATAATTACTCAAAACGTTTTATTTTAGAGGAGTCAAGAAGTTGATTTTTTATTTGTTGAGTTTCTCCAAAAACTTCCTTCATGAAAGTCATAGAGCGCGTCGATACAAATTCGTGGACATGCGGCACGCGTAAATCAGAATTCGTAAGAGAAAGTTATGGTCACCAGAAAAGCCTACTATTTTTGGAAATTAATATAAATAGGGGTTTCTGATTTTGGAAAAATCACAATTATTATTTTCGGAAAGTTTCCGTTATTTAACCCATTCTCTCTCTTCAAAAACCCTACGATCTGCTAGAAACAGTCCGACCCGACCCGACTTTTCTGCTTTAAAGTTAGGTGGTGGTGGACCCGGTTGGTTCTCGGTGCTCTGGCGACAGCTGAGCACGAAATTGGTCGCGTTTTGCTCCTAGCAGCCTCCTCTTTTGATCCTTGGTGGTAGTGTTGAGCAATTTGTACTAGAGGAGCTTCAACTCTAGGTGAATAGTGTATTTCAGCTTTTGAGCTTGATTCTGGCCGAACCGGACAAAACTCCAGGTATTAAAGTTGATCCTAGCAGTGTAAAGTCCATTTTGGATGGTTGGATTGAGCTGGTATTGAGTTTGGCACGGCGGCGCGTGGGGCTCATGTGCAGCAGCCTGTGGTGGCGTGTCCGGCCATGTTTGGAGTGGTTCCTTTCACCAGTATCATCTACTTGTCGACATGAGGGTTTTGATATATGGTTTGTAACTTTTGAAGATCATTGGAAATGTTAGGGTTTTCCAGTAATTTTGATTATCTCAGTTTTCAATCCGTGAGGATCCGACCATTGGATCGACTTGTCGTTTTGACATATGAATCGTAGGAGTGTTCCAGAGACTTTGGGTGGCCTCGGATGATGCTTCATCTCGATTGACATGGTAATCGGGCTTTAGTTCACGTGATTCGAACTTAGATGCTTTTGTACCTCAAGGGATAGTAAGATGTGACCTTGATGTGATTAGGTACGTGACGAAGTTATCTTGGATGGATTGTTGTGATTGTGTTAGCTCGGTTTTGTAAGAAGACGCAATGAGATTCAGAGGTGAGTAATCTCACAATGTTCATTTATGAATGAAGTTACCTTATCGTTTTGGGAGTTATTTATTTAACTGCAAACTATAGTTGGTATTAATGGCATTCCTGAGTGAATGACTACGTGTGTGTGTGTGTGTGTGTGTGTATATATCTATTTACGTGAAATATATATGTATTGGGGGATTTGTTATGATACGTAGTATTTGTGAATGAGTTCATATTATTGTTTTGGGGTGATCAATTTCAGGGATCCAAAGACCTGAGGGTTGAGGATCAGGGAATCTTTTATTGGATTTTGGTAACATTTTGAGTCCAGTGTGACTCGCTCAATGTTTTGGTATTTATACCGGGGATCTGAAGATTGAGAGTCTGAAGATCGGGGGTCACAGATTGTGATCGGGATTGGTATAACATTTTGTGTCCAGTGCGACTCGCTTAATATTTTGGTATTTATGCCGGGGATCTGAAGATAGAGAGTATGAAGATCGGGGGTCATAGATGGTGACCAAGGCCTGTTATCGGGAACCAAGCCTTGGCCGGGTGATTGTTTAGGATCGATCAGTTAGTGCTCCAGTCTGTCTACCAGGTTATATTGTATCTTATAGGGGTAACAGTGAGGTTTACTCGGGACTCATGGATACTGGTTTTCAAAAGAAAGTCTTGAGTATATTCTTTCTTTTATTGTTCATGAAGGATGAAAGTTTTCATATTTAATTGTCGGGGTTTCAATTCATATGATCTTGTTACGATGTGACATGTGTTTTCCTTGTGAGTAAAGGATGGGAAATTTTGAAAGAAATCATGCCTGAGTTGCTTCCTCAAGTTGAATTGGGTGATTTTCTCATGATTGTGTGGGTTGTTTCCTTAAATGGAATGGGTGATTTTCTCGAGATTGGTGTGAGTTGTTTCGATTGTTGTATCTGGGCTTACTCATACAAGCTTTCATAAGCTTACCGGGTTTGTTTGTTGCAACCCGGTGCACTATTCAATGGTGTAGAGGTTAATCCTGCAGGTTAGGGTAATCGCGGGTGAAGCAGAGATCTAGTGGTAGCTGTACAGGTTGGAAGCTAATTTTGTGGCTTTACTGTTGTTAAGACTTCCGCTGTGTAATAAGCTCTGAGGAGCATTTATTTATTATTTTGTTATGCAACTTAATTCGTAAACTTGTGTAATGTAATATATGACTCTACGGAGCGGGTCTACATTAACATTGTGCGTTCAGGGCATCAATATGTACTTGCTTTAAAAGGAAAAAAATCTCTAGGTATTTTGTATTGATGGTTGAACCATTCACATCCGGTATAATTGTGAGATTATCTTGATTTTTAATTGTTTTAAAAATCGGGGCGTGACAGTTTGGTATCAGAGCGTAAGGTATATACTTGGTGATAATCAGTACTCCTCGAGTGATGGCCTGTCTGTAGCAGACCCCCATCAGATACTATTCGGTATTGGTATAGTCATTGGGTATGTAGGGAGGGTTAGAGTGTTGAGTCGTCAGAGTAGTATCGGCACAGTGATGTACGTGTAGAAGCTTTGGGTAGCTTATTTGAGTTATAGTCTTTTGAGGAATGGGAACCTTCAGATTTAACTCGGGTTTAATGTAGGGGATTGTATTGTGGAGTTGTATCCTCTTACGTTAGTGTGTGGTTGTTTAGGTCATAGTGATTGACTTTTGCTTATGTTTGAGAGTTATACAAGTATTAACCAACCATGTGTTACTATATGCTTTTGAGGTAATGGATCATCTGGGAGGCTAAGCTAGGAGTCGAGGTAGACCTAGAGGTAAGGGTAGGGTCCGAGGTAGGGGTAGGACCCCTCTTGTTGAAAAGATATTCGAGGAAGAGGTGGAGGCATCGCATGTTGTGCAGACTGCTACACCTGTTGTGGATGTTGTAGATGCCACTCGTCTGTCGAGATTGGTGAGGGAGATTGCTAGACTGGTAGATGTCATTTTCCAAGAAAGTACGGATCACATGTTGACGGATCAATGGATCAAGAACATGAAGACCTACTTCTAGATGGTTGTTTGTGACGACATTGAGAAAAGAAAGATAACCTCGTTTATGCTTCAAGGTGATGTACAGGTATGGTGGACCTGCACATAGAGGACTAGGGATGTGTCCACCATGACCTGGGATGGTTTTGTGGAACTCTTCAGGAACAAGCACTTCTGGCTTTAGTGAGGGAGCAATTGGAGAGGAAATTCTATGAATGTGAGGGATTATGTGGCGGAGTTCTCAAGGTTGTATCAGTTTGTGAGGCCAATAGATGCTGAGAGTTTGGCTATGAAGTTTTAGCAGGGACTGAATGCTTTGATCAAGTGCTATGTGGCTCTGCTGGAACTGAAGACTCCAGTTCACCTTGTCTAAGGCTTTGGCCATTAAACAGGAAAACCAGACTCTTTAGGAAGAGTTATTGGATGAGAGGGATTCCTGAAGAAAGGGAAAGGCAATTGCTGAGAGCAGTGATGGGATGGACAGTCAAGGTGGGTCTTGGAAAAGGCAAATGACTCATCAGCAATCGCCAGCTAGGGTAGCAGCTACATCTATTGGGGTTGTACCTGTCGGGCATGTGGCACCTTTGAGATGCTTCAATTGCAATGAAACAGGGCATACTGTCAGATTTTGCACGTAGCTGAGGAACTTGGCATGTTACAATTATGGCTAGTTATGGCATTACTCTAGGGATTGTACCCACGCACAAGAGGGGGGGGGACAAGGGAATCAATAGAGGCAACCACCACAGGGAAGTGCTAGGGTGTTTGCGGTTGGTCAGCAGGGGGCTAGGGAGGAAGGTACTTTATCTAATTCCGCTTACCTTGCTAGTATGACTTAAGCTCGTAGAGTACTTCGATCCGTGGTGTTGTTTTGTTTTGTGTTATGTTGTGTTGTGTTGAGTTTTACCTGATGTCTATAATTAGACTTTTGCATATGACTTCCTATTAGCGACTGTGGTATGTGTTGGTATACATATACCTCCCAGGCACAAGTACTGGAAGCACAAGGCTTGTCTAGCCACCACAAAGCAAGGAAAGAACTCCCAGCCAGGGATCCTGATACCTTTCGAGGCGATATTGAGAACCCCAAACATCCCACATCGAAGGAAATGAAACCAAGCACCCACGAACCTGCTACATTAAGGTCATCTCCAATGACCGAAAGAAGTAACTGTTTACTATCGCTTTCCATTATCATTATCTTGTAACGATATTGACTTAGGCATCGGAGCGTTGAAGGCCGGTACACTCGGTCTTCCTCTGACCTTTGTTTGTCTTACAGATAAGCTAGACCGATACCGATAGTAGCAGACCGAGACATCCTATGATTTAGCTGGATCAAACCCTTCTTGAGACAGCTGAAACATTTGGCTCTAGAAGGAGTCCCCTCGCTCCTTGCTGGCAGAACGACACACTCTTCTAATGGCTACCAGCACTCCCGATACCAATAATGATGATCAGCCCCACGAGGTAGCGAACCGCAAGGTCTAGCGCACGCTTGAATTCTTGAGCCTGAATACCGAGGCGGCCTCAGTCATGTCGACAGATGCAATCACCTTACTAGAGATTGCGATGCGTGACCTCATGGAGACCCATGCACAGGCCGAAAGCGAGCGCGTGGTAGCCTCAGCAGCTCTCAAAGAGATTGAGAACATAACAAACCAGAATTGTATCCTTCGAGAGCCACTCTAGGGCGAGTCGCGAACAATGAGGCATTAGACAGGGTCCGTCGGCAAGAGACCCCGATGCCGGCCATCGGTGGAGTCCCAACACTTGGGGTCATTCTCACCACAGACCCGGGCATGGGCCTCGCTGGCACATTTGTGCCGCCAACAGCAGAAGCTTCTGGAAGACTCACGAGCCCCACTCCAGGTAGCACCAGCACAGGACCACAAGTGATTTATTTGAACTCCCCTCTTTTCCCCAACCATCTCGTCACAGCACCACCACCCAAGCCCATACCAGATATAGCAGGAGCGTCGGGCACCAACGCAGCCGCAACCACCAGCATACCTCCACCCGACCCCAACACCCGGTCGCTACTCCAGATGAGAGAGACCATCGCCGCCCTGCAGGGGCAGATCGAGAGTGTAGAGAACAGGTCCGGTTGGCAACCGATCACTGCAGGATTTCAAGGAAAGATGGGACCATTCACATCCCGGATACAAGCCGAGAAGAGCCCACAGGAGGCAAAACCCTTCAAGATTGAAAAATATAATGGCACCTGAGACCCATACCACCACTTGGAGGTCTTCCAATCCCTCTTGCATGGAACCCGATACACGGATGCAATGGCATACCATGCATTCAAGGAAACCCTGACAGAAGAGGCCTTACGTTGGTTCCTTAACCTCCCTGCTAATTCCATCGACAGTTTCCAAGAGCTCGGGGACAAATTCCGCCGTCGGTTCATTTTGTGCGGCAGTGGTTATTGCACAACGCCTGACCTGATTAGGCTCAAGCAAAGGCCAAATGAGCGATTGCGGGACTTTGTCAGACGATGGCAAAAGCAAGCTACACAATACCGCTCCCTTGACCCAGCCCTAGCAGCGTCAGCATTCAAACAAGCTCTCCAACCGGGATACTTCTTATTGTAAATCAACACTAACCCTCATGCGACATATGATGACCTACTTGACGCCGCCACCGCTTTTGAGCAGGCCGAGTACGACACCTTTGGTCGCGATATCAGTACCAATACACACCCAGTCAACCTTAGTTGTTGCGTGGTGTATCTTTCATCATTGTGGCAATAGAGATTCTCTACAACCTTGATTGCGTATTGTATCTTTCATCATTGTGGCAGTAGAGATTCTCTACAACCTTGATTGCGTGGCTATGCCATGGGATGAGTTATGTATAGGATGATCAAGGCCAGACCTTTTTGTGATTTTGTGTTCTAAGATGGTAGGATACTTATTGAGTTGTGATGCAGATACTGTTGCGAGGACAGGGTTCTGGAAACTCGTGTAGTCGGGGTGTGGTACTGTTGTTTTGCAGAATTGTTGTGCATGTTATACAGGGAGGAAAATCCAAGAGATATTTAGCTTATCACCAAGTGGAGTGGTAAAGATTCTTTGTGTTGTGATACTAGGTGGGGCACTCGTATCTATGGTTGATCATATTATAGTTGAATAAGAAGTTGATGTGATAATTATTAGTGTTTGGATTGCGTTCTGTATGGACTACAGAGAAACTCTGATCGAGGATAACTGACTAGTTCAGTATCCTATGGAGGCTTCAGATGGGAGCAATTCTTGTAGGGGATCAAAAATTGGATTGAGGATGAGTTATCCGTACTTGATGTTGTTTAGTGCGCTTAAATTTCAAGACAAAATTTCTTTAAGGATAGTAGAATGTAGTACCCCAGAATTTCGTTATTAATTTCTGATGATTTTCCAGAAATTATTAAGTTGATTGTTAGGATGATTTCGTGGTTCGAGGATGGAATGGAAGTGTTTTGGATGAATAATTACTCGAAATGTTTTATTTTCGAGGGGTCAAGGAGTTGACTTTTTATTATTCGTTGAATTTCTCCGAAAACTTTCTTCATGAAAATTGTAGAGCGCGTCGATACAAGTTCGTGGACATGCAGCACGCGTAAATTGGAATTCGTATGAGAAATTTATGGTCAGTGGAAAAACCTACTATTTTTGGAAATTACTATAAATAAGGGTATCGGATTTTGGAAAAATCACAATTATTATTTTCAGAAAGCTTCCCTTTTTGGAAACCCATTCTCTCCGTTCTCTCTCTTCAGAAACCTTAGGATCCGCCGGAAACCGTCCTACCTAATCCAGCTTTTCCGGTTGATTCCGGCGTCCTCCGGTCACCACACTGACCTAGATCGCTTGGTGGCAGATCGAAGCTCCAAAGTCAGGCGGTGATGGACCCGATTGATTCTCCTTGCTCCGGCGACGGCTGAGAACAAAATTGGTCGCGTTTTGCTCCTGGCAGAGTCCTCTTTCGATCCTTGGTGGTGGTGTTGAGAGATTTGTACCTGAGGAGCTACAAATCTAGGTGACCAGTGTGTTTCAGTTTTCAAGCTTGGTTCCTACCGTTCTAGGCTGAACCAGCCATAACCCCAGGTATTAAAGTTGATCCTAGTAGTGTAGACTTCATTTTGGACGGTTGGATTGAGCTGGTATTGAGTTTGGCATGATGGCGCATAGGGCTCACATGTAGCCGCCTGTGGCTGCAAGTGGCGGCCAGTCTGACCATGTTTGGGGAAGTTTCTTTCACCAATATCATCTACTCATCGACACGAGCGTTTTGATATATGGTTTATAACTTTTGGAGATCATTGAAAATGTTAGGGTTTTCTCGTAATTTTAATTATCTAGGTTTTTAATCCAAGAGGATTCGATCGTTGGATCGACTTGTCATTTTGTCATATGGATCGTTGGAGTGTTCTGGAGACTTTGGGTGTCTCAGATGATGCTTCATATCAATTGACGTGGTAATCGGGCTTTAGTTCGCGTGATTAGAATTTAGATGCACCTCAAGTGATATTAAGATAAGACCTTGATGTGATTAGGTACATGACGAAGTTATCTTAGATAGATTGTTGTGATTGTGTTAGCTCGGTTCTGTAAGAAGATGCAGCGGGATTCAGAGGTGAGTAATCTCACAATGTTCATTTACGAACGTTGTTACCTTACTGTTTTGGGAGTTACTTATTTAACTGCAAACTATAGTTGGTATTGGTGACATTCCTGAGTGAATGACTACTTATATATATATATATATACATGAAATATATATATGTATTAGGGGATTTGTTGTGATACAAGCAGTATTTGTGAACAGGTTTATATTATTGTTTTGGGGTGATCAATTTCGGGGATCCAAAGACCTAAGGGTTGAGGATTGGGGAATCTTTTGTTAGATTTTGGTAACATTTTGAGTCCAGTGCGACTCGCTTAATGTTTTAGTATTTATACTGGGGATTTGAAGACTGAGAGTCTGAAGATCGGGGGTCACAGATTGTGATCGGGATTGGTGTAACATTTTGGGTCCAGTGCGACTCGCTTTATGTTTTGATATTTGTACCGGGAATCTAAAGACTGAGAGTTTGAAGATCGGGGGTCACAGATTGTGATCGGGATTGGTGTAACATTATCCAGTGCGACACGCTTAATGTTTTGGTATTTATACCGGGGATCTAGAGATAAAGAGTCTGATGATCGGGGTCACAGATGGTGACCAAGGCATGACCAAGCTTTGGCTGGGTGATTGGTTACAATAAGTTAGAGATCTAGTTTGTCTGTCGGGTTTTATTGTATCTTATGAGGGTAACAGTGAGGTTACTTGGGACTCATGAGTACGGGTTTTCAAAAGAGTCTTGAGTATATTATTTCTTTTATTGTCCATGAATGACGAGGGTATTTAATTCTCGAGGTTTCAATTAATATGATTTTTTCATGATGTGACACATATTTTCCTTTTGAATAACTTTTGAAAGAAATCATGCGTGAGTTGTTTGTGTGAGTTGCTTCCTCAAATGTGTGGTTTTCTAGTGATTGTGTGAGTTGTTTGCTTAATGGAATGGGTGGTTTTCTTGTGATTGGTGTGAGTTGTTTTGATTGTTGTATTTGGGCTTACTCATACAACCTTTTATAAGCTTACCGGGTTTGTTTGTTGCAACCCAGTGCACTATTCAATGGTGTAGGGATTAATCCTGCAGGTCAGGGTAATCGCGAGTGAAGATGAGATCTAGTGGTAGTTGTACATGTTGGAAGCTAATTTTGTGGCTTTACTGTTGTTAAGACATCCGCTGTGTAGTAAGATCTGAGGAGCATTTATTTATTATTTTGTTATGCAACTTAATTCGTAAACTTGTGTAATGTAATATATGACGCTACGGAGCGGGTCTGTATTAACATTGTGTGTTCAGTGCATCAGTATATATTTGGTTTAAAAGGAAAACGTTTTTCAGGTATTTTGTATTGCTGACCGAACCATTCACGTCTGGTATAATTGTAGATTATCTTGATTTTTAATCATTTTAAAAATTGGGGTGTGACATCTTTTTCATTGCGGCATGTGCAGCTAGTTTATCCATAATTTTATCTCTTCCTCTTACAACCAGACATGAGACATTAATCGCATGTTTGTTAACTTGGAATGAGAATAAATCATGAATCGGAGACAACTGGAATGGGAGAAGAAATGAATCAGTATGAGAATATTTTATTTCCATTTTGCTGTCTACTTACCATGTGGAATCAGAATAAGAATGTAATTGGTTACGATTGATGTTGTTTACTTATGTTTAGGAATTGGAATTGAACTGGAAGTCTGACCCAATGAGACAGCGGCCAAGTCGTTAGCGCCGCCGCAATATAGCCAGCGCATCCTCTCTGAAAAAGCAACCAGCTTCTCCTATCCTCGTCGGCTCCTCCTTGGTTTCTCAAAGGTCAGTCCTTTTTGTTTGGGTCCCCAAAAAGTTCAAGTCTTTTATGTTGATGTGATTCTTTTTGCTTTGTTTTTAGGCTTTAGAAGGAGTTGATTTGATGTCTCTCATGGTATGTTAAGCTTTCTCTCAATCTATTGTTCATTCATTTTGATATTTTCATGGTGATTTTGATGCTAGAATCTTTCTTTGAGGTATTGTTGATGTGATTCTCTTTCCTTTGAGGTATTGTTCTTCTTCGGCTATCTCAATTGTTTACTACTCTTCTTCTTTATGTGGCATTAGTTATGTGTATTGCTGCTCTTGGTGTGATGAGGACTATAGAAAAAGCAAAGAATGATGAATTTGTTGAGAAAGCTAAGAAGAAGCAACTTGATATTGTTTTGGGATTAGATGAGAAGAAGCCATTTTTTAAAAAGGGCTAAATACTAGTTAGTACCCTGTGGTTTAGGTCCAAAATCAATTCAGTCCCTGGACTTCTAATTTCATCAAAAACACCCCTGCACTTTCAATTTTAATCTAATAGGTCCAATTTGTTAATATTCTATTATGGGTTTAAGTTATAGTTGGATTATTTGTTGAAAAACTATTTATTTTTAATAGTAGGACTCACTCCTAAATTGACTATGCAGACCACCTCGACACCACATCATAAAACATAGGCCATATATGAGCCACATTAACAAGTTAAATAACTCAATTGTCGGAAAACTAATAAATTGGACCTGTTAGATCAAAATTGAAAGTGCAGGGGTGTTTTTGATGAAATTAGAAGTTTAGGGACTGAATTGATTTTGGACCTAAATCACAGGGTAGTAATTTGTATTTAGCCCTTTTAAAAATATTTCTGCAATATGTTTCTAAGGCGGAATTTCTACATGGTGATAATTAGAGTAGATGTTGTTTTGGAATTCTCAAGCAGGGACACAAAATTGGTGAAGGGAAATTCTACATATGAGTGTTTGACTACTAAGGTTCATTTTGATCCAGATGTTTATGGTTATTCGTTTATCACTTTTTCAGAGCTTATTCTTCATATTTAATTGTATTCACAACTACTGGGTTTGAGATGTATTCCAGTTGAATTTTGAGAGAGAAGGGTTTTCAAAAGGAGTCAATCTACGATGGTTATCAAAATCAAATCCATTCCCATTCTTCCTTTTCGGCCAAAACACCACCGAAACCAAAATTTTCCATTGTTTATCTCTTCCTCAACTCACTCTACCACCAAAACATCACCAATTGCCATTAATTTGAAGGAATTCAAGGGGAACTACTACAAGCATCCAAGGACCTCATCTCTGTCCCTCTAATTCTTATGGTAGAACCCTTAATTTGGTATTGTAGGGGTTATAAGCATGGTGATTTACTCCCGTTGCGTGATTGCATAGGTGGATTTCTTAGTAGTCTAATTCTCGAGTTTTATGCCGATTAGAGTGAGTTAGTGACTCTTGAACCGGCTCTTCTCTCTCTAATTGAGTTGTGTGACCCTTGAAGTGGCACATTAATAACGTAATTGAGAATATATGGTCCTTAAGCCCTGAACTGCCTTGGATACGACTATCGCCTAATTAAGAATTTTGCATCAACATTGAATTAGGTTCCGGCACATAGGAATTTGGTGAAGGAGGCTCCTTAGAACCCAACATTAGTAATCTCTTGTCTTGAATTTTTCGCAAACTACTTTAGCACTGTATTTTCATAGGTGGAAATATCTATTTTTGGTTGTTAAATTTAGCTTTAGTTTTCAAATTTAAAAATCACAATTTTAAATACTTGTTGCTTGAATAATTTGTTTTTGTGCTTAGTGATCCGTAACCAAGTGGGGTTCCTTATTACCTTAGGTATGATACTTGGAGCTTAATTTATTGGGATCGTGACCACTTACCCGATTTTAGGCTAAAAATTGCCCACTTACTCCACTAAGAGTTTTTTTAATCCCATTTACCCAATCTAACAACTATTGATAGTTTTGACCTTATTTTAATTATTAAATTACAATCATCTCTCTCTCTCTCTCTCTCTCTCTCTCTCTCTCTCTCTCTCTCTCTCACACACACACACACACACACACACACACACACACACACATCTGCTTCCTCACCCAGACCACCGCCGTCAAGCCCTAGGCCTCGTAGCTTCCATCACCGCCGCACTCCATCGTCGAGCCTATGCCTCCATCGTTGCTGTCATCATGCTCGTCTGCTGCAACAACCTCGGCGACTTCTCGATCTCATAATTGGATTCGACGACTCGTTGGGGTCGTAGACTGAGAGGAAGGAGAGTCCGGAGATGGCGCCAAGGAGGTAGGATTCGGATCGGGCTTGGACTAAGCAGAGGGCCTGGACGGCTAGGCCGGAGTTGTTGGTGGTGTCTGCGTCGAACCAGAGGACGGGGACTTGTGGCGGAGGTCGAGGAGGAGGGCGATGCGGCCCTGGCAGTCGCCGGCAACGAGGAGGAGGTGGCAGTTGGAAGGATTGGTTGAGAAAAAGTCCCGGCCGGGGGAGGTTGCTGAAGCTTGCTCCGATTTGGTGCCAGAGCAAATTTCTGGGTGGCCTTTTTTTTCTTTTTTCTTTTTTTGAGAATGAGATAGTCTTCTTCTGTTTCTATCTCTATGAAGTGTTCCAGGATGGAGGTATTGACAACAATTGATGTAGGTGTCGGGCTGTTTTCACCGCCTCCGTGAAAACCCAAAATAAAACAAATAAAACAATTACTGAGGGGCAATAAAAAGATTACTAGGGGGCAATAAAATGTTTATTAGGGCAATAATAAAAGTTTTCAAAATTCAAAACATCTTTATTTTTCACTAATTATTGATCCCCAATAAACTTGTTATTGAGGAGCAATAATATGTTTATTGGGGGGAAATAATCTAATTACTGGGTATTATTGGGGGGTAATAAAATCAGACGCCGGAATCCGGTCACTAGTCCCTGTAGCCGGATTCGGGATTCCGGTCACCGGTCACCGGTTGCCGGTCACTGGAGTCTGGTAAATAAATAAAAAAGAATAAAAAATACTTAATTGGGTAATAGGGAAATAATCTCTTAGAGTGTTTGGGTAAATGGACAATCTCTTAGAGTGTTTGGGTAAGTGGGCAATTTTTAAGCTAAAATTGGGTAAATGATCATTTCCCCTAATTTATTTGCCTTAAATTTGATGACCGTGTTATATGACACGTGAGGCACTAGTATATGCACAAAATCACCTATTCATCTTATGTGCTGAGGGACTATCTGCTTTAATGACACAAGCTGTTGAATCTGGAGCTATTCAAGGTTTGAGGATGTGTCCACAAGCTCCAACGTTACATCTGACACGGTAAAAGTAGCGCGCAATTTAACCCTGTAAAATGTAGTTGTCAGTATAGAATAAGTAGGGATCGTTCAAGTCAGGGATTGAGGGTACACCTGTAATTGTATAAAAAAATAAAGAATTAATACAAGATAAAGTATTATTTACAAAAATAAAACAAATAATAAAAATATATACAAGTAAACACAAATAGGGGGTTTTAGAATTATAAAATCAAAAATTAAAATAAATAAAATAAATAAAATGTAAAAACACATATACAAAAGTGGAACGCAAGGAACAAAGATCGAAACCACAATCATATGCATGAAATCCAATTACAATTCCTATAATTGATTATCTATGTCATGAGAAAGAAGTTGACCATGTGAAACGTTAAAAAGAAAATGATTCCTATTTTTTACTTTCCTTGAATAATAATCTAAGTGAAAGCACCTAAATCAATCCTATTGCACATGCAATCATAGTCTAAAAAGCTAACTACTCAAGAACACATTCAATGCAAGAAGAACAAAGAAAGGATGTCAACCAAAGTGCACAACCTAGTATGAAAAAGTTCATATATTTGCAATCCTCCTTAAATGATTTCAACTTTTGTCCAAAGCCTTTACTACTTATGATTTAGGGTCACAAAACTATTAGGTGAATTCTTAACCTAAATTTATTATTGGAGCTTTGGAGCTTGGATACAAGAGGCTGGTTCACTGTCAATAGCGCGTACTGGATTGCTACAGAACAAGTTATCAACAATACTCTTGCGTCCTCATCCACTAATGATCTATTAAAGAGTTGTGAGGGAGACTTTGGAAAGCTAGAGTTTCTTGCAAAGTCCAAATCTGTGCTTGGAGAGCTTGCTGCAGTTTACTACCGAGTAACTTACCACTAAGGGCTATAAAGGAGAACTCAACTGTCTCTTATGCAGCCATCAACTTGAAGGTATGGCTCATCTCTTTTGTAAGTGTCCTATAGCCTCCGCCTTGTTATCTCAAACTCCTTTTCATCTTCAGAACACTCTACTTCCTCAAATCAATTTCAAAGAATGGATGCTAGAACAAGTTTTACACCTTAAGACGGAGATTTTTGACATTGATTGTCATACGGGGCCTATGGACAAACAAATATACCAAGTTGTGGGACAACAAATATACCAAGTTATGGGAGGACACAACATGCACTGCTCCTGACATCTTCTTAAGTTGCATGACCTGGTTGGAAGAATTCCAAAAGTCGAGAGCATCCGACGTTCCAACAAAGTAAGCTATCAAACATATATGGAAGCCTGCATTCGAGAATCATCTTAAACTAAATGTAGATGGGGCGTACGTACCACAAGTAACAGAAGGAGGAATTGGAGGCATAATTCTAATGGAATGGTTATTGCTACATTTCAAACAACTGTACAACATGTGAGCTCTGCGCGTCATGTGGAGCTACTAGCTATCCAAGCTGGACTGGAACTGGTACAACAGTTAAACTATCAGCATGAAACTATTGAACAAACCGCAAGCTTGCTATGCAGGACATCAATATCTCCTCTTATCCTAACAGAGTATGGCCTTTTGCTTAATGATATTCAAAGCACCATGAAGAACTTACATCAAGTCAAAATCTGTTTTGCTCCTCGTGTGTGTAACAAGGTTGCACTTAAGCTAGCAAGTTTAGCATTTGAACCTGAACAATGTAATAGTTGGGTGCATTCAACTCTGGATTGTATCTGTGATCTCGTATAACAGGAGCTCCGTCCCCCTACTTGATTTAATAAAGCTTAGTATTCGTTTTGCCTTAAAAAAAAACGCAAAGACTGTGAGGGTATGTCGATATTTCAATAGCCATTTATACAAAAATGTTCACTTGTTTTCAGTTGTCCCATTAGTAAAGTATCTTGTTTAGTTTAAATAAAAGTTTGTTTTTTTTTTTCCAGTATTTTTTTATTATAGTAATTTTATTTTTAATTTTCAGTGTCTTTTTTTTTTTTTTTTGAGATAAAGAGCATTAATATGGCCCTGGTTCATGACAAAGAATAGTACAAAGAAGACTACTCGATTTTGACATTGGTAGCTCAGAGTAGTCTATGTTAACAAAAACACCTCGCTCCCTAGGCAATCTATTCTACCTGACTCCAAACGTTGAGCATGCCATTGTGGTACGTCGAAACTAAGTACTTCTACAAAAGCATAGACAAGACCGATCGAGCTAAAAATGATCGTGGTTCGTCACCTAACTAACAATTAGAAAAGAACTAACATAAAAAATGCCTAGACCGGGCCGGAGCCCACTACCTCCCAATAAGGGAATTATTGAAACAAAAAAATCAAGAAAAACTCATGCAACACAACAGTCCAACTGACCCAAAAGAAGGCAATATCCAACGCCCAAACCAGCCTGGCCCAGCCCAGCCCAGCCTCCGCTTCCCTGTGCACCTGCCACACGCAGTCAACGACGATCCCACCACCATGACTCACAGTGATCGAGTAACTACCGCCCTCATCAAGGAAGATCACCACCACCGCGATGCCATCACCACAGAGAGGACACCAATAATAGCCAGACCCGGGCCCAACCGATGGATCCCAACCTTCAAGCCGCCACCGGAAACCTGTCTGAAGACTCCATCACTGCTGCTGCATAGCTGCCTGGATCACTAGCCCACGCCGTCCTTATCGTCCTTGATTCTGTGCCCACGGTCGCTCAGCGCAGAGAACGACGAACCAGACCTCACCGACCATCACTGGCAAACCCGAATACAGCTAGCCTCAAAGCCAAAAGGACCATAACCATCAATACCCATCCGGCAGTGTCACAACGTCGGTGAGGCAGAGCCAGCGCTGACGCTGGAGCGCCACCGAAAGAGAAAAAACGCGCAAAAGCCTAGGCAGAAGTCGTGCTCTTCTCTCACCCCAGCAGGCGGCTAGGGTTTATGTAATAAGGTGGTTCTTAATTTTCAGTGTCTTGAGATTTTGTCATTGGTGTTATTGTAGATTTCTATTATATAAAGACTCCTATTGCACAAGCATTCATTTATTAGATATGGAGTTTTCTATTGGAATCTCTAAATTAACTCACTTAACCTCCTATGCTTTTTACACTTCCTATCAAATTTTCAAATACTAAATTTATTCACTAAACCTCAGTAAAGTTCCTCAAATAACCTCATTTATATAATTTGCAAACAAACTATTATCTTTAAAATAAAAAAATTGAGTCATTTTAATGATTTAGTTACTCTATAAATTTTAATTACATATCAATTCCTTAATCAGACAACATAAATCTCTTTTTCAGTAAAAGAAAATCCAATACTAGATATTGAGTTTTAAAAATTAATTTCAAATCAACAAGAAAATAACATGAACTATTATGTGGTTTTTCTTTTAACTTTTTATTTTTTCTACTTTAGGTGTGCAAAAATAAAAAAAGGATTAATCATTTTTTTCTTAATGTTTATTTTATTTTCTCTATTTTCTGTACCTCATGATTAATTTTTTTTTTTTGAAACGGGGTTGGTGCGGCTGCCCTCAAGCCTTG
The DNA here is from genome assembly GCF_002994745.2 of Rosa chinensis. Taxonomy (NCBI): domain Eukaryota; kingdom Viridiplantae; phylum Streptophyta; class Magnoliopsida; order Rosales; family Rosaceae; genus Rosa; species Rosa chinensis. Next base: position 24,713,247 of record NC_037091.1, on the reverse strand, counting down.
ATTAATGAAACAGTAGAATACAGAGGGGGGGGGGGGGGGAGGGGGGGAGGGGGGGGGGGGGGGATGAAGGGACATAGAACCTGAACCCCCGGATTACAACAAGCATCAAGAGAACATCCTAAATAATACCAGGAGTCTTCACAAAAACTATGTATTCTAACGTGCACCAATTAGCAAAGAATGCACAACTGGCTACTCTATTTAATTTGCTTTAACAAAGTGGTGATATAACGAAAAGATAACTCTATAACGAAGAAACATAATTACAAATAGCATCCTGCCACTCGGAGGTCGCGTCCATTTAATCCAGTAAACAACTCGCCGCTTTGCTAGGCCAGACAAGGCACACTGAGTGTGCATACTAGGACCAAGGCCACGTCACCCTGCCCTAAAGTGGTAGGGACTTATTGCCAACATAAAGCCACATCTTACTAAAAGTAAATAACAATAATACATAAACAAAAGATAAAAATAACATGAGCCCTGAGCCAAAGCCCAGGCCCAATCATCACCGAGCCTAAGCCCAAGTAGAAGACCACTACAGTCACGCCGCAACCATCTCGCCTGCCTCTCCCAGGCCATCCCATCATCAGTGGCACTTCCACCTCCATCTATTGTGCTCTGAGAGAGAGCGGACCGCCCATGCTCCGATCTAGTATAGAGTAGACCAGTAATCGGCCTCCCTAAACCAGATTCACCTCATGGAGCATGCCTAACCTGATTTGTGCCTGCACTTCAACCAATACCATCTAGGACTTGTGCTGCTGCTCACCCATCCAGAGCCACAACCCTGCCTCGCCCCACCTTCTAGAGATCTCCACATCGAGATCCAAGCCCCGCATGATTGCCAACCAACCACCGTCGACCTGCAAGCGTTCCGGACAGCGCCGCAACCACCACGCGGGCTACACTCCAAATAGACTCACCCCTTCTAGCCTGTTCGACGACGATTTCCCAATGGCGTGCCGTCGGATCGGGCATATACTTTGACTGAAGACTACGCCGCATAGGGTTTTGAGAGAAAAAGTTTTGAGAGTTTACTTTCCTAGGAGGAGGAGTTTGTTTTTTTTTTAATTATTTTTTTAATGGTAGCTTATTATTATTATTTTTTTTTTGGCAAGTATAATGGATAGACTTAGATTTAGGTCATAATATGAATTATTTTGTTTTCCCTCATCAATATGCGTTTTCAACATATATATCATACATTTTTATATCACATGTTCTTAATCATAGTTTTTATTCTTATTAAATATATATAAATGCTTTACTGAGTATGTAGTGAAATTGAAAATTGAAAATAGATAAAATTCATCCCCTTTATTAGTAGCTACAATCAATTTCGAGAATGGCAAGAAAAACATGAGTTTACACAACTTCTAATAAAAAAACCCTAAGCGTGCTCTCTAAGCCGCACCTCCAAGCTTCCAAAGCTGCCATTGATAGTGCCTTGTGCACTACCCCACAGCCCTCCTCCTCCTCTCCTTCATCTTTGTTCTCACATGGCTTCTCTTGAGGAATTACTGAAAGCGTTCAAGCGTCTCTTGCAGTTGCAGGAGATGATGTAATTGATATCACGATGCTGTAGTTATCCGAACTCTAATGACCGTAGTCGTCAGGGGGAGATGCAGATATCAGAGGGAGGTGTGTACATCTATGGTCTCGAAACGTGAAGGGTGTGTTGTGCTCTTTTTCCCTTTCGACCGAGGTTATTTTTGTCTCACTGGGTTTTTGTTATTCGACAAGGTTTTTAATGAGGCAACGAGAGAAGCACTGCGTTTGGGTGACACAAGGGGTAGTGTTCAAGTAAATTCCTATTTTGTGTCTGGCCCAAACCCTAGGTTACTTGACCTAGTGGTAATAGGATTAAATTAGAAGGATATAGATATTCGTTTTCAATGTATGATTACCTTTCCTTGTATGATTCAGATTCTATATATTGTAATCCCCTATATAAAGAGGCTCCTATTATCAATGAGAATACATAACAATTTTCTCTCAATTCCTGTTTCTCTAAAACATCATGATTATTTTAAAGTTATTACATTCATTATTACTAAACCAACTGCTTTAGTATCATTTATGTGACTGAGGTGAGGGAGATCATTATACCCTGCAAAATCAGGCACGAAGATGAATATTAATTGAATATCACCATTCACACACACCAAAGACACCAAAGATATACGTCTTCATATCTTATGAACTTAGTAATTGATGAGGCTTACAGATAATAATCAATATTAATTATTCCCCCCATAGGGTTAGCGATTTTGGTGAAAGCCTCTTTAGAAAGGTCGAGAGTAAATGGACATCCGGGACAATGATCTATAATTTTTACCGTTACGTTTTCATTGGTGCAAGGAGGCGGTGCGAGATTCCTAGGACCTGTGCATTTAACCGTGACAAATTTCCCACATGCCGCACCATTGTTCCATATGGCGTCACCTGCTGCTGCAATCATCACACCTTCTTGGGTATAATTGTAGCATGCTGATGCTGTCAACAAAAACATCAAGCTTAAACTTTGAGAATGTTGATTAGTGTCAGGTTTCTTTAACATACAAAACAAGTTCATGAAAAAGCTAGAGAAAGCTATAGGTAAAAAAAATAATAAAAATCATTCATTTTTCATCAAATGAAAGCTTTAAGATCTCTTCAAATAAATACTCACGAATATAGGTCGTGTAGTAAGTAGCAATTCCTGGT